>NC_092252.1:13462111-14897111 GCF_036320965.1 Panulirus ornatus | reverse complement strand
TGTGTAATTGCACAGAAATCACAGCCCCCTCTCCAAAACTAGACCCCACAGACTTTTCCATGGTTTCCCCTTGCTGCTTCACATATCCTGGTTCAAAACTAACAGCACATTGACCCCAGTATACTACTTGTTCCAGTTCACTGCATCCCATGCATGCCTTTCATCCTTCTGCATGTTCAGGTCCCAGTCACTCAAAATCTTTTTCGCTCCATCCTTCCATATTCAATTTAGTCTACCCCTTCTTGTCCCCTCCACTTTTGATACATATACCCTCCATGTCAGCCTCTCCTCACTCATTCTTTCATCATGTCTAACCATTTCAGCACCCTTTTCGACTCACAACCACATTCTTTTTATGGCACCCCTCACATACCATTTTATGACTTACTTGACCAAACTACCTTATACACATATTATCCTCAAACACTTCATTTCCAGCACATCCTCATCTATAGCCCATGCCTCACATCCTTACAGCATCTTTGGGACCGTTGTACCTTCAAACATACCCATTTTCTTCCTCCCAGATGATGATCTGTCTTTCCGCACATTCTTCAGTGTTTCCAGAACTTTCGCCTCCTCACCCATCCTATGATTCACTTCTCCTTCCATGGTTCCATTTATGTGTGTGTCCACTCACAGATGAATAAAACTATTCATTACCTACAGATTTTCTCCATTCAGATGCACACCCCAACTAACCTGCCCTCTATTCTGCTAAACCTAATAATCTTGCTTACATTCACATTTATTCTCAAATTCCTACTCACTCGCATTTTTCCTAATTCAGTCACCAGCATCTTCAGTTTCTTGCTTGAATATTCCACTAGTGCTCTGTCATTAGCATACAACAACTGATGCATTCCCAATATTTACCTCCATCTCCACTCTATCCATAAACAAATTCAACAGCCATGGTTACATCACACACTTTGAACCAGTCTCTTCCTACATGTACTCAGAACTTGCACCTTTCATAAAAACTTCTCTGCTTCTAGTAGCTTTTCTCCCACACCATACATTAATAAGACTTTTTGCAAGGCATCTCTATTCCTAGGGATAGGGGAGAAATAATACTTCCCACATATTCCCCATGTGCTGTATAAGGCGACTAAAAGAGGTGGGAGCAGTGGGGCTGGAAATCCTCCCCACCTGTTTTTACTTTTCCAAAAGAAGGAACAGAGAAGTGGCAAAAATGAGGTTTTTCCCATCTAGGTTCAGTCATTTGTTCTTAATGGTACCTCACTGATCCAGGAAATGGCAAATGTACAGAGAGAAAAAAATATATATAAATATGGAATGGGGAGACCAAAGTGGAGATGGAAGGATGGAATGAAAAAGAATGTGAGCGTTCAGGGCCTAAACATGCAAGAGGGTGAAAGGTGTGCAAGGGATAGAGTGAATTGGAATGATTCCATATATTTGGGTTGATGGGCTGTCAGTGGAATGAATCGGGGAATGTGAATCGTCTGGGGTAAACCATGGAAAGCTTTGTAAGACCTGCCTGTGAATAGGGAGCTGTGTTTTCGATATATTACACATGACATCCAGAGAATGGATGTGAGCAAATGTAGTACTTCTTTGTCTCTTCCTGTTACTACTTCGCTAGCAGGATCAAGTGTGCATTTATACATACATGTCAACACACGCACATATACATACCTATACCTTTCAACGTACACATATATATACATATTTATTTATTTATTTTGCTTTGTCACTGTCTCCCGTGTTAGCGAGGTAGCGCAAGGAAACAGACGAAAGAATGGCCCAACCCACCCACATACACATGTATATACATACACATCCACATATGCAAATATACATACCTATACATCTCAACGTATAGATATATATACACACACAGACATATACATATATACACATGCACATAATTCATACTGTCTGCCTTTATTCATTCCCATCGCCACCCCGCCATACACGAAAAGAACCACCCCTCTCCCCAAATGTGCGCGTGGTAGTGCTAGGAAAAGACAACAAAGGCCACTTTCGTTCACATTCAGTCTCTAGCTGTCATGTAATAATGCACTGAAACCACAGGTCCCTTTCCACATCCAGGCGCTACAGAACTTTCCATGGTTTACCCCAGACGCTTCACATGCCCTGGTTCAATCCATTGACAACACGTTGACCCCAGTATACCACATCATTCCAGTTCACTCTATTCCTTGCATGCCTTTCACCCTCCTGCATGTTCGGGCCCCGTTCACTCAAAATCTTTTTCACTCCATCTTTCCACCTCCAATTTGGTCTCCCACTTCTCGTTCCCTCCAACTCTGACACATATATCCTCTTTGTCAGTCTTTCCTCACTCATTCTCTCCATGTGACCAAACCATTTCAAAACTCCCTCTTCTGCTGTCTCAACCACACTTTTTATTGCCACACATCTCTTACCCTTTCATTACTTACTTGATCAAACCACCTCACACCACATATTGTCCTCAAACATCTCATTTCCAACACATCCACTGTCCTCTGCACAACTCTGTCTATAGCCCACGCCTCGCAACCATATAACATTATCAGAATCACTATTCCTTCAAACACCCATTTTTGCTTTCCGAGATAAAGTTCTCGCCTTCCACACATTTTTCAACACTCCCAGAACTTTCACCCCCTCCCCCACCCTAAGACTCACTTCTGCTTCCATGGTTCCATCTGCTGCCAAATCCACTCCCAGATATCTAAAACACTTCACTTCCTCCAGTTTTTCTCCATTCAAACGTACCTCCCAGTTGACTTGTCCCTCAACCCTACTGTACCTAATAACCTTGGTCTTATTCACATTTACTCTCAGCTTTCATCTTTCACACACTTTACCAAACTCAGTCACCAGTTTCTGCAGTTTCTCACCCGAATCAGCCACCATGCTGTATCATCAGCGAACAACAATTGACTCACTTCCCAAGCTCTCTCATCCACAACAGACTGCATACTTGCCCCTCTCTTCAAAACTCTTGCATTCACCTCTCTAACAACCCCATCCATAAACAAATTAAACAACCATGGAGACATCACACACCCCTGCTGCAAACCGGCATTTACTGAGAACCAATCACTTTCCTCTCTTCCTACTCGTACACATGCCTTACATATATATTTATTTATTTATTAATATATATATATATATATATATATATATATATATACACATAAATGCCCATACACTGACATACATATCAACCTATACATACACAGACATATACATATATACATGTACATATTCATACTTGCTTGCCTTCATCCATTCCTGGCACTACCCTTTCCCACAGGAAACAGCATCGCTACCCCCTGCTTCAGAGAGGTAGCACCAGGAAAACGGACAAAAAAAGGCCACATTCATTCACACTCAGTCTCTAATTGTCATGTGTAATGCGCCAAAGCCACAGCTTCTGAATTAGCAAGGTGGTGCCAGGAACAAAAGTGCATCAGCTTGCATCCATTCTCTAGATGTCATGTGTAATACACTGAAAGTTCAGCTACCTGTCCACAACAGGTCCCACAGACCTTTCTGTGGTTTACCCCAGACGCATCACATGCCCTGTCCACAACCAGGTCCCGCAGACCTTTCTGTGGTTTACCCCAGACACATCACATGCCCTGGCTCAGTCCACTGACTATTTCAACCCCAGTATACCCCATCATTACAATTAACCCTATTCCATGCATGCCTTTCACCCACTTGTATGTTCAGGGCCCAATCACTTGATATCTTTTTCACTCCATCCTTCCCTCTCCAACTTGGTCTCCCAGTTCTCCTTTTTCCCTCCCACTTTGATCCGCACACACACACACACTCATATCTATGCATGTGTTTTAATTTCTTTCATGCATGTTCATGATTTCCCATATGAGCAAGGTTGTGTTTTGAACAGATGGCTGAGCCTTAGAGGCATGCAAGGAATAGGGTGAATTGGAACAATGTGGTATACTGGGGTCAATGTTCTGTCAGTGGACTGAACCAGGGTATGTGAATTGTCTGGGGTAAACCATGAAGAGGTCTGTGGGGCCTGGATGTGGATAGGGAACTGTGGTTTCTGTGCATTTCACATGAAAGCTAGAGACTGAGTTTGAACGAATATGGGCTTTTTTTGTCTGTTTTTCTGGTGCTACCTTGCTGAAGCAGGGGGTAGCGATGCCATTTCCTGCGGTGTGGGTAGTGGTGGGAATGGATGAAGGCAAGCAAGTATGAATATGTACTTTTGTACCTATGTATATGTCTGTGTATGCATATGTAGATGTATTTATATTTGTATATGTTGGTATGTATATGTGAGTGTATGGGCGTTTATGTATATACATATGTGTATACGAGTAGATGGGCCATTCTTCGTCTGTTTCCTGGTGCCACCTCACTGACACAGGAAACAGCGATCAAGTATGATAAATAAATAAATATGTATTATTTTTTATTATACTTAGTCGCTGTATCCCAAATTTGCGAGGTAGCATAAGGAAACAGACGAAAGAATGGCCCAACCCACCCACATACACATGTATATACATAAATGCGTGTATGTGTATACATGTGCATTTGGGTGGGTTGGGCCATTCTTTAATCTGTTTCCTTGCACTACCTCGCTAAAGCAGGAGACAGCAACAAAGATAATGAAAAAATACACACACACACACACACACACACATATATATATATATATATATATATATATATATATATATATATATATATATATATATATATACTTTCTTTAATACCATTCGCCATTTCCCGGGTTAGCGAGGTAGCGTTAAGAACAGAGGACTGGGCCTTTGAGGGAATGTCCTCACTTGGCCCCCTTCTCTGTTCCTTCTTTTGGAAAATAAAGAAAAACGAGAGGGGAGGATATCCAGAATATATATATATATATATATATATATATATATATATATATATATATATATATATATATATATATATATATATATATATATATATATATCATACAGTCCCATGACCATCTCCATCCGGGGGCTTATGCAACCCCAAGACATGGAGAGGATAGACTCTGAAGTGAGAGGTTCTTTAGAGATTGCTCTGTTTCATCGGTTGTTGATGATACCTCGTAAAACGTGACTTTTCATTTGTGATATAAATTCAGGTAGGTGTAGAAATATTTTTTATACTTTAACAAAATCAGTTTTTTCTTTTTCCAAGTAAGTAGTTATACTGTATGTTTAAGTGCCCTTAACAGATATCATCTAATTGGCATTATGATAATGAATCAACCTTGTATAGATATCGTCAATGTTACTGCTAATTTTTAGTAATCAGTCGTAATTTGAAGCTTTTCAGTGAGAAAGTATTTTTTTGCCTTTTTATACATTGTTTTATGTGAAACATTGCCCCAGGGTATACATAATTGCCACAAATTGAATAAAAAGAAATATTCACAATCAGGAACATAAGTAATGTCAAATTAGGATGTACTGATAATTGGAAAATTAGTTTCCGATACTGTACTCTGTACTTCATAGACTTGTGCATTATATTTGCTGCAGCATCATACCACTGGGTGTTTTTACAAAATATACAAACACAACAGTCACAATATAGCATTGATATAAAGTTACAATACAGTCAGGATCCAGTCAATGAAAATCAAATACAGTACCCAGTAATTGAACATGGATGAAAGAAGGTGAAAGTAGTTTTGTGGTGATAATTGTATTATGATCTTCTAAGATCACTTTATTACATGAGGAAATGTACTAGAGTAATGGAAGTATATAGATCAAGAGAAATTAATTAATCAGCTGAAAAATATGTATTAATTTGGTGCACCTTCCATGCCTCATACTTCGTCATTATCACAAGATAGTTTATCACATCAAAAACTATCACTCTGATACCAGTTTGGTTATGTCTGTGGTAAATCATAAGTCACCAGTTAAAGATGAAGCCATGAGATGATAACTGACTGAAACATGACATGTACTGGAGAATTGAAATCTGGGCTGAAAAGAACTTAAGAAGTGCATGTAATCCTTACATTCATATTACCCTACAACATAAAAGTGGTTGAACACATCCAGATTAGTGGAATACAGCAGATTGATGCTGTTATTACCATGTATTCCTTCGTTAACACCTATAACGAGCTTAATGAATCCTATTCATATCAACTTGGCACTGTCTCACTTGGGTCAGAATTTTAAATTATGAATTTTGTGTATCTGGGTAAATAGTATGCTAACAGTAATATACTTTGGAAGTTTAATCATTTGAGCTTCAACAGCTGTCACCACTTTGCTTAACAAAACAAATTACTGATATAAAACTTGGTAACTGTATGTACTTGTGAATTTCGAATCATATCTGCACTTCCTCACACAAGCATTCCTTCTTTTGACCGAATGCTCATATACATCCACTACCGCGAAAATAAAACTCTCGGTTCAATATCTAAACAACTGTTGGTAAAATATTTCTGATACAAAATTATAATGTATGTGCACTTTCTTAACTTCTTTTACACTGTGGTAATGCTGAAAATCATGTTCAGGCAACCACTTGGGGTTCATACCTTCCATGCCACTGCAATAAACTTTTCTGATGTGAGACTTAGATTATTACATGATGCAAAACAATAGAAAAAGAACTATAATTTCATAATCTATATATATATATACTTTTTGAAGGGGCAGTGAAAGAAGCCATTCAGACAAATATTTTAATATATAGTATTGATAGCTATGTAGAAGAAGTAGTGAAAAAATATAATAGGCTCTTATATTCCTTCGTTACCCAACAAAATATCAGAGAGATATTCTTAACTAAATTTTGAAAAAGGATAATTCTCTCCGACTTTTAATGGGCAAGATAAAAACATTTTTGATGATGAGGAAGTGAAGTCATTAATAAAGTATTAATTTCAGTTGAATATGGAAACCATGTGATTATCCAAATATTATGTAACAGGAACTCATTTTATCCAGATACACCTGTAAACAATAACAATGTCCTGAGTGCGAGTATGTGCCACTCTGTCAACTGAAAACAATTTTGGGAGGTTTCTGAATTAGTCTTGGTTGACAGCAGCACGTATAAACTTTGCCAACTCTTTCCTTATGTCACCAAAAAGAGCATGCTTTCAAACTCCAAGGTGCTTAGTGATCTGGTTTTCTTAATTTTTTTTTTTTTTTATATCCATACACTATGAACAAATACATAAAACTCTTGTAAAAGAAAATACTTTGTCAATGCAAATAGGCTGTTAAGATTTCTTTAAGCTTAAACTAGTGTTGACTCTGGCATACTGGCTTAAAATTTCAAATTTACAGCAACAAAATTATGTTACTTTTCCCTCTATTCTTTTAGTTCAAGATAACTGTCTTTTGACAAATGTATCAAGGAAAAATGCTGGATATTAAGATTTCATGAAAAGTCGAACGATTCCTTTTGATCAATTTTAATAAGGATACTAAAAACTTTATTGGAAATAACTTCATATCCTTTCTGCAATTTGTCCATCTTTGATCAAAATTTATTAGCCAGTATCCTAAGTAACTAACAATCTTTACACAAATTAACTTCAATTTCATACATTAACTAGATTTCAGTGGTGTAAAATTATAATTATGCAATCCCAGAAATCATATATAAATTAATCAATATTTCAAATCACTCCATGGATACACATGACTTTCATTTCTCATACTGTAGATAATGTTAACATCTATTAGTTCACTTCCTCTATTCACCTTTAAGAGGGCTCAGGAGTTCTATAACATTTTTACGAAAAAAAGGCTTGCACACTCTCAAGCAGTCATAAAATATAATATGCATCTTCAGGGGTGAACTTTGCATATCAAATATTTATTACATTTTGAATGTAAAAAATGAAATAGTTTCTTTGTATAGATTCCAATTTTCAAGGATTGATAAAGTCAAAATATAAATATTGTGAAACGTCAAATCCTAATACTGTACATGTAAACGTTTGTCTATAAGTGTAAGAGTACTTAAACTGAGAAGCATCTCAAATATTCTGTCCTAATTTTCTCATTGATGAAAAGTATGATGCAATAGTGGCTACATTATGCAGCAACTTTTGATTTGGCTTTCACCCACTAATACATTTTCTCCTTTCATTCTGCTATGTATCTTAGTTGCATACTTCACATAATTTTATACCTAGTCAGACTTTATGCTGTGCACTTCCCTACAACAGGAAAAGGCATATTTGATATAGAAAGATAAACCTCCCTAACTAGCTGCTATAAACTCTAATCACAAATGCAGTGAATGTTATTCCTAATTCTTTTATACTTCCTTCTTCTACGATACTCTGCCCTTAATTATTCTGTCATTCTACCTTCAAGCCACCCAGAAGACCATATCTATTTGCTTATATAAAGTAACCCATATAGTTTATCAGCCAGTCAGGTTGACCTTAGTCCAAGTGGTGAATTGTAGCTTATTTCAGTAACACTGATCTGCTTGGTTGACCTTAGCCCATCTATTTGACCTGAATCAACGTAGTTCCTGGTTGACCTGTAATTCATCTATTATCTGTGCCTTTAAAATTTCATTGCATAAAACTTATAGGGCAAATGTTTTGAGCACATGAAAAACAGATGTACATTAAATTGTCTTTGTCATTCACGAGTAATTTCAACACGAGATCCTCTGGCTTCTTTTTATTCCCTAAATGTGCAACTGGTGATGGAAATTAATAAAAGCAAAAGAAAATTAATATGCAGTGGCCTTTTTCGTAAGTTAATCAAAAACAGCAATAGTGCATAATGGAGATACTGGGTAATATACTATATGCGACTTAAGCAAGCTCGATTCCAGAAATCAAGTCAGCAGCACATTTTTAAAAAGGATGCTCCTATTTGGTGTACTTGCACCATATGATTGCCTGAATCATATATGTGAGCATTTTGGTAGCCTAACTAACTAAGATGAATGCAAGATTGACTTTCAAAATTGGGACCTTTTACACTGACAATTCTACCACTTTACTGGGGTACATTTAACAGCCTACAGACTAAGATGCAGGGTATTAAAAATGCTCAGAAAATAATATGTAATCCTGAGAAATAATGAATGAAAACATTTTTCTCAACAGTTAATACACTTGAACCATAAAAATTAATTAATGGTTTCTTTTGTTCATATCTGAAAACTAAGAATGACCAAAGATGAACTATATGGTACAGCAGTTAGAGTACAATACTTTTGTTTCTTGGCCCCTATGAAAAATATGACAGTAAGTTGTTATTAAAAAGTCTGTGACAGGCCATACAGAAGTTTTGATATACTGTATTGTATATTCATAAGTGTAGCACCTTGCGAAGGGCAAAATATTACCTAAAAATTGTCCTAGTCTATCAAATTTTTGACATTAATTAAATTAAAGTATGAATAAAGTTTATACACTAGACAAAAAGACAATAATGTATACAAAGAAGAATGATGGTACTTTCAGCTAAGAATACAGACTTCATGTCCAAGTGGAGAAGTCAAGTTTATCAAGTGAAGCAACTCCATGTAGTTGGAACATCCTTACTAAGTTACTGAAACTTGCACCAAAGAAAGCTCACTGCAATATACATAGGTTTCTCTGATGCAGTTTTGATCTATATCTTTAACTGGTCTGTTCCATGGCATAAATTAGGTGTTTCATTGCAAAAACTGACTTTTTCTCTTGGGTAACAGAGTATGACAATTACATTTTGAATAGCAAAAACAACAATTCTTGAAACAACAAAGCTTTATTGGAATCAATACTTGTTTCAATGGTTTTTACTTAAATTAAAATCTATAGATATGATTAATCACCACAATCATCAATCAAAACTACCAAAAGTTTCTAAATAAGTATAATATTTGTATTCAGTTTTATTACTAATAAGCAGCCCTTGGCAGACATGGAGAAGACACAGACAACCCCAGTCACCATGCCAGCTCAGCCAGAGGCATGGACACTAAGGAATCCCAAAGCTAACAGGAGCTACGTAGTTACAACAATCATCTTTTTCATCGTAATCAGTATGATCATCTCCATCATCTCTTGATCAACACTGTCTTCTGAATGATGGCTGAAGCACAAACACCAGGTCCTCCAACACCCATGACTTAAAACGCAAAAAGTTGGTGACTGACAAACTAAGAATTTTGTATGCTACTTCATCGGATGTCTGAGATGTTAGCCTTGGAGCCAAAGATCCTGAGAAGTTCATTCTCATAGTCTTCAATGTTCCGCTTCATTAAATCCATACATGGCCCAAGCAGACGCTCAAAAGCTTCAACATCTAAAACTGAAATATCAAGAATGTTCAATTAATAATACAGGCTTGCTGATTTTCAGCTAAAGAAAGTTAATTCTTTTATTAAACTAAGATACAAGGACCAAGCCAGGTGTCAAACAGTTGAAACTCAAAAACAGAATTCTCTCTACCTTCAGGCCTACAAATATTCAAACTGTATGTTTATGAATTTGCATACCCATCCCCATGATTATACTCACAGATATTGGTGTACAAGTTCATGATGTGCTATTTGACGAACAGGTAACACGAAAGTAAATTTTGCATATGCACGTGTCCTGAGACACCCAATACAATGGTAACAAAAACAGGGATGCTCTAGAATTAAGCTATTTTGTAACTACCCATGCAAATGTAAAGTAAAATTAGGGAACTGTGTTGTATAACTCCTGCTTTGGAAAAGTTTGTGGGGCCTGGTTGTAGATTTAGGGAAGGTGCTTTTGGTGCATTACACATGACAGTTAGTGTTATATGAGCAAATAAGGCCATTTCTTCATCTGTTCCTGGCATAACCCTGCTAGTAAGGGAAACAAAAAAATATTATATATTTTTATTTATTATACTTTGTCGCTGTCTCCCACGTTAGCGAGGTAGCGCAAGGAAACAGATGAAAGAATGGCCCAACCCACCCACATACACATGTATGTACATACACATCCACACGCGCACATATACATACCTATATATCTCAACGTATACATATATATATACACACACAGACATATATACACATGTACATAATTCATGCTGTCTGCCCTTATTCATTCCCACCGCCACCCCACCACACATGAAATGACAGCCCACTCCCCCCCACATGTGTGCAAAGTAGAGCTAGGAAAAGACAACAAAGGCCACATTTGTTCACACTCAGTCTCTAGCTGTAATGTATAATGCACCGAAACCACAGCTCCCTTTGCACATCCAGGCCCCACAGAACATTCCACGGTTTACCCCAGACGCTTCACATGCCCTGGTTCAATCCATTGACAGCACGTTGACCATGGTATACCACATCGTTCCAATTCACTCTATTCCTTGCACGCCTTTCACCCTCCTGCATGTATACATATATATATACATTCCCTAGCTATAACTTTTAAAGCACCAAAACTACAGCCCCCTATCCACAACCAGGCCCCACAGACCTTTCAGTGGTTTCCCCTAATTGCTTCATATGCCTTGGTTCAGTCCACTGACAACACACTGCTCCAATTCACTTTATCTCATGCACACCCTTACACCCTCCTACACTTCACATGCCCCAGGAACTTAAAACCTTTTTCACTGCTTCTCCAATCTGTTTCCCCTTTGTTCTTGTCCCCCCCACTTCTGACACATACCCTCTTTGTCATTCGCTCCTCACTCATGTTCTCCATAAGTCCAAACCATTTAAGCACACCATCTTCAGCTCTCTCAACCATTCTCTTCTCATTACTACACCTCTCCCTTGAGTCATAGGTAGATACACTATCATTTCCTACAAAATCAACCCTCCTACCACCACATTATGTCCTCATACAGTTTATTTTCAACATATTTATCCAACTCTGTACATTCTCATCTAGAGCCCGCATCTCATATTTTAAAACACTCATCAGGGCAACTTTACATTCAGATGTACCCATCTTCCAACCAGAGAGTGATCTGTCTGTCTACGCACTCATCAATGTTCCTAAGACCTTTTCCCACACTATGATTCACCAGCTGGTGGCAGGTATGTACAACAGCAATTCCTCCAAGTTTTCTCAATTCAAACTCACACCCCAACCCACCTGTCTCTCTCCACTGCTAAACCTAATAACCTTGCTTTTACTCAAATCCACTGTTACCTTTCTCCTTTCACATGCTTTCTTAAACTCAAAGCAAACTTCAGAAGTTTCTCACTCATATCTGCTACAAGCACCATGTCATCGGCAATCAACATGTCACTCACCTCCCACGATCATATACAAAACACCAGAGGCCCCACAGATCATTCTGAGGTTTCCTCTGTCCATTCCATATGCCCTGGTTCAGCCACTAACAGCACATCACCCAGTGTATTTCACAACTTTCCAATTCATTCTATGTCATGCATGCTTCTTACCCTCCTGAATGTTCCTGAATGCTTTGAATAAACATGCGTGATGAAAGTGGTAAACCATAAGTTACACATCTCAGGCAGAATACACTGAAATTTCAGAAAGAAAAAATAGTGCTAAAAGAATAAAGTTAAAAAACATAGAACATTTATAAAATATTTATTTCATGAAATATACCCTGTATACTTACATGCCAATTTTGCTTTCCCAACAGCATATACTGAGGCTGCTCGTGGTTTCTTTGTGACTAGGGCCAGTTCTCCGAAGTAACCACCTACGGACACCCGGCTGATCTGAAGAGCACCAATGTTCATAATGTCATCTCATCTGAATGTCATTTGCAAAAAATGCAGAATATCTCGTAAATCTTCATAACATTAATAACATTATTTATTCAGAACCCAAATGTTTCCGTACAAAATTCATCAAATGTTTCAATCATTCCTCTTGAGTTTTTTACAATTAAAGGTGTAGATATGGTTTATTACTGGCATATCTGGACAAAAATCTGCATAAGCCATCCAGCTCTAAATACTGTAAGTGCTATGAAAGACAGAGAGGAAAAGCCAGACTGCCTCCAGTGAATACAAATGATATTAAATATAAGTATTCTCTTTTAATATTCTTAGCACTGGGCTTGCCTGATTATAACATACCATTACTGTGGCTAATGATACAGAGTAATATGGCTGACAAACCATCTGACTGCCTTAATTCCCGTCACTTGGACCTGGTATCAATTTACTATTGCATGAACTTGGAGCATATCTCAGGTAAGAGGAGAACACGAAAACCTAAGAATTTGAACTTTATATTCTAATGTTCTTACCATACTACCACCTCCATGAAAATTGTTTTCCACTACATAAATAATCAAGAGAACTGAAATATATACTCCAGTTCCTTAAACCATGCTTTCATTAAAACAATTAGAATGTCATTGTTATCATGTGTTATCATTTTTGGCTCTGAACAGTGTGGTTAAAAAAAGTTATGATGTATACACATTGAGTAAATTTTCATTAAAAAACTTGCCTCTGTCTCCTCATTATTTTCTTTAGTCATGGTGATCCGGACTGTCCCATCCTCTAGGAAGAACATGCCATCAGCACTGTCTCCTTGCATGATAATTCGTTCTCCAGGAGCATACACCCTTGGTACTAATGCATCTGCTAGGTTCATCCGCTCATATTTCTGTGGAAAGCATTTTGTACGTTGTTCAACTCATATTTCTCTTTGAAAGCATTGCATGGCAAGGCATCCATACAACTGATCAGGAAATACATATATGTGTCAATAAACATCAACAAATGGCACAAAGTTCTTTGTGATAAAGAGAAACCAGAGAGAAATCATGACAGGTAAAAAGAGAGAGTCAGAAGAGGTAATGAAATAATTCCACAGAAACAAAATAAAGTAGTAGTAATTGTGGACAGCAAAAATTGAGAAAAAAAAAAAAGGTCTGAGGCATGTAAAACTCATGGTGATTGCTTTAGCTTACAGGGAGACTTGAACAAACACCAAAGTTAGTTAGACGAGTGGATCATGAGGCTCAATCCAAGTAAGTGCAAGATAAGGAGGATGGGAGCGAGTGAAAGAAGACCTATGTGTGACTATTAACTAACTTAACTAACAGGAAATTATTAATTACAGAAATCTGCATGTGAAAGAAACAAAGAAGTTGACAGTGCTTAATCTGCAGCCAGATACCCAAGCAAGTAATACTGGTAATATACTTCCCCGGTCACTGGCTGCCTATGAGCTACCTCCTACCACAAAATCATCAGGACATTATTAGTAAGTTTATTGTTAAGTATTTTGGCAAAAGAGTTAGATTAAATGTGTAAAGTTTGATCTTGATGGATTTTATTTTCACTCCAATCCCATGAATGGTAATACACTTTTTTCACCAACACTTTTTCTTTATTTCCTATAATTTAAGAGTTATACAAAGCAGCCTGTTCCATGATATAGCAATTACATAATATTCTTAACGCATGTAACATTCTAAGATATATATGTGATTTGGTCATATTCTCAGTATCACAATACTGTCACAAATGACTGTTGCCATATCACTGTAACCAGTTTCTAAAAGGAGATAATTCTTAAAATCTTTAAACAGTATTTCATATTTTTATACTAAGAGCTCTCACTTACCTCTAATGTTTTCAACATAGGGACGCTTTCCAACAGAGATTCGTACATCTTTCTCTTCCTGCAAGCTGACTTGAGTAATATCCTTCGGAAGGTCTGTCGGTCCATGGCCCACAGTGCCCCAGATGTCACAGCCCGAATGGTGGCAGCCCTTGGCAAGTTGTACATGAGGGCCAGTTCACCAAAGCTGCCAGAGTTGTCATATTTGCCAACAAGGCGAGGTTCAGCATCACTGTCACCTTTTACATAGATGTTGTAAACGCCCCTGGTAGAGAGAGTCCTCACTAAGGTACCATCATACTCAAATCTACCTACTGTTACTAAATGTTAAAGTTATATCATCTTCCTACTGGTTATGTTAGAAGTTTTCAATCCCTGTAGAGTGATAGCTACCAAAAAAGATAGCACTGTAATTCACTAGGTACTTCTTCCTGTTAAAAATTTACGTAACTAATGGTGAGATTCCTTACTAAAACACCACTATATTGAAAATGGGTTTGTGAAACCATTTCCTTTGTAGAAGAGATGAGCCTTTACTGAAGGCAATCCATAATGGTATATTAATATTTCAAGACTACCTTTGGTGGCAACCATGTTAAATTTACAACCCTAAGAAGAGAAATCCTTCAACTATTTACAAACAACACACAAATAACAAGATATCGAACAGTAAAAAAAAAAAAAAATACATAAAGTTGGAGGAACAAGTTTTTAAAAATATCAGGGTTCCATTTATATCCCTCTAATACACAAAAACACTTCCAGTGAATTTAATCCCATCGAATTTTCACCTTAAGTACCTTTATCCTTATTTGATTCTCTTAGTGCATCTATCCATCTCTGTAGTCTAAAACTCCTTTCACCATAAGATGTACTAATATAATCTGTTTTACATGACCGTACCAACACAAAAGACTTTACTCCATATGCCACAGATTGTTTTTTTTTTACCTAACTTGACATATAAAGTTGTGTTCCATGTTCAACCATCAGAGTTTGAAAAAGCAGCATACACCATACAAGCTTCTTGCAGTACGTGATTAAAATTTTTCCATTCATCAGAGGTTTCAGTGTACCTCCAATTTTTCTCCAGCTACCAATCTTACTGAGCATTTATCTCAAATACCTAGTATCATTCTTAGCTTTCAGTCCTTCACCATGAGAACTGACATGAAAATGGTTACATTATCACTTCTAAAAAAGTAGTCTTGCTTCCCTGATACAGTATACTTAATTTCAGCATCCTTCTTTGATGTAAGATCACTTAAGGAGCCCATCAGTCTATCCTTCTCATGATTACCAAACAGTACAGCACCATCTGCATACAACTGTCATAACTACTATCTAGTTTCACAATGATTCAGCAAAGAACTGTTATCACCATCACCATGCTCTCATTACACGTAACACTCCAAATATAAAAACATTCAACAACCACTATGACATCGCACAACCTTAAAATACTCCCAAATTCCAAGAAGACTTCTCACTCATACCACTACTATTTACTCTCTCATATGCACATTTATTATGAAAACTCTTAGTATTTGAGCTTTCTCATTTACTAGATCATATATTCACTATTATATGTAACCATTAATGCCTATATACTTCTTTTTTCATAAAACTTTCTCTGCAACTTGTTTAAAAGCAAATATACAGTCTACACCTAAAAATCCACCTTACTTTTTACTTACAAGAAGTTAACAAATCGTTTTAGTACATTCTCCTACAATACATTTTGCTCACTTAGGTAAGGAAACCTAGTCCCCTACAATTCTCATTATCACTTTAACTCACATTACCATTATACAGCGGAGCACTTACTGAGCATCCAATTATTGGACCTGCAATAATTCCCACACTTCCATACTCTCCAGATCCACTAGACAGTAGTTTCACCTTCAATCTTTGCCACCTCATTCACTACTCCATCTCATACTACTACCGTGATTACCTTCTGATAACTACATTAGGCTATACTCAGTGATGAATGAAGTAACCAAAACTCTACATATGACTCAACAAATACTACTTATAAATAACAACTGAAAACTAATTACAATTAATTTGACACGAGAAATTTCTTCATAATGACCTCCTGAACAAGGCTAGTTCATCATGCTTTTAATTCATGAAGTCCACCTTGCTAATGACTCGACCATAGAAATTTCTACCTAATCCCAACTCTTACGAAAAGGAATATTACTCACAAATGTACCACATGAACTACTTTTGGAGGTTTACCAAGCAAAAAATGTACCTAACAGAATCTGCAAGAGGGGATTCCACTTACGACTCTATAACATAGAAGTTGTCACCATCGTCACCCTGTTTGATGACGTTCTCGCCTTCCGTCACCCGTCTTTCAAACATAGCGTCCAGCACCTCCCCGATCTGGTCCTGAAAGAATTATATTTCATTTGAAGGGTTTGAAACTGTGCTACTGACGGCCACACAAGGCACTGTACCAGGTGTTGAGAGCCATGTTAACTTGTAAGACTTTGTGGAATCCGTAGGATTCTGTTGATTATTCAGTGATTTCAGCATGACCATGATATTTACGTAAAAATATTATAAATTTATATATATATTATTATTTTTATTTATTTTATTTTGCTTTGTCGCTATCTCCCACGATTAGCGAGGTAGCACAAGGAAACAGACGAAAGAATGGCCCAACCCACCCACATACACATGTATATACATACACGTCCACACACGCAAATATACATACCTATACATCTCAACGTATACATATATATACACACACAAACATATACATATATACACATGTACATAATTCATACTGTCTGCCTATATTCATTCCCATCACCACTTTGCCACACATGGAATAACAACCCCCTCCCCCTCATGTGTGCGAGGTAGCGCTAGGAAAAGACAACAAAGGCCACATTCGTTCACACTCAGTCTCTAGCTGTCATGTAATAACGCACCGAAACCACAGCTCCCTTTCCACATCCAGGCCCCACAGAACTTTCCATGGTTTACCCCAGACGCTTCACATACCCTGGTTCAATCCATTGACAGCACATCAACCCCAGTATACCACATCGTTCCAATTCACTCTATTCCTTGCACGCCTTTCATCCTCCTGCATGTTCAGGCCCCGATCACTCAAAATCTTTTTCACTCCATCTTTCCACCTCCAATTTGGTCTCCCACTTCTCCTTGTTCCCTCCACCTCTGACACATATATTCTCTTGATCAATCTTTCCTCACTCATTCTCTCCATGTGACCAAACCATTTCAAAACACCCTCTTCTGCTCTCTCAACCACACTCTTTTTATTACCACGTTAGCAAGGTAGCACAAGGAAACAGACGAAAGAATGGCCCAACCCACCCACATACACATGTATATGCATACATGTCCACACACGCACATATACATACCTATACATCTCAACGTGTACATATATATACACACACAGACATATACATATATATACAAGTACATAAGTCATAGTCTGCCCTTATTCACTCACGTCGCTACCCCGCCACACATGAACTGACAACCACCTCCCCTCGCATGTGCGCGATGTAGCGCTAGGAAGAAACAAAGGACACATTCGTTCACACTCAGTCTCTGGCTGTCATGTATAATGCACCGAAACCACAGCTCCCTTTCCACATCCAGGCCCCACAGAACGTTTCATGGTTTACCCCAAACTCTTCACATGCCCTGGTTCATTCCACTGACAGCACGTCGACCCCGGTAAACCACATCGTTCCAATTCACTCTATTCCTTGCAAGCCTTTCACCTTCCTACATGTTCAGGCCCTGATCACTCAGAATCTTTTTCAATCCATCTTTCCACCTCCAATTTGGTCTCCCACTTCTCATTCCCTCCACCTCTGACACATATATCCTCTTTGTCAATCTTTCCTCACTCATTCTCTCCATGTGACCAAACAATTTCAAAACACCCTCTTCTGCTCTCTCAACCACACTTTTTATTACTATACATCTCTCTTACCCTTTCATTACTTACTTGATCAAACCACCTCACACCACATATTGTCCTCAAACATCTCATTTCCAGCACATCCACCCTCCACCGCACAACTCTATCTATAGCCCACCCCTCGCAACCATATATCATTGTTGGAACCACTATTCTTTCAAACATACCCATTTTTGCTCTCCGAGATAGCGTTCTCACCTTCCACACATTCTTCAACACAAACAGAACCTTCGCCTCCTACCCCACCCTGTGATTCTCTTCCGCTTCCATGGTTCCATCCGCTGCTAAATCCACTCCCAAATATCTAACTCACTTCACTTCCCCCAGTTTTTCTTCATTCAAACTTACCTCCCAATTGACTTGTCCCTCAACCCTACTGGACCTAATAACATTTACTCTCAGCTTTCTTCTTTCACACACTTTACCAAACTCAGTCTACAGCTTTTGCAGTTTCTCACCCGAATCAGCCACCAGCACTGTATCATCAGCGAACAACAACTGATTCACTTCCCAAGCCCTCTCATCCACAACAGACTGCATATTTGCCCCTTTCTCCAAAACTCTTGCATTCACCTCCCTAACAACTCCTTCCATAAACGAATTAAACAACCATGGAGACATCACGCACCCCTGTCACTAACCAACATTCACTGGGAACCAATCACTTTCCTCTCTTCCTACTCAGTATTTTTATTTTGCTTAACTGCTGTTTCCCGCGTCAGCGACCTAGCGACAGGAAACAGACGAAGAATGGCCCATCCACTCATATACATATAAACGCCCATGCACACACACACACACACACACATTATATATATATATATATATATATATATATATATATATATATATATATATATATATATATATATATACAAACACAAGTACATATTCATACTTGCTTGCCTTCATCCATCCTGTCACTACCACACCACACAGGAATTAGCGTCTCCACCCCCCACTTCAGCGAGGAAGCGCCAGGAAAACAGACAAAAAAAGGCCACATTCGTTCACACTCAGTCTCTAGCTGTCATGTGTAATGCACCGAAACCACAGCTCCCAATCCACATCCAGGCCCCAAAGACCTCTCCATGGTTTACCCCAGACGTTTCACAGTCCATCGACAGCACGTTGACCACATCGTTCCAATTCGCTCTATTCCTTGCACGCATCTCACCCTCGCTCATATCTTTTTCACTCCATCCTTCCACCTCCAATTTGGTATCCCGCTCCTCCTTCTTCCGTCCACCTCTGACATGTATATCCTCTTTGTCAATCTTTCCTCACTCATTCTCTCCATATGCTCAAACCATGTCATATATATATATATATATATATATATATATATATATATATATATATATATATATATATATATATATATATATGTGTGTGTGTGTGTATGTGTGTGTGTGTGTGGCCTTCAGTATACCTGGAGCTATGCTGATGGCCACACTTTTATCTTTTTATTGGGACACTACTATTAATGCTTAGAAATTACCTATAATAACATCTGAAACTAAACATGTTTATACTTGCAACCAAATGTGTAATGCGCTGTGTTCCTTCACCAAAATGAACTAATTATACCTCAAACTTTTGTAACGGGTTGTCAGCCATTCATAACTTGAAGTTGTCAGAACAGACCACCTAAAAAAACACTCAAGATTAAAGCCGTACTCATACCTTGTGGTACTTAATGAAGGGAGTACTGTAGAATACCTGCTGGAGGAGCAAAACTGTCTAAAATTGTGTCAATACCCGGAACTGTGTTGGTATCTGCAAGTAAATCAGTTAATGGAACTGTGTAAGCATCTGGAACTGCAAAAGTGCCTAGAGCTGTGTCAGTAACTGAAACTACATCAGTTCCTAGAACTGTGTTAGTACCTGGAGTTACATCAGTTCCTCCAACTTTGTCCGAACCTTATTATGTGTCTGCTACAGAGACAACTCTAACCGGAGCAGGGATCCGTACCACATCACTACCTGACATTGTACCAACTCCTGAAGCTACATTAGTACTTGGAGAACATTATCAGAAACTATGACGATAGCTGGTCACTAGCTAGCACTGTGGCCCGGTATTTCCTGGAAGGGAGGCAGAAGCGTGTAAGGCAACCGAGCCTCCACCTGTCTCTCCGAGGAAGACGTAAACTACTGTTGCCACCGAGATCAAATATACCTATCTACATTAACTGGAGGAGCTCAGTTTAAGCCGTGATGCATTTATTTTCTTACACCTATTCAACCTTTCATCCCAGATGGTCATGAATGGGGTGTGCTTGGCCCATGCCATGTCTGCCACTGCAAAAACAATGTGGAACACTCGCTTAAAACACACGACTCTTGTATATGATGGCGTGACTTGATCCTAATGGGTCGCCTCATCATATACCCAAGGGTTGTATCGTCGTGATCGAGGATACATTTACCAAAGACTATTTCCGGAAATAATCTCTTCATAGACTCATAGGCTGAGAGCATAGGAGTCAGTCACCTAAGAGACGGAGCCCACTTTTAGGCTAGGAGGAGTGTCCCAAGGATTGACAACCAATGACTCTCCTTGCGTCTCACGCTAGAGGGCACACACACACACACACGGAGTCGGAGCTCGAAATGTGTCCCGAGGGGGCTCCGTCACTTTGTGCGACGACAACGAGCACAAACATGACACAGAGGGGTCTTGTTTTTCTCAAAGAGTTCCCATCTCCGATCAATCCGCCCCGCTTAACTCCAATCATTACCCGTCTGCTTACCTCCGGCCACCTCTCAAACAGGTAACAACAGCTGATGTGGCAAACTGGACTGACAATCGTCTTGTTCAACAGTCTACGTGAAGACGCAAGAATATCTAAGCACACGACTGCATAGTTCTTTTCCCCAACTCCCGTGGAAAAGAACACGAAAAAGTCAACGTAACAATACAAATGTTGTCACACCGGATAATACCCTCTACTTCCGTTCAGGCTCCATCCTCGGGACACACTCATTCCAGTTTCCAAAAACTGCTGGAACTCACTTTACCCTAATCCTCAATAAGCGCCTTTTCTTCTCCCAGCCATTAGAGTCGGAACCATTCGCTCCGGAATTAAGACCATATAGTTTTCCTCATATTAAGACTAATTCCAACCTCGAAGAATGGATATTAAGCTCTAAAGTTTTGTTGCTCTGAAAAAGAATACGATCACTGTTGGTAACAATGAAAGAGAGAGAGAGAGAGTAGAGCAGATGACACTGTAGGGACCTAACCTAACCGTCCCTCTAGTACGTATCATATAATTTTTAGAAAACTTGCAAGGTCAGACACCCTAACTGTACTACGAAATGAAGGCAAACATTCAATGTCACTGTTATAACCCCAGGTCCTAGTGTCTGGAGAAACAGCAGTGGGTATTTTTTCCTGGACTGTTAACAGGAGGGTCTGGTGGGGAGTTCACAGATTTAAGACGGATCTACTGCAAGTTATTTGGGAGAGCGAAGGACACGACACAATAATATGAGACAGACGACTTCTTGTAACACTGCCGTCGTTTCGCCTTGCTTCATTATCGGTAACTTTACAGTTACATCTTTAATGCGAGCCATGTACGGACCCCGATGCACCAATACGTCGCATGTTGACCGGACAGACGCACAGCAAGCGAGTGTCTCCATCTTGCTTCTTGAATGGCCAACAAATTTGTTTCCGTCCGATCAAAGCGCTCTCTTGATTGGCCCGACTCTCCGCCAGTAAAAGTTGGGCTCTCAAGGCAATCTGTGAGTCACCCGGGCAGAGGGCTGCCTTGTAAGAAGTTAATCAAACAAAACACAGCTGTATTACGCCCGCACTCGTCTTTCTGTGAACAAATATTGAAAGTTTCTTGAGTAATCCTCCTTGGCGCGTCCTACTGATACACGATGTTGATGGTGGCTTCGCCTCCACCACCTGACAGGCCCCAGACGTCAACGGAAACTAGAGAAAATATTTATTGAGATCGATAAAATGACTACTATCAGTGGGCATGTCGGAGGTGGGGAGAGAAAACTGGGAATCTGTTGAGCTAAGCACCATGTTCTTACATTCATGTGCTGGTCGCTGATGTCACGGTGCGACACTCGTACACGACGGTACTGTATTGTGCTGGACGGTACGATCCTTGAGTATGACGGTACAACCCCGGGCTATGATGTAGCCTGGCCCTAAGGGTCGGTCAAAAACGTCGTGTTCAACGATCGCACCATCGTGTTTTAAGGATCGTACCGTCGTGTTTTACGGTTTGTACCTTAGTGTTCAACGATCGCACGTCGTCTGCTAGGTTCGTACCGTCGAGTTCAACGACCGTACCGTCGTGTTCAAGGTTCGTACCGTCGTGTTCAACGATCGTGCCGTCGTGTTCAACGACCGCACTACCGTACTCAAGAAAAATCATACCTGAAGAGGGCGGATGCACGGCCAGGGTACATCACAAGTAGGAGCAGGGCTAGGGAGGCAAGACCCCACACAAGTACAACGGAGTGGTGTTCTGCTAACGTCACGCGACGTTTACATGTTTGCGTCTGGTTCAACGATGTTTACATACGTCTGCCGGGGTCAGGTTACGCCCTGTTTACAGCATCTGAGGCCATGAAGTCCTTGTGCCACAGTGATGTCATTCAAATGCCTTGACATCGCCTCACTGCACCACAAGCTGTGGGTGGACACGACGTGGTCGAATCTTCAATTCACAGGTGTACGACGGTTCACGCTAAGGATGTGACGTCACGCACTACGAGGTACAGGATGTGACGTCACAGTACAAACGCTGTGTGATTTTTTTCAGGGATGTGACGTCACAGCGAAACACCATGATCCACCCCCAGCATAATGGCAGCCGTAACTCTGCCTAGCCATGTTCTTGATGTCCAGTTAATCATCCTTGAGTTCCCTGACCTGCTGCAGCAGCCCCACCCACGCCACACACCTGACATCTCCCACCACAAACTGTCCCCTCCATCACACCCTGCCCTCTCCACCACAACTTGCCTTCTCCACCACAACCTGACCTCTCCATCCCATACTGTCCTGTCTATCACAATCTACCCCACCGTCCTACAACCAGCCCTCCCAACCACAAGGCGGCTTCACCATCAAAGCCTGCCATCACCACAACCTGCCCCCACCACCACAACCTACCCTCAGTACCACAACCCACGCTCCACTACGATCCACCGCTGCCACTGGTTCTTTGTGCCTCTTGAGGCACAAAGTCCGCTATAAATTGATTGGAACATTTTCTTAACCAGGTACTTAAACGCGATTCTATTATTTACCAACAGACAGTTCGTCTCCTCAGATGGGACACTGGCGACAGGCCAGGCAAGACGTAGCCTTCAAAATTCCTCTCACGCACAGATTCCTGCAGCTTACTTTTCCCGCTGGATAATATTCGTATCGCGAGACCTACTTCCACAGTGTCCCATCCTCGTTACCTTACACCGACTCGGATCGAATTTCATGAACTATACACACGACCAAGTTTAGTGTGTCAGTCCCTTCGTCGTCACTGTTTACTTCCCTCATGACCATAGGGTCATCTGCCAACCTAGAGGCTAATCCTTCTGGTAAGTCATATGCAAGGATAAGAGGTGCAATGGTGGCTAAGAGTGGGCCCGGCGTCAAACCACCTCAACCCATTTCGAGAAGGCTCCTGTAGCCTACGACCTCTGTGCTCCTTTCCTCTAACGTAATTCTCTCACCATGGAAGATGTCTTCCCCCATTATTCCCGGCTGAAAACCCAGCTTCTCTACCGACCCCTTGTGTGGCACAGCGTCAAGACGCCTTCTGGTCGTCCAGGAGCACAAGCTACAGCATCCAGCGATCTCCTCTGTCCGCAGCGGAGCTCAACGTGTGTGTGAGTAATCTTTGGATGTTACGGGGAGAAGTCGACACTGGTGATGCCTAGTCTCTCTTAACCTTGTATATATGTACCATGACTTTACTCCTGTGCACACACACACACACACACACACACACACACACACACACACACACACACGTCCCAGCTTATGAGCAAGGTATGAATCTATCAACCAGTCCCGAGAGGATGATGAACACCTGGGATATGCATAGGACGACTGCAGCGCACCAGGATCGAACCCGTCCCCGGGCAGGCAATGGTTGACTCACAGACAGCAACGCTGATCAGTGTGTGTGTGTGTGTGTGTGTGTGTGTGTGTGTGTGTGTGTCTGTGTGTGTGTGTGTGTGTGAGTGTGAGTGTGTGTGTGTGTGTGTGTGGTCAATGTCTCTTCCTGCAGTAAAAAGTCAGTAAACTTGATGTTTCTCAGTATTTTCAGTACAATACAGAAATCCTGTGAGACCTCCTCCTGTATTACAACACATGTGACATACGTTACACACGGTACACTCATGAACCACACTAGACCACCGTCCCTGTGATGACGTCATGCACTGTGCAACTTATCTATCCCACATATGAGGTAACCATGTGACACGTTCCACATCATCCATCAAAAGAATGTTATTTTGGGTAAAATATACGATGTTATTCACTACCGAGCTTGCATAACTTTACACACATTCCTTCGGCGTTTTAACTTGATCCCGGATACCTCATACAGCAGGTTCTAACGTCCTCATTTGTTACGTTACACAGCAGATCTGACGCCATCATGTACACCCGCACGTTCTCAAGACGTGGTACGAGGAGAACCCCATGCACTGTAAAAGTGACGCTATTCACTGGAAAACCCTCGTCATGCAGAGGAAGAGTAAAGTGGGGGGAAGGGTAGATGGGCGGCGGCGCGGCGTGAGGGGCGTCACGTCCAAGCTGGGGCAGTGCCGCCAGGAGATGATAACGTCTCCAGACGGAGGTGCAAGACAAACACAGAGAAGGACACACAATGCCCGACACACAGCAGGGTGGTGTGTGTGTGTGTGTGTGTGTGTGTGTGTGTGTGTGTGTGTGTGTGTGATGGAGCGGATCATGGTGATGGTGGGAGCGGAAGTGGAGGCCAGGTGAGGGTGCTCAGGTGGTGGTGGTGGTGGCTAGGCAGGTGGAGCAGAGAGTGACTCACATCCCTACCGCCTGCTCACCCTTGACCCCCACCCAGCACCACCATGATCCCCGGCAGTGGGTGCGCCTCCCAGCATCCCTGGCCACACACCCACCCCAGGTGGCAAGGTTCCCCCAGTCTCCCGCCTCCTGCATGAGTCACTCGTTTCTTATGATCACGTCTTCAATGTTTGGGTTCCGTCTTACCCTGGTCCTGCCCTGAGGCCGCGCCCATGTTGCTCCTGCCCACTGGACTCGCCCATGCTGGCCCTACCCATGTTAGCCCTGTCTACTGGCCGCGCCCATGGTGGTAGCCACCCGTAAAGCTTCTCTGTGTTATCTTGATGCCTGCCATCCTTCGCACGAGCCCAGACCACCTCAACTGTCCTCCTTGCCTGGGGGGAATATCACAGTTTCAATGTGGTTAGTCTGTTCAGTATGTCTTCACTACGAAGCTGGTCTGGCTCTGTTGCTCATCTTAACAATCACAGCATCTTGCTTACGTCAAGCTGACACTTCATCTTATGATCTACTGATCATTAGCCATATAAACCTTGCATCATAATATATATATATATATATATATATATATATATATATATATATATATATATATATATATATATATATATATATAAACAGTATTTCCTTCTCAAGGACAGCTTCCTTCACTCACAACAAACAAAGAAGTTACGTCTTACAACTCTGCTAAACTCGTATGTTTTTCTCCTCGGCTCACACTGGGTCGGTCGTGTTCCCACCATTAACCTTGAGTCCCAGGCATTCTCAACTTCTGGACTGGCTCAGCTGGTGATCGTTAAGGACCCAGGTTACAGTGAGCAGCGCATCTCGGGAGAACCGCCACCTCAGACGTCTCCTTTGCTTATTTACCTTAAATCAGCTTCCAATGTTATGGTACATCCAACAACTGCTCTCGGGAGGCCTTCATCGCAGTCTGATGCAACATTTTTGTGCATCATCAACCTTCTTATGTGACACATTTCCTTCACGCAGTCATCCATCCATATAAGTTCCAGATGCAAGTGGTGAAGGCAAACTTCCCTGTAAACCAGCCTTGATTCTCTCCCTACACTACCACTCTGCACTACGCAGCGTGTGTCATGCCTCTCCCCAGGATGCTACAGCCTCATTATATGTCCGCGTAAGCTACTGATCGCCTTCCCTATCTTCCCACACTACCAGTACCTCTCTGTGTGGAGGTCACATCTACTGCTGGTGGTGTCTGCCTGTGGCACCCCGGCCTGCCCGTGGCCTGGGTACCTTCAACCCGCAATACTCCACACACGTCAGTACCTTCTCTGGCCAGTACTCGCTCCTCTGGGCAATGTTTCCCCTCACATCTGAACTGATGGCATCCTTGAAGATGTCCTGCTATCAGGCTGGCACTGGTGGTCAGCTGACCTGTACCGGCGCATGCAGGAGGTCAGGTCAGGCTGGCGCTGGTAGTCAGCTGATCCCTCTTGGTCCAGGTTACAGAACCTTTCCCTTTGGTGCCCTACGTAGGTTCCTGGATGCTACTGCTCCCTCCGCCTGTGTGGTAATAACCTCCTCCCCCCACCTCTTCCCTCGCTGTAGCCTACTGCTCCTACCCTAGAGGTAACAATTCCCCTAAAGGTTACTGCTACACTCGCACGTACTACCCCGTGACTCTGTCATCTGTTGTTCCTCCGTTCACATCAATGTGTTTGACATAATGCTTCTGAAGAAGTAGTAGTAGCAGTAGTAGTAGTAGTAATATCTACCGTTGAATTAAATTTATAGTTATAATAAAAAAAAAAGCAGTTGAAATGTAGTCGTATTTGCTGTTGTGTTTTGCAGCTAGTGCTGTGGTAGTGGCGGTAACGGCATTGTCCAACTGACTTTACAGGATCAGGTCAACTTCTTGCTTACCTCGCCACCTCCATAACCTTGCCTCTCAGAAACCATGATTTTCTACCGGTGACTATTATGGACGGTCCAAGCTCGATATACATGAGCACTGGCACCTTCCTCACGGCATTCACACTGCCTCACCCAATGGACCTGTTGGGTCTTTGCAGTAATTCTGTCATGCCCCGCACTCCAGGGTTCCATACTCTCTCACCCAAGAGACCCTCTCTCACAGCTGCTACTTCCCAGATCTCGCCTTGAGGTCTTCCTCACCAATCAATAATTCGTCCAGAACAAACTGCACCACAATGAATGGCTCAGACTCCCAATATCATTCCATTGTTCCCACCTTGATTGGATGTTCCCTGTATCTTAGAGCTCTCTCTCTCTCTCTCTCTCTCTCTCTCTCTCTCTCTCTCTCTCTCTCTCTCTCTCTCTCTCTCTCTCTCTCGTGTATGGTTCCCAACTTTCTGTCTTCCTCTGTCTTTCGTACTTCCTCCTCCACTGCAACACCTTTGTCTTCATCTCCTAACCGCACACTTTCCATCTTATTTTCAATGTTAGTCCAGATGGCCCTAATCAAGGCCATCCCATTAACGCTATATATGTATATACCCTAGCCTGAGCCAGGTACACATTTTATAGACAAACCCCAGAGATCGACCCTGGGCGATCCGTGAGTGCGTTACGGTCAAGAACGCTAACCGCTTCACCAGGGGAGGGCGGAGTCCAGTAATATATATATATATATATATATATATATATATATATATATATATATATATATATATATATATATATATATACACGCACACACACCGGTACAATAAACATTTCCCTGACTTTCCTTACTCCTATTTCCATTAGATACAAAATATTTTAATGTCGAAAATTCTGTCGCTCTTCGCATCTTTGTTTAGGTTGAGCCAACATGATGAACAGCAGACGCGTTTGTAAACTGTACCCCGCCACACTGTGTGACAAGCAACAATATCTATCGCAGATAAATAATTCAAAATATAGCAGCAAAATCAGAGAATACGATGAGTTATGAATATAATGTCATTGATCGCCATTCGCTTGTTTTCTCGCTATTAATCATGAACCATGTGTGTGATCCACAGCCCCTACATCTCATGTTTCCTCTAAACCCGGTCTCAATCCATGACAATGGGTTTACGATATCTTAATCGGTTGCGGTAAAGTAATGTTCAAACCGTTTACGTCACAATGTACTCGTGTGTTAAGCGTTGTCGTCACACTTTACGTGCTTGGCGAACGTCCTTGAACGTTACCGGAACCTTCACCGTAACGCGAGGACGTCATGCGAGTTCCTGTAATCAACACTGGCTGGTCAGCATGGTGTGACTGACTGTTTAATGGCACGGGATCCTAGGAAAAAAAAAGTGCTTGCAACAAGAAGCACGACAGGACGACCCTTGACCACGACCGACCACGACGGCGGGGTGACCCTATGGCGTGACTGCATGACCTCTGACCTTACCCATAATAAAATGGCCGTAACACAGTCTTCGGGAGGGGCCGTTCCGTCGTGGTCCACATGACAACACACCAAATCTTTGAATGCAACCCTCGCAAGCCCTGGGTCGAGCCTGTGTGTGTGAGTGAGGCAAACCCTGGCAAGCAGGCAGGGAGGGAAGGAGGTATGCATGCATGAAGGCAGGCCGGGTGGAAGGTATAGGGGGGAGGGTGTCGGTCGGTCCGGTGGCCCGTCAATACAGTGTGTTCGAGCGGTTTCCGGGGCTCTTGAGGGCGCCGCCTACTTACCACGTCAGCTTCCGCTGCCCGGCTTCACATGAGGGATTCCTCCACCTCACCGTAACGGTCGACGCCGTCATACAGGCCCACCAGCAGCGGCGGCGGAGGTGTCTCTCCTCGTATATATGTCTCTGTTATCTGACACACACACACACACACACACACACACACACACACGAGACTGACTGGGTCATTCCACTGTCGCTACAAGCATGTATGGCATTTGGTCTTTCCCCACAGCGCTTTGTATGTATTCTAAACTACATCCAACGCAACGGTAAAACAGCCTGACCTTTGACCTGACCCTTGCCGGTCAAGACGGAGGTCACGTCGTCATACCCAAGGGTCGTACCGTCCAGCTCAGATGGTCGACCCGACGTGCCCAAGTACTCAATTGTTTATTCTGTCTTGTATTCTAATCTAATTTTTGTATTTATGATTTCGCTTTCGTCTGCGACAGTCTATTTTCCTTGATAGATGTGTCAAAACCTTCAAAACGCTATACGAATCAGTAGCAATACACTGAAAGGTAACCACAATGATTCCATTGTATTACCCTGCTCTCTCTCTCTCTCTCTCTCTCTCTCTCTCTCTCTCTCTCTCTCTCTCTCTCTCTCTCTCTCTCTCTCTCTCTCTCTCTCTCTCGGACCTTCGTGGCCATGAGTCAACCAAGGGCCCGTCCGGGATCGGGCCCGCATGGATTCGAAAATCTGGGCGTGGTAATCAGCCCACCAGACATTACCCATGACAGAGTGTTCATCCTCCCCTCGGGGCTGGTTTAAGCATGAGGGATGATGGGTGTGTATGGGGATACAAGAGAAGATTTCTGAACATATACAAAAGTTTGAGAGACGGGGCAACACCGGTGTGAAACATTCCTCCTAACACACACACAGCCAACACAATTATGTCGTCACATACCCATTCATTATCGTCGTATCTGTGAAATCACCTGCAATATTTACTTACTAATTTGCTATATTCTTTTAAAAGGTCATAGATGCACTGAGAGCGAGGATGGTCTTCAAACAACGTCGAACTTCTGAAGGAAGAGGAAAGGTGGAGTTACGGTCGACTGGTGGTAATAACTTGACGAGGATGGCTTGAACGGCCGTGGACGGCGCTAGCCTCAAAGCCCATAAAACCAACATGTGTATTCATGGGTGACACGCAACCACCGTGTGTGTGTGTGTGTGTGTATATATATATATATATATATCCTGCCTCCCACTGTAGATTCACCCAGACACACCTCCCACCACCACCTGCCTCCCACTGTAGATTCACCCAGACACACCTCCCACCACCACCTGCCCCCCACTGTAGATTCACCCAGACACACCTCCCACCACCACCTGCCTCCCACTGTAGATTCACCCAGACACACCTCCCACCACCACCTGCCTCCCACTGTAGATTCACCCAGACACACCTCCCACCACCACCTGCCTCCCACTGTAGATTCACCCAGACACACCTCCCACCACCACCTGCCCCCCACTGTAGATTCACCCAGACACACCTCCCACCACCACCTGCCCCCCACTGTAGATTCACCCAGACACACCTCCCACCACCACCTGCCCCCCACTGTAGATTCACCCAGACACACCTCCCACCACCACCTGCCCCCCACTGTAGATTCACCCAGACACACCTCCCACCACCACCTGCCTCCCACTGTAGATTCACCCAGACACACCTCCCACCACCACCTGCCTCCCACTGTAGATTCACCCAGACACACCTCCCACCACCACCTGCCTCCCACTGTAGATTCACCCAGACACACCTCCCACCACCACCTGCCTCCCACTGTAGATTCACCCAGACACACCTCCCACCACCACCTGCCCCCCACTGTAGATTCACCCAGACACACCTCCCACCACCACCTGCCTCCCACTGTAGATTCACCCAGACACACCTCCCACCACCACCTGCCCCCCACTGTAGATTCACCCAGACACACCTCCCACCACCACCTGCCTCCCACTGTAGATTCACCCAGACACACCTCCCACCACCACCTGCCTCCCACTGTAGATTCACCCAGACACACCTCCCACCACCACCTGCCTCCCACTGTAGATTCACCCAGACACACCTCCCACCACCACCTGCCTCCCACTGTAGATTCACCCAGACACACCTCCCACCACCACCTGCCTCCCACTGTAGATTCACCCAGACACACCTCCCACCACCACCTGCCTCCCACTGTAGATTCACCCAGACACACCTCCCACCACCACCTGCCTCCCACTGTAGATTCACCCAGACACACCTCCCACCACCACCTGCCTCCCACTGTAGATTCACCCAGACACACCTCCCACCACCACCTGCCCCCCACTGTAGATTCACCCAGACACACCTCCCACCACCACCTGCCTCCCACTGTAGATTCACCCAGACACACCTCCCACCACCACCTGCCTCCCACTGTAGATTCACCCAGACACACCTCCCACCACCACCTGCCTCCCACTGTAGATTCACCCAGACACACCTCCCACCACCACCTGCCCCCCACTGTAGATTCACCCAGACACACCTCCCACCACCACCTGCCTCCCACTGTAGATTCACCCAGACACACCTCCCACCACCACCTGCCTCCCACTGTAGATTCACCCAGACACACCTCCCACCACCACCTGCCTCCCACTGTAGATTCACCCAGACACACCTCCCACCACCACCTGCCCCCCACTGTAGATTCACCCAGACACACCTCCCACCACCACCTGCCTCCCACTGTAGATTCACCCAGACACACCTCCCACCACCACCTGCCTCCCACTGTAGATTCACCCAGACACACCTCCCACCACCACCTGCCTCCCACTGTAGATTCACCCAGACACACCTCCCACCACCACCTGCCTCCCACTGTAGATTCACCCAGACACACCTCCCACCACCACCTGCCTCCCACTGTAGATTCACCCAGACACACCTCCCACCACCACCTGCCTCCCACTGTAGATTCACCCAGACACACCTCCCACCACCACCTGCCCCCCACTGTAGATTCACCCAGACACACCTCCCACCACCACCTGCCTCCCACTGTAGATTCACCCAGACACACCTCCCACCACCACCTGCCTCCCACTGTAGATTCACCCAGACACACCTCCCACCACCACCTGCCCCCCACTGTAGATTCACCCAGACACACCTCCCACCACCACCTGCCCCCCACTGTAGATTCACCCAGACACACCTCCCACCACCACCTGCCTCCCACTGTAGATTCACCCAGACACACCTCCCACCACCACCTGCCTCCCACTGTAGATTCACCCAGACACACCTCCCACCACCACCTGCCTCCCACTGTAGATTCACCCAGACACACCTCCCACCACCACCTGCCCCCCACTGTAGATTCACCCAGACACACCTCCCACCACCACCTGCCCCCCACTGTAGATTCACCCAGACACACCTCCCACCACCACCTGCCTCCCACTGTAGATTCACCCAGACACACCTCCCACCACCACCTGCCTCCCACTGTAGATTCACCCAGACACACCTCCCACCACCACCTGCCCCCCACTGTAGATTCACCCAGACACACCTCCCACCACCACCTGCCTCCCACTGTAGATTCACCCAGACACACCTCCCACCACCACCTGCCCCCCACTGTAGATTCACCCAGACACACCTCCCACCACCACCTGCCTCCCACTGTAGATTCACCCAGACACACCTCCCACCACCACCTGCCTCCCACTGTAGATTCACCCAGACACACCTCCCACCACCACCTGCCTCCCACTGTAGATTCACCCAGACACACCTCCCACCACCACCTGCCTCCCACTGTAGATTCACCCAGACACACCTCCCACCACCACCTGCCCCCCACTGTAGATTCACCCAGACACACCTCCCACCACCACCTGCCCCCCACTGTAGATTCACCCAGACACACCTCCCACCACCACCTGCCCCCCACTGTAGATTCACCCAGACACACCTCCCACCACCACCTGCCCCCCACTGTAGATTCACCCAGACACACCTCCCACCACCACCTGCCTCCCACTGTAGATTCACCCAGACACACCTCCCACCACCACCTGCCTCCCACTGTAGATTCACCCAGACACACCTCCCACCACCACCTGCCTCCCACTGTAGATTCACCCAGACACACCTCCCACCACCACCTGCCTCCCACTGTAGATTCACCCAGACACACCTCCCACCACCACCTGCCTCCCACTGTAGATTCACCCAGACACACCTCCCACCACCACCTGCCCCCCACTGTAGATTCACCCAGACACACCTCCCACCACCACCTGCCTCCCACTGTAGATTCACCCAGACACACCTCCCACCACCACCTGCCCCCCACTGTAGATTCACCCAGACACACCTCCCACCACCACCTGCCTCCCACTGTAGATTCACCCAGACACACCTCCCACCACCACCTGCCCCCCACTGTAGATTCACCCAGACACACCTCCCACCACCACCTGCCTCCCACTGTAGATTCACCCAGACACACCTCCCACCACCACCTGCCTCCCACTGTAGATTCACCCAGACACACCTCCCACCACCACCTGCCTCCCACTGTAGATTCACCCAGACACACCTCCCACCACCACCTGCCTCCCACTGTAGATTCACCCAGACACACCTCCCACCACCACCTGCCTCCCACTGTAGATTCACCCAGACACACCTCCCACCACCACCTGCCTCCCACTGTAGATTCACCCAGACACACCTCCCACCACCACCTGCCTCCCACTGTAGATTCACCCAGACACACCTCCCACCACCACCTGCCTCCCACTGTAGATTCACCCAGACACACCTCCCACCACCACCTGCCTCCCACTGTAGATTCACCCAGACACACCTCCCACCACCACCTGCCTCCCACTGTAGATTCACCCAGACACACCTCCCACCACCACCTGCCTCCCACTGTAGATTCACCCAGACACACCTCCCACCACCACCTGCCTCCCACTGTAGATTCACCCAGACACACCTCCCACCACCACCTGCCTCCCACTGTAGATTCACCCAGACACACCTCCCACCACCACCTGCCCCCCACTGTAGATTCACCCAGACACACCTCCCACCACCACCTGCCTCCCACTGTAGATTCACCCAGACACACCTCCCACCACCACCTGCCCCCCACTGTAGATTCACCCAGACACACCTCCCACCACCACCTGCCCCCCACTGTAGATTCACCCAGACACACCTCCCACCACCACCTGCCTCCCACTGTAGATTCACCCAGACACACCTCCCACCACCACCTGCCCCCCACTGTAGATTCACCCAGACACACCTCCCACCACCACCTGCCCCCCACTGTAGATTCACCCAGACACACCTCCCACCACCACCTGCCTCCCACTGTAGATTCACCCAGACACACCTCCCACCACCACCTGCCTCCCACTGTAGATTCACCCAGACACACCTCCCACCACCACCTGCCTCCCACTGTAGATTCACCCAGACACACCTCCCACCACCACCTGCCTCCCACTGTAGATTCACCCAGACACACCTCCCACCACCACCTGCCTCCCACTGTAGATTCACCCAGACACACCTCCCACCACCACCTGACTCCCACTGTAGGTTCACCCAGACACACCTCCCACCACCACCTGCCCCCCACTGTAGATTCACCCAGACACACCTCCCACCACCACCTGCCTCCCACTGTAGATTCACCCAGACACACCTCCCACCACCTGCCCCCCACTGTAGGTTCACCGAGACACACCTCCCACCACCACCTGCCCCCCACTGTAGATTCACCCAGACACACCTCCCACCACTACCTGTCTCCCACTGTAGGTTCACCCAGACACACCTCCCACCACCTATCTCCCACTGTAGGTTCTCCCAGACACACCTCCCACCACCACCTGCCTCCCACTGTAGGTTCACCCAGACACCTCCCAATGAATGATCACCCACTGACCCACTTGTCCAACCTGTCTCCGCCTGTAGGGTCATATACTGACCCCCAGCAGCCTCCCACTGCAAGGTCACCTACTAACCCCATGACACCAGTGGGTGACCCCTTTTCCAAGTGGTCAACCCTGCTCGACACTGCTGTCGTCTTGAGGGGGTCCCTCACATCACACTACGTACCTCATACGTCTCGTTATGAATTACGACATAATATAAATCATCATAACCGTCTGTCTCGATGTATGTTTGTGCTACAACCCCGACCACGACCTCGAGACAGGAGGGGACAACGTGCATAACAGGCCTTATAACCCGAGACCCTCCTAGACTGGGGTGTACTTAACGGTGTTGTAAAAAAAAAATCATTCAAGCCCTCCAGAGAGCATCACTCAGTCATGGCTACAACACAGAGGTCCTACATATAACCTGAGGTCATGGCTACAACACAGAGGTCCTACATATAACCTGAGGTCATGGCTACAACACAGAGGTCCTACATATAACCTGAGGTCCTACAGATAACCTGAGGTCATGGCTACAACACAGAGGTCCTACATATAACCTGAGGTCCTACAGATAACCTGAGGTCATGGCTACAACACAGAGGTCCTACATATAACCTGAGGTCCTACAGATAACCTGAGGTCATGGCTACAACACAGAGGTCCTACATATAACCTGTTTTGCTTGTCGCAGCCCGCCGTGCGCCGGGGGGAAAAGAGGTCCCCCCCCAAACCCCCCTCCCCTCCCCCTATCCAACACCGGGGCGGGGTGGGTAACCAGTTTTAGGCGTCCTCGTAAACGCCGGGAGGATGTTGCCTGGTGACCTGCGAGGCCATGGGAACTCCTGAGTGACACGTGACAGATGCCTGCCCCTCCCCCGCGCCGCCCAATTTTCCGCAATGACCGCTGGGGGCTCAGTTGTGTTGAGAACCAAAAAACCCCCCCCAGCCTCACTTATTTAGGTTTGAAAAAAGGATTTTGGGACGAAATGATGTTTTAATTCGTCATTACCGTGTTTTCCCCGCCTCAAAGGGAAAAAGGGGAGAAAGAAAATTTTCATTTACCTTAGAAAATTTTCCCTTGAACTGTAAGTTCGGGTGAGAAACGTTTTACTTAGATAAACGAGATTAAAATCCCTTCCAAACAACGTTTACTCACGAGTCGTGGCAGACCTTGACCCCGACTTTTGGATCAACCCCAAGGGCGTTACCCGAGCCGAGGGTCGCTCCGTCGTAAATGAGTAAACAAATCCGGTGTACGAGCTAAAGTGGACCCCAAACATGCAAAAATTGCCACAGGAACGCGAGGGCTGGATCCTAACGTTACTATGAGGGAAATGAAGGTGAGGAAAGCATCCACGATATGTACATGCGTCAAACTTTCCCAAAAATAATTCCCGATCGCCTTCATTAAACTGTCTTAAAATTTGCCTGCTGATTTCTCGTCCCATATTTTTAAACAAATTTTTTAAGGAAAAAAAATGCACATGAGACCATGTTTCAGTGAAAGGTGTCGATTTAAAAGGTGTTAACAACAAGGGCCGGGAGTTGTATGTTGGGGGTTGTGGTAAGACAACACACCGCAAGGTCTTCTCTTGGGGCAACACAACGCCAGGCCTTGTTTGTGGTTTAAAACTACAACGCCCGGCCTTTTTGTGGTTAACAAAAAAAAACTAGGGGCCCCCCCCCCCCGACCCCCTCGATCACCCCCTCCCCGGCCTAACATTTAGCCCGATAAAGGCCCCAAGGAACAAGGATCCCTTATGGCTCTCCACTCCTCCCCCAAACATCTGGTTCCTTCCCCCAAAGGGTCACGGAACGCCGAAAATTGGGGGGCCCCCCAAATCCCCCACCCCCGAGGGGCCCCCGTCTACCTCCCCTGGGGGAGCACAAACCCCCGGGAGGAGTTAACATCCAACCCCCGGGGGAACCGTCAACCACCCCCTGAGGAGGCACCGTCTACCACCGCCTGGAGGAACCGTCCAGCACCCCCTGGGGAGGCACCGTCCAGCAGGGCTTGAAAACCACCTGCTCAAAAACTCGGGGGGACGATCCACAAATCGTCAGGTCCCACCTCTCAACCAAAACCCATGTTTAATTCCCCACTCCCCCCGTTGGGGGGTTTGGGACCCACATCGCAGTTGGGGACCCCCCAAGACCTTTTCTCTGCCCCCAAACGCCGGCCTGGATACCTTTCCGGCCCGCCGCTACCCACCTGACCCAACCTCAGTGACCATGACACATGAAATGGCCATTTCTGGGCTGAACCCCGAAAAGGGGGTGTCCTGTGACCTCGCCCAAATTGCTGACCTCTCTCCTTCTCCCCCTTCTCCCTTTTTCCCCTCTTTTTCTCTCCCCTTTTTCTCTCTTGGCATGGGGAAAGGCCAAGGAGTCCACTACACCACTGACAGAAGCGGCTACGACGCAAAGAGAACTTCCCTGTTAGGGATATAAACAAAACAACAACTGAGCCACTCACCTCGTCGTCCCCCAACCCCCGAACTCTCTGCCTGACAACAGCTGATGGTCCCTCCCCTGCCCTGGGGTCACGACCTACTGACCTGAGGTCAGCTTCATTGATCATGGCGGCCTGACCCATTAGATCTGCCCTCAGTAGGTGTTCCTTTCTCCAATCGCTGACCTGGCAACGCAAGTAGCCCCCAGACCCAACGGACCTGACCAGTCCTCCACAACTGACCTGACGGCCCAAGAGACCCCTCCCCTGACCCAGAGGATCTGACCTGTCCACACCAGCTGACTGAGAACACAAGAGACCCTCATATCTATAGGACCTGACCCGTCAAAACCAGCTGACCTAAGGACCCTAGTGACCCCCTGACCCAGAGCTGACCTGACCTGTCCACACAAGATACCTCGACCACGGAAGTGATCAGATGACCCAGCTCTGTGTGTGTGGGGGGGGGGGGGGGAAGCCTGAGCGAGCCTCCTCAGCAAATCCAATGGATGATGATGCGGGCGTAATCTCTCTCTCTCTCTCTCTCTCTCTCTCTCTCTCTCTCTCTCTCTCTCTCTCTCTCTCTGGCAAAATTTCACCGTGGTACCCTCACAGGTAGTTGGGTTAGGTACATTCTCCCTAACCCCGTCGTAAGTATTCGTAAGTAAATACTCCCTCGTAAGTACTAGCAAGTAATCAAGCACCCTCATGAATCCATCATGAGAGGCAATGGTGCAGGCAGCATGAAACGCTAACATTTAGCTTAACTGATCCACATACCAGTGTTCATGACGGGTAACACCACCACATACCAGTGTTCATGACGGGTAACACCACCACATACCAGTGTTCATGACGGGTAACACCACCACATACCTGTGTTCATGACGGGTAACACCACCACATACCAGTGTTCATGACGGGTAACACCACCACATACCTGTGTTCATGACGGGTAACACCACCACATACCTGTGTTCATGACGGGTAACACCACCACATACCAGTGTTCATGACGGGTAACACCACCACATACCAGTGTTCATGACGGGTAACACCACCACATACCAGTGTTCATGACGGGTAACACCACCACATACCTGTGTTCATGACGGGTAACACCACCACATACCAGTGTTCATGACGGGTAACACCACCACATACCTGTGTTCATGACGGGTAACACCACCACATACCTGTGTTCATGACGGGTAACACCACCACATACCAGTGTTCATGACGGGTAACACCACCACATACCAGTGTTCATGACGGGTAACACCACCACATACCAGTGTTCATGACGGGTAACACCACCACATACCAGTGTTCATGACGGGTAACACCACCACATACCAGTGTTCATGACGGGTAACACCACCACATACCAGTGTTCATGACGGGTAACACCACCACATACCTGTGTTCATGACGGGTAACACCACCACATACCAGTGTTCATGACGGGTAACACCACCACATACCTGTGTTCATGACGGGTAACACCACCACATACCAGTGTTCATGACGGGTAACACCACCACATACCAGTGTTCATGACAGGTAACACCACCACATACCAGTGTTCATGACAGGTAACACCACCACATACCAGTGTTCATGACGGGTAACACCACCACATACCAGTGTTCATGACGGGTAACACCACCACATACCAGTGTTCATGACGGGTAACACCACCACATACCAGTGTTCATGACAGGTAACACCACCACATACCAGTGTTCATGACAGGTAACACCACCACATACCAGTGTTCATGACGGGTAACACCACCACATACCAGTGTTCATGACGGGTAACACCACCACATACCAGTGTTCATGACGGGTAACACCACCACATACCAGTGTTCATGACGGGTAACACCACCACATACCAGTGTTCATGACGGGTAACACCACCACATACCAGTGTTCATGACGGGTAACACCACCACATACCTGTGTTCATGACGGGTAACACCACCACATACCAGTGTTCATGACGGGTAACACCACCACATACCAGTGTTCATGACAGGTAACACCACCACATACCAGTGTTCATGACAGGTAACACCACCACATACCAGTGTTCATGACGGGTAACACCACCACATACCAGTGTTCATGACGGGTAACACCACCACATACCAGTGTTCATGACAGGTAACACCACCACATACCAGTGTTCATGACAGGTAACACCACCACATACCAGTGTTCATGACGGGTAACACCACCACATACCAGTGTTCATGACGGGTAACACCACCACATACCAGTGTTCATGACGGGTAACACCACCACATACCAGTGTTCATGACAGGTAACACCACCACATACCAGTGTTCATGACAGGTAACACCACCACATACCAGTGTTCATGACGGGTAACACCACCACATACCAGTGTTCATGACGGGTAACACCACCACATACCAGTGTTCATGACGGGTAACACCACCACATACCAGTGTTCATGACGGGTAACACCACCACATACCTGTGTTCATGACGGGTAACACCACCACATACCAGTGTTCATGACGGGTAACACCACCACATACCAGTGTTCATGACGGGTAACACCACCACATACCAGTGTTCATGACGGGTAACACCACCACATACCAGTGTTCATGACGGGTAACACCACCACATACCAGTGTTCATGACAGGTAACACCACCACATACCAGTGTTCATGACGGGTAACACCACCACATACCAGTGTTCATGACAGGTAACACCACCACATACCAGTGTTCATGGCGGGTAACATCACCACATACCAGTGTTCATGACGGGTAACACCACCACATACCAGTGTTCATGACGGGTAACACCACCACATACCAGTGTTCATTACGGGTAACACCACCACATACCAGTGTTCATGACGGGTAACACCACCACATACCTGTGTTCATGACGGGTAACACCACCACATACCAGTGTTCATGACGGGTAACACCACCACATACCAGTGTTCATGACGGGTAACACCACCACATACCAGTGTTCATGACGGGTAACACCACCACATACCAGTGTTCATGACGGGTAACACCACCACATACCAGTGTTCATGACAGGTAACACCACCACATACCAGTGTTCATGACGGGTAACACCACCACATACCAGTGTTCATGACAGGTAACACCACCACATACCAGTGTTCATGGCGGGTAACATCACCACATACCAGTGTTCATGACGGGTAACACCACCACATACCAGTGTTCATGACGGGTAACACCACCACATACCAGTGTTCATGACAGGTAACATCATTATTACACCACCGTCATGAGAGCCAGCCAATCAGCCACTAACAATGAGAGGCAAGAAACAAGAGGCATCCAGCTGGTTATCAACCCTAACCCACCCTCCCTCCACCCACAAGCTAGCTATCTTCCATCCTCTCTCACACTCTCCCACCTCTCACACACACTTTCCCTATCTGCTTACGTATTTCCTCTCACTTGAGAGTTCCCCCTCCACTGGTGATACGGCCCCTATGTTTCACACAGCTGCACTAACATCAGCCGTGAACTCTCTCTCTCTCTCTCTCTCTCTCTCTCTCTCTCTCTCTCTCTCTCTCTCTCTCTCTCTCTCTCTCTCTGCTCGTGAGGGAGGGCCATAGGAATGCTGCACAGGAGTGTGTGCTGCTGGTACCAGTCAAGACTGAGCGGTACGAACTATCGTGGGAGATGCGAGCCGGCCCCCCCGCGACCTGCCCACACCAAGGGCTGGGGAGAGAGGGATGTTGGGCAGCCGTCATTCTACAGAACTTCACCCTGGGGGTGGACGCGGTGCCCCTAACACACACCACCGTCACGCCGCCGGAGTGGAAGCTAGAACAAGAGAACATAAGTGGGAGCTAAGCCCAAAGCTATGGTATGTGTGTACAAGCAGACGGCACTGGCAAAATCACAATGTTGTTTCAGAGAAGTCAGAGGCAGAGAAGTCAGAGGCAAAGAGATGGCGTCTCCCTCCCGATATCCACACACACACACACACACACACACACACACACACACACACACACTGGTGCAAGCTGGGCAACCCTGCTGTGTCAACAGAAGGCACCAACACTTCCAGGTTCCACAAGACGCCACGTCAGCTGTGTGGCGCGCCAGTTTGCCTTACTGCTTACCCTGTTAAGATAAAGTAATGGCCGAGTCCTCCAATTCCCTCTCCTTGGTAGCTAATGTGTTATCAATATTCGTGCAACTGTCAGTATCATCTGGCCATGTCCCTCACATCGGTATGGCTGACACATTGATATGTTCTAATACTTATTGCCTTTCTTACATATCAATGCTTGAAAAAAAAAATGATAAAAAAAATATGAAAAAAATAGCATCGCTTCAATTATCTTTCCAAGAACACCCTGCGGGTGATGTGATGTCCTCACAGACTGGCACAGAATACATGAGGAATGTACGAACCCTTCAACACTGTGTAAACCCCTCCTGCACCACGGTGCGAATTCCAAAGGCCACAAACGTACCATTTGCATATCACCATCTGGTGTTAGTTACCAAAATGTGAAAATAATAAGGAAAAAAGTTTTTTTCCTGGTAGTATAGTCTCTGCGAAAGCGATAGAAGGCTCAATTCTGGCGTCCGTCACCAGGGGTCTCCCTACCAGTTCTGGCGTCCGTCACCAGGGGTCTCCCTACCAGTTCTGGCGTCCGTCACCAGGGGTCTCCCTACCAGTTCTGGCGTCTGTCAGCAGGGGTCTCCCCACCAGGTTTGGCGTCCGTCACCACGGGTCTCCCCACCAGGTTTGGCGTCCATCACCAGGGGTCTCACTACCAGTTCTGGCGTCCGTCACCAGGGGTCTCCCTACCAGTTCTGGCGTCCGTCACCAGGGGTCTCACTACCAGTTCTGGCGTCCATCACCAGGGGTCTCACTACCAGTTCTGGCGTCCGTCACCAGGGGTCTCACTACCAGTTCTGGCGTCCGTCACCAGGGGGTCTCCTACCAGTTCTGGCGTCCGTCACCAGGGTCCACTACCAGTTCTGGCGTCCATCACCAGGGGTCTCACTACCAGTTCTGGCGTCCGTCACCAGGGGTCTCACTACCAGTTCTGGCGTCCATCACCAGGGGTCTCACTACCAGTTCTGGCGTCCGTCACCAGGGGTCTCACTACCAGTTCTGGCGTCCGTCACCAGGGGTCTCCCTACCAGTTCTGGCGTCCGTCACCAGGGGTCTCACTACCAGTTCTGGCGTCCGTCACCAGGGGTCTCACTACCAGTTCTGGCGTCCGTCACCAGGGGTCTCCCTACCAGTTCTGGCGTCCGTCACCAGGGGTCTCCCTACCAGTTCTGGCGTCCGTCACCAGGGGTCTCCCTACCAGTTCTGGCGTCCATCACCAGGGGTCTCACTACCAGTTCTGGCGTCCGTCACCAGGGGTCTCACTACCAGTTCTGGCGTCCGTCACCAGGGGTCTCCCTACCAGTTCTGGCGTCCATCACCAGGGGTCTCACTACCAGTTCTGGCGTCCGTCACCAGGGGTCTCACTACCAGTTCTGGCGTCCGTTACCAGGGGTCTCACTACCAGTTCTGGCGTCCGTCACCAGGGGTCTCAGAGGTTATGTACCCACTATGTCATATATGCTGAACCTTTGTTTACCAAGGACACACAAAACCTATACGGATTCAAGGATCATCTTTTGGGACACCTCTTGGCTGTATACCAGATACCCTCCACACACACACACACACACACACACACACACACATAACGGCACGACCCTCGAGCATAAGGGTACGACCCTCGAGCATAACGGCACGACCCTCGAGCATAAGGGTACGACCCTCGATCATAATGGCACGACCCTCGATCATAATGGCACGACCCTCGATCATAATGGCACGACCCTCGATCATAATGGCACGACCCTCGATCATAATGGCACGACCCTCGATCATAATGGCACGACCCTCGATCATAATGGCACGACCCTCGAGCATAAGGGTACGACCCTCGATCATAATGGCACGACCCTCGAGCATAAGGGTACGACCCTCGAGCATAAGGGTACGACCCTCGATCATAATGGCACGACCCTCGAGCATAAGGGTACGACCCTCGATCATAATGGCACGACCCTCGAGCATAAGGGTACGACCCTCGATCATAATGGCACGACCCTCGATCATAATGGCACGACCCTCGATCATAATGGCACGACCCTCGAGCATAAGGGTACGACCCTCGAGCATAAGGGTACGACCCTCGAGCATAAGGGTACGACCCTCGATCATAATGGCACGACCCTCGATCATAATGGCACGACCCTCGAGCATAAGGGTACGACCCTCGAGCATAAGGGTACGACCCTCGAGCATAACGGCACGACCCTCGAGCATAACGGCACGACCCTCGAGCATAAGGGTACGACCCTCGATCATAATGGCACGACCCTCGAGCATAAGGGTACGACCCTCGAGCATAAGGGTACGACCCTCGAGCATAAGGGTACGACCCTCGAGCATAAGGGTACGACCCTCGAGCATAACGGCACGACCCTCGAGCATAAGGGTACGACCCTCGATCATAATGGCACGACCCTCGATCATAATGGCACGACCCTCGATCATAATGGCACGACCCTCGATCATAATGGCACGACCCTCGAGCATAAGGGTACGACCCTCGAGCATAACGGCACGACCTCGAGCATAACGGCACGACCCTCGAGCATAACGGCACGACCCTCGAGCATAACGGCACGACCTCGAGCATAACGGCACGACCCTCGAGCATAAGGGTACGACCCTCGAGCATAACGGCACGACCCTCGAGCATAAGGGTACGACCCTCGATCATAATGGCACGACCCTCGATCATAATGGCACGACCCTCGATCATAATGGCACGACCCTCGATCATAATGGCACGACCCTCGATCATAATGGCACGACCCTCGAGCATAAGGGTACGACCCTCGATCATAATGGCACGACCCTCGAGCATAAGGGTACGACCCTCGATCATAATGGCACGACCCTCGATCATAATGGCACGACCCTCGATCATAATGGCACGACCCTCGAGCATAAGGGTACGACCCTCGATCATAATGGCACGACCCTCGATCATAATGGCACGACCCTCGATCATAATGGCACGACCCTCGATCATAATGGCACGACCCTCGATCATAATGGCACGACCCTCGATCATAATGGCACGACCCTCGAGCATAAGGGTACGACCCTCGATCATAATGGCACGACCCTCGATCATAATGGCACGACCCTCGAGCATAAGGGTACGACCCTCGAGCATAAGGGTACGACCCTCGATCATAATGGCACGACCCTCGAGCATAAGGGTACGACCCTCGAGCATAAGGGTACGACCCTCGAGCATAAGGGTACGACCCTCGAGCATAAGGGTACGACCCTCGAGCATAACGGCACGACCCTCGAGCATAACGGCACGACCCTCGAGCATAACGGCACGACCCTCGAGCATAACGGCACGACCCTCGAGCATAAGGGTACGACCCTCGATCATAATGGCACGACCCTCGATCATAATGGCACGACCCTCGAGCATAACGGCACGACCCTCGAGCATAAGGGTACGACCCTCGAGCATAAGGGTACGACCCTCGAGCATAAGGGTACGACCCTCGATCATAATGGCACGACCCTCGAGCATAAGGGTACGACCCTCGATCATAATGGCACGACCCTCGAGCATAAGGGTACGACCCTCGATCATAATGGCACGACCCTCGAGCATAACGGCACGACCCTCGAGCATAACGGCACGACCCTCAAGCAAAAGGGGTTTACGACCCTCGAGATAAGGGCACGACCCTCGAGCTTTGGGGGAACGACCCTCGTCATAATGGCACGACCCTCGAGCAAAAGGGGTACGCCCCTCGATCAAAATTGGCCGACCCTCGATCAAAAATGGCACGACCCCGAGCATAACAAAAACGCCCCCGAGCATAAGGGCACGCCCCTCGACAATAACAGTACGACGCGGGTATATCAGTACGGCCCTCGAGCATAAGGGTACGACCCTCGATCATAATGGCACGACCCTCGATCATAATGGCACGACCCTCGAGCATAACGGCACGACCCTCGAGCATAACGGCACGACCCTCGAGCATAACAGTACGACGCGGGTATATCAGTACGGCCCTCGAGCATAAGGGTACGACCCTCGATCATAATGGCACGACCCTCGATCATAATGGCACGACCCTCGAGCATAACGGCACGACCCTCGAGCATAACGGCACGACCCTCGAGCATAACAGTACGACGCGGGTATATCAGTACGGCCCTCGAGCATAAGAGGACGACCAGTAGGGATGCGGAGGTGTTGTGTTAGCGGTTCTTGTGGACTTACCTGGGAGGGTGAGGGATCAGGAGACTGTGGGGCCGTGGTGGTCATGGGGACTGACACGCTGACCTCCCCAACTTCAACCAAGTCACAGTCTGGTCTTCACTCACTACCTGATCCTCTCACCGTCGCCCTCCTCAGTTCAGGACGGCCTAACCACGAGGCGCTCACTGAGGGGTGAACTGGCCAAGCAAGACAGTGAGGGAACCTGTCGCAGGCCCTGCAAGTACGCCACCACCAGCTCCTCCAATCCAGGCAGATAAGGCACGTCTAGAGCGTTTCTTCTAGTTTCTTCCACTGGTTTTCACCTCTCATAATCTCCAGAGACGTCTCGCTGTCATCATCGCTCCCTCACAATCACCATAACATCCTACGATCCTCACTGCCTCTCGTGTGATCGGTGTGGCCTTCTGCTGCCCCAGCCGCCTCTCCAAAGTCCACCTTCTCGGCAGGTGAAGCTAACACCAACTGGCCCTCCTGAACACCGATCCCACATATTAATCCTCCCCTCCCTAGCTGGCTCTGGGCTTCCCATCCAATGACAATCCACCTGCTCCGACTCACCTGATGTGATTGGATCCCATACAACCAATCAGAGGCACTTCAAGAAGCCCCTCACCACGGTGAAATCTTACCAAGTCCAGCTTACATATAGTATGAAGATATTTTGGGATCTGGGTCACGTGTGAGGTAATGTCCGGGTCAAGTGTAAGGTAATGTCTGGCCCAAGTTTTAGATACTGTCTGGGTCAAAGTGAGGAAATGTACAGGTCAAGTGTGAGGTACTGTTTGCCTCAAGTGTTAGATAATGTCTGGGTCAAGTGAGGAAATGTCTGGATGTTTGTTAAGCGACTGTGGACGTGGGTGGATGTTGATGGACTGTGGGTAGTTTGGTTTTGTGGGTAATGTAAATGTGAGAGGTACTGTGGGCACGTGGGCATATGAATGATACTGTTATGTGGGTGGTGTGGATATATTAACTGTCCGCATGTGGGGGTGATGTTGTGTTGTGGATATGCACGTAGTTTGGGTAGCTGGATGGTGCAGGTGAGTGATATACACATGTGAATGGTGGATGTGTGTGAGGGGGAGGGGGAGTGGGAAGTGAAAGTGGTGTGGGAGTGTGGGCATGGACGTGGCGTGTGGGGCGTCATGGCACCTGGATGTCCACTACGAGTGCCGACGGTCACGAAGGATCGATATAACCTCAGACTTCGGGGCCAGACAATACCCCGCACCCCAATCCCCACCCACCACCACCACCACCCATCCACCTCCTTCCCCACCCCACACACACACACACACACACACCACCACCACCACCAGCCCGGCCAAACACCGCCTCACCAGACGATAGGCAGCTGTGTCTAGACATATCATCGTGGTGTGTGGAGGGAACACTCAGATCGGGAAGTATACAACAGACGCAAGTGAACGCACAGACCCGACGCGGTCCCACCGTCAGGCCTCGTCCCTCCCGGTACTGGCCACATGAGAAACACAGTCTTGGGAAACACTCTCATCGTGAGACAATATTGAGATAAGGCCATGCGATGGATTGACGTCAGCACAGAGCACATCAAGGATAGGTGCCTCGCCCTTTGTACCAGACTTGATGGCCGGCACAAACCCGGTGGTGCGTCAGGCCGACTTACACCTTCCACCCACCACGGAGGCCACGGTGACTGACCCACCACACGATCCCAGGTCATGGAGTGAGTCAGGTCACACCCGCCATCAGCGGGGTGGCTCTAACCAGGTCATGCGGTGGGGCTAACACCACACAACCACCAGAAGCGTGGCCATACTAAGACACACCAGCTGACCTACCCCACCAACAACAGTGGAGTCTGACCAAGAGTCGGACGTGGTCAAGACACAACAACCCGGGCCGGTGTTGAGGGAAGCAGGCAGACAACACCACCACCACCACACAGCCCCAGCCATCCACCACCACCACACAGCCCGAGCCACCCACCACCACCACCACCACACAGCCCCAGCCATCCACCACCACCACACAGCCCGAGCCACCCACCACCACCACCTACACTGAGCAGCAACCGGCTCACAGCCAACCCAGGCGTTCATCCTCCCAGTGTAGGACAGGTCGACAATACGTGGGGTCATGGCGTACACTGGGGCGTGTGTTTATGTGCGCGGATATATAAGGTTACGGCATCGTACAAACACAGTGTTAAGAGACGGGCCAACATGAGCGTAAAACCTCTCCCACTGACGCGTACACCGCATTCAAGTAGCAATTAAGCACACACACACACACACACACACACACACACACACACACACACCAACCCAATGCGATCATTACGTAACATGAATTAATGACTAATGATTTAATTAATCAACACAGATCCCCGCAGGAATAGCTGCTACTCGGATCAAGAGCGACACATCTTGTCCTCCTCAGGTGTCAGAGTAAATATATTGATAATGCTTACAGGGGATGATTTCTTCCTTGGCAACGCTGGCTTTCCCCTACACAGGCACGATAGCAACGCTGGTTCAATCGCCAGGAAATGTCGCCATATGATGACGATTTCTTCCCTCAGGTAATTCTTACATTTTGTCGTTCTCGCAACCACACGTCGTTGCAAGATCAGCTTATGTTCTCGTGAACACGTACTGTTTTGTCTGCGCTGTTTGGTGTTCTTCCGTCCTCGTGGTCTGGCGTTCTTCCATCCTCGTAGTCTGGTGTTCTTCCGTCCTCGTAGTCTGGCGTTCTTCCGTCCTCGTAGTCTGGTGTTCTTCCGTCCTCGTAGTCTGGTGTTCTTCCGTCCTCGTAGTCTGGTGTTCTTCCGTCCTCGTAGTCTGGTGTTCTTCCGTCCTCGTAGTCTGGCGTTCTTCCGTCCTCGTAGTCTGGTGTTCTTTCGTCCTCGCGGCGGTGTCGAAATGAATGGCGTTATCATGCTCGGAGAGAGAGAGAGAGAGAGAGAGAGAGAGAGAGAGAGAGAGAGAGAGAGAGAGAGAGAGAGAGAGAGAGAGAGAGAGAGAGAGCCAAGTCTACGGATTTCACACAGTACAGTTCACTACGACACTCTGCCACGACCCTCGCACATTTCATGGGGGGAGTGGGTGGTGGTGAAGTTCTTCCAACATGAGCTACGTTAGGAAACACGCCAGCTACAAGTAAAGACAACGTTGATATGGGAGACCACAGCCGAGTGCTGGCAATTAACCTTAACAGGGCCGGGTATAGTGGGCTGCACGGGACCATAACATCCACCGCTCACAATAACACAGTTACCCCCCAACCCACCTCACTCCCTCCCACAACCTCCCACCCACCCGACCCATCCATCTCCATGTGTCGTCCACCAGCCGTAACTCTCTCTCTCTCTCTCTCTCTCTCTCTCTCTCTCTCTCTCTCTCTCTCTCTGCCTTTTCCCCCATCTGCACGTAGACCATCACGGACCCCCGACACACTTCCGAAGTTGTAGGTCGTACCGACAGTCGGAAGTACGAACTCTCCTGACTTACGAGTGCTGATGCGATGCCCAGGACCATCTTACGACCTCACACTTACCTACGACCTCTCCCCACCCACCCACCCCATGACGACCACGACCATGATGACAACGAGGACCACGCCAGCATAATCCACTTCAAAAGCCAGAAAAATAATAATCAAATGAACCACCATAACGACCACAGGCAACTCCCAAGACGACCGCAGGAAATGACTCACGACGACCACAGGAAACTCTGGCAACGACCACCGGAAGGACCCCCCCCCCCCACAATGTCAACAGGAAAACCCCCCCCCTTCAGAACGACCACCGAAAAGACCCCCCCCCTCCTCCACAGCAATTTCCCAACGACCATATAAACCACATATATACAGCCACCTCAACGACCCGAAAAAAAGGAAGCTTACCTCACAACGACAACACACCATACTCCTTCACGAGGCCAGTGGTCATAACACGACCCACATACTTTATAGAGGCCCCCCTGAACACCTCGACCACCCCTCCCCTCCTACCACCACGACCTTCCTGACGACCCTACACTCACCCGCTCTCCGTCGTCGTCATCCTCCTCTGGGTCGTAGGCTTCCGCGAAGACCGACTTCCGCCTCGTGAAACGGTTGAGAGGAGGCTCTGGAAAAACAAGAGAGATACGATAAGACGTCTGACAATAACACACAACCACAAGTAAATCTAATCCACCAACCTCTCGACACCTGCACTCAGTCAATCGGTCAAAAAAAATATCATGAATTCATCATGACTCAGCTGATCACTCACTCCAGCCAATCTATCTGCCGATTAATCTAATTAAGTAATCAACAGCCACTTGATAAGTCAGTCAGGCCATCCAAACACTCGATCAAATGATCAAACACAGACAATAATGAGTACCTCTCCTCTACAACTTACAGTACCTGTAAATAAATAATAATACATTTACAGTAAAAAGTATGAGAAATACATACATTATTACCGATATATTGTGTACACTTCAACCACACGAGTTGATCATACAAGTTAAGGGAAGAAGCCTACAATATTTACTTGTCTACAGACACCTAGGGCTGGTTTACCCCTGTATATATGAAGGGTAACGTATACATACACAATACAACTGTAGTATTCCCCTGTATATATGAAGGGTAACGTATACATACACAATACAACTGTAGTATTCCCCTGTATATATGAAGGGTAACGTATCCATACACAATACAACTGTAGTATTCCCCTGTATATATGAAGGGTAACGTATCCATACACAATACAACTGTAGTATTCCCCTGTATATATGAAGGGTAACGTATACATACACAATACAACTGTAGTATTCCCCTGTATATATGAAGGGTAACGTATACATACACAATACAACTGTAGTATTCGCATGTACATATGCAGGGTAACGTATACATACACAATACAACTGTAGTATTCCTCTGTATACATGAAGGGTAACGTATACATACACAATGAAACTGTAGTATTCCCATGTATATATGAAGGGTAACGTATACATACACAATACAACTGTAGTATTACCAGAACAATTTCATGAAGGATATTTCAAATACGATGGGGGGGTATTTCATAATACCTTGACTGTAACACAGATCTGATGACCAGCAGGTTATAACATGGCCTCATGACCACGACGGTACGACCCTTGAATACGACGGTGCGACCCTTGAACACGAGGGTACGACCCTTGAATACGAGGGTCCGACCCTTGAGCACGACGGTACGACCCTTGAACACGACGGTACGACCCTTGAGCACGACGGTACGACCCTTGAACACGACGGTGCGACCCTTGAACACGACGGTACGACCCTTGAGCACGACGGTACGACCCTTGAACACGACGATACGACTCTCGACCACGACGGTACGCCCCTTGACCACGACGCGGGGGTTAGGTTGAAGTAAAAAATGAAACGCTTCTACAAATCGGATGATGAATCCAACCATATACTTATACATATCCTGACACACACACACACACACACACACACACACACACACACACACACACACAACCAGGGCGGTCCATCATGTGAATCACGATTACGTAGTCAACCGAAAAAATTCATGAGAAATATTGGAAATTAAAACCCCTTCCTCCCGCCAGCCGACCCCACCCGCCTCTTAAATGAAAGCTGAATTATTGATAGGTCAAGATATTGAAATATTCCCAACTCGATATTCGTCCGTTATCTTCCGCTATTTTACCGAGTAAGAAATAACAGCGATTCAAATTCCTTTTAGTATTCGTCTTGTACAATAACAGGCGACAGTTATTCCACAAATTTCCGTAACACACACAAAAAAAGTCATCTTTAATATAAACTTATAAACTTATAAACTTATAAAAAAAAGAATAATATAAATAAAATCAGATAATGACATCATGAAACCATTAAACACGGGGCTAAAAAAAATGGAAAAAAATAGAAAAAAAAAAATTGGACTATGTACAGGCAGGAGGGCAACCACGGGAGGGAGGGTGTTTCCATCGTTGCCATGACCACCGACAGACCTGATCATCCTCAGCACACATCCCCCGACACACACTAATTGCTATGACCCTGATTACCCCCTCCCTCACCGCTCTCTCTCTCTCTCTCTCTCTCTCTCTCTCTCTCTCTCTCTCTCTCTCTCTCTCTCTCTCTCTCTCTCTCTCTCTCTCTCTCTCTCTCTATCCTCTCCTCCGCATCTCTCTTATTTCCAGTGATTTTTCTATCGCCTCTCTCTCTCTCTCTCTCTCTCTCTCTCTCTCTCTCTCTCTGTCCTATATTTTAAGGGTTTTTTTTCTCTCTCTCTCTCCTGAAAAATCTCTTATCTTTCCCTTAAGGACCTGTTACCCTGTACTCTCTCTCTCTCTCTCTCTCTCTCTCTCTCCTCCTGAGGGCCTACTTTCAGGGATTTATCATCTAGATGAGAGAGAGAGAGAGAGAGAGAGAGAGAGAGAGAGAGAGAGAGAGAGAGAGAGAGAGAGAGAGAGAGAGAGAGAGAGAGAGTCCCGAAATCATTACATCATTTTCTACCGCCACACCACGTTCTCAGATGAGTCACAATCCAGTACAGAAATCTCCATTTACCAGGAATTTAGTTCGGCACCACCGCCGGGCTAATTCCGCTGGCCTGATTAACATTTATTTCTCCTCCTGCCGGACGGCTTCCCGGCAACCTATCTTCATTACCGGCACTTCTTACCGGAAAGTCTTCCCATCGTAACTTGGGAGGTGGAGCAGAACTCTCCTCCGAAAAATGAACCTTGGAATTGTAAGATGAAACTTACACACGTCCATTTACTTTGTCTTCAGGTCTTTCCTGTAGCCTGTGGTAAGTTCGCAAAACAATGCACAACACCAGATCGGCAGAGCTTAAGAGTAAAATAATTATGTATACATGGGAGGGGGGAATTCAGACGCGACCCATAATGATATTATTATGGAGGTTCGTCAAGATACGCTTTATTCTTCACCCCCGACCCCACCGTTACATCCGGAGAGAAGACCTCTCTCTCTCTCTCCATCCACCTATCTATCTATCTCTATCTATCTAGCCAGCCAATGAAAAGGAGTCAAGTCTTTGCACGAGAGCTTATCACTTCACGGGAGACCAGTCTCCACCTGCTCTTGCGTGAACTGCATCATGGAAGGTACAGGGAGCCCCATTAGAGGGGTTCTGCGGTGGTAGACTTCAATATTAATTTCATATATATCTTTATACCTGTTCACTGTTTCCCACGATAGTGAGGTAGCGCCAGGAAGAGACAAAGAACAGCCTCATTCGCGCAGATCTACTCTCTCGGCCCCCATCCAACACCAGGCCCTACAGACTTTTTCCGTAGTTCCCCCTGACCCTTCCATTAACCCTAGTTCAGCCCATCGACACCATGTCGCCCCTTGTATACCATGTCGCTCCAATTTGTTCTGTCCTATGCACGTCTGACACCCTTCTGCATGTTTAAGCCCCGGTCACTCACGGCATATTTCACTCCTTTCTCGCATCTACTCCTCGGTTCCCTTCCTCACTCGACTGAGCTACAAACATCCTTTCAGAATATCCTCATCAGCTCTCTCGCACATACTCCTCTAGTACCACACTTCTCTCTCCTACCCCATCATTTCTCCTCAAAGATATAATTTCCAGGCAATCCAGCCGGTGCCGCACTAAATCTGTTTAAGGCCCACGTTACGCATCTATACAACTTGCGCGTGCGAATCGTAGTATGAGTGATCCGCCCCAATATCGGAGCCGCCTTCCGCAATGCAACTCCCAAAGCTTAGAAGTCATGGCGACTTGACTCGTCTCTTGCCTGGAGAGGAAGAGCGGTTTTAATAGTTGACCACGAGACTGATGTATATGGCGAATATGCTGCGGTTCGCCAGACCCAAAGACAACTCATGCATTTAGGAGCGATGCATGTGGATCAGAGGATAAGATAAGCCATGCATGGCACGGGCCGTGCATGAGCAGTTGAAACACAGTCCAACGTAAGAGGACCGGATGATTCTATGATGATGATGCTGACGGTCTTGAACATGGAAGCAACGGTAATTCCTTTAAAGTTAGTTATGGCGGCTAAAATGCTCACACAGTTGAATTTCACTTCTGGACAGCCAGCAGTGATGTATCACTGTCGAAACTACTGTACGATCACACATGCTCTGCCCTCACAGACACTGACCTCTCTCTCTACACTCATCCCTCAATATACACAGAAACGCGGCCTTCCTCACCCATTCTACGGCTCACTTCACTCCAATGGTTCCATCCGCTGCCATGTACCTGCCACTTCCTTCAGATTCTCGAGCCATTCAAACACATGCTCCAACTAAACTGTTCTCTTTCCTTAGCTAAACCTAACAACCTTGCTTTCATTTACATAGGCACTCGACATTCTCCTTTTCACACACTATACTAAACTCAGCTTCTGCAGTTTCTCACACGAATCTGCCACCGACGCCGTACCATCAACAAACAGTGACTAACTCATCTCCCATGCATCCCACCCCAACTCCTTCCGACAGACTGTATATATGTCCCTCTCCAAGACCCTCGCATTCACCCAGCTCACCTCCCCCACTCATGAACGTCAGACAGCCATAGTGACATCACACACCCCTGCCGCAAATCCACCTTCACATGGAACCACCCACTCTCCTGTCTTCCCACTTGCACATCCGCCTTATTCAATCATATATATTTCTTTCTTGTATCTCCCCTGATGATGCGATTATTACACGAAAGTGCACTTGGGAATTTATCGTGTTACATTTTCCCATGGAACTCATAGGAATATATATATATATATATATATATATATATATATATATATATATATATATATATATATATATATATATAGGAACTAATCAAATCAGTCCTTCCCAACTAAAATTATTTTCTTCATATTTTCACAACTAACAGCTCTTGACACCAGTAATATGTGATCCCGATCGAGATAAGTCTCGGATTAAGGGATATCAAGTAATTTGCAATATATTCCTACCAAAGGATTATGAAGGTCATTCAATAATCATTAATTCAGGTAATGAAACTTTCCCTCATGAACTAGCAACGAATCCCCCTCCCACACCCCCCTGCGACGGGTGGCGAATCCCTAGACGAGTGATAGGAGGAAATCCCTATGGGAGGCGCTCGTGAAATCACCTCGGGCTCATGTGATGGAATCCTGCAAGACAAGCGAGACAATCCAGCAGTACTGTGATGAAATCCTGCTGGAAGGAAACTACAATGAAGAAGTGTGACAATCCCAGAGGGAAAATCACCGCGAAACTGGACGATGAAATCTCACGTGAATGGGTTATAAATCCTACGTAATGGATACATAAATCGCAAAAGGATGGACCAAAAAATCCAATCAGAATGGATTAATGGAACAGCGCCGGAATGGATGACAAATCCTGCTTCATTATGGGATGAAATCCCACAAGAAAGGGCATCTAATACTGCAGACCACTGGCCAACACTTCTAAAATCCTATATAAGCCAACACCAATAAGAAAATCCTACCAAAAGACAATTTAATCCGATGAGGATGACACTGTCTTACACCCATTTCCCTAGTTCATCTCACCTGTGAAATCCCTGATGGGGTAACACGTCACGGGCATGGCTGTGACGATGTCCATGCAGCATAGGGCGATGGGATACATGTGTGACGAGGAGTGCCTGTGACGGCTGCTTAGGGGATCTGCAGTTCTTGTGACGACCGGCCGAAGGACGAGACTTCTTGCGACGGTCGTTAAGGGATACGATACGTTCTCGTAACGACTGGTAAACAGATGAGAGTTGTCCTTGTCACCGCCGTTGCGAGGGACGACAATCCTTGCTAAAAAAATATCTTAAAGGAACGTCACGCTCGTTAATATGTTCCGCGTCACAGTTCAGTGTCTTGACATTCAAATCACTGTCATCAATTTTCCATCAACTTTTTTTCTTAAATAACTTTTCTATTTCAAAATGATACCTGAATCACCCCGCTCGTTAATATATCATTTGCTGTCGCTTTAATTATGCACGTGACTGCAGTTCATCAAAACTCATTCACATCCGTAACTTTGTTCGTTACAGTTCTCGCCCATCACTGAAAACACTCACAAACCACCACTCGGCTATTAACACACTCTGGGCTGTGTTCTGATCAACGCACGAGAGCCCAGAGACAAGTGAGGGAAAAAAAAATTTGGTTTCGACAGAAGTGATTCCGTCTGCACCGTAGGCGACGTGATTCTCACGCTGAGGGAGGCACCGGACTGAGCCAGCGTGGGGAGAGCCCGTCCGTTTTTCATTGCACGAATCAGCTGGGCGTTAACGTTGGCGGAGACACGATAATTCCCGCCGAAATCGTTCGTTTGGCAGGGAGTGGCGGCGCCTGGCTACCCCCCCTCCCTTCCTCCTCACTCCCCTGCATGATATCATTCGCTGTGTAAACTACTCGAGCAGCAGCTGGGCGTGGAGCTGCGAACACATCCCCGCGGAGGACCAACCCTTTATACCCCAACCCTTCGAACCCGTACAAACGACATGACGCAACGGGCAACAACAGTCCCTACTGACAGTTAGCAGAAGGTGTATAATCCTGTGGGATCCTTTCAATGACTGTCGCCCCACCTACCCAGAACGGGTTTTAAACCATGGCAGGTGTGGTCGTTACATCATGAGGGAGTGGACACTGTAGCCTTTACTACTAATGATAAATATCTCATGGCATGTGAGAGCCTCTTCTACAGCGCTTGGCTAACAACCCAAAAAGGGAATAGATATTGCTTATAGTGTCCAAATCTCTGGGGAGAGACGAGGAGGGGGGGGGGGTTATATCTGTGCTTGTTTACTATTTCTCTAAGTATGTACGCCGTTTCTGTGTAGGGATTCGTTACTGTAGTCATCTGTAACTACTGTATCTACATATACAGCCCGGATAGGTAGTTCTACGCTCGTACAGTGTGGGTGGAGGGAGTTTTACGTTCACAGGGCTCCATCTCTTGGATTTCTCTAACGATCATAGAACCTTGCATACTACCATCAGCGTTCATAGCTGCCACTTCAGTTATGTGTGCGTCATTATACGCGTCTGAGGGGGGAGGGGTAAGGGGGTACTCCTGATAATAGGCAGTATTTCATGAAGGTTATGAATAACGACACACACACACACACACACACACACATCCCAACCGTATTTACCAGATGCATAAGACTGCTGTAATGAGCGGAGCATAATAAGAACCAAGGTTATCATGTAATAAGGGCAGCATTTCGGGGGAGGGGGGATCCCTTGGACCATTACAGTACGACTCTCGAGTATAAAGGCCACCTTATGGACTTTCCCTTAAGGGTCAGGTCAAAGGTCAGATCATAAGCCGCACCGTCGAGTCCACGGTGTTATGTACACACACATATACCATGGCTCAACATGAGAGGTGTGAACTACCTTAATAGGAACCACTTAGCGTCCGCTCTCAAACGTGGCGTAACGAGTATGTATGCATGATCGTGTGTGTGTGTGTGTGTGTGTGTGTGTGTGTGTCGTCAAGCACAGTTCGTAGCTGTTTATTGACAGTTTCCAGACTGAGACTAAACATGTACCTCCCTCTGACGTCATAGTTACTTACCTCCTCCCCCCCCCCCCACACACACACAGACCCCACCCCTAAAGTCAGGCCACACCTACCATCACTGTACCCTGGGACACAACTACCATCACTGTACCCTGGGACACAACTACCATCACTGTACCCTGGGACACAACTACCATCACTGTACCCTGGGGCACAACTACCATCACTGTACCCTGGGACACAACTATCATCACTACATTCACTCCACCCTAAGCCACCAACCCAATCATCCACTCCACCCTGAGCCACCACCTTCATCATCCATTTCTCAACCACTATCCAATCATCCACTGCTTCATACAATATTTTACCGAGTGGGAGTGGGAGTGGATCTGGCAGCGGATGGAACCATGGAAGCGGAAGTGGATCATAGGGTGGGGGAGGGGGCGAAAATTCTGGGAGCCTTGAAGAATGTGTGGAAGTCGAGAACATTATCTCGGAAAGCAAAAATGGGTATGTTTGAAGGAATAGTGGTTCCAACAATGTTGTATGGTTGCGAGGCGTGGGCTATGGATAGAGTTGTGCGCAGGAGGATGGATGTGCTGGAAATGAGATGTTTGAGGACAATGTGTGGTGTGAGGTGGTTTGATCGAGTGAGTAACGTAAGGGTAAGAGAGATGTGTGGAAATAAAAAGAGCGTGGTTGAGAGAGCAGAAGAGGGTGTTTTGAAATGGTTTGGTCACATGGAGAGAATGAGTGAGGAAAGATTGACCAAGAGGATATATGTGTCGGAGGTGGAGGGAACGAGGAGAAGAGGGAGACCAAATTGGAGGTGGAAAGATGGAGTGAAAAAGATTTTGTGTGATCGGGGCCTGAACATGCAGGAGGGTGAAAGGAGGGCAAGGAATAGAGTGAATTGGAGCGATGTGGTATACCGGGGTTGACGTGCTGTCAGTGGATTGAATCAGGGCATGTGAAGCATCTGGGGTAAACCATGGAAAGCTGTGTAGGTATGTATATTTGCGTGTGTGGACGTGTGTATGTACATGTGTATGGGGGTGGGTTGGGCCATTTCTTTCGTCTGTTTCCTTGCGCTACCTCGCAAACGCGGGAGACAGCGGAAAAAAAAAAAAAAAAAAAAAATATATATATATATATATATATATATATATATATATATATATATATATATATATATATATATATATATATACTGTTCCGTCATCCAATACCACCTACTTACCGCCTCAACAGCTCTGAAGCATCGGATGATAAGTGTACTAAGTGATAAATGCTCTGCAATGCGAGGGAAGAAGGCCTGACGTACGATACTTTTGCAATGCAGGACGAGTAATCCTTTAGCATACGATATTTTTAGTGATGCAAAAAACTATGGCGCACGATAATCACGAGATACACAACATTCTTTCAACGCATGATATTTCCATTTGACCTTATAAGTCCACGATAACATATCCACCACTCCACGTGAAAAGTTCACGGTAAGGGCTAAAAATACAACGATTCTGATGACAAAAAAAAAAGACATTCGTACTCGTAATCGTTTCTACTACCCATATTTACGAGAGGGAGAGAGAGAGAGAGAGAGAGAGAGAGAGAGAGAGAGAGAGAGAGAGAGAGAGAGAGAGAGAGAGTTGAGATTCTCGTGTGGCATAAAACAACCACAAAACTTTTCCATACTTCAGAAAAAGCTCTGATCTCTCGCCTGGCAACTATTTTCCCAATGGCATAACCCAAGAGGCCTTGACATTTCTTTACATAACAAAACGTTAAGGTTCACTGTGCTGGTTCCCATGAAGTACACACACACTTCAGGGATGATTCGCACAGCGCTCGGTATTCCTGTGTACGATGATCCTCACACGTTACGATATTTCTAACACTTACGATGATTCTTATGAATTACGATATATCGAATGTGTACGATGCTTCTCACAAGGCTTGCTGAGTTTTATGTCGCAAACAATAATTCATACAGAACGGTAATTCTACTGTTGCGTACAATGATAAGGTGAGTACGGTAATATATAAAAGTTTAGTACGATAATTCCTAAAAAGCACTGTAATACCTAAGTATAACAATTCGTATAACATACAGGTAATTCTTAAGTTCTGTCTAACTGATTAAAAGTCCAGTAATTCTTATATCAGTTCACCAAATGCACAATACTACCTTAAAACCATATACGATTCTCAATACAAAATTCATAGTAATCATAATGTTGTGCGTCGATTACACAGTAAAGTAATCTTAATGTAATTCAACAGAGCACAGTAATTTTAATGTAATTCAATGTTTTATGAAGAAGGCAGCCACACTAGGATTGGCCGTTGCGATACCCTCTTCCTCTTTGGACAACGTTGGTTGCGAAATTCTCTCTCTCGCGTCTCTCCCTCCCTCTTCCTATATAACATTTCCACCCTCGGGTCCACAGGCTGAACTGATCACAAATAATTTCCTCCGATATCCTCGTCTTCTCGAGCCTATAATCTTAACCTTCTACCTGATATGACCACGACCGAGCCATGCTTCTGACCGTGAAATGTAGCCAACTCGGGGGGTGAAAAAATCCATCCAGTTAAAGTTAACAACTTTACCTTTATCCACGTCAACTCAACCTTTTCTTCTCACTCACTCTCCCAAAGTCAGACGTCATCTTCTGCAGTTTCAAACTGGAGTCTACCGCCAAAGCCGCGTCAGCAAACAACCGACCCACCTCCCAGGACCCTGAGCCCCCACCCCTTAACCCTTGCATTTACCTCCCTCATCAACCAATCCATAAAGAGATTAAACCGCCATGGTAACATCACACACCCACCTTCACCTGGAACCACTCGCCCTTCTCTCTTCCTACTCGCATTCACGCCTTAATCTTTTCATTACAAACCCCTCAATGTTTCTAACAGCTTCCTCCTACACCTTTCAAAAAACATCTCTATTAACCCAAGCATACCGTTTTTTCAGATCCATAAATGCCACATATGAATCCTTCTCTTCCTCCACGTATGCATCACAAAGATTCTTCAAAGCAAAAGATCTATACATCCACCAGTCCTGAAGCCACGTTCTTCCACCCCCATTCTGATGCCCCATGCACGCCACGACTCACACAATCATCCCTCTCTCATACAACCCGCCATACCCACGCCTTTATTCTACAAATCTCAGGCACCTCACGGTGACTCATACATACCTTGAAAATCCTAGCTAACCGATTTGTTGTTCTAACTAACCAATCGACAACTGCAATCCCATCCACTTCAGTAGCTATGCCACACTTCATCTTACGCAAGGCTTTTACCACATCTTCTCTTCTCACCTCGCCACTGGCCATGACTCTAAGGATGCATAGCTCCACATGCCAAACACCCCACATCTGCCACCCACACTCAGGAGTCCTTCAGTATCATCACTCCACATCCTCTTCAACAGGTACCACTTTCCCACGTTTCCCGAGAGACGATCCACATATTCCATCTTTAAGACTTCAGGTCTTGATCATATCTGGGCGGTGGAAAACGGTATTACACACTCCGGGTTGCAATCACTACAGGTAAGGAGGAAGGAAGAAGGAAAAAAAAAGTGTAGGAATAAACTCGAGGATGGGAGTTGTAGAGCAGGGAGTAGAGAGGAAGAAAGTACATACTATGATGCGATGGGTCCATCATGTACCCACACGATGCCTGCCAGCCTGGACCTCACCTGTTAATCTTCCTTCACTAAGTATCAATCTACCTGACTATATAGGAAATCGACCTTTTCTGCCCTAGCCAGCCCCTCCCATTTTCCTGAACTCGCCTCTAAATCACGTTTACTTCGCTACTGTTCGATCACCCCTGGCGCATCCTCGAGTAACTCTTGTGTGTACGATAACTCTGCTAGCGAGTACGTTGTTTCGCCTGCGTACGATAACTAATCAGGATCGCGGTAAACTTACGGCAGGCACGATAACCTACCGTAGCGTACGGTAATTTATGCGGTATTACCAATAAAGTTTTTATTTTTTTTGACCCCATGACCTATTGTGGGTGACAGTAAGTTTTCAGTTATACAACATTACCATACTGTAACGTAATTTTTTTTTTCTGCTTAATTCTACAACTTGGCTGGGGCGTTATACTCTAACTACCCTCGAATGCACGATAATTACCCACACACATGCTAGCCTCTAGTTCAGAGGGGTAATTAATTACTTCATAAACTCCAGGTAAGGGGAGCGCTGACGTCGAAAACATTCAGATTATGAACGCAGCGAAGAATCGTCTTCGTGTTTAACCGTCAGGTCTATCTAAACCTCACACAATATCTTATTTGACCATCGATGTGAAGAGAAAAACGGCCCGGGTTCTCTCTTAAGTCTTGTGGTCCAGAGAACGAGCAGAACATCCAATAACACAGGAGTCAGGAATCGAAATGAAATGAAACGGCAGACAACCAGAAGGAACGCACTCCCCCTATCCCACCCTCCTTCCTAGTGACGTCACGTGGCGTGCCTGGCCCTCATTATTATTGGTCGGGAGCGTGACGTAATCCCCAGGGGGCGGGCCCTAAGGTCGACCCTCCCTCCTTCGCCCGCCCGCCCAGACGTCAGCAAAGGTCATTTAGCCTTGTAAATTACCGCAATACCAACCCTTATGGGCGGATGCATGTGAGAGAATGCGTAATAACCAAGATTATCTTATGGATATTTGACTATTTGATCATAATATATATATATATATATATATATATATATATATATAGATAGATAGATAGATAGATAGATAGATAGATATAAATCACATAATGTACACATATGCAATATATTTACCACTATACCTCGGGAATCGAACCCCGACCATCTGTGTGGCAGTCAGGTAGCTTATCGTGGCCCGAGGGTTAGGGTGCCTGACTGCAACGCAAATGTTCCAGGGTTTGAGTCTCAGGGTACATTGGTATATAGTTTATATCGTATATATATATATATATATATATATATATATATATATATATATATATATATATATATATATATATATATATATATATATATATATATATATATATATATATATTGGAAAGGATCACAATTTTGCGCGTGATCAAGATATTCCTATGAGTCCACGGGGAAAATGAAACACGAAAAGTTCCCAAGTGCATTTTCGTGTAATAATCACATCATCAGGGGAGACACAAGAGAGAAATATAACAGTCAGTTGATATACATCGAAGAGACGAAGCTAGGACGCCATTTGGTAAACATGTTTACCATATATATATATATATATATATATATATATATATATATATATATATATATATATATATATATATAAATATATATATATATATATATATATATATATATATATATATATATATATATATACATATGTGTGTGTGTGTGTGTGTGAATTCATGGCAGAACTATAAGGGTGGAAGGAAATCCTGAGATAATCAAATATGAATGAGAAAACAAAACATTTTGGAATATTCCAGATGATGGTGGGTTATTTTGGGCGTGGGAGGTCAACAGAAGAAACCCCAGTGATTACAGCTTAAGCTGACACCATCATCTATGGCACAGCTTTAGCCATAACACCAGCTGGACCTATGAAGGCGCGCGCGCGCACACACACACACACACACACACACACACACACACACACAGAGGAGAGTTCGATTACTTACAAAAGTGTCTTTGCGATGAAGTATTTCTAAGTAACTCCTGCTTGGCATAAAGTTTACATAAATATACACACTGCAGCACATACATACATACAAACACACACACATACTATGACGTACCTAATCATCGACCAGTCCCGACGGGAGGATGAACAGCTAGGAGTGGCTATAGGCCGACTGTCACGCTCGGGATTCGAACCCGAGCGGGCCCGTGTGTAGACTTATAAGAGCAACGCAGACCACTTTACCAACCATCGTCCACTCCCTCTCACTTCTGCTGTCTCCAAAGTTTTAACAAATTCATCTTTAACTCTTAATATTACATATAGTGCATATAGTACATACAGAATCCACAGTTCCCATCTTTCGGACCACAAGTGTATGGTCTGCAGTGAAAGGTCTTCTGGCAATTCTGCACAAGCAGCCTTATTACCAATCAAGCAGAGGATATCGGCCCTACGAGAGTACAACTCCCTCTCCGTACGATGTGAATGATATGTAGATAGACACGCGAGTACACAAATAACAGCATCAAACAAGAATTACTCACAAGAAAACATGCTCGCGCACACTAGACACATGAGCAGATACGATGCCAGCTTAAAGACGTGAAACTTGGAAAGGTGATCAGCTTAGCGGAGGCGATCGCTGGGTATGTACCAAAGTGTTGTTGATGAAGTACTTGTGGTTGGGAGAGACCTAACAACACTATGTGGCTGAAACCCACCCAGCTCTTATGCCTTCCAGAGCGACGGAACACGGCAGCACGACCCTTAGTACGCTATAAGGTTGAGGGACGATGTGTACGGTTTAGTACGGTATATACGACGTTACCATTCCAAACGACGTAAGGCGTGTGTTCCACGTACAGGGTGGAGCAGCGGGCACCGTGTGAGCGATCTTCACCATATATGGTGGCTCGTGTGGGGCCATACCTGGTCCAGCCTAAACCCAGGGTCGAACTCCACAATGGGAGAGCGACGACCACACACTCCCCCCCGAGACCCATGACGCTGCCTCACAAGAGGAGGAAATGGGTCATGCGTGCGTCATGGCATCGCCAGAATGGTATTTTTTTTTTTTCCACACATTTTCGGCGGTCGTCCAGTTATGGCATAGCTATGGCGTCTCCTCGTATTCTTGATTCGTCGTGCCCCGGGGAAGACCAAGTTATCTACTTGCCTTTTAGTTCGACCCATGAGCACGATGGTACGATCCTTGAGCACGACGGTGCGATCCTTGAGCACAACGGTACGATCTTAGAGCAAGAAGGTACGTTCCTAGAGCACAACGGTACATTCCCAGAGCACAACGGTACGATCATTGAGCACGACGGTACGATCATTGAGCACGACGGTACGATCCTTGAGCACAAGAGTATGACCCTTATGCACAACGGAACGATCTTTGAGGACGACGGTACGATCATTGAGCACGACGTTACGATCCTTGAGCTCAACGGTACGATCCTTGAGCACAGGAGTATGACCCTTATGCACGACGGTACGATCCTTGAACACGACGGTACGATCCTTGAGCACAGGAGTACGACGCTTGAGCAAGACGGTACGGTACGCCTCTTAGGTACGATGGTCTAGCTTATGGCTTAAGTCATAAGGAAAACGTGGACGTATACAATAAACAAGAGACACGATAGTCTACGATTCGATTTGCTGGACGACAGGAACAGGATCCGACAGCCAAGAGGGTCGTCGTGCTAGAGAGTCGTACAGTCGTGCGCCAGGGTCCAGGAATACATGAGTACTATGGTGGAGCGATTGCACCACGTCAACCGTCTATCAACCTCTCATCATCTTATCACATCAGACGTCGCCTGCAAAATGTTCGCCACCCGTGAGATAGCTGTGTCTCCCCCCTACTCCGTTTTCCTCCACGGAGGCCAGTCTATTATATATCATACTATATATATAGCTACGTCTCTTCGTTGTATATCAACTGACATATTTCTCTCTTGTGTCTCCCGTGATGATGTGATTATTACACGAAAGTGCACTTGGGAACTTATCGTGTTTCATTTTTCCCGTGCACTCATAGGAATATATATATATATATATATATATATATATATATATATATATATATATATATATATATATATATATATATATATATATATATATAATTCGTCATACAAATCACGAAATAAAGTGTCAAAATACCAGGAATTCACAATAAATAAAGTGCATTAGAGTACTTCCTTCACAATGTTCCATGTAATATGTACAATCGTACACTCTACGTACCACTCTTCCTTGAACACAACAAAGCCTTTGCGAGAGAACTGGACTCGAACCCCTCACAAACCTCTGAACTTGACATAAAGATTATGTTACGAGACCAATTTGTTCAGTGTTCCCTGTGTTCATCTAGAACAGCGTTGTTATGTGACGCACAAGCTGAGGAGTCCTGGTACAGCTGAGGCCTGTAGCGAGCCCCTCCATCACGACGGTACTATCTTGGGAGGATAAATACCGTGACCTTTAACCTGACCCGTAAGGGTACCTTTTAGGGGGGGGCCTCACAGGTCGCACCATCCAGCTGGGAGAGGATAAGAATGATGGAACGATACAGTGTTGTATAATATACCAGGATAATGATGTTCAAATACCATACAGTTGCAGTCACGGAGAATACATCACACAACCTCTGAGGCTCTCCCTCCAAAAGGTGAGGTATCGTGCTCCCGCCAAAGGGTAAAGTAGCATATTCCCTCCAAAGGAGACTATACCTTACATCCACCAAAGGGTAGGTATTATACTTTTCTCTCCAAAGGGTAAGGTATTATACTTCTCCCTCCAAAGGGTAAGGTATTATACTTCTCCCTCCAAAGGGTAAAGTATCACATGTACTTCGTCCACAACAGTAAGAGACAGCACAGTAATCTCCACGTAACAGTTACCTGCAGGTGAATCAATTGATGTGACATCCAGGTGGCGTAGTACGACATGTACCCTAAACCCGGCAGCTTCCAGTCCACCTGCGATGGCGGATATATATATATATATATATATATATATATATATATATATATATATATATATATATATATATATATATATATATATATATATATTCCTATGAGTCCACCGGGAAAATGAAACACGAAAAGTTCCCAAGTGCACTTTCGTGTAATAATCACACCATCGGGGGAGACACAAGAAAGAAATATAACAGTCAGTTGATACACATCGAGGAAACGAAGCTAGGACGCCATTTGGTAAACATGTGATTGTCCAAAACATGTGATTATTACACGAAACTGCACTTGGAAACTTTTCTTGTTTCATTTTCCCCGTGGACTAATAGGAATATCTTGATCACGCCCAAAATTGTGATCCTTTCCAATATATATATATATATATATATATATATATATATATATATATATATATATATATATATATATATATACACACACACACACACACACACACACACACACGTCGTCAACATGTCTGTGCATATAACCCTGTAAACATAAGAGCACTTGCGTGTGACTTGACATCATACTGCCCGACATATCTACATAATTGTAAAGGTCAGGCCAAGCATATTCAAGACCAAAGTATCCTTACAACACTTCACATTATCATGAACCAGGGTGACTGGGGGGACATAATTACAGCTTGGGTACGACCAGCAAGATCCAATTCATGGACTGTAGCTGTACCGGCGTCATCCGACCAGCTGGTTCATAAATCCGAGGACATCTGAACTTCTCCCAACCGTTGTTAAGAGCCATGACGAAGTGTGGCGTTCGCGAGGAGACTCCAGTGACCCAGGCAACGGTTGTGGCGAACTATCCAGAACACACACAAAAAAAAAGTATCTAACGAGTAAAATTAAGACAGTAATTAGATTTATCGGTATTATAAATGGATTTCAGCTATGGGTTGGCGTTCTCACTCAGCCCAAGCACGGGGGGAAAAAGGAAAACGAAAACAGCTAAACCAGAAAATGAGGTCGAATCCAGGCGGTGTGGAAGATTTTCCATCGTCGAGTGTACGTGGCGCTTACCTTGCCGTGCCACCGGGCAAGCCTTCGTCAGCAACCAGGTCCATCGTACACCGCCACCACCGCCCGCGCTGACCTGAACTTCCGGGAATTTTCAAAGGAAAAAAACTTAAATCTTCCCGGGATCATTAGGTCTGTACGAAATTCTGGAAGAGGAGCCGCGACTGATGAAGACCAAGCTGACTTTAAACCTTTATCTGCCACTGTTTTCCCGATATCTTTCTTTCATACTATTCGCCACTTCCCGCATTAGCAAGGCAGCGTTAGGAACAGAGGACTGGGCCTATGAGGGAATATCCTCACCTGGCCCCCTTCTCTGTTCCTTCTTTTGGAAAATTAAAAAAAAAAGAAACGAGAGGGGAGGATTTCCAGCCACCCGCTCCCTCCCCTTTTAGCCGCCTTCTACAACACGCAGGGAATACGGTGGAAGTATTCTTTCTCCCCTATCCCCAGGGATAATATTATATATATATATATATATATATATATATATATATATATATATATATATATATATATATATATATATATATATATATATACTCGAAATTATCCTAACAATTCTAAATCTATTAAACTGGCAGCTTCATATATAGTGGTTGAGGAGTGATATACTGCTTCAGGAGCTGATTTAGTTTATGGGTTCTGTGTCGCCTCCGCCTCCCCGGCCACACAGAAGAGGACCTACCTCTGTGCCACATGTTCCTCCCTTACGAGGGACACAGACGCTCCCTAACGTCCTCAGAGTTGACTACAATGTCCACGCCATCAAAGCACACAAATACATTATTCCTACAGTCTTATGTGGACCAATATCTGAGGCCGGGTGTGTACACGGATACAATGACCCCACCGCTCCGTGGGAGAACCACGGTGTCTTGTTCATCTCAGTGTAAGAATACAGCATCCACAACGCCCTGTAAGCTGACCATGATGATGTCCATGCTATCTCAGTATACGGATACAGTGTCCCCAACGCCCTAAAAGAGAGGGCTACAGTGTCATAGCCACCTCAGAACAGGGATACAGTGTCCCCAACGCCCTAAAAGAGAGGGCTACAGTGTCATAGCCACCTCAGTACAGGGATACAGTGTCCCCAACGCCCTAAAAGAGAGGGCTACAGTGTCATAGCCACCTCAGTACAGGGATACAGTGTCCCCAACGCCCTTAGAACACCAGCGCGCTACCCAGCTCAGTGTAGGAATACAGTGTGAGACAGACGTCCACCAGTGGCAGGGGTTCCCGGTGCTGCAGCTGGGCTGTGGCTGAGTGCCGTGCCGTGTCAGTGTCTGGGAGTCAGCCCAGGGGGAGACTCTTCCTCCCTAACCTGCTGGATGACGACTTAGAAGATGGAGGCAGGCGGTGGCCGGGGACGCACGAAGCCTGGAGGGCCCAGCAGACACGTCTGTGAGGTCCTCTGGTCAAGGGTAGAGCTGCCGGTGCCCTGGTGGTCAACCACCCTAAGCACGACTGCACGACCCTCTAAGAGCACGACAGTAGTCTTTAGGTAATTATAGATTTGCTTTGTTTACTTAACAATTAAGGGTCAGGTCAAAGACCAGGCCATCATACCCAAGGGTCGTACCTCCTAGCTCAAGGGGTAGCACAGTCTTTCTCAAATGTCGTACAGTCATGCTCATGGGTCGTACAGTCATGCTCAAGGGTCGTACCGTCATGTTTAAAGGGGTAATGACGAAAATCATGGAGGAAAATCAACTCCAAACACTGATGGTTATGAACAAGCAGACGACCCCACCCCCTCCAAAGAATGGTGGTAGACATAAGATAACATAAGATAGCAAGTGACGTGTGTGTGTGTGTGTGTGTGTGTGTGTGTGTGTGTGTGTGTGTGTGTGTGTGTGTGTGTCAAGACAGCTGGGTCTGGAGGCAGGCTTGGCCAAGGCAAGGCAGGCCCGAGTGCTCTTCAAAGAGGAGTCAAATTGGGCATATGAAAGGAAGATGCGAGAACTGCTCACTTCCTCCACTCCTGCTGTTCCTGCTGCTCTTAGCTTTAGTGCTGCTTAACTTTAGCGCTCCTGCTGATCCAGAGCTTTGGGACTTACACTGCTGCTCAACTTTAGTGCTGCTGTTGCTGTGTAACTTTGGTATAGCTGACAATGCTTAGCTTTAGTGTTGCTGTTGTTGTTGCTGCTGCTTAGGTACTGCTATTGCTGCACTTAGCTTCAGTACTGCCGCTGTTGCTATACCTTAACTGTACCTCAGCAAAGATGCAAGTACGCTAACAACCATGAATTCTAGCTTGAACGGTACGACCCGAGGTCACGAAGGTTTAGCTTCTGACCTGACCCATATGGATCAGGTCACTGTTCCGGTTATCATTATCGAAAGGTCGTATCGTGCTCAAGGGTTGTAGCGTGGTGCTCAAGGGTCGTAGCGTCCTGCTCAAGGGTCGTATCATCGTGCTCAAGGATCGTAGCGTCGTGCTCAAGGGTCGTGGCATCGTGCTCAAAGATCGTAGCTTCGTGCTCAAGGGTCGTGGCGTCGTGCTCAAGGGTCGCGGCGTCGTGCTCAAGGATCGTAACGTTGTGCTCAAGGGTAGTAGCGTCGTGCTCAAGGGTCGTAACGTCGTGCTCAAAGGTAGTAGCGTCGTGCTCAAGGGTAGTAGCGTCGTGCTCAAGGGTCGTATCGTCGTGCTCAAAGGTAGTAGCGTCGTGCTCAAGGGTCGTATCGTTGTGCTCAAAGGTAGTAGCGTCGTGCTCAAAGGTAGTAGCGTCGTGCTCAAGGGTAGTAGCGTCGTGCTCAAGGGTAGTAGCGTCGTGCTCAAGGGTAGTAGCGTCGTACTCAAAGGGTCGTAGCGTCGTGCTCAAGGGTCGTAGCGTCGTGCTCAAGGGTCGTAGCGTCGTGCTCAAGAGGTTCAGGACGTTCTCCTTCAAGTAACCGGAAGAAGCGCTAACGTAACTCTCCAAAAGGCGTCGTAAGGAAGGAAAAAATAAGCATCACGACTCGGGATCGTCGGCCGCCGTTATTAATATCGTAGACTCCTTTAAAACTATTGCGCTACAAACGATGTAAAGCCGCCGTGAATGGCACAACTTTTACCCTAGTGGAGGCGAGGGAGAGCACGATAATTGCGAGAGAAGTAAGAACACCAGAAAAGGTCCCCACCCTAACAAACTATTGATCCCGCTCGTGACGTCATTCGTGCGTCACCAGGTAGGGGCAACCTCTGCCAAGCGTACGATACTATCTAAAAACTGATAACATCAACCTACACGACTAATTAATAGAATTTCCTCATAAATACTACAGTAATTACATACGTCGTTACTTATACAACGGAAGGATAATGATATGGATTATCAAGCCTTCAATGTTGAAGACCATATTAAGAGAATTTAAAAAATAACTGGCAACAGGCGGCGTGAGGCGATGTGATTGTTCCTTGCAATACAAATGTCAGGGATCAGCTTAACGTGAAACAGTTGGTGTACCTAGCTTCTTATCTCTGACCTTATCTCTCTGTTCTGGTTCATCCACTAATAAGAGAGAGAAAAGAGTCGTACTGTACATGAGGGAAGGAGGAGGAAGAGGTGGATGTCAGTGGGTGTCTGTACGCCTGTCTGTTGTTCGTCTCCCTGTCTGGTAGTGTCTAGACTGACTGGTGGCGTGGCCCTTGCTGGCGACTCCGATGGCTAAGATACTGGGACGGCTGACAGAGAGATGAACAGACAGACAGCTAGGATGATATATATATATATATATATATATATATATATATATATATATATATATATATATATATATGTATATATATATATATATATATATATATATATATATATATATATATATATATATCACATAATACCCTCCAACAGCCAGGATTCGAACCCAAGACCTTTTGCGTGGTATTCGGGAACAGTCATAGCTTGTCTATGATCGCCCCTAATAGGGAAATGACTATTCGATCACATGTAATCGAATACCCTTCGTCTCACATCCATGAGCACTATATTTGTTTTCGTATACCTCTGCGTTTGTACAGTAAGGTTCTATTAAATGCTACCTGCTAGTAATGTGAGCCTGATGTGATATAAACGCTTGTTTACCAATGGCGTCTTAGCTACGTCTCTTCCTTGTATATCAAGTGACTGTTTTACGTCTTCTATCTCCCATGACGATTTGATCATTACACGCAAGTGCACTAGGGAACTTATCGCGTTTCATTTGATTTGGTTTTAAGCATATATTAGACCACTCGCACCATTGTGACCTCTTTCAATATATATATATATATATATATATATATATATATATATATATATATATATATATATATATATATAGTCCGAATTCTCTTAAAATAGCATTTGCTGAAATGCGTAGAAGAGACAAGTACATCACCAGAAGACAATCAAAGAAGCAATATTGCACGATCGATCAGCCTTGATCTTTAACCAGCAAGGCGAGAGAAAGCGACCACAGAGAAAACACGGGAGAGAGGAGGCAAGCAAGGAGGCAACGCACCACACACACCACACACACACATACCACACAACACACACTACACACACACCACGCCACACACATCACACCACACACACACCACGCCACACCACACCACCACATCACACCACACACACCACGCCACACACACCACACACACACCACACCACACCACACCACACACCACGCCACACACACCGCACACACACCACGCCACACACACACACACACACACACACACACACACACACACACACACCACACCACACACACCACACCACACACACACCATGCCACACCACACACACCACACACACCACGCCACACCACACCAAACCACACACACACCACACCATACCACACACACACCACACCCCACCACACACACACCACACCACGCCACACACACACCACACCACACCACACCACACACACAACATGCCACCACGCCACACACCACACCACACCACACTCACACCACGCCACACCACAAAACACACACACCACACACACACCATACCACACACACACCACGCCACACACACCACACCACACCACACCACACATACAAACACCGCACCACAAACAAGGCAAATACAACCAATGAGAGGACAAGAATGGAGAAACAAAGCAAGGCAAAACATGAAAGGAAATAAACAAGAAAACAATTAAGAATAAACCAAGCACAAAAAAAACCCAAAAAAGTAGAAAACACGAGAGGATAAAATAACCAATGGGAACACAAACCAGGAAAGACAAAGGAAAACGAAGACAACTAGCAAGGAATCAAATGAGAGAGAGAGAGAGAGAGAGAGAGAGAGAGAGAGAGAGAGAGAGAGAGAGAGAGAGAGAGAGAGAGAGAGGGTGGAATATCAAGACAGGAATACATGTAACAGATCAAATCATTAAGAAAATGTTCCCGCCACCACTAGAGAGGATGCGCAACACACCTACGAACAGGAGTATATTGCCCATCCCATGTGTCTGTCTCAGCCACGCCTGGTTATGATCAACTCTAGAGGCCAGCAAAGTTATGAAACATGAGGCAGGATTTCCTCACACATTACAAACACATCGGAAGGACTTCCCGGGAATCTAAGGTTACGTTACACATGTACGGTGTAGCGGTGGGGACCCGGAGGACGCTCCGGCCATGGTTCACACCAGGAGGACCGTAGCTGAGGCTCACACAAGCACCACTGTAGCAAAGGATACACGGGTGACGCGAACCACTTTGGCCAAGGTGCCGCAGCTCGTACTATCAACACAGTGGCCAAGGTCCCACAGCTCACATCAACACCACTGCGGCCAAAGCCTCACAGCTCACACTAGCATCACTGTGGCCAAGGTTCCGCAGCTCACACTAGCATCATTGTGGCCAAAGTTCAACAGCTCACACTAGCATCAATGTGGCCAAGGTTCCGCAGCTCACACTAGCATCACTGTGGCCAAAGCCTCACAGCTCACACTAGCATCACTGCGGCCAAAGCCTCAAAGCTCATACTAGCATCACTGTGGCCAAGGACCAACAGCTCATACTAGCATCACTGTGGCCAACTTACCACAGCTCATACTAGCATCGCAATGGCCAAGGTCCCACAGTTCATATTAGCACCACTATGACCAAGGTCCCACGACTCATACCCCAGCACCAAGGTTCCATGGATCACATCCACGGCAGATAACATTACTTCGGGAATAAACACTCACGAAATTCTCTAATAATTATAAGTCACACTTCTGGTGTGGGTTGTTACAACTCACACTGATGAAGCAATAGGTTTGGGTCGTAGGGTCACAGTAGATGGGCAGTATGTTGTGTCGTAGGATCACACTAACAAAAACGGTAAAAAAAACTTAAGAGGAAGCCCTGAGGTAACGTTATCCTGGCAAGGAATGACTAGAGAGACTCGTTAAACACACGAGAGACTTTCTGCCCTCATTAACCTCGCAGGAGAGACGATGCATCATTAAACTTTGAGACTAATATACTCGTTTAAACTCGCAGCAGATTATACACCCTAAAGTTAAACTCCGACATCAAATCAGTCTCGTAGGCTTGGTTAACTAGCACGAGACTCGTTAAACTACTCGAAGGATACCATTCACTCACACACTCCGAGAACCTACACGTATACCCTCGTTCAACTCTCACGCGAGTATACACTCGTTAAACCCGCGATGCCATACATTCGGTGAACACGTAAACTCCCCCGCCGTGCCGGCAGGCTGTTGTACAACGCCACCACCGCCGCCAGCGGCCGATCCCGCGGGAGATGAACGAGAGAGAGAGAGAGAGAGAGAGAGAGAGAGAGAGAGAGAGAGAGAGAGAGAGAGAGAGAGAGAGAGAGAGAGAGAGACCGTAAACTCCTCCCACGCGCCAGCCATCTTCCCCAGGAGCGCTGATGTAGCAGCGTCGGCACAAGAAATTTCCTTTGATTTGTCCTGAAAAGTTGTCCTCCTGGGCACGAGATTTTCCCGGAAATCTCTTTCATCTTCTTTTTTTTCCCCTCTTTTTTCCCCCCCCTGGTGGAGTTTTCCTGGAACCGCTTTTGCCCCTCGCAACACAAAAGCAACACTTGAAACAATGTGAGTGTGTGTGTTGTGTGTGTGTGTGTGTGTGTGTGTGTGTGTGTGTGTGTGTGTGTGTGTGTGGGTGAGGAGGGGGCGACCTGTCCGTCACTGCTGATATTGGCGGACGTCTTCAGCAGTTGTAAGTCCCTCTACCTTCATCTTCTCATCACACACACACACACACACACACACACACACACACACACACACAAACACACACACGAGAGAGAGAGAGAGAGAGAGAGAGAGAGAGAGAGAGAGAGAGAGAGAGAGAGAGAGAGAGAGAGAGAGAGAGAGAGAGAGAGAGGGAGCGTTACTGGACCACGCTGCTGTAGGCTACACCGTGAATGGCACGTCAACCTTCGGCAAGGACGTGTCGTCAGTTGACGTAACACGGCACAATCTCGGTCGTAGAACTTCGTCGCTTCAAAGGAGTCGGTCCATCCTTTTTTCCTGCTACTGGGCGTAGCGCAGCCTTGAAGCTGTAGGTTGTATCATAATGTAATCAGAACCGGGTTTTACCCAGTCATAAACTACCACAGTTTTTTTCCTACACTGCCATCTTGCTATCCGCGCGCCTCATAACCTTATATGGCTCACGTGAATATGTCTTACTAACCTCGCTATATCTAAATACAGAAATATCTTCTGTTCATTGTAAAAAAAATGAAAAAAAAAAGAAAACCTATTACATACCATTTATCCGAGTGTGTTTGTATGTGTGTGGGTGAACAGTGTGCTGTACTGGGAGGGAGTTGTACACAGGTGAGCCCCCCCATCTCTACTGTTCTCAAACTGCCTTTAACCAGTACGCTATGTTGGCCACGCCGATCATCCTATCACTCGGTTAATTCCATTCCTGTAATAGTCTTAGTCTATAAGAGCATGTCTTTCTATTTTTACTAACTAGTTTCTTATTTAGTCTACCCTTTCTCTGCTCCCCTCCCACCCTACCACAGGATGGGGGCCTCGCTCCCTCCCCACACTTACGACCTCCAGCCTCGCCCCCCATCCCATCCCGCCATATCAATACACACCGTAATATCTTTTCCTTCCCAGAATATCGGTTCCTCCCCTCGGCACTCAAGTTCAGGATCTCCCAAACGGTGGCAGTACACATGTGAGGTGGTTTGCGCTGGGAATGTGGTTGTATTGCTCTGTGTGTGTGTGTGTGTGTGTGTGTGTGGTTAACTACGTCTTGCGTGCTAAGTGGCGGGCGTGGTTTTCCATATTTGCGTTTGACGTCTCTACTCGTGGTTGAGAAAGACTCCAAGCACGGATACCTTCAAACACGACCCAGACCCACACAACCTAACCTAACATAACCTGACGTGGTCCTCTACAGCTACCACAAAAATACAATCAGATTGGAAGTTTGTACTTAAAACTGACCATAAGTCAATCGGGATCAGCTACCGAAGCCATCCGTCGAAACCCCCTCCACGCCAGCGATAATGACAATATCCTAAAAAGAGACCCATTCCTTCAATCCACCACTGAACCCTCCACCATCAACACTTATAAAACCAAACCCTAAAATCACCGCGAACCATCGCATGAAACCATACCCAAGACCCGCACCATCTGAGTGTCGAAACGTAGAAGGGGAAAAATTAGCTGATGATACGAAGACTGACGAGAGAGAGAGAGAGAGAGAGAGAGAGAGAGGGTGGGATTAAGGCCCGAGAAATAGTCGTTCCAGATTCGCGAACGGATAACAGGTTCCAGGAAGGACAGGACCAGCCCAGTCCAGAGCAGGAGCCTCCAGAACGTGAGGGAGGGGACGAGGTCCAGGAAACTCGACAGTTCGTGGGAAAAGTAAACGTCCAGGGACCAGGGAAGTTCAGGGGAAAAGTTCAACTTCAGGCAACTTCCAGATCTAAAAAGATGAGCTTCAGGAGAACTCGACGGTTCAAGGCACAGATGAACTTCAGGAAAGTTTAAGTTCAGGAGGAAACTGAGGCTGAAGGACCCTGACACTTCAGGGAAAAGATGAGCGTCAGCCAACGTGACATGTAACACATGACAAAATATAAACCTTCTTTATCTTTGGACGTCCTACCGTCACTAAAGACGACTCTCCTCAATGTTCTTTCAGGTTTTCAACCATTCCTTCAGCCCCTCTTTTATTTCCCTCCTCAAACTTTCAACTCTGCGCTGGTCACCAAGACTCTTCTCAAATCATTACGACTCTCCCAGCAGTATCACGACTCTCCCTGTAGAATCACGACTCTCCCTGCAGAATCACGAATCTCCCTGTAGTATCATGACTCTCCCTGCAGAATCACGACTCTCCCTGTAGTATCACGACTCTCCCTGCAGAATCACGACTCTCCCTGCAGAATCACGACTCTCCCTGCAGAAACACGACTCTCCCTGCAGAATCACGACTCTCCCTGCAGAATCACGACTCTCCCAGCAGTATCACGACTCTCCCTGCAGAATCACGACTCTCCCTGCAGAATCACGACTCTCCCAGCAGTATCACGACTCTCCCTGCAGAATCACGACTCTCCCTGCAGAATCACGACTCTCCCTGCAGAATCACGACTCTCCCAGCAGTATCACGACTCTCCCTGCAGAATCACGACTCTCCCTGCAGAATCACGACTCTCCCTGCAGAATCACGACTCTCCCTGCAGAATCACGACTCTCCCTGTAGTATCACGACTCTCCACAAGTTTACACAACTCTCCTTACAGCCATTCCACTCAGGTTTATTCCCAGCAACTCAGCCATCCACAACTGCCTCTTCATCAAGGTCTAATGACTCCAAACATTAATTACGACTCCCCTCCCCCTCCCTCACCATGTACCACGACTCTTCCTCCTTCCCCTCCATCCTCCCCTTCGGTCAATACACCGCCCCCTCCACCGCCCGCTAGACCGCCCTAGTTTCCCCCCCAAAAGTGTCCGGGGTTCCTGGGAGCGTCTGAGCGAAGGAACCAACTTCGGCCATTGAGGACCAAACGTAAGCCGTTGTCGTAGGTTGTTGGGTGGGTGAGGCGACACTGAGGGGCTCTCAGCGACTCTGGGTCCATTTAGGGCCTTAGTGGCTCATTCTTCGTCTTCTTTGACTTCGTGTCTTGACGTCGGCCGCATGACGTCTTTCACCTCGCTCTTCCTCCGAGAGACACACCCAAGAGTCACTATCGCAGCTTCGAAGGGAAAGCTACAAGACGCACACGACAGAGGACGAGATAACAGTCAAGCCCGACGAACACGGCAAGACTCAGCTGTGGTAGTGGGGAGTACGACATCACCACCATCACCATGCAGGCGACATCACCACCACCACCATGCAGGCGACATCACCACCACCACCATGCAGGCGACATCACCACCACCACCATGCAGGCGACATCATCCAACCTAACCCTCACACACAAAGACCCGGTGAAGCCCGAACGATCGTCCTGAGGTCGAATGACTCCCCCGATGCTGGATGTTGAATGATTCCCTCATCATCAAAACACACAGTGATGATGACACAGACCATGGTATTATGAATGGCTTTGTCCACTACAGTTTTCTTGTGGCGAGTGAATGACAGCAGCGAGGATGTCTCCCGGACTTCCATCCCCATGTGTGACTAATGCATGACCGCCCGAGGAAAAATATTACTGCAGTTCTGTAGACCAAGTAACGAAAAGTGAGCAGACCCAGGCCAGTCGGTGAGGGGACAGGATCACTACTTCAGTGAGGCACGGTGTCAAGGTCGGTAAGACTTACGAGAAATGATGACTGACGTACAAAACCATACTGGTCAATAAGGGCTCACCGGTGTACACAACCGTGTAGGATAATAGGGTTCATCCAACGTACAGAATTACAAGTGCCACTACTGTATGCAGAATTAGAGAGGCCAATAATGGCTCACCTGGACTAAGTCTCCCCCCGCATCGCGTAAAGCCATAAGGGTCAGGGGCTCACCACAGCGAATGATCACCGCTAAAGCCTGCCGTGTTAAAAGCAGCCTAAATCCACCACGATAAATCTTGTTGATCGATCACTTGCGTGGACAGCTTGGTTATACCAGCGGGAGGGAAGGGGTGAGGGAGACAGAGACGGACGACGGAGGGCCTGGGCAACGTGCCATCCCTGATGACCTAGTTCTCCACTGCGTGACCCAGCGTGAGGCCAAGAACTGCTACAGGAGGATGCTACTGATGCTCCTCCGCCGATGACTGATTACGTGTACCGCTATATGTACCATCCAGGGTGAGGGGTGCCTCCACCACTCACCCACGGACACTTCCTGGATCTGGTACAGAGGGTAGTTATCACTTCAGGGGGTCGCCAACCAGTTGGATGGTTCTCTGATGAAGCAGGAACCAACAGATGGGGGTCTACAGAAGCAGCAACCACTTCAGGGGGGGGTTGTCGACCGGTAGGGTGGTGCTCTACAGAAGCATGAACTACCTCAAGGGGTCGTCGACCAGCTGGGCGGGGCCCTGCAGGAGCAGGAACCACTTCAGGAGGTCGTCAACCACATGGGTGGGGCCCTAGAGGAACACAGACCCCGTCAAGGACCGTGGACCCGCGAGAACGCCACCCCAGCACCTGCAGAACATGTTGTGTATTGGGGCGTTACTCCACCTGCTGTTTCCCTTTACAGAACCACATTAACCAGGAGGTCCTTGGAGGGTGGGGGTGGCTGGGGGGTCAGTTCGTAGCCGAGGACCCGCGGTACAAATCTATCAGTGAACAGTAGTAACCTTATGCAGTATCTCCTAGTTTGAGAGGTCTCGGATCAACCCTAAAGTATGACGGTCGCAAACATCAACACTACAATATAAGGCTGCTTGCTGCCTCTTCTTGCATCACGCATTGTCTCGTGTAACTTACAAAAAAAAAGATGACAATGTTCTATAACATCCAGAGCCACGTAGCGTAAACCTGCCCTTGACGTTCCATCTTCCATTTCACTTTCTGTCGTCGTCTACGGCGGAGGCCAACTTACCATTGTGATGACTTGTCAGGGGAGGTCGTCTGTCATGTGGGTCGTTTACACAGACCTGCCCGCCAACTTCATTTCCTCAACCACTTCCAGGGGGCGTTGGCCGTGCTTCTGTATGGACGCCACTCTGTGTGTGTGTGGGTCTCTGCATGAACGTGACTGTGTATGTATGTGTAGAAAACGAATCGACCTGCAGATGGAGGTGGGGCGTCGAAGTATAGAGACGAGGAGGAGGTGAGGATACAAGAGGCATGGGACGGGTGTAGCCTGTAGCTGGCGATGATATACAGACCTACGGATGGGAGAAAGTGTGGATGGGTGTGGTGGTGGTGGTGGTGGGTGTGTTTATGCTACACGAAGGCCAGGAGGTGGAGCTGGCAAGTGAGAGGGACGAACCACAGTCAAGCCCTGGCCTCCCAGGTCACAGGTCACCACTATATATAAAGTCCTGTTTTACGGCATCGTATACTGAGCCAAACTTCGATGTTCCTTCATGTCACCGACCTAGTTCCTGCCGGTGCTGGACGCGCGAGAATACTGCCGCTGGTCGAGGGAGAATACTGCTCTGGACGAGGGAGAATACCGCATTAGACGAGGGAGAATACCGCATTAGACGAGGGAGAATAATGCCGCTGGCGAGGGAGAATACCACCGTTAGACGAGGGAGAATAATGCCGCTGGACGAGGGAGAATACTGCAGCTGGACGAGGGAGAATACCGCCGTTAGACGAGGGAGAATAATGCCGCTGGACGAGGGTGAATACTACCGCTGGACGAGGGAGAATACCGCCGTTAGACGAGGGAGAATAATGCCGCTGGACGAGGGAGAATACCGCCGTTAGACGAGGGAGAATAACGCCGCTGGACGAGGGAGCATACCGCCGCTGACGAAGGAGAATATCGTCAGAGATTACCATGCTATCATCTCACAACTTTACCATCTTCTTGCGACGTTTCCTTCCTCCTCCCTCTAACTCTCCTTCTCTTCCTGAGAACTCGAGACAAAACCTTCCATCCCGCTTCCTGAAGCTGTAGTCTCACCCTAGAGCAGAGGGTCACCATGTCTACGTCAGAAGTCTTGCACTGTAACCCACTGTAACGAATTCCTGTAACCTGTAACTCACATTAACTAGAGGCTACAAACTGTTGCTGTATCAAGTAGTAGTTAATAATACAGTAAGGAAACGCTACAGACCACTGTGCCAAAACTGCCCCCTGGTTAAGTGGAGTGGCCAGTTCATCCACTGCGTAGATCACAATATGATGGTGGACGGCGTTAATATGTCAGCATTGTGTTGGGTTGACTGGCCAGTGAGTGATGAACAGCAAGTATATATGACACAATAAGAAATGTTTATGTAAAAGAAAATTAAATGAATTATGGTGACGTGAAGGTTGTAGTATACTTTCGTGAAAAACTGAAAATGGTGGTTTCGAAAAAAAGAAAAAAAAATTAAGAGAATAGAGCAAAAATCATATATCAGAATACATCAAAATATATGATCAACATACACATATCCATCTTCATGAACCTGTAAATTACAAGGTAAAACCTAAAACTAAAAATACTTGAACTGAATGCACATTGCTTATGTTCCTCCTTAAGCATTAAAGAAAATGGATGAAATTTCTTAGACAAAGAGAACGGAGATCATCGTCAAAAACAAGCTAAGACCACACTATCTGGTACCTTACACCCAACTCTATATATCTAACACAGTAATATGGCAAGCATACAAAATTTTCAAAAAAATGTCCTTGTTCAAAGAGAAAAAATACTTTATAATAACCCAACGACATGAAAAATTCTGTAAGAATCTTAAAAACTAAATCAAGATTTCGTATATACATCCTTTTTTTTCAGACTTAAAATATATTTCCTCAGTCAAATCCCGAATGTTAATTTCTTGTGGAGTTAAAAATGGTTACTGCCACTGCTGTTGGGTACAATGTATAATACAAAAGGGGTCCACCTAACATAAGTACAACATGCAAATCTTATGCTAGTGCTAGGCTTAATCAAGTACTTAATTGCTAAGCTAATCAAGTACCTAATTGCTAGGCTAGTCAAGTACTTAATTAGTTAATAGTTATAAATTCTGTATATGACGGTCTCCAGGTCACTGCAAGCATACTGTACTTAAGAAGTTAATGGTTATTCATTTCATATATGACGGTAGTGGTGTGTAGCATGATGAATCACAACCACAAGGCTTTTAGTATATGATTAACAACCATATCAAGCTATGACCAAAGCTATGACCATTTGATAACAACATAGTGACGCCGACTTATTACACTACTCTAAGTTTGACAAATATGACATGTCGCCGTTTTTTGTTTAAGAAACTAGCGCTTCACCTTAGAAAAAAATCTAAACATTCTTTTCCTCTTCATTTTTCATCTATTCTCTCTTTCTGTTGTTGTGTTTGATGGTTAAATAAAGAAGTGGCCTCGCTGACGAGTGGTGGCCGTGAGCCCACCTCATCTCATGAAAAGAGAAGTTATGAATATGATTTCTGACGCTCTGTATATAACCCAGACAAGAACGTGTGCGTGCGTGCGTGTGATTACTATTTGTGTGTTGAGGGGAGAGAATTTTAGTCTTGTGTTGCCACGTCTCTCAACCTCCTCATACGTGTGTGTGTGTGTGTGTGTGTGTGTGTGTGTGTACATGGCTTGTATCCACAAGCGAGACAAGCAGAACCTAACGTGCTGCTGTCATCTCTGGACTCCAAGACGTCGCCGGGAAGCCTCCACACCCACCTCACGTCGTGTACTGCCGGCCACGGGGCGCCGACTCTCGCTCCCTCCCTCCCCGTGCATCACACACTCGGCTCAGCCCCTCCCCAGACCAAGCGACCAACACAATAAACCTACAGCAACATTACGAATAAATCTGAGCCCAGTGCAAACCTCGGCTCTCTCTCTCTCTCTCTCTCTCTCTCTCTCTCTCTCTCTCTCTCTCTCTCTCTCTCTCTCTCTCTCTGCGTTTCTGGTCTCTCCTGCCGTCATAAACACAGCGTCGGTAGGACCCCCAGTGATCTGTCTCTCCCTCCGAATTCCTCCGTGTTTCTTGTTTGTATTCTGGACGCAACACATAAATCACGACTGGTGCACCTCGGCCGACGCAACACACCAGACAATACGGACATGACAATACACCGGGCGAGTTCGCTCTCTTCCAGACCCGTGCCACAATACTTGAAACACTCCCCTTCCCCCCTTCCCTCGAACAATGGGCCCCCACCTCGGCTGTGGTGTTGAGCCATACATCATCTGCTTGACGTGGGAAACTTAAGGCAAATGTGTGGACGGCATGACAGTGGCGAGGGTAAAGGAGCCAAGTGGTTCAAAATACATAACCAGACTCAGGCAACACGAGTGTGGGTCCCGTCTCCGTACTAATTTCCACAAGAACGAGGTAGGAGAAAAAACATTTTCCCTATATATATATATATATATATATATATATATATATATGAGCAGGTTCAGGTGGAGAGTGGCTTATTGCCGACCTAAGAGGAAGCAGGAATTACCAGTTTTATGGGCCAATACCCTGGCCTGAGTGACGATGTTTTGAAGTCTATCATTTGATGTTACATCTAAAAAAAAATATCTCTTAGATCAGGAGACATCGTTTGGCAGATGATTAATCAAAGCTGGATTTCTTATTGAAGATCTTGCGAGTTTACGACTTCGGGAGGAGGCGAATGGCAGATATTGCCTAGCCGGCTGGCTGGCTGCCTGCCTCCCCGCCAACTTTAAGGAAAGCCTTGCTAGTGACGCCTGGCTGATAAACATGTTAAAAATCGCCAGGTCAAACACCTCGATACTAATATTCGGGATTACGTCACATTCTCATTAGCAGATCACATTTATGTAAGCAGTTGATGAAGCTTTGTGATAATAAGGGAGGGATAATTACGACCATAATACGAAGTTACCGTGAGCCAAGAGACCAGGGATTTAAGCTGACATTAATCATACCAAAACATATTAGCAGGTGAGGTTATGTCCTACATGAGTAGATAAAATAGATGTATATATATCTTGTGTTTCTCACACAACCAGACAACTGGGTCTAACATACAAGGAATTCTATTTCCCTCGAGACCAGGTCAATAATCATGTGATTGTACTTTGATCGTCTTGCAACACAGATGTTTCCTGTACAATGACGTTTCGAATCTCCACATACATGAACATACCCCGGACGATGACGGACGGACGTCGGGGCTCACCCACGCCACGTATGATGAACGATCTCTTTAATCACAACGACTCTCCCTGAACCTAACGCACCTCCATTTATACATGAAACTGTGGCCATATAACACCGTGGCTTCCTCCACTCAAAATGAGATCAATTTTGGTGTTCTTCAACGAGAGAATTCACACCAGCGTTATACCTTAATGACACTGTGACGTTATAGTTCCACCATGACAGAAGCAGGTAAGGATCACCCTCTGTGCAGGGGGCATTGGAAAATAACACATAATAACATATGTTCACGTGAGTTAGGTGCGTGGAACACTGTAATCCCTCATGAAGTGGGTACAGTGCATTACGAGCCTCCGCCAGACACCGTCGCCTACGTGGCTGCAACACGCACCTGCCTCGCCTCAAAGCTACACTCGACCATGAAGCGCAAATTAACACTGATGACTCCTTGTTAGTGACCCCCACAACACAACACCTGACGAACATGATCGATCATACAACGACCCTTGGATATGATGGCCTGACCTGTGACCTGACCCTCGAGGGCCAAACCACAGGCTAGGTCATCACACACCCCACGGGTCGTAAGGTCTTGCTCACGAGGATAAAATCCCAGTTTATATAATGAGTAGGCAAGGGGCGATGGTCCTTCTCCTACACCCCAGGCCCGCCGGCAGTACACACATTATGACATGGTCGGCCCAGACACCACTGCCTCCCTCCCAGGATGGTGGTGGTGATGGTCATGGGGCGACGTTAACCTACAGCATATACGTCGTGTTCTGTGGCTACACACCACGGTCGCCTTGGTCTGACCCGTCTCTCTCTCTCTCTCTCTCTCTCTCTCTCTCTCTCTCTCTCTCTCCAAGAAACTCGTATTGCATGTGTCGCAAGCGTTGTCCCACCGGGTGGGGTTTGTTTACATCACGTCGTTCGCTGATGAATAACCTGGCTGTCACGTGACACAAGCTCTTACGCTCTCGGCCTCGTGCACTAAGTAGGATCTTTACTACTACCCAGCCAACGGCCACCGTGTATCACAATATACGTGAACCGTGTCGGCGTCCAAGTGATGTTCTTGACACGGAGGTTGTGGCTGAGTTCCCGTACCACGGGTCTTCTCACGGCCGGCCGCTAGCGGGTCGCCCGCCTCCTCCAGACCAGTTACCGACCCATGGATGCTACCGAGTACCACGCCAGGGAGACGCTGGCGCTGACGACCCACATGCTACGGGTTCAGTTCTTGCTGGCCGGCCCTACCTGACCTGGCCTCCTGGAGCACAGCGGTGCGAACCCTTGGGCAAGACGGCCTTGCCTTTGACCTGACCATTACGGAACGGGTCATAAGATTCAGTCCAAAGGTTGCGGCGTCGTTCTCAAGAGTCGTGCCGTCGTGTTCAAGGGGTGTAATCCCTGGTGGAGGAGTCAGCGATGGACACACGACTCTCCCGGTCGTCCTCGCGTTGGGGCCAACTCCATCGGTCAAAGGACTCTGAACCAGGCGACTGAAATCCCTCGTCACAACCTAACCTAACCTTTCTTTATAAGTGCCTCTTGAGGCACAGGTCGTCCTGGAGATGACCAGATGACTTGAATATCTAATATTCATAAGTTTACTCTCATGAGAAAAGGGAGGCTACATCCCCACTATACCGAGGTGCCCTGCACGGCCAGATGACCTGCTGGTCTTTCAACCCCTCCCTCACTGCACTACCGTGTACTGATACGTCGTGACCGCATCTCACACGTCTACTGTGTTAACTGTTAAGGTGGCCACCAGGGCGGCTCATTTGCTAGAGGTCCGAGTGGAGAAAGAGAAATTGGTCTGCTCGGTTTAGGCTGCTTAAGATTTTTTTTTTTTTTCCCCGCCGTTAATATCAGGAAGGTGTTACCGTACTCCGCCTGCCAGTGGTTTCACCGCGAGGATAAGGTCACCTTTGGTATGGCTGATAAACTGTCACTGGACAAATACAAAAAAATACAGTATCATCAAAGAACACCTCTCTCTCTCTCTCTCTCTCTCTCTCTCTCTCTCTCTCTCTCTCTCTCTCTCTCCAAAAAATAGAAAATCTCCATAATTTTCCTGCTACTGTTGAAGCCCCACGGAAGTAGAACCACAGGGTTGTATACTTAACTGATAAGTAATACAAAGAAAAAGAGTTGAGCCGACCCGTAGGAATCTGAGCCAGGCTGACCTCCCTGTCTGACCCACGACTCCCCTCTCTCCCCACCACTGCTTCAACGCCACAGTTCTGATTGTATGAAAAATCAACGACACTCCCTCCCAACTGCGCCATTATAATGATCCCTCTTGTAAGACCGAGCCTTAATCTCTGCCGCAGAAGGAGAGAGAGAGCCCCCCCTCGAGCACTCTCCTGGATCAATGGAAGACACGACCACTTCCACAGTGAGGTCGAGGAAGACACGACCACTTCCAGAGGGAGGGCGAGGAAGACACGACCACTTCCAGAGTGAGGTCGAGGAAGGTCCTCTCCTGGCCGTCCTCTTGATCCACAGCAGATAAAAGGCTTGGCACGCTGACGGCGGCCATTAATCTTAACCCATCAACTTCACCGTGTCACAAGGGTACAAGCAGGGGATCTTGTAGATGAGGGAATCGCAGAAATCAATCCTCCATTCTTCGCTCAAGCCATCCGTTACTTGTCAACACGAGAGTAATGACAACGCCACAGTCTCTTGATTGTTAAGCCATATGAAGCTACAATCCGCAGACGGGAGGTGATGGGGGTGACGGGGTGGCAACAGATGATCACAATAGTCTCCCCTGTCATAAGTGGTGTTGAACTGTAATATGTAAATAGTCGAGTACGGAGGAAAATGCCGGTAGGTCGCACGGGGCTCTATGAACCAGATAAATGGTCCACTTGATAATGATGCCCTAAACTCACTCTCTGACCTACCAAAAGAAGTTGATCTTAAGACGACTTCATCGTGTACCGTCATCAACCACACCTGAAACGTCTCCATTGTGTACCTGCACAACGCACTACATGACAACTGATGTAAAACATTAGATAAACAGGAACATGTTAATTAATGTTCCTGATGCAGGTACATCGTATCCCGTCTTGACAACTTAAGAACCTTCCAAAATAAAATCGATCGATGTTAAAAGAAATTATGATTTCGAACTTTCAGCAGTTTCCCATTAAAATAACATATTTTCGTTGATGACACTGTTTACACTTGGCATCAGCAAACAATAGAAAACGTGAAGGAAAATGATCGTCACATCAAACAGGAATGAACAAAGAGGCAAGTCTTCCTGCAGCTGAGGCTTACGATAATTAACTACAACAACTTGTTTCAAACCATAACACACAGGTCACTCCAGTTTTCTATAATATCACACATATCAAGAGAGAGAACGGAGTTGAGCCGATGGCCTACATAATCCTCAACCTAAAGCAGTGAGAACATCTATCTACCTTAGCCACATGTTGCATGACCACCTGGAGATGTACCTACGTACACACACACACTACCTTGTGACGCACAGGTCAAAGGTTGTTAACATGTAACGTGCAACTTTAATGCCCACTGACCTATTGTTACTGCCTCTTGTCGTCACACACTCACCTGAAACAACATATCGTCAACATTAATATTGTTCTTACTGAATAGGGAAGTCAGGATAAAACTGGTACATCGATTATCAAGGAAAATATACATACAAGTAATCATACAACCGAATATACATACAAGTAATCATACAACCTGAAAAAAAAATGGAATTAAGTATTCATACTCCCATCACTAACTGTGAGGCCCATACAATCATGGCGTTACCCCACCTCTCTCCCTACCAGTGAAGGAGTGCCGGGGGTCGAGCTTATCAGCCACAGGTGAGCCAGGGAACGGCGTCAAGTCATCACGTAAGATATCGACAAAGAAATGTTTCTCAGACAACGGCATCATCTGGCGTTACCTTAATCAATATGGATCACTGTCATGCACGTCAGGTCTCATAGCTGTTCAGCATCTCTAGACCCTTCCTGGGATAGAGATGTGATCTCGGGGGGGAAAAATACGTGTCATGAATACGATCAAACGAATGAACATTACGACATATGATAATCACAACTGATAATAGGGGGGGGGGACATCATGATGGCATCACCAAGGTCTTTCCTACGTAATGAGACCCGACATTATCGTCTTCGCCTCCTGGAAATTCCAAGTTTCACGGACCAACAGACTAAAGCATCGCCAGATGACGGAATCAGCGACGTATGGCAACAATTATTTAGTCACTTTTGAGTTATTAATGTGAACCTTGTCATTCGTATGTTAGAAGCAACATTTTCAATAATTCGTCATGCAAATTTTTCACGTTGCAAGAAATATTCATTTTTATACACTAGTAAAAACCGATTTCTGTGGCCGAGGTCGCTTTGTCATAGAATGGTATGACCCGTTTTCTATTTCATTATCACGCATGACTAGCTGATGAATAAGTGACCATTGTTACGTCTACAAATAATTGCAGTCGGACATCGTTAAATATTTTATTAACGAAAAGCCCTTTTGGCTTCCCTCATACTGAGCACACGAGTTTACACAACAGCTGAGTGATTTTGAGGAACCTAAAATCGTTACACACGACTCTGCGAACTTTTAAATATTAGGGAAGAGTGTGGGGCACAAGTCTGGGCTGACTCAACTCCCTGCCCCTTGCTTTTCTCCGATCGTTCTAGTGCCGTACCCGCTTCCTCCTACTCTGTCAACCGATGGCGTCCATCACAACGAACATAATTCCTCTCATAATACTGACCAACACAACACCACAGACAGAGGAAGCAGTAACATGGATTCGTGTGTCAAAACGTAATTCAACTCATAGAACTCTTTCTAAATCGCACTCGTTCAATTTCAAAACACCTCACGTCAACCCACAAACACCCATAACCATGATTGGTCTAACCATAACCTCATCTCTAAACTGATGACTCTACTACACTAACATGGCACAATCTGCTTCCCCAAGAACTGAACAGGTGCCACAATTATTTGTCGTGCGAGCAGTTATTCTATCAGCAATGAGGCTTGATTCACCTCAGCATAGAGAGTACTGGTGCAAGCGCTCTCATATCTACAGCACTTCTTCCTCCTCTAACTCTGATGGCAATATGTGGAATCAAAAGCCTACACATATTTTCCTGCTATCATCTCTTCTTCAAGCGCTGTGTTGACTCCCCTCGCTTTGTTCTAGAAGTATTACTTTCGCTACTTCTACCCTGAGGCATCGGCGTGTCCCATCCACTATGACCTGGACCCAAGGTACGTGTCTGGGTGCTTCTGTCCATAGATTGTGTGCGAAGACTGACCACACCAAGACTGATCCCGCTGTGACACCTTTCCTTACAAAAAGATAAATCTCAAAGCCATACATACCTTCACTCTGCTGTTACCACGGCCCTTGGTTACCACGGCCTCAAGCGCCAAGGTTATCACAGACTCCGGATGAGAGCCACAGTGAAGGGAAAATGTTATAAAGACACTACAGCGACCGGCTCTCACCGCAGATAGTTTCACTGCCGATACGGGTATGATGATTAGCACACTCAAGACGCGGGTGTACGAAAAGCGTAAGGAGCTCAAATTATCCCTAAACTACTTTTTTATTAATCTTGTATCTTAATTTTCATCCAAGATGACCATCATCAGCACTTTGACCATGCCACGTCGGCAACTATAACAAACTGAGTAAATTGAGGAAATGAGAGAGTACATTCCTGCAACGCAGTAAGGATACCTAAGCCATTTAACTCCTTCATCAGTATGTAATTAGTGGGGCTCAGCAGAGACCTGAAGTGACGGGAGAAGGAAATGCAGCCTCTTAAACTTTCAACACATACCGTGAGGCAAGGACAGGTAATTAACTAACGGAAGTCACTGTAGGGAGGGTGAACGACCTGTGAGGGAGGAGTGAGGCGACGCCAGGGTAGCGGCCGTACATGGCGATGGGCGAGGCGGAACAAGAAATACAAGAGGAGGCAGGTAAGGCCCTGCGGCAGGCAGGTCGTGAGGTAAACACGCCCGCTATCATAGCTCAGGCTGTATATCACCCCTGCCTACACTCTCTCTCTCTCTCTCTCTCTCTCTCTCTCTCTCTCTCTCTCTCTCTCTCTCTCTCTCTCTCTCTTGCTCTACTACTTCTTACTTACCACTCGTGTTCAGGGTTTTGATGTGTGTAGGTCTGTCTTCTACAGTTCAATTTAATGACATCCATAATGTAAAAACAACCCTCCGACTACCACCAACACCTTCCGTCAACACCATCACAACTATAATTCATTTCTTTAACAAAGTTCAGACTCCCAGGAGACGAATCACAAGTCTCCCACACACTTCATAATTTCGACAGTATAACTTACCAAAATTTCCTCCCGTGAGACAGATATATACCATAACCAGCAGAGCCGGAGAACACTGGAATGAATCTACCACTGAGATCCTGTCACGATTAAACTAGTACTATAATGGCATTATTCAACAGTAAGAAAGCCCCGTCAGGGATGGCAATAAGCTCCTTTTTCAACTTCTTTATTGACCGACTGGAAAACTCGTTCCTTCCCTGGGTGTGTTCCCTATCTTTGTCGATATAGTTCCCCTCATCACTACACTCTCTCCATACTTCCTTCACAGATATTTTTCAGCCGACTGATGAGCCGGAGGGAGTGGTGGGTTGGTGGGAGAAGCCTTCTGTCTAACAACTTGCCTCCATCTATGTAGGTTAGTAACGTAACACACCATCATTATCCTGGAGATAATCCCAGCACACTCCTTACCACCATCAGTACCCTCCAGCATGCACAAGACAGACTGACACGTACCCTCCACCAGTACCCTCCACCGTCCATAATACAGACTGACACTTACCCTCCACCAGTACCCTCCAGCGTACACAAGACAGACTGACACTTACCCTCCATGTCAAGTTCCAGGGGGTCCGGGAGGGAGGGAGGGGCCGGGGGTGCTGACACTGCTACCTCCGAACTCATGGCTCTCCTGGGGAGGTTATCAACCTGGGGAGGAAGCCCACCTGAGGACGTGGCTCTCCTGGGGAGATGTTCGACCTGAGGAGGTGGCCAACCTATGAAGGAGGAAGGTCTGTTGGCTGCAGGGGAGGAAATGTGTGTGTGTGTTGGGGTGGGAGGTGCAAGGCTGGAGAAGGGTCCACCTCCAGGGTTGTGTTCCAGGAGCCCCTCCAAGAATTACCTCAGGGGGGCACCTACAAGGGTGTGTTCGAGGGGTAAAGTCCCAAGAAAATCTTCGAAGTGAAGAGAGAAACGACTCGAAGTCCCCCTTTGTTCCTCTTCCTTCGGTGGGCGCTCTTCTTTCACTGACTTCACACACTTTCCTTTCCCCCTCTCTCCGACGAACTGTTTTCACTCACTTCTATTTTTGCATTACCGTGAAAAAAAAAGAAATGTTCAGTTTTCTCTATCTCACAACGCCCTCAGTCTGAAGCCCCGCCGCGCCAACTCCACCAAGGTAATCTTGACTTGGGAGCTTGAGTCACGCGACGCACGAGGTGAAGTCTATCGTAAGACTATTTATATATTTTTTTTCTTCCTTTCAGTGTCTGTGTTCAACCATGTGTCACCAACACGCCCTCATCCTGCGGGACAAGCTAAGAACCTCTGAGTGCTCTGAGTACACATACACAGTTTCCTTCGTACGTACGAAGCATTTCTACGGATGTTACATTTAAGCTGCAGCTGAACACTACGTAGTCTGGAGTTATCGCTTGCTGCTCCTGGGTTGTACGGGGCACTTGTGATATGTGTGTGTGTGTGACTTGACTGGTGTTATTTCCAGTTTGCGATCTAGTGTTATGATTCACCGCTACATCCTGGTGCGCGCGTCATACCTACACACTGCAACGTATTCCCGAAGATCGCGATGCGCGACATAATCTAGCCTTCCCAAAGGTTAGTTTGTGCCTTTCCCCAGACAGATGTCATGTATGATAACTATACACACGTAAGATTACACACGCTGACCAAGAAAGGAGACTCTTTCTGGTTATATGTATACGCGAATACGCACTCGCAAGTCAAAAGGCATAACATGTATACTTCAGAACATGTACACACACACACACACACACAAACACACACACACACACACACACACACACACACACACACACATAATGCCAACCATCTCACGACTGAATGCCAAAGAGTTGAACCCGGGTCCATCTTGGGTGCCTGGTTATCATTCAAAATGACCCGGGTTCGACTCCTGGTTAACACACACACACACACACACACACACACACACACACACACACACACACATATATATATATATATATATATATATATATATATATATATATATATATATATATATATATCCTTGCATACACATAAACATGAATGCAGTGACCCACAATACAGATACACACACGTATACCCACCCTACATACACACAACTATATATCAACAAATCATTTCTTTACAAAAACAAACAGGGCAGTTGGAGAGCTTTATGTACATTGTACACATAAAAAAAAAAAGTTTCTAGCGTTTACGAGGACAAGAGTAAAATCCGCGTCAACTTAAAACCAAAACCATCGAATTAGAAAAATTCGCCAAAATATAATAAAAAAAAGTAAAAAAGAAATTAACTAAACGAAACCAAACACCTCTTGAAAGTTTATAAACAATAACTCGGGTTTTTGCATATAAAACTCTATTTGTTAAAAACCTTGTCAATTCATATAAAAAAAAATCTTACGTAAACAACAAAGAAAATCGCAAAATTAATACGAAAAACTGAATAAAAATCCGGACTTGTGAGAGAGACAAGTCTTTGTGATCCAGTGAACTCTTTGAACCAGCTCAGTTCCTGTTATGACGCACAGAAGAGCCTTACATCACTTGTGTCAGGGTCAGGTGTGTGTGTGTGTGTGTGTGTGTGTGTGTGTGTGTGTGTGTGTGTGTGTGGTGGAAAGACACTCCACCTCCCCTTTCACAGCTGGTCGAGTGAGTCTTAAATGTAGACGGGATGAACGCCTGTTCCCATCTGGTTCCTTTTGTTCGCTACGCTGACGAGGCTACACATCAAGAAACTGATATTCACAACCACATCCAGTTACCATGTCACACAGATCTACAACCAGTTACAACGTCACACAGATCTACAACACAGCGTCACACAGATCTACAACCAGTTACCACATCACAACGCACTCGAGTGTCATGGTTATCTCGGTGGTTCGGTAAGTGGTGATGTGGGCTTTTATAACCCCACGGACCGCCAGGGGTCAGTATGACACGTCAGCGTTATGACCACTCACCGAGAAGTTCGTGACCGCCACCTTCGTCAGGAGGTACAAGATGAATATGAACATGACACCCAGCCTCACTATACTGTGGACGACCCTTGCTTATCACTCACTGCCTCCCTGGGTTCCACAGTTATCACCGACTCCGGGGAGGAGCCACAGTGAAGACACTACAGCCATCGGGTCTCACTACAGATATTTTCACTGCCGATACGGGTATGATATGAGTGTCACTGCTGGAGAGCCTTCAGTGCAAATAACTAGCCAGCAGTGACAGAGGAGGAGTGGCAGTGACAGCCTGGTAGACCTGGGTAAAACAGCCAGGGGACCGAAAATGACACCCAGGTGGCTTACAGTGACACCCAGGGGGGATTACAGTGACACAGCCTGGGGGCTACAGTGACACAGGCAGGGAGCCTACAGTGACGCAGGTAGGGAACCTACAGTGACACAGCTTGGGAGACTACAGTGAGACAGGCAGGGAACCAACAGTGACACAGGAAGGGAACCAACAGTGACACAGCCAGAAGGCCGAGAGAGAGAGAGAGAGAGAGAGAGAGAGAGAGAGAGAGAGAGAGAGAGAGAGAGAGAGAGAGAGAAGTGCTGTTGAGGCAGGGGGAGATGTAGCCTCATTATATGCCATTACACAGCAGGACTGGCAAAAATGTGGACTGGCTGGACACCTGGTACCTCACAGCTCCTTCCATCAGCCTCCCTGCATCATCCCTCCCACGGCTCCCTCCACCACGCGCATCCCACGCGGGGTCTCTCTCCTCCCACCACACCCGCCGCCCCCACGATGACTGGGGCTTCCCTTACCTCTCTTTATCCAAACACACGACCACTGGGGGCCAACCATAACAGCGTACGGTGCGTGTACTGCGGTGTACTACCATGGCCCATGAGGGGTTATGGGGCCACAACACTATCATGACCCACACTAGTGGTTGTGGGGCTACAACACTAACATGGCCCACCGGTGGTTGTAGGGTTTACAACACAACCCTGGCCCACTAGAGGTAAAAACACTCCCGCCAGCTGTACACCTGGAGAGGAGGCTGCCACTTGCAGGTGTGATTCATCATCGCGCCGCCGCACTAATTAATCTGAGACTTGAGTACTGGGAGGGGATTATCAGCCCCTCGGCTCACACGGACCAGAGAGAGAGAGAGAGAGAGAGAGAGAGAGAGAGAGAGAGAGAGAGAGAGAGAGAGAGAGAGAGAGAGGAATACTACTATCATACTGCTGAGGTCTGAATACAGTTAACCAATAATCCATACATACATACATACATACATACATACATACATACATACATACATACATACATACATACATACATCATACACATCTCGGGGGATAAAGGTGAAAGAACATTACCCACGTATCTCTAGCGTGCCGCATACAGCAACCACGACGGGCCAGAGCAGGGCTTAGGGGACGAAAGTCTCCCTTCCTATATTATCACTTTCTACATTTATGAAGCAAAGCAACCAGGCATGGATCTTTCCTCGATATATATATATATATATATATATATATATATATATATATATATATATATATATATATATATATTTTTATTTATTTATTATACTTTGTCGCTGTCTCCCGCGTTTGCGAGGTAGCGCAAGGAAACAGACGAAAGAAATGGCCCAACCCCCCCATACACATGTATATACATACTTCCACACACGCAAATATACATACCTACACAGCTTTCCATAGCTTACCCCAGACGCTTCACATGCCTTGATTCAATCCACTGACGGCACGTCAACCCCGGTATACCACATCGCTCCAATTCACTCTATTCCTTGCCCTCCTTTCACCCTCCTGCATGTTCAGGCCCCGATCACACAAAATCTTTTTCACTCCATCTTTCCACCTCCAATTTGGTCTCCCTCTTCTCCTTGTTCCCTCCACCTCCGACACATATATCCTCTTGGTCAATCTTTCCTCACTCATCCTCTCCATGTGCCCAAACCACTTCAAAACACCCTCTTCTGCTCTCTCAACCATGCTCTTTTTATTTCCACACATCTCTCTTACCCTTACGTTACTCACTCGATCAAACCACCTCACACCACACATTGTCCTCAAACATCTCATATATATATATATATATATATATATATATATATATATATATATATATATATATATATATAGGGAGCGGGTGGCTGGAAATCCTCCCCCTCTCGTTTTTTTTTTTTTATTTTCCAAAAGAAGGAACAGAGAAGGGGGCCAGGTGAGGATAGTCCCTCTAAGGCCCAGTCCTCTGTTCTTAACGCTACCTCGCTAATGCGGGAAATGGCGAATAGTATGAAAGAAAGAGAAAGATACTTAATTCATTTAAATATTCATGTATTTAGTTATCCATAAATATGCACAGACGGTGAGGGAAATGGAGTCTTATATGAACTAGGATTACAGGGAAGGTGGCAGGCCGTGTGGCAAGTCTACCCTGGCGATCCCAGCCTCTCAGAGTTCCCACCCACCAGGGCCGAGTTCGGTGTGTGGTAAGATCACATCACAGGGTGAGTACGGCGTGCGGTAAGATCGCACCACAGGCGCGTGGGATGAGGTGAGCCGACACGTTCGTGGAGGCCGTTAAGCAGGTCATCCAATATTCATTCAGACACGACCTGTCAATAATAGCCCTCCTCCTGTTTACATCGTACGGCGGGCGGCCCAAGTGTCCAGCTCTCTGTCCGGCTTTGTTCGCCGGTATCCGGCTGCGCAACAAAGCACGACTGTATGTGTTTCTCGAAGAAATATCCGGCCCCTGCCGGAGTCCGGGTTGGCTAGAGTAATCTGCGGTGAGTTAGAACTTACGGTCGGCCTTACTCTGAACTTACAGCTGGGATGAGTCTGAACCTAGAGCTGAGATAAGTCTGAACTTACAGCTGGGATGAGTCTGAACTTACAGCTGGGATAAGTCTGAACTTACAGCTGGGATGAGTCTGAACTTACAGCTGGGATAAGTCTGAACTTACAGCTGGGATAAGTCCCAACTTACAGCTGGGATAAGTCTGAACTTACAGCTAAGTCCCAACTTACAGCTGGGATGAGTCTGAACATTTACTAGCAATGTCACTTTTTGTGTCTATATCTGTTCCTACGTATATCCGGTTATGTGTCCGGTGTGAGCAACGGTTCAACCAGCACGTGTACGTCGGCGGGTGTCTGCTGTAGCCTTAAATTTATGTCGTGCGTCTGACACGGCCACCATGTATCCGATGTGTGCCCGACGTCGTCAATATGTATCCGACGTGTGTGTGTGTGTGTGTGTGTGTGTGTGTGTGTGTGTGTGTGTGTGTCCGAGCTTGTCTATATGTATGTATCTAGTGTAGAACACGTATCCGACATGTGTCCAACTTTACAACGACGTATCCGCTGTGCATACGACTATACAAGCACACGTCAGCGCATATACGACTTCGAACACTATGTATCCGACCAGCGTACGTCCGTCCGTCGATCCACTTACGTGCCGCAGGTTCCGGGTGCCACGTGCCCGGGGAACAGTACGGCAAACGGGACGGAAAACAAAAATCCCACTATGATATCGTCCTCAGACACAGAGAAAAACTCTAGTCATCTAGTGACCTTTTATTCACAGCACTGGTGAGCTCTGCTGTGTTGTATGATCACAGCACTGGTGAGGTCTACTGTGTCGTATGATCACAGCACTTGTGAGGTCTACTGTGTCGTATGATCACAGCACTGGAGAGGTCTGCTGTGTCGTATGATCACAGCACTGGTGAGGTCTACTGTGTCGTATGATCACAGCACTGGTGAGGTCTGTTTTGTCGTATGATCACAGCACTGGTGAGGTCTACTGTGTCGTATGATCACAGCACTTGTGAGGTCTGCTGTGTCGTATGATCACAGCACAGGTAAGGTCTGCTGCGTCGTATGATCACAGCAGTGGAGATGTCTGTTGTGTCGTATGATCACAGCAGTGGAGAGGTCTGTCGTGTCGTATGATCACAGCACTGGTGAGGTCTGCTGTGTTGTATGATCACAACACTGAAGAGGTCTGTTGTGTCGTCAGGTCAAACAAGAGGTCGTACCGTCATGCGGCTCAAGAGGTTAATGAAATGTGTGACCTCAACCTCTGAGGGTCTGACCTTACAGCAGGAGGAGCTGCTCCCTCTCCCCCAGGCTGTACACAGTACGTAACCCAATACTCCCCACCCTCACCTGGCCGGACAGTTAATGATACTGTCTGTGGCGAGGTGCACACACACACACACACACACACACACACACACACACACACACTCTCTCTCTCTCTCTCTCTCTCTCTCTCTCTCTCTCTCTCTCTCTCTCTCTCTCTCTCTCTCTCTCTCTCTCTCTCTCTCTGCATAATGCCTTCCCTGTACAGTACATATAAGTAATTACACGAGCCTGCACGAGGGTAACACTCTCCTCGCCCTATAGTGCATCAAACAGGTAAATGCTAACAGGTAACTACATACTAATTCGTAAAACATCTGGCTACGTAAAAACATAAATACACACACGTAGCCTACCTACCTACGAACACATGAATTAACAAAAGGCTGGTCTGACGTAGAGAGAGAGAGAGAGAGAGAGAGAGAGAGAGAGAGAGAGAGAGAGAGAGAGAGAGAGAGAGAGAGAGAGAGAGAGAGAGAGAGAGAGAAACCAATAACAATACCCGAGTCTCTCCTCTTACAGGAGGTGAAGGTAGTCAAGAAAGGCGGCATGAGCCTGCGGCTGCGGCGGCCGCAGGCTCATGTTAAACGTGTCTGTGGTGTTACTTTCGACTTCCTTCCGGGTAAAACACTCCTGATGAAGGAGACAAAATAAAACGTTTACGCATGAGTTTGTATCCATCATCGTCAGTGACTTACTTACTGATGATCACATGAACTACAAAACCTCTGCCTGAGTACATGAAATAAGACGCCTTCACAAACGTTTTTCGTTTTCTAAGCAAAATGAATACAACTGGTCCAGTTGGCTCCCACACACTAGGCTTCTCGGTCCTGCTGGAATCATCAGGATAGCTCGAGGATGTAGTGTTTTCCTTTATCATTTACAATAATCTTTTATTACCGTGACCAAAACTGGACATACCATTCAATGTGGGAACGCATCAGTGAACTGTAAAAGAGTTACGATTAGTTTCCAACCTCTGAAGACATTTCTTCTTATTTTCGCCTACTTATAGCTAACATAGCTTTAGGTCATCGGGTATCATTACACTTAATCATTGTCCTTTATTTATGTAACCTAGGTACACAGAATTCATATTATACTTTTGTCGTTTGACTTCCCAGACTAGTAGTGTCATCCGAGAAATGGGATATCTTACACCACAGACCATTGTGAATAACACTGATATTCATCACGAAGAGAACAGGTCCCAAGACTGATCCCTGCAGCACGCCACTTGCGACGCCCAACACAATCTATGGACAGACCGTTGATCACTGTGTTTAGTTAGGTCAGTCAACTAATCTTTTAGCTATAGGAATATGACACTTCCCTTACCACGCGACAACTTTGATGAAGGTCTTCATCGAATGTTTTCTGAAGACGTGAAAAACTATCCACTGCTTCGCCTCCATCATACGTGGTGGTATGTTACAACGGATATCGTAAAGATCTGTCAGACAGTAACAACTGGCCAGCCCACCCATGCTGCGCACCGTGGATTAGATTGCGGTCCTGGGAATGCTTTCAACAATCATGTCTGGAATGATAAGTGCGCCAACTTCAATCTTCAAGCTATACGAGCGATAATTTCCGGGCAGGGATTTACTACCCTTTATAAACAACGGAGTCACACTGGCAAACATCCAGTCCCGCGGAAACTGTCCCTCTCAGAGATGACTTATTTAAAACAGGAGCCAAGGGCTCAGCCATCTCATTTATCAGCCTCCTTCATTGTTCTCGGGCAAAGCTTATCTAAACTTGCCGTGGTCAGTTACTTTCTCTCTAATGCCGACAGCATATCCTTGAGGGTGTGTGTCAGCAAGTTGCAAAACTGTTATCGTACGCTGGCGACGGTTGAGCACCTGTGGCATAGATTACCTTCAGCGGTGAAAATGGATAATATTTCTTTTTTACGATCTTTGCCGTACCTTCCTTGTCATGGACTGGATCACTGTTTTCCATAAGTAATGGACTAGCTGCCTGGGTAAGTGATTCTTTACTTCAATGAAAACCATAAAATTTTCTAGATTTTTTCACTATTTTGAACAATAATATCCTTTATCAACATTTACTTTCACACGAAATTTTTCTAATCTAACAGATTTAGTTAATTCAGTCCCTCAAGTTGGCCATTACTCTGTTAATGTGCAGTTTTCCTTAACAACAGAGGCACTTCTCTATTTCCCTTTTTTCCCACCCCAATATTCTAACACGTTTTCTCTACCACTCTGTCTGCCTTTACAGAACCGTTCGCAACCTACGTCCTTATGATAAGTTTCTATTTACGATGACACTCTGGCTTACCCTATCAAGAACAATGCGACGATCATTGAAGTTCACAGAATTTATATCCAGTATTTTCTTTCGCGACGGCCACGGTGACCAGCATTATAAGCAGAATCGAAATCTACATTAGATGGACTACGTCGGGCATTACTTGCGCCGCACCTCTCTCTCTCTCTCTCTCCCCGGGGAGCCATGACATTATCGACAGGATCCTCGCTGCCGGCCAAGACGTAAGCCTAATAAATTCACGCCGCGAGCTGAGACATCACGACGGAGTGTATCAGGCCACTATTGATCAGCAGTTTATGCACGGTCCACCTCACCAAACCGGAGCTATTGCAATGGGATTCTCCACACCCCGATACCACAAGAGGGTTTTGAACCTGAAATCGAATGGAAGACGACATCTTTGATAACACTAATGCCGTGTTACTCTCCTGCCAAAGTAGAGCAGACTCGTACGGCAGCCGACAGTCGCGAGGCTTGGCCCTCAGCGGTACACGGTCTCGGTGCGTGTAGGTCAGCTGCGGCGGCAAGTGGGAGGAAGCCAGACACAACACCACAGAAGCTAACGAACGAACACCCTCCACCACCGCTACGACGGCTGGTGAGAACGACGGATCACAGCGCTACAACAGCTGGTAATTCACACCTCACAGTACTACAACAACTGCTGACAACAACGGAGCACAACGCTACCATCACAAGGCAATTAGCGTACCACAGCGCTACAGTAGCAGGTGATTAACAGATCACAACGCTACATCATAAGGTATTGAGCGTATCACAGCGCTACAATAGCAGGTAATAAGCGTATCACACCGATACAATAGCAGGTAATAACCAGATCACAACGCTACAGAATAAGGTAAAAAGCGTATCACAGCAATATAGCAGTAAGTAATAAGCTGATCACAGCGCTACAGCAGCAAGTATTAAGCGGATCACAGCGCCACAGCAGCAATCAGCAGATCACAGCGCTATAGAAGCAAGTAATAAGCCGATCACAGCACTACAGCAGCAAACAATAAGTGGATCACAACGCTACGGCAGCAATTCATAAGCTGATCGCAGCGCTACAGCAACAAGCAATAAGCTGATCACAGCGCTACAGCAACAAGCAATAAGCTGATCACAGCGCTACAACAGCAAGTAATAAGTGGATCACAACGCTACAGCGGTAAGTAATAAGCTGATCACAGCGCTATAGCAGCAAGTAATAAGCTGATCACATCCCTACAGCAGCAAGTAATAAGCTGATCAAAGCTCTACAGCAGCAAGTAATAAGCGGATCGCAGCGCTACAGCAGTAAGTAATATGCTGATCACAGCGCTACAGCAGCAAGTAACAAGCTGATCACAGTGATAATGCAGCAAGTAATAAGCTGATTACAGCTCTACAATAGCAGATAATAAACACATCACAGTATCACGAAAGCTGATGAAAGCAACAGCTGACAGCGCTACAGCAGCAGCTGACAAGCGGATCACAGAGCTACAAAACCATTTTGTAAGTGGATACAGCCCTATAAAAGCAGGTGAGGTGGTCCACAGCGATATATCAGCAGGTAGTAAGATCACAGCGATACTGCAAGAAGCAATAAGCGGACTAAATCACCACATCAGTCGTAATAAGCGGAATGTTTATATCATCAGCTGATCAAACGTAAACATCATCCACCACAGTCTGCTACTTCCCCGTTGTCTTTTGGACACTCAACAATCTTTGAAAATGCGAAAAAATTATGTCTATTTGTACTCTCTCATGTATTTGGTTAACCTTTACGTATACAGCGTACTATATCTATAACACTGGTGGTTGTGCAGAGCCACGGTAAACCCAGCGAACAAATGTACAACCTCGCAGGAGGTTGTTAAAAGGACCCGTGTGTTTGTACAGTCGGTGCGCGTAGCTACCGTCCGCTGGGAAATAATCCCATGAGATGTGTCGCACTCAAGGTTATCATGACCCTGCTATTGCCTTCCCTGGTCCTCAGCCTCTCTCTCTCTCTCTCTCTCTCTCTCTCTCTCTCTCTCTCTCTCTCTCTCTCTCTCTCTCTATCTATCTATCTATCTATCTATCTATCTTACATAGCGCGTAAAACGCTCGCTATGTAAATCACTGAGTAACCACTATGAAAAACACTGGAACCCCGTAGTGTAATGGCGCTAGGTAAAACACTGTACAACCGCACCAGGTAACGGTATTATGGAGAACTAAGCAACCACGCTACGTAACGCTCTTATATGAAAGTAACCACGCTATGTAACCACGCTATATAACGCTCTTATATGAAACCATGTGACGACGTTATGTGAAACTACAACCACGCTGTGTAAAGATGCTATGTAAGAATTACAACCACGTTTTATAACGACGATGTATGAGACTATACAGCTAAGGATATACAGCGATGCTATACCGAAAAACTACAAATACGCTATGCATCGATGCTTTGAAAAAAAAAAAAAAACACGAGGAAACCATGGAGTTACAACGCTACATAAACCACCACAACCACGCCTGATAATGAGTCGTCCATGGCTGGGTGGTTGTTAGGGTTTTTAAGCCCCTCACCTACAAGAATCATTAAGGCCGTCAACGTCCAAACTTCCCAATATTCTCTCACGCCTTCTTCAGGTGTTATGGATAATTCTTCGATCACATACATTCACTAAGCACGAGGTCCATGAGGACCCCCAAACAACTCTACCATTAAACACTATTCAGTCGGACCTTTCCACAGTCCGGGAGCATTATGTATCCTTGTCTGTAGGTACTGCTGCTGTACACACACCCTAATGACGAAACTAACACTCGAACAGACCCGGTGACTCTAGTGTATCAATTCGGTTCATAATATATATATATATATATATATATATATATATATATATATATATATATATATATATATATATATATATATAGACGCAACATCAATTGGGTCTACACAATATATATATGCAACATATTCGTGTATGTATATATATATATATATATATATATATATATATATATATATATATATATATATATATATATATATTGGAAGCTTACTTTCACTTTTTAGGTAAGTAACAGACTTAGAAGCGCACTGCAACTGCTCACAGACAGGGTACCAAACTGAGCCACAGACAAACAGACACTGAACGAATTCCACATGGTCTAACCGCCTTCACTTGTTCCCCCGGCGAATAAGGAAGCAACTCGTTGCCTGAAGTTTCCAATTTTCTTTCATGAAACATCTCCCTCCAACTTCATTAGCTTTTACTGGTATTTTAGAAGCATTAATTCATTTGTTCATTAATGAAAATGTTGATGAGGCATATGTGAAAGTACTCGGAAATGAAGGCGGGGAAGTGATGTACTCTGGAGGTGGTGTCAAAGTCTAGTGGTATGTGGCAATGAGTGGTTGGTGGGCTCCCAAAGGGTTAGACTGTGGCTACGACGGTGCTGACACAACCATCTCTCTCTCTTTCTCTCTCTCTCTCATTCTCGCTCTCAGAAAGGCACGGGAACGCATATCTACAGGTGGTATATTCAGAACGAAAATGACGCGTAAATGATGATGTAGCAAACAACTGGCCAACCGTCCTGACTGTTGCCAACAGGTGATCTCTAGGTGGTACCTGCGCCTGTACTGTACTGTACTGTACACTGTACGTACACTTGTGCGCTTATGTTCAATTGCTAAAAGTACGGACTTTTATGTTCGTGTGTGTCACCGTCCGTGTCTGTACAAGCACCCGTACGCCTGTGTGCTTCCCCATATGTGTCTCTTTGGGAGTTGTGCAAAAGAGAAATGTTTCGTCTACTTATATCTCATACATGTACTGTTTATATGAACGTTCCGGTACCTCTCTCTCTCTCTCTCTCTCTCTCTCTCTCTCTCTCTCTCTCTCTCTCTCTCTCTCTCTCTCTCTCTCTAAGAGACAGACAGACAGACAGGCATCCATCAGCTGCACCAGATTCCAGACACACCTTCCTCATGCCACTGACGGGGCCGTAAAAATCTATTTTCCATACGGGCCCCGAGCACAGCGTGGGGAAGGGGGAGGTGGGGCGGGGGATATGGCGGCTCTTGAGAACTCTCACACCGGCCACTCTAAAATCCCTAGCCATGGAATCTATCAATATATCTGTATCTATGTCCAGCGTCCCTCACACACACACACACACACACACACACACACACGGCAGGACCCGTGGCAGGTCATGGAGAAGGGAGGTGCGTAACACCGTATGTACCATGACTTGACCTCTTGAGTATTACCGTTTGAACCCAACGCAAGTTCACAGATCTAATCCCTTAAGTACAGTCTTTAAGTTCAGTCTTAAGTCCTCTGAGTCCACTGACAAGCCCAGGGAGTATGATGAGTGTAGTATGATAACGCATGAAGTATGCTGACATGTACCAAGATACCGCATGAAGTATGATTAATATGCTAAGATAACCCATGAAGTATGATGACATGAACCAAGATAACGCATGAAGTATGATAAATGTACTAAGATAACGCATGAAGTATGATGACACGTACCAAGATAACGCATGAAGTATGATAAATGTACTAAGATAACGCATGAAGTAAGATGACATGTACCAAGATAACGCATGAAGTACGATAAATGTACTAAGATAACGCATGAAGTAAGATGACATGTACCAAGATAACGCATGAAGTATGATAAATGTACTAAGATAACGCATGAATATAACTGAACCAAAATGACACCCTAAGGAGAATGACTCGTGTATGATGACCCGTAAAGCATGATAACTGAACCAAGACGACAACCCCTGTAGTATGATAAATGAACCCCCTCGAGACCGATAACTGAATCCACTGGGAACGATAACTGAACCCTGCAAGAGACGGACGAGGAAAATACACTGGAGAAATGTGGTGGCGAGGGAGGTGTTGGAGAAGAAAAGCCAAGGGCAGGAAATTGTGGGAGAGGAACCTGCCAGAGTGCGGCTCCTCCTCACCCACCAAAAGCATAGAGAAAAATGGAGTCAAGGGAGAAAACGGAATGTGGTTCTTCTTTGCCTCCCATGAAGAGGAGGAATTCAACAGGACCGGCTGAGGTCAAATCATCCCATCCAAGTGCGTCCTTCACCGCAGTCAAGAGGTCGTGTGTCATCACGCTCCTCCTGCAGTGAACACTTGGTGGTCAACACGAGACCCGTGCGTCAAGATACTGTCCCTCGTCGTCCACCAACCGGTCCGACCCTGGCTCTTGACTCTCTCTCTCTCTCTCTCTCTCTCTCTCTCTCTCTCTCTCTCTCTCACACACACACACACACACACACACACACACACACACACTCCACCTCCAGGGTCCTCACCTTTGGTTCTTTCAAGTCTGTATTTCCTCTCGTTTCTCTCAGTAGCGCGCAAATCTCGACGCAATATATAAAGGCAACATTAACCTCAACACTCTTCCCAGATCTTCGCTTTCGTTTTCGCCTCTTCATGTTTTCCCGATCGTGTCTTTTATCCCCGTGTTTGACAGGAGGAGCTGCGGCGTCACTCCAGAGGGTTAAACCTCCATAATTTTCTCTCTCCTTACTTTTATCACTCATTCCTCCGTCTCCTTCTTTGCTTACGCCTGATTACATGTATTTTCCGCGCATTCCTCTTCCTCATTTTTCGCGTCTACTGGATAGTCTGTCATTTCTCTTCGTGTTCCATCTTTCCTCATCAGATTATCTGCGGACAGGGAACTTAAACCAACGCGGTTCACTATGGGAACTGACAGCGTCTCCATCACAGCCATGAACAAGGGGAACTACACTCCTCACCCACACACGGTCGTGTGCGATTCCATCGTGCACATCTGCCACTGAAGATCCCGCCTTTGCTCATACATGGGACCAAGGCGAACATCTCTCGCTGCTCTGCTTAAATGAGGCTTCATCTCATCAATACAATACAAAAAATAAAACGGTCTCTACAAAACAATTGTACAACAGCAAATCCTTAATAAATCTATTGCTATGGAAAATGAGGGTCGAGTCAAACGTATGGATTTACGTTCGTTATGGATGAATACCTTGTATCACAACAATGAACTCTAAAATCATATAAAATCATATCATAAAAGCCAAAGAGAACATGGGAGGGGGCGGGTTACCTGATATATATATATGTTACACACACACACAGCAGATGTCGAAGACACCAGATTAAACTTTCCGCACAATAAATCTCATCTTTTCATCTATAATGAAGTTATTAAGCAGTGAACTTGTATGATCCTTTTGAGACTCTCCTGCACTGGTCTCCAAACGTTGCGTCCGTTTTCTTTTACCAAACACAGGGTAAAAGTGCATGCCGATAATGAGTCTTCCTCTCCCTCACTATGCCATCTCTTTAATCTCCTTCCTTCTACACAGTCTTTCACTTTCCTCTCATTCCCTCACCACAATCTTGTATCTTCTTCCCTCGACAGTATCTCTCATCTTCCTCACCTTTTCCTCTATACACCACGGGTTGAACTCCTTCCCTGTACACCTCTCCCAGCATCCTCCCGCCACCAGCGTTGCTACAGCCACCATCTCTTGCTATGGAGACTGGCTGACACGTCTTCCTTGCCCCTTGGCACTATTCCCGGCCGTTTTCTACGCACGTTCCACTACCCGTTCAACTTCCGTCTTCCACACACTTTCCGTTTTCCATTCACCTTCCGTTTTCCACACACACACATTCCTTTTCCCATTCGCACTCCGTTTTCCACGCGAATTCCGTTTTGTACGCATCATGAAAACACGACTGAGTGTCATGTGGGCGGTGCGTGTGTGTGTGGGGGGACAGTGTGTGTGTGTGTGTGTGTGTGTGTGGGCAGTGTGTATGTGTGTGTGGGCAGTGTGTGTGTGTGTGTGTGTGTGTGTGTGTGTGTGTGTGTGTGTGTGTGTGTGTGTGTGTCGGGGAATGGAGGGAGGGTACAACATGACGAGATAAAACTGCAAAACATGAGTGTGGTGTGCGGCGTGGCGTCCCAGCGACACGACGCTCTGGAAGGAGTCGTGACAGAGAATGGGAGTAAGGTGATGTAACGAGAGGAGGGGATGTACACAGGCGAGGAGGAGGAGGAGGAGGAGGAGGAGGAGGAGGAGGAGGAGGAGATAAAGACGACACAAACATCATGATGGAAACAGGGAGAAAATATGAAGAGTCGGAAAGGATGGGACAAAAGGAAAACTGGGATGTAAAGCAGTGATGGCGATGAATCAGGATAGATAAATAGATAGATACGCAGACAAATAAACGTACAGACAAACATACAGCTAGACAAAGATTAACATATATATATATATATATATATATATATATATATATATATATATATATATATATATATATATATATATATAAAGAGAGAGAGAGAGAGAGAGAGAGAGAGAGAGAGAGAGACAGACAGACAGACAGACAGACAGACAGACAGACAGACAGACAGACAGACAGACAGACAGACAGACTGACAGACAGACAGACAGACAGACAGACAAGAGAGAGAGAGAGAGAGAGAGAGAGAGAGAGAGAGAGAGAGAGAGAGAGAGAGAGAGAGAGAGAGAGAGAGAGAGAATGTGATGGGGAGGGAGGGGGAGGGAGGGAGGGGGGGGGATGCAGGCACTGGAGTTAAGAGGGAAGTGGTCTTAACAAGCGGATGGCTGGTTAACTGCCTGTGGCACTGCATGGTGGCACTCTCCCCTGGCACTGCCACACTCATCCTCCTACACCGTCCGTGGCGGCACTGATCTGCACCAACCATGACCACCTCGTCCGTAGCATTAACTACCCCCACTGCCTCAACAACCACTCACATCCATCCACATTCATGATAATTCACCCTCTTTACCGGTCTATTGGTACACATCGAGTTAACGAGTCAACCCCCCCCCCTCTCCCCCCCTATAAGCTAGTCATCTAATTGCTGCCGGTATAAATGATAACACGGTGGGGGGGGGGGTGTCTCCACCCCAACTTACGATAAGTGAATAAGTGTGGCAAGTAGTGTGCAAGAACTCTTGTAAATTAAACGTATGAAATGAAAGTATTATAAAGTATCGCCTTAAAGCAATTTTGCGCTTAAAAAAAAAAAAACTTCGCACGTTACACATCTCATAACTAGTCTTCCCTGTGACACACTGGTAGTTAACACTGCTCATAACTACTCTAGTTAGCCACAACCGTACCTGTACCGCTAACTACCCACCTAAGCCACTGCCAGACATATGGTAGTTACGTCACATTCATAGTTCGTAAGATTATCCTAAATACCCAATATTTAGTCTCCAATGGAAGTTATAACCCATTTCTCGACCTACTTCAAACCTCCCCCTAACTATCCTCCTCATTCCTCGATCTAATATCAAAAATCTCGTCTAATGTTACAGACAAGTCATCAGTGGTCATTAAGCCGATCGTTGTAATGATGTCATGACGACCTCATGTGTCATGCTTGCTAACTGACTCAGTCCTTACCTCTCTGGTCACGGGTCACCCTACCACACCCAGAGGTCGCATCGTCATGCTCATGAGAGATATACGTGGCTCGACATCACACTTGCAGTGTGTGTGAGACAATCATGTCTTCCTGTCACACTCCCTGCCACCACCACCACCACCACCACTTCACCGTCCAACCACAGACACACGCCAAACATCCCCGTCGCTCCCATAACCTATCCTTCACACGCCAAACATCCCCGTTGCTCCCTTAACCTATCCTTCACACCCCAAACATCCTCATCGCTCCCTTAACCTATCCTTCACACGCCAAACATCCCCATCGCTCCCTTAACCTATCCTTCACACGCCAAACATACCCATCGCTCCCTTAACCTATCCTTCACACGCCAAACATTCCCGTTGCTCCCTTAACCTATCCTTCACACACCAAACATCCCCGTCGCTTCCTTAACCTATCATTCACACGCCAAACATTCCCGTCGGTCACTTAACCTATCCTTACCAAGATACTGCCACACACATCACTGGAAGCTCTTCCCTCATAAGCACTTGGCTTTCCTTACGTGTTCCTCTCGAGCAATGAGAGTCAACACTTCAGGATCGCCTGTCCCACTTAGGCAGACACATGCGTAGCGGAGACTGAGAAACACTGAGAAACTCAACCTCTAAATTTATAAATATAGAATTGAAAATGTGATCACTAAGGTAAGAGGCGAACACAGGAGTCCCTCGATGTAAGAGCACCAGGAGGCATAGGGAAGTACCTGCCTCGGGTCAGGAGGCCAAGCACACACACACACACACCAGGTACCTACCTACCTATAGTGGGTGATGTTGGGAACACATCTACCACAGAAGACTGGTTAAGGAGGTCGCCCACCACTGAACCCGCCCACCACTGACCCCGCCACACACTGATGACTGACTAGGGCATGCATGCACGTATGTATGTATGTATGTACGTATGTGTCATTCACTATTTCCACTGTAGGGAAAGGGAGCTTTTAAGCTCGTGGGATTATACACTCGTGAGATTATAATTAAGTATGTGTGCATCTCTGCTGGACTTGACAGCTATGGTCTGCTGGGAGGTCAGTTAAACCACACAAATCCTCACAAACAAGTTCAGTGTCGACCATAACTATGATAGTTATATTTTACTTACAGCTCGGGAATTCCATTTTCAATTGCGGGGGTTGAACTAGACAGGGTAAGGTAAACGAACCCATATAACCAAAGCCACGACTATCTCTCAGTTAGTTCAACTTAAGCACGACGGTACGACCTTTTAAGTATGATCAGTCAGGTCAAATGTCAAGCCATCATACCTAATGGTCGTACCATCGTATTCTCTGGCTTAAATTGCATAAAATCGTCAAGTAATAAAGTATCACCCCATGGGTCAATGGCTGTTAGTGGCCTTAGTGTGACTGGTCGTTCTGTGACAATGGTCGTGTCGTGAAGTATGGAGTCGTAGGGCTCGTGCTGAATGGGGTGGTGTCAGTGGTCGTCGTGGTGGCAGGGGTCGTGGTGGTCACAGTGTTCGAAGTGTCTTTGTGAAAAAGTAGTCGTCGTGGTAACACTGATTGTGGTGACAGGGTTCAAAGTGGTGACAACGGTTGTACTGATGTAGGGTAGTCGTACTGGTGACTGGCTATGATGCTAAGTGGTAGTTTTAGTGATTGGTGGTAGTGGTGGCCCATATCAAAAGTAATCATTCTTTTTATACATTCTATTCCATTTCTTTCTGAATTCCAGCGGAATCCAGCTCGTATTTGCCTCCTTACTCAGCCCCGTCTGACCCCCCAGACGGCAGAGAGGGAAGTGATGACGTCACGGCGTGGAGCGGTGTTTATAAAGGGCTCGGGAGCCCTGGTGGCAGGTCACGTCCCCACCAGTTTAATGCTCCGCGCTCATTGGTCAGCCCCCCCTTCCTGAGTTTACTGCTCCTCTCTCATTGGCTGCTCGCCATCTCTCCCTCATTTGTAAATAAATAAATATAAACAGAGCGTCCGGTCTCTTGAGCTGTGATCGCTATCAAACGAGTATGATGCAAGGCACGAGTAAGATTAACATCTGTTCTTGAAATATACAGAACAAACGTTAATGTTCCCTTCATGTTACACTCGTGTGTGTGTGTGTGTGTGTGTGTGTGTGTGTGTGTGTGTGTGCATCGTTATGTAACGTGATCGGTGCTTTTCACAGTTCTGTATACTGAGCCGGCACCAAAAGGAGCCACCCGTGCCGATGCAACTCTTGGAGATCTCGATTTTAGAATCGTCCCGTTGTCGGAAATTCTTACGATCATCTTCAAAGTGATTCAGTGAAGCTCTCTCTCTCTCTCTCTCTCTCTCTCTCTCTCTCTCTCTCTCTCTCTCTCTCTCTCTCTCTCTCTCTCTCATTCCAATATGTCACACAATAAACCATAAAGTCTTTTAGCTGTATTCTCCTCACACGCAATGACAGGCGGTTCACATGCCTGGGCCCCAACACACCAGACCAGTTCAGAGAGCCAGTCGCTTGTCAAACACAGCAGTCTCCAGTCACCAACACTACACCAGTTCAGAGAGCCAGTCAACCAGTCGCAAATGCCACTAGAACCACTCAGAGAAGCCACTAACCAGTCAATAAGGCCATCCCTTACTTAGAAAAGCAAACCACCATTTAGAAAGACACTTACGGAATGAAAACCACCCGTCACTGAGAAACCTTCTCCAACCAACCAACCAACCGACCACCAATCAATCAACCACCCACCAACCAACCAACCACCCACCAATCAACCACCCACCAACCAACCACCCACCTAACCAACCAACCAACCAACCGACCACCAACCAATCAACCACCCACCAACCAACCACCCATCAATCAACCACCCACCAACCAACCATCCACCAATCAACCACCCACCAACCATCCATCCATCAATCAACCACCCACCAACCAACCACCCACCCACCCACCAACCACCCACCAACCAACCACCCATCAATCAACCACCCACCAACCATCCATCCATCAATCAACCACCCACCGGTCACCCCCCACCCCCCACCCCCCCAGTCCCAGTCTGATATACTACCCACACATTCAGAAAAACCAGTCACATTCCACACGGAGCTGTACCATCGGAACCATCCATCACCCACTACCCACTTTGAAAGCCCACTCAAGGAAGCCCACCTACCACTCAGCGAACCACTTAGCAATGCAGTGGTTATCAAACAACAAGCCAAAAAAATAATGATAGCTTCGTCTCCAGGAACAAAAATGAATCTACAGGTTCCTAAAATGACTGGTGACCTTTGACCCACAAAGGATGTGGGGGAGTAATTAAAGACGGTCATGTAGCGATGTGTGACGAAACACTGGCCCTCCTCGATTACGGTGCATCTCTGTAATTGCTGAGGCAATTATAGAACAAATGTGGAGTGCCCACACTGGAATATATTACCTTGTAAACACCAGAAAGGTAATTACACCACACGCGGGTAATTGGTCTAGACGCGATGGCTATGCTTGTTGGTCAACTTCGACTATAATGGTTAAGGATGATCCCAGGTCAAATTACGACACACAATGTATTGTCCCGCGTCCCACATACCTCACCCCATCCTCGATTATACCAAGTATATACTGCACAGGCTTTGGTTATACCTCACCCCATCCTCGATTATACCAAGTATATACAGCACAGGCTTTGGTTATACCTCGTGCTCGGGGATATTACGTAAGGATGGTCAATTTTCCTGCTCTTATCTGAGATAAATTTGGTGATAACATCCCATTACCCGCATTTGCCGAACAACCCATTTTCTTTTATCTCATTTCCTGATACCATGTTCATTATCCAATTTCAGCACCCTCTTCCCATTTTCCTTCCTTAACTACCTTCCACTATACCCACTCCCATCCTATATTCCTCTCTCCCCCCATAACCACCCCACCGCCCTCCACCATTCCAATAAGCCCCACTGCCATAAGCCGAGCGGCGGCGCCCCTCCCTCACCTCACCTCACCTCACCCACCCCGCTATCACAAGTCTCGGGCAAGACCACTAAACGTCCCATAAAAAAAGATAAAAATCAGGTTTAGAGGTGAAACTAAGACGACATCCCCGCCTCCTTCACCGAGCTGTGTAGGTGACGCCATACCTCAGGTGAGGGCACCTGCCACGTGTGTGTGTGCGTGTGTGTGTGTGTGTGCGTGTGTGTGTGTGTGTGTGTGTGTGTGTGTGTGTGTGTGTGTGTGTGTGTGTGTATGTGTGTGTATGTGTGTGTGTGTGTGTGTGTGTGTTCCCATTCCCCTTTTCAATCATTCCCTCTTACTCCTCTTCCCTCTCATTTTCCTCTTCCATTATACCTCCCGTCTCTTCTCTCCTGCTCGGCTGGCCTCTTTTCCCCCTTCCACGGCCATGGCCTCTCCTTCCTCGGGAGTCCTGCCCAGGGACTAGTCAACCAATCGCAGCTCTCCGGTACTAGCTTGCTAGACTTACGATTGGCTCTCCACCTCTGGTCCACATGGTAGACACAACTCCCGAAGCGTGTGGATGAGGTAAGCAAGAGAGCATGGCTTGCACTTCAAAAACACGGCCCGAGTTGTACCGTCGTGCTCAGGTATGGCACCCGCTGTACTCAAGGCTCGTACCGTCATGCTCAAAGGTCGCACCGTCGTGCTCAAGGGTCTTGCCGTCGTGCTCAAGGCTCGTACCGTCGTGCTCAAGGCTCGTACCGTCGTGCTCAAAGGTCGTACCGTCGTGCTCAAGCGTTGTACCGTCGTGCTCAGGTATCGCATCCGCTGTACTCAAGGGTCGTACCGTCGTACTCAAGGGCCGTACCGTAACGCTCAAGGGTCGTACCGTCGTACTCAAGGGCCGTACCGTCGTGGTCAATGGTCGTACCGTCGTGTTCAAGGGCCGTACCGTCGTGGTCAATGGTCGTACCGTCGTGTTCAAGGGTCGTACCGTCGTGCTCAGGGGGTCGAACCATCACGTCGTTAGTTCTGGTAGCGCTGCAGCCGTCGCCCAATGGAAGAGTTCTGACCGTGTGACGTCGATGCACCTGGGGGACTCCAGCAGACTGACCAGTTCTCACAGACAAGTTTGCAATCACGTATCAGTCTTCATCAACACCACCACCACCACCACCGCCGCTGCTGCTGCTGTCGTCCACCGTACCCCTCACCAGTCTGGTGTTCATCATGACTTACAACCCCTCCAGGAACCAGCACATGTCCTTCAGCAATACCACGGAGCAAAAAATATTTTTGAGTTTCTCTCTCCTGGTGGCCACCCATGTCTCGTGTCGTGGCAACTGCACACACACACACACAGTAAACACCACTGTTCGTACACACAGGGAGGGAATAGTGCTCTCATATTTGGCAAGATGCAAACCAAATCCTCTTTAACCTTTCTGGGCAGCAATAAGTCTTCCTCCTCCATGGTTCTGTGTCCTCTCTTTCCTTGTTCCATCACCTGAGGTACACGATTTTCTGTTGGGTGATATTCTTCCTTCGTCTGCCTGCACGTACATTTCTCCACCTTGCTTCTTGCAAACCCCCCCTCTGGATATCACTATATAATTTGTCACACGCACTGGCGAGCGATATACCTGTCTACAAGCAAGTTTTTACTTAGAAGTGTTACCCGAGTAAGACGATATATAAGAGAGAGTTGATCACCACGACTCCCAGCTCCAAAATGTTGGTTTGTCTGAAGACACAACGTGTAGCCGAGAGAGAGAGAGAGAGAGAGAGAGAGAGAGAGAGAGAGAGAGAGAGAGAGAGAGAGAGATTCAATCTGGGGTCATCTTACAAGAGGAGGTCATCCGACACATATGACCTTCTACGTCGCCTTACAGCAAGATAAAAGAAAAAGAAAATACAAAATATACCCGAATATCCTTTTTCAAGAACTTATTCAATACGGAATTTTTTTTCTGAAGACATCACATGAAAACTGAAAAACCCCATCTATCGTGGTATTACACGTACTTTTTCCCCCCTCTTCTCTCAAAGTTACGCTGAAGAACTTTACAAACACGATGAAAAATGCTAATCATCCCAGAGCCATCTTATATGCTGTCAACGTGAGACTTTGTGAAGTACTGATGACCCGGTAATATTATGGAGGAAAGGAGGGAAGAGTAAGATGGTTGACGTCGTGTTAGAATGGTAGAGCCAGATGGTTGACGTCGTGTTAGAATGGTAGAGCCAGATGGTTGACGTCGAGTTAGGACGGTAGAGCCAGATGGTTGACGTCGTGTTAGAATGGTAGAGCCAGATGGTTGACGTCGTGTTAGAATGGTAGAGCCAGATGGTTGACGTCGTGTTAGAATGGTAGAGCCAGATGGTTGACGTCGTGTTAGAATGGTAGAGCCAGATGGTTGACGTCGAATGGTAGAGCCAGATGGTTGACGTCGTGTTAGAATGGTAGAGCCAGATGGTTGACGTCGTGTTAGAATGGTAGAGCCAGATGGTTGACGTCGAGTTAGGACGGTAGAGCACCCTGGGATATTCCCGTCCTACACATCTGATTTATAACGTAAGACGTGCAGCAGTTCAGCCCACCACTGTGCACGACGACATGGCGCCCCGCACTCCCATCCTTGAGCAGGACGGTACGACCCACACTTGGGTATGTGACGACCCTGACATCTTACTTGACTTAATTCTAAGGCTCGTGTCAAAAACAGAGCCATCACACCCCGGTCGTGCCATCGTGCTCTAGAGTCGTACCGTCGTGCAGAGGGGGTCGCACGCACCACCGTGCTCAAGGGTCGCACCTATGTGCTTGAGGGGTCGTTACCGTCGTGCGCATAAGAGTAAAACGACGTACGACACATACATCCTGTCGTTCTCCCTACACACACACACACACACACACACACACACACACCCCAAAAAAGCGTGAGGCCAGCCAGGAGTGGGCGGGTGGGTGGGTGGGTGTTATATAGGGCGGGGCGGGAGTGAGTCAGACCGTGTGCTCCTGCTGTCTCTCTCGACCCTTGTTATTCACTTGCACTGGAGAGAGAGAGAGAGAGAGAGAGAGAGAGAGAGAGAGAGAGAGAGAGAGAGAGAGAGAGAGAGAAAATGTACACATCTCACATCTGTCGAGGTCGGGGAGACACGTGACATCATCATCCAGTGTACACGGTGCCCCAAACAGCTGGGGGGAAAAGGTAACTTGTCGAGCGTGGAGCACACAGCTCCTGCTGCTGCTGCTGCTCTACCTCTCCTGGAGAGGAGCTGTGGCAACAACACCCCGGCCGTCACCCAAGTGAAGTTACCCCAGGTAAAGTTACCCCGCCACCCCCCCCCAGGTAAAGTTACCCCGCCATCCCCCCAGGTAAAGTTACCCCGCCATCCCCTACGTAAAGTTAAGCTATGTCAGAAGGCACTGCAGTGCCCCCACCCTCTTCCTACCTACATAACTCATGCACCCTCACCATACCCTACCCCAAACCCTTCCCCTCGCCCTCCCGACCCATGCGCCTTCTTCTCTCCCTCCCACCCATCTCCCATCATGCCTAATCCATACCCCGTATCACCTCCTCTCCTCTCCTCTCCTCTCCTCTCCCTTCCCTCTAGTCGACTATTATTCACGGTAAGGGCGTCACCACATTCTTCACGCACCTGACGCCCACACCCTCCACCCAACACTCTCCCGCCCACACCTTCCACCCTACACCCTGCCACCCACACCCCTCCAGCCTACATGTTGTTGCCAAAACAGTGCAGCCTACACCATACCGTCCACACTTCGCCGCCCACGCCCTGTAACACTAGAGGAGTTATCCTCTCTGTACACACACACACACACACACACACACACACACACACACACACACACACACACACATAGCGAGTGAGAAGTCACCTTTGATCACGCTGTATCATCGTCAGGTGAAGAAACAAGAGTAAAGCCTCCTTACAAAAGTACATCTAACTTAGAAGTCCATCGTCTCCCTGCTACTGCACGTTGCGCAGCCTTGGTCCTGGGGGAAAGCAAGGACCCCTTCTGACGGGGGGAGGGTCCTGCAGCTATACGGCTGCGCTACGCTCAGCAGCAGGGACGGGAGGAAACTCCTCTGAAGCATGAAACTCTTTAACGAGACTACCAACTGACGATTTCGCGGCCTCGCCAACGGTGACTTCAGTTGCTCCTACAATGTTATGTACGGCTTTGGTGAAGGTCGTAACTACGAGGGAAAACTCAAGAGGAAGTTACGTTACGCTGGGAATGGGAGGGTCAGGGGTGGTAGATGACAAGAGTGAGATAGGGTAGACTCCAAGGAGAGCTGATGACAAGAGTTTGGGGAGAGCGCGTAAAAGCGCAACTTTGACAGTAATGTAAATATAAGTATGGTAATGCAGAGATGGCTTTAAGGTCCCTGGGGCACTGGGCAAGAGATGTCATGGTAATGAGGCCCCCTCCCTGAGGGAAGAGGGGGAGGGGGAGTTCTCTAATTGGTCGTCTTGTATCGTTTACTCAAGTGACACTGACATCCCCTTACACGCGTCCTGATCCCAGGCGCTTACCATGTTAAGAATCTAGCGCCGCTACCCAGTGGCAATGAGTTACTCGGGGGTGCTGATGTTTGGCCACGTAAGTCGTCACTGTCTTAACATGACGGATGCTCCTGACTGCTCAACGTCGTGTTCTGATGTCACTACTGTTACGAGTGATCAATACTCCTGACTGGTTATAGTGCTGTGACGTCGCTACTGTCATCCACGTCCCTGAGTGGTTATCTTGTGAGGCTGCTGCTGCCTTGAATGATCCACGCCCCTGACTGACAATCGTGTGCCTCGCTATCGACACCCCTGATTGGCTATCAAACTGTGACGCCTCTATTGTCTTGAAAGACTCAAGACCCACGCCCCTGATTGGTTCTCGATTTGTAAGACCGTCACTGTCCCGGCTGATAGAGATCTCTGATTGGTTATCACGCCATGGCGTCACTAGCGCACCGGAGGGATACTGGCTACGGCGACTCGAGGGCGCTGTTGTTTACGCGTCGGGCCCAGTGACGCGAGCCTCGCCTCTTCTGGTGGCCAGGAGGACGGCCGGCCGGGAGGAGCCTGGCGTGTTAAGGCGCGACACCAGTGCCTTCCGTGTCGCTCGGTAAATAACGAAGGCGTCTGCCTCCTCGTTAAATGCTCAAATTTCACGGCGCCGGTCATTAAGTCTGGTTTAGACGCTCCGGGGAAAAGAATGTAACGGCAAACTGACATTAACACGAGGTGGTAACGAGAGGACGGTGTTTCTGAGAAGAATCTCTTGTAAAACATTCGCCCGGCTTTAGCAAGAGCCCTTGTTCCCCCTTTTGGCTTGCTCTTGTCAAACACTCCCTCCCTCCCTCTCTCCCTCCCTTCTTTCCTCACACCTATGGTCTTCCAGGGATGGATCCTGGGGTTGTCAAGGCGTGCGGGAGGTTCCCTGTTAAACTCCACTGCCAAGAGAAATTTGCTGGAGTTTGGTAACCTCGAGTTGGCAGTCAGCAGGAGGGCACTGAAGGGAAGGGTCGCCTGGCGTCGAACGACCACAAAAGCAATGGTCGGTCACCTGACAGTTAACCTCTTCAGTACGACGACACGACCCTCCAGCACCAAGGTACGACACTAGTATAACAAGACGACCATTAAGCACGATGGTCGACTCTTGAGCACGACGGTACGACCACAGGGCAAGACAGTACGACACTTGAGCAAAACGTTTAAGTGAGGTCCCCAAGCTACGCTATTACACCGACGTCATGCTTAAGGGTCGTACCATGGTGTGAATGGGCTCAACTTGAGAGGAGCTCAAGACATATGCCATCCCGACTGTTAATAGGAAGACCAGGATCCCCATCGATGCGAAATCAGAAGCATTACCCTATGAGCAGTTAACGAGGAACATGCGTCTTGCTGTAGCTGAAGCTTGTCGGAGGCTTCCTCCTACAGGAGGGGGCGTCCTCCTGCAGGAGGCGGCCTCACACCTGCTCGCTTTATGGATACAGATCAAAGTCAAAATGCTGACTAAATTTGCACGGACTGGAGTTTACGCTTCGTAAATATTTTTCACTAAGACATTTCTGGTGATATAGAGGGTTCATTAGTAGCGCTGACCTCCCTCTCTCTCTCTCTCTCTCTCTCTCTCTCTCTCTCTCTCTCTCTCTCTCTCTCTCTCTCTCTCTCTCACGCACACGGGGCGTAACCCGGTTGTAACACTGGGGGAACACGACCACTGGGATGGTTCCCGTCGCTCTTAAAGTCATGTTACAACACCAGGAGCCGGAGTCGCCGCCTCTTGGAGCAGCGGAGGCCCGACGAACCTCAGACCAACACTCACTACAACAGTCAAGTCACGTGCTAAACTCTACATGGCTCTCGACCCATCAGCCCTGGATCTCTCTCTCTCTCTCTCTCTCTCTCTCTCTCTCTCTCTCTCTCTCTCTCTCTCTCTCTATGTGCGGGTGTGGCGGCAAAGAACAAAAGAACCGTCTGTCAAGCAAGGTATGGGAGTGAGCACTTAAGCGGTAGGCCAGTCTAACATCAGAACTTTGTGGTCAGTAAAGAGAGGCAAGCAAGCAGGCGGGTGCCTTGAGCCTCTTGTCTAACCCTGACCTACCTGATCTACTGGCTGGCCATCAAGATAAACTGTTCAAAGTTTTGGACGAATTTGAATCGGTAATGTAGGTGATTAATTAGTAAGGTGTCAAGACTGGGAACTGAAGGTGAAGACGAATCTAATCAGTAATCGCTGGCAATTAATCGTCGGAGTACCAGGAGAGGGAATTCCACTTTAGTCAGGGATAAAAGAGGGTTACAGAGGACGTCCAAACCAAACTAAATGAATCCTACAATGCTGGAAACCTTCGTGGCAAGACATGAGACACCAAAGCTCCACTCTCCAATCTACATCAAGACCTCATCTTGAGATCGCGGGACAATTCAGGTCGTTAAAGCATCAACAGAACCCAGGAAAGCTTGAACAGATCCAGAAGAGGGTGGAAAAGATCAATGGAAAAATAAAATAAAAACATCACACGAAGAATTGAAATTTTTCCTTCACACAAGTGAAGACATCATGGTGACTAACTTGTAAGTGTCCAGAGCAGAAAATCTAGTGATATCTCTATGCTTTTCGACTCTTACAACCTCAATCTGCGAGTTTCTGACATACCCCACTAACACAAACATCCTCGACAGAACCTAATGGTACCAAAGTAGTCCGAATTCCACTGTATTCCTTTGTATTACATAGACACACTGTTCGCTGCACTATATGACTGAGTAACCAGATTCAGTGGGTTAGAACTATGAGGACATGGCTCAGTACGTCCCATTCTTGTGTGTGGGTGATGGAAGCAGCTTCCTGGCAGCGTACATCACCTACTGCTGCCGCCCGATCCCCATACATACATATCTGGCAGCTCATTTTGTGTATATAAATAATGGTTTGTGTGTGTGTGTGTGTGTGTGTGTGTGTGTGTGTGTGTGTGTGTGTGTGTGTGTGTGTGTGTGTGTGTGCATATTTCAGACTTAGACAGGTGAAGGTAAAGTTCCACCAGTGTGGAGCTCTGTAGCGGAGGTTTCACCAGTGTGGAGCCATGTGGATAAGAGTTCCTTTTCCTGTACTGCTTGCAAGGGGGACCGCATCTTTCTCACTGAAGGCCAGACCACCTCGCTTGGATCTTGGGTCTGTGTAACTCTGTCTGCCGAGGCTGGTCTGCACAAGGGGGTAGCTATAACCTGTTGGTCCGGCGCGCCGCTGTAAGCAGTGTCCGTTGTTGGATAATAAATGAGTAGTCAAGGGCCCACGGATGTTAACAGATCAATGTGTATGTTGTTCCATCGTCTTGACCCAGTGGTGGTAGTGGTGGTGGTGAGTTGCGGAGGTGAGAAGTGTGAGGGCGGTGGTGGTGGTGGTGGCGAGTGGCGGAGGTGAGAAGTGTGGTATTGGTGGTGGTGGTGGTGGTGGTCTGTGAGGTGGAGTGAAGATGGCTGTGTTAGTGACTGGCTGTGTGGTAGTGGTAGGGGCGTTTTGGGGATACTTTCTGGAGGACCTTCGCATCTCTCATTCGGTGGTTCTCTATACCGACTTTCACTCTCGGTTCCCTCCCCACCACACACACACACACACACACACACACACACACACACACACACACACACAGACCCTCCACATGGCACACAGCCCCTACACTAAAGCCCACACATACATCCACCCACACTCTCCAGCCCACCCTCACTTTTCCTACACTGCCCACATCCCAGCCAAGACAACCTCCAAGCCTCTCTCATCAGCACGCCAGTAACCTAAACCCTGAGCATGATGAGACGACCTTTGGATCGCACGGTCTGGCCTTTGACCTGAACCTTATGGATTGTCAAGTCAAAGGCCAGGCCATCATACCCAAAGGTCATGCTGTCGTACTCAAGATCGTACTCTCGTGATGGGTCGTACCATCGTGCCCAATGGTCGCACGGTCATGTTCAAGGGTCGGGCCGTCGTGTTCAGTGGTCGCGGAGTCATGCTCAAGGGTCATGTAGTCATGCTCGAGGGTCGGGTCATCGTGCTCGAGGACTGAACCCAAGCATGACCAAACTATATACATCATCAGCTGTTGTTATACCTTTTTAAACTATCTAGATGTTATTGTACACTACTTGCGGCAATCGGTGCAAGGTCGTGATACGGGCGGCCAGACCCAAGGGTCGTGTTGAAGGTGGACTTGGGGGTCGTGATGCGGGCAGACCCATGGTAATCATTCAGGCTGACCGGAGGGTCGTCATGCTGCTTGACCCAGGGGTCGTGAGGCTAGTGGACGGGCAGACTCGAGGGTAGTCATACGGGTGGACGCACCCATGAGAGTATAAACATCTCACTGCGTCTCATCCATATCTATACGACCCTAGGCAACCTACGTGCGTCGCACAGGGCAGCGTGGTCCTCCTGTAGGTGATACACTGCCTCTGCCGCCTCCCTCCTCTGTTCTCCAGCGGGGGTCGCAACACGGCCACAAACCAGACCATCAATGGTTTCCACACACCACACTAACACATCTCAGGCCGGACTGGCAAGGAACATCAACGCAGAAGTAACACCTCCTGAGCCTTAACGCGGCGGATTAAGTGCGCTATATTCACCAGACGACCCCACTCTTGACTTACAGATGAGACGCAACGAACACCAACACTGGCAACTAACACACATGTCCGGCGTACAAGATGTAACGCTCACAGCTCGGGTGAGCCCCGCTACCCGTATATGGCGCCACCGTCGCACAATTCGGTCATCAGCCGAGCAAGACAGGGAAAGTCCCAGAGGAACTTGGTGCAAATCCTCAATCCTCACAGGCCCGAGGCGCGTGCTGGTAGATATCAAGGGCGCCAGCAGTGCCCTCGACGGTCTTGCAATGATAACTGGTCGTATCATTACCTCATGACCAGCGTCATTATTACCACTAAGGCGTTTCTACTTAATAATACCAGTACCATCCCCATCATCAATACCACTACTAACTACTACCGTTACTACTACTACTATTACTACTACTACTACTAATAATAATAATAAGAATAATGATAATAATAATAATAATAATAATAATAATAATAATAATAATAATAATAACAATAATGATAATAATACAGCAGAAAATACAGTTATTTCAACTATTCCTCGTAAAAAATGTACAGAATCAGCCTGGTTGAGGGACTGCCTTTGAAGCGACAGAAAAACTCTTGAAGTCAACGGCAGGTAAACTGGGTAAACTGCAGATACACTCGGTAAACTGCACGTAAACTAAGTAAACATCAGACTAAATAACGTGCAGATAAACTCAAGGTAAGAAGCTGTGACTCGCCAGGTAAATCACGACTGCCACTTGGAGTGTGCTCAATCTTACCCCGTGGCCGCCTCTTACCTAACATTCTGCCTCCACCCACAACCCTCCAACTCCGCCCGTGTGCCCCCCACACACCAACCCTCCCACACCCACGGTGCAGGCCATAATAGGCTCGTCCATCATGTCAGTCGGACCATTATCATATACTGGCCGAGTGACGCAAGGCGGTCCCCCCCACCTCCTGCCGTCTGACCCACCTGCCCCAATGGGGGGTGACACTTTCAATACCCCCTTCTGAGCCGGCTTGGGCTATCCCGACTGGTGGCTGGCCCCACTAGTGGCTAGTCCGGCGACAGTTACCACGCTCGGTGAAGGCAAGATCATTGTAGAGGTTCTTCAGTAAACAGTTGTGCAGGCCGCCCAGGTCATTACGCCAGCTCAGAGTAAATATGTCACACGAGTTTCCTCATGGACCGGATCTCTGACCTCTTCCTTCGTCCTGAGTTCCCATGACCTGAGCCGGATGGCCCTCATGAGCCTGAGAGGTCACTCATCATGCCAGCAGATGAGGCCATTGTGTTCAGAGACATCGACGGTACCTCGACGTCGGTCGGCGGATCAGCTGATAAAACGCGAATCAAACCACACGAGTGAATCAGCTGATGGGAGTGTCAACAGAGGGACGTGATCACCAGCTCAGGGAAATGTCATCAAAAAGCCACACCACACGTATCACATGACGAGATCAGTACAACTACGTGATCTCCATCAGCTTATCGAATGTCAACAGAACCACAACGCCTTATCACCAGATCCTGTGTACGCGTGGCGGCGTGGTCGGCGCAACAAACGAGCGTTTTGCCATAAGGAAGAAAATCAAAATGAAGAACGAGTAAATGTGGAATTCAAACAGCTTCCTACAGCCCGTCGTAATCATAAACACTTTCTTTATGACGAAAAGTATCCCCATATATTTTCTTATTACCAGTAGAATTCGGTCAGTTTGTGTTCTCTTATAGTATTCTATGTGCTTCAACTGTCCTGCTGTCATAACTGCACTGTAGTTCACCTCGAACTTCATTTACGGGCCGCCAGTGATGACAACTCAGATCCTGAGGTAAGGGTAGCCTACACATCCCCACTTCACTTCTCATGACAGTCTTCCACGTAGCACCACATGGCTACCTTCCTGGCTTCTTGCCCCAGCTAGACGGCTCCTTCATCATTCTTTTAAAAAAACAATTCCGGCTCATTTTGGAGTCTCGTTGGAGGATTGTCTATTGTTAGGGGTATTAAACAAGCCTTCAGTAGCTACTGTACGCACAAACTACTACCCAAGTATCTCCACGGTTTACCACGTCATGGCATTCGGTTTTGTCTCACTTCTGTGAACTGTTTCCTTGTTACTGTTGAACCCACAGCGAAAACTACACACGTATAAATACCCTTGGTTAGTGTGGCGCCAATTATGCCAGTAATGTCTAGCTCAATACTCAAGTTCTTTGTCGAGGCGCACAAATCCACCAGCACTTGTATACATGACCGATAGTCCTTCGCTAACCTCTGCTACCGAAGTAGCTTTTTATTTCCTTATGTTCCTCGTTACCCCTCATTATATTTTCTTAAGAATTTGTCCCATTTCTTTCCTTTGTTCTCTCCTCTTTTCTCCACATCAAGATCAACGTCTCACTGTCCGCTGCTCTGGGTGCGACACTGGTTCCCTCGGTCGTCAGTGAAGGCGTCAGTGGGCGTCTCCACCACGGTCTCCAGATCCCCCTCTTAATGCTCCACTATGTTTAGTCACCTCCCACATGCCTCCCTCAGTCACCAGTGACCCTCTTTTTTCTTCCCCCCCAGCGACCTCTCCTTCCTAGACGCAATCACGTCCCACCTTAAGGACCAGATACCACGATCTATCCACACCTCACCATCTCCCGCCTTGATATTCTGACAGTGATCTATTTCTCACTGCATATCAGGTCCCTCAATCTTATTACCGCACGGTCCCCCGACCTACCACCCAACACTTCCTTCGCCAGTTTCCCCAAGTCGCACACTACCACTGTTCACCGTGTATACCAATCTTCAGTCTTCATGACGTTCCTCAACCGGTACAGCCCACTGTAAGGTTTACCTTCCCCCCTGTGACGTCCTCAGCGCCGCTTTCACCTTCTGCAGGAACGTGTCGCCTTCCCTGCAAGCTAAGCTTAGTTCAGCTTTGTCATTACCCACTAATTCACATCTGGTAATGTGTCGATGCATCAGGCTTCTCCATCCACTTCCTCCTCGAGTAAGGCTATTTTGTTGCCCAGACCCTCTACTTAATCGTATTTTTAATGACTTCCTTTGTTCTCTGGGGCGAGTAATTACTTCCTCTAGTTTTACATGACCCAACTCTGCCTTGATTATCTTCACGTCATTATCTCAGTCATTCCTGTACTCCAGCTTCTCCCTCTTCCTCAGAACCACAGATTGACAGGTCCATCTTTCTCGTCTTTCACCGTACTGATCAGCCTAGTTACTGACCTTCTGTCATACTGCACCTGCAACAGCAATTCACCCGCTAATTCATTTCAAACCGCTGCGACGTTTTCACATCCGTTTCTTATCACGATAGTTCTCTTATTATTCTCTCCGTACGAGCAGGTTCCGGCCCTCCAGCCACCGCCTGTTATTTCTTGTGAACCGGCTTCTTATAGAAGACATAAAAGACAGTATAGAATTACCCCGAAGATACATTATCCAGACACTGTGCAAGATAAGGATGACTTACTGGCAACTGTGTGCGGGGGTTAGTCATCATGCGTCTGGCTTATACATCAACTTGGATAAGTATATGTGCGAACATACTTATGTCTGTGGTATCACCTAAAACAGCTTTCACAGTCCTGTAACAACACTTGGATGGTAGCGTGTTTGTCTTATGGGCGTAAGGCGCCATCAGAAACTGCGGGGTATATCTGGATATTAAAATCAAAGGTATTCTTGGTACATGTGCTCAAAATATCGTAACGAAAGTGAAATGATGATATATCACTGTGGATCACGTAAGCATTAACAAATGAAAAACAAAACAATTGAAACTAATAACAAGTAATGATACATAACAGGGAAAAACTTCCCTTTCATTAAGACACATAATAAAACAAAGTAAAATGACAATTTTTTTTTTTCAACGAACCCTCAGCATTACGCTGCTGTACTGAAGCATATTATTCAATCTGACGATAAACTATCTGTACCTATCAGTCCAAGACTCCAGATAACTGACTATAACACAGTATATACATCAAGGTATATGAATAATTCTATAATATACCTTCTCTTCTCTCTCTCTCTCTCTCTCTCTCTCTCTCTCTCTCTCTCTCTCTCTCTCTCTCTCTCTCTCTCTCTCTCTCTCCTCAGTTTGCCAAAGTTGTTTCTGGATGGTTAACACAGTCAGAAACCTAGACTTGCACCGTCTGTATGGTTGATGTCTTACCCACACAGTAACAGACCTGCACCGTCTGTATGGCTCGCGTCTCAGCATCTCAACACTGACGACTATGGTCTCCCCTCCACCAGCCCCACAGGGATGCTCATCAGTATTCGCCTCAGGGTGTCACACGACACACCACTTCGTCAGTCATTCACCACTTGTTATCCACAGTTACTGACGACCAATATTTACTCACCACCCTACCTGTGTTTTAGACGTCGTCTAACCCCACAGTTGGGTCTGGCACCTTACCTTACCTTACGTATACCTCAAATTCGTTTCGGATGTCTTCTAACACCACAGTTGGGTCTGGCACCTTACCTTACCTTACGTATACCTCAAATTAGTTTTGGATGTCTTCTAACCCCCACAGCTGGGTCAGGCGCCTTACCTTACCTTACGTAAATCTTACGATGCTCTCGGAGACTGTCTACCCTCAACAGCTGGGTGTGGGACAGCTCCTCCGTGCTTTCTTCATTAGCCTTACTATATCAAAGCATCGCCTTCTTGTCTCTCTCTCTCTCTCTCTCTCTCTCTCTCTCTCTCTCTCTCTCTCTCTCTGAGGAGCAATGAAAACTAATAATCTCACAGGCCTTCCATAACGAGATTTCATGTTGCTCCGTCATCAAAACAAGAGTTCTAATTTCAGGCATAACTGACACTCTAATTACTTTTCAGGGAATCGATTTGATAACCGGCTTCCCGACACGTCTGTGAATTACCTGTGGTACGTATTATTCCTCAGCATGGAAGGAACGGCTGTTTACATAGCCAAACTCTACACCACTCACTTCCCAGCCGGACTCCCAGCTGCATTACCTCTATATAATTCGCTCTCACTCTCAAGTCTTGCCTCGTCTCCCTCCCTCCCGGCCTCACGGGGGATGTTCTCCCTGCTCCTCCTGCGACCGTTATTCCAGGTTATGCTCACGTTAACACTACTGTCCTGCTGCTGCTGCTGCTTCCCCCCACCACCCCCTCACCACCACTTGGCCGCCCTGGGTGTGTTTACCGCCTGCATGTTACGGTCAGAGTTTTACACTTGTGTTGCCCCCCGTCTGTTAACCTTTTGCATGTATACCATGATTTTAACTCCTGTACACACACACACACACACACACACACACACACACACACACACACACACACACACACACACACACACACATACACAATCCAAAGCCAGGTACTCATTTATCGACCATTTCCGAGGGGAGGATGAGCAGCTGGGATTGGCTGTGGGCGACTGCCGCGCCCAGAATTCAGACCCGTTGACTTATGCTGTGTGTGTGTGTGTGTGTGTGTGTGTGTGTGTGTGTGTGTGTGTGTGTGTGTGTGTGTGTGTGTGAATAAATTACGGGGCCTTGTTGAAGTCTCAATACACACAGGCTACTGACCGTACTGGCACACCAACGTGAGGAGGTAGCCATGAGGGGCATTAGCGAGCCAGGAGCGGTCTATCTTCCCCCTGGGGTCGTGTGTCACATGGAGCACATCATCATGTACTGCCTCCCTCCCTGCCCTCGTGTGTGTGTGTGTGTGTGTGTGTGTGTGTGTGTGTGTGTGTGTGTGTGTGTGTCCTGCGTCAACCCATCAAGCTCAACTCTCGTGCTGGCTCTCTGATCCCCCGTGTGCTAGTGGCCATCTCCTGTGCTGTGTGTGTATGTGTGTGTGTGTGTGTGTGTGTGTGTGTGTGTGTGTGTGTGTGTGTGGTGTACACGGTGTTCCACCTCTGGTCCTCAGTGTTTGAGGCCAGGTGTTGGTGCTCAGTACACGCCACACTTCAGCACGACACGTGCCTCCCGAGCAAACAATATACACACCACACCGGCCTTACCTCCTCTCCCAGCAGGTAAACCTAACCGTTTATCTCACTTTTTAAGAGACGTCCTTAGTGTTGACGTTAATCTCTCTCTCTCTCTCTCTCTCTCTCTCTCTCTCTCTCTCTCTCTCTCTCTCTCTCTCTCTCTCTCCCCAAGCAGCAGAGCTACCAAGTGCTTCCAGCTGACACACTTCGCTGGACCTGACGGCGAAAGCGGAGGCTTCCCACTGTCAATGTTGGGTCAGGAAGCCTTCCAACACTCACTGACCTCTGGAGCACGACGGTCCGGCCCTTGAGCACGACGGTACAAACTTTAAGCACGACAGTATGACCTTTTGGGCACGACATTACGACCCCTTGAACATGAGGTACGACACCTTCCTCAACACAACGACACGACTCAAACACGGTGGTGCGAGCCCTCGAGCACGAAGGTACGACTTGACTCAGTCAAAAAAAGTCATCCTCCCCCTCCCACACCGCCGGCGGGTCGCGTCAAACACCAGGTCATCATCAGTGATGCCCAAGGGTCGTCCGTCGTGCTTCAGGGGAGAGGCGGTACCGTCCCCCCCTTAAAGTACGACCCCTGCAGAAGGGGCTGTGACTCACTCTCACATCCCCTCGACCCCATCCCCTCCAGGTGTCTGGCGTTATCAACACCTGTTGATTACGCACACCTGTGGTACTGCCGCTGTCTGTCCTCCAGGGCTGCGTACTGCAGGTGTAACACTGTATTTCACACCACACACCACCAAACACAACACCCAGCACACATGTTTGTACGGGGGAACTGCAGGAGAAGAAATCACAGCCCATGAAGCTAACTTTCTCAGCCGAGTCGTAAGATTGCTGGCATATGCAGTGTTTACATATGAAAGTCATATACATATATATATATATATATATATATATATATATATATAATCAAGCAGTGTTCACTTGTCACTGTCATTAGCTACCTGCGTCACTGTGCTGTGTCACTGTCATTAGCTACCTGCGTCACTGTGCTGTGTCACTGTCATTAGCTACCTGCGTCACTGTGCTGTGTCACTGTCATTAGCTACCTGCGTCACTGTGCTGTGTCACTGTCATTAGCTACCTGCGTCACTGTGCTGTGTCACTGTCATTAGCTACCTGCGTCACTGTGCTGTGTCACTGTGCTGTGTCACTGTGCTGTGTCACTGTCATTAGCTACCTGCGTCACTGTGCTGTGTCACTGTCATTAGCTACCTGCGTCACTGTGCTGTGTCACTGTGCTGTGTCACTGTCATTAGCTATCTGTGTCACTGTGCTGTGTCACTGTGCTGTGTCACTGTGCTGTGTCACTGTCATTAGCTATCTGTGTCACTGTGCTGTGTCACTGTCATTAGCTACCTGCGTCACTGTGCTGTGTCACTGTCATTAGCTACCTGCGTCACTGTGCTGTGTCACTGTCATTAGCTACCTGCGTCACTGTGCTGTGTCACTGTCATTAGCTATCTGTGTCACTGTGCTGTGTCACTGTCATTAGCTACCTGCGTCACTGTGCTGTGTCACTGTCATTAGCTACCTGCGTCACTGTGCTGTGTCACTGTCATTAGCTACCTGCGTCACTGTGCTGTGTCACTGTGCTGTGTCACTGTGCTGTGTCACTGTGCTGTGTCACTGTGCTGTGTCACTGTGCTGTGTCACTGTGCTGTGTCACTGTGCTGTGTCACTGTCATTAGCTACCTGCGTCACTGTGCTGTGTCACTGTCATTAGCTACCTGCGTCACTGTGCTGTGTCACTGTCATTAGCTACCTGCGTCACTGTGCTGTGTCACTGTCATTAGCTACCTGCGTCACTGTGCTGTGTCACTGTCATTAGCTACCTGCGTCACTGTGCTGTGTCACTGTGCTGTGTCACTGTCATTAGCTACCTGCGTCACTGTGCTGTGTCACTGTGCTGTGTCACTGTGCTGTGTCACTGTGCTGTGTCACTGTGCTGTGTCACTGTGCTGTGTCACTGTCATTAGCTATCTGTGTCACTGTGCTGTGTCACTGTGCTGTGTCACTGTCATTAGCTATCTGTGTCACTGTGCTGTGTCACTGTGCTGTGTCACTGTGCTGTGTCACTGTGCTGTGTCACTGTGCTGTGTCACTGTGCTGTGTCACTGTGCTGTGTCACTGTCATTAGCTACCTGCGTCACTGTGCTGTGTCACTGTCATTAGCTACCTGCGTCACTGTGCTGTGTCACTGTGCTGTGTCACTGTGCTGTGTCACTGTCATTAGCTACCTGCGTCACTGTGCTGTGTCACTGTCATTAGCTACCTGCGTCACTGTGCTGTGTCACTGTTATTAGCTACCTGTGTCATTGTGCTGTGTCACTGTCATTAGCTATTGTGCTGTGTCACTGTGCTGTGTCACTGTGCTGTGTCACTGTCATTAGCTATCTGTGTCACTGTGCTGTGTCACTGTGCTGTGTCACTGTCATTAGCTACCTGCGTCACTGTGCTGTGTCACTGTTATTAGCTACCTGTGTCATTGTGCTGTGTCACTGTCATTAGCTACCTGCGTCACTGTGCTGTGTCACTGTGCTGTGTCACTGTGCTGTGTCACTGTGCTGTGTCACTGTCATTAGCTACCTGTGTCATTGTGCTGTGTCACTGTCATTAGCTACCTGCGTCACTGTGCTGTGTCACTGTGCTGTGTCACTGTCATTAGCTACCTGCGTCACTGTGCTGTGTCACTGTCATTAGCTATCTGTGTCACTGTGCTGTGTCACTGTCATTAGCTACCTGCGTCACTGTGCTGTGTCACTGTCATTAGCTACCTGCGTCACTGTGCTGTGTCACTGTCATTAGCTACCTGTGTCATTGTGCTGTGTCACTGTCATTAGCTACCTGCGTCACTGTGCTGTGTCACTGTCATTAGCTATCTGTGTCACTGTGCTGTGTCACTGTCATTAGCTACCTGCGTCACTGTGCTGTGTCACTGTGCTGTGTCACTGTGCTGTGTCACTGTCATTAGCTACCTGCGTCACTGTGCTGTGTCACTGTCATTAGCTACCTGCGTCACTGTGCTGTGTCACTGTCATTAGCTACCTGCGTCACTGTGCTGTGTCACTGTGCTGTGTCACTGTCATTAGCTACCTGCGTCACTGTGCTGTGTCACTGTCATTAGCTACCTGCGTCACTGTGCTGTGTCACTGTCATTAGCTACCTGCGTCACTGTGCTGTGTCACTGTCATTAGCTATCTGTGTCACTGTGCTGTGTCACTGTCATTAGCTATCTGTGTCACTGTGCTGTGTCACTGTCATTAGCTACCTGCGTCACTGTGCTGTGTCACTGTCATTAGCTATCTGTGTCACTGTGCTGTGTCACTGTCATTAGCTACCTGCGTCACTGTGCTGTGTCACTGTGCTGTGTCACTGTTATTAGCTACCTGTGTCATTGTGCTGTGTCACTGTCATTAGCTACCTGCGTCACTGTGCTGTGTCACTGTCATTAGCTACCTGCGTCACTGTGCTGTGTCACTGTCATTAGCTACCTGCGTCACTGTGCTGTGTCACTGTCATTAGCTACCTGCGTCACTGTGCTGTGTCACTGTCATTAGCTACCTGCGTCACTGTGCTGTGTCACTGTGCTGTGTCACTGTGCTGTGTCACTGTCATTAGCTACCTGCGTCACTGTGCTGTGTCACTGTCATTAGCTATCTGTGTCACTGTGCTGTGTCACTGTCATTAGCTACCTGCGTCACTGTGCTGTGTCACTGTCATTAGCTATCTGTGTCACTGTGCTGTGTCACTGTGCTGTGTCACTGTCATTAGCTACCTGCGTCACTGTGCTGTGTCACTGTCATTAGCTACCTGCGTCACTGTGCTGTGTCACTGTGCTGTGTCACTGTCATTAGCTACCTGCGTCACTGTGCTGTGTCACTGTGCTGTGTCACTGTGCTGTGTCACTGTCATTAGCTATCTGTGTCACTGTGCTGTGTCACTGTCATTAGCTACCTGCGTCACTGTGCTGTGTCACTGTCATTAGCTACCTGCGTCACTGTGCTGTGTCACTGTCATTAGCTATCTGTGTCACTGTGCTGTGTCACTGTTATTAGCTACCTGTGTCATTGTGCTGTGTCACTGTGCTGTGTCACTGTCATTAGCTATCTGTGTCACTGTGCTGTGTCACTGTGCTGTGTCACTGTCATTAGCTACCTGCGTCACTGTGCTGTGTCACTGTCATTAGCTACCTGCGTCACTGTGCTGTGTCACTGTGCTGTGTCACTGTCATTAGCTATCTGTGTCACTGTGCTGTGTCACTGTGCTGTGTCACTGTCATTAGCTATCTGTGTCACTGTGCTGTGTCACTGTCATTAGCTACCTGTGTCATTGTGCTGTGTCACTGTGCTGTGTCACTGTCATTAGCTATCTGTGTCACTGTGCTGTGTCACTGTCATTAGCTATCTGTGTCACTGTGCTGTGTCACTGTCATTAGCTACCTGCGTCACTGTGCTGTGTCACTGTTATTAGCTACCTGTGTCACTGTGCTGTGTCACTGTCATTAGCTATCTGTGTCACTGTGCTGTGTCACTGTCATTAGCTACCTGCGTCACTGTGCTGTGTCACTGTTATTAGCTACCTGCGTCACTGTGCTGTGTCACTTTCATTAGCTACCTCTGTCACTGTTCAGTAACTGACCAGCAATCATTCTTTTAAGGCATTTGTTGCACTTTTCAATCAGAATCAACATACAGTGTTACAGGTCCCTCACGCTATGGCAACCAAATATCGCTAATGCTATGGCAACCAAAGACCTTAAGGTTACGGCAACCAAAGACCTTTAGGCTATGGTAACCAAAGACCTTTAGGCTATGGAAACCAAAGACCTTTAGGCTATGGTAACCAAAGACCTTTAGGCTATGGCAACCAAAGACCTTTAGGCTATGGCAACCAAAGACCTTTAGGCTATGGCAACCAAAGACCTTTAGGCTATGGCAACCAAAGACCTTTAACATTATATGGCAACCACAGCAGACATCTGGCTGCCAAACACGGCTCCCTCCCTCGATAGATAACATTATCTCCAGCCAGTTATCAATCTGCTTGTGGCTGTTATTTCAATACGTGCACCAGTAAATTATTTCCAACAGATAAAGAGAAAAAAATAACACTTCCAAAATAACGCAATTTTAGATGTATTATAAATTTTCTTGATGGTGTTATCTTATCAACAGCGTCGGTGATTAAATCACCTCGTTCCAATGGTAATTAATTTTACTCTCATGTATTTCCCCCATTCGCAGTCCGGTCTAAATTGGGTGAGGGGCAATTACCATCACCATAAGACAGGTTAAGTGGCGTCCGCTGACGTTTCAGGTTAATTCAGATATCACGAAATATTTCCGGGTCGTAGATCTTTCGGAACGACGGCATGATCGTTAAGCACAGAGGTACGACCCAAATGAGAGCGAAGATACGACCCTTGAGCACCACGGGACGACCCTAGAGCACGACGGTACGACCCTAGAGCACGACGATACGACCCTTGGGCAAATCCCTGGAGGAAAGAGCACCTTTGAGCACGACGGGACGACCCTAGAGCACGACGGTACGACCCTAGAGCACGACGATACGACCCTTGGGCAAATCCCTGGAGGAAAGAGCACCTTTGAGAACGACGGAACGACCCTTGAGCACGACGGTAAGACCCTAGAGCACGACGATACGACCCTTGGGCAAATCCCTGGAGGAAAGAGCACCTTTGAGAACGACGGAACGACCCTTGAGCACGACGGTACGACCCTTGGGCATGTCCCTGGAGGAAACGGCACCTTTGAGCACGACAGTACGACCCTTGAGCACGACGGTACGACCTTTGGGCATGTCCCTGGAGGAAACTGAACCTTTGAGCACGACGGTACGACCCTCGGGAGAGACCAGCTTCTTCAGTGAGGTCTACACATCCTCTGGCAGTCTGAGAAACCCACTAGAGCAGAGGTGCCACAAAGGACAGACCCCTCAACTCTTTGGCACATGAGCCACGTGGAAATTAGGGGCGCGTTGGGGACCAGCTGGCCAGCCAGTCAGCTGACTGTGATAAATAGTCCCTAAGCCATGATAACCCACAACCCTCGCACGACCATAACCTCTACAGGCCTTTAGATCTAACGATCCATACTGTACCTCACTCAGTGTCATAAACACATTCACCTCTAATAACTCTGTCTCCAATATCCAAGCGAGTTTTATCCTCCCTATATCGACATTTCTGTGAGGCACAAACGCCTTGAGCTAACGTGATGTGAAACTCGGGCATTCTAAGCATAACGCTGGTCACACAAGAGATACCAACTATGCTTTTTTTTTTTCTTCCTCTTTTTATTCCCAAACTTGTGATTTCAAACAGATATTGCTGTAGATACGTACTCATTACGAGTGATAAGATCTGCTGGATAGGAAAAACCCTTCACATCTGTAAACATTCCGAGAACATGATGAAGATATGCACATCATTAACGAGAACAGAACGATACAGAAAATAGAACACCCAGTGCAGATACCAGGACACAGACTGCACATGGTAGAACTACGAGTCATGCAAGACGTGCATGCCAGCTGACTAGGAGGATAATGTTGGGGCAAAACACACACACACACACACACACACACACACACACACACACACACACACACTGTTCCATCACCATTATCATCCCCATCCCTTTCTTTCCCACTACAACTACCATCCATACCATTCCACTACCAATGTCAGTATCCCCACCACCACACTACCATCTAATACCCACTTCAGTCCACTGCCACCACCATCCACCACCACATCCACTACCAACAGCCAAAGGTCAAAGGGTGAGATCAAGGAGAGCTGACCTTTCCTCGTATCTAGTATGATACCAGTATGTGCAGATAGTAATAAACCACCAACATACATACATACATTCATAAGCAACAAAACTAAACTCCATTTATCAAACGTACTATCCATCAAGTGATCACTGAAGATATCTAAGCCATAGTGCAGCAAACATGTCACCGTCACTAGACTGTCCTACAGACAGATGACAACATCCAGTCAGGCTAGACAGTCAAAGCACCGACCATGTGGAGGGCCACCACACCTCACACATTACCACACACACACACACACACACACACACACACACACACACACACACACACATGTGGCAACTCCCTCCACACTGCCAACAGACACATATGACCGTCAATACAGGCTGATGACAGCCTCCTGACGGATGTACAGACGGGTGGCAGCCTCCTGACGGATGTACAGACGGGTGGCAGCCACCTGACGGATGTACAGACGGGTGGCAGCCACCAAATAGGAAATCAGGGACTTTACTGACGGATGAAGTGGAAGTGGTGTCAAGGTGCAGTGAACAATTACTTGACAGATGTTATATAACACGAGAGTCGTCTCTGCCGCGGGGTCATCACTTGAGACATGTTGTGGATATGTGGGGGGCAAGATGAGGAATTTTTGTTGCACTAATCACTCACCTCAGGTGGTGATTGGCCCAGCCTACTGCCTGGTCCAGCCTGCTCATTGGCTGAGCTCGTCTGGTATGCAGTGTGCAGGGGGTGACGTCACCATTATAGGTTTCCCATTCAATCAATCGTCTATTTTCGGAGGGAGGCTGTTCTGCCTCCCGCTGAATTGATCAAGTACACCAATCTGCATGTCGTCCGTAGTAATCACACTGTTTGGGTCCTTGATGACACACACACACACACACACACACACACACACACACAACTGACACAACTCACTTCCACTTCATCTCGTGGAATCCTGTCATCAATCCTCCATCACAGAGTGAGTGACGCCCATTCCATGTCGTTCCTCAGGTGGCTCACCCCGTAGGAAAACCCGGAGAGGTCGTCCCCAGCAACCCACAACCCCTCCCTAATATGAGATGTACAACCCTCCCTGAAATCAGAGAACACGACCGTTCAAGCCACGACGATCAATTGAGATTATCTTACTGAACCTTATAAAGCAGACCTGTCCATAACAAGGTGGTAGGTCAAAAGCCTCTGACATTATCTGTGAATGGTGGGGGGCAGCGGACGACCCCATCAGCTGCTCTGTGCGTGTGTGTGTGTGTGTGTGTGTGTGTGTGTGTGTGTGTGTGTGTGTGTGTGTGTGTGCGTGTGTGTGTATCAAGTAGGTGGGCGGGTGGGCTGTGAAATAACTGTTGGCCTTACACTCCCAGTACCCAGTCATACGAAAGGGTAAACATGGCCTTTAGCCTTCGATTCCTCCCGTCCGAGAGCACAGATGGCTCTGTTTTATAATCATTATCATCATTATCATTATTACAGCAATCATTGTTACAGCAATCATTCCTTTGATCCAGATGCTAACAACAATAACAATAATAATAATAAAAATAATAATAATAATAATAATAATAATAATAATAATAATAATAATAATAATAAACAATAATAATAATGATACGAAGAAGAAGAAGAAGAAGAAGAAGAAGAAGATTAATAATAATAATAATAACAATAATAATAATAATAATAATAATAATAACAATAATAATAATAATAATAATAATAACAATAATAATAATAATGATAATAATAACAATAATAATAATAATAATAATAATAATAATAATAATAATAATGATAATAATATTCTGGCCCCGGGGGCTTTTGTCGGTATTTTGAAGGGTCCTGTGTGGACTTTTGTTGCCTTTTACTTCTGGCTGGGCTTTTGTTTACATGCTGGAGATTTTGTGGAGCTTCTTTACATTCCGGACAGTTTTCTTAAGATTTTCTTTCTCTCTTTCTTTTGGCCTGTCAAGATTTTGGACGTGTGGTGTCATGGCTATAGGCAAGACCCTGCAGACGCCTTTATATACACACGCGTCTGCACTGGGGCTGACATTCTTACGGCCTGCAGATGTCTGAGGTTTGGTTCATACACTGGAAGCACCGATGTATATTACTGGCACTCTATGTCATGGGCATTGTTTCCATTATGGGCACTGTGTCTACATTATGGGCACTGTGTCTACATCATGGGCATTGTGTCTACATTAGAGGCATTGTGTATACGTTATGGACATTGTGTCAACATTAGGGGCATTGTGTGTACGTTACGGGCATTGTGTCTACATTATGGGCATTGTTTACATTATCGTTATCATTACATCATGGGTCTACACTATGGGTATCACATGTACGTCTAACTCTTGGAGTTTCTACATCACCAGCCATCTGTCCTGTGGTCGTTGAGCGGTGGCCAGAACACATCGTCTGTACAACACGTCTTGCTGGCTGACCTGCCGTGTCTGGCCGGCCATGCCCCTATGTACATCCTGTCATGACATTTCTATCTTTCTTATGAAGTCCACAGGTATGAGTATACAAGGTACAGTGCGTCCCTATCCACAATACTCGTCTTCATCCCCGTCATAAGTCCTAGATCATCATCCGTGACCAAGATGAGAATGATCGGGTATGATCCAAGTCGCCCGGACAAATTGCTAACGTAAAGGAATAACAGAGGCGCCAGCTAGTGACCCTACGGGACGCCGCTGTATACAGACGCTCCCTATAAAAAGGAATACATGTGCCTGTCTTTCCTGTTTCTTACTCGTTAGGAAGTAATACATTAGCTGAGGCTTCCCCCTCTACCTCCATGAAGATATCTCACTTCTTACTCTCGTGTGTGTGTGTGTGTGTGTGTGTGTGTGTGTGTGTGTGTGTGTGTGTGTGTGTGTGATTACTATTTGTGTGTTACGGGGAGAGAGTTTTACACTCTTGCCCCCTGTCCCTTAACCTTGTTTGTGTGTTACCACGTCTTTACTCACTTCTTAGCTTAAAGACAAATATCATAACCTCGTAATTACACATCATCCGTTATTGAAGTCTTCTCCTATTAACTCTACCAAAGTGAAATTGTTGTCTAATGAACAACTTACAAGTACACTTTACCGCCTTCTTAGTTCAGCTCTCACACCAAAATACGCGAAAGGAAACTGATCATTACTCCTTCAGAATTACGACGCAAATAACAGAGCATTTACGCAAAAAGTTGGTCGTTAACAAATCATAAATAACGGCATATTTACCTGGCGTGTCATCATCAGAACCATGGCTGTTCTGAAATTCTTGCTCGTTTTCTGTTGTATAATAGTCCAGGTTGAGGACGACATCACCATCCTGGTTTTCTTCCCGGGGTGACTCCGCTATTTTGACGTCCACCGGGGTGTGGCTGACGCTCCTGGTGTTGATGCCATTGTCGTGAGGGCTGTCGCTGCTGTTGTTGTTGTTGTTGTTATTAGTCACAGGAGGAGAGGGCGACTCATGGGCTGCTGGCTCGGGCGTGACGGGAGAATACGACGGAAGGAAATCCGGCACAATATCTGGGGTGGCTTTGAATGTGATTCCAACGGGTTTACTTTTGGTCTTTTTGTTGAATTTAAACATGGTTAATCGAAGGTGCAACTCAGTCAAGAAAGGTTGTTACTCATACCCTGACGCACTAGCAACACTTGTAGGTGGCTCTACACGCATGTGAGTGTGACGGCAGAGTGGAAACCTAACCTGACAGTCGAAACACTTTGTTTTACGAGAGAGACCACCAAACAACACAGGTACTGCAGTAATACACTTGATAACACAAACTCGAAGACACACCGCCAGCCAACACTAGGCCCTAGAGGGCCAGCTAGTCCCTTCTGTAGATGGTCAGCAGCGCGCCCTGAGGGAGGAGGGCAGACGTACGAACGTTCAGGAATCCGTGTACGTGTGCGTCTTGGCGGAGAGAGAGAGAGAGAGAGGAGCTCCAGGTGGTGAGAGTGGCGCGGGAGACTGTGGTGGCGGGAGGCAAGGCAGACATGCCACCTGCGGGGGATCACTGTTATCACCCACCAGCTTCCGAAAACGTCATCCTCAGCGATTTTCACCCCACCCGCCTCTCCAACACCGCCGGGGTTACGACCCCACCTGACACCTTCCCTTTTCGCCTTCAACGTCGAAGCTGTGCTCTCCCCCCTCACTGACCTGACCCTCACCAGGCTGGTCTGATCGGGACGGCCAGAGCGATGGTGGCTTGGAGGGCTGACGTTAGGTGAGAGTCGTACACCGTCTTATCAACGGAGAAGATAAGGTGAAGTTGGCGTCATGCGTTATCTTCAGCATGCCAAAAAGAAGAGAAAAATAAATGTGTCATCTGACTACTCTCCCCGCGTCTTGCAGGAGGAATACATATGGTCATTCCAGACTGACCCCGGGGTCACCTCTTCACTGACCCCTCCAGGAAATCCAGGAGCACGACAAGAAATCCCCTTTAGGACGACGATACGACTCGTAAACACGACGATACGACCCGTGAGCACGACGGTTTAACCTTAGAGACGGGTAAGGCAAAGGTCAGGACATTATACCCAAGGGTGGTACCGTCGTGCTCAAGGGAGGTACCGTCGTGCTCAACGGTAGTACCGTCGTGCTCAAGGGTGGTACCGTCGTGCTCAAGGTAGTACCGTCGTGCTCAAGGGTGGTACCGCCGTGCTCAAGGGTGGTACCGTCATGATCAAGGGTGGTACCGTCGTGCTCAAGCGTGGTACCATCGTGCTCAAGGGAGGTACCGTCGTGCTCAAGGGTGGTACCGTCGTGCTCAACGGTGGTACCGTCGTGCTCAAGGGTGGTACCGTCATGATCAAGGGTGGTACCGTCATGATCAAGGGTGGTACCGTCGTGATCAAGGGTAGTACCGTCGTGCTCAACGGTGGTGCCGTCGTGCTCAAGGGTGGTACCGTCATGATCAAGGGTGGTACCGTCATGATCAAGGGTAGTACCGTCGTACTCAAGGGTAGTACCGTCGTGCTCAACGGTGGTACCGTCATGATCAAGGGTGGTACCGTCGTGCTCAGGTTAACAGTGACCGGTGGACACGGTTAGCGTCAATGATAAGGCTGCCGGAGGCCCGCTGTAAGCCTGGGATTATACACAATCTCCCAGCTGTGGTGTACAACACCAACCCGTCTGTGTATCATGTGTGTGTGTGTGTGTGTGTGTGTGTGTGTGTGTGTGTGTGTGTGCGTGTGTGTGTGTGTGTGTGTGTGTGTGTCTGTGTGTACTCAGACTGCATGGAGTTACACCACGAGGGAAGAGTCACCTTCGGCGAGGCTGCATCATCGTCAACGAACAAAAAAAAAGGAGTACAGTCTTTGAAGGGACTTTCCACTCCAGAGGAGTCCATCACATACATACATATATATATATATATATATATATATATATATATATATATATATATATATATATATATATATAGAAAACTAGACGGACATAGGCAACACAGAGAGACAGACAGACAATCTGACACATATTAGTATTCATCTCTACCATTCCCAAGTCTTCCTCTGTGCCAGACTCCTCAAACACACGCCACAAAAGTAAAAACAAAAGAGAAATTCGCCCGAGACGTCGGGCGGCCCTCAACTCCTTCCTCTTGAGAAGTCCCTCGCGATAGAACCTGAGGCAGAATTATTCATAGCGAGTGGGTGGGTCGGCGAGCGATCCCCGCCCCTCCACTGACCTATAATGTGGCCATCAAAGGAGCCGTTCTAGCCATTCCCAGCTGCTATCTGATGCCTTCTGACAGGATTTTTTTACCCTGCCTCTACCCCCGCCTCGCCCACTGCACACACACACACACACACACACGACTACTCACCTCGCACGAACTGTGAAGACCAAGTCGAGCGAAGAACTTTCGTATTCGGGTGTACGTTGCGAGTGGTTGGTGTGTGTGTGTGTATACACGGAGACTTTCCAAAACACTCAAAGGGTTCTCCAACTGCTCGTCTGAGTGATCTACCAGGCGTTGTCTCCCGTAGCGGCAAACATAACAACCAGAGGACACACCGGAGTATCCACCATCTCTTTTTCTGATTCGATCTGCCGTTCGCAAACTGCCATTCGTATCGTTACTTATCTTCATGAGCCTCGTACTTTCATTGACGTTAATGCTTAGCATATTCGGCCTGTGACCCCCTGCTCCAGATTGAGCGTTACGTAATGCCACGCTAATTAGCAGTGTCGTCAGCATTAATTAGAAGTCAAACGCCGGGGTCATGACTCAACAGCCAGCAACCCACCGTAGGGCCAAGGCCGCATGCGGCCCGAGGCTTCGAGGCCCCTCACTAGCAACACGCAGGTGACCCCACACCCCGCTTACCATCGCTCGAAGGAGGGCTGATCCGCCCAACAAACATTTAGCAGGACTAGTAGAGAGAGAGAGAGAGAGAGAGAGAGAGAGAGAGAGAGAGAGAGAGAGAGAGAGAGAGAGAGAGAGAGAGAGAGAGAAAGTGGTCCCTTGTGTTCTTGCAGTCTTCCAAACAAAAAAAAAAAAGGCTTCGTTCCCCTTGCGATCTTTCACTTGCTCCCCAAAACATTCTCCACACGCCCCCAGTGGCCCCAGTTTGGTCTCTCTGGGTTAATCAGTGGTGTATGTATGGTCCGTGTGGGATCGTGGTGTTTCAGTGGTCTACATGTGGTCTTGTAGCTTTCCAGTGGCTCCCACGAAGTTCTGTCATCCATTCAGTGGTTTCGGGGTCTCTTGCTGGTATCTACGTAGTTTCGTGGTCTATCTGTGTTCTCTTGGTGGTATCGACGTGGTTTCGTGGTCTATCTGTGTTCTCTTGGTGGTATCAACGTGGTTTCGTGGTTTCTCTGTGTTCTCTAGGTGGAGTTTCAATGTTTTCTCGGGGGTCCTTAGGACAACGTTCTCTTGGTCTCCCTGCTGTAAATCCTGTGGTCACTCACAGGTGCTACCAGTAGGCACTGTAGTCTACCAATGCGCCCTTCAATTGTCCTTATATGGTTTTGTTTTCATTACTGTCCAACCTAGAGACCCGTATCTTGGAGCAAGCCACCTCAGAGCTACCGATCTTCGAGCTCTCTCTCTCTCTCTCTCTCTCTCTCTCTCTCTCTCTCTCTCTCTCTCTCTCTCTCTCTCTCTCCCTTAGAGTTGTATATCTTGACGTATGTGGCTGCCAGGGGGATGGCCCGGAGCCCCAGATCAATACTAGTTTGTCCATCAGCCGGGCAGACCGTCCCGAGCATTAGGTCCTATATATAGAGATCTTTATATAGATGTATAGGATCTCCATACACGGGAAAGCATGGGGTACGTGTGTGTGTGTGTGCTCGTCGCTCACATGATCTTCCAGGAAGGTGGGAAACCTCGATAGATTTTAGGGTAGTGGTCGTTAAGACGAAAAAGATACAAGAGATGGGGACAGACAGGTAAGAGATGTTAGCAAGTCCATTTACACTGAAATTTGCTTATCCATGAATCATGCTAATCATGGGTTCGCTTATCTAGATCTCCCGGGACGCTAAATGCTGGCTACGCCATGATGAATCGTTTCAACGTAACAAAACCCTGGATAATGAGACATCTCTAACGACCTCGAGCCCTGGTTAATAAAACCTTCTAGTTACCGGGGGCCTTGTTAGGGTAGCTTCTAATGACGGTGGCCCTGGATAATGGTGCTCCTAATTACCGGGATCCTGGTTAACGCCAACTTCTACTGGCCAAGATTGTAGATAGTGGGAGCTTCGGGAAAAAGAAGTGAACTCCGGTTAATTGTTTCCACTTTACGAAATGCAATAAAGTCTAATCTATTTTCAGAACATGGATAATCATCCGCCATAACCATGAGTAAAGACACGACTAATTAACCGGACCCAAGATAATACGTCTGATTAACCGAATATTAGAGAACTGATAGTGTATGTGGGACTCACGATGATTAACTATCTACTCAGCAGGGAGGCCTGGATGGTGAAGCTACATATTAACCAAACTTTGGATGATGATGATGATGGTGATGAAGATGATGATATTATGATGATGATGATGATGATGATGATGGGAGCTATATGCACGTGTCCCAGCCATCATGTTTCCGAGACAAGGTACGCGCCAGACTGCTGCTTCCCACAGTTTCCATGTGTAGATCGGCCACACGAGGAGTGACCATTAACGACACATCCATCTTCCCTCGAACAGTTAAGCTGTGGCATTCTCTTCCTCCTTTCATCCCTCCCTCATCATAAAATCTTCCTTCTTTAAGCCTGTGGTCTACACTCCCCTGCAGACCCCCTGATTCGAGTCTTATTTTCTTCTTCTTTTACTCTTTTCCTTTCACTCGAGATGGCCTTCGCTTGGACATGTTCGTCAGAGCCAATGTTGCTCACTAAAGGAAAAATTAACCGCATTACCGTATCATTAAGCCTGTAATTAACGGGAACCTGGATAATCAATTTTCGAACTAACCTGGCCGTGGATAATGACACTAATTAACCCATACCCTAACTAACAAGACCCCCAAGGCGATGAAGCGGCCAATTAACCTGACGGGATAACGTAGCTTTTAATTAGCCAGGCGCTTGGTGAGGAAGGTCATATTGAACCCGAGTAAGGATAATGAGGCGTATCATAACCGCGTCATCCAGACTCCAGCTGACGAAGACTCCAATCAGACCCGACTATGGGGGATGAAGGTATCCATCCACCTCGCCTCTGGTGCAGCAGGTCGCTCAGAACTCAGACTCTGGGATAATCCAGAGACTAATTCACTCAATCATGACACACGAAGCTTCTGGTGAAGCCAGACTCATCCACTGCCATACGTGATACACAACAGAGCAATACTCACCCCGGCCTCCACAGCAACACACACCCTGATAACAACATGGACGACGTAAATACCTGCAAAAAAAAGACAAAGACAACCATGTTAATATTAACATACATTTGTTAGGTTAATCGTAAAACTACATTTTATTAAAGGAAACACTCCAAACATTTTGACTTATAAATACATGTGCACACTGTGTTCGTGACCAGTCTTACTGCCATCTCCTGGCGTGAAGTACGAAGTACTGGCGTGAGGTCGATGTGGAGCTCAGAAGCAACGCCATCTGCGAGTGTGGGGGTAGAAGAACCTTGGTTCACTTCACACCCGTACTGGGCTTTACAGCCTCACTATGTTTCTCATCTGAGTCAGATGCATATACGGCTCTCTTCTGAACGTAAACAAACACACCCGAGCCCGACGCAAATACGACGGGAATAATTCACAAAGACTTAACATCAAAATAACAGGGTCGCATACGACAAAGTAAGATTAACGGCAGGACGTCCTTGCATTAAACACACATCTTACATGAGTTAAGAATAAGATAGTAACTCATTTATGTAACGAAATGAATAGACACTAAAACCTGCTGACGTTAGATATATCTTGACTAGTCCAATACGTTAGGGGGAGAAAAAAGAAACCTAACAAGACTAGAATGTTGAGGAACATGTCCCGCTTACATTAAACAAAAGCTGACTGTGAGATAACATGTGTCAGATAAACCTAACAAGAGCAGACTGTTGGGAGATGTGTTAAAACATTCAACCTCTGAGCGCGTGAGGCTTTACGACCCTTGACGACGACGGAACGACTCTCAGATATAAAGTCCTGGCCCTTGACCTGTCGCGGGGTCGTACCGTCGTGCTCAAGGGTTCGTGGCGTCATACTCAAGGAAGGCAAGCATCTTGTCCTCACTACACATCTGAATGACACATACCCAGTATTGGCCATTGCTTTCATCCTGCTCTCTTAGTACAAGTAATTTACCTTAATTTTCAAACTTTTCTGCTGAAACTCCTTAAAATAACGAAGCGTGAGCATATAATGAATTAATCCCCCTGAGTACGGTACGTCGCTCGCCTGATTACATCAAGATAATCTTGTAAGTCTGAAAACTGAAGCTAACGATAACAGCCTCTCGAGTTAATTAACTCCCTCCAGTAAGGTGACGTACATGACACGCTGAACACAACAACTTCAGCGATGACGTCATCTGCTGAGCATGATAATCCCATCTGCTAATCCCTTGTAAAAGTACGATGACGTCACCTCTTGTACCTCACCTTAAACCCTCGGACATTAATCAACCCCTTCAGTAGGGTAACTCAATTACTGAATCACAATAACAACGCCTGGAGGAGAAGGAGGAGGAGGATTAACCCTCTAAGCACGATAACTTTCACCCTCACGCCACGGTAACTTCTTAAGCAAGACCACTTCATCCCTTGAGCATTATGAACTTCATTTCCCCTTTATGTACAGTAACTTCGACCTTTAAAACGGAATAATCTAACCCATTAGATTAACCCCATTAGCCCCCCGACCACATTACCTCCTTGAGCACGGTAACCTAACCCTTTTAAATACCATGATGACTCATTCGGCCAGCGTCAGTAATGAGTTTACCTCCTAATACGGTGGTTCGCCTCCATAAGGCTTGGGGGCGCCACCTGACACCTAGACTCACAGGCTACGAGGACTTTAATCACAGTTTTCATTTCTTTATATGGGTATGACCTCCTCCTCCACCTCCTCCTCCCGGGCATTCATGAATCAGACTCGCTTTTCGGTGGGGTATTGACGAGTCGACGTTATCCTGAGTGGACGGTGTCGGCCGGAGACACGGTAGAAGCTAGGACTTACAACACGAAGGGCTGCTGTCCAGAAGGCAGAGGGCTAGGACCGGCGCGCAGTGCTGACCGCAGAAAGATACAGAGAGAGAGAGAGAGAGAGAGAGAGAGAGAGAGAGAGAGAGAGAGAGAGAGAGAGAGAGAGAGGCAGTACCAACACAGTCAGCTTCAGCCAGCCAGACATGGTCGTGGTAAGGGCGGAGGCCACGAGAGAAATGGCCCCAACCAGACGCCACCCATTTGCCATGGGCGGCTTGACTCACCCACCACGCCCACGCCCTCTCCTTCTCGCCCCTAACCTGACCCAGCAGCATGGGTCCTACCCCTAACTCACTCCTCCAGCAGTGTGTCTTATATCAACCTCCTCCGGCAGCGTGTGTGTGTCTGTTGACACAGCACTGTCCGTCTATCCGTCTAATTATCTGGTGGACATATCTCTGCTGTGGCCGTCTTCAATTTCATTTTCGGAAAGTTTGTTCTCAAGAGAAAAAGAAAAAAGGCACACCTACTGAGTCAGTACGAGTCTATACTGTCTGTATGTCTGTTACGTCCGTACTACTGTCTGGGTTTTTTTTCTTTTCGTGACTCCCTTGTTGAGGTAGGTCCGACTGCTGTCAAGATGGACCGATCCATCTCCCTCTGTGATCACCCGTCTGTTAGGCCAGCGCCTCTTGTATTCTTATCTGTGGTGTCCATCTGGATGTCTGCTGTGTCTGGATATTTCTCTATTTCCAACTGTCTTCCATCGAGCTCCTATTGTCTACCGTGCATATTTGGCAGTACTTCCAGACAAACACTATACACCGGTTTAAGCCCGAATGATCGTTACTAACAACGTCACAGCATATAAACATTGCGAACCAGAGGGAACTGTAAGGGCACACAGTCCGTGTTATGACATCATCCAACTCAAACGCTTCAAAAATGCATTCCCGTTTTTACATATCCGTATGTTTCAAAGTGGAATTCCTAATAAATTCTCCCCCTCTCCCTCCCATTTCTTTTTTAATCATGCTAATAGAGCACAACAAACAAACAAACAGTCAAAAGCCACCTGCAGGTAAAAGTTTGAAGGCAAACTTTTTAATGGGTGCGTGAACGTTTTCAAAGAGCAGCCATCTTGGGTGTCTAGATGTAAACAAACCCTGCAGGGGGCCGGGTAAATATGGCGGCGCAAGGGGTCGAACCCCAGTACCTCGGGTTACACACACAGACACACACACCTCCTTGATCTCAGAAGCCACAGCCCAGCACTGACCTTACACAACCACGGCTTTCATGGAGGCACCTGTGGTCAGAGGTACTCAGAGGATACAAAAAGAATTGGTTTCAGGCATTCTCGTCTTACACACACACACACACACACACACACACACTCGGGAGACGCGGGATCCTAAAGGCATAACTCCTTTCTTGTACTGCAAAAATATATATTTGCTAGTTGTTCACACAAGAAACTGCTAAATATTGTGTGAACTGCTAAATCAAATATATGTTCAATTAAATCTCTCCGAATGATCAAAAGCCATGGATCAAAACTAATGACTGGTCAGGCAAGTTATGGGCCGCCTGCATCAATGGCAGCGACCGGACCCGCATCTCGAGCCAGCCACCTGCCCTTCGCCGCCCCCAAGACCGGTCACCTGGAATTTAGGGCGGGGTGGCCTGGACGCGCCCGCGGCCCGCCAAGCCCAAGCCAGGCCGGATGTAATCATCAGCCAACCAAAACCTTCAGTACCACTTTATCATCATCAGGTTGGCTCCGTGTGGTAACAATATGTGTGCGTCACGACACTGGTCTTCATGTGTAATAAATCATCAATTTCAATCGGTTACGATGATCTTAAATATATTTAAATCCATACAATAATGTCGATATTCGGGAAGGTAAATTTTGAGCAAACTCGCTTACTCAAAACTTCAGAAGACTATAATATCTGTGGCGAGATAAGCGTGAACAGAGGAAAGTAATAAGTTCAATTAACCCAAGCACACACACTTATAATCGCCGATAAATACTAAGCACATGTTTAGAAATACAAGCGTAATTAACCCCCTCAAAAAAAATCTATTACATCTATGACTTGTAACCCCTAAAGGTGAGAACATGTAACCCTTAAGAATCCACTTCAAAATACTAAATTATTCGGTTATGTGAATATTGAATTCGGATACACTGCCATGGGTTTCCGATAACATTTACATCTTACCGGTACATGGTCTACAGATTGAGAACACTCGCTTTGGTAAGGAAATTTTAATGTTCTGACCACGTAAACACAACGGTATGGTCTGTGAACACAACGGTACGGCTTGTGAACACAACGGTACGGTCTGTGAACACAACGATACGACTTGTGAACACAACGGTACGAGTCTTTGAACACAACGGTGCGGTCTGTGAACATAACGGTACGCTGTGAACACAACAGTACGAGTCTGTGAACACAACGATACGACCTTGTGAACGCAGCGGTACGAATCTGTGAACACAGTACGACCTTGTGAACACAACCGTACGAGCCTGGAATATACGGTACGACCTTGTGAACACAACCGTACGAGCCTGGAATATACGGTACGACCTTGTGAACACAACCGTTCGAGCCTGGAATATACGGTAAGACCTTGTGAACACAACGGTACGACCTTGTGAACACAACCGTACGAGCCTGGAATATACGGTGCGACCTTGTGAACAGAACCGTACGAGCCTGGAATATACGGTACGACCTTGTGAACACAACCGTACGAGCCTGGAATATACGGTACGACCTTGTGAACACAACGGTACGATCTTGTGAACACAACCGTACGAGCCTGGAATATACGGTACGACCTTGTGAACACAACGGTACGACCTTGTGAACACAACCGTACGAGCCTGGAATATACGGTACGACCTTGTGAACACAACGGTACGGTCTGTGAAGACAACGGTACGGCTTGTGAAGACAAGGGTACGAGCCTGGAATATAATGGCCTGTTTGTCTGACCGTACCAACATGAGTTGAAGGTGCTGTCGTGCTCAAGCCGTACCGTCGTAACCAACAGTCGTACCTCCATCCTCAAGCATCGTACCGTCGTGCTCAAGAGGGGGATAGATAATATCTACACTCAATTCATTCATCATACGTAAGGACCATTATTTAGTAGCAGGCGAAAGGTGGAACAACTCTGTGGGCTTCACACATACAGTTCCACTCTCACAGCCAAGTTCCGCATTTGTCTATGTCTACCTGTCTGTCTGTCCATCTGTCTATCTGATGTACTAGTGTGTTCATGTGAATCTCGTGTATCACTTTACTCGTCACTCGTATGTTTGCGTCTGCGTATAACTGTCTGTCCTGTCCATCTGTTAACGAGTCCTACAAGTGCTACCAACGTAATGTACCTGTCAGCAATAACAATGTACTGAATAAGATATTATTCTCTCTCTCTCTCTCTCTCTCTCTCTCTCTCTCTCTCTCTCTCTCTCTCTCTCTCTCTGCTTCGTTGTTGACGTTTTCATTATAATATATATATATATATATATATATATATATATATATATTATATATATATATATATATATATATATATATATATATATATATATATATATATATATATATATATATATACACCAGCCATCTACTTTATGGACTTTCAAAAGTCAGAGACTCCAGCCACAGATCTTATAAGTTGATGAAGACTTCAGTTTGGATCCCGCTCGTATGACGGACGGTAAATCCATCACCGGACAATTCGCCACCGGATAATGACATCCATCACCGGACAGTTCGCCGCTGGACAATAAAACCCGTCCTGGGACAATCCGTCACCTGTCACCCCATCGCCGGCCACGGCTCCACCACACGATTCACTCCTTCGCTTCCCTTACGCAATCTGTCGCCTTGTTACTTGACCATGTTCCCTTGTGACCTAATGATTCTCTCCCTCTACTGTCCTTTGTCGTTGCTTCTCCCTCGTCCCTGTCCGCTGTTCCTCATCCATTTCTCTTCCTCTTACGTTCCCCCCACTTGCCATTTACCTGGTTTCTCCTTCTCTACCGTTCTTCCCCCTCTTTCGTTGTTTTTTTTTTTTAACGTTTCATATTTCTCTCATTTCTGCTTCCCCTGCTTCTGTTAGGGTTCTGCCTTAGGCCTATTGCGCCGCCACACACACACACACACACACACACACACACACACACATCCACCCCACCCCAGGAAAGGAGGAACAATCCAACGTTTCCTTATACACGTTTTCTGACTGAAACATCTCGAAGAAAACGTTAACGAACGAAACTTTTACCGGAACCAAAACAAGGACCGACCAAAGTGTATTATCTCTACGATCAACTACTCTCTCTCTCTCTCTCTCTCTCTCTCTCTCTCTCTCTCTCTCTCTCTCTCTCTCTCTCTCTCTCCACCGGTCCTCCCCTGCCATCCACCTCCACTATTTCCCACTAGTCAAACTTCCACTCACATCCCTGCAACCCAGAACAAGATGTGTGTAACGAGCCAGGTACAACATTCCCCGCTGGTGTACACCACAGATCCAGTACCTGATCACGCCACACACTCGGGTCCCACCGGTAATTAGAGAAAGGATGGGTAACTACTGTATTCTGGAAACACGATACCCCTTCGGTCAATGAGCAAGCCTCTGATTACTAATTAATGGGTTCCCGAGCAAGTTCTTTGTCACAGTTTGCCAATCAGCGCAACATAAGAATTAGAGAAAGACAAAAAAGAATCTAATTAAATGCTTTGTCTCGTGTCACAAATAGAACGTTAATATTGGACAGACAAACGGACAGATGGAAACACACCCTCTGAAGGCCGATAACTCATTGTACGTATGTATAATGTTCGTGCAAATAATGTACATACAAATTATGTACGAATATAAGTATATACAAAATACGTACATATGATGTACACAAGTATAACGTACAAGTAGATAATGCAGGAGGGTGAAAGGCGTGCACGGCATTGAGTGAATCGAAATGAAGTGGTATACACGGGTCGATTTGCCGTCAATGGATTGAACCAGGGCATGTGAGGCGTCCGGCATAAACCATGGAAAGGTCCGTGGGGCCTGGATGTGAATAGGGAGCTGTAGTTTCCGTGCATTATACATGACTGCTGGACAACAAGTGTGAGGTGATGCGGACTTCCTTCGTCTGTTCCTGACGCTACCTTGCTAACGCAGGAAACGTCGATCAAGTTTAAAAAAGAAAAAAATATTGTATACATCACAGATCCCGAGGTACTGTGACCACCTCTCTAAAACGACCACTGAACAAGATCAGAAATACACAGCAGTTACCCCTTTATAAAGGCCAGAGAGCAATACCTGTGAAGAATACCACCTTACAGCGGAAACTTACCTATACCAACCACAAAGTAAAGATATCTCGCGCCAAGCTATACAGCGACCACCTCTCTATTACAGCCATGATGCTAAACATTATCAAAAGCTGCTATATACATAAAGGCCACCTGAGCCAGAGATCTTGCAGGTGGTCGGTATAGTGAAGTCCCCCCCCTGAGAGAGAGACTCGTAGAAAATGGGACCCATAAAAGGACAGACAACAGCATAGTTAATGGGTAGTAGGTAGAGATGGATATATCATTGTAGGTAACGGGCTCGATAAAGATACGCTCTTGATCATGGGGAGAGACAGATAACGCAGTTGTAGTGGGGACACCAAACACACACACACACACACACACACACACACACACACACAGTAGCCTGAATATATTTGCAGATGATGTCAAGGTTATAAAGGACCGAACTGAAATTGAAGGAGACCTAAGCAGACTTCGCAGTTGGTCTGACACACATCTGATGAAGTTTAACCCGAGTGAAAATAACGAGAATGGGACACAGTGAAGCGAGGCCTTGACGTATCATCTAGCAGGATATGAGCAGGAGGAATGTGTACGAGATGGAGATGTGGGAGTCAACATCTTCCCTTACTTGTCCCCACAGACTCACATTAAGAGGGTAGATAGAGAGAGACAAACTGTCTGCTGACAAATGTTAAAACTGAATTCAAATATATAAGGAAATATTCAGCAAGAGAAGGTTCAGAGGAGGACAACAAAGATGGTGGCAAGATTATTATCTTAGAGCCGAGTGACAGGAAAATCTTAAAGGCCTGAAATTTGTCCACCATAGAATACAGAAGCATGAATCATAACCTTAAAGTTTTTAAGCCATTTGAATGACGTCAACAGTGGACACTCATTTGAAGGATGGTGGGAGAGGACCACCAGAGGCCATGGCATGAAATTCAAGTATAAGAATAGTGGACGAATGTAACAAAGTGCATAATCATTGTGAATCCAGACAACATATGCAAGTTGTATTACAGTAAAGACAGTTCAAGAGATGGGGACCCTACGAGCCAGTGCCAGTGGCACAATAAGAGTACCAATCCCCTCCATTCCTGATAAAAAAAAAAAAAGAACAGCCAAAAGAATACGAAAGAAAAGGAAATCGAACACTGCATTACGAGGGAAAATTAGAAATAATAACGGAAGTTAAGCCAACACTATCAGCGGAGGAGCAGTCAATGAGTGATGAACCATGACACCGAGAAGACGAATGAAGAGGGTAGATAAAGACTTAACAACATGGTCGACGGCAGAATATGAGAAGAGAGAGAGAGAGAGAGAGAGAGAGAGAGAGAGAGAGAGAGAGAGAGAGAGAGAGAGAGAGAGAGAGAGAGAGAGAGAGAGCGCCTGGTGCTTCTGGCATGGTAAAGGAAGGACCCCGACTCGTCGAGGATCAAGTCACAGGCCAGACCACAACACCCAACTAAAACCCTCTTTGCTCAAGGTCGTAGCAACGGGTCGTGCTGAAGGGTCGTACCGTCTACCTCAACAGGGTACATATATATATATATATATATATATATATATATATATATATATATATATATATATATATATATATATATATATATATATTCGCCACTGCTATGTACCTCGTCCATACCTTGGGCTACAAAACGTTCCTCCTCCTCCTCCAAGAGTGTGGGAACATCTGGATAAGTTAATTTCACTCTCATACTTTCACTCGGGTTCATCAACAACTGTACATCTGAAATCTCCCACGCACCACATGCATTAAACGGAATCCTGCAAGGCAAATTACTTTCCTGATTAACATCTACTTGATCAGTTCTCTGGTTAATTAGCTGATGTATCATTATCACCGGGTGATAATTAGAAAAAAAATGTCATCAACGGTGACTGCTACGTAAACATTCACTAAGATAATTAAGTCTGGGTAATCACTCTGTTCATTCACTCCTTGATTATCAATCGGCTAATTAGTATCTGCGAATCGGCTTCAAATTCAATACAGTGGCTAATTAGTTACCGAATGACAGACTACTACTGCCTTGTATAAATCATCTGTAATTAGCCTTAGGGTAATACTGATGATCAAGAGGATGATCGGTTGCAGGATTATTTCCTACGTGAGAGCTGAGGCCCTGGGTGTTCATCATCGGTAGGGCGAACACCACCAGCGGTGTCGCCTCTGAAAACCAGGCAGGGCAGCAGGTGTTCAATCATTGTAGGACGTCACGAGCCACGTGCTGGATCTTGGCCGGGGGTTCCTCCTCATGGCACGCCTCCCACGCCTTCCTCATCAGGACAACATCCTGCCAAGGAAGACCTTGCCACATAGCCTGGCCAGTGGCCGCTTGCAACATAACTCCTCCACATAACCTTTAGCAAGGCAGTGACGCACCCTTCGCCCCTACCCACCAAGGTCACACCACGTCACAGACCATTTCCAAGCGACAGCTAATGACGCACACCTCCTCCAGAAGGTTAATGAGGGCTGCAGCAGATGACACATTCCCCAACCTCTACACAACCGTCGAGTCCTGGCTCAACCCCCTGCCGGCTACTGATAATCTGCCGTGCCGTCCGTGCTGGAGCGGCCCCTCACCACTGCAGCAGGTGTGGGCGATCGTGCACTTCCCCGAAGACAATGAGCTAAAAAGTTCCCCGCGAGAGCCAGCAACTCCCCCGCAACACCTGAGCTACATATCACCTCCTCCAGGCGCCTGACAGCTGAAGACCAGACTGGTAAGAACGAAAGCAGAGGAGGCAACGCCACGGACGGGATCATGCCCGGTGAGCGGGGTCAACCCGTTAACCCCGGGGGGATCATGCAGCAGATGAGGCCCTTCCGGCGAGAAGCTCACCCACGCCACCCGTCACGAACACCCGCCGCCTCCCAGCCCACACCACCACCCACGGAGGAAGAACAGCCTCCACCGCCGCCCACGTCCGCACCGACACCCAGGCAGAACAGCCACCAAGTCGCTGCAGGAAGAGGAAAAAAGCCGAGTGCCAACCACGCCCTTGCTGATGCAACGCTAAATTTCAAAACACGAAATGGAGTGTTCTTCAAACTTACATCGGTTCGAGGTTGGAATAAATGTTAGAAATGTTATTCAGGAATAAAACTGTTAATCATATCGAGGATAAGTTAAAAGCAGATTATCAAAATGGTGTGCAAAATAAAGTCGTGTTAAATTAACCTAACAGAATCCTTCAGTCGTGCATGGAATGACTGGAATTCCAAAATACTCTGATATGCAATGTACTTACGACCTCCCAAACGCTTTCGGTCAGGCACCACATTAAAAAATCGCTATGCAAACTCACATCTTAAAGACTTAAGAAGTTAAATCTGAGCGTGGATGGCAGACTGGCTCACATGTGGGAAACAACGAGTGGTATTTGATGGGTAAGCATCTGACTGGCTTCACATGGGCGTTCGAACACTGGAATAAATTGCCACCAGATGTTTTTCATGCGAACTCTGTCAATAATCCAATCAAGACTAGACATATGTATCACAGATACTTATCATCAATAAATACCCCTGTTCCAAGACGAAACACAGTTTCAATCCATTATTTTAAAAATCAATCTCTTTTTCTCGTCTGTGTTTGAGCATCCTCCCCAGAGAGAAGCTCCTACAGAGTAGCAAACTTTTCCAATTCATACTTTCCTATAAAATTCCTTGGGAAGTATACACTCAATACAACATTGCGTTCCTCCTCCGCTTTTTCTATTTCTTTCTTGCCGGATACTGAGCCGGAGGGAGAGGTAGGAAGGTGTGGTCAGCTTTACCATCCTCTCCACCACACGTAAATCTAAACCTCAAGACACCACCACTGTCCTCAGCAAGTAGCAGGTTTCCTGTTCTGTGTCCTTTCCATGTCCCACCACCGCCCACACCACCACAGATGGACTCAGCCTTCCCACGAGGACCAGCGATTTCCCCGCCGCCCACGGATCATACACCACCCAGGAAGGGCAGCGACCTCCCCAACGCCCACACCACGACCAGTGAACTACTGACCTTCCGTCACGGAGCGACGCCACGCAATATTGACCACCCTGCCATCCGTCTGTATGAATGAAGCACCTCAGAACCATGACAGTGTCGACCCTAGCCCTGATGCCAGGCCCAACCGGACCCACCATACTCTCTCGGCCATGACGACACGACTCCTGGGTACGATATAGTCCGTCCTCTGACCTAAGCCATTAAGGGTTAGGTCATGGTAGGTCAGGCCATCATACCCATGGGTCGTACCGTCGTACCCAAGGGCCATACCGCTCTCATCAAGCGTCGTACCGTCGCGCTCAGGTGGTTTACTACTCGTGTCGACGACGGTTCTCAGGCCAGATCCAGGAGGCAGCCAAGCCCCGATCGTCTGCTGCCTCATCCCTGTGCCAGCTGCACGGAGAAGATCACATAAGACCCACCCTCCGTTGCTGGCTCCATCCGTCGCCTTGATTCGCCAGCCTTGCTCTCAGACGAGTCGTATGAGAAGCGGATGGAACCTAGGGGACTGAAGCGGGTCACAGGGTGCAGGAGGAGAGGGTTAAGGTCCTGGGTCCTTCAAGGAGCGGGTGGGAGAGGCACAGATGGGCAGGTCTGAAGATACAGTGGCCCTACAAGTGCTGTATGGATGCGAGTCTTGGGACTTGAACGTAAAAGAGGGAAGGAGGTTGGTCGCGCTGGAATTCAAACGCCTGAAGGCGAAATGTAGTGTGAGGTGAGCTGATAGTGTTGGGAAAGAGTATGAGAGAGTAGTGAGGGCAGGACGATCATGAGTGATGACCGGGGCGTACTGAAATGGTTCGGACGTGTGATGGAGGAGCAAAGACGGACTGAAAGGATCGACAGGTCAGTAGTGAAGAGAGAGAGAGGAGGCAGTGGGGGATGATCGCGAGGGATACGAGAAGATGGATCGACGAATACTGGGGCAACGGGCCTGAACATTCTGAAGAATGAGAGACGTGGACGAGAATGAACTGGATCAATGAGTTATACGGGGGGCGACGTGGTGTCAACGGGCTGAACAAGAGATAAAAGTATTCCATGGAAGAGTACGCGAGGCTGGGCTGTATATGGAAGGCTATATATAACAGTTTTAGAGTGGGTGTGTAAAAAAAAAAACGGTGTTCTCTGTTCCTAACTCTACCTCGCTAGGTCCTGGGAAGCAATTAGATGTCATAAAATATAGACAGATAGGTAGATATATGTAGAAAGATACGTAGTATCACATATATAGACAGATAGACAGACGTATGGACAGATAGAAAGACAGACACATACGGATTAGACATACACAGACAGACAGACCCACTGTACAGATTCACGTATTCGGCTAAATTCTGAAAATCCTTTGAAATACTGTTATGAAATTTGGCCCGACTCCGTAGTTTGGCCGTTTTGTTTATTATTCACTCCGCTCTGCAGATATGACCAGAGGTGGCTGACCCCGCAAATACAACCTCACCCCAACCCCCGGGCCTGCTAGAGAGGACGTGTGTGCAAAATATCTGGTGAGCGGCTGGAGGCGGGTCACGTGCCAGGTAGAAGCGGGGTAAAGGCTCCTCATCTTACATGTCTCATCTCGCGTGAATGTGACCATTCAGCCCCTGAGCCTCTAACACTCACACGACACTCGTGTCATATCAGCATCCCGCATCACTCTTGCTGCATGATATTCTCATGCACACAGGACCGGTTACTTGGCTGGTCAGGACGGGGACAGAAAAGACAGCAGCATGGTTCACAGGAGTGACACCTGACAGCCACTGAAGGTCCTAGTTTACTAACCTAACCTAACCTGACCTAACAACGAGAGTAAGAGGGAAGTGAGAGTAGGAGAGTGACAGAGTGAGCGGGTAGTGTCAGTGGGCAGTGAGAGTGGAAATGAGCGAGGTGAGCAGTGACAGTGGGAAAGAGAGAGAGGTGAGCAGTGGGAGAGTGAGGTGAGCAGTGAGAGTGGCAGAGAGTGAAGTGAGGAGTGAGAGTGAGAGAGGTGAGCAGTAAGAGTGGGAGAGTGACTGGGGTGAGGAGTGAGAGGGAGCAGGAAGATATGGAAGGGGCCAGGGGAAACCTATTAGGCTTTATTTCCTCAGTATAATTGCCTGGTGTGGTCTGTATCATCGTCACCACCACCACCCTCACCACGTCACCCACCGCCACCCTCACCACGTCACCCACCACCAACCTCACCATGTCACCCACCAATAGCCACACCACGTAACTCAGTATCACCACGTCACTACCTCAACGTCACCAACAGCCTCACATTAACAGCACAGTATCGGTAGTCCCACGGCACCTGTAACGTGTAACATAACCATCACACACCACAAAACCAAGAGCTTCACGTGAACAACACCACCACATCAGCGTCATAACAGTGCCACAACACCATCCGTGTTACCAAAGCATAACACCACCAGCGTCACCAGAATATTCCCAAATAGAGAGAAAGTAAGGAACGCAAGGAAAATCGAAGAAATGGAAGACAAGGGATAGACACGAGAGGTTAAAAGAAAGTAGTGCAAGACGTTCACATGCTAAGAAGGAAGAAGGGAACGACCGAGACATGATAACCTGAACCTGGCAACTGACTGGAGACGTCAACGAAGACGTACCTTACTTAACTACGAACCTGGCAACTGACTGGGGACGTCAACGAAGACGTACCTTACTTAACTACGAACCTGGCAACTGACTGGAGACGTCAACGAAGACGTACCTTACTTAACTACGAACCTGGCAACTGACTGGGGACGTCAACGAAGACGTACCTTACTTAACTACGAACCTGGCAACTGACTGGAGACGTCAACGAAGACGTACCTTACTTAACTACGAACCTGGCAACATGGATGGAATAATCAAGTCGTCGGCGGGAATCCTTCAGGCCAAACCAAAGAGATGGATGACGAAGATACTATTATTATCATCATATAACCCGGGTTCCTCTCCTCCAAAGGAATCCAGCAGCATCAAAGCTGCACTACAATCAGTAACAGGGAAAGGATGGGCCCCTGAGAAGTGAGGAGTTCGATGAGATTACACTCCAACGTGTGTGTACAACACCGCCGGAAGTGACTTACCACTTGCGGTGTAGCCGCAAGTAGACGAGTCCAGCCAGTAACGCCATCCCGAAACATGGAGGGGAAGTAACGGCCTCCATCATACTAACAGGTTTGTCTCCCTCCTTCTGCGTGTGTGTGTGTGTGTGAGTCACAAGCTCCATCACAAACTGTATGACAAAAATACATGAGTTCGGACCTGATAACGACTACATGGCCAGATGAACCCAGGATACACCTACGGGGCATGCGTATCGAAGACAACACGAAAGATACGCCGTGTCCATAATAGGCTAGCCTTACTGATGGCAAAACACACACACACACACACACACACACACACACACACACACACACACACACACATATATATATATATATATATATATATATATATATATATATATATATATATATATATATATTGCCATCCATTCTCATGATATCCCTCACGTTAATCCCCTCTCTTTTTCTAATGCCTCTTACTCACATTTATCGAGACATCTCTAGTGTGGGCTCAAGAGGTTGTAGGGTAGGAAGGCCGCCGTGAATGGGAGTTGTTATAACTTACCCAAATACACCAGCAATTGGCAACTCCTCCCTACTTCGTGGTTCATTGAGTGCCTGGTGCCCTGTTTTCCCTTAACGTAGCCAACAAACGTCACTATACCCATCATGGACAGCATGTCTATAATGTAATGTGTTGTTGCAGTCGCTGTGGTCGTCGTAAACATGGTATATCTCGAGGAAAACGTACATGGAATCATGGAGCGCTAAACTGGACGCCGGCAACTCGTACCTTGTGTATTGATCGAATAGCATCAGGTGGTTGAGGAGATGTCGACTGCCAAATTTCTTTTAAATATCATTTCCAGTGGATTCATTCACAACAGGTTTCTTACAGGTGGTGTATGTGGCCATTTAGGTCGTGAATAAACTGCACCGATTTCACTTTCCGATTGTCAACTGAGAGCTCAATAATGTCAGTATCGTCTTTAACTGTTTTACGGAAAATCGTTTCAAATTTATCAATAACCAAGCATCGTATAACAGAGTCCAAATCGCGGCGTTGCTTAAACAAGTCACCATGAACGAAAAAAAAAAGAGAAGATATCAATCAGGTTTAAATACCATCCAGAGATCAGTTGGGGGAAGGGTATGTGGGACTCGGATCGAGTTTAAAGTTGCAGCACTGATGACTTCCACATTCCACACTGTATGAGGCCAGGCGGCGCTGTGCTAGCTGCTGCTGCTGGCGGTGGTCGGTCTGCCGGGGTAATACATAAATTACAACCCACCATCATAACCTTCCGTGCTTACGCTACCTCACAATGTCGTACTGACAACGAGTCTACTTGCGATACGTTCCGGTGGTGGTAACGCTGGAACGGATGGATTTAGAATAAAGATACAAAGACCAGTCGAATGTAGTTTCTAGAATGCATCAGCGACTATTTTTTCCCCCAGAACAAACTCGAGAACACATACATTGTTTTCCTTGCGTTGGGAGTCTTCCTTATCTTTCTTATATACGACAGGATTTTTCAGAATGAGCAAAAATACTTGAGGGTTCGCCAGCCTAGTGTTTCTTTACCATTTAACTAAGATCCTAGCCTGGGTGACGCTATTGTATCAACGTACCTCGACTACCTAGAAGACGGAGCGTCAACTGACCCACCCGACCTGCACTGTTCACACTGGGGGATGTAACCCTCTCAGCCACCCCAGCTTGAAGGGGTCGCATCGGCTGTAAGTTCTCCCAACGTAATAGTCTGAACCCCTCCCTCCAGCACAACGGTACGACCTTCAAGCACGACGATACGACCCTAGAACAAAACGGTACGACCTTCAAGCACGACGACACGACCCTAGAACACAACGGTACGACCTTCAAGCACGACGATACGACCCTGGAACACAACGGCACGACCTTCAAGCACGACGATACGACCCTAAACACAACGGTACGACCTTCAAGTACGACGGTATGATCTTCAAGCATGACGGTACGAACCTCTAGCAAAGGTACGACCTTTAATATATAGTCAATTGTTGTTCGCTGATGATACAGCGCTGGTGGCTGATTCATGTGAGAAACTGCAGAAGCTGGTGACTGAGTTTGGTAAAGTGTGTGGAAGAAGAAAGTTGAGAGTAAATGTGAATAAGAGCAAGGTTATTAGGTACAGTAGGGGTGAGGGTCAAGTCAATTGGGAGGTGAGTTTGAATGGAGAAAAACTGGAGGAAGTGAAGTGTTTTAGATATCTGGGAGTGGATCTGTCAGCGGATGGAACCATGGAAGCGGAAGTGGATCATAGGGTGGGGGAGGGGGCGAAAATTTTGGGAGCCTTGAAAAATGTGTGGAAGTCGAGAACATTATCTCGGAAAGCAAAAATGGGTATGTTTGAGGGAATAGTGGTTCCAACAATGCTGTATGGTTGCGAGGCGTGGGCTATGGATAGAGATGTGCGCAGGAGGATGGATGTGCTGGAAATGAGATGTTTGAGGACAATGTGTGGTGTGAGGTGGTTTGATCGAGTAAGTAACGTAAGGGTAAGAGAGATGTGTGGAAATAAAAAGAGCGTGGTCGAGAGAGCAGGAGGGTGTTTTGAAATGGTTTGGGCACATGGAGAGAATGAGTGAGGAGAGATTGACCAAGAGGATATATGTGTCGGAGGTGGAGGGAACGAGGAGAAGAGGGAGACCAAATTGGAGGTGGAAAGATGGAGTGAAAAAGATTTTGTGTGATCGGGGCCTGAACATGCAGGAGGGTGAAAGGAGGGCAAGAAATAGAGTGAATTGGAGTCATGTGGTATACAGGGGTTGACGTGCTGTCAGTGGATTGAAGCAAGGCATGTGAAGCGCCTGGGGTAAACCATGGAAAGCTGTGTAGGTATGTATATTTGCGTGTCTGGACGTGTGTATGTACATGTGTATGGGGGGGGGGGGTTGGGCCATTTCTTTCGTCTGTTTCCTTGCGCTACCTCGCAAACGCGGGAGACAGCGACAAAGTATAAAAAAAAAAAAATTAAATATATATATATATATATATATATATATATATATATATATATATATATATATATATATATATATTGGAAAGGATAACAGTATTGCGCGTGATCAAGTATATTCCTATGAGTCCACGAGGAAATGAAACACGAAAGTGCCCAAATGCATTTTCGAGTAATAACCACATCATCAGGGGAGATAATATATATATCCGTGAAATGCAATATTTCTAATTTCCTTGCACTGTGAACATTACCTAACACGGGTCTTCCATATACACTATGTAATGAGGTACAACTCGCAATGGAGGTTTTATATCCGGGTTGCTCTTCAGATAACACGCAATACTATCATATAATTACATTAAGGGATGGTAGAACAGGACCGGAAGCGGTGCTTCCTTGCATATTACAGGGAAAAAAAAAATAGCTCGGGCAGTGGGTGGGGTTCGGAGAGTTGAACCGGGATACGTGGGAAACGTCTGCAGCCACAGGACCACTTAACCACAGCGTCCTAAGCCACTACATCTGGGTCTGAACCCAGACTTAACATCTCCACGTTCGCTTAATAAGAAAAAAAAAAATATATATATATCATCTTCCTCATAGAAACCCCTAACCATACACTGCATAAGTCCCTTAAATCCACTAAATAATTCCACTATCAATAACGGCACCAAAATAATACCGCACTGAATATCGCCCATCTGTTACATAAAATCGTTAATCCCACTCTGCCGGAGGTAATAAAAACCCTTGCTGCATTATGTAACCCCATTTTTACATAACACCGTATATCCCCTTTGTTACATAAATCATTTCCATAACAATGAATAAATCTGTTTATATCAGTAGGTCATATCAATGAGTAACTTTGATGTACAAATGATTATCATATGAATAACTCCGCTCTCACATAAGTCCGTGGGTCGTGGCAATGAATAAATCTTTTTATGAAAATCTATACCACCTTGTCATGTCAATGAATAACTCTGTCGTTGTATAAATTAGCGTCACATCAAATACATCAGTAGACCATCTCAATAAATAACTCATATGATGAATCTATTATCACACGCTGCCATGTCAATGAATAATCTTTCACTGTCATACCTCTTGAATATGACTGTGGTGTTTTACATCATTAATATCAACGTCATTATCCCTCATGAATCGCTTGGGTCTAAAAAGTCATTGAGAACGACAATACAACCCATGTCCACAACATTAAGCCCCTTGGGCTCTACCTACGGTCGAATTATAATCTGGGGGTCGATCTCTTGTCCTTAGGGATTGTACCGTCGTGTTCAAAGATCGTACCGTTGTGCCCACAGATTGTACCGCCGTGTTCAAAGATCGTACCGTCGTGCCCACAGATCATATCGTCTGCAATCAAACATACTGTGTATCGTGCAAATTCTAGTTCGTCTCGCGTTCTATCTGTTGACACAGTCTTTAAATCCGACGACGATAAGTTAGGTCCAATCCCAAATTTCGACAGTTCTAGGGGCTCTGATGTCCAATGCAGTACTGAAACTCCCGTTATCAATTTCCTTTAACCTGCTATATTGCAGTAATTGGACAAAAGGTTAATGCATCAGTCATTTGATCTCTTATCTAGGGTTTCTTCACATACAAATCATATATTCGACGTAATTTGATCCAGAGCAATAGTTACAATTTATAACATATAAAACTGTAGAATAATTCACAGGGAGGCAGTTTCCTGTCTGTTGTACTGTATGAAGTGCCTTGGCAAATTCCTGTTTGCCATCCAGTTTATTGATGTTCTCGTTTCTTCAAGCTACGTTATGAATTAGTCATAATGCATTGATGACTAAAATCCCTACATATATAATGTAGGTCATAATGCATATATGATTAGAATGAATCGATGATTAGAATCCCTACATATAATGTTGCTGTCATAATGCATGGATGACAAAAATCCCTACATATATAATGTTGCAGTCATAATACACAAATGATTAGATTCTCTACATATATAACGTTGATTAGATACATACCAATTTCATTCGCATTTTAAATTCTTTATAAAGCGTTTGGCACGTCCCGCCCCGCTGGGCATTTGTCACTTTGGTCAGCTACACTCTCTAAAGGTGACCACCCACAAGTGGTCATTAATAACACGAACAAGCGTAAACATCGGGATCTGCCTCCGATTCTCACCAGCCATGAATGAAGAAGCTGTAATTGAGCGAGTATCTGGTAACTAGCGTGTGAAAGACTCATACCGAATGTGTGCTCTCATGTAGGAAATGGAGGAATGATGTATTCATTACAGGCTGACGAAGGGCCATTAAACTTCTCATCACTGGTTTCAGAAACGTCGATACGATAAACTAGTTGGGTAAAATCTAGAGAAATCTACAATTCCTCAGTCAACTGAAGAACAATACCATTTTTTGCTAGTCCCTTATTAATGCGCTTGTACACATACTATATATATATATATATATATATATATATATATATATATATATATATATATATATATATATATATATTACGTTTATAATTACCCCACGATCCCTAAGAAAGAGTCCTGGTGTTACCCAGAACTTCATTTACGTTACCGCGATCCGAGGCTGCGGTATTCCAGTAACATGGAAGTATGACGGAGAGTTCTGCACGTCCTATAGTATTTCGACGGATAACTACTTCCACACTATGCCCTACAATACACAACAGACTGAAGCCCCTTCGCCCATTCTCAGTAATACATTCTAGACCCTCACTCAGCTAAGTATTTAACTGGATTATTTATGCCCTTGCTTACCTTGTGTGCTGTATAAATCAGATTCCTAATTAAGGCTTTCATTCAGTTGCATAATATACACTCCTACTCGGCTCAAGATCAGTTGTGAGATATAGGCCTTTAACCTAGCCTTTGTTTCAGTCTCTGCTTTGCCTAGGTTTGATTATGTAATTCATGCCCCTAACTTTCCTTCTGATTCAGCTATGTAATGTAAGCCCTTACAAAATTTCGCCTTTAAATGATTAATTCAGGCCATTAATTTTACTAAACTTAAATATATAATTCTGACCCCTTCATCCTACTGTTCAGTTGTGTATTTTTGACCATGTTCGTCCTAGGCTCTGTTGTGCAAGTCAAGATCATCACTTTACCTGGTGTTGAATGTGTATTTAGACTCCATCATTCACACTACCAAGTGACTATGTAATTTCTGTCCTTACTTAGTCTATATCAACTGTGTAATTTATGCCCTCACTTCCCTAATCTTACATTGTGTAAATATGGCCTATGTTTTATGTGTGAAAATCAGGTCCTTAGCCAAGCCTACACTTTAACTCTATAATTATCTTTATTTTCACTTCACTCTCTCATTTTGAGTAGCTTCTTCCCCCATTTCAGTAGTCAGTTGTGTCATTCAAGCCTTAACATAACTTTAAATTATGCCCTTCCTAGCCAAGTCATACTCATTCCAGGATTCCACTTCATGAATAAGTCAAGTTTAAATTCTACCAAGAGTTTGATAAATTCCTCTTTTTCCCTTAGCTTCAGATGCTCACTACATGTCCTAGCCTTACTCATTTGTGTGATTAAGAAAAATATTCAGCAATGGTACATATATGCAGTGAGCTGAATACTTATCCTAGGTTTAGCTGTGTTAACATCCAAGAATCTTTTGTTCCACCTAAATTTAGTTTGATTTTTTTTTTAATTAAAGTCCAACTTATGCTAGAGTACATCTGTCCCCCAGACCCCAATATAACAATGATTCATCTGATTAAACAGGCTATATTTGTCTACTGAAGACCAAAGTTTTAACTATGATTAATTTGTATATATAAGGACCTTACCTAACCTAGCTTTCACCGTCCACTTCAAGCCCTTATTTAAGTTTGGCCTCACTTGTGTAACTTCAAACATTGTATTTACCGTACCTAATTTACCCTGGTTTTTGCAGTTAGGGTTCACACTTGATAAACTTTGATATGTATATGGTAACGCTGACGACACTACATCTATCGTTAACTTCTGCTGCTGATCGAAGTACGGCGCCCCCAAAAATTCTATTCCAGTCACACACAGCTGGTGTACCTTCATTCTTTCCCATGTTTCTGAACGGAAAAAAAAACCGGCCGTTTCCGACTATAAGCATTAGAAGCACACTGTACCTTACGTAATCTCCGCCCTGACCATATCTGGCTACTTATTTGGCTCATATTTTTTTTTGCCACTTCTATGAAGGCAACCTGTACAGTCTGGGCTACCTAGGGTTCAACGATGGTCTCTCGTTGAAATATCATTATCATCTGAGTTAGTAATTAACGAAAGGTTTCGGTAGTTCAATAAATACGAAACAATTCAGGGCATACATAACGGAACGACTTAGGTATGATGACGTCTTATTATTGACAATGTAGAAATTACAGAAAGCACAACTGTGCAAAACATCTTATCATAAAGGCATATATAACACAGAATAAGACGATGATAATCCAAGAATTCTCACAACATACCTGAAAGAAATTGTTCTCCAGAGATATCCTAGTTCGGTCTGTTGACATCCTGTCGTGATGTTCATATGACTTACTAGGAAGATAGGAAACCTCACAGGATTTTTTTTTTCCTGTTATTCCACTAAATGGCAACTTTATGCTTTAGTTAACAATCTCCCCGTCTGGTGGCGGTAGTGTGCTAAGACTGACGTCGCCCGTTAGTAAACAAATTAGACGCTTGCATTCGTATCATACAAGTGCTATGCTTATGCCACACCCAAGTATCATCCTTCGCTTCACCAGAAACAAGGAAAAGTTGTCTGTTTACGTATGTAATCAAAAGAATAACGTTTTACGCACGATTTAAAGGCGCTGCCATGTAAATAAGAAATGCGAACTATTTACAAAATCTTTAAACGTCCAAGTATAAAAACGTATCAAGTACGATAAACAGTTTCATGGAAAAAGGAGTGTACAAAATACGTGTCACTCCAAGATTCGAGTAATGTCTTGTAGATATAATAGCGACCCCTTTATTTGCTATAATTTAAGATTAATCGATAGATAGTGCTAAAAAAAAAAAAAAATATTTGATATATCTTCAAGTATCGCAAATTTTTCCTTAGACTAGATACGCCTTGTAAGAATTATTTGAAAAAAAATGCATTATCAGTTACTATGTAAATTATATACAAATCTTTGATGAAAAAAAATTTAAGCCTCGCTAATATTAGGATTGATTTGACCTTGTCCAGCTGAATAGGGTAATGGTGTCACTGAAAGCCAAGAAAAAGAGACAAAATCTAAAATATCATCTCCCACACCAAATTCATCCTGGCTTTCGAGTTTGCTATCCAAAGACGTGTCTTACGAGAGTAACTTCCACTCGATAATCTTTTCCTTCAAGATAAGTTTGATGATTTCGTAAATATGAGCGCTTCAATGGGGTACCACTTTACGTAAACACTTGTCAAGCGTTTTCACTTTCCAAGTTTTAATTCTGAATCTAGGAATCAGAATTTTATTCCTAAGGTTTCCGGATCTAATCACGAACTTGGCGGACTGGAAAATAGTTTCGTTCTCATTCTTTCACAATTATTTGTTGCCAGATCCTTCTATCCTTCATTGATGAAGTTTCGTGTGTTGTGATGGTGCTTCTCCCGCTTCAGTCTAAAGCCAGAATAGCGGTTCAGCTTCGAAAGCAGGTGCCCAATTCTCGCTTATAGGTTTTGTAGCGGAGTAGCAGCCACGCGGCATCAGTAGATTGCCTAAGGGAAAAACGTCCTCGGGACTTTACGGGTTTGTATAGGCCCTGGTGGCAAAGTCTAGATGCGCTGACTAGTATGATTTTCTTTATTGTAAATTGACTATGTTTTTCACGTAGAGCGAACCCGTATAATATGCGGTGTACAATTTGATGGCGCTTTTTACCCAGGTTATTAATTGACAATTAGTATCATCCCAGAGTAAGAATGAAGATTTGGGGTTTAAAAGCCTAGTTAATATATCTGGAGGGATCAAAGGGTTGTTGAAGGATGGTTATCCTATAAAGGATAATTCTTTTCTTGCAGTTCCAGTTGTGGGGCGGATAAGGAGGAAGACCAGACGGTATACTGAGGAGGACCAGATGGTATACTGAGGAGGACCAGATGGTATACTGAGGAGGACCAGATGGTATACTGAGGAGGATCAGATGGTATACTGAGGAGGACCAGACGGTATACTGAGGAGGACCAGATGGTATACTGAGGAGGATCAGATGGTATACTGAGGAGGACCAGACGGTATACTGAGGAGGACCAGACGGTATACTGAGGAGGACCAGACGGTATACTGAGGAGGACCAGACGGTATACTGAGGAGGATCAGATGGTATACTGAGGAGGACCAGACGGTATACTGAGGAGGACCAGATGGTATACTGAGGAAGACCAGACGGTATACTGAGACGGTATACTGAGGAGGATCAGATGGTATACTGACGTGGACCAGACGGTATACTGAGGAGGACCAGACTGTATAATGAGGAGAACCAGACGGTATACTGAGGTGGACCAGACGGTATACTGAGGTGGACCAGACGGTACACTGAGGAGGAACAGACGGTATACTGAGGAGGACCAGATGGTATACTGAGGTGGACCGGACGGTATACCAAGTCTTCAGCATCTGCTTAGTTGAGTATCTTTCGTTACTGTAGACGAGGTGAACACATCACAAGCCAGAGGTTTTGAGGTGATCATTCAGATCTCGCAATGTCTGCTGACCAGAACCTTTAACTGTGTCCACGACAGAGAGTTCGAAACTTTAACTTCAAACTTTTTTGAAAGGGGATCCTGAAAGACGTCACCTGTTGCTTGATAAGTCAACAGTTGCATCTTTATCTCAAAGTTTCCTTCGCCTCAGGATATACGTCCAACTCCACCGCTGCTCTTCTGGCAGCGGCCTGAGCACCCTGGAACCTTACTGGCCAAGAGATGTGAGAGGCCTCAGCGCTCAGCACCGGCCAGACAACTGCTCTTCCAACATCAAAGATCCCTAGTGACGGTTGGGAGGACGAAGTATCCTTTCCCTTCGACATCTCTTCAGTGATTCTTCTCCACATTATCTCTGAATGGGTCGGTTTCAGCCAGCTAGATTGCATCGCTTCAGTTTGCCTCTCTAAGTCAGTCCCCCACCCTCTTCTCTCTCTCTCTCTCTCTCTCTCTCTCTCTCTCTCTCTCTCTCTCTCTCTGTGCACCGACAGTTTGTCATGTTATGCCTGGCTGATCAAGGCACGCGGCTACACCTGTCTTATTAAATATTTACATTGGATTATAGATACTCAAAATAATTTTCGCTTCATTCATGACCTCTTTCTTCTTTTTTTTTTTCATGTCTTTATGAGCAGCAGCAAACAAGTTTTTTTTTCCCCCAGTAATTCCATCCTGATGCAGCTCAGGTGGTGGTGCATCGTACATCTCACAAATTGTGTGCTGTCATAGTGAAGAGATTACGGTAGGGGAATCATGCATACCGAATCATAACACCTGCTTACATCGGTCGACGGTGAGGCTCGTAATACATCAGACGTTTGACACACCGCCTCTGATCCTGGACGCTGCACATCTCCGTCTGAGGATAATAGTCGTAAACCATCGTGGGGAAGGTAAGGGAATGGCAGTAGAGAGATGACATAGCGTTACTAGTCGTCCACAACCATAAAAGTTTCACAATGGAGTAAATTCTATCGACTTCCACCCCTAAAGAAGACGCATTCCATCGATCTATCTTATGTGGACTGAATTTACTTTGTTCAGTGACCATTCGCTCAAATGTTTTTTTTTTTTCCTTGTTATGTACATCTCTGAAGACTAGGGTAATCAATGTTCAGGGCTCAGAATTTTCAGCACGGTTAACTGTCTGATGATAAGTCTTTTTACAGAAAAAAAAAAAAGATGAAATGTTGCAATAAGATGAGGTGAACGATAACTCTTTTACTGTTGTGTGATATCAGATAACAAGGTTGTTATACCATGATAGTCTTGTTTGGTTACTATTGTCTTTCGTTATCATATGTACATTGAATCACATGCTGGCCACTGCAGCCTCACCACTGCTCTCCCACGAAAGCACAACCAGAGAAAAACAATCCAACAATAGCAGGAGTACTTGACTGCATATTTTCTTTACTGTTACACAGGAAGATGATAGCAGTCAGTATGGGAGGCTCTCTAGGGAAGATACGGGTCGTCTGAATGATAAGTTCCCTCGAGTCTTGTACTCCACCACGATGATCTCAGTTAACACAGGTGATCGGACACGTCACTGAGGAAGACCCCGTCTATACATTTCCTTCGTTAGCGCTGCGCCAGTTGTCGGGTCCAGTATACCGTGGATCTTAGCGTTCGCTAAGGTACTCTATCGTCAGTCAGTCTTCCACCTCACGTCATGTCACCCCTCTCCTGCCGGGCAGCCTTCCACCTCACGTCGTATCACAACCTCTCCTGCCGGCCATGGCTCCTAACAGACTGTTGTCCAGCAGTCCCGTTCACGCTGATAGATTCGAATCTCTTATTAGTTCCTATCAGGTACTATTCAACAAGGGTTGAATCGTACAGGGGCTACCAAGTGCCCTTTTTATACCTAACGTCCGCCTAACTAACTGAGGCGCAGTCACCCTGACATGTTTCGGGGGACTCCTGCACCCAGCGCCTTGTGAGGGGTCTCATCAGCCAGCTAGCCAGCCAGCTCACTGCTACAGCATCCCCCACACGGTATATCTAGCAAGAGAGGCTGTCCACGGGGCAACGGTGGCCCCGCACGCGTACCAAGCATCAGAAAGTCAAACTACACTTACGGTCAAACAAACTTCAGACACAGCTATTCCTGAGGCACGATCAGCCATGTCAAGCATTTGAAGAGATGCCTCACAAAGTCTGTAATGGTAAAGATGCCTTTGTGTGAGGCGGGCTAAGGACGTGGCCAACCTCGGCCCGAAAATTGCACAGAATGAACCTGAGATTAGCAAGAGGATGGGGTTGAGGGAGGAGGAGGAGGCTAGGCTGCGGAGGGTGGTGTGCTGAAGTGGCGTGAGGGAGAAACCAGCAGCTGAGGATGGTGGAGGGTGAGTCACTGGTGAGTCAGGTAGAAATAGGTAGTTCAGCGCGAATCAACAGTGAGTGAGGTGGTATGAGGGGAAGTCTGTACACACACTCGACACACTTGAGTGCCTTGTTTTATATCTATGTAGTTATACAGATATAGAGGACTATGAGGCAAGCTACAGTGGTGGAGCATGGGCCGCTTCATGTATTCAGTTAAGAGATACAAACACGATACAGGATACTGTAGTATGTATACCTGTATAAATAAGGACAGTAGAGTCATTTTTCAGGTTAAAGAAATAGACTGAGCGCTGATGATGTATATGAAGGACTGGATATACAAATATTGGGTAATCCTGATGAGATAAAGATTAATTAAATAATATTACCAGAAGGAAGTTCGTCTTAGCACCAAGACAAAGCAAGAAAAATTCTCTACGTGAATGTGTGTAGGTAGTGCGTGCTCACATGAACATACAAATTCAGTCTCTTCCATGACATGGTTGAAGAAAACAAAGATTTCACGGTAGGTTTAGGGCGACAGATAATGAGGCTCAGACGCATTGATTTTAGGGAAAGGTCAGAGTTCAGGTCGGCAGACAGACTGACGGTTCATGGTGAGAGCACAGGCAGGCAGGGAGGGAGATGTACTTCTTGGTGACTCTCTCTCTCTCTCTCTCTCTCTCTCTCTCTCTCTCTCTCTCTCTCTCTCTCTCTCCTTCCAGGACTTGCCTCCGTGTGGGAGAGAATCCCCAGAAGTGCACCCACCCACCCACCCGCCCACCAGCCAGTCTCGGGGGGGATAGGGCCTTGGGTTGTTCTCCACTCCTGCCAAACAAAGCAAAACAAACAAAGCCTGGCTGGAGGAGGGGAGGCTCTCGTTTGTCGTCCACTCGTGTCAAAATTAAACTCTCTCCTCATGAGGACGTAACGTGCGAGCCCTTGTTGCGTCCAGACGTAATGCTCCAGCTTGTAGTGGGGTAAGCTTACGACCTGGTAAGTACTGTTGAAACATCAGACGTCTGTGTCCTTGCCTGGTGTCACCTCTCTCTCTCTCTCTCTCTCTCTCTCTCTCTCTCTCTCTCTCTCTCTCTCTGACGTGTTGCAATGATACGCCACCGCGCAACTATCTCATGACGTACGCTGCACGGCGATAGAAGAGTGTTGTATCCTTATCTCACACGACGGGAAGGGTGTGTTGTGTGTCGTGAGCAGACACTTACAGAAGAGTTCATTTTGCCAGAAGGAGTTTTTTTGTCGTTAACTCACACGACTTGAAAGGGCCTGGTGTATTGTTAACTCACACTACTGGCCGCCTGTTGTGTCCTTAGCTCACACCACATAAGAGTTCCCTGTGTGACAAGATCACACCAGCGGAAGTGATCAGAACACTACGATGGTGAACAATCTAATAACAACCTCAGAGGTGGGGATGTTGTCAGCTAAGGTGAGGGAAACACAGAAAACGTTGAGGGGGTTTAGAAGAGGAGATGATAATGACTGTAGCGTGAGGGTAGAACACGACATCGCGTAGGGAGAGGCAAATTGGATGGTACATTACACCGCTAACGACAACAGTAATGGTCGTTCCCCTCCCTGGTTGATCATCACACTGGCTGGGTTCGCATTTTTTTGTGTCAAAGGTTTAAATGTTAATTAGTATGTTTCCTAACGTTATGCGACTAACGTTAGGCCATGCCACGTTGACTGTGGTGATACATCTGAGATTTTGGGTCAGGTGTCACGTGAGGTTACTTGGTGATACTCCCCTGACCTCATCTGTACATCTCTCCTCCCTCCTCACACTCTCCTCCAACCAACGCTCCTCACCACACCTCACCCCATTCACACCCCTCTTCTCATCTGTTTCTCATGGCTCTCTCTCTCTCTCTCTCTCTCTCTCTCTCTCTCTCTCTCTCTCTCTCTCTCTCTCTCTCTCTCATTCGCATGCGTCATGACGTCAACTTAAACCAACCACTTAGGTTTCTACTGCTGGACACAAGGTGTGCTCTCATCAGCACTTACTTTACACAGCGTTTTAGCAGCTGTAGTCTACAAGGATTCTACAAACTATTCTTTAGATCCTGTTTTGAGGTTCCTTCACATCAGCGAATACTTCATTCTTTCCTGATCCTTCAGATAATATTTTCAGGGTGTAAGTTCCGTCCTCAGAGCCACGCCCTTCCATAAATCTTCCTACCTTATCTCGAATTACACCACTATAGATACTGAAACTTTCTCTACCTCCACCCGAGTCAATACCTACCATTCTGAACCGAGACGCGACCTAACCCTTCTAAAGCCTTTATATTCCCTCCTTATACGTTTCCTTCCATATATCACGAAGTCTATCCAGTCATCAGAAACCACTGATCCCGCAAGGTCTCAGACACGGAGCTCTGAGACCTGATGACGATGTAACACATCCTGTCCTTGATCTTTGTGATCCCCAGCTACTCCTGGGGCACGTCTCTCTCTCTCTCTCTCTCTCTCTCTCTCTCTCTCTCTCTCTCTCTCTCTCTCTCTCTCTCTCTCTCTCTCTCTCTCTGTTTATACCCCCATGACCACCACTCTCACTCTTAATATAACTCCCACAACTACGGCCTCTGTTGACGCCGCCACTGTTAACTACCGTTGCTGCATCTGTTACGTCTTAACACGAGCCTCGGCATAAAAAAGAAGAGAACAGACAATCGGGCTCCATCCATCCTGTGTGGTGTATTGCCCAGCATCAGTTCTGCCATGTTAGTCTGAAACAATCCTTAACACCTACGCTGCTCCTTGTATAACACACTTCTTAATATCATGCAAGCAATGTATATATAACTTTACTTATTCCTTTAATTATCAGAGTTAAGCTCATGTGAGAGAGGAGGCAATAACCGACGCTTGGCAGCCTTCTAGATATAGCAGGTAATAATGGCGTCGCTGGGGAGATGAAAAATGGCGCGAGAAATTGGTGGGAAATTGCGGAGTTCTGCGGGCTTCAGCCCCTGGTAAACTGGGGGTGTTGTTAACACAGACGAGTAAACTATGGTTCGGGGAACCCTCAGCGTGCGTGTACTTGAAGAGGCTGTCTTGGTTACGGTGTACCGTGGATAATGGGGTAGCGAGAGAGGGGGCTGGTCAGTAATTGTGGTTCCCCTGGGTGGTCGACCGTGATTACCTGGTTTGCATACAAGGAGGCACTCTCACACCTGGCACGCCCAACCATATCCTAACTTCTTTTTTTTTAAACATGAATTTTCTTTTTCATTTCTTATTTCACTTACATTTCGTTTCACTGAGTTTGTTTCTCTTCATTCCTCGTTAGAATATAATTCAGTAGCAGACATGCCGGTGAGTGCTCAGACCTGGGCCCAATGGGCCTTCTCTCATCTATTTCCATGTACTTTCCTGTACTGCCATGTACCCACGTACTCCCATCTGACTACTGATGTAATATCTCCACTCTGCTCACTCCTCTCGCTCAGCTCCTTCGTCTAAAACTTCATCGGTTCCTCCCTATTTCAAAGAAGTGTTCACTAACGATGTGGTCACGTCGATCTACAAACGTCGAAGCCATGACTGTGTTTGCCCTTCACCTTTGCTAACCTCACATCTGCAGCGAGTCTACGACCGCCACCCTCTCCTTGTGTGCCTCACCTCCCTTACTGCAGGTATAGTGTATGTTGCCCGCCGCCTGACCTTCTGTTGCAAATCTGTATATATATATATATATATATATATATATATATATATATATATATATATATATATATATATATATATATATATATGAAGTGGGGTGACCAATAGCTGATGCACACTCAATTTGCATCAAATAAATGGTACTGACATCGGCTACGCACCATATCTACATGTTTGAAAACGATTTTGACAGTGATCAATTTGTGGTTCATCTTTATAACACTCGGTATGTGATCTTTAAATGGCAGGACGAATCATTTGTCAAACCTAAAGTTCTTTTCACTCGTTCGTTACTGAGATTTGTAGCCAGTGAGACAGTAGTCATAGTCTGGGCCTCATCTCACCGTACCCAGTCTATATGACTTTACATTTGGTCGAGCTGAATTTCATGAATCTGTGTCTGGCCAATGCAAGAGCCTCACTGAGTATCTCTGTGGGTTGGCACAGTCAGTGAAATAAAATGACTTATATTCTCCATGAGCTGGGCAACATCGGCAAACATGTTGTGTTATGGTGGGAGTCTGGCCAGCTAGTGTACACGGATCAGTTTGGGATCACAGCCGCCTCTAGCCTGACCTCTGACACATGTCGTGTTTCCTTCGGTTCACCTAATGTTCGACCCTCTTATGCCTTCATGAAATGGGTGGACGCATAGTTAGAGAATAGATGGATAGACAAATGGGCAGGTGGATGAACGAATTAGCAGACAGACAAGCAGGCAAAGTGGAAGGATAGATAGTTGGATGCATGCATCACGAGCGAGAGGGGAGCACGAATGATGGATGGTCGAGTGACTTGTTAGATGGCTGAGTGGATGATCGCACAGGTGACTGTAGGCCAGGTGGTAGGGAGGATGATCAGGTGGGTAGCTGGATGGATTAGAGAACATGGACTGCGGTGGACGGGCTACAGTGATCACACTGCTATTCAGGGATGGGGTGTGAGCTGCTGCTGCTGCTGACGACAGAAGACGGGAGACGTGCGTCACGCCACGACCTCAACCTTTACTGTAATACTGCATCACCCACAGGTCACAAGAGTGTGGATGCACCTGGTCAAAGGTCATTCACTATCAATATAACAGGGTTAAAATTAACCTGTTCCTCGAACCCCCCCTTTGAACACGACCTTGCGACCTTTAAGCACGATGTGACAACCTTTGGGTAAGAAGAAATGGCCTTTGACCGGTCCCTTAAGTGTCTAAGGCTAGGGTCAAAACGAAAATCAAGCACCAACTTCGTGACATGAGGTGGCCGTCCTCATGCACCAGGGCAGTATGGCTGGGGAGTGAGTCAAGCAGTCGAGCTGCCTGAGACATGAAGAACATTAGAGCCTAAAAATCATGGTAATGTCCCCAGACCCTTGGACCTAGTCCTTCAGGAGCCTCCTTCGTCAGCAGTAGTCTACCATGTGACACGTGACTTTCCACCTTCTTAACCTGTCTCTGTGGCGCCTCTCTTACACAGTTCACTACGGCAGGACTCGCATGGAATTTCGCCTACTCCCCTCTCGAAAAGCAGCCCAAACTACGCCATCTACGGCCACATCCACAGCCCTCCTGCAGCACACCTGCAAACAGGACACATCACATCTCCCTCCTGCAGTAGCTGCATGAAGTCTTGGCGGTGAAGCACCTTTTCCATGGACTCCTGCCTCATATCCTGCATCTACGCCAGCACTGCGGGACTCCTGTCATTCCGTACCAGACTCAACCTACCTCACCTTCTTACCATAACCATGAACACTCCGGTAGACTCCTGCCCTGGGCCATCTGCACATGACCACATAAGGCACTGGAATGTTTTTGCTACCGGTGTGTCTGTATCGCCTCTCGCAGTCCCGCTGTGGTCTGATTCGTCGTGTCCCCAGCACGGTGCTGGCCCGACCAGTAGTGTCCTCAGCACGGTGCTGGCCCGACCCGTCGTGTCCTCAGTACGGTGCTGGCCCGACCCGTCGTGTCCTCAGTACGGTGCTGGCCCGACTCGTCGTGTTCTCAGCACGGTGCTGGCCCGACTCGTCGTGTCCTCAGCATGGTGCTGGCCCGACCCGTCGTGTTCTCAGCACGGTGCTGGCCCGACCCGTCGTGTCCTCAGCACGGTGCTGGCCGCCTCCCTCTGCTGATAATGTACACAACAGGTAATTATACCCCGCTTATTTGGCCCTTTGAAGTTTGTTGACAAAAACCCGCCTAACGGGAATATTGTTTCTGAGAAACAGTCTCTCTCTCTCTCTCTCTCTCTCTCTCTCTCTCTCTCTCTCTCTCTCTCTCTCTCTCTCTCTCTCTCTCTCTCTCTCTCTCTCTCTCTCTCTCCTGATATGCGACGAGCGCTAACCCTGTTTCAGTCGCGAATTCTCGTTGTGACCAGAACATCAGAGTCATTTGCCTCCCTCACTGGAGGTGTAGATTATCGTGTGGAAAATACATGTGATGAGCGGTACCTCTAGACCGTATATAAACCCAGACTATAACAGGTATAGAGAGGGTACAGCGCATTATACACTGGTCTTAGAATAATGCACGAGCGTCATACACAGGCCCACATGACCGCTTGTTCATGTTTTCTGATACCTGAGCTGCAGACTGATTTATGATGATAGATGCCAACCCCATGACTCCATCTACCAGGAGAACTGAACCTCATCTCTCATTAATAATTTCTGATGATCACATTATGCACGACATGTCTGCTGCAGGCCGGCACACCCAGGACGGACGACTGATCTCGTCTATCTGTCCGTGTGTCTGTTTGTCTGACTTGCATGATCGTAACTTTATGATAAATGGTGTTATCATGTTCAGATCTGGTACAGAGGTCGACCTCGCCTGTGTTGTGGTTCAGGGCGCGGGTGAGCACCTTGGGCAAGTATGGCTGTCATGGGTTTTGCTATGCTTGCTTGTGTGTATGTGGGAAAGACAGATAACACGGGAGACCTGTTGGTGTGTGACCCGGTAATCTGCTGGAGGACATGAATCACTTCCTAAGTCTTCTATGTGTGCACATGGAGACAGGGGCAGTTAAAGTAGGAGGCACTGTTTCCTTCACTCTGATCCCTATTCTATACAGGTTTTGTTCCCTGGGAATGGTATACGTGCTTGCCTACGTCAGCTTTGAACTATTTAAAAACTAGGACGTGAGGATTGACCTCCTTTCCTCGACCAAGCGATGCTGTGGAATTCTGTCTGTAGTCTTTCGCTCGACCAAGGCCTTAACCTTTCCACCTTCATCAACCAGGTCTGCCTACAATGTGCACTTGTGGAGCCCTGATCACTTTCTGTATTGTTTAACTCTTCCTCTTTCGTATTTCTACCAGAGATGGTCCAGCCTGCGTCACATCGCTAGCTATAAACAAGGTAAGATGTCCAACCCATTTTTACCGTAGCATCTTTATAGGGGAACACGTCATCTTATTGTTATTCATCTTTACATAACCGTCACTTCGATGTTATTCATCTTTACATAACCGTCACTTCGATGTTATTCATCTTCACATAACCGTCACTTCGATGTTATTCATCTTTACATAACCGTCACTTCGATGTTATTCATCTTCACATAACCGTCACTTCGATGTTATTCATCTTGACATAACCGTCACTTCGATGTTATTCATCTTCACATAACCGTCACTTCGATGTTATTCATCTTGACATAACCGTCATTTCGGTTTTCATCTTGACATAACCGTCATTTCGATGTTATTAAGGACAAGTCATGACAATAGGCAAATACCGCGGGCGCCGTATCTCGGGCGATCATGACCATCACGCGCCATCATGAAATGTTCATCATGGCTGATCATCGTCTTTAATGAGATTATTGCAAATAAAGTTCCGGTTAATGGTCGGTCGGCCTCCAATTTGGACAGCCCCCCCGCCCCTTGCGCTCTGCTCCTCCCTCCCCCCATCCCCGTAAATATTGACTCCGCAGAGATGGGGGAGGAGGTGGATTGACTTGGAAGCCACGAGGGAAAACAGCGGTCAACGGGCGGAGTGAAGTCATCAGTCAACCAGGACCCAACAGACGAGGTCTTGCAGTACGTCTCATGATGAATGAGAGGAGGCTGAGGGGCTGGCAGAGGAGGCGAGGCTGTCTTGAGCCCACAGCCCCTCCCTCACTGGCGCAGCGGCAGAACGAAGGTTATGTTCACGTCGCAAGACACAGCGGGGTTTGTATTATGACTGACGCTGCTTTATGCTCTGTGTCTATCGACCTTTGATAGACCATCTACGGGAGGTCACATACGATAGATCAACTATGGTTTTTCGCATGCGATAGATCACGTATGGTAGATCACATACGATAGGTCACGTATGGTAGGTCACATACGACAGATCATGTATGGTAGGTCACATACAATAGATCACCTACGGTAGGTCACATATGATAGATCACCTACGGGAGGTCACATACGATAGATCACCTACGGGAGGTCACATACAATAGATCACCTACGGTAGGTCACATATGATAGATCACCTACGGAAGGTCACATACGATAGATCACCTACGGGAGGTCACATACGATAGGTCACATACGATAGATCACCTACGGGAGGTCACATACGATAGGTCACATACGATAGATCACCTACGGGAGGTCACATACGATAGGTCACATACAATAGATCACCTACAGTTTTTCGCATACGATAGATTACCTCAGTAGGTCACGCACGATAGATGTCTCAGTTCATCAGTTGGCTGGTACAGAAGTAATGTGGCTCGGGTTACAGATGGCACACTAAGTATGTCTCGGGTTACAGATGGCACACTAAGTATGTCTCGGGTTACAGATGGCTCACTGAGTATGTCTTGGGTTACAGATGGCACACTAAATAGGTCTCGGATTACAGATGGCACACTAAGTATGTCTCGGGTTACAGATGGCACACTAAGTAGGCTCGGATTACAGATGGCACACTAAGTATGTCTCGGGTTACAGTTGACCTACTAAGTATGTCGCAAGTAACTAATGGCACACTGTATCATATGCCTTTATTCACAGAAGGCATGGCAGTGAGGCGTCATGGTGTACATGGAGAGTGTCAGTAAAATGACTCAGTTTAGATTTCGTACAAAGATCATGTTTTCATATTTACAAATGGAACAGCTCCAGAATCTTATAGCTCCATCAACTGCTCTTTTAAATGATCGATATATATATATATATATATATATATATATATATATATATATATATATATATATATATATATATATATATATATATATATATATATATATATATATATATAGGGTGGGGGAGGGGGCGAAAATTTTGGGAGCCTTGAAAAATGTGTGGAAGTCGAGAACATTATCTCGGAAAGCAAAAATGGGTATGTTTGAGGGAATAGTGGTTCCAACAAGGTTGTATGGTTGCGAGGCGTGGGCTATGGATAGAGATGTGCGCAGGAGGATGGATGTGCTGGAAATGAGATGTTTGAGGACAATGTGTGGTGTGAGGTGGTTTGATCGAGTAAGTAACGTAAGGGTAAGAGAGATGTGTGGAAATAAAAAGAGCGTGGTTGAGAGAGCAGAAGAGGGTGTTTTGAAATGGTTTGGGCACATGGAGAGAATGAGTGAGGAGAGATTGACCAAGAGGATATATGTGTCGGAGGTGGAGGGAACGAGGAGAAGAGGGAGACCAAATTGGAGGTGGAAAGATGGAGTGAAAAAGATTTTGTGTGATCGGGGCCTGAACATGCAGGAGGGTGAAAGGAGGGCAAGGAATAGAGTGAATTGGAGTCATATGGTATACAGGGGTTGACGTGCTGTCAGTGGATTGAATCAGGGCATGTGAGGCGTCTGGGGTGAACCATGGAGAGCTGTGTGGGTATGTATATTTGCGTGTGTGGACGTGTGTATGTACATGTGTATGGGGGGGGGGGGGGGGTTGGGCCATTTCTTTCGTCTGTTTCCTTGCGCTACCTCGCAAACGCGGGAGACAGCGACAAAGTATAAAAAAAAAAAAAAAAAAAAAAAAAAAAAATATATATATATATATATATATTGGAAAGGATCACAACTTTGCGCGTGATCAAGATATTCCTATGAGTCCACGGGGAAAATGAAACACGAACAGTTCCCAAGTGCACTTTCGTGTAATAATCACATCATCAGGGGAGACACAAGAGATGTATATCAACTGACTGTTATATTTCTCTCTTGTGTCTCCCCTGATGATGTGATTATTACACGAAAGTGCACTTGGGAACTTTTCGTGTTTCATTTTCCCCGTGGACTCATAGGAATATATATATATATATATATTACAAGCTGAACCGCAGAGTCGTGCACCAAGAGGTATATACAACTGTGTGTGCGTCTTGCTGCAAGGGTCCTCGAGATGGCGTAGGTTATCAGGGGTCACGAGAGAGCGGTGATTTGATATTTTATTTTCCTTGAGTTATTTACAAATCTGAATATCTCAGCTGTCTTCGTGAGTATACTTAAGTGCTTAAGCTGCTTCTGTTCACATACTAGTATGTTTCAATATCTTAACAATGACTTAAGTTATTCAAGACTTTTTTCGTATCTTATATTATTGTATATCCGGATTCACCTTCTTGCAGTCAAGTTAGAAAGTTATCGTACACAGGGTTTCAAGGTATCATGTTCAAGGGTTTAAATTATATTACTGATTTAAGATATCATTCCTTAGCAGTGAATGTATTCGAATTCTCAATCATAATATCTGGTCGCTTAAATTTTCTTACTTAGAAGATTGATTAACAATATTTTCACAAATAAAATATGACCGAAACAATTAATAATCGCACCCATGACTTAAAACCAAATGATCTCGTGGGCTAAAATATCGTACTCAGTTGTATCTAATACCGTACGCAGTGACTGCCATCGTACCCATGGTTAAGTTGTTGTAATCACTGCCTCTCAAATTGTGTTAGTCGCCGAGTTACCAGGGCGTGAGGTGAGTTACTGTGATCACAGCCATGTCCTGAACGGTGCTGTGGCCATGGGGTTTAATTCCATAAGGAAAACAGCACGGTCCCTTTCGCACGAAGGTACGACCTTATCAAAAATACGGTACGACTTAGTGAACGGCGGAACGACCTAGCTCCTGAGGATAAGGTCAAAGGCCAGGCCGTCACACCTAAGGGTCGTACCATCGTGCTCAGGGGGGTTGATCGAGCCTACCATTATACGGCAGTAACCCCAGGGTGTGCGTGGCGAGAGAGAGAGAGAGAGAGAGAGAGAGAGAGAGAGAGAGAGAGAGAGAGAGAGAGAGAGAGAGAGAGAGAGAGAGAGAGAGAGAGAGGTCAATGTTTCATCATTTACTCCAACAAGTCTACGAGGACAAGTGTATTTACTGCCTCCACACCATAACTATCCTCAAGTCATATCGTCTTGGATCCCATCTCTGTTCCGTGTATTCCAAGTTTTTCGTTGTCTATATCTCCTGTTTATTTATTCCTTTTTATCTCATTGTTTTAAGTTCTATGAGTTTCTATCTATCCCTTACTGTAGTTTCATGTTTAGATTGACAAAGAGGATATATGTGTCAGAGGTGGGGGGAACGAGAAGTGGGAGCCCAAATTGGAGGAGGAAAGATGGAGTGAAAAAGATTTTGAGTGATCGGGGCCTGAACATGCAGGAGGGTGAAAGGTGTGCAAGGAATAGAGTGAATTGGAACGATGTGGTATACTGAGGTCGATGTGCTGTCAATGGATTGAACCAGGGTATGTGAAGCGTCTGAGGTAAACCATGGTAAGTTTTGTGGGGCCTGGATGTGGAAAGGGAGCTGTGGTTTCGGTGCATCATGCATGACAGCTAGACACTGAGTGTGAACGAATGTGGCCTTTGTCGTCTTTTCCTAGCGCTACCTCGCGCACATGCGGGGGTAGGGGGTTTTCATTTCATGTGTGGCGGGGTGGCGACGGGAATGAATACGGACAGACAGTATGAATTATGTACATGCGTGTGTATATATATATATATATATATATATATATATATATATATATATATATATATATATATATATATATATATATATACGTTGAGATGTATAGATATGTATATGTGCTGTGTGTAGACATGTATGTATATACATGTGTATGTGGGTGGGTTGGGCCATTCTTTCGTTTGTTTCCTTGCGCTACCTCGTGAACGCGGGAGACAGCGACAAAGTATAATAATTGAATAAAAAAAAAAAAAAAAATATATATATATATATATATATATATATATATATATATATATATATATATATATACGTTTGTCTCTTGCGATCAATTTTCTTCCATTAGTGAGGTGGTGGGCCAGGTAGGGGCACCAGTTAGCCACCCGGGGTTTAATAGCCAGCCTCGCTACGTGTCCACGCCCACACCACGCGCGTACCCAGGCCTCAAGCCCACGCCAAAGATCCACACAGCAGTCCCATGGCTCACACCCACGGTACACGTGTACACTGCAGGCCCACGCCTTAGTCCTCCTACCGCACAGCCTCGCCGAAAGCCCAAAACCACACTCCCACACTACATGCCCACATCTCACTCACACGCTACATGCCCACACCACACTCCCACACTATATTCCCACACCACACTCCCACGCTACATACCCCAACATGATGTCTATATTCAGCCAGAGTCACTGTCACAGTCAACGGCCACAGACAGGACTTAACCTGAGCCAGGGTCACAGGCAGCGCTCTGGTCAGAGGCCAGGCCAAGGGTCGTGCTGTCGTGCTCAAGAGTCGTCCTGTGTCCTGCTGGAGGGTCGTAAGGTCGTGCTCCAGGGGTCGAGATCACGGGAAGTAACCCATATCAGCTCCTCTTGAGTGCAGTGTGGACACCACAACCAAACGTACACACACACACACACCCAGGCTCTACAGAAACATTTGCCTATCTGTAATTACTTAAATTATTGTCCGTGGAGGAAGTTTTGTGTTCATGGGACCACATCTCTACATTGTGTGTGTGTGTGTGTGTGTGTGTGTGTGTGTGTGTGTGTGTGTGTGTGTGGCCTGATCATCTGATCTGCGTGTGCGTTACGTAATACGCCATAAGAGTTGTGTGAACAAAAAAATAAACGTAGAAAGCATTTTCAATCCATTTCACGACCATGGGAGAACAATGATGTTATATCTGTGGCAGAGAAGAAAGATGCTTGGAAAGATAAGACATAGTGGAAGAAACATTATACGAGTTTGTAAACTTCTGCTGAGTATATTCATATATCTACAGCTCCTCCTCTCATTCATTGTCGATAAAAAAAATTTTTTGACTATTACGGAATCTGAGGCTGCGCATGCGCACGTAGAAGTGGAGGCGTGATGTCATGACCGTCTTCACATTCTCGTAACCTTGTGACGTCATACAAGAACACATGGGTATATATGTATAAAGTTACTTTTTGGAGATCCCCCAAAAGTTGCGTGGGAGGAGAGGGAGAGGTGGTTGGAGGAGAGGGGTGGGGTTGGGGATGGAGAGGGAGCTGTTGGGGGAAGAGAGATGGTGGGGGAGGGAGGAAGGGGAGAATAAATAAGGACAGGCAAACACCGTAAGTATGAAGGGGTCATTCCTTGAAGGGATGACATACAGTATATAGAGGGAGTCGCTGTACATAGTCCATGTGGAAGGAAGAACCGTTGTATGGATGGAGGATACAGGATACAGATGGAGACCAGAGTGGGGATGGAGGAGGCCAGTGTTAGGAGGGAGTCAGTGTATGGATGGAGAGAGTCAGTGTAGGGAGGGAGGAAGTCAGTGCATGGAGGGAAGGAGTCAGTGTAAGGAGGGAGGGAGTCAGTGTAGGGAGGGAGGGAGTCACTGTAGGGAGGGAGGGAGTCAGTGTAGGGAGGGAGGAAGTCAGTGCAGGGAGGGAAGGAGTCAGTGTAGGGAGGAAGGGAGTCAATTTAGGGAGGGAGGGAGTCAGTGTAGGGAGGGAGGGAGTTAAGTGTGAAGGTGGTGATGTAAACACGAGGGCCAGACACCCTGGTGTTTACTGCTGTGCTGACCAGAACGTCTCCTCCTCCTGTTGTGTTGATGTTGCTGTTCCTGTTGCTGTTACTCTGCTGTATACTGATGTTGCTGCTCCTGTTGTTGTTCCTGGTGTGCTGATGTTAAATACAGCTGCTGCTGTATACTATTGTTGCCGTTCCTGCTGCTGGTGTTGTCCCGTCGTGTTACCGTGGCTACTTCTGTTGTAACTGTGGCAGGAACCACACTAGGAGTGGACGGTGGTGGTGGCAGACACCATCACGGAGAGAGCGGGTGTATGTGGTATCAGAAACCACGCTAGGCGCAGCACATGAGTGGTAGGGTCGGTAGCCACGTCAGATGAAGCTGCTGGTGGTGATGGTGGAGGAGGTGTTAGCTACTGTGAACTATACTCACTGCCATAAACAGAACAATAAAGACGTGTCACTGTGGTGTGGCATGACGGCCGGTGTGGCAGGCTGCACCATAATAGCGTCACATCACGGCATAAACGATTATATTATTGCCCCACGTCCCTCACCCAGATCGACACGCCAACGTGATATGCACTATAGATAATCATATGCCTCTTAAATCGCCGCTTACAGCGAGGCAATATTATCGCGCGGTCCATAATGTATTACTCCGCGTGGACATGAGCAAGCAGGGGGTGTGAAGGTGACAATCTCTTCTCGAGTTCTGAGGGAACGTTCTGCAGACCGAGCACCCACGGTGGTTCTTCTTTTCTTTCACCATCCTAGAAACCTGCCTGAGCACAACCTCTCCTACAGAGTAGAGGGACCGTTTTATCATGGACCTCGTCCCTAACCGTGGCGCATTCACAGGCCGCCCAGGGTCGAGCTCATAGGTTCGAATCCTAGCTGAGGCCGTCGGTCCACAGTCAATCCAGTTGTTCATCTACCCTTAGAGTTTGGTCGAGAAAATGGGACTTGGCTCTCGGTTGCCCGTGCCGTCTCAGCTAACGTAGCTTTATCAAATTAGTGTTCCGCTGTTTCCCTGGTCTTCTTTCTTCTCAATTCCCTTTTCTTGAAGTGTTTTGAATCTTCCTCTCACTAATATGGCTTTCACAAGTCGGGATCCATCAGTGATAGCCCGTCTACTGCGTCTAACGTCTGGTCGTCCTTTCAGAGAGACTCGGTGGAATCATATCCTGCAACCCTTGATGTTTCGAAAACTTTTGACAGCGTTTGTCATCTTCAAGCTTCCTCCTTCCTGCTTTCCTCTCTTATTCTGTTGTATCTAACTTCCTCTCTGGCAGGTCTGTCTCAGCACTCTGACCCTGTCAACACTGGTGTCCTTTAGGGTTCTGTCCTGTCTCTTACACTCTTTCTCCATGTTATCACTGATATCTTCTCTTTATCGGGTAAGCAAATACAGTTATACGCTGACGACCCAACACTGCATTCCTCCACTTCTTCCATATCCTCTCCATCTTCTCTTGCTCGATCTACTCCCAGCTTCGTTACCATTCTCTTTATAAAGAAAAAAATGTGGGCATGAAAGCTCACCGGGGAAGTAGCATTTTAGTTGAATTTAATGCATCTAAAAACCTAATCTCTTCTCTTTTCTCTTTCTAAAACCCCCTCACAAATTTCTTACGTCTTCCGAAGGCTCTTTACTCCCAACAAGCAACAATATCTAACATACTTGGCATCACCGTAGCATCTATAGAAGCTGTCTTGTAAACCCCACATCACACACAGTTAACTGTGTCACCATGGAACTGTTAATCCTGTTCCGATGCCGAAAATTCCTCTCTGAACAGGTGCCACGACCAAAGACTTGGTGTGTCCTGGTATGGAGTACAGCTCTCACATTTGGGTAGGTTGTGGCTGTACGTATTCACTAGACAGGATCGAGTTCAGAGCAACCCAGCTTATCAAGTCTCCCAGGCTGGTCTCAAAGCAACCCATTTTGCCCTACGTGTTCGTGCTGGATCTCTTTGCCTCTTCCGAGAGTGGACGTTATTTTTGGTTCCATCACCCGAGAGCCGGCTCCAACTAGCGCGCCCTCAGCCATTAGCCAGACCAGGGAATGCTCTGCGAGCCACTGCGTCACATGACTTAGAATGTGTGGCCGTTGGAACCTGAGGAGTGAATTGTTGTGACGTCTTTTTTTTTCTTTTCTACCCTATACCTCAAGAGCTTTGCATCTCTCACCTCCTCCTTCCTAACGCCTGCGACCTGCTGCCACTCTTTTCAAAAGGCAAGTTTTCCACTTCCTCATAAAACTTTTATATCCTTTATCTTCCCATTTTCAATCTTTATTTCCGCATCTCTTTTACCCTTTATATTTTTTTTCAGAGAAATCTCGACCCAGATGATCACTTTCGCCCATGACCCTCGACGTGGAGAAATATACTGCCGTCCTGGCCCGCCAGTGCTGGCCACCACTCCCTGGGGACGACTGGTCGACAGGTTGATTTACACCCAGCCTGGTCGTCATGCTACCCGGGAAGATCGGAGATCACCAACACCAAAGGCCATGAAGAGAAATGCCACCAACGGGTATTAGGTAGGAGGGACTCAGACGATGCATTAATTAATGAGAGAAGGAGTATTGACAAAGAAAACGTGTCATCACAGATAAGATACTAGAGAAATGGATGTATTTGAGCCAACTTCTATCTATCTACCTGCCTGGTGTTATGTCTATCGATGGATTACGTCAAGAAAAATAGAGAGGTTAGTTCGTAGTTGAACAAAAAAGATAGTGAAATGAATGGAGAGCCCGAGGGTGTGTCAAATAATGTCACCAGGCTCTTAGGTCATCACCAGGATTACTAGGTGAAAGGTCATACCTGCTCCCGAGGTCACCAGTAATGACGTGTGGGAGGGACTTAAGCTTAAGCTTGCTAGTATTTTATGTTATCCAACGCCACCCACTGGTCTATGCCACACCCTATGCCTCACTTGATGACCACTAATCTCTCTCTCTCTCTCTCTCTCTCTCTCTCTCTCTCTCTCTCTCTCTCTCTCTCTCACACATACAGGGGCCACTTTAATTCTGAAGCTGTGAAACACGTAATCTAGATAAAATAAACTAAGAATGACGCTCTGTGTAAATGCCATAAATTGCTTTTGGGACTTGTTTAGAAAAAGAAAGGAAAAAAAAAAAGATAGTGTGTACCGTGAATATGTAGTGTCCATAACATGAAAAACCAAAACGTTGTCAGTAAATGTTTCAGACAAACTCATTCCCAGTTGTCAGTTACCACTGGGGCCTGACGGCCGGCCCTCCGGCTGAAACAAGCCGGGAAAACATTCCCAGAGAATTTGTTCCAATACCTATATGCGAAGCCGAGGAAAGTTTGTTTATGAGAGTCGTCCAGGGCCGTTTCCAAGCTCGTAAGGGTGTTAAAGGGTCGTTGTAAAGGTCGTAGAATACTTTTAGGAGAGTGGCGTCTGTTAGCATTGTTGGAAATGTCATCAGGTCGTTGTGGAATGGGGTAAGTGGAAGTTGCAAAGTCGTCGCCGGGTCGTTGTGGAGCATAATCTGGAACCTTTTGTTTATCGGGGTTTGATCTCTGTGGGATCAAGTCGCTCTCAGCTCATTTCAAGAGTCACGAGAGGTTGTTGTCTGGGATCGTAAGGATCTGTTGTTACTGGGTCTCTCCAGAGAATAACCTGAGTCGTGGGTTAGTTGTGAGGGGCGGGGGCGTTGCGGTCCTGGGTTGCTGTGGCCATCGTATATGCTCTATAAGAACACTGAGGTCCTTCTAAAGGTCACGGGGTCGTTTCATGAGCGTAAGGTCTATGGTTTACCTACGGCCACTCAGGTATGGTTATTCTGAGACGGTCGTAATGTTCGAGGTGGAGATCGCGAGGTCCCTGTAGGTGCCACAGGGTCGTTGTGGGTTCCATTTCGTTGCGGTCGCGTCTTGAGGTCGTTGTCTGGTCGCTACTGAAACACTGAAAACTCTCATCAACATCTTCCTTTCACACGAGACATCTTCCCCGAATTCTTTTGTACATATCGGTCCATGTTATACAGTGGGCGGGAGCCCAACTCCCAAAATTCCTCGAAAGGTGAAACTTTTGTGTATCAGGTTTATCCGGTGGGGAATCAGCCTCATTCGTAATTTATGGGGAGGATATTACCTTCTGTAATCCCATTCATACAGAGGAATGAAGTCTTATAAGCCTTTTCATCCGAAACAAAGGAATTATTGATCTGAATATCTGTTTCAGGGAACAGTACAATGCACACCAACAATAGCTATTGTTTACATATCTGTATTTCATCGTGTGCTGTGAAATTACCCGAAAAAATGGGTAAAACAGATACGGCCTCATAAAAGAGGAGCGTCTTAGTCTATCTTTCTACACTAAACACAGGAGGACCACAATGGAAATACGTCGTCCTGAGTTTGAGTTTATTTTGGCAAAGAGTCTGAAAAGATCCCTTTCTGAGTTAAGAGTCTGTGGGCAATTATGATAAAAATGAATAAAAATATTGCTTCTGTTTCACGTAGTATTTCTTACTGTACAGGTCATATGAATTTCCAATTGATCTATAGCCATAATATATCGTAGTCTGTTGTCAATACAGTGAGTGTGTGGACGGAGCCAACCGTCCCAGCTGGACCTAGAGAAGTCCAACCTCGACCTGCCGATCTCTCAAGACACGAAACTTATGATCAGCACTTCATTGTTTACCATATCTGATATATACGACGACAAATGCCTCCACTCTCATCAACGTCTCACGTGAATTCGCTTACAAAGTTGTTCTCACGCGAAGTAACTTCACCGGCTATGAACAAGTAAGATCTCTGAGCCAGAATCTGTACTTGCTCACATCAAACTTACGCAGTATGATAAAGATCATTCACCGCCTGGTCGGTCTGCAGTCAGTGGATAGTAATGGTGGAGGGAACACAAGATGGTTTGTTGATCCAGACGCCTCAACGGTCGTCAACTGTTGGCGCAGGTGGCTCAGGTATCGCCTCCGGCCGACTCCCGCTGCCCCCCACCGGCCGCAGACTTCGCCACCTCCCTGAACATGGAATTTATTCAGGCAGGAGCAGAGCCCAGCACAATCTCCCTCCGACATAAAGTGAGAATAAATGACTCTTCACATGAGATGTCTTTATGCCATCATGCACTGCATTCACGAAACAGGGAAAATTCGTCGACGAATTCATTTCATTCACTTTTGATAATCCAGAAGCGAAATGTTCCCTCGTATTTCCAGAGCATAAAACTTTGATGAACCCAACTGGCGTCAGCAGCCTCACAGCCACAGTTTCACACCCAGCAGGCACAGCCGCCAAGTGTGACGTCATGTGTGCGCTGCTCCCAGTTATTGATTGGTTGACCCATTTGTTTACGTGTATGACGTCATAGCGAAGGCCATCAATAGCCAGACAATGGAGGCAATTTTCTGAACTGGGAATGCTATATATTCTTCACTGGTGAACGTAATATGCACTTTACTTATCACTTTATGTCAGGATGCCATGACACTATTTGTTAAGAAGAATTATGACTAAGTTTTGGCCATCGCTCGCCTAGACTCTGTAAATGACTGCCGCCTCTAACATAATCCAGGCATACATCTATCAAATGTATGTTACATTACGTAAATTTACACACCTAATGTTTCTACAGTTTAATTGTTCAGTAGCTAAACCTTCCCGGAGTTAATGTTGTTATTATACGTAAATCAACTACTGAAAATTGCTTCTGGTTTGTCTCAATCCCAGTTACCTATTGGGTTGGACTTCGCATCTATTCCTAAACACAGACCATACAGTTCCACACTCCTCAATCCTCCTTCTCCTCGTCCGAGGCCTGACCCAGATGGAGACGTACGTGCCTGACTTAAGACTCCGTCTTTATATGAAGCAGCTAATCCTCTGGCGCGACTGAGATGGACAGGAGGGGCAGAGCGTCCGCAGCTGAGGCCCAACAGCTGCCACGCCATCGACGCTGCACGCCACACATTGTCCCCCAGCAACCACGCTCACGCCAGGTGGGTCCTCTCTCTCTCTCTCTCTCTCTCTCTCTCTCTCTCTCTCTCTCTCTCTCTCTCTCTCTCTCTCTCTCTTCTCCAGGTGGCTGTAGGTGGTAGGTACCACACACCAGGGAGCTGTATTACTGGTACTACCCGCGTGGATACTGGAAGGGTTAGTGACGGTGTGCAGCGCCTTTCAAATGTCATTCCTTTGACCCAGGTAGGGAGCTGTCTTCTGCTTCTGCCTCACCCACACGAGGGCTGCTGGCTTGCAGTCCACATTCATACAATCTTTCATGTCACACATAACACCTGACAACACACAACACTTGATTCCTTCTTTATAGTTCTATAATTCCTTGCGGTGAGAGCTACGCACCAGCTCTGACTTTAGGCAAGATCTCATCGTAAATACCCTTCTCTCTCTCTCTCTCTCTCTCTCTCTCTCTCTCTCTCTCTCTCTCTCTCTCTCTCTCTCTCTCTATCAGCCGGGTATCGTCTTCTCAACACCTTCATCGGCTCCTCAAACATCGCCTGACACAATTTTTCATAACCTAGCTGAACATTCAGACCAGTTCCCATAGCCTTCATTTTAAGTCTTACAAAATAAACAGGTTTATGTTCTCACTCGCAAAAATAGTATTTCTCGTTTCCCCGCCAAAAAGAATTTAATTCTTGCCAACAAAATTTCAGATTCTGGCCTTGACTCACAAAATATATTCTCTCATACTGGCGTTCTCACACACTGCGAAATTCCCTCATGCTCTCTGGGAATGAGAAATTCTCTCCCGCCTTCACTCCTGACAAAATAAGAAATTAAACAAGACCTCCTGGAAATGGTCACGTGACCGGACTGTATGACGTCACCGGTTCGATGTCTCCCTCCACCTACCACACCAACTCCCTGCTCCTCTCCCCTCGTTGACCTTATAGTTTCGGAGGTCTTCTACCCCCACAGCTGGGCCTGGTACCTTACCTTCCCTAACGTATACCTTACGATGGTTTCGGAGGTCTTCTAACCCCCACAGCTGGGTCTGGTACTTTACTTTACCTAACGTATACCTTACGATGGTTTCGGATGTCTCCTAACCCCCGCAGCTGGGTCTGGTACCTTACTTTACCTAATGTATACCTTACGATGGTTTCGAAGGTCTTCTAACCCCTACAGCTGGGTCTGGGACCCTGCAGATGTTTTGTTCGATCTAGCTGCTGGAGGCCCGTAGGCCTGCGTGACTCCCACATCCTGGCAGGTCTGGTCGTTCCTACTGGTGTTCGTCCAGGTCCGGCCGTCACAACAGCTCAACACGCAGGTTAGATTTTGAGAGAAAGAGGCGAATGGATCTGAGATCCTCCGCGGCAGGAGCAGCAGCAGCACCCTTCGCCCCCACCCACTTAAGGGGGAGGCCACGGGGTCGAAGACCTCTGACCGATTTTTAGTTCTTGTGGTCAAAAACCATCTCTGCTGTCGGCAACTTTTGTACATCTACAAATTAATGTTAAGGAAAGATATCTTTTACCTAATTGTGTGTAGAGCCCTATACAGCATTTTGACCATTTTAGAATTGTTGATAGATTTGAAAACGTGGGCAGCTTAGTGTGGCAAGTGGGAGGACTATTTCGCTGCAGTCTGTCTTCAAAGAAGATGGCTGCAGATCCTTCCTAAATTTCTCCATCGTACAGACCATAATTTTCCCAATGGTTGCCGGTAATGTAGTAAACAATTCTGGGTCGCATGTTTACAGAAGCTTCTCTGGCGGGGGAGGGGTTAAGATAACTTCTGATTTCAACGATATTTTTCTTTCTTGTCTTTTTAAGGTTTTCGCGCCAACTGGCAAAATATCTTAAGAGCTGGACATGTGAACCTTGCTTTCCAGGTGTGAGTCATGATATTCCTCTCTCGTCTGCGTTCATTGTTCCCAGCAGTTGCCAGCTGTGAGGCCGAGGATTCTGAACCATCTGACGTATGGAGGGAGAGGGAGTGTATGTCCCTCTTCTCTTGAGAATAAACTTTTGAAATCAGAAAAAAATCTGGACTCTGGACACTCTCAGACTCTGGAAATCCATCCGTCATTAATGATACTGCTACATACAAAGTCTTCTCTTCGTGAGATTAATTGTGTCGAACCGCGTCATCATTGGTTTAATCTCTCCCGTCTTGTAGGTTCGTTAAATCCAGCCTGTCATCCTTTCAGTAATATCATCTGTCACTTGTGTTCGCTGTGGGTCAAGGTCATCAGACATCAGACCCCGAGGTTCTTCACATTGTTCTGTCGATGTTACCTGTTTTTGTCTGGTATTGTGTCCTGCTGTTCACTTCTTCTCTTACAACGAAGAAGGAACTTTTCTTTAATAAGCGACATGTTATCTTTTTAGTGTGGTTGTTACGAGTATCAGAGACAGTAGAGGTGTTAACACAGTCCTGGGAATTGAGCTTTTCACCTAAGAGGTCTTAGACATAACCTCTGATTATTTTTTTCCTCCCGCAAAAGCAGCGAGTTTACTGCACGTTCCTCCTACCTATCCTGTGGGCGGTGGCACAGAAGATGACACACGCTGTACATAAGGCCCACTGATAGGGACATGATGACTGAGTTCCATTATACGTCACGTACAACGAGAAGTGCTTTCAAAGTCTGGCGGCTTGATGATACACGTATTGTGAAGTCCAATTTCTCCCCGCAACCTAACCCTCGTCCACCGTCCCCCAGCCCTACATGCACCCCTACCATCCACACCTGACTTACCCCCTACCAGAGGCTCCCCGATCACTGTAACATGAGAGCGGCCGGTGAGAGGTGGGCAACAGGAGCGACTGGACCAGTTACGTACGGTAGCCACCGTTTGCCTCCACACCAGCCAAACTCACCTCCCTACAGCAACCACCATGAAAGAAAACGGTAAGAGTGATGAATAATATCACTTTCATTGAATTCATTTCCTCAGTTTAGACCAGCGAAGCAACTCCGAATATGGAAGAAGCAACATAATTAATTCAGTGTAAATACACAATAGCTCCCAAAACCTTCCTTTAAATTTCACACGTTTCTTCATTGTCCAGTTTCAAAGGACTACATTTCCAGCCTGCAATAACATAAACATGTTGGGCATAACCATAGCCTCCGCTCTATCCTGGATACCCCATTTAATGAACGTAACAGTATCTTCCCCAAAGCTGAGGGTGTTGTATGGCTGCCCCAATTATCTTTTCTTTTGAGCAAGTGTTCCATACCTACAGGGGTGTTACACGCCTCAGAATGGAGCACTGCTCGCATATCTTCGGTGTCTCTTCATCCACCTGTCTCTCTCTTAGCTCAAGTGGAATGACAAACCGTCTAGCTTATTCATCCTCCATCTACCACCTTGTTTTGACCATGCCTTCTGTTCACCACCATAATGTTGCTCTCTTCGGCTTTTGCTCGCGTGTGACTGACTGTGTCCTTAAGGCAGCTGTTCATATCATTGTTATATTACGAAAAACTTCGGTATCCAAAGAGGTGGCTTTCTACGTATATTCCTATAAGCTTTACGTCACGCTGTCTGTACTGCTAAATATAAAGTCGCTTGCGTCATAGCTTGATGACTGTCTTCTTGAATATAAATATATATCCTTTTTTTCTTTTTTTCATACTATTCGCCATTTCCCACGTTAGTGAGGTAGCGTTAAGAACAGAGGACTGACCCTTTGAAGGAAATCCTCACTTGGCCCCCAGTTTCTATATAACGTGAAAGAGTTCCTCACAAGGTACGAATTAGTCATTAAGGAAACTGTTATAATCCCGTTTGTTAGATCTTATACACACAGGGAGCGTAACCTCAGGCTGCGGGAGCGTGTGTGATGCCAGGAGCCCCGGGGAACACCAGGGTTCCTGCTCCGTGCAGGGTTCGTGACCACTCAACATGCCAGGAGCCCCAGGAACACCAGAGTTCCTGCTTCGTGCAGGGTTCGTGACCACTCAACATGCCAGGAGCCCCGGGAACACCAGGGTTCGTGCTTCGTGCAGGGTTCGTGACCACTCAACATGCCAGGAGCCCCGGGAACACCAGGGTTCGTGCTTCGTGCAGGGTTCGTGACCACTCAACATGCCAGGAGCCCCAGGAACACCAGGGTTCGTGCTTCGTGCAGGGTTCGTGACCACTCAACATGCCAGGAGCCCCGGGGAACACCAGGGTTCCTGCTCCGTGCAGGGTTCGTGACCACTCCAGGCTCAACATGGCTCACCTCTTTTAATTAGATTCGCGAACTGTGTATTGTACATATGTATGTATGTTATCCTCGAGTACCGTCCAGTAGTGCTGCTTGGCCGGCGTATGTAGCTCTTTAGACGAGTTTGTTACCAACACTTTCGGTCCTCAACACAAAAGCTTAGGATTTATTCCATATTTTGTCACTGATAATGGTTACACGGGTTTAAGATGACATATATCTCCTTACCTGTGAAAGTTATAATACTTTAGAGAGCGTCCTCCTCTTATCCTGTGAAAAAAAAGTTATAATACGTACTTTAGATAGCGGGCGTCACCATCTGAGTTGTGAAAGTGATAATGTTTTAGACAGCATCAAACTCTTTAACTGTGAAAGTGATAAACTTTAGAAAGCGTCCACCTCCTCAACTCTGAAAGCGATATACTTTAGAGAGCGTCCACCTACTTAGCTGTGAAAGCTATAATACTTTGCTTCAGGGACTCATTTTCCTTTTTTCATTACTTATTCCAAACTTTCCTCATGCTTCAGGGACTCATTTTCTTTTTTCATTATTTATTCCAAACTTTCCTCATGTGATCAGATGGGTAACGTAAGTACCCCCAGGAGGAGATCTCTTACTCCAACTAATTTTTGTTCCCATTATTTACACTTCTTTCTTTTTTTACAACTTGATATCAAGGAAATGACTTTCACGATGATCAGACAGTCCTTAAGACGAAGGATCCTTATAATATCTCAAGGTAATGATAGTCATCTTTCTTGTGTCTCGATTCAAGATTACCTACTTCCACATTATTTCTTACCGTGGTAATAGCAGTATTACCATACCGACATCATACCTTGAGGTACAGAATATTTCTCTTCCCACTATCCCTCGACCTGGAGTTTAAATGAATGAAAACTGAACATGGCTTCACCTCTATGATGCATTGGATTTTCCCACAGATAATATTTCCTGGTAACTTTTCTTCCGCAGCTAAACATTTGATCCTTTAACTTAGGCTCCTTTGACCAAATGGATGGCCTCCTGTCCAAGTACCTCACCAAACTACCGACCTGTCTATAGACTGTTAAGTTCCAGTCGCTCTCTCTCTCATTCACTTTCAGTGTCATTCATATTTCCATCAACTGGTTCTGATGTACGTATTATACAGGTGAGTCGGCTTACCTGACTCATGTTATCTCTCTTGCTGGAAAGAATTGTTTGGTGTTGTGACCTTTTCCCCAGTGCATCCCATCCTCGTGTTCCTGGGTACACACACACACTCTAGCTGGGTTATTTCTGGTCCAGACATACCCAGAATTATTCATCCCCCTGTGAGTCAAGCCATGGAACTCATCTGTATCCCATGGTTCCTGACTCACTGTGGTGTCTGGATGCCTCATTGACTCAGCCAGCAGCAGCCGGGCCCAGCCTGGGTACAATAAGGGCCCCTCAGCGACAACCTAGGGCTGGTGACACCCACAGGAGACCCAGCAACATGTCGTCGGTCAGCACTTGCGGCAGCCTTCGCCTCAAGACGGAACGACACCCGGGTCTTGTGGGAGCCGCTCGACGCACTCTCCTCCAGAGGACGTTGGACGCTCGACTGATCCCCGGCATCTGTATAAGACACGGACGACGGCAGGAACCACCGGGTTAACGTCTGCAGTGTCCTCATCACCGGCTCGGAAGACTCGGGATCCCGTCCCGTGAATACTATTGCTCCTGCTCCCGATCCTCCAACACCACCGGCAGGAGAGGAATTTGACACTTCTGATAAACTGATAAACGTCACCTCCAGCTCCCGGGCCAGGAATAGGAGCAGGAACACCGACAGCTGGAGGAGCAGCAGCAGCAGCAGACGGAGAATGTGATACTTCTCGTGAGGCTCCTAATGATGAGGGAGTAACTTCCGGGTTGGCGGCTCCGCGCACACCTCCAGCGTCGTACTGTCTCACTTGCTCTTCGTCGGGTAATTGACTCCTTTAATCACGACGGTGTAGCCCTTGGGTAAGACAGCCTGGCCTTCGACCCGATCATTAGGGTCATGCCAAAGGCCAGGACATCATACCCAAGGATCGTACCGTCCTGCTCAAGGGCGTGAATAACTCGAGAGCTCTTGGTGTTGAAGGTTTCTATCCAGAGGCATCTAGAAGTTCCACCTCAGAGGCATGGCCTATCGTACCCTGGCCATCAGATGCCAAGTATACAAGAATGTGCCACTTTCTGCGAAGCCTCTTTCGGGTTCATGGTTGACCGTGATACAGAATAATGAGGGCTGCAGCCTCACGACGAAGATATGATGTGACCTGTCTCTTCAAGGTCTGTGGTGCAGCTCTTCTGTCACTAACACCAGAAGTTGAGGCGGTTCTCCACAGGATGGACACGTCCAGTGTCGTGTTGGCAGTTTCCGCCTCTGTGTAGTTACCACGTGTAGCATCTTGTAGTGACACGTTCTTCAGCACATGTTCGAAGGTGCTATATAACCTACTCTTCCTGTTGTTGTGTGATGCATGGCAGCGACGCAGTGATGTCGTGTGTGGTGTCGTGTGGTCCAGTACCTGCACATGAGGCAGCAAGTCAAGCAGTATGAGACGCAGAGTCCAGAGCTTTGCTTTAGTCTTGGCTTCCTTCCCACAAGCTCGTACTTGTGCTACTTAAAGCTCCTCTGGTTCTCTGAGGTAATAGTGGTCAGTGTAGACTGCCTAAGAAAGTTCAGAATGTCCTGTACCAGTGATAAACCACTGACACTTGTTATGGGCTACTGGTGGCTGTTGCAGACCATCTGTGGTAGACCTGGGCTACTGGTGGCTGTTGCAGACCAACTGTGGTAGACCTGGGCTACTGGTGGCTGTTGCAGACCAACTGTGGTAGACCTGGGCTACTGGTGGCTGTTGTGGCATTTCGGGACAAGTATAGCGGCCTCTGGGTTAATAGTAACAGGTCAGGAGTAACCTGGTCTGGGTTGTGTAGGGGAAGGTTCAGGGCTACAGGTATACAGTCGGTCCGGGATACATGCTGAGGGTCTGAGCTACCTGCAGAGGTCTGGCCAACTTGTGAGACACATTTCCAATACCTGGCAGTCGCCTCCAGCATGTTAAAACAAACTTCTCTTACATTTCTCTCCCTTTAATCTGTCCGACGTAACTTTTCCTTCGTCAAAAAAATAGAAAAAAAAATTACCGTCCAATCACATCTGCTTCCTTGTCATCTGGCAAGTCGTACAGTTAGTTCGCCGTGAGAAATGATATCCAGTGATAGTTTGTTGTGCGTTGGAGTGATCTCTCAGGACATGATCTGTCATATTCTCCAGCTGAGTGACGCCCTGACATAACAGGTTTAGCGCTGGCCATGAAAATCAACACGAGTCAATTAATACTTGTATATCAAGAGCTGAATATCTCACGCCTAATTTCGTAAGATCAGACACACACGAAGGAAGAGAGACACACGTCAGAGGTGTCACGTAACAGATTCTACCGCAACGTAACTCTTCCTGTGCACCTCAGGGACACTGGCCCGATCCTTAAGCAAAACGGTAACTGTGTGACCCATGTGTGCAATGGCCTGACCTTTCACCTGATCCTTAAGGGTTAGGTCAAAGGCCAGGCCATCATAATCAAAGGGTCGTACCGTCGTATTCTAGCACTTTGGGTTTAAATATAAAAGGGATATGTAGAGTACATCTTCCTTCGACATCTTGCCTCATAATGTACCTACAACAGTTTCCCACCTTACATTTTTTTTTTCTACCTTGGAGGCTCCAGTCGCGGACAAAAGGCCGGGCCTTAATCTAAATACAAAGGGATTAATGAGAGGGGAAAAAAGAAGAGACAAGGATTTTCAAATACTCAACACTGACATTCAGATTCAATTTGCGTTATGTAATCAACTTAACCCATAAACTTCATAACACATTACTGTGTACGCAGGCGTGGAGCAGTTACATATACTGTAACCCAGAACTGTTGAATTAGTACATAAGACTCACTAGACGTGCCGCTGTAATAAAAGTGGTCTGTCGTTGCTGTATTAAGAATATATGTTTTATTTGTAGGTGACAAAGAGATAGTTCATTATGCTGACTGTACGTAGATATTTTGCACACAACCCACGAGTGTGGTTCTCTGTGGAGCGTGTGAGTGTTGAAGCTCAAACACTTCAGTACGACAACTTTACCCTCTGAGTACGACGACTTTACCACTTGACTACAACGACTTCACCTCAAGAGTACGATGACAATTCGAGGACGAATATTCCACTTCTTCAGGACAAAGAGAACGATGACTTTCATAACCTGACTAAGCCGCTGTCTTCAAGGAGGTTAAAGGTCATTATAAAGGCCTAGCGACCCGTGAGGACGTGCTGGCGGGCGTGTAATTAGTGCTATTATTGTCGAGTGTCGTGCAGGATCAAGCGAAGAGAGCGAGGCAGGCGATACACCCGCCAGAGGGGCTGGCTGACTGGCCGACGTCATGAGTGCCGGTCGAGGAGCGTCGTCACCTCCACGACTGGTGAAAGACGGTCGCCAGGAGGTGGCAGGATTAGGCAAGGTCACGTCAAGTCATGCAAGGTCACGTAAGATCGTGTAAGGTCACGCTAGGTCAGGTTCGTCGCGTGGGAAGGAGGCGGTGAGGCAGCGCAGAGAGCAGTGTTGAGCCACGGAGGTCAAGTGATGCCAGATCAGATCATCTGAGGTCAGGTAAGGACAGATTGAGTCACACGAAGAAGAGACCGCAACACCGGGTATAATTAGGTCACGTAAGATTGGACAAGGTCACCCAAGGTTGTGTATGTGTAGTCTGCTTATAGACAGGATAGCCCACATATGGGAAGGACAGACAACTGGAAACTTGAGGGTCCATGACGAAGGTTATCTGTCGAGGGACAGTAGAAATGTCTTGAGGTCGGTCTAATCTCGAACTAAAGTGATAATATTTTCTTACGTCGTTAAAATCATTTAAGTATTTTGTAAACTTCTTTTAGATCCCCTCTGAGCCGATGCTTCATTGATATAAAAAGAGAGAGACTGGTTTCAGGTGTCCGAGTCTTTGAACATTTAAGTCTTGTTTCTGAGCGGCGACAAGAGTTTTGTTGCTCTTCTCTGAATTCGTTCTGGTTTTCCTCCGTCTCTGACCATCCTCGGTGACCACGTCTCCCAACACTACAGCAATTTGTCACACTCATTTTCAATCTACAAACAGTCAGTGTTTCTCTGCCTGGGCTATATTTCCTAATTTCGTGTTATCTACAAATTTTGAAATTCTATCTGCGTCCGGGTCGTCGATGCAGATCACGAAAAGTATGGTCAGAAATGGTCACATGGGAGAGCTAAGTCACACATGGTCAGGAAAGGTCAGTCAGGCCAGGAGTGGGAAGGGGTGCGGTGTGCTGGGGACGAGCCAGTGTGGCAGGGGTCTGCCCGGCCGCCTGCCTGCCTGGCCTTTTGTTAACGTGAAAATCAAGTGGCGAGCCAGATGTTGGGAGTTATCGACTGACCCACTACTGCTGGCTGGCTCTGGGGCTGTCAACAGGACGTGGGGGGAGGAGGGAAGTCTCTCTCTCTCTCTCTCTCTCTCTCTCTCTCTCTCTGAGTGACACTTGAAAGAGCTACTCTCTTCTGGTGTCATTGTACTGAGGCAGGAGGGTGTCGCGCCCTTGTTGTATATACGTATGCTGGAGTAAGACATGAAGGCTCCTCGTCCTTGTGTAACTCCGGTAGGGGCAAGGCTCAGCCATCCTAGTATTGTTGGAGTAGTGTTAGGTCGCTGGGGTAGGTCGTCCGAGCATTGTTGGGGAAGGGGTAAGGCTGGGTCGTCCTAGTGTTGCTGGGGTAATAGTAAGGCTGGGTCGTCCGAGCGTTGCTGGGGTAGAAGTAAGGTTGGGTCGTCCCTAGTGTTGCTGGGGTAACAGTAAGGCTGGGTCGTCCTAGCGTTGCTGGGGTAGAAGTAAGGTTGGGTCGTCCCTAGTGTTGCTGGGGTAATAGTAAGGTTGGGTCGTCCTAGCGTTGCTGGGGTAACGGTGAGGCTCTACTAACACTCTACCATCATTAAGAACTGTAAATCATCTTTCATCATGCACTAGTGATTAATGAGTCGCTGCTTTTAGCATACATACAGTAATTATTCACTGGCTTTTTATCATACATACTGTTAGTTAATTATTCACTGGCTTTTCAGTGAATTAATTCGGGCCTGATTTTTCAATCTGCATTCATCAAGTATGGCACCTTTATCTTACTGCACAGCTTCGTGTGTGTAGACACGGCTCATTGCTATAACACTGCACAGCTCCGCTGTACCGTTATTGCTCTCTGTATCAATGACAACTACGCTCACGGTGGAGCTCACTGCGCTCTTCATGTTGCTCAAAAATATTGTCTTGACATGATGATTAAAGATGGTCCCTGCTTCACCCCGAGGCTACGTGCATATGCTTTCATTTGCACAAGGCCTCCGTGGTGTGGCGTTTCGGATGGGTTTGAATCATGGGCGCGGCTATCGTCCCACACCCAACTCAGCTGTTCATCCTCCCTTCGGGGTTGGTTCGATAAACGGGGATGTGTTTAGGTTGGCGTGTGTTTGATGCGAGGATACAAGGTTAAGAGACGTGGCAAAGGCGAAGGTCAAATTCTCGCGTTGTAACATACGTAGCAGGTGAAGGAAGTGTATGAGAGATGTCATAGGTTGTAGGTGTACCTGGTCCAACGTGTGCAAGTGGGACTGAAGTTATAGGTTGGTTCCGTACGTCTCACGTCAGTATAACAAGGCAACCGTACCGTGAAATATTACTCATTCAGGCTTTTCAGTATTAGACACCGCGTTAAATACGTGCATCTTTTTTTAAATCCATTGTTTGACAATCAAGATCCCTACAAGGCTGGGCACCAGTCAGGTATGGAGGTTAATGGCTTCCTCGACTCACAGATCGGTAACTCAGAACTTATGTAGTATCTTTCTTATATGATCATATATATAGTTGATACAGGAGACCATATATACAGTTTATACAGGAAGCTTGATACGTGTTTCGTCGTTTTTGCTACACAGGCGCCATCAATTGTCTGTTACCGATGACGTGCTGCGCGTACACACCGAACGGTGCTCTCATCCCTGGCGCACGACCCTTGGGTAGGATGGCCTGGCTGTGACCTGGTTCAAGAGGTCAGGTCAGAGGTCAATCCATCCTACACAAGGATCGTATCATCATGTTTCAGGGTCAAATTTACGACTATCATGGAATATGACGTCACTGTGACGCATGTGCTGCTACACCAGGACCTATACAAAATCAGGGTCGACTCGTAGACAGTAGACTACCACGATGTTTGTGGCACTGTCTTGACCGGTAGAGTGGAAGTTGTTGAAGAATTATCATGAGAAAGATGGCATGTCTCAGCCTGGTCAACCTTAGCGAGGAGCTCCTATCACATGTGCTGGGGGTCGTGTCGAAGGAAGGAAGATATGTGTGAGAGGGAATGGTGAATGTATATGCCCTTCCTGAGGCAGGTGATGGGGAAAAGGAGTCTCTGCCATCTAAAGGGAAAGGCGTTGGTAAAGGTATGGAAAAAGGAGAGTTTGGCTTTAAGAAGTAACAGTGTCGGAATTAGGATGGGAAAAATATGAAGGTACTTGTGCAGAGGGTAAGGTGTTGGAGGAGGGATGAGGCGAGGAAGGGCGGCTCTGTGTTCACAAGGGTTGGTTTGATGTGTGGCCATGGTTAACACACACCACACCAGTAATACATGACAACCTACCACTGCCTCTATATACCCAGTCTCTCTCCTCACACCACTTCCTCCGCCACACTCACGCAACACATCCACTTGGATGATCTTAAGTCTTCTTCATGACTGGGTCGACCCGCACTGAGGGTACGGTGGCCTGACCTGTATAACCTGACCCCCTGAGAGACAGATCAAAGGTCATCCCATTACAGCAAAACTACACACCGTTGCACTCAAGGGTCATAACCTCGTACTCAAGGGTCATAACCTCATGCTCAAGGGTCGTACCACCGTACTTAAAGACCAAACCCTTACGTGCTCCACAACCTGCTATGTACGCTAGATGGAACCCTGCCCACTGCCAGGGTGTGCGTTACTGCCTTACAGCCTCAGTTTCCGTGGCTTGGAAGCAAGACCCACAACTTCTTGCTTCGTGATCCCTCCCGCCTCCCTGATGGAGAATGTGTACACATAAGGTCTCTGGTACTGCGTAAACGTCTCGACCGCTATCGATGTATGTTTGATGCAAACGTATTCGCTACGGAGTTGTACGCTCCTTTCACACTCCAGAGACTGAATCTCAAACCATTTGGAAGCAGGATTGTTTCTAGAAAGTTAAACTCTGTTTCATATTTCGTTGCTTAATTACTCGGCCCCATGAAGAGATGTATGAAATGTGATCAACTCAAGGATATGCACTGGTAGACAGAACTTGTTGGTGTTTACATACACCATCCCCTCCTCCCGTTCAGTTGCCACCACGTAAATATCTTGGTTTGCTATTTTTCCCCAGCTTCCCTGAGGCATCCTTATTTTTCCTCTCCAAGTGAACAAGGAAAGGTTCAGACTTCAACTCTTGAGATTAAATACCTTGCCTTTTTAGCTCTGACCAAACTTGTTCTTCGTAAACCTAATTACGAAGAGGATTTCCTATACTCGTTGCAGTGGTCTGTGTAGAGCGATGGGGAAACCTTTCAAAAATTTCGCAAACCAGAACAGAAAATGCTTCAACACACTCAATCAGTTCAGATGTGCCTGATCTAAATCTACTTATGGTGACACAAGTCTCATAACTGAAGTTGTTCGAACAACTTTATTCAATCTAGGAGAGGAAAAATCAGCCAGTGTGGCCAGGGAGATGCATAATTTGAGGCCTGAACCACTGGCGTCGGCAAGGCATACTGAATTTGTACGTCAGGCAGCGCGGGGGAGCAGCCGTCCACATGTCGTACTGCATTGTACATGAAAGGAGCCTATGGTGGGTGGTTGCTTTATCGGATTTTAGGCAAAATGTTGTACAACCAGCTTATTACTGGCAGTCGTGTGGAATGTTGTTCCTGGGTCACGTAATCACAGGTGGGAGGAATTGTCTATATTTTTCAGTTTTTGTCTCCAACAACATCACGATTCCTGCCTGTTAGCGACTGGGCCAAGTCAGGATACTTGACAGCCACTGTAGTGCTGGCTCACTGCAGGGCCGTAACATACTCTCCCGATACCCAGGTGGGTAGTGGTACCTCCCTGGTCAGTGGCTGCCTCCTACCTACTACTATTACTACTACTACCTCGCATCACGTCTGTGACGGTACGTGTCGTCACGTCCGTGATGGTACGTGTCGTCACGTTCGTGATGGTACTTGTCGTCACGTCCGTGATGGTACGTGTCGTCACGTCCGTGATGGTACGTGTCGTCACGTCCGTGATGGTATGTGTCGTCACGTCCGTGATGGTACTTGTCGTCACGTCCGTGATGGTACGTGTCGTCACGTCCGTGATGGTACTTGTCGTCACGTCCGTGGCGATACGTGGCCACTCCTGTATCTCGGCTAACAATCAATTTTGCCACCTAGACCGCTGTCAGTTGCCACCTTCGTTAACGAGAGGTGTCATCTGAGACACATGCACAGTTCACATAGTTAACTATCATTCTGGTTAACTACGCCTTTAAGATCACTATCATCAAGGTTACCCATACCTTGCTTAACATCATTGTTGTCCATGGCTTGGTGAACTAACCTCTTGGTTACCCATGACATGGGTGAATAACCTCTGCTATAATTATCATCATTACTGCTATCATTATCATTTCATTATTATTATTATTATTATTATTATTATTATTATTATTGTTATTATTATTATTATTATTATTATTATTATTATTATTATTATTATTATTATTATTATTATCATTATTATTATTATTATTATTATCATTATCATTATTATTATCATTATTATTATTATCATTATTATTATTATTATTATTATTATCATTATTATTATTATTATTATTATTATGATTATTATTATTAATATGAATATCATTATAGCCATTATAACTATAATTTTGTAATGATCAATATCATCATCACTATTGTTATCATTACAACCACTGTGTCAGAAAAAGCGTTTGGTTATAATGATCTGGTCGCTAGAGGTTAAGGTTGGTTAGGTTTGGTTACACGAGGTTAGGTGGGTAGGAGGTAGTAGCTTGGATGACTTAGTGGTCAGACTAGCATGGGTCAGGGTACAGAGTATTATTAATCGTTGTGTAGTTAAATTAGTTAATCGTTAAGATAATACTGATTATCCAGGTTATCCGAACGATGTTCATGGAGAGTTAAGATAACACTGGTGACTTCAGCCAAGAAGAGATCAGGTTACATTTAACGACGTAATACACTGTTGAATTAATCTCGGATACATGTATAATACACCAAAACCAGAGTCCCTTGCGTATAGTCACTCCCCACAGACGGTACTGTATAATGTACAATGAACCTGGATATATCATACGTTCACGTTTGTAAAATGAACTACATTTGCCTACCGAATGCATCACATGCGTGAGAGGTAACAAGATGATAACAAGACTACAATTCGGCTGTTATCAATAAAATCAGTACAAGAGAGAGCCAGCACCATGATTTGCCTGGCCACACGGGAGCCTCCCGCCAAACTCCTGTAGGTGGCGTCCCTTGAGGCGGGAAAAGGCCAACAGACACCACCACCTCCCCCTGTGCTACAGAGAAGACGAACCTAAATCTTCTCTATCCTCCAGCTGCTCGTCTCTCTACTACGAGGAAGACTTTCAGACAGTCTTGAATATCCCGAAACTCTGGGGAAGGAAGTAGGTCAACTGTGAATTTCATGAGCGAGCGGTGGCGCGAAGGTAAATGACTGGTCTGACTTGATGAGAATTCGTTGTCTTGGATCGCAGAGATGTTATTATTTTTTCTTTATTATAACATACACTTGTAAACTGATCATTATCACCATCCTTATCATCACCGCACTATAACCATGAGGCATCACCATCATTACTACCCTGTCCTGGGCTGATAAGGCCTCCTGTTGTCTTGTCTTTCTCATGTAAACTGTCAGTATGACCACCGTCAGTATGACCACCGTCACCGTCAGTATAACCACCGTCACCGTCAGTATAACCAATGTAGCAACACATCCCAGGAACCTGGTGTTGTGGTATAACCAACTCTGACAACCTGAATTAGACATCCACTGTGGTCAGTTCTTGAGCACCAGACAGTCATCTCGTCTTCGACCAAGTCCTTCCCCCCAGGCAGGTAGGTGATGATGACCCTTACCACCGGAGGTCGCCCACATCTAGCCCACCTCCAATCACCGTCTTTCCTCCACCCCGCCAGGGGGACGACTCCTCATTTCCCTGGGCATGACTTCGTTCGGCCATTATCACCCGCTGACTGACGTGATTTTTGGCCGCACATAAATAGCTGGGGGGCGTCAGCCTGACGTCAGCCGAGCAGTTCACTTGCTTGGGGCCATAAGAGCGGCTGAGCAGGTGCTGGCTGACTCCTAGGTCTCTCTCTCTCTCTCTCTCTCTCTCTCTCTCTCTCTCTCTCTCTCTCTCTCTCTCTCTCTCTCTCTCTCTCCTGCAGGAGACTCACCGTCCGCCTCCCCTCAGCATCAGTCATCAGGTGGCTATGAACGCCTCCTCCGGCTGGCTGGAGCCCCGCAGGGCACCACCAACACCCGTCGTCCACAGCATTTCCTACGGCACCCAGACCACATGGGACTTGCTTCCTGCTGCACACACACACACACACACACACACACACACACCTGGAAAACGACGCGCACCTCCTGCCGAAGTACGGTGCGTCGGCAAGCTGCCGCCTGCTACCTGACGCCTCGGAACCTGGACGATGTCGCTACACCATCAACAAGTATCACCATCACCAGTATCACTATCACCAGTATCACCATCACCAGTATCACTATCACCAGTATCACCATCACCACCACCATCATCACCATCATCACCACCATCATCAACATCATCACCACCAGTATCACCATCACCACCAGTATCACCACCACCACCACCAGTATCACCATCATCACCACCAGCATCACCATCACCACCACCAGCATCACCATCACCACAGTGTACCCGCCGTCCTCGGCAGTATTGGACAGACAGATGACGGCAGAATCGATTTCCACTGTAGACTTGACGGTACATTGCTTCAAGTGGCACTCACTGCTCTCACAGCCGAGGCCGCCTCTCACTCATTCCTCTCACACCCAAGGCCCGCCTCTCACTCATTCCTCTCACACCCAAGGCCCGCCTCTCACTCATTCCTCTCACACCCAAGGCCCGCCTCTCACTCATTCCTCTCACACCCAAGGCCCGCCTCTCACTCATTCCTCTCACACCCAAGGCCCGCCTCTCACTCATTCCTCTCACACCCAAGGCCCGCCTCTCACTCATTCCTCTCACACCCAAGGCCCGCCTCTCACTCATTCCTCTCACACCCAAGGCTTCCTTCTCACTTACAGCTCTTACACACCGCTCTCACACCCGAGGCTCCTCTCTCACTGCTCTTACACGTTAGGCCAATCTTTCACACCCGAGGTCCACCTCTCACTGCTCTCACCCCCGAGATGCATATCTCACACGATCGTTCTGAGTCCCTTGCTCACAGCTACCTCCACCCCCCCACCATCGTGCCCCTGCCACTACTCCAGTGAGTCCTGCACACCAAGCTGGTGTTACCGGACTCTGCCTACATAAGACGACACCCTGACAGTAAAGACTCTTTTGGCGAAGCTGTATCAGTAGTAGTGGACTGAAGGGTCGTTGTCTCATTCTTGATCGCCGTTTCCCAAGTTAGCGAGGTAGCGCCAAGAACAGACTAAAAAAAAACAAAAAGGACCTCGTTCGATTACATCCATTCTCCAGCTGTCATGTGCAATGCGCCGAAGCCACAGCCTCCTATCTACCACCAGGTCCTGCAGACCTTCCCATGGGGCCTGGGTCTTGCACGGTCGTGTAACTTCACCTGCGGATGCATGTTGATAAGCGCTTCAGCATCCCACCAGAAGTAGGTTGCCCTCTCGTAAATTTAGCTTCTCAGAGGCAAATATCCCTTAACCTGTGATAACATGGTGTAATTTTCCAAGTCATTCTCCTCCTGCATTCCCGCGCACACAATCCTGCAGACGTGCCAACACGGAGCTGGAGGGGCGGTCGTGCGTGCGTGGTATTCGGGTCCAGGCGGCAGAAGGTGGGTCACTCACTGTAAGGCTAGTACCCTTAACCCGTGTTTACTGCCGGACGTCCGGGGTCCGGGGTTCCCATCCCCTCACCAAATATACCTCTCGTCCCTCACGATCGCTCCCCATCGCCCAAGCCACCGTAGTTAAGATAATGAACTAAAATATCTAACGTAAATATCGGACATGGAATTGAAGGGAGTATAACAAAAGTGAAGCAAAGTACTTTTGAGTAGCTATTGACGTTTAAACTTGTAAGTAAATATCATTAGGAAACTGTCAGGCCAAGCCTTCGGCACCACCACCGTGATATTTTACCGAGCGTGTCATGACTGGAGGCAAAATATCCCTCATATATGTTAGGCGTTGCGAAGTATTGGCAGTACCAGACCTGTCCATAACCGAACATGCGATACAGAACTAGAAATTCCACATCTTCGAGCATGGAAATGTTATGACATTCCCCAAACCAGTCAACCGTTCTTGATGCGCATTGAATAGCAAAAAAAAAATCGTTCTTTTATCAAATATTTTTTTTTCCTGGAAAGTCCACAGGCAAGTAAAATAAAAATTCTACACTAGAGGTAATTTTGATGACGCAATGCCACGCGACCCCCCGAGACCCTGACGATATAATAAAACTTTCAAATGTAACAACTTTATAGACTGTAATTGAGCAGAATTCACGTATCATCGGCATTAACAGATAAAGATAATGACTTTTTAATTCGTATCTTTAACGCGATGGTACTGAATTATGAAGGAAATTATATGACTGAAAATATAGCGAACACCCCTCAGAAGTTACATGTCGAAAATGATACGAAGGGGTGTGGAAGAACAGAAAACGGGAGTTTCTGAAGACCCAGCTGCACGATTTCAAATGCATTCGCCAGTGTCACACGTCAGAGTCGAGGCCGAGGTATGGGAGCTCTCTGTACATATACATATATATATATATATATATATATATATATATATATATATATATATATATATATATGGGTCTTGTACTACCCTCCATCCTTGTACTTTGCTGAACGATACATCATGCTAGTCTCCGCTCCAGTGCTTGGTTAGATCATACCCGCTGTACCATCCACCACACCAACCAGTGCTTTGTTACGTGATACACCCAACACCTTCCCTTCATCTTAATACTACATCATATCATATTCCCCTGGTAAGTGTGTTCCGTACCGATCTCTTGAATCCTACACCCAACCTTCTGATACAAGGTAGAGTTATACACCCAAGTGGTATTGGATCTTAAAGGTAAAGTTCAATTATACAGTCCAGTGGCCTTGCCTCTTAATATTAGGTTCAGTTGTACACCTCTAGTGGCCTTGCTTCTTGATATAAGGTTCAGTTATATACCTCCAGTGGCCTTGTTTCTTATCACAAACTTAAATCATTCACCTCGAGTGGTCGTGTTTGTAGTATTCCATTTGAATGTACAAGAGAGGTAGCTCTCCATGCCTACATCTGATCGACTCGTGTACACCGTGAGGAACCAACCCTTCACCGTAGTTTGAAAGGAATCATACACTCTTGACCACCATACTGGCCCCTGCATCAGGTGTGGTGCTGATCCCTGGTAGTCTCACCGGCCTATTATTGAGGTCCGTGTCCTCAGAAATAGACATCCCTGTGGGAACTCTAGGTGAGTTCCCGGCTGTCTGCTGGCTAGGCCAGTCCCTGGTGTGGCGCCGCTTTGCCCCAGCCCAAGTTGTCACCCAGATATCTACCAGCCGCTGGAGAGACGAACGGTGGGCTGAGCTGCGCGACACCACCTCCTGCCAACGGCGCGCGGATCCCGAGTCATCGAGTGCGACGTTGGATTACATCCTCTCAGTAGCCTTACAGAATGTGTGAATGTCCTGAGGCAATTGATCTTGTGGCAGGTTGTGGTGCGGCATTAACTGGCTGTGGTACAGCAGAGCTCTTTAGCTTGGCATTGTGGGCACCTCGAGCACTCATTACACTATACCTTAAAGAGATGGCTGACTGGATGTGAATGGCACGGGATGATCACTCCGCCATGTTGATATTATATAAACACGAACACTCGTCATCCTTACATGTATATATAACTCGGTCTGTAGCCACAATAAGAAACATACACACGCTTGGATGCTCTTGTAAGCTGCTTCACTCGTGTGTGAAGAGTTTCTGCCTCACTGTTCTCTAGGATGAACCGTATTTAGATCCTTTAGGGAAATGAGTTGGGTTCTCATAATGAGAACTGTAACACGCCACGGTACGACCCTCTAACACAGTATGGTCTTTATGCACGAAGGTACGACCCTAGCCAGGGAATGGCTTGGTCTTTGATCTGACCCGTAACGATGAAAGTGAAAAAAAAAAAGGATTTGATTCTGTCGCAAATTTGTAAAATACAAAAACAGTCGTTAAATTCTGAACCTTCCAGCGGATACCTGAGCTTCAGGGCGGCACTCGTGCATGAATCATGAAACATATCTTACCAATCTATAATATGTGAGCTATAAGTGTGACGAGCGGTTGTATTCATTTATTCCTAGGTTCTGGGTCCATTAAGAAATGTTTGGAAAGAAAGGTCGCTGTCTGGAAGGGCAAAGATGGGTAGGTTTGAAGGTACAGAGGTCCCGACGGTGTTGTGTGGAGGCGAAGCAGGGGTTGTAGATGAGAATGTACGGGAGAAGGTAAATGTGTTGGTAATGAAATGTTTGAGGACAATGCTGGCGAGAGGAAGGTTGGATCCACCAAGCAATGATACGTCTATTATAGACAATAAGGATTCTTTCTCGAACTCACCCCGCAGGTCTTACCCCCCAAGCGGATCGAACTGTGAGATATCCATAATCAAACTCAACTCTCTCGTTTCAGCACCCTCAACTGCAGGGTCTTTCCTGTGGTAACGACGAGCAAACCTAACCATACGTTGAGAGAAACCAACAGTCATCACCATCATTGTCTTTACGTAAGGGTGGACCGGTTTGACCTGGACATGATGAAGAGACTTTGTGGCACATCGCTCCTCACCCTCCTGACCTCTTATGGTGTACCTTAGGATATTCCAGGTGTATGATACATGCGTTGTGGCATAATGTATATCATCATTTCTGACCTCACTCCTGCAGCAGCGGCTGGAGATGACGACTATACTGCTGTGGTTGTGAGGAAAGTGTGGTGATAGTGGTGGTAGTCGTTGTGGTAGTGAGGGTGGGGTTGTGGTCGGTCGTCAGTAACTACATCAAGGCCTCAGTGTCTATACTCCCTCCCTCCCCACCCTTGGTGCACGTCAGACTCAACACCCACTTGACTGTCTCGTCTCCCCCACCGTGCGGCTCCCCGGGCCACAGTTTGGTCAGTGTCTCCTGCTTGATCTGCCCACCTATGTACTTGAGGAGACCTGGCTGGCCACACTGGATCACTTAACACCACCACTCACGACGAGGGTTCCACCGCACTTACCTTATCGTCTCATAATTCTCTCAGCTCCCTCGTAATTACGACATACACACACACACACACACAGACACATACACACCTGGCATGGGCTAGGGTGTGTGTGTGTGTGTGTGTGTGTGTGTGTGTGTGTGTATGCGAGCATACATATACAGGAATAAAGACATGGTTCATACATAAGAGGTTAAGAGACGGGGCAACACGAGTTTAACACTCTCTCTCCCCATAAAACACAAACAGAAATGACACACAAAGTTAAACTGGAGTAATCTCATGGTATGAAAGTAGTGGATGCATGGAATAAAGTGAATACACAAACTATGAATGTGGACTGCATACACACGTTGAAAAAGTTGTATGATAGTTGAAAAAGTTTGGGAGATGGGGGATGCCCCACGAGTGTAAACTCTCTCCCTGGACAGTATTAATAAGCAACTAAATATAATATACGTACCAGTTTCTATGAGGGGCGAGCTCTGCAAAAGGCTGGAAAAGATAATCAGGAAGCAAATGCATGTCTGTTCGCAGAGTTGACCTACCTGAGACACAACACGAATTCAGGGATGTCAACACGGATGCCATATATAAACAAATCTCTAAGACTATAGGCAGATGGGTTGTGTGCATCTAGAATGCCAGGAAGAATATGATGATGTATCACTGGAGCTTGGTAAAAAGAGAAAAAAGAAGCTAGATCTTCAGGCAAGACACTTCGACGTATTCAAAATTACCTTAGTGGAGGAGAGCTAAGAACGCTTAGCAAAGGAGCCCAGTGCAAATGGGTTGGGGTCACCGGTGGCGTGCCACAGGGCTCGGTCCTTGGACCGCAGTTCTTTTTCACTTATCTACATGACTTACCAGAAGGACCGAGCTCTGTAGACTCATACCTGAACATGTTTATCAACGATACAAAGATCTTGGGAGTAGTAAAGAATGATGATGACTGACACAACTTGTCCGATACATGGTTGACGAAATTCAACTCGAGTAGATAAACAGAAATGACAATGGACCACTATGAAAGAAGGCTTCGTTAAGAATATACCTAACTGGAGATAAGCTGCAGGAATCTGTAAGATTGGGAGTCAACACTGTGCCTATCTTGCCTGTTCACCATAACCCCATTGTAGGAGAATAGTAAAGACAACAAACTGTCTTCAAAACTAACAACAGAATCATTTTCAAGTACATGGATAGGGAAATGTTCAGGAAAATCTTCATTTGGTACATCAGGCCCAGACTACAATACGCCTCTCAGGTCTGGTCAGTGCATTTCAAGAAGCACAAATAACACACGATGGTGAATGGCAAGAAAGATTGTACCATACTTAAAACAGGTGAGTAACTGTGAGAGGCCATCTACTGTCTACAATGGAAGAGAGCAGGGTAAGGGGTGACTCGATCATAATGCTTAGGTTTTTTGAACCAGTTTGATGAAGTCAAAAGTGGAAATATTTTCAAAAGATGCAGACGGAAGAACCAGAGACGAAAATGTGAAATCAAGCAAGAAACTTCCAAGAAAAGATGTAGAGAAGTACTCTTATATTATCATATAAGTGTAATACATGACTGAAATAAAGTGAGTGATAAAAATGTGAATACAGACGCCATACAGAAGTTTTAACAAATCTATGACAAAAATTCACGAGATGAAGCCCTACGAGTGTAGAACTCCCTCCCCTTACCGAACAATTGGGTAATCACAAACATACACACACACACACACACACACACACACACACACACAGAGGATACCCTAATGAAGTGTTCAGCGTCGCTGACCATGTTACTGGCACGGTCCCTCCCTGCTTCCAATCCTGGCCGCGGCATTCGTTCCACAGCCAATCCCAGCAGTTCATCCTCCCCTCAGGGTTGGTCGATGAATAGGTCCCTGATTGAGAAGTGTGTGTGTGTGTGTGTGTGTGTGTGTGTGTGTGTGTGTGTGTGTGCACAGGGATAAGAGACGAGGCAACAGAAGCGTTACACTCACTCACCGTAACCTACATTAAGCACACAAACACACAAGGAATAAGCTAAGTACCTTGTGTTTCCTCAATTCTACAAGCGATGGCCTGTTGTTGGATGTATCTGCTTGATGTAAGAATTTCAACAACTCTGCCATTGATGTCCATGTTGACAACAGCTCCTCCTACTACATGGTCCTCTTGAGCACCCGCAGCACCCTCCAGAGCTGGACCATAGCCAACCCCGTTGCCGTCAACCAAACCCAGGCTGTGTAGTCAAACACATCAGTCACACCCGTTCCACCCTCTACTGTCTCACGAGGCTCCCAGCTTCCTCCAGGCTGTTCAGTCCACGAAACGTCTCGGTGTCACTCCCATAGGCACGATAACCTACGCTGAATTGGAACGCGTCAGCACCATCCTCAGATCTCTTAACTATCGTCTCAACATTTTCCCATGGTCTCCCTCTACCTGAACTCAAGAACATCTACTCAACTTTCATCATTGCCAAGCTCATCTATGCCTCCAACGCCTGGTCTCCCCCTCCCACCCCACCCCTATCCACCACACCACAGGTTCGGAAAAGGTTAAGGAAGGAAAAGGGCATGCCATATCATGCTCGGGTCCCTCTCGTACCACCGGCGAAGAGGCGCTCGGTAAATTGGTCCTCTCGACTCTCCCTAACCAAAACCTGGACCTTAGACGACAGTACCACTTCCGACACTGTCTATTCTAGTCATCTCGAGATCCCTCGTCCCCTTGTTGCAGTTCGGCACCACAAGTCCATCTGAGCTCACGTTCTGCGCTCCAAGAACATCCCCCATCCCAACTCTTGTGTTCTCCATCATTAGCCAGTAGAATGCCACCCGTGTCTACGTACATTCTGTTTAACCCACTTCTCTCTCTACGGCCACACCATCCATACTGTGCAATTTCCACAGTATACTCTACGCCTGCGGTTGTAGTTAATCTAATAAGCCTCAGCCCCACCTCAGAAGAGTAAAGTGACCAACTGCCTGCTGGCAAATATCAAAATGGCCCTCAAGTGTAGATATATTCAGCAAGCTATCTACTTCCTACATAAAGCCAAAATTTGATTATGCTTCTCAAGTTTCGTTAATACACTTAAAGAAACACAAAGAACTAACAGAGAGGGTTCAGAGGAAGGCAAAAGAATGAGAAGCTGAAATATAGAAAAAGAAGAGTAAGAGGTGCTTTGATCACAACCTTTAAGTTTATAAACCAGTCTGAAGTCAACAGTAAACAGTTCGAAAGATGAAAAGATAGAACCAGAAGCCTTAACAAGAAATTAGACAAAACACTTGTTAGAAAATGTAAAGAAGTACTTTTATAGTATATGAGAGGGGGATGAACGGAATGTACCAGTTAAGGATTCTGACTGTGGACTGCATATATGTTTAAGAAGGCAGATGGCAATCCACTAAAGTTCACGAGAGGATAATCATCAATAGGTAATCAAACACACACAAGAAGTGGCATGATAAAGCTCAAGAGATGAGGCCGCATGAGTATCAAACTCCCTTCCGCACAGTACAAATAGGTAATCACATACACACAGAGGGATCTGGTATCCTATTTCATCTGAGACAAATCTCTCCTGTGTGGTCATGATTCCTCACCTGTTGGGTGAGTACTTATACCGTAGTCTGGATGACTCCCACCATAACAGGAATGATTGAAGCCGTAGCGTGGATAATTCCAGCCATAAGTGGATGACTTTAGCTAAAGTCTGGATGACGCCAACCGTAAAACATGGACGACTTTAGCCACAGTGTGGATGACTTATGTCACAGTGCTGAGGGGCACCACCATAGCATGGATGATCACTTGACCCGCCCAGTTCTGTGGCTCACCCTCCACAGAGCGGACGTCCTCGCCTATCATAACATGAATGACATGCCACAGTATGGATGACCTGAGCCATTAGCGTGGATGACCTGCGCCACACTTACAGATGACTTGGCCATGTGTGTGTGTGTGTGAGGAATACTTCAACCACAGTGAGGACAGCCCAAACCAAAGTGTGGTATGATCTGAGCCTCAATGTGAGCCTTGTTGTACCTGATCTGAGGCGATGTAAATGACCACGAGGGTCACGATGACCTGCTACCTGACCTGTGGTCTGGACGACCTCGCTCATTACCTTGTACTTGGACGATGACCTCGCAAGAGACGCACGTCCTATACTGATGACCCAATATGAAGAGTCGTTACCCCTCGTAGCAAGGAGCGACCTAACATGACCTAGCATCATTCATGGTGGCGTGTTGTGATGACCCTACATGACCTGGCACTGCCCAAGATGACCTATTATATGACAAGGATCTCTCATGCCCCACAAACACCATACTGACTAACCTGATGTGACCTTGCATGATACACCACGACTTATCGTTGTGGGAGTCAGGATGAACTGGTGTGACCCAGCATGAGATGGTGTGGCCTTGCATGACTTATTGTGACCTAACATAATATGGTGTGACCCAACATGAGATGGTGTGGCCTAGCATGGCTTAGTGTGACCTAACATAATATGGTGTGACACAGCATGAGATGGTGTGGCCTAGCATAACATAGCATGACACGGTGTGACCCAGCATACTTCACGATATGACTCAGCATGACACTGGGTGACCTAACATGACGTGGTATGACCCAGCATGACATGATATGACCCAACCTGACATGATATGACCCAGATACTCCGATATGACCCAGTATGACCTCGCATAGGACAGCAGGATGTGTGTGTGTGTGTGTGGTTGATGGGCGGGGGGGTGACCTACCTGGCATGGGCTCGTCGTCGTCGTCCTCGTCGGAGATGATGGACTCCTCTGACTCGGAGGGCGGGGGCGGCTGCTTGCTGCGGTCCTCATGCATGCGGTGGAAGTACTCGCAGGCGTAGGCGAGGAGGTCCGGGGGCCGCTCCACCAGTACGGCCACCGTGAACTCTATGAGGAGCTCCTGCAGGCCGGGGGGCACCTCGTACCCGCCGGCGCCCCCACCGCGCCCCGCCATGCCCGAGACGACCGACCAAACGATCTTGACGGGAGTGTTCGGGCCCTCAAGACCCGCCCCTCAGGTGCACAACCCCGCCCGTCCCCGCGCACCCACCGCCCGTACCCGCACCACTCCTCCCGGGGCTCACCTGTCCACCGCCCCGCCTCACCCACTCTCTCTCTCCTCACTGGCAATCACTCGCCCGGCCTGCCTCCTCCAGCGGCAGTAACGAGTGTTATTACGGCCGCCACCACTACACTTACGGGCTCCTGCTGGCGTGGCGCGGCTGGTGCTACGCCTGGAGCGGCGGAGGGACGGCACGGAACCTACACTGCTGCCTCTCACACTAACCCGCTCTGTGCGCCGCCATCACCGCACCTGCCCTCGACACACCGTTCCCTCCGCCATAACAACTAGTTCCTCCTGCTAAATTCCCCTCGCTTTCTGTTATCTCGGGATCTGTACCCTTTTAAACCTCAATATTCTTTTCATTCAAGGTCCGGAGGGTTAGTCTGGCCCATGATAAACATGGTCAATTCATAAATCAGCAACAGCGGAGGAAAGTGCGTGGTTGCCTAGGAGACGGCATCAGTGTTGCCAGTTAACGCGCTTGACTCCCTTACCGCCATCTTGTATTGATTGTGGGAACTACACGCCTCTTGGCGGTTGGCTGGCCGAGGTGTCTCTCGCACTGCTTCATCTCTTAACCATCGATCTACTTCATGGAGAGTATAAATATTCATTTCCAATATTAATACATTACTTTTACTAGACACACAATAGTCATTTTTGGAAAAAGGAGGAGAAGAGACTAGTGCATTCAAGGGTATGCATCCGCACCTGGTGGTGATGGTGGCGCACCTGTGGAACTGGCTCCCGGCATCCCCACTCGCACCACCTTGCCGCCACCTCTCATGTCGCACTTCCCTCCATCACCTGCCGCAGTACCCCCATGCCCCACCTACTGTAGGGAACCGGGTGTACCGGAACGACCACTCTCGGGTCCTCGTTGTACCGGACGACCCTCGGAACCCGAGACCCTTCGGTACCATCGGCAGGTTGTCTGTCCCTCAACGACGAGGGTCGTCGTCAACGACCTACCTCCACAACACGTGTGGCGGGAAACGATATTTACCGATGTCTAGATGCAGCAGAGAAAATGCTGTCCCCCATTACCGCACGGTGGGTTTGGTCCACTATCTGGCTCGAGTCAGGTGGGCCTACTGTGGGTTGGTCACTACCTGGCCTAAGTCAAATAGGCATAATGTGGGTTGGTCACTATCTGGCCTGTGGTTGGCCACTACTTAGCCTGTCAGGTAGGCCTACCGTGGGGTGGTCACTATCTGGCTTGTATGAGGTAGGCTTCCTGTGGGTTGGTCACTATCTGACCTGTGTCATGTAGGCTTATTGTGGGTTGGTCACAATTTGGCTTGTATCAGGTAGGCATACTGTGGGTTGGTCACTACCTGACCTGTGTGAGGTAGGCCTACTGTGGGTTGGTCACTACTTGGCTTGCATCAGGTAGGCCTACTGTGGGTTGGTCACTACCTGGCTTGCATCAGGTAGGTCTACTGTGGGTTGGTCACTACCTGGAGTAACATAACACACAGGGAAAGTCAATTGCATTACAATATTCCACATCGACTTTAAGTATTGCATTGTAGAATACATTTTCAATCTTGACAATCGTGTTATATCGTTGTATGCACGATGTATGATGTATTCTGCATGAGCTGGTGGTACCTGTATCCTACTTGTCCCTGCATGGAGCTGGGTGCAGCTGGATGTAGGGTCATAGGTCAAGTGTGGGACGAACTTGCCCACGTCTCCCACTGTCGAGAGAGAGAGAGAGAGAGAGAGAGAGAGAGAGAGAGAGAGAGAGAGAGAGAGAGAGAGAGAGAGAGAGAGAGAGAGAATCACAGGCTACTAGGCTCGACCAGTAAGTTGACACAATGCTTATGACCAGTAAAAAAAAATATCCCACTAGATGGGCCGTGAGGGAGCCATGCTCCATACAAGCTATGGTCAAAATTGCCTTCCCGTACCACAGCCTGTGAGCTGTTCAGTCTGTATGGCACCAGCTGGTCGCCCAGACACCGACGCTGGGGCGGTGCAACGCCACGCCTTCAAGAACGGCGCCACTGGTTTAAGGGTTTATGACCCAGGGTAATGAGGAGGGTAGCGCTGCTCCTCTCCTGGCCCGATGAGGGAACAGGAGGTCGAAGCGACGCGTGATCACCACCACCATCTACATCGGCCGCGGGTCACGGTGAACTGTCTGTACGAAGAATAATGACCGAGCCAGAGGAACCACAGGAAATGAACTAGAGGAAGAAGAGTTAGGTGGAGTGTGGGGTGGTGGAAAACACTGTTACAGCAGCAGATTTGGAGTACAGGTGTTGGGCTAAGCTACAGGAAGAGGAAGTAATGTTGTGCGAACCTCCTGAGTACTACTGTATTGTCTGTACCATACCAATGTCAAGCTAAGAGGTATGGCTCTATTATCCTATGGCTCCCTCCCTACCTACATCCTTCCACATACAGACACATGCAGCTATAGAAAATCATTCACACAATGTCATATAAGCAATGAGGGATATACATGCGCGCGCACACTTAGTGTAATAAAGTCGGTACTGGGCAGTTCTTTCCTGTGATACTAAGGACCCCAACCCTCCAGGTCACGCCAAGGAACAGCGAGAAGAGTCAAGCAACGCGTGGAGGAACAGTGTTGTCTGTAGTAGTAGTAGTAGTAGTAGTAGTAGTAAGATGACGTGGCCGTATGGCAGTAGTGAACACAGTAAGTTTACGGCAGGGAAAAAACTTTTCATGTGAATCAATTTCGTAACAACTTATTTAGTATTTAGTATCAGACAAAGGTCCTTTATGACCTATGTAATCCCTCTGCACCACCGCTCACAGGATGAGCACTGGGTCCACAATACACTACCCGCCGCTGTTGATGATGACGAGGGAGGACCATGAGCACGAAACTCCCTCAGCCTACGTATGTTCAAACACGTAATCACAAACTGCTAATGACACACTCCTACGCAGACACTGGTGAGCAACTGCGGACAGGAACAAGGACTACTCCAGTCTTCCGATGTGCAAACTTTGCAAACATTGAAACACACACTCATGTAAACACTGGAGGAGACGTTTAAGGCACCTTGCCTCCCTCAACAAGCACTTCACATCTCCCGCCACTTAACCTCTGACCCTAGGCTAATGGCGTCCCTCTTATGGAAGAGGGGAAGCTCCTTAAGAACTGACTGAGAGTCAACCTTTCACTACCTTATACATCGCTTGCACTTGATTAGAGGATATGCTAGTGAAACGTAAACCTAGAGATTTCTGTTCCATGTGTCTTGCTCCCCTAGAATGCTATACAACTGCTTCTCAAACACACAGTTAAGCCACTGCAACTCTTCAAAATTACACAAATCTTGTTCCGGTGGATATGTAAGGCGGCCACTGGGACCACGACAGCCTTCACCCTCTTGTATTTCCAGTACGTGTTCATTTTACATAGTTATCTATATATACATAGATGAATACCATCATTTGTATCAGACAGAGGTTTCAGCTACTGTTGTGGGCTCAGCCACATGAGGTAGCCTGCAAAGCAATTATATAAATCAAAAGCCAGAGTAATATTTGTTTAAAGAGAAAGATATACAGTTGGAACATATAGGAAAAGATTTCGGTGAAGAACTCAGAGGAGCTGTCGACTGAACTTTGCCAATGAGCAGCATTCCAAACAAGGTATACCCTCCGTCCAAGTTGGTAAGTGCTTGAAAGATAAATATATTAAAGACCTGAATGGAATACCCCCTCCATTCCACATGCATCCATACATTTCCACAAGTATAAGGACTTTTCCAACACTTGTAAGGAGCTAAAAACAAGAAATTCCTATAGAGATTACCAATACCTGGATTTGTTGAAGGAAAAGCCGAGAGAGTCTCTTCTTGGTGCTGGATGTAGGTAGTCTTACAGATTCTCAAAACAAAACAAAAAAATGTTTTCTCTTTGATCTTCAGCTAACATTCAACAGAGTAGAAAACAAAGTTGTTAAAGGTACGTGAAATTACAGCACAGAGCTGATAATGGGCAAGGTTATACAATATTCTGAACAAGTTATGCTCGATGATAAGTTAATAATATCAGTAGGGCCCGTGATGAAAGTGACAGGTGCAAAATTTTCTTGTAAAATTCAGAGTGAAAATCAAGCAGGTGATGAGTGAAGGACAGGGCAGATAAGGGCCTTTCATGTGAACTAAATGACCAAAAATGGCAGCAGAAATCTATTCTTTTTTTTTTTTTTTTTGCAACATAAGTACTTTTACAGTTAACAGCTGAAGCAAAGAACATATCCGATATAATACTGGAGGAAATATCAGAAGGCACGAGGTTAACTGACTCAGAATCCATGAGGTTAAATGATAAAAATGGTAGTTTGGTGCTAGAAGATTTGTCTGCTAAGCCTGGTGTGAAATGTGGGGACAGCTAGAAGGGTGCTGCATGAAACACCTACAGGGCAACATAGATTCTAGAAAATGAATGAAAATGGGCGAAGCTCTTATTTGGAAAATATCAAAAATATCTATATCAAGTTCCATGGCCAAAGATGATCGAGTTTAAATCTTTCAAAAAGTGGCATACAAATCAAACGCGAGTTATGGGTCATATGCTACACAGTTCTTTAGAGTTTACACCCTAGGAAACTGATGTATGAAGTTACATGGCTAAAGCCAGTAACGACTTAAGATGCAGAATAATCTCTTTCTTAAAAGTGACATAACTAAAGTAAAACCCTATAGAAAGTATGGTTCGTATGCCATTCATTTCTGCAGAAGGTGGGAAACAACTGTATAAAGTTTTCTAAGTATCTCATCTGAAGTTTTCAAGCTGTGATCAAGGTTAAGTTGATGGCTAACGCATGATACACGACGACGGACCATGGATGATGAGGATGGACACAGTGATCCCTCATATACCAAGCTACACACCTGACACAACAATGTATTAGGGCTGGTCGGGAGGTTTTCTAAAGATGGACATGACACGGGTAAAACATGCCTGCATCAAAGGCCATATCGGATGATATTAACATATTAAGAGAAGAAAGAAATTAATCGTCAGTCCTTACCTCGTCCACTGTTGTTCAAAAACAGTAATACAAAAAAGCAAGTTTTGAACAGGTGACTTCAACATGGGCCACTGGGTCTTCTGTACTTTTTCCCACCGGCAAGTCCTCGTAAGTAACGTTCATTTCACTGCAGTCGAAGTCCTCAGAACTGATACATCAAAGTTAGTGTAGAGGCACAAATGTACATGCTTGCTCTCCTGAAATACTTGCACTTGCTGATGGGAGAAAATATAATGCGACTTCAATGCAACAAACTATACATAAAATGTAGCCTTTATTCTTCAGAGGCTCGGTCAGCTTCATCAATGTATTTTATACTGCAGAACCAACATAGTAGCCTGGTTCACTTGAAAATGTCACACGGCCAGTTACTGCCTTTGCTAATATGTACAGCTGTACATCATGTTTTTCTGGTTTTGGGTTTTTGATTGCAACACTTACAAATCAATCTCTCTTTTTATGCCATTATGCCTTCGTCCAAAGAAACAAATCATTTTGGGAATAGCATGTTTTGAATTTATTTTGCAGGTAGTACGGAAGTCCATATTTCTGCCAATTCATGACTAGGATTCACCAACACCAGACTATTACCAGATGAAAATACTATATGTCGCTATTTCTCTGTTCGGTTACTAGAGTATCGCTTGACTGGCATGTCGTAGGATTTTCCAACTTCCCAATACAAGTACTATCTAGTGGTAGTAAGTACACCTATTATTATACCCAGTTCCTAATATCGCGCCACCTCCACTAAGACAAATTATACCGTGAATCTCCGCCTTTTACCACATGCAAGAAAACACTGCAGAACATATCTATTTCATCAGTAAAATTCTAAAGCAGCTCTTGTTTCATAAACACCTGCAAAAACCTAAAGAGGCGTTTTTGGTAACGTTATTGTTAAATAGACAAAACATTAGGCCTTTCGATAGTCTGACAACACTATTTTTTGGGTCAATTAATTCACCTTTAGGTTCACGTTCATGTTTCATGGAATTTAACAGATAGCGTTAATGTGGGAGGTACAAATAATGTTTGCATCAGTTTCATTCACATTCAATCTTTAGCCAACACCAGAGATATGAATATCATTATATTTCTTTATGATTTCAAACTTCACTCACTGCCTCTTCCGTTGAACATTAACGGCCAAGACGACAACAGCTGAACGCTTTATGCGCTTTTTTATTCGTCTTTAAGCCCAATGAAGATACATGAGGGTTATCAACCATTGTTCTTGTAATCACTAATATGTAACAAGTTTTCACAGTGCGGTAACGATGATAGAAACTCGGTAAATCCAACTGAACAAACACATACATACTAACAGCTCCTTCTAACTGTGCCCGAGGTAGTGTGGCAGTGTGGATTTGCCCGCGTATGACAAGGTTCAGCACAACGCATATCACATCTATGAGAACCAGTGTTACACAATAAAGCCAATGTAAAAATTACATGCGATAGATAGTTCATATACAACGCATTAAAACCTCGATTAGATGAAATATAATCATACGCGAAACATATGAAAACCCGGAGTTAATAAAATGTATGTAAATAATGTATTAGTCATCAGGCAACCTATTTTTCCGTATCACATTTTGAAGATCTTATGACTATATTGTGTAAGAAGTTATGCGTAAAAATAAATTCTTATTTGGATTTCTGAAGAGCTTTTGCCGCCTTGTTCCAAATGAGCTTTGTAAACTCATGGCCACTTTCTTTTAAAAACGAATCTATGCAAATTACATTTGCCTCTTGTAATTGTCTCCACCAGTCTTCTATTCAGTATGGATTACCACACCAGTATATATATCTACAGTCCTACGAGATGTGGTTTCTCTTAGTTGACTTCTTTGCACGGTATAATCATGTCAGTCATTGGGAAACATTAAAATTGTTTATCAGCTCTTCTACTTTCTTGAAGTCTTTCTGGCAGCAACACCTGACGCACTGCTTTTTGTCAGGTCTTCTCGCACATGATGAACATAGCTTTTGCCGTTTTGCTTATTTTCCAAGAGTCGGCACTCAAGCTCTGATCTTGATCAGAACCTTACAGATTAGGTAAAACGCTAATGTTGATGATGTAATAATGATACATTTTTCGAAGGAAATACAAGTTTGTCAAAGGTGCATTGGTATAGGTTAACACCTCCCAAAACTTCTATCCACCACCCTTATATTTCAAATCTGATACATCAAGCACACGAAAAGCAATTGCAAGAGGTTAATCTTTTTTATTTCATTATACTTTGTCGCTGTCTCCCACGTTAGCGAGGTAACGCAAGGAAACAGACGAGAGAATGGCCCAACCCATCCACATACACATGTATATACATACACGTCCACACACGCTCATATACATACCTATACATCTCAACGTATGCATATATATATACATAGACATATACATATATACACATGTACATAATTCATAGTCTGCCCTTATTCATTCCCGTCGCCACCCCGTCACACACGAAATGAATAACCCCTCCCCCCACATGTGCGCGAGGTAGCACTAGGAAAAGACAACAAAGGCCACATTCATTCACAATAAGTCTCTAGCTGTCATGCATAATGCACCGTAACCATAGCTCCCTTTCCACATCCAGGCCCCACACAACTTTCTATGGTTTACCCCAGACGCTTCACATGCCCTGATTCAATCCATTAACAGCACGTCGACCCTGGAATACCACATCGTTCCAATTCACTCTATTCCTTGCACGCCTTTCACCCTCTGCATGTTCAGGCCACAATCACTCAAAATCTTTTTCACTCCATCTTTCCACCTCCAATTTGGTCTCCCACTTCTCCTCTTTCCCTCCACCTCCGACACATATATCCTCTTGGTCAATCTTTCCTCACTCATTCTCTCAATGTGACCAAACCATTTCAAAACACCCTCTTCTGCTCTCTCAACCACACTCTTTTTGTTACCACACTTCTCTCTTACCCTTTCATTACTTACTCGATCAAACCACCTCACACCACATATTGTCCTCAAGCACCTCATTTCCAGCACATCCACCCTCCTACGCACAACTCTATCCATAGCCCACGCCTTGCAACCATACAACATTGTTGGAACCACTATTCCTTCAAACATAACCATTTTTGCTTTCCAAGATAACGTTCTCAACTTCCACACATTTTTCAACGCTCCCAGAACTTCCGCCCCTCCCCCACCCTATGATTTACTTCCGCTTCCATGGTTCCATCCGCTGCCAAATCCACTCCCAGATATTTAAAACACTTCACTTTCTACTGTTTTTCTCCATTCAAACTTACCTCCCAGTTGACTTGTCCCTCAACCCTACTGTACCTAATATCCTTGCTCTTATTCACATTCACCCTCAGCTTTCTTCTTTCACACACTTTACCAAATTCAGTCACCAGCTTCTGCAGTTTCTCACATGAATCAGTCACCAGCACTGTATCATCAGCGAACAACTGACTCACTTCCCAAGCTCTCATCCACAACAGACTGCATACTTGCCCCTCTTTCCAAAACTCTTGCATTCACCTCCCTAACAACCCCATCCATAAACAAATCAAACCACCATGGAGACATCACGCACCCCTGCCACAAACCTACATTCACTGAGAACCAATCACTTTCCTCTCTTCCTACACGTAAACATGCCTTACATCCTCGATAAAAACTTTCCACTGCTTCTAACAACTTACCTCCCACACCATATATTCTTAATACCTTCCACAGAGCATCTCTATCAACTCTATCATATGCCTTCTCCAGATCCATAAATGCTACATAAAAAATCCATTTACTTTTCCAAGTATTTCTCGCATACATTCTTCAAAGCAAACACCTGATCAACACATCCTCTACCACGTCTCAAACCACACTGCTCTTCCCCAATCTGATGCTCTGTACATGCCTTCACCCTCTCAATCAAAACCCTCCCGTATAATTTACCAGGAATACTCAACAAACTTATACCTCTGTAATTAGAACACTCACTCTTATCCCCTTTGCCTTTGTATAATGGCACTAAGAAAGCATTCCGCCAGTCCTCAGGCACTTCATCATGAGTCTTACATACATTAAATAACCTTACCAACCAGTCAACAATAGTCATCCCCTTTTTTAATAAATTCCACTGCAATACCATCCAAACCCACTGCCTTGCCGGCTTTCATCTTCTGCAAAGCTTTTACTACCTCTTCTGTTTACCAAATCATTCTCCATAAGTCTCTCACTTTGCACACCACCTCGACCAAAACACCCTATATCTGCCCCTCTATCATCAAACATATTCAACAAACCTTCAAAATACTAACTCCATCTCCTCACATCACCACTACTTACCACCTCCCCATTAGCACCTTCACTGATGTTGCCATTTGTTCCCTTGTCTTACACGCCTTTATTTACCTCCTTCCAAAACATCTTTTTATTCTCCCTAAAATTTAATACCCTCTCACTCCAACTCATTTGCCCTCTTTTTCGCCTCTTGCACCTCTCTCTTGACCTCCTGCCTCTTTTATACATCTCCCACTTATTTGCATTATTTCCCTGCAAAAATAGTCCAAATGCCCCTCTTCTCTTTCACTATTAATCTTAATACTTCATCCCACCACTCACTACACTTTCTAATCTGCCCACCTCCCACGCTTCTCATGCCACAAGCATATTTTGCACAAGCCATCACTGTTTCCTTAAATATATCCCATTCCTCCCAACTCCCCTAACGTCAGGTTAAATATTTGATAAAAATCGCAGTGCAACTTCAAGTAGAGGGTACTAAAGAATCTATTATACGTCTAGCTTTTATTATTTCCAAGCCTCTTTTAAGTATAAATTATTTCATCTCAAAACCTGCCTTTGATACTATTCCCATTCTTAACACCTGTTTTATCTTTGATTATGATCCTAAAACTATTTCCTTTGCCATTTAGATTTGCTCTTCATTGTCACTTATGCCAGCAACACAAAATCAACATAACACATTCTTATGGTGAAGGATAAACGATAGGCTATAAAAAAACTTTCTTACTTTAATTTCTTAATCTTACAAGGCTCAATACAAATCCTGCGTGATCGCCCAGTCACTCATATTTTTTCTTTTTTTTAATAGAGACAGAAACAGGGTGAGGAGATACAAGTCCATTTATGCATTACCAAAGAGATACAATCTTTTATATACACAAAATAATGGTACGTAAATATGAAACAGAACGACTAAAACAGACAACCACTGTGTAAAGACAATCACAGAAACTAGATGCTAGCTCGTCTTTAACAGCAGGAGGAGGGCTATCATATAATCTGAGGATTTTTGCTTGCTGGTCAGTAACCACGGAGTAGCTTCAGGTAACTGCTGCCTGCGCCGCTACCGCCATCACCCTCAAGCATCTTACTCCTCAGCAAGCTTGTCCACAGACTGTGATACTTCTATCTTAGCTTTCCCTTCTGTTTCCTTCTTGGACTTTACTGTCTTTCCCTCGGATTTCACTTCAGTTTTTCCCACCGTAACATGTTCCACTTTGGTCTTTTCTTCAACTGTAACCTCTTCAATCTTCGCTTCTGACTTGACTTCCTTCTCCACTTTCACACCAGGCTTCTCAGAAGCTGAAATAGTAAATGAACTCTAATAAAAATTTGATGGCAAGTTGATTTCAATATCCACAGAATTTACGATAAATTTATCAACCCTCTGAGTTTTCTTTTGATATGATTAGCTAGCAAAACTATAAAATCAATTCTTATCAAAATTTTTCATAATTACCTTCTCAAGGAGGATATATACCATACAATAAGCAATTCACAGAAAAATTTGTTAGAGTGTACATAACAAAACAAATGGTTCAAAATGCAGTTATCAGCTACAGCAGGCTGTAAAATGAGTCTGTAAATACAGTAGATTAGTGCAACATTTCTATGGATTATGAAAAGTATTATTTTACATGACCATGCCATTAAAATACGAATTATCACACCTCACAACGTTAAGTTGAGATATGAGCAATATCAACTGGCTGAGTGGGAATTCAATAAGCGACGAAATGCTCGCGATAGAGCATACTTGGGTTGCAAACTACCCCAACAAACACTGGTAAGGCTAACGACTTTCACACATTCAAGCAAACGTACCCTACTTCCCCTTCTGCTTCTGCTTCTTAGCATGTTTGCTCTTCGTTGGCTGTCCAGAGGGTCCAATCCGAGCTTGGGGACGAGTAGAGGCAGGGGCAGGGGTTGGGGCAGGGGTTGGGGCAGGGGTTGGGGCAGGGGCTGGAGCAGGGGTTGTGGCAGGAATGGGGGCTGAAACAGGTGCTGGGACAGGTGAAACTGATGAAGCAGGACTTTGAATGCGAGAGGCTAATAAGGATGAAGCTGGTGCAGGAACAAAGCCTGCACCTGGATTTTGCATAAGATTAGGAACGGAGGCCGGAGCTTGTGCGGGACTAGGCGATGGAGCAACAACTTCAAAAGCAGCAGCGACTGGGGCCACAGTTGATGAAGGAGTGGTAACTGGAGCTGGCACATGATCTGGAGATTTGCTTTGGGTTGGAGAAGTCAGGGCTGCTTCCTTGGCTGCAAGAGAAGTAGCCTCCTTGGCAGGATGCACAGGTGCTGTTGCAGACTCACTTGAAGAAGCAGGTGCTGAGGTAGCCTCCTGGGCAAGAGCAGCAGGTGCTGAAGAAGCCTCCTTGACAGATGCTAAAGCAGCATCCTTAGTAGGAGATGCAGGGGCTGGTGGAGCCTCCTTGTTACCAGCAACAGGTGCTGCAGCAGCCTCCTTGGCAGGTGGGGCAGGTGCTACAGCAGCCTCCTTGACAGGTGGGGCAGGTGCTACAGCAACCTCCTTAACAGCAGCAGTAGATGCTGGAGCAGCCTCCATGGGTGAAGCAACAAGTGTTGGAGCAACCTCCTTGTTACCAGCAACAGGTGCTGCAGCAGCCTCCTTGGCAGGTGGGGCAGGTGCTACAGCAACCTCCTTAACGGCAGCAGTAGATGCTGGAGAAGCCTCCATGGGTGAAGCAACAAGTGTTGGAGCAGCCTCCATGGGAGATGCAACAGGTGCTACAGCAGACTCACTGGCAGAGGATGCAGGTGCTGGAGCAGCTTCTTTGGCAGAAGATGCAGGTGCTGGAGCTGCTTCCTTGGCAGAAGATGCAGGTGCTAAAGCTGCTTCCTTGGCAGAAGATGCAGGTGCTGGAGCTGCTTCCTTACTAGAAGATGCAGGTGCTGGAGCTGCTTCCTTGAGAGATGATGAGGGTGCTGGAGCTGCTTCCTTGGCAAGAGATGAGGGTGCTGGAGCTGCTTCCTTACCAGAAGATGCAGGTGCTGGAGCTGCTTCCTTGGCAGAAGATGCAGGTGCTGGAGCTGCTTCCTTACCAGAAGATGCAGGTGCTGGAGCTGCTTCCTTACCAGAAGATTCAGGTGCTGGAGCTGCTTCCTTGGCAGAAGATGCAGGTGCTGGAGCTGCTTCCTTGGCAGAAGATGTAGGTGCTGGAGCTGCTTCCTTGGCAGAAGATGCAGGTGCTGGAGCTGCTTCCTTACTAGAAGATGCAGGTGCTGGAGCTGCTTCCTTGAGAGATGATGAGGGTGCTGGAGCTGCTTCCTTGGCAAGAGATGAGGGTGCTGGAGCTGCTTCCTTGGCAAGAGATGAGGGTGCTGGAGCTGCTTCCTTGGCAGAAGATGCAGGTGCTGGAGCTGCTTCCTTGGCAGGAGATGCAGGTGCTGGAACTGCTTCCTTACTAGAAGATGCAGGTGCTGGAACTGCTTCCTTGGCAGAAGATGCAGGTGGTGCTTCCTTAGTAGAAGATGCAGGTGCTGGAGCTGCTTCCTTACCAGAAGATGCAGGTGGTGGAGCAGCTTCCTTGGCAGAAGATGCAGGTGCTGGAGCTGCTTCCTTACCAGAAGATGCAGGTGGTGGAGCTGCTTCCTTAGCAGAAGATGCAGGTGCTGGAGCTGCTTCCTTACCAGAAGATGCAGGTGGTGGAGCTGCTTCCTTGGCAGAACATGCAGGTGCAGGAGCTGCTTCCTTACCAGAAGATGCAGGTGCTGGAGCTGCTTCCTTACCAGAAGATGCAGGTGCTGGAGCTGCTTCCTTACCAGAAGATGCAGGTGCTGGAGCTGCTTCCTTGGCAGAAGATGCAGGTGCTGGAGCTGCTTCCTTACCAGAAGATGCAGGTGCTGGAGCAGCTTCCTTACCAGAAGATGCAGGTGCTGGAGCTGCTTCCTTACCAGAAGATGCAGGTGCTGGAGCAGCTTCCTTACCAGAAGATGCAGGTGCTGGAGCAGCTACCTTACCAGAAGATGCAGGTGGTGGAGCAGCTTCCTTGGCAGAAGATGCAGGTGCTGGAGCTGCTTCCTTAGCAGAAGATGCAGGTGCTGGAGCTGCTTCCTTGGCAGAAGATGCAGGTGCTGGAGCTGCTTCCTTACCAGAAGATGCAGGTGCTGGAGCTGCTTCCTTGGCAGAAGATGCAGGTGCTAGGGCAGCCTCTTTGGCAGATGGAAGTGTTGGAGCAGCCGTCTTGGCAGCAGCAGGTCCTGGAGCAACCTGCTTGGCAGCATGTGAAACCAATTCAGCTTCATTAGCAGTAGATGCAGGAACTGTATCTGCCACCAGGGTAGGAATCGGTCCCAGAACATTCTCCTTTACAGAAGGTACCTGAGCAGCTTCTGTGGAAACAGGAAGTGCCTGAGCACCATCAATAGCAGCAGGTGCAGGACCAGACCCTATGGGAGGGACAGATCCTTCAGCAGCCTCTACAGCTGATCCTGATGCTGGAGTAGTTTCCTTGTTTAAATCTGAGATAGGAGCAATTTGTTTTTCAGCTACTTCCTTCGAAAGGACAGGAATAGTTTCCTTGGAATTATCTAAGACAACTTCCTCTTTTGTCTCTAAGACAGTGGCAGATGGGTTCTTTGCTTCTTCCCTGACAGAGGCAGAAATGGTTTTATCCCTCACCTCTTCCTTAACAATATTAGAAGTACCTTTTCCTTTCTTCTCATCCATTGCTGGAACAGCAGCATCTTCCTTCTTTGACTTTTTGATTGGCGCGGGAACTGCTTCCTTTGAAGCAGCAGAAGAAACCTTTTTTTCCTTACGAGGGGTTACCCCCTTACCACCTTTCTTCCCAGAAGCAACAGCAGCTTTCTCTTGTACAAGGACTGAAGTAGGAACATTGTCTTCTCCCTTCGCTGGAGGTACTGAAGCTGCTTCACTCTTTGGATGGGATGGTACTTCCACTTGAGCAGAGACAGCAGCCGCTTTCTCCTCCTTGACAGGGGTAGATGCAACCTCTTTCTCCTTGGAAGGAGCAAGTGCTGGATGTTCTTCCTTGACAGGGGTAGATGCTGCCTCTTCCTCCTTGACAGGAGTTGGTTCTACCTTTGTCTCTTTGACAGCAGCAGGTGGTGCCACTTCCTCCTTGGAAAGAGTAGGTGATGCTATGTCCTCTGTGACCAATGAAGGTGGGATCACTTCCTCCTTGACTGGAACAGGTGGTGTTTCTTTCTCCTCGGTAGAGGCAGGAGCTGTCTCTAGCTCCTTGGCTGGGATAGGAGCTGCCCCTTCCTCCTTGGCAGGGACAGGTACTGCCTCTTGCTCCTGGGCAGGGACGGGTACTGCTCCTTCCTCTTTGGCTGGAGCAGATGCTGTCACTTCCTCCTTAGCAACAGCTGGTCCAGCCTCTTCTTCCTTGACTGGGGCTGGTACTACTTCCTGCTTTGTCTCTTTCGTAGATGTACCTTTCTTCTTGGCAGCTTCCTTAGCTGCCTTCTTTTTGGAAGTAGGAGCTGACTTTTCATTTCCCTCCTTTTGAGGGGCAGGTGTTTCCTTCTTCACCTTTTCCTTGGCAGGTGTTTCCTTTTTCACCTTTTCCTTGGCAGGTGTTTCCTTCTTCACCTTTTCCTGGGCAGGTGTTTCCTTCTTAACCTTTTCCTGGGCAGGTGTTTCCTTCTTAACCTTTTCCTGGGCAGGTGTTTCCTTCTTAACCTTTTCCTGGGCAGGTGTTTCCTTCTTCACCTTTTCCTGGGCAGGTGTTTCCTTCTTCACCTTTTCCTTGGCAGGGGTTTCTTTCTTCACCTTTTCCTTGGCAGGGGTTTCTTTCTTCACCTTTTCCTGGGCAGGTGTTTCCTTCTTCACCTTTTCCTTGGCAGGTGTTTCCTTCTTCACCTTTTCTTGGGCAGGTGTTTCCTTCTTCACCTTTTCCTTGGCAGGTGTTTCCTTCTTCACCTTTTCCTGGGCAGGTGTTTCCTTCTTCACCTTTTCCTTAGTTAGGCCATTGACTTCCTTCTTGGTTTTTTCCTTGTTAAGAACAGGGGCTTCCTTTTTTTTATCTTTAAGGGGGGCTTCCTTCTTGTTCTTATCCTTTAGGACAGGGGCTTCCTTCTTGGTCTTTTCCTTTAGGGCAGGGGCTTCTTTCTTTACCTTCTCCTTAGCAGGAACAGGGCCTTCCTTTTTTACCTTTTCTTTGGCAGAACCAGGGGCTTCTTTCTTGGTTTCCTCCTCCTGGGAGGAACGGACATCTTTCTCAGCAGACTCCATAACAGGGACAGGAGTCCCCTCCATTTCAGTGTTGACTGCTTCCTTAGTCTCCACCTCAGCAGAGGATATTTCTTTCTTTTCCTCTTTCTTTGTAACGTCAGAGACAACTGTAGTCTCCTGTCCTGCTTCTATTAGTTCTGGCACGTCATCAAGGTCTTCCTTGATATCCTCTATAACTAGCCCCTGACTTGGTGCTGTCAATTTCCCCATATCAGCTGTCACAAAATAAGACAAATGCCATTCACATTTTTTTCATCAGACATTAACTTCCATGCAAAGGCTTAATAGCTTTGCAACATTTTAAATATAATGATGCTGCAATAGAAGGGAAGCTTAGCATTACTCCAGCTACTATAAACAGGTGGGTCTCAAATTTATCCAGACTACTGCCAAAATCAAACAACCCAAGGGTAAAGAAAGGTATGCAGTAAAAAGAATATAGAAGCAAAGATTTCAGGATGTGTAAGTAAACTTCAAAGCTGTACTTTGGATTTCTTAAGGAGCCTTAACCACCTTGCCTCTCATTGGTGAACATAAAAATATTTAGATTTACTTGAGACTCTTATCGAAACTTTATGCTAAACAGCAGCATTTCCTTTAAAGAATATTGCAATTGTTACTAATCTGCATTATAAGCTAAGGTAGTAATCTTTGGCCACATTACTAAAATGCCTTTTAAAACTTTATACCAACCTGAAGCATTTTCAAAATAGGAATTTGGAACTGCTACTCATCTGCATTATCTACTATAGTAATGCTTTTTAGTCAATACTATAGTGCCTCAATTTTGAAGAGATGAAATACTTTTATCTTGCTTCTCAGGTACAAAAGAAATTCTTATATAATGTAATATAAGAAGAGATTGCTGGAAAAAACATCAGTTAGGGAAAAAAAAAAAAACTGACTGCAAAACACAAAAGACCATAAAAAAATCTATAAAAACTGAGCCATCATATAATTCCCAACTTGCTGTACTTTTTAAGGGTTCTGACTCTTACATGTGAGAAAAGTAAGTAACGCATCACTTGAACACTTTCTTAATTAGGTAAGTCTACTTTTCTAAGTTACACATTAACAAGCTACTGAGTTTTAGCTTGGTAGTTCCGTAGTGCAAGCAACATTTGTGGTATGTATAAAAATAAGTAAATAAATAAAATCACAAAAAAACTCGAGTTTGGAGCATTGCAAATGAAGAGGGAAGATATTTTTCAATACTCGGGGGAATACTAAGGAATGGGGAGAAGTATTTTGTCACCCCTTTTTGGCCATTTGTGGCAGTTAAGGCCCATTAAGACCAACTTATTGCAATCCGCCTTTTACCAATTAAGAGGCCAAATAAAATTCTCTAATGGCATATTCAATAAATATGACACTCTCTACAACAACTCTGCACTACAATTATACTTATACATCCATGCAATGCATCATATTTTAAAAAAAGAAAAAAGAAAAAAAAAAAAAAGCAAATTAAAAACCATACTAAATATCTCAATCAAAACTGATAAAATCAATCTATTATCTTGTTATAAGTGATACTAGCAAATCTCTACTAGCATTATAGTCAACCAGATGTACAGATCAGGAAATGTCAGTGTGAATCATAATGCAGTTAGTCTGTGAACACACCAAACTTGCACATTTTGTTGATGTAATAAACACCCTCTGATCAAACTATGTTTAAAGCTGTTTAGAGACCTGCCACTTCAATTACGTCCATGAGGAAAAAGAAAAAAAAAGAAAATCTTTGGCAAACAAATTCAACAATTTGTTTCCACTACTTAATTTAAAGGCAATACTATATACATACAACTGTCACTATTTACACTTTTACTGCCACTGATCAGATCTACTGTCAAGTATGAAGTTCTCAACATATACCTATAGTTGTGACCTACTTCTTCCAGCAAGTATACTGCACAGTTGACTCCTCAACCAAACACAAGATCTCTATACTGCACAGTTGATTCCTCAACCAAACACAAGATCTCTATGTGCGTTTACACACCAACTCTAGCTGTCTTTGAATATTGCACTGCAACCAGCACCCACTACACAGGTTCAACTCAATAACACTAACTACTACATCTCACTCTTACAATCTCATTATATAATTGCTGCAGCACTAAACATTTCATACCCAAACAACTCACCCCTAATACAAATTAAAGACCCCTGCCATACACTTCAATAGCAAATACTGAAGTCCACCATCCCTCAATAAACATATAACGTTAGCACCAAAACAACCCAACAAAAATCAAACAAACACCATCCCACTTACTTAACATTACTCCATCAGATGTACACTCATTTGATACTGCTCCCCAGACACATGAGAGTTATATCAATTGTCGACCTGCATTCTGGAAACAACCCATCAATCCAACTATACAAACATTTAAAAACACAAAACCCACCAAGCAAAAAATTCTACTTCCTGAATGATAAAACAAAACATTTGACTCTTTTATTGCTATTAACTCATCCTAGAGACATTCACACAACATTACACTTAACCTATGGTGCTGCCTAGTGGATTAGCCAGCTTCCTGGAGGAGGTTGAATGGACTCAAGGGGCAACAAGAAAATGTATTATGAAAACCCAGAACCCATTTTATGGGGCTTTAAGTTCACACACTATTAGTAAAAAGGAAATATAGTCCTTCTGAAGTTGAAGTGCCTTGACAAAATTGCACTTCTTTTCATTCAATGACGATTGTTACCATAAGAGGTGTAACCTTATGCAGACAGTCTGGTATCATATAATGCAGGTAAGGAAAGGTAACTGTGTTTAATCACCTATTTGTGCTGTACAGGAAGGTAGTTTTAAACTTGTAGGTCAAGTCTCCTGAGGATCACACATCCCTTGAATTTACATATGGGGTCTGGATTAACCCTGTCCTCAGTTATTCCACCATACCATTTATCCATTACTCATAATATATAAGTAATCCTTTACGTTTTTTTTTTTTTTTTTTTACAAGTTTCTTAATTTCACTTAAAGTCCTCTGGTTGCTCTATATCCCCAACTCTCTCAAATAACTGTTTATTGTGTCATCAATGTTTCAAAAAAGAAAGCAGTAAAATCAACTGAACAATCCTCACTCTCTCCCATGGTGGGCAAATCAAAGCCTTTAGCCTTTCCCTGTAACTAAAGTTCTCTTAATTCTGGTACCATCTTTGTTTCCCTCAACTGGAGCACCTCTATTGTCACTCTTCTTAAGGCTTGCAAATTATTTTCAATGTCCATATACTTACAAGTAATTCTGATATTTACCGTAAGACAATTTTGTCTCTTCTGCTCTTATTCTAACATGGGTCTCTGGCAAGTTTAGAAACAGTATCAACTCGAGTCCTCCTGACACACCAAATCCTAAATATTACTTCCTGCCACATAATACTCTACTTAGGCCTTCCTTCACTCAGTCCCATCCTCACTACTTTACATGAGTACGATTTAAATTCCATCAACCATATATCAAAATGACTCCAGAGCCTGTTCAGGTCCCCTTGTAAAGTTGATGTTATCAGCCTCACTTTTCCCTTCCCTTATGACTTTTGCATCATCTGCAAACACATTCAGATACAAGCCCATACCTTCTGGCAAGTATTAGGAGAAGGCTCTTCTGACATGATTTGTTCTCTTCCACCAAGATAATCTTATATCCTTCAGAGGAGTCTCCCCCCCTTATGCCTGCTTTCTGGTAGTCATGATCTTCACAGCCTTCCCTTTTGTGTAAAAGCTTACTGTGAGTCTGAGTGTAACTATCTTTTTACATACTTATATGGTACAGGGAAGGAGTTTTCCACATGAACATTCTCTACCACCAAACAACTTATCAAATTTCTGAATGATATTTGCATTACCCATATCTTCAGCCATTTCATCTTTTATCCACCACTCAAAATATAAAAAAATCTCTCTCTAATTTCTTTTGCTTAATTTCATGTGTCCTCTGATCACTCTTTCCTTATATCTCTCTTGATAAAATAACCCTGCAATCAAAAAAAAAAAAAAAAAAATCAGGTCACCCCTCCACTTTCCAAAGTGGGCAAATTTGAAAGATTTATAGCCTTTCCCTGCAGCTCAGCTCACTAATTCTGGTGCCATTTTTGTTGCTCTCCACTAACCTTCTCCATCAGCTTTTCATGCTTCTTTAGGTGACCAAATGTGCAGAACATATTCTAGTTTTGGCTTTATATACAATGTAAACAGCTAACAAAATACTTCTTAATCCAAGAGCTTGAATGAAATTCTAATTGAAGTCCTTTTCATACAAATTCCTCCAACATCATAATTATACCAAAGAAGTAATTTGTAAGACCCATCCTTGTTACTTTACATTCACTGGGTTGAACTTCATCAACCACGAATTAGACCAATTTTGGAATCTGTCAAGGTCCTCTTGTAAGTTAACACAATCCTTCACGTTTTCCACTTGCTTCATGACCTTTGCATCACCTGCAAACACAGTCCGGTACAAGTCCATACCTCCTAGCAAGCCATTCACACAAATGAAAAAGAGTACTGGTCCCACAGCAGAAACATGTGGTACTATGGTGGTGATCTCAACCAACTGAAAGACCGCTCATCTGACGTGCTTCCTTTGTTCTCTTCCGCTACGATAACCTTCTATCTATAGGAATCTCTTCCCCAACTCCTTGGTAATCTAGCTGCTTTATCATCCTTAAATGCAATATAGTGCCAAATGTTTTCTAGCAGTCCACAAACAAACAATCACCCAGCCTTCCTTTTTGTCTTAAAGAGTTTGCTCACCCACAGAAACCCAAGAGATTTGCTACTTGTCACCCACTTTCCCTAAAATTGTGCTCTCACAAAATGTTTCCATTGTATAGTCATACATTTGCTTACCAATTACCTTTTCAAAACCTAAGAGAATACAATCATTTTTGTTAAATCAGCACATGTTCCTGGTCTCTTCTCTTAAAGAAATATATGACATTTACCCCTTTTCAACTGCTCTGCCTCTCTCCAGCAACATACTAAGCAGTATTTCATGAGATGTGACTAATGTATCTGCACTCAAATTCAGCACGTATAGTGAAATCTCATCAAGACCATTAGCCTTTTATGTATGTGTGGGGGTGTATACTGTGTTACTGTACTGCAGCTGCTCAAGGTTACACCACAAGTATATAGTCAACATTGGAGAGGCTGCATCAATGAACTGCCTAATCAAACAACTTTCCACTCCATAGGAGTCTATAATTCCCTGCTACTGGAAGTAGCTCATGGGCTACAAGAACTTGCTTAACGCCACTCTTTTAGAGAAATTGGTCCTGGAGTAATCATAAATATATGTGAGTGTATATATGTGTGTGTTAACAGAATCATCTGCCTGAAGATAAACAAAATGCATATACTGTGCCAATGTATAAAACCAAGGGGAAGAGTTGGGCCTGATTTCAGTGTACTATAGAGAACAGATAAGAGTGGATGCAAGCGAATGAGGCCATTCCTTTATTTGCTGCCAGTTGTTCTACTTTGCAAACATGGGAAATGGCAAATAAGTATGTAAAAAATATACAATCATTAAAATCATTATTTTCATAATCATTATCATAACATGAATTCATCCTGGGCGATGTTGAAAATTAATTGAGGTCTCCTATTAGTTATGTGCCAGTGTATGTATAAATAACCAAAGCCACGTATAATATGACGTTAGGTTCCAGTGAAAAACTTACATCTTATTGTTTAAAAATATAAGGTATAATTGTTCGTTAAATTTATTGGAAAAAATATATATATATATATATACATACACACGTGTGTATATATCAGTGACTGACATAACTATCCTGTAGTTATCCTTTTTCTTTTTGTTAGTCGAGACAGCACGAGCAACTGAGGCCCTAATCAAGGCCATCCCACTGACCTTTCCCCAAGAGAAACACTCCCCCTTTCCATCAATTCATTCTTCCAGTTCTTTAATTCAACTTAAATAATTTTCTTATTCCTGTTGTACGAACTGTTGCTGGGAGTGAAGCAAAACATCCACTTTTGGAAATGGTGGGGAAGAATGAGCTCCCTAAAACAGCTGTCCTTAAAGCTGGGTCACTACATTTTTGCATGCCCTACAACCATAACTCAGAAATAAAAAACTGTGGCTCTGTTTTAAACTTCAAGAATAACATTTACAAACATAAAATCAAATGTGATCACTGAATGGGGAAACAACTAAGGTCTTAGATTCAGGAAGTGTTCATTATAAGCCATGGTACAATATACAAATGAATTGATTAAAATTCTTGATAAAAACACTTGACAGAGGTTAGAAAAAATTACAATGTGGCAAGCAACTAGCATTATTAGCTGGGGATGGGATGGCTCCCTAAATGTGAGACTGGCCAGGGAGCAGAGAGCACTTCCATGGCAGTTGGCTGAAGGAAATGGGGAAGGGCAAGCCAGCATGAGTTAGTACTGTCAAAGATTTGCATATCAAATGAGGTTCCTTAAATAAAGTTAAATATACCAACATCTGCTAAATTATCACAAATGAAGATAAGGAAGAATGGATGTAAAGTAATTTGAAGGAAAAATAGAAATTACCAAGGCTGTTGTGTGCAGGTGTCACCCTCTATAATGCTCAAATGCCCATGAAATATCATGCAACAGCAACTCTGTATACCCAACACCTATGAAATTTTTTTACTGCTTGCAGAACAAAACTATTTGTAAATATCAGATAATGAATCTATTTTGAAAACTGTACAAATCATAAAACATTAAACGAGCAAATTAAAAGTTCAGTCAGAATTACACACAAAAAAGAATCAAAATTGTGTATTGTCACTAGATACGGATTAATTGTGACCACAAAATGTACATCACGCTGAACACATACATATGCCAAATGTAAATCTGGCAAGGTAAAAAGCTGTCATCACCCAGTTTTAATCTTTCTGGTATCCCTGGAAACAAGAGGTAGTTGCAAATGCTTGACACAGTTCTGATTTTTCTTCACAGTTCATATGTTTAACTCTCTCAAAATGTTTCTAAGCTAGCTTATGCATTAAAGTGCTACACTTTCATCCATGTTCCTTGGCTAGATTATAAATCAATTCCCCTTGCCTAGCAACTCTAATACTTTCACCTTAAATTCAAGGGAACATCTCATTTCCTGTTAAGTTTTGCACCTATTGAGGAACCATGAAGCCTCCTTTATTTCCAGTAGATGCACACAGTCTTATACAAGAGTTGTCCACTATGGAGAAAATATGTCAATCAGTCTACAACGACATGTGCACCAACCATGAACTTGTGGTATATTTTTTTTTTCATGCAAATAGTCCCACTGATGCAGGCCATGGATATCCAAGTAAGCAGAAAATCTGCCCTACAACCTTCCAATCCCACAATTCATAACAGGCACTGTGCTCAATTTACACAAACTGGTCCCTTCCTACAAGTGATTCATCTTTCACCATTATGCGTGTTTTGTGTTTGTGCATATATTAATACATTTACACAAAAGCATGCACATAATATATTTACAAATATACATCAATGCATACACATACAAAATGTACATATCAAGAATGTAACACAAGAGGCTGTTACAAAGATATGTAGCAGTGCAAGAACAGGATAGACAAATACAGATATAACACTAGCAAAAAAGATTCCAGAAAGATGGCAGATAAGAGTTTGAAAGATGAATCTGCCAGAAAAAATCAAAAATGTAGGGCAAAGAGCAAAGAACATATGGTAATGAACAAAAACATTAACAAGACAGTCTGGCAGCCTATATGAATAAAAAGAACATAAGTAAGAATCCCAGGAGAAAATCAAAGAGAATTTAAAGAAACAGCTCCAAAAGAGGTATACAAAAGAACAAAAACAGGTATGTGTGAAGCAGTGTGTATAAGATGGTCATACCAGAGGTAAAAGTTTAAGTTTTTGAAATATTAATGTAAGACATGACAAAATATGAGAAAAAGGTATGAGCTCAGAAGCAAAGTAGGATTTGAGGCAGAGAGAGAATTAAATCATACAAGAAGGCATTTACCAAGGTGTGAGAGGGGTGTATGAGACAAGTTTGGGAGAACACCTGTAACAAAGGTATAGATTTTCATACGATAAGAATTTTTTAAAAGACACAACTGAACATACAGGAGAAAGAAACGAGTTGAAGAGCAAAGTACGATTTGAGGTAGAGAGATTTACATTATGGGTACATGGGTTAATCAAGATCTTACAAAATGTAAGAGCTGTGGATGGAGTTGAAGACAGGTGAAACCTTTGCCAAGTGGAACTGAAAAGTGTATATGGAAGCACACATCTCTGATCTTGTGCTGGACTTAGTAGAGGAATGAACTACAATACCTCATAAAATAAAAAAGGAGTAAAAGAAAAGCAAACATCAGAGAAAAACATCTTGTGCATAGCTGGTAATAAGTACTGGAGCACATGTGATTAACTCTCATAAGAATCACTTATGAAGACTGCAGGGTGTGAAGACCCATTTTTCCACTTAGCAAGTCATGTCAAAAGTTTGAGAAATAGAAGAGAGCAAATTAGCACCCGTGAATCAATTCTTTGAAAAAATAAAATAAAATAAAATCACATCATCCCTATACTGAACTGATCTGTTTCATTACACTGCAGAGTATCAATGCCAATAGAACAGCTCTGGAGTCTGAAACCAAACATCATGTACTGCCTGAGACCAGGACATACAAATTGTACTAACTTAAAAAAATAAATAAAAAAAAGCAAGAACTTTAAACAATTCTTTTTTAATTTGGCTTAATGCTCATCTTCTCATGCAACCCTATGCAATTACATAATATTGAAGCCACTTACTGAAAGTATTGTGGATTAAAAAAAGAACACATTAGAGGCCCAGCTACCGAAATAAATTGAACTATCATTTCCGATTTGAAATCAGATCAAATCTCTCTTTTGCAGGACCCTAAATCCAAAATATCTCCAGATTCGAAAAAGGTACAAGATGAAAATAGAGAGAAGTTCTGATGTTTAGGATACTTGAAATAGTATATATCTCGATGCTGTTACGAGAATTTATAATCAAAGTAATGCACTTTAAAAAATGGTGTTGTGAATGCAAGACAAATCATAGTGCACCTTATGGTTGTCACTATGGGTGCTTAAGTGTTTTCATGGATGGACTCCATATAAAAATTAGAATAAGGTGACACCAGTGCACCCCTTGATCATGGAAAAATGATCAGTTGCTGTTAACAGATGATACAGCAGTATTTGCTAAATCACAAGAAGAGCTGGATAGTCACTTCAATGATCTATGTTGGATCAAAATGCTGAGCAAATATGAGTAATAGTATGAATTCAGCTTTTGAAAAAGGGCAGTATATCATAGTAGAACATAAATCTGCATGACAATCTCAGTTATGGATGAGTTCACATATTTCAAGAATAAAGTTCAATAAAAATGATAAGAGAGCTGATAATAGTCTTGCACAATGAAAATTTGGAGGTGCACTGAAAGCTCTAAAGAATAGAAATAAGGTAAACTTTTCATACAACATGCAGTTACTTGTTCCAGTGTGTGTGTGTGTGTCAATAGTTATAGGCTACTGCCATGGCCACCCCCTTGGGGTAGTTCCTGTGAGGAACAGGCATCATAGACAAAGAGACAGATATAAAGTGCCACTGTATAAATGCAAGGGAAATAAGGGTGGATGTTCAAACTACCAAGTAATAAATCTGTTGAGTACACCTGGTAAGTCGTATGGGAGGGTATTGTTTGAGTGGGTGAAGGTATGTAAAGAGCATCAGATTGGAAAGGAGCAGTGTGGTTTCAGAAATGGTAGAGGATGTGTGGATCAGGTGTATGCTTTAAATAATTAAAATATTAAGAAAACAAATGGATTTGTATGTGACATTTATAGATCTGGAGAAGGCATGCGATAGGGTTGACAAAGATGCTTTGTGAGAGGTTTTAAGAACATACGGCATGGGAGGAAAGCTGCTAGAAGTGAAATTTATTCTATCAAGGGTGTAAGGCTTGTGTATGAGATGGAAGAAAGGACAGTGAATGGTTCCAAGTAATGGTCGGTCTACGACAGCGGTGTGTGATGTCACCATGGTTGTTTTATATGTTTATGGATAGTATGGGGTGGTGAGGGAGGTAAATACAGATTCTTGGAGAGAGGGTCGAGTATGCAGTCTGTGGGATTTGAGATGCCCTTGGAAGTGAGTCAATTGTTGTTAGGTAATGATACAGCACTGGTGGCCAATTAGAGTGTGAAACTACAAAGTTGGTGACTGTGAGTGTGTGTGAAAGGAGAAAGTCAAGAGTGAATATGAATAAAAGCAAGGATATTTGGTTCAGCAGGGTTGGGAGACAAGTTAGGGTGTGAGTCTGAATGGAGCACAATTGCAATGAATGCTTTAGATATCTGGGGGTCGACATGGCAGCAAATGGAGCAATGGAAGCAGATGCGAGTCACAGGATGGGGGAGGGGTAAAGGCTCAGGGTGCAACGAGGAATGTGTGGAAGGAGAGAAGGTGAGGGGATGAAGGTTCTGGAAGCACTGAAAAATGAGTGGAAAGAGAGAAAGTTGAGAGGGTAAAAGTAGTAGTTTGAAGGAATGAAGGTTCTGGAAGCACTGAAAAATGAGTGGAAAGAGAGAAAGTTGAGAGGGTAAAAGTAGTTGTTTGAAGGAATAATAGTATAAATTATCATATGGATATGAGGCATGGGCTATAGGTGGAGGAGGGGGTGAAAGTGCAGGGAGCACCAAAGAATGCGTGGAAGGAGAGAGGGTGAGGGGGTGAAGGCTCTGGAAGCACTTAAAAATGTGTGGAGAAAAAGTTATATGAGGGCAAAAATGGTTATGTTTGAAGGAATAATAGTCCTAACAATATTATATGGATGGGCGTGTGGCATAGGCCATAGATAGTTGAACAGAAAAGAGTGGATGTGCTGGAAATCAAATGTTTGAGGACAATATGTCGTGCGAGCTGATTTAATCAAGTAATGACAATGTAAGAGATAGGTGTGGAATTATAAAGGATGTGGTTCAGATAGTACTGGTGACTGGGCATACCTGGTTTAAAAATTGGGGCATATACAAATAAATAATTAAGTAAGGAAGACAGTATGATGATATTGAACTATTATATAAAGGAAAGACTCTTGGATATGAATGTGATGAAAGGGTCAGTTGGTGGGACGTCTGATCATTATGGGGTGAACTTGAGGGTAAAGTGTATCTGGAGAGTTGTATGAAGGAGTGGTGACTCAGAGGGAGGTTGCATGCACAGACTATCAGACGGGAAAAACAATGAGGGAATCAGGATTGGAAGGTGTGTGGATCAAATGTTTCCTTTGAATAATGTGTATGAGATATACTCTGAGAAACAGAAGGATTTGTTTGTGGCTTTATGGCTCTGGAGATAGCTTACGATAAAATAGCTTTGTGGACGGTATCAATAATATATGCATGGGAGAAAAGTTATTTGAAGTAGAGGATATTTGATCAAGAATCAAGACAAAGGCATGAGTGCAACAAGGAGGTACAGAAGATGGTGAATGGTTCCATGTGAAGGGAGGTCTGCACAGTGTGTGTGTGTGTGTGTGTGTGTGTGTGTGTGTGTGTGTGTGTGTGTGTGTAATGTCACCTTGGCTATTCTATCTGTCTCTGCAAGGGGTGGGAAGAGGCAAGTGACAGTGTCTGGCAGGTATGAAAGCTGACAGGAGTGGGAGGGCCAGGAAAGCAAGTCAGTTGTTTGCTGATGACATCATGTTGATAGCAGATTTAAATGATAAACTGCAGAAGTTGGTTTCTGATTGTAGGAGTGTGTTGAAAGGCAAGATTTAAGCACATTAGGTTCAGGAGTGCAGACATACAGATTACGGTGACATGCCTTCGATACCAAGGAGTGGACATGGCAACAAATATAACCATGGATACTGATGCATGTCATAGGCTGGATGAGGGGTGAATGTCCTGGAAGCATTAAGGACTGTGGAAATAAGAGATCACAATCTGGCACAAAAAAATTATAGGCACATTTGAAGGTACAGTAGTCCAAGCAGTGTTGTATGGATGTAAGGCATGTGCCACAAGTAAGAAAGTAAGGAAGAAGGTGAATGCGATGGGAATGAAATGTTTTTGAACAACAGGCAGTGTGAAGAGGGTTAACCAAGAAATATCAGATTAGGTGACATGTGTGGCAATAAGACAAGTATAATTCAATGATAAAGGGTGTATGTTGAAATGGTTCGAACCTATGGAGAAAATGAACGCGAACTTGAGAAAGAGGACTTATGTGTAAGAAATGGAAGAGACAAGAAGAGACTAAACTGCATATGGAAGGATGAGATGAAAAAAATTAAATGCTCTGGGCCTGAACATGCAATAGGGTGAAAGGCATGCAAGGGACAGGGTGAAATGGAGCAATGTGATATTCAGGGGAAGGAGCTGTCAATGGACTAAATATGGGCATGGGCCAGAGAAAACCATATAAAGGCCTTTGGGGCTTGGATGTTGATAGGGGGATCTGCATCACACATAACAGCAAGAGAATGGGTGAAAGCAAATGAGGACTTTTATCCACATGCTCCAAACACTACCTCTAATGCTGGGAAATGGAGAATAAAGAAAAATATGAATTTTGTCTTCAGAGCAAAGTCAGGGTTTGGTGTGAGGGCAAAGGCTAAGGAAGGTGAAGCACTACAAGCTAGAGTTATGGGAATGTTTGAAAGAGTGATAAGAAGTTAGCTCCATAATGCTGTGGGTAAAAATAAACAAAGATAAAGAGATGCATCATCATTAGTGCTTAGGTACCTGTCTATGAGGACAATGAAAAGAGTGTTCTGAGAGCAGCTGGGTGAGTGTGTCAGCAGTTCTGATGCTAAAGATTGAGTTTTAGTGATGAGGATTTTTAATGCGAGTAATGTGGCAATTGTGGGTACAACTCCGAGGCATGGGGTATTCAGTATGGAGAACAGAAATGGTGAAAAGCATAGAGACCTATGTGCTGAAAAAGGACCGAGAATACTTAGATGAAAAAAGGGACAAGTATCCGTATACAGGGAAAGATATCAGCATCCACTAGGGCATTGTTATGATGGTATGCAGGCATTACTGGATTACACACTAAATGACAGGCGTGCATGAGAGACATTTGGATCTGAATGTTCTATAGAATAGGGGCAGATGGTGTGAAGTTTGGTCATTTACCTGAAGGAGGTAAAGGTAGAAACTTGTAGAGCTTTTGTAAAAAAGAAAATGTGAAAGAAGACAGTAATTAAAGTGAGTGAGCCTGGAAAGAGAAACATGTATGAACTAATACCATGAAAGACAAGGAGAATGTCAAAAAGTGAAAGTACATGAAACTCAGGCAGTGGATGAGAAATGGAAGGTATTTAGGGAAGTGATAGCATCTGCTAAAAAAATGTGCCATGCAGAAGATGGGAGAAGGGTAGGTGAGAGAGGGTAGTGGGAGGTGTGATGATGAAACAAAGTTGCTACTGAGAGAGAAAACAGAGGCTGTAAAGTGGTACATACTGGGAAGGACTGCAAATGATTGGGAGGTGATGACAACATGGCAGGTCATGAGGAAGGTTCAGGAGCTGAGAAAGAGGACAAATGACAGTTGGGATGAGTGACTATCAGCAAACTTTAGGGAGACTCAGGTGTTCTGGAAGGTCAATATTGTGAGAAAAATAAAACAAACCAAAACATCGGTCAAAAGGGGGTTAATGGAAAAGCGGTAACAGGTAGTGGTGAAGTGAAGAAGAGAAGGAGTGAGTACTTTGAAGGATTGCTGAATGTGTTTTATGACAGGGTGTTTAAGATATGCTTTGTGACAGTCATGGCAAGTGGTTTGATAAAGGGATAAAGGGTGGTGAAAGCCTTATATAAGATGAAATGTGGCAAGGTGGCTGGTATTGTAATTAAATTCCTTAAGAAAGACGTTGACTGTGTTGCTGATTGCTTAGTGATGATTTTTAATGTATGTGGGGATCACGGTAAGGTATCTGATAAGTGTTTAATGCCTTTGTATAAATAAGAAGGGAGGAGGAACAAACCTCAGTGTTTGTTGAGTGTAGCTCTCAAGTTATATGGGAGAGTCATGATTAAAAGGGTGTTGAGCTCCACAGAGCATCAGCAGATTAAAGAACAATGAGGTTTTAGGGGTAGCAGAGGATGTGTGAATCAACTGTTTGCTTTAAAGAATGTATGATAAATACTTAAAAGAAATGGATGAATATGTAATTGGCATTCATAGTTCTAGAGAAAGAATAAGAAAGGGCTGATAGCAATGCTTTGTGGAAAGCCTTATGAATATCTGGTGTGGGAGGCAAATCCTTTCTTTCATTCATAAATGACCTCAACTCTGTATCAATCTCCTACCTCAGAAACCAGCTCCTACACTTCCTCAATCAAATCTTCCACCCTGACCCAACAAAACTTGCATTCCTACTCCTTGCTCAAAGATCCTTGAATTCACCTACATCATAACGCTACCCATAAACAAAATGCCAAAGCAACATTACACACCCCTACCACAAACCCACCTTCAACTGGATCCATTCACTTTCATCTCTTCCTACTCATGGACATGCCTAACTTTTGACAAAAATTCTTCACTGCTTCTTGCAGCTTTCCTCCTATTACACCTACTTGAACACCTTCCACAGCATCTATTGACCCCTTCATACACTTTCTCCAAATCCATAAATGAAACATTAAGAATTGTTTCTCGAAGTATTTCTCACAAAATTCTAAGAAACCACCCAATCCGCACATTCTCTACAACTCCAGATACCACACTCTCCCTCTCCAGCCTAAACCTCTATGCACTTTCCACACTCTCAATGACAACTCCCATATAACTTGATAGGTGAAAATTCTTGCTACTTACAAGCAACAATTACCCCCTTTAAGAATTTTAACTGCAATCCTTTCCACTTCAACCCCTTTGCTGCACTTCATCTTATAAAAGGCTTTCACCACCTCTTTTTCAGCAACCCATTTACCATGCCTCTCTCACTTCGCATTCCTCCACATCCAAAATATCCCACATCATTCACTTTACCATAAAACACATACAACAATCTTCATAATACTCACTATCTCCTATTCACCTCATTTCTGCATGCTGCCATTTTCCCATTTGCCACCTTCATCAATAATTTTTTTTCTTGTTTTTCTTTTCTTACAACATCAATCTCCTTATAAAACATTCTTTTTCTCCCTGAAGTTTTCTAATACTAACTCATCCCCAAATTTCATCTGCCCAACTTACCAAGCCCCTGAACAGTGAAATATACATGCTGTACAAACAAACAAGTTGGAATAAAAGATAATGCAGCCAAATTCATAAAACAAGTTGGAATAAAAGATAATGCAGCCAAATACGTAAGAATAAAAGAGCAATTGCGAAAGAGCTGCCAAAAGAATGTCAACCAAGTACTACAGAAGTGAAAAAAATAATGTGGCATTATGAATAAACAAGATAAAATAACTGCAAAACAGCGACCACAGAAATGTTAATTTCTTTTTTTTACTGAAGCAATACACCCTTAAACAATATCAGATCTATTAAAAAACTAACCGAATGATCAGCAAAAGGGAAACCCTTTATCTCTAATAAGATCTGCAGACAAGAAGACAACAAACCAGATTTGTTTTGCAAACTTGTATCAAGATATTTGATAATATATCAAAGAAGAGGTAATGTTGGAGTGAAAAGAGTGGTCAGAGTAAGTGAGCTTGGGAAGGAGACTTATGTGATGAAGTACCAGGAGAGACTGAGTACAGAATGGAAAAAGGTGAGAACAAAAGACGTAAGGGGAGTGGGGAGGAATGGGATGTATTTAGGGAAGCAGTGATGGCTTGCGCAAAAGATGCTTGTGGCATGAGAAGCGTGAGAGGTGGGCAGATTAGAAAGGGTAGTGAGTGGTGGGATGAAGAAGTAAGATTATTAGTGAAAGAGAAGAGAGAGGCATTTTGGACGATTTTTGCAGGAAAATAATGCAAACGACTGGGAGATGTATAAAAGAAAGAGGCAGGAGGTCAAGAGAAAGATGCAAGAGGTGAAAAAGAGGGCAAATGAGGGTTGGGGTGAGAGTATCATTAAATTTTAGGGAGAATAAAAAGATGTTTTGGAAGGAGGTAAATAAGGTGCGTAAGACGAGGGAACAAATGGGAACTTCAGTGAAGGGGGCTATTGGGGAGGTGATAAGTAGTGGTGATGTTAAAAGGAAATGGAGTGAGTATTTTGGAGGTTTGTTGAATGTGTTTGATGATAGAGTGGCAGGTATAGGGTGTTTTGGTTGAGGTGGTGTGCAAAGTGATAGGGTTAGGGAAAATGATTTGGTAAACAGAGAAGAGGTAGTAAAAGCTTTGTGGAAGATGAAAGCCGGCAAGGCAGTGGGTTTGGATGGTATTGCAGTGGAATTTATCAAAAATGGGGATGACTGTGTTGTTGACTGGTTGATAAGGTTATTTAATGTATGTATGATTCATGGTGAGGTGCCTGAGGATTGGCGGAATGCTTGCATAGTGCCATTGTACAAAAGCAAAGGGGATAAAAGTGAGTGCTCAAATTAGAGGTATAATTTTGTTGAGTACTCCTGGGAAATTATATGGGAGGGTATTGATTGAGAGGGTGAAGGCATGTACAGACCATCAGATTGGGGAAGAGCAGTGTGGTTTCAGAAGTGGTAGAGGATGTGTGGATCAGGTGTTTGCTTTGAAGAATATATGTGAGAAATACCTAGAAAAACAATTGGATTTGTATGTAGCATTTATGGATTTGGAGAAGGAATATGATAAGAACTGATAGAGATGCTCTATGGAAAGTATTAAGAATATATGGTGTGAGAGGTAAGTTGTTAGAAGCAGTGAAAAGTTTTTATCAAGGATGTAAGGCATGTGTATGTGCAAGAAGAGAGAAAAGTGGTTCTCAGTGAATGTTGGTTTTGGTCAGCGGTGTGTGATGTCTCCATGGTTGTTTAATTTGTTTATGGATGGGGTTGTTAGGGAGGTGAATGCAAGAGTTTTGGAAAGAGGGGCAAGTATGCAGTCTGTTGTGGATGACAGAGCTTGGGAAGTGAGTCAGTTGTTGTTCGCTGATGATACAGTGCTGGTGGCTGATTCTGGTGAGAAACTGCAGAAGCTGGTGACTGAGTTTGGTAAAGCGTGTGAAAGAAGAAAGCTGAGAGTAAATGTGAATAAGAGCAAGGTTATTAGGTACAGTAGGGTTGAGGGTCAAGTCAATTGGGAGGTAAGTTTGAATGGAGAAAAACTAAAGGAAGTGAAGTGTTTTAGGTATCTGGGAGTGGATTTGGCAGGGGATGGAACCATGGAAGCGATAGTGAACCATAGGGAGGGGGAGGGGGTGAAAATTCTGGGAGCATTGAAGAATGTGTGGAAGTTGAGAACATTATCTCCGAAAGCAAAAATGGGTATTTTTGAGGGAATAGTGGTTCCAACAATGTTATATGATTGCGAGGCGTGGGCTATGGATAGAGTTGTGCGCAGGAGGGTGGATGTGCTGGAAATGAGACGTTTGAGGGCAATATGTGGTGTGAGGTGGTTTGATTGAGTAAGTAATATTAGGGTAAGAGAGATGTGTGGTAATAAAAAGAGTGTGGTTGAGAAAGCAGAAGAGGGTGTTTTGAAATGGTTTGGTCACATGGAGAGAATGAGTGAGGAAAGATTGACCAAGAGGATATATGTGTCAGAGGTGGAGGGAACGAGGAGAAGTGGGAGACCAAAATGGAGGTGGAAAGATGGAGTGAAAAAGATTTTTGAGTGATTGGGACCTGAACATGCAGGAGGGTGAAAGGCGGGCAAGGAATACAGTGAATTGGAACGATGTGGTATACCAGGGTCGGTGTGCTGTCAATGGATTGAACCAGGGATTGTGAAGCGTCTGGGGTAAACCATGAAAAGTTCTGTGGGGCCTGGATGTGGAAAGGGAGCTGTGGTTTCAGTGCATTATTACATGACAGCTAGAGACTGAGTGTGAACGAATGTGGCCTTTGTTGTCTTTTCCTAGCGGTACCTCGCATGCATGAGGGGGGAGGGAGTTGTTATTTCATGAATTATGTATATGTATATATATGTATATGTCTGTGTGTGTATATATATATGTATATGTTGAGATGTATGGGTATGTATATTTGTATGTGTGGACGTGTATGTATATACTTGTGCATGTGGGTGGGTTGGGCCATTCTTTCGTCTGTTTCCTTGTGCTACCTCACTAACATGGGAGGCAGTGACAAAGCAAAATATAAAAAATGTTAATGCCACCTAAATGAGAGACAATCTCTAATAAACAGTTTTAAGTCCTAAGAATTTGGCCATGAAAAAAGTATCTAAAAACAAAAGTAGGAAATAAATAATCACCTAAACTAGGATATTTGATTTCTTTCTTTCGTACTTGTTCACAATTTCCTGCATTAATGAGGCAGCGCCAGGAACAGATAAAGAGCTCATTCATCACTCACATCCATTCTCTAGCTCTAGTCATGTGTAATGCCCCAAAACCATAGCATCCCATACAAAAAACATGCTTTGTAAATAAACATATCCGAGTGGAGGTTGTAAACATCTGGATAATTACAAGACAACTAGAGACTGGATGCGAATAAATGAAGACAGTCTGTTCGTGGAACAACCTAGCTAAAGTTGGAAACAGCAAATGTGTGAAATAAGTCATATCTTTGTAAAACAAAACCTTTAATGCTTGGATATCTATGATGGAAAAAGAAATACTAGTAATGCAAGAGAAAACCATAACTTCAATCTCAACACCTAAATCAAAGTAGCTAATCACGAGATTAGCCAAAAAACTTAAGTATTATGCTAAACCTGCATCATAAGCCATTTACATATGGAAATTAAACCTACACTAATACAATAAGTACTGATACAGAGCACATTTTGGCAATATATCTTCTACATCTACCACAGAACACACAGAACCCAAGATTCCGACCCCTACTAGCAAACAAACTCCTTAAGCAAACACAATATACCAAGCACCCACACTTCAACTTTCACCCAAGAAAGGCACAATCACAAATGATCCCATATGAAAGGGTAACTTATAACCTGGGTGAAGACTTCAACCTCACACCAGGAAATGAAAATCAAGCCACTTCATTTCAGGTTATTAAGTAACTGTACTTACCCTGAACGAGGATGCCCAGATGGAGACAATACTTCACAAATTGTAAATGTGAATATTGTAAAACTATCAGTAAAGTGAAAAATATTAGATTCAAACAGACATCTAAATAACTAAGTAAAAAACAAAAAACTAACCAATGAATGTGCAACAAGATTCATAACTTAAGTATACCTATATACATACACAAATATATATAAATATTTCATTTCATAAATGTTTCCTGCACCTCCGAGGAAGCACCAGGAAACAGACGAAGAAAGGCCCATCCGCTCATATACACAGAAATGCCCACATACGCACATATCAACATATACATACACATACATATATACACACACGTACATTTTCAAAATTACTTGCCTTCATCCATTCCTAATTGAGAGAGCAGAGGAGGGTGTGTTGAAATGGTTGGGAAATATGGAGATATGAGTGAGGAAAGATTCACAAAGAGGATGTGTGTGTGTGTCAGAGGTGAAGGGAACAAGAAGCACAAAGAGAACAAATTGGAGGTGGATGGATGACATGAAAAGGATTTTGAGCGATCAGGGCCTGAACATACAGGAAGGTGAGAGGCATGCAAGGAATAGAATTGCAACAGTGGTACACCTTGGTTGACATGCTATCAATGGACTGAACCAGGGTATGCAAGGCATCTGGGGTAAACCATAGAAAGATCTGTGGGGCCTGGATGTGGATAGGGAGCTGTGGTTTCAGTGCATTACACATGACAGCTAGAGACTGGGTGTGAATGAATGTGGCCTTTTTTGTCTGTTTTCCTGGTGTTACCTCAGTGAAGAGAGGGTAGTAGTGCTGTTTTCCTGTGAGGTAGGATAGTGACGGGAATGGAAGAAGGCAAGCAAGTATGAATATGTACATATGTATACATGCATATGACTGTATATGTTGATATGTATGTGTATATTAAATGTGCGTGTATGGATATATATGTGTATGAGTGCGTGGGCCACACTTCAGTTTCCTGGTACTACCTTGCTGACATGGGAAGAGTGGTTTCAGAAATGATAGAGGATGTGTGGATCAGGTGTTTGCTTTGAAGAATGTATGCGAGAAATACTTAGAAAAACAAATGGATTTGTATGTAGCATTTATGGATCTGGAGAAGGCATATGACAGAGTTGATAGAGGTGCTCTGTGGAAGGTATTAAGAGTATATGGTGTGGGAGGTAAGTTGCCAGAAGCTGTGAAGTTTTTATCAAGGATGTAAGGCATGTTATGAGTAGAAAGAGAGGAAAGTGATTGGTTCTCAGTGAATGTCAGTTTGCAACAGGGGTATGTATGAGATGTTTCCATGGTTGTTTGTTTATGGATGGGGTTGTTAGGGAGGTGCAAGAGTTTTGGAGATACGGGCAAGTATGCAGTCTGTTGTCGATAAAAGGGCTTGGGAAGTGAGTCAGTTATTGTTCACTAATGATGCAGTGCTGGTGGCTGATTCTGGTGAGAAAGTGCAGAAGCTGGTGACTGAGTTTGGTAAAGTGTGAAAGAGAGCTGAGAGTAAAGGTGAATAAGAGCAAGGTTATTAGGTTCAGTAGGGTTGAGGAACAAGTTAATTGGGAGGTAAGTTTGAATGGAGAAAAACTGGAGGAAGTGAAGTGCTTTATATATCTGGGAGTGGATTTAGCAGCGGATGGAACCATGGATGCAGAAGTGAGTCACAGGGTGGGTGAGGGGGTGAAGGTTCTAGGAGCATTGAAGAATGTGTGGAAGGTGAGAACGTTATCTCAAGAGAAAAAAGGGTATGTTTGAAGGAATAGTGGTTCAAACAATGTTATATGGTTGTGAGGCGTGGGCTATAAATAATGTTGTGCAGAGAAGGGTGGATGTGCTCGAAGAGATGTTTGAGGACAATATGTGGTGTGAGGTGGTTTGATCGAGTAAGTAATGAAAGGGTAAGAGAGATGTGTGGTAATAAAAGGAGTGTGGTTGAGAGAGCAGAAGAGGGTCTTTTGAAATGGTTTGGTCACATGGAGAGAATGAGTAAGGAAAGATTGACCAAGAGGATATATGTGTCAGAGGTGGAGGGAACAAGGAGGAGTGGGAGACCAAATTGGAGGTGGAAAGATGGAGTGAAAAAGATTTTGAGTGATCGGGGCCTGAACATGCAGGAGGGTGAAAGGTGTGCAAGGAATACAGTGAATTGGAACGATATGGTATACCGGGGTCGACGCATGTGAAGCATCTGGGGTAAACCATGGAAAGTTCTGTGGGGCCTGGATGTGGAAAGGGAGCTGTGGTTTTGGTGCATTACTACAAAACAGATAGAGACTGAGTGTGAACGAATGTGGCCTTTGTTGTCTTTTCCTAGCACTGCCTCGCACACATGAGGGGGACGGGGTTGAAATTTCATGTGTGACGAGGTGGCGATGGGAATGAATAAAGGCAGACAGAATGAATTATGAACATGTGTATATATGTATATGTCTGTCTGTGTGTATATGTATACGTTGAGATGTATAGGTATGTATATTTGCGTGTGGACGTGTATGTATAAACATGTATGTGGCTGGGTTGGGCCATTCTTTCGTCTGTTTCCTTGCACTACCTTGCTAACGTGGGAGACAGCGACAAAGCAAAAATAAATATAAACATATATACACATATTCACACTTGCTCGCCTTCATCCATTCCCAGCACCAACCAGTTAAACAGGAAACAGCATTGTCACCCCCTGCGTCAGCGACATAGCACCAGGAAACATACGAACGAGTTGTATCATCGTATGGAACACTGACAAGTAAAATGTGTTGGCATAGACAGAGCATCATACTGTGAAAAAACATGGCTTCAGGAATTGCAGAGGATGTCTGAACCAAGTGTTTGGTTTCACGAATTTGTGAGGCAAGTATTTGAGAGAAAGCAAGTACTGCGGTATTTATGGTTCTGCTGGAAAAATATGACAGGGACGATAAACATGCTTTAACAAAGGTGATACGAATTTATTTTTTGGAGAAAAGCACCAAATAGCAAAAGGTTTTACTGTCAGTATGTTGTATGTCTTGGAAAGATGAAATGTGAGCAATTCTCAGTAAAGTGGGTCTGCATCAATGGCATGTTATGCAACCATGGATATTCGATCTGTTCACAGAAACGATCATGAGAACCACCATGGCAGTTTAATCTGTTTTTGGAAGTGCAAGGGTCTTAGGGAAAGATGCAAGTTGTCTTTTAAGGAGTGATGGCCTTGAGAGGGGTCAATTGCTGTTTTATATGACAGCACTTTGGTGGCACTCAAGTAAAAAACTGAAGAACCAGATTTGGGAGTGCGTGTAAAATTTGGATGTTAAATAGATGTAAGGTTATAATGTTTAGAAGGGTGATAAGAGAATGTTAAGAGAGACAATGATCAGAGGCAAACCAGAGGAAGTAGGGTGCTTTAGGTAACTGGTACATGACAGCATATCAAACTATGAAAGACAATGAATGACAGGGTGAGAGATGGAGAGGTCTAAGGTCCTGGATGCATTGAGAAGTGTGCCAAAGAAGGGGTCACAGTCTGTGGGAAAAGATGGGCAAGTCTGATGTTACAAGTCTCAAAGAAGTTTCATGGTTACAAGTCTTGAACTCTGAATTAATGTACTTGGAAATTAAATGCCTGAGGACACTTATGTGTTGTGAGTGGAGTTAATTGGATTAGGAATAAAATCAAGATGATGTGGTAGTAAGTACGATATGGGCAGGTAGTAGATGGTGGGCAGCCAATGACCAGCGAAGTTTACTACCAGTACTTCCCACCTGGGTACCAGGAGGGTTAGTGACATCTGCTCAGTGATCCAGCACTTTAGTGGTTGTCAAGTTGCACTTCTCTGACCTAGGCAGTTGTCTTTTCTTTCTGCTTCACTAACAGGCGGACTACTGGCATTCCTTCCACAAACATACTCTCTCTCCTTGTCATATGTAACACTTGACAACACTCAACTTGCATATCTCATTCCTTGTAACTCTGGATCTTCCTGTGGTGAGCAACATGTGCTAGCCCAGCCTTTTGGCAAAAAGGTAGGAGCAGTACATAGCAGTAGTATGTAGGAAGATTTAGGCAGGCATTAGGTAAAAAATTACAGAGTAGGTAGGAACACTTGATAGCAGTAGTCATAAGGATCATTAAGTAGGAGCTTCTGCAAACACTGAATTAGACTTGCCCTCTGCCAGTGACCTGTTTAGGGTGAGGCACTAAAGGATAAGCAGCACTGATGTTCTTTAGTTATGGAGAGACTGTTGCCGTGGCCACCCCTTTGAGGAAGTTCCAATAGGAACAGGTATCAGACACAGAGATAGTAGATAGATAGCACAGTATGACTGAGCTGACCAGGGTGTGTTGACATGTTTGGGACATAAGAGATAAAAGGAGCAAAAACTGAGACTATAAGGATGTAGAGTGGAAAGTGATAAGAGCAAGAGGGATGGTGAAGCAGTTGATAGGACGGAAGGAAAATGGCCTTGATTACCGCGGAGTGAACACTGAAGGGAGTGAGACACATGTATGGGAAAAAGTGGACTGATGTGGTATACAGGGATGGGTGTAATACTGTTAATGGGCTGAGCTAGGGCACAATAAGAGGTTTTCACAAACCAAAAACTATGATCAAGGGCTCTGGTTCCTGTAAATTACACATATCAGCTAAAGAGCACATGTGAAAGATGAGGCTGGTCTTTGTCCATTCACAGTACTATTTCACTAACTCGGTCAATGTTAAAGCACAAAAGTATAAAGCACTAAAGGATAAGAAGCGGCACTGGAGGTCACTAGTCATGGAGACTTTATTCCCGTGGGCCACCGCTATGAGGAAGTTTCAGTTGGGAACAAGTGTCAGGGATATAGATAAATAAAGATGGATGGATAAAATACTATAATGTTAAATTATGCACAGTATAAATAGTTACCAGACTCCACCTGTAAGGTTACAATATGAGTGAGAAGTCCCTTTAGTGAGGCTGTATTTTTGTCCATTGATGAAAAGGAGTAGAATCTCATCAGACTGTTTTTCACTTCAAAGAAGTCCATTTCCTGGCAAATGATTATGGGCAGCCTTATAAGTGAAGGAGCCTTAAAAAAAAAATCAAATAAAAAAAAAAGGGGGGGTGTTCCAGTAGTTGCATTAATGAATAAAAAAAAAAAAAATGATGTCCCCATGCGGGATGAACCAGGACAAAGGTAACTGCAGTGTGAGAGTATGTTTGGTACATCTTTAATAATCTCAATATTTCAAACTCACAAAGTCAGTCAAGTGACATATGGTTATATATTTACTACATAATTCATAATGCCATGTTTTATAAATAAAACCAAACACTGAAATAGTTTAAATAACATCCCATATACACTAGTTCCAACAACATACAAACACCAGGCACATATATAAATTGTACAGTAGACTGAAAATAACTATTTGCTTCATTCCTTAAACATATACATTACACATACCAACAACTGCTTTAGTTACAGAATCTACTATAAAACAAAATCCAAAGGACTAGACAAAAAGTTTCTCTCTGTGTGCCACCTATTTAAAAAAAAAGCTACAAAAACACTTATAATCTGTACCTATCAACATTGTTCTAAACTGCCATTCTTTCATGAAGAAATCAAAGCTGAAACATTTTTCCTGGAATTGTCTTTCCTAAACAATAAATCTGCCACACAAAGCACCACGAAAAATGTCTCCATAGAAAACTGTACATTAATTTCCTTTTCAATATAGGTGTAGAATCAGAAAACCAAATTATTCCTTAAGACAATATTACCCAAATTGCATTCAAAATTATATTTACAAACTCATATATATGAATAATTTTCTAAAATAACGATGCAGTATCCAAGAATCTAATTTCTGACATGAAAATTTCTTAACTATATTTGTACTTTTTACATACTTGATCGCCATTTCCCACATTTCCCCACAAAATAGATTATGGATGTGAGCATCTTTGTTGGTTGTTTTGAACAGACCAACTCACAACCAGTCCACATTACTCCTCAATACAAGAAAATTCCCATGTACACACTTATAAACTACATATTAATGAATATTCAGCAACAGTTAAGGGCAAAAACAAAGGCTTTTTAGAATTCTAGAATCCATCAACATTAGACTTTACAAGCTAGAATTAAACAATAACTGTGTATATTCATACAAAATACAACATTTACATCAATTTACACTTAATACAAGAATGTGTTGTACTGCTTAACTTATTTTGCACCTATGTGTAACATAAATAACATCTCAAAATTCACAGTAAAATATGTTGTATATAAATGTGCTATCTTTACCAACCTTTCTGGATTCCATCGAACATGTTAACAGCTCCAGAAGTTTAAAATAACTGTAGATAAGGTGTCAGTTGCTGGCAACCAATCATGGAACGTACATTGCCTGGGAAAGCGTTCACGGCTGTAAAGACCTTAGAGAATTCTTAGCCACAACATGTGGAGAATATCTTAGTGAACTTAAGATGGTTAAACTGTAAATATACTGCTATTCAGTACCTTAAAAGAATAATTTAAACCATATAAACACATCTTTAATAAAACATGGCATTTATGATTTACAACGTAAATTGTCATTAACATACAGGTTCCCGATGAAGGACTGCGAGTCCAAAATGATGAGATCAACAAAAATGTACCAAACATACTTTTGCTGTCCAACTGCCTTGGTCCTGCTGTATATATACCATGTGGCTGTGTATAAGTGTCCCTCTCTTCATAAATATGTGTCCATGCGTGTGCGTGTCATGATTTATCTACTTATGGATAATTACACCAGGACCAATTTCTAACCTTTATAAAGGTTACTGCTGCTCAAGGTTGCACTACATACAGGATTATGGATATGCTGACTCCTTTGGAATGAGTTCTTTATCAAAGCTCTTCTAATGATACAGTCTTGCCAAAGGTAACGTTCCACTTACAGTATAACCTCAAGCAGGAGAATCCAAGAACGCCAATATAAATATTTGCATAACTATAAATAACGTATTATTTATTAATACATTATACTCAATCACCATTTCCCACATCAGCAAGGTAGCGCCAGGAACAAAGACCCATCCACTCATATCTACATGTGTTCACACACACACACAGCCATATGCATATATGCCCATGTACATATTCATACTCACTTGCCTTCATCCACTTTTATACATATTCACCATTTCACACTTTAGCAAGGTAGCATCAAGAACAGAAGACTGAGCTTTGGAGGAAAAAATATTCAATTGGCCCCCTTCTCTGTTCCTTACCTTCAAAAAGTAAAAACAGGAGGGGAAAGGATGGAGTTAAGATTCTGAGGGATCAGGGCCTGAACATACAGGAGGGAGAGAGATGTGCAAGGAAGAGTGAATTGCAACGATGTGGTATACTTGGGTCGGCGTGCTGTCAACAGACTGAACCAGGGCATGAAAACATCTGGGGTAAACCATGAAAAGGTATGTGGAGCCTGGATGTAGATAGGGAGCTGTGTTTTTTGTGCATTACATATGACAGTTAAACTGAACGAAGGTGGCCTTTTTTGTCTGTTTCCCTGGCACCATCTCCCTGAAGCGGTGTTGCAATGCTGTTTCCTGTGGAGCATGGAGGCGCTGGGAATAGATGATGGAAAAGCAAGTATGAATATATATGTGTATATATGTATATGTACGTGTACGTATATGTTGATATTGTATAAGTACGTGTATGGGCATTTATGTATGTGTGTTTGTGTGTGTGTATATATATCTATATATATAATTTTTTCCTCTTGGTCAATCTTTCCTCACTTATTCTCTCCATGTGACCAAACCATTTCAAAACAACTCTTCTGCTCTCTCAACCACACTCTTTTTATTACCACACATCTCTTTTACCTATTATTACTTACTCGATCAAACCACCTCACACCAGATATTGTCCTCAAACATCTCATTTCCAGCACGTCCACCTTCCTCCACACAACTCTATCTATAGCCCATGCCTCGCAAACGTATAACATTGTTGGAACCACTATTCCTTCAAACATACCCATTTTTGCTTTCTGAGATAATGTTCTCGACTTCCACACATTCTTCAATGCTCCCAGAACTTTCGCCCCCTCTTTCACCCCATGATTCACTTCAGCTTCCATGGTTCCATCTGCTGCCAAATCCACTCCCAGATATCTAAAACCCCTTAATTCCTGTTTTTCTCCATTCAAACTTACCTCCCAATTGACTTGTCCCTCAACCCTACTCTACCTAATAACCTTGCTCTTATTCACATTTACTCCCAGCTTTCTTCTTTCACACACTTTACCAAATTCAGTCACCAGCTTCTGCAGTTTCTCACACGAATCAGCCACCAGCGCTGAATCATCAGCGAACAACAACTGACTCGCTTCCCATGCTCTCTCATCCACAACAGACTGCATACTTACCCCTCTTTCCAAAACTCTTGCATTCACCTCCCTGACAACCCCATCCATAAACAAATTAAACAACAATGGAGACATCACACACAAGGAGAAGTGGGAGACCAAATTGGAGGTGGAAAGATGGAGTGGAAAAGATTTTGAGTGATCGGGGCCTGAACATCCCTGGTTCAATGCATTGACAGCACGTCGACTCCGGTATCCACATCATTCCACTTCACTCTATTCCTTGCACGCCTTTCACCCTCCTGTAAGTTCAAGCCCTGATCACTCAAATCTTTTTCACTCCATCCTTCCATCTCCAATTTGGTTCCCCACTTCTCCTTGTTCCCTCCACCTCTGACACGTATTTACACGAGTGGATGGGCCACTCTTCATCTGTTTCCTATCGCTACCTCGCGATCAAGTATAACAAGCATAACAAATAAGGTGTACGAGTATGAAGAGAGGAGAGTGATTGGTTCCCAGTTAATGTCGGTTTGCGGCAGGGGTGTGTGATGTCCCCATGGTTATTTAATTTGTTTATGGATGGGGTGGTTAGGGAGGTTAATGCATGAGTTTTGGAGAGATGGGCAAGTACAGTCTGTTGAGGATGAGAGAGCCTGGGGAGTGAGTCAATTGTTGTTTGCCGATGATACAGCTCTAGTGGCTGATTTGGGTGAGAAACTGCAAAGGTTGGTGACTGAGTTTGAAAAATTGCATGAAGGAAGAAAGTAGAGAGTAAATGTGAATAACAGCAAGGTTAAAAGATTCAGTAGGGTTGAGGGAAAAGTTAATTGGGATGGAAGTTTGAAAGAAGAAAAATTGGAGGAATCAAAGTGGTTTAGATATCTGGGAGAGGATTTAGCAACATGTGGAACCATGGAAGCAGAAGTGAGTCAACGAGGAGGGGTGTCTGAGAACAATGTAGAATTTGTGGAGAGAACATTATCTCGAGAGCAAAAATGAGCATTTGAAGGAATTGTAGTTTTAACAATGTTATTGGTTGAAAAGCATGGGCTATAAACAGGGTTGTACGGAGGAGGGTGAATGTGTTGGAAATGAAATGTTTGAGGGCATGTGGTGTGGTGTGAGGTGGTTTGATCGAGCAAGTAATGAAAGGGTAAGAGAGATGTGTGGAAATAAAGAGTGTGGTTGAGAGAGCAGAAGAGGGTGTTTTGAAACAGTTTAGACATAAGGAGATAATGTGTGAGGAAAGATTGATGAAGAGGACATGTGTCAGAGGTGAAGGGAACAATGAGAAGTGGGAGTGCAAATTGGGGGTGAAAGGATGGTGAAAAAGATTTTGATCAATCGGGGCATGAACATACAGGAGGGTGAGAGGTGTGCAAGGAATAGAGTTAATTGAAACAATGTGGTATACCAGGGTGGACGTGCTATCAGTGGACTGAACCAGGGGATGTGAAGCGTCTGGGGCAAACCATGGAAAGGTCTGTGGAGCCTGGAGGTGGATAGGGTGCTGTGGTTTCAGCACATTACACATAGACTGATAGAGACTGTGAACGAATGTGGCCTTTTTTTTGTCTTTTCCTGGCACTAACATGCTGAAGCAGGGGGTAGCGATGCTACATCCTGTGTGGTGGGGTAGCAACAGGAATGAGTGAAGGTAAACAAGTAAGAATATAAACATGTGTATATATGTATGTACATATGTAAATATATATGTGGTTTTTCATACTATTTGCCATTTCCCACACTAGCAAGGTAGCATCAAGAACAAAGGACTGAGCCTTTGAGGTAATATCCTTCCTAGGCTCACTCCTCTGTTCATTCTTTTGGGGGAAAAAAAAAAAAATGAGAGGGGAGGATCTCCAGAACCCCACTCCCTCCCCTTTTCGTTGCCTTCTACGACACACATGGAATTCATAGGAAGTACTCTTTCTCCCCTATCTCCAGGGATATATCTATGTATATGTGCATATAAGGGTGTTTCGGCATATGTACGTGTATATGAGTGGATGGGCCATTCTTCGTCTGTTTCCTGGCACTACCTCACTGACGCGGGAAACAGCAATTATGTACAATAAACATATGTATGTGTGTATGCATGTGTGTTATACACATAACCTAGGCAAAATACCCATTTGCTGATCAGTGACGAGCGGAGCATAAGAAGACTAGTCAGATGTATGCAGGATGTCATCCCCATGATTCAAACCCAGGTGGGTGTCTCATGGCCAGCAGCACTAACCACAACACAACAGTGGCCCATAAATATATATATAATTGTGTATGTATAAAAAAAATTTGAACCTTATATCTAATGAAAATAACCAATTGGGAACTAAACCATAATGTAAATGAAATTCATTAAAGTTATGTTCCATTATTACCTTAGTTTTCAAAATAGATAACTAAAGAAAACAAAGATCTGCTTTGAATAACGAGAAGTGCTTGCATCCCACCAAAATTACACTATCATATATCATTTATAATTCGTAATATCCTCCCTAACTCGCCTTCAAATTTAAAAAACTCACCTGTTTCTGTCTTACTAGCAGCTTCAAAGTCCTCAACAAGCTCAGGTACATCATCATCATCCTCATCGATTCCACCAGCTGTTACATTGCCTGGAAATCAAAGAAAGATGAAATTTTCAAAACATGCAAATCTATCATAATCACATACAAATTAGTTCACTGCCATGACTGGCAGTGCGGAAGAATGTGTGGAAGGCAAGAACATCATCTCAAGAGAGCAGAAATGGAAATGTTTGAAGGAACAGTGGTTCCAACAATGTTATTTGGTTGCGAGGCATGGGCTATGCATGGGGTTGTGCGGATGTGTTGGAAATGAAATGGTTGAAGACAATATGTGGTGGGAGGTGGTTTGATCGAGTTAGTAATGAAAGTGTTAAGAGAAAATTGTGGTAATAAAAAGTGTGGTTGAGAGAGCAGAAGACGGTGTGTCGAAATGGTTTGGTCACAAGGAGAAAATGAGAGGAAAGATTGACAAAGAGGATATATGTGTCAAAGGTAGAGGGAACAAGAAGTGGGAGACCAAATTGGAGGTGGAAGGATGGAGTGAAAAAGATTTTGTGCGATTGGGGCATGAACATACAGGAGGGTGAAAGGTGTGCAAGGAATAGTTAAATGGAATTATGTGGTACACCGGGGTCAACATGCTGTCAATGGATTGAACCAGGGCATGTGAAGCGTCTGGAGTAAACCATGGAAAGGTCTGTGGGGCCTGAATGTGGAAAGGGACCTGTTTTTTCAGCGCATTACACATGACAAATAGAGAGTAAGTGTGAATGAATGTGGCCTTTTTTGTCTTTCCCTAGTGCTACCTCTCTAAAAGCTCCTCAATGCAACCACAAACTTCACCCCTCACCCTTCCTAAGCTTACAACATCTCCCAGGGTTCCGTCTGTTACCACGTCTCACTCCAAAGTATGTGAAGTATGACCCTTCATCCAATTTCTCTGCATTCAAACAAACTCAAACCAAGCTATCTATCTCCCCAGTTGACAGAGAAATGTCTTTAGTTCGGCATGATCAAGACCAAGCAATTGCTGAACGAGTATTTTTTCCAAGGATCCTGATAGTTCATCAAAGTGTTCATCCATAAATGTGAACTATCTATTTATATTCATCATACATAATCCCTGTTTCCCGCAACAGCGAGGTAGCACCAGGAAACAAACGAAGAATGGCCCATCCACTCATGTACACGAGTACATAAACGCCCACATACATACATATACATATGATAGAGTTGATAGAGATGCTCTGTGGAAGGTATTAAGAATATATGGTGTGGGAGGAAAGTTGTTAGAAGCAGTGAAAAGTTTTTATCGAGGATGTAAGGCATGTGTACGTGTAGGAAGAGAGGAAAGTGATTGGTTCTCAGTGAATGTAGGTTTGCGGCAGGGGTGTGTGATGTCTCCATGGTTGTTTAATTTGTTTATGGATGGGGTTGTTAGGGAGGTAAATGCAAGAGTTTTGGAAAGAGGGGCAAGTATGAAGTCTGTTGGGGATGAGAGAGCTTGGGAAGTGAGTCAGTTGTTGTTCGCTGATGATACAGCGCTGGTGGCTGATTCATGTGAGAAACTGCAGAAGCTGGTGACTGAGTTTGGTAAAGTGTGTGGAAGAAGAAAGTTAAGAGTAAATGTGAATAAGAGCAAGGTTATTAGGTACAGTAGGGTTGAGGGTCAAGTCAATTGGGAGGTGAGTTTGAGTGGAGAAAAACTGGAGGAAGTGAAGTGTTTTAGATATCTGGGAGTGGATCTGGCAGCGGATGGAACCATGGAAGAGGAAGTGGATCATAAGGTGGGGGAGGGGGCGAAAATTCTGGGGGCCTTGAAGAATGTGTGGAAGTCGAGAACATTATCTCGGAAAGAAAAATGGGTATGTTTGAAGGAATAGTGGTTCCAACAATGTTGTATGGTTGCGAGGCGTGGGCTATGGATAGAGTTGTGCGCAGGAGGATGGATGTGCTGGAAATGAGATGTTTGAGGACAATGTGTGGTGTGAGGTGGTTTGATCGAGTGAGTAACGTAAGGGTAAGAGAGATGTGTGGAAATAAAAAGAGCGTGGTTGAGAGAGCAGAAGAGGGTGTTTTGAAGTGGTTTGGGCACATGGAGAGAATGAGTGAGGAAAGATTGACCAAGAGGATATATGTGTCGGTGGTGGAGGGAACGAGAAGAGGGAGACCAAATTGGAGGTGGAAAGATGGAGTGAAAAAGATTTTGTGTGATCGGGGCCTGAACATGCAGGAGGGTGAAAGGAGGGCAAGGAATAGAGTGAATTGGAGCGATGTGGTATACCGGGGTTGACGTGCTGTCAGTGGATTGAATCAAGGCATGTGAAGCGACTGGGGTAAACCATTGAAAGCTGTGTAGGTATGTATATTTGCGTGTGGACGTATGTATATACATGGGTATGGGGGGGGGGGGTTGGGCCATTTCTTTCATCTGTTTCCTTGCGCTACCTCGCAAACGCGGGAGACAGCGACAAAGTACAATAAATATAATATAAAAATATACATATAAATACACACACATTACATACACATGAGCATATTCATACTTGCTTGCCTTCATCCATTCCTGTTGCATTCATCTCATTCAATGAACTCATATTACAAGGGGTCCTTGCTTAATGTACTCCTGAAAAGTGTTACTTGTAGGGCACTCTATGTGCTATTTCAAGGCCACTGTCACTAATGTATGCTCCCAGCATGTTCACATTATTCTCCCCAATTCTCTTTAAATGATCTATTGATCTACTGCAATTCTAATATTATTTCTATGTAACGAGCTGCAAATCAAACACCATAATGGCCAACAAATGATCATCAATTTTCTTTTACACAGTATCCTGGCCCCTGGAAACTTTTAGCTATTACAGCAATACACATAGAGTGTTTGAGTTCCAAGTTTAAAACTACAAAAAACATTTCTTGCACAGCACAGGCAAACATATGAGAGCTGTACCCACAAATACTTAAATTTCCACTCCCCACCACCATTTGCTAATTCATCAATATCTCTAATAATATGTTCCTCACTTGGTATGCTCATCAGAGGCAAGTATTTACATCAAGTAAACATAAGCTAAATGTGGAGATAATGATATCTCCTTTCAACAACTCCCAGCAGATGAAAAAAACCCTTTCCCAAACATACCAGCACTAACAGATGATGCAAGCCGTTTCAACTGGTTGAATCCTTCAGTTCCAAGATGGTTTAGAATACCAGGCAGCATTTCTGTAACCTGCTTACTCTCTGCATGACCAGATACAGCAAAAGTATTAGCATTTAATGATGCCTGTACCTTAGGGTTGTTGAAGTGTATTACAGAGCCATCATCCTTAATCATGTTCACCTGAAAAAATAAAGAAACTACTTAGTTTTATAAACACATGGTAACCATCATCCTTCCCTACTGATGTTATCATCTGTGAGAGAATAATTGATGTGTACCCAGCTGCAGTGTAGCAATCAGAGGTAAAGCAAACAATAACCTACCATACAAGAAAAAGCCTAAGCACTTTAATGATAAAAGTACAAAAACACCAACCTGGACTCTGGTGCTTTGCATGATCAACCCATTTCACACCACACATCATCAACTATTTCATTTCAAACAAACTCACCCTCTTCCCTCCTTTAGGGTTGAAAGCCCAAGAAAAACCTGTTTAACACTGAAGGAATTAGTATAACATATCATACCCATCTCTGCCTCAACATGCAATGACCATTCTTTCTACATGATCCTTAACTTTAGCCTACAGAAGTCTCTTCAGTCATTAGGAAGTGGATGGAAAAATTCTGCTCTCCTCAGTTCCACTACCACTATGTGAACTGTCATCAAACTGCAGGTCATGCATACTTGCTGACACCATAGAAATTAGGTAGATTTCTGGATAACGTATGGGAAGAGCACAGTGTCTCAGCAGGATGTGAAAAAATATGTGGAATGTGAAGAAATAACTTACTTGCAGGATAATTTCCATTGAATTTCATGAAAAGTCAAGAAAAGGGAAGCCTGTGCTAAATGCACCCTTACTGACCCTCCACTAATGGAAGATACGTAACATATGCTCCTAACTTACTATGCAAGTAATCACTGGGCGTTTAAGTTCTTTGATATCAGTTTAAGGCCAAAAAGCTACAATACTTCCAAAGAAAAAAACACCCAATATTCCTCCCACTTGTGCCAGCCACTCATGTCCTTATACTTATTCAGTGTGAATAAAGGACTTCTAACATTCATTTTACTCAACACACTGTCTATATAGAAAATCGGTGTAATTTTAAGATAAAGATCTTTCAATATCCTCCCCACACTAACCAGCTTATTTCCCTCAGTCATTTTCAAATATCTATTAATTTACCTTCTTTTTTTTTTTTTTTTTTTTTTTTTTTTTTTTTTTTTTTTTTTTACAAATACCCATGGACCAGTTCCTATAAAAGAAACTAAGTGCTCACCAGGACCTTTCTAAAGACTCCTGTGGCTCAAGGATGCAATGCTTCCAATAGTTGTGAAACATAGACTCCTTTGGAGTGAATTCTTTCAAAAGACTGTATTCCCTATGATAAAATCTTGTTAAGTTTGAGTTACCAGTAGCAATGTAACCTCAAACATGTGCAGTCTAGTATCACCTGCGTTTTTTTTTTCATGCTAGCTGAGATGGCAAAGCCTTTCCTTTAACAACATATATGTACATACTTGCACTGTTTTCATGCATATTCACCATTTCCTGCATCAGCAAGTAGTGTTAAGAACAGAGGACTGAGTCTTAGAGAATATCTTCACTTCAGTCCCTTCTCTATTAATTTTTTAAAGTGAGGAAAAAAAAGGAGGAAGGGGGGGGGGATTTCCAGTTCCCACCTCCTCTTTCAGTCACCTTCTACAACATGCAGAAAATACTTTGAAAGTATTCTTTCTCCCATCGCCAGGGATAATGTATGTATTTATCCATTATACTTTTTCGCTGTCTCCCACATTAGCGCAAGGAAACAGACGAAAGAATGTCCCAATACACCCACATACACATGTATACATATACAAGCCACACACACACATATGCATACACAGACATATCTATTTTGCTTCGTCACGGTCTCCCGCATTAGCAAGGTAGGGCAAGGAAACAGACGAAAGAATGGCCCAACCCACCTACATACACATGCATATACATACACATCCACAGACGCAAATATACATACCTATACATCTCAACGTATACATACATATATATATATATATATTATATATATATATATATATATATATATATATATATATATATATATATATATAACACACACAGACATATACATATATACACATGTACATAATTCATAGTCTGCTTTATTTGTTCCCATCGCCACCATCGCCACACATGAAATAACAACCCACTCCCCCTTCATGTGTGCAAGGTAGCGCTAGGAAAAGACAACAAAGGCCACATTCGTTCACACTCAGTCTCTAGCTGTCATGTAATAATGCACCGAAACAACAGCTCCCTTTCCACATCCAGGCCACACAGAATTTTCCATTGTTTACCCCAGACGCTTCACATGCCCTGGTTCAATCCATTGACAGCACGTCGACCCCGGTATACCATATCGTTCCAATTCACTCTATTCCTTGCACGCCTTTCACCCTCCTGCATGTTTAGGCCCCGATCACACAAAATCTTTTTCACTTCATCTTTCCATCTCCAGTTTGGTCTCCCACTTCTCCTCGTTCCTCCACCTCCGACACATATATCCTCTTGGTCAATCTTTCCTCACTTATTCTCTCCATGTGACCAAACCATTTCAAAACAACTCTTCTGCTCTCTCAACCACACTCTTTTTATTACCACACATCTCTTTTACCTATTATTACTTACTCGATCAAACCACCTCACACCAGATATTGTCCTCAAACATCTCATTTCCAGCACGTCCACCTTCCTCCACACAACTCTATCTATAGCCATGCCTCGCAAACGTATAACATTGTTGGAACCACTATTCCTTCAAACATACCCATTTTTGCTTTCTGAGATAATGTTCTCGACTTCCACACATTCTTCAATGCTCCCAGAACTTTCGCCCCCTCTTTCACCCCATGATTCACTTCAGCTTCCATGGTTCCATCTGCTGCCAAATCCACTCCCAGATATCTAAAACCCTTAATTCCTGTTTTTCTCCATTCAAACTTACCTCCCAATTGACTTGTCCCTCAACCCTACTCTACCTAATAACCTTGCTCTTATTCACATTTACTCCCAGCTTTCTTCTTTCACACACTTTACCAAATTCAGTCACCAGCTTCTGCAGTTTCTCACACGAATCAGCCACCAGCGCTGAATCATCAGCGAACAACAACTGACTCGCTTCCCATGCTCTCTCATCCACAACAGACTGCATACTTACCCCTCTTTCCAAAACTCTTGCATTCACCTCCCTGACAACCCCATCCATAAACAAATTAAACAACAATGGAGACATCACACACAAGGAGAAGTGGGAGACCAAATTGGAGGTGGAAAGATGGAGTGGAAAAGATTTTGAGTGATCGGGGCCTGAACATCCCTGGTTCAATGCATTGACAGCACGTCGACTCCGGTATCCACATCATTCCAATTCACTCTATTCCTTGCACGCCTTTCACCCTCCTGTAAGTTCAAGCCCTGATCACTCAAATCTTTTTCACTCCATCCTTCCATCTCCAATTTGGTTCCCCACTTCTCCTTGTTCCCTCCACCTCTGACACGTATTTACACGAGTGGATGGGCCACTCTTCATCTGTTTCCTATCGCTACCTCGCGATCAAGTATAACAAGCATAACAAATAAGGTGTACGAGTATGAAGAGAGGAGAGTGATTGGTTCCCAGTTAATGTCGGTTTGCGGCAGGGGTGTGTGATGTCCCCATGGTTATTTAATTTGTTTATGGATGGGGTGGTTAGGGAGGTTAATGCATGAGTTTTGGAGAGATGGGCAAGTACAGTCTGTTGAGGATGAGAGAGCCTGGGGAGTGAGTCAATTGTTGTTTGCCGATGATACAGCTCTAGTGGCTGATTTGGGTGAGAAACTGCAAAGGTTGGTGACTGAGTTTGAAAAATTGCATGAAGGAAGAAAGTAGAGAGTAAATGTGAATAACAGCAAGGTTAAAAGATTCAGTAGGGTTGAGGGAAAAGTTAATTGGGATGGAAGTTTGAAAGAAGAAAAATTGGAGGAATCAAAGTGGTTTAGATATCTGGGAGAGGATTTAGCAACATGTGGAACCATGGAAGCAGAAGTGAGTCAACGAGGAGGGGTGTCTGAGAACAATGTAGAATTTGTGGAGAGAACATTATCTCGAGAGCAAAAATGAGCATTTGAAGGAATTGTAGTTTTAACAATGTTATTGGTTGAAAAGCATGGGCTATAAACAGGGTTGTACGGAGGAGGGTGAATGTGTTGGAAATGAAATGTTTGAGGGCATGTGGTGTGGTGTGAGGTGGTTTGATCGAGCAAGTAATGAAAGGGTAAGAGAGATGTGTGGAAATAAAGAGTGTGGTTGAGAGAGCAGAAGAGGGTGTTTTGAAACAGTTTAGACATAAGGAGATAATGTGTGAGGAAAGATTGATGAAGAGGACATGTGTCAGAGGTGAAGGGAACAATGAGAAGTGGGAGTGCAAATTGGGGGTGAAAGGATGGTGAAAAAGATTTTGATCAATCGGGGCATGAACATACAGGAGGGTGAGAGGTGTGCAAGGAATAGAGTTAATTGAAACAATGTGGTATACCAGGGTGGACGTGCTATCAGTGGACTGAACCAGGGGATGTGAAGCGTCTGGGGCAAACCATGGAAAGGTCTGTGGAGCCTGGAGGTGGATAGGGTGCTGTGGTTTCAGCACATTACACATAGACTGATAGAGACTGTGAACGAATGTGGCCTTTTTTTTGTCTTTTCCTGGCACTAACATGCTGAAGCAGGGGGTAGCGATGCTACATCCTGTGTGGTGGGGTAGCAACAGGAATGAGTGAAGGTAAACAAGTAAGAATATAAACATGTGTATATATGTATGTACATATGTAAATATATATGTGGTTTTTCATACTATTTGCCATTTCCCACACTAGCAAGGTAGCATCAAGAACAAAGGACTGAGCCTTTGAGGTAATATCCTTCCTAGGCTCACTCCTCTGTTCATTCTTTTGGGGGAAAAAAAAAAAAATGAGAGGGGAGGATCTCCAGAACCCCACTCCCTCCCCTTTTCGTTGCCTTCTACGACACACATGGAATTCATAGGAAGTACTCTTTCTCCCCTATCTCCAGGGATATATCTATGTATATGTGCATATAAGGGTGTTTCGGCATATGTACGTGTATATGAGTGGATGGGCCATTCTTCGTCTGTTTCCTGGCACTACCTCACTGACGCGGGAAACAGCAATTATGTACAATAAACATATGTATGTGTGTATGCATGTGTGTTATACACATAACCTAGGCAAAATACCCATTTGCTGATCAGTGACGAGCGGAGCATAAGAAGACTAGTCAGATGTATGCAGGATGTCATCCCCATGATTCAAACCCAGGTGGGTGTCTCATGGCCAGCAGCACTAACCACAACACAACAGTGGCCCATAAATATATATATAATTGTGTATGTATAAAAAAAATTTGAACCTTATATCTAATGAAAATAACCAATTGGGAACTAAACCATAATGTAAATGAAATTCATTAAAGTTATGTTCCATTATTACCTTAGTTTTCAAAATAGATAACTAAAGAAAACAAAGATCTGCTTTGAATAACGAGAAGTGCTTGCATCCCACCAAAATTACACTATCATATATCATTTATAATTCGTAATATCCTCCCTAACTCGCCTTCAAATTTAAAAAACTCACCTGTTTCTGTCTTACTAGCAGCTTCAAAGTCCTCAACAAGCTCAGGTACATCATCATCATCCTCATCGATTCCACCAGCTGTTACATTGCCTGGAAATCAAAGAAAGATGAAATTTTCAAAACATGCAAATCTATCATAATCACATACAAATTAGTTCACTGCCATGACTGGCAGTGCGGAAGAATGTGTGGAAGGCAAGAACATCATCTCAAGAGAGCAGAAATGGAAATGTTTGAAGGAACAGTGGTTCCAACAATGTTATTTGGTTGCGAGGCATGGGCTATGCATGGGGTTGTGCGGATGTGTTGGAAATGAAATGGTTGAAGACAATATGTGGTGGGAGGTGGTTTGATCGAGTTAGTAATGAAAGTGTTAAGAGAAAATTGTGGTAATAAAAAGTGTGGTTGAGAGAGCAGAAGACGGTGTGTCGAAATGGTTTGGTCACAAGGAGAAAATGAGAGGAAAGATTGACAAAGAGGATATATGTGTCAAAGGTAGAGGGAACAAGAAGTGGGAGACCAAATTGGAGGTGGAAGGATGGAGTGAAAAAGATTTTGTGCGATTGGGGCATGAACATACAGGAGGGTGAAAGGTGTGCAAGGAATAGTTAAATGGAATTATGTGGTACACCGGGGTCAACATGCTGTCAATGGATTGAACCAGGGCATGTGAAGCGTCTGGAGTAAACCATGGAAAGGTCTGTGGGGCCTGAATGTGGAAAGGGACCTGTTTTTTCAGCGCATTACACATGACAAATAGAGAGTAAGTGTGAATGAATGTGGCCTTTTTTGTCTTTCCCTAGTGCTACCTCTCTAAAAGCTCCTCAATGCAACCACAAACTTCACCCCTCACCCTTCCTAAGCTTACAACATCTCCCAGGGTTCCGTCTGTTACCACGTCTCACTCCAAAGTATGTGAAGTATGACCCTTCATCCAATTTCTCTGCATTCAAACAAACTCAAACCAAGCTATCTATCTCCCCAGTTGACAGAGAAATGTCTTTAGTTCGGCATGATCAAGACCAAGCAATTGCTGAACGAGTATTTTTTCCAAGGATCCTGATAGTTCATCAAAGTGTTCATCCATAAATGTGAACTATCTATTTATATTCATCATACATAATCCCTGTTTCCCGCAACAGCGAGGTAGCACCAGGAAACAAACGAAGAATGGCCCATCCACTCATGTACACGAGTACATAAACGCCCACATACATACATATACATATGATAGAGTTGATAGAGATGCTCTGTGGAAGGTATTAAGAATATATGGTGTGGGAGGAAAGTTGTTAGAAGCAGTGAAAAGTTTTTATCGAGGATGTAAGGCATGTGTACGTGTAGGAAGAGAGGAAAGTGATTGGTTCTCAGTGAATGTAGGTTTGCGGCAGGGGTGTGTGATGTCTCCATGGTTGTTTAATTTGTTTATGGATGGGGTTGTTAGGGAGGTAAATGCAAGAGTTTTGGAAAGAGGGGCAAGTATGAAGTCTGTTGGGGATGAGAGAGCTTGGGAAGTGAGTCAGTTGTTGTTCGCTGATGATACAGCGCTGGTGGCTGATTCATGTGAGAAACTGCAGAAGCTGGTGACTGAGTTTGGTAAAGTGTGTGGAAGAAGAAAGTTAAGAGTAAATGTGAATAAGAGCAAGGTTATTAGGTACAGTAGGGTTGAGGGTCAAGTCAATTGGGAGGTGAGTTTGAGTGGAGAAAAACTGGAGGAAGTGAAGTGTTTTAGATATCTGGGAGTGGATCTGGCAGCGGATGGAACCATGGAAGAGGAAGTGGATCATAAGGTGGGGGAGGGGGCGAAAATTCTGGGGGCCTTGAAGAATGTGTGGAAGTCGAGAACATTATCTCGGAAAGAAAAATGGGTATGTTTGAAGGAATAGTGGTTCCAACAATGTTGTATGGTTGCGAGGCGTGGGCTATGGATAGAGTTGTGCGCAGGAGGATGGATGTGCTGGAAATGAGATGTTTGAGGACAATGTGTGGTGTGAGGTGGTTTGATCGAGTGAGTAACGTAAGGGTAAGAGAGATGTGTGGAAATAAAAAGAGCGTGGTTGAGAGAGCAGAAGAGGGTGTTTTGAAGTGGTTTGGGCACATGGAGAGAATGAGTGAGGAAAGATTGACCAAGAGGATATATGTGTCGGTGGTGGAGGGAACGAGAAGAGGGAGACCAAATTGGAGGTGGAAAGATGGAGTGAAAAAGATTTTGTGTGATCGGGGCCTGAACATGCAGGAGGGTGAAAGGAGGGCAAGGAATAGAGTGAATTGGAGCGATGTGGTATACCGGGGTTGACGTGCTGTCAGTGGATTGAATCAAGGCATGTGAAGCGACTGGGGTAAACCATTGAAAGCTGTGTAGGTATGTATATTTGCGTGTGGACGTATGTATATACATGGGTATGGGGGGGGGGGGTTGGGCCATTTCTTTCATCTGTTTCCTTGCGCTACCTCGCAAACGCGGGAGACAGCGACAAAGTACAATAAATATAATATAAAAATATACATATAAATACACACACATTACATACACATGAGCATATTCATACTTGCTTGCCTTCATCCATTCCTGTTGCATTCATCTCATTCAATGAACTCATATTACAAGGGGTCCTTGCTTAATGTACTCCTGAAAAGTGTTACTTGTAGGGCACTCTATGTGCTATTTCAAGGCCACTGTCACTAATGTATGCTCCCAGCATGTTCACATTATTCTCCCCAATTCTCTTTAAATGATCTATTGATCTACTGCAATTCTAATATTATTTCTATGTAACGAGCTGCAAATCAAACACCATAATGGCCAACAAATGATCATCAATTTTCTTTTACACAGTATCCTGGCCCCTGGAAACTTTTAGCTATTACAGCAATACACATAGAGTGTTTGAGTTCCAAGTTTAAAACTACAAAAAACATTTCTTGCACAGCACAGGCAAACATATGAGAGCTGTACCCACAAATACTTAAATTTCCACTCCCCACCACCATTTGCTAATTCATCAATATCTCTAATAATATGTTCCTCACTTGGTATGCTCATCAGAGGCAAGTATTTACATCAAGTAAACATAAGCTAAATGTGGAGATAATGATATCTCCTTTCAACAACTCCCAGCAGATGAAAAAAACCCTTTCCCAAACATACCAGCACTAACAGATGATGCAAGCCGTTTCAACTGGTTGAATCCTTCAGTTCCAAGATGGTTTAGAATACCAGGCAGCATTTCTGTAACCTGCTTACTCTCTGCATGACCAGATACAGCAAAAGTATTAGCATTTAATGATGCCTGTACCTTAGGGTTGTTGAAGTGTATTACAGAGCCATCATCCTTAATCATGTTCACCTGAAAAAATAAAGAAACTACTTAGTTTTATAAACACATGGTAACCATCATCCTTCCCTACTGATGTTATCATCTGTGAGAGAATAATTGATGTGTACCCAGCTGCAGTGTAGCAATCAGAGGTAAAGCAAACAATAACCTACCATACAAGAAAAAGCCTAAGCACTTTAATGATAAAAGTACAAAAACACCAACCTGGACTCTGGTGCTTTGCATGATCAACCCATTTCACACCACACATCATCAACTATTTCATTTCAAACAAACTCACCCTCTTCCCTCCTTTAGGGTTGAAAGCCCAAGAAAAACCTGTTTAACACTGAAGGAATTAGTATAACATATCATACCCATCTCTGCCTCAACATGCAATGACCATTCTTTCTACATGATCCTTAACTTTAGCCTACAGAAGTCTCTTCAGTCATTAGGAAGTGGATGGAAAAATTCTGCTCTCCTCAGTTCCACTACCACTATGTGAACTGTCATCAAACTGCAGGTCATGCATACTTGCTGACACCATAGAAATTAGGTAGATTTCTGGATAACGTATGGGAAGAGCACAGTGTCTCAGCAGGATGTGAAAAAATATGTGGAATGTGAAGAAATAACTTACTTGCAGGATAATTTCCATTGAATTTCATGAAAAGTCAAGAAAAGGGAAGCCTGTGCTAAATGCACCCTTACTGACCCTCCACTAATGGAAGATACGTAACATATGCTCCTAACTTACTATGCAAGTAATCACTGGGCGTTTAAGTTCTTTGATATCAGTTTAAGGCCAAAAAGCTACAATACTTCCAAAGAAAAAAACACCCAATATTCCTCCCACTTGTGCCAGCCACTCATGTCCTTATACTTATTCAGTGTGAATAAAGGACTTCTAACATTCATTTTACTCAACACACTGTCTATATAGAAAATCGGTGTAATTTTAAGATAAAGATCTTTCAATATCCTCCCCACACTAACCAGCTTATTTCCCTCAGTCATTTTCAAATATCTATTAATTTACCTTCTTTTTTTTTTTTTTTTTTTTTTTTTTACAAATACCCATGGACCAGTTCCTATAAAAGAAACTAAGTGCTCACCAGGACCTTTCTAAAGACTCCTGTGGCTCAAGGATGCAATGCTTCCAATAGTTGTGAAACATAGACTCCTTTGGAGTGAATTCTTTCAAAAGACTGTATTCCCTATGATAAAATCTTGTTAAGTTTGAGTTACCAGTAGCAATGTAACCTCAAACATGTGCAGTCTAGTATCACCTGCGTTTTTTTTTTCATGCTAGCTGAGATGGCAAAGCCTTTCCTTTAACAACATATATGTACATACTTGCACTGTTTTCATGCATATTCACCATTTCCTGCATCAGCAAGTAGTGTTAAGAACAGAGGACTGAGTCTTAGAGAATATCTTCACTTCAGTCCCTTCTCTATTAATTTTTTAAAGTGAGGAAAAAAAAGGAGGAAGGGGGGGGGATTTCCAGTTCCCACCTCCTCTTTCAGTCACCTTCTACAACATGCAGAAAATACTTTGAAAGTATTCTTTCTCCCCATCGCCAGGGATAATGTATGTATTTATCCATTATACTTTTTCGCTGTCTCCCACATTAGCGCAAGGAAACAGACGAAAGAATGTCCCAATACACCCACATACACATGTATACATATACAAGCCCACACACACACATATGCATACACAGACATATCTATTTTGCTTCGTCACGGTCTCCCGCATTAGCAAGGTAGGGCAAGGAAACAGACGAAAGAATGGCCCAACCCACCTACATACACATGCATATACATACACATCCACAGACGCAAATATACATACCTATACATCTCAACGTATACATACATATATATATATATATATATATATATATATATATATATATATATATATATATATATATATATATATATACACACACACACAGACATATACATATATACACATGTACATAATTCATAGTCTGCCTTTATTTGTTCCCATCGCCACCTCGCCACACATGAAATAACAACCCACTCCCCCTTCATGTGTGCAAGGTAGCGCTAGGAAAAGACAACAAAGGCCACATTCGTTCACACTCAGTCTCTAGCTGTCATGTAATAATGCACCGAAACAACAGCTCCCTTTCCACATCCAGGCCACACAGAATTTTCCATTGTTTACCCCAGACGCTTCACATGCCCTGGTTCAATCCATTGACAGCACGTCGACCCCGGTATACCATATCGTTCCAATTCACTCTATTCCTTGCACGCCTTTCACCCTCCTGCATGTTTAGGCCCCGATCACACAAAATCTTTTTCACTTCATCTTTCCATCTCCAGTTTGGTCTCCCACTTCTCCTCGTTCCCTCCACCTCCGACACATATATCCTCTTGGTCAATCTTTCCTCACTCATTCTCTCCATGTGACCAAACCATTTCAAAACACTCTTCTGCTCTCTCAACCACGCTCTTTTTATTACCACACATCTCTCTTACCCTATTATTACTTACTCGATCAAACCACCTCACACCACATATTGTCCTCATTTGGGCCATTTCCAGAACATCCACCCTCCTGCCAACAACTCTATCCATAGCCAACGCCTCGCAACCATACAACATTGTTGGAACCACTATTCCTTCAAACATACCCATTTTTGCTTTCCGAGATAATGTTCTCGACTTCCACACATTCTTCAACGCTCCCAGAATTTTCGCCCCCTCCCCAACCTATGATTCACTTCCGCTTCCATGGTTCCATCCGCTGCCAAATCCACTCCCAGATATCTAAAACACTTTACTTCCTCCAGTTTTTCTCCATTCATACTTACCTCCCAATTGACTTGACCCTCAACATTAATGTACCTAATAACCTTGCTCTTATTCACATTTACTCTCAACGTTCTTCTTTCACACACTTTACCAAACTCAGTCACCAGCTTCTGCAGTTTCTCACATGAATCAGCCACCAGTGCTGTATCATCAGCGAACAACAACTGACTCACTTCCACTCTCTCATCCACAACAGACTGCATACTTTCCCCTCTTTCCAAAACTTGCATTCACCTCCCTAACAACCCCATCCATAAACAAATTAACCATGGAGACATCACACACCCCTGCCACAAACCTACATTCACTGAGAACCAATCACTTTCCTCTCTTCCTACACGTACACATGCCTTACATCCTCGATAAAAACTTTTCACCGCTTCTAACAACTTGCCTACCACATCATATATTCTTAATACCTAATACAGAGCATCTCTATCAACTCTATCATATGCCTTCTCCAGATCCATAAATGCTACATACAAATCCATTTGCTTTTCTAAGTATTTTTCACATACATTCTTCAAAGCAAACACCTGATCCACACATCCTCTACCACTTCTGAAACCACACTGCTCTTCCCCAATCTGATGCTCTGTACATGCCTTCATCCTCTCAGTCAATACCCTCCCATATGATTTACCAGGAATACTCAACAAACTTATACCTCTGTAATTTGAGCACTCACCTTTGTCCTCTTTGCCTTTGTACAATGGCACTATGCACGCATTCTGCCAATCCTCAGGAACCTCACCATGAATCATACATACATCAAATAACCTTACCAACTAGTCAACAATACAGTCACCCCCTTTTTTAATAAATTCCACTGCAATACCATCCAAAGCCGCTGCCTTTCCGGCTTTCATCTTCCGCAAAGCTTTTACTACCTCTTCTCTGTTTACCAACTCATCCCCCCTAACCCTCTCACTTTGCACACCACCTCGACCAAAACACCCTATATCTGCCACTCTATCATCAAACACATTCAACAAATCTTCAAAATACTCACTCCATCTCCTCACATCACCACTACTTGTTATCACCTCCCCACTTGCCCCTTTCACTGAAGTTCCCATTTGTTCCCTTGTCTTACGCACTTTATTTACCTCCTTCCAAAACATCTTTTATTCACCCTAAAATTTAATGATACTCTCTCACCCCAACTCTCATTTGCCCTCTTTTTCACCTCTTGCACCTTTCTCTTGACCTCCTGCCTCTTTCTTTTATACATCTCCCACTCATTTGCATTACTTCCCTGCAATAATCATCCAAATGCCTCTCTCCTCTCTTTCACTAATAATATTACTTCATCCCACCACTCACTACCCTTTCTAATCTGCCCACCTCCCACGCTTCTCATACCACAAGCATCTTTTGTGCAAGCCATCACTGATTCCCTAAATGCATCCCATTCCTCCTCCACTCCCCTTACCTCCTTTGTTCTCACCCTTTTCCATTCTGTACTCAGTCTCTCCTGGTACTTCCTCACACAAGTTTCCTTCCCAAGCCTACTTACTCTCACCACTCTCTTCACCCCAACATTATCTCTTCTTTTCTGAAAACCTCAACAAATCTTCACCTTTGCCTCCACAAGATAATGATCAGACATCCCTCCAGTTGCACCTCTCAGCACATTAACATCCAAAAGTCTCTCTTTCGCGCGCCTATCAATTAACATGTAATCCAATAACGCTCTCTGGCCATCTCTCCTACTTACATATGTATACTTAGGTATATCTCGCTTTTTAAACCAGGTATTCCCAAACACCAGTCCTTTTTCAGCACAGAAATCTACAAGCTCTTCACCATTTCCATTTACAACACTGAACACCCCATGTATACCAATTATTCCCTCAACTGCCACATTACTCACCTTTGCATTCAAATCACCCATCACTATAACCCGGTCGCGTGCATCAAAACCACTAACACACTCATTCAGCTGCTCCCAAAACACTTGCCTCCCATGATCTTTCTTCTCATGCCCAGGTGCATGTACACCAATAATCACCCATCTCTCTCCATCAACTTTCGGTTTTACCCATATCAATTTAGAGTTTACTTTCTTACACTCTATCACATACTCCCACCACTCCTGTTTCAGGAGTAGTGCTACTCTTTCCCTTGCTCTTGTCCTCTCACTAACCCCTGACTTTACTCCCAAGACATTCCCAAACTACTCTTCCCCTTTACCCTTGAGCTTCGTTTCACTCAGAGCCAAAACTTCCAGGTTCCTTTCCTCAAACACACTACCTATCTCTCCTTTTTTCTCATCTTGGTTACATCCACAAACATTTAGACACCCCAATCTGAGCCTTCGAGGAGGATGAGCACTCCCCGCGTGACTCCTTCTTCTGTTTCCCCTTTTATAAAGTTAAAACACAAGGAGGGGAGGGTTTCTAGCCCCCTGCTGTCTCCATCCATTCCCGTTGCCTCCCTGACACACAAGAAATGGCACCACCCCTTCCCTCACACGCGTGCGAGGTAACACTAAGAAAAGACAACAAAGGCCACATTCGTTTACACTCAGTCTCTAGCTGTCATGTGTTATGCACCAAAACCACAGCTCCCTTCCCACATCTAGGCTCCACAAAACTTTCCATGGTTTACCCCAGATGCTTCACATGCCCTGCTTCAATCCAGTGATAGCACGTTGACCCCAGTATACCACATCATTCCAATATATCCTTACCAACCAATCAACAACACAGTCACCCCCTTTTTAAACAAATTCCACAGCAATACCATCCAAAGCCACCACCTTGCCAGCTTTCATCTAATGCAAAGCTTTCACTACCTCTTCTCTGTTTACTAAACCATTCTCCCTGACCTCCTCACTTCACACACCACCTTGACCATAACACCCTATATCTGCCACTATAGTAGTCTCCCTCCCCATTCCAGTGAGGTAGCACTGGAAGGGCGAGGGGGATGCTATTTCACGTGTGGCGAGGTGGCAATGGAAATAGATGAAGGCAGCAAGTATAAATATGCACGTGTATACATGCATATGTCTGTGTATGTATACATTGAAATGTATATGTACGTATGTGTGCGCATATGGGCGTTTATGTATATACAAATGTATGTGGGTGGGTAGGGCCATCAATTGTTTCCTTGCACTACCTCGCTGACAGGGGAGACAGCAATTAAGTATAAATAAATAGAGCAAGGAAACATATAGAGAAGCAGAAGTGAGTAACAGGGTGGGGGTGCGGGCGAAGATTTTGGGAAAGATGAGAATGTGTGGAAGAACATCATCTCAGAGCAAAAATGAGTATGTATGAAGGAATAGTAGTTCTAACAATACTATATGGCTGCAAGGCATGGGTTACAAAGAGGGTTGGATGGAGGATGGTGGGTGTGTTGGAAATGAAATGTTTGAGGACAATAAATGGTGTGGCATGGTTTGATCAATTAAGTAATGAATGGGGAAGAGACATGTGGAAATAAAAAAAGTGGTTGAGAGAGCAAAGAGGGTGTGTTGAAATGGTAAGGACAAATGGAGAGAATGAGCAAGGAAAGAATAACAAAGAGGATATATGTGTAAGAGGTGGAGGGAACGAGAAGTGGGAAAACAAATTGGAGATGTAAGGATGGAGTGAAAAAGATTTTGAGCGATCGGGGCCCTGAGAGGTGAGAGGTGTGCAAGGAATTGAGTAAAATGGAACAATGTGGTATACTGGGGTTGACGTGCTGTCAATGGACTGAACTAGGGCACGTGAAAAGTCTCGGGTAAACCATGGAAAGGTCTGTAGGGCCTGGATGTGGATAGGGAGTTGTGGTTTCAGTGTATTACACATGACAGAGACTGACTGTGAACATATGTGTCCTTTTTTTTTTTTTTTTTTTTGTCTTTTTCCTGGCGCTACCTCGCCTAAGCCTGGTACCCATTTTATCACTTAACCTCTATGGGTGGATGAACAGCTAGGTTGACTGGGGACTGACTGCCAAAACCAGGATTTGAACCTATGCAACTGACCCTGGCCAGCCTGTGAATGAGTCATGGTCTGGAACGCTAAAAAATTAATATCTCCGGACTTAAGTACTGCCACAAACTAAATTGAGCATCAAATACAGAGAAAATATAATCACCCAACGCCTAAATTGCTTGTTGTCACTAGAAACAATGCACCATTTGGTGGAGAAATTGAAAAAAAGGGCCTTAACAATCAAATACAAATAGTATGAACAAGCAAAAATTTGATTAAATACAACTTTGCACTACAGCCTTCAGAGGCCTGATTGAGCAGAACATAACTTAATCTGACACCAAGATATGGGCAAGACATACCTCCAAAACTGCAAGCTGATAATTATTCCCTAGTAATCAAGCCCATATACAAGGCTCACTTCCATCTTCCTAAATGATACACAATCAAATAACCTGGAAAAGTAACTGGATATAGGCATACATAGGAATAACGTTTATAAGCATTTATAGCAACCTAAGAGTTGAAAAGATTTTCAATCCATATTTACAAACCTCTTCAATGCCAGAAATATTGTTGACTGTTAGCTTCTTTAAAGAATTCTGTAGCTTTTTGTCATCAGTGGCAGAGGAGCGGTGTACAACCTTTTTCTTCCTGCGGGCACTACCTTTGCCACCAATACGCACCTGCTGCTGCAGCTTGGCTAATTTCTCTGCATTCATCTTGGTCAAAAAATAATAAGCAAGTTAGGATTTAGAAATGTAGAGCAAAATTTAAGCTACTTACTACACAACTAATAATATTACCCAAGTCATACATACCACTGCCATGTAACTTTTAATTCCTAAAACTTGCATTCACATACAATATCAGAGGCTGAAGGCCCAAAAAGTATTAAAAACCAGTCATTTTACGAGAAACACAAGAGCACTATACTACCTGCAATGCTATACTTCCTATAGGCATGTTAACTAAGCCTGTCAAAAGTACCACACAAAGCATTCTGGCCTCCAATCCTCCTAGTACCCTTACTAGATTACATCACAGACAGCTTTTGGATGTTATGATACATAGTGCTTAATTCTCCTGCATCTTATGTTTTTTCATCAATAATCATTGTACCTGGCATTTACAAGAAGACCAGTTACAAAGTGGTCTCCAACAATACTGCTAAGCCAAGGAAATTTAATATAGCGTTTTTACGACCAAGGCACAACTGTGAATGTGCACTGGAGATACAATAACGCCACTGGTTCTAAAGTTATAATATAAACAAAATGTATTTGCATGTTTATGAGCTGAGATATATGGATGTGCTGCATTTACCTTGATGTCTATTTCCATATGCACTTTGTGTACTTCCAAAATCACTAAATATATTGAAGAGCATGAGCATATTTGTGCACAATTGTATAAATCAACAAGAACAACTCAAGTGTATTTATATACTAGGCCTTACATAAGCTTACCAAGTAACTTGGCAATTTATACATATCGACATTAATCATGTACATACCAGGATACCTTTATTTTGTTCCCATGGCTTTAAGGCCACACTCTATGCAAGAAAAAGAGAAAACAAGCTCCTAAATGGCATGAAGGTGCTCAGTGATGCTCAACTTCAAGCAGTCTACTGACAATGTAACAGCCTCACCGAAGTGACTTCCCACTTACGACACTCTCACAGGAAGTCCAGTAACACCCACAGCTGTTTAACTGCCTGAGCATATCTCATGCACGTCATAACTCTAGGCCTTACAAAACCAAGTTAAATTCGCACTAAAATTTCCTAGATAAATTTGACCAAGTATCTACATACCCTAACTGCTTTGCTGTATTAAGGGGAAAAAAGCATCAACCCTCCAGTAAAGAGATATTCTGTATTAACACAATAATCAATGTCTATGTACAAGAAAAGTATTGCCATGAATGTTATTTATCTATAGACTATCATACATGCTCTATTGAAGGCATTTTCAACAAAACCATAATGCAAGCTGAACTCACAGCATGTCAGAGAAATTACAAAAACTTCCAGCATAAAACTTTTGACTGTAGAATTAATTCCCTACTGCATTCCTATGGAGTGTGAATCCTCCAGTAATATGTGAAAATGGTAACTGGTCCTTACTTACAACATATCGATAAACTAAAAAGTTCATTTGGAGTTGCTCTTTCAACATATAAGGAAAAATTAAGAAAAAAAAGTACCCATGGTTTGATCCTGCAGGGTGGCTTAAACTTCAAGTGCCAATGTTTTCTTGATCCTTAAATTCATAATGAACAAGAGATAAAGGGGATGGAAGAAAATCAAAAGTACTAGATATAACATGGGACCCAGCAGCCCCTTATTGCCAGCTCATGAGCAAGAAAGAAAAATCTAATCCTTTACAACACCATGTGAAGAGAGATGGGGAAGATGCCATAATGTTCACCCTCACTCCATAGCAGTATAGAAAACATAGCATTATCTGCCTTATATTTTCTCAATAAATTTGTACAAACAAACATGGCCAATATATTATCAACCTTATATATTCGGGAATATTGTCCAAGATAATCGCATGTTTACCAAATGGCATCCTAACTTCGTCTCTTTGATGCATATCAACTGACGTATATTTCTCTCTTTCGTCTCCCCCGATGATGTGATTATTACATGAAAGTGCACTTGGGAACTCATCGTGTTTCATTTTCCCCGTGGACTCATAGGTATATATATATATATATATATATATATATATATATATATATATATATATATATATATATATATACATATATTTCTAGTTACAACTGCTTTATACAGAAATATCCTTGATGTTTACTTTTGTATTTCAGGCATTTCTCAATTCACAAATATCAGCCCATCCTTATGATTAATACAATCAAAATAGTGCTAGATCAATCAATAGCTTGTGTTACTCAACTTCAGCCCCACATATCAAAAAAAAATTGTGAAATGACTTGACACACAAACCCAGCAACTTCAGCCCACTGTCTTTCTGTGATGAAATGAAGCAACTGTCAATGATTTATTCAACTTCAGTAGTCAATACCTGATTAGAATTTTGCATTATCATGTCAATGTCATTCCATACTTATAACAAATCATGATGACTGATAAGACACTGAATATTTAATTCAACCTCCAAGTTAATAAATACTGAGAATTAAAGTACTGCACATAACATTATCTTACCCAAGAAAGATCGTGACCCTCCTTGGTGTTAAGACTATAAAGAACAGCCTATTTGAAAACAAATTCAACAATTCAATATACAGACAATATTCCTTGTTAATCATCTCTCTATAATTGTTAGTTTCATTAAGGTCATGAATTTGGTTTCATGTGTGAAAACGTATAACTAAGAAAAATATACTCTTCCACATACTTCAACTATCAATAGTCAAGTTGGAGAGGATAAAAGCAAACGTCCAGTCTCAGCGGACCCCTGTACACCCTTATTAGTTAAGATACTGTAATTGTAAAACCCTTACTAGTTATGAAAATGTAATCATTTAAAGTGATAAGATAAATAGATTGTTCAATGATTTGTTCAACTTTAATAGTCAAAACGCATAATAGACAAAGTTGATCTGGGCCCGCTCATATTACTTCAATATCACTGTGATGATAGACGGATATCCATAATGATCAGGATGAATGACAACCTAATTAAATCTTATCAATATACACATCAAGATACAGACTTTCGTTAGTACAAATTTGTTCCTTTGGCCAATTAACTTTGTTGTTAAATAAAATACATACAATATAGAGCCCACAGAAACATGGAACTTTTACAAGGCAAAGATAGCAGATGAATTATCTGCTGGAAACATGTCGGTTAATAAGAGGGGAGGAACTGTTGGTTCAGGATAGTCAACACTCATTTCAACTGGAAGCACAATCTTGAGGCTCTGTGAAATACAACTATACTACAGTAAGAGAACTAGTAAACTAATTCAACTTTTCATTTCATCTGTATTCTTATAATTCCGAATCCACTAAGATTCATAGGGATTGCAGCTGAACTTGGGTCTCCCTGAAAAATGAAATTAAAAAATGTAGTAAGATCCATGAAATACCCCAGTAATACTGTTTGACGAGCAGTCGACAATGTAGAATTTCCATAAACTTGAGAATAAATCCAAGACTACCTGTGTAGTGCTTACCATTCTACCCGCGAAAATATAAGATCAACTGCATGGAAATCATGCAACAATCAATCTTTCAGAATAGCAATAAACAATAGTCATCTACTACAGTATTTCTGGCATATTTCAGAGATCCAGTCCTTATATAATTGAGAATTTCTGAAGAGTTTAGTTTAGGAAGATCCATAGTAATCATTCAAATTCGAGATGTAATATGAGTCAATTTATGAAATCATTTCTAATAAGGATCACAAGCTTTACCGATAGCTACATAACCATAATTGCTGTTCCAAAGAACTTATGCTACCGTTAATTGTTGTTTTGTTATGCCCAATACGTTTTACAATTTCCAAAGAGGGCCACGAGCTTTAACACATTTTCATATACTTATCAATTCGAAATACAAGTAACAAGGAGATTATCGGTTCTTATAATCTCTCGTTAATGCACACGAACATTACAAGTTCCCTAAACCACACGACAAAGTTGACAAATAGAGAAAGCTAGGACAAACAGGGACAACGTTTATTAGCTGTTACACCCTTGACAGTTCATGCTTCCAACGAACCTAAAACTCATCTACCCAGATATTAGGTACAACACTATACGCAAACATGTCTCAACAACAAGCGGAAAAATATTACGCTGGTAGGTTTTGGCGGCAGCGGCTGTTCCAGCATGGAGCGAGCGGCCATGCGTCGTGAGCGGCCTTGGTAACGTCCGATACTTGCTTTGTTCTATCCACCCCTATACTATCCACAACACCTGCCGCAATTAATAATTTCTATCTCCATACATATCCGACCGTCGTTAACACTCATCAGCATTCCAGGAACAACCTCAAGAAGCATATGTTTCACGCTTCCACGTGACACACTTTGGGCATTCGTCTGCTTGCTGCTATTCTTGTCATTTCACTATTTTCACAAATATCTTAATCTACAAAATGCTCCAAGCCTTCTCTTCCTTTTGAACATAATTCTGCAGGACACCACTTCACGCCTGCGATATACTGAAAACATAACACTCACTGGTTACGTGCAATTACCTTAGTTTTGTCGTGGAGGGCGACCACGAGGACACGGTTGCAGGCCGCGGTTATAGGAAGGAGCGCTTAATGACGTCATGCCGGCGACCAGCGCACCCTGACGGACTATAGACGATATAAATATTCCCAAAAAGGAAGATCAATGAAACAGCAAAGCATCGTAACATTCACAAATATTATCTCAATGCTCAATTTAAGCATTTGATACCTTGTATGGAAGTTGCGAATCTATCTAAGGATTGGTTCACTGTAGGCAATTTTTCTGACAGCCATTGCAAAATAAAATATTAACTTTCAACATTTTATTAGACAAATAATATAAGCATGCAAACATGGAAAAGTGATGATTTACTTCACATATATCAGGCAACCGAAGTTCTATCTCATTCCGAAAGTGAAGATAAAGGTAATGTTACAGAAAAATAAGCTCAAGAGCCGTAAGTACAAACAGATTATCATGAAGGGTATTAATTGATTTCTATGTTTTTATGCAATATTTAATGATATATATTTCAGTATAGCATGAAATATTTAATTTAATACATGAGAACCTACCCATGCACCTCTAAACTTTATATGTAAACTCTATGAAGTTGTATTCGTTGACTACGAAATCTAAGGAATTAGACCCGAGGATTGGAGATATGTTGTCGATTAGGATGTTCCTCTCTAACGATGATGGAAATATCCAAAATTGTGCTTCTAAAAGTCACCTGAAACTATGCTGCTAAAATAACCACAAGCGAACTTGTATAAGCGTTGTCCTAGCTATTTTTTCCGGTTGAGGATATCTGCAATGCAATTACTGGTATACGTCTTCTGACAATCCAGGACTTAAGAATATCTATGTCACTTATTCACATTTGGACGGATGATTAAACTCTTTCCATCCATATCATTAATGATGTCGATTAGTTTTTTTCGTATACCATGGCTAAGCAGGTAGAAGTGTTGATGGAATGCATGTATCCGCTATCGTTAACCATGATTCACATCACATATTAGCTGTCTGAACTATCTAAAACAACTTTACCTAAGGTAATTATTGATAGAGTATTCTTTATATAAGGATCTGTACAAGAATGTGTAATACCCGGAAGAAGTGTGGTCACTGTGGTGTGTTGCTACTCGCACACGCCAGCTTGTGCTAGCTTGGTGACAAAACCAGTTAACAGTCCATAAATACCCACATACTATTCAAAAGCATCATCGCATTCAATATGAGCACGACTAAAGTTTGGGATCAGGTGGGGAGGGGTTTGTACTTCCTCAATCCATGTGAAAGGCTGTCCGACCCGTGTTAGTAAATACAGAATCCCAACGCCCCAGGTCTCCCTCGGTGGATGATACAGGTCAGTCCCCTATACCTTGAATCTTCGAAGGTTCAGTTACCTCACCACATTGTTAAAGTATCTCACTTCCTTTGGAAACAGACAGGCGCTCCTCACGGAACCTAATGAAACTTTCAGGGATCCTTTTCATCTTGTAGAACATCTTCCACTGGCGTCCCTCAAGGGTCTGCTACATCAGGAGTAAACATGGAACCGCCATAATCCCTGTTGCCTTTTTCCTGTCCTTTTCACTGTCTTACTTTGGCAATATCTTGACTTTACCAAAGACATGCCGCCATTCTGTTAGAGAGCTATGATAAACGTTTCACCAGAAAGTAAAAGTTATGGAGATAGTCAAAGACTAGATACAACACAAGTAAGAGCCATGGAGCAAAAGTTGGAGAGGTTAGAGCAGTCTCCTATTTTTAGGGACAAGCTGCTTCAAAGCATGGTTCCCAGAGGAAGAAAAACGCCGAATTTTAAGACATGCGAAATACGCAAGTAAGGATCGGAGCCAACTCAAGAGGCACATTAGGTGATACAGAAACACTTTATAAAAGCCCAGTATAAAAGGCTGCTATTGACACCATAAGTAATGCTTGTGGGAAGAAAGGTGCACAATGATAGAAAGATTTGAGAAAGATGAATGGGGAGAAAATGAGAGTTTGGAAGTAGAATCCGTTGAATATGATGTATGGAGGGCAAAGAGTACATTATAATAGTTACCTACAGAAAATCTGATGTACAGAGCATCAGATTGGGGAAGAGCAGTGTGGTTTCAGAAGTGGTAGAGGATGTGTGGATCAGGTGTTTGCTCTGAAGAATGTATGTGAGAAATACTTAGAAAAGCAAATGGATTTGTATGTAGCATTTATGGATCTGGAGAAGGCATATGATAGAGCTGATAGAGATGCTCTGTGGAAGGTATTAAGAATATATGGTGTGGGAGGCAATTTGTTAGAAGCAGTGAAAAGTTTTTATCGAGGATGTAAGGCATGTGTACGTGTAGGAAGAGAGGAAAGTGATTGGTTCTCAGTGAATGTAGGTTTGCGGCAGGGGTGTGTGATGTCTCCATGGTTGTTTAATTTGTTTATGGATGGGGTTGTTAGGGAGGTGAATGCAAGAGTTTTGGAAAGAGGGGCAAGTATGAAGTCTGTTGGGGATGAGAGAGCTTGGGAAGTGAGTCAGTTGTTGTTCGCTGATGATACAGCGCTGGTGGCTGATTCATGTAAGAAACTGCAGAAGCTGGTGACTGAGTTTGGTAAAGTGTGTGAAAGAAGAAAGTTAAGAGTTAATGTGAATAAGAGCAAGGTTATTAGGTACAGTAGGGTTGAGGGTCAAGTCAATTGGGAGGTAAGTTTGAATGGAGCAAAACTGGAGGAAGTAAAGTGTTTTAGATATCTGGGAGTGGATCTGGCAGCGGATGGAACCATGGAAGCGGAAGTGGATCATAGGGTGGGGGAGGGGGCGAAAATCCTGGGAGCCTTGAAGAATGTGTGGAAGTCGAGAACATTATCTCGGAAAGCAAAAATGGGTATGTTTGAAGGAATAGTGGTTCCAACAATGTTGTATGGTTGCGAGGCGTGGGCTATGGATAGAGTTGTGCGCAGGAGGATGGATGTGCTGGAAATGAGATGTTTGAGGACAATGTGTGGTGTGAGGTGGTTTGATCGAGTAAGTAACGTAAGGGTAAGAGAGATGTGTGGAAATAAAAAGAGCGTGGTTGAGAGAGCAGAAGAGGGTGTTTTGAAATGGTTTGGGCACATGGAGAGAATGAGTGAGGAAAGATTGACCAAGAGGATATATGTGTCGGAGGTGGAGGGAACGAGGAGAAGTGGGAGACCAAATTGGAGGTGGAAAGATGTAGTGAAAAAGATTTTGTGTGATCGGGGCCTGAACATGCAGGAGGGTGAAAGGAGGGCAAGGAATAGAGTGAATTGGATCGATGTGGTATACCGGGGTTGACGTGCTGTCAGTGGATTGAATCAGGGCATGTGAAGCGTCTGGGGTAAACCATGGAAAGCTGTGTAGGTATGTATATTTGCGTGTGTGGACGTATGTATATACATGTGTATGGGGGTGGGTTGGGCCATTTCTTTCATCTGTTTCCTTGCGCTACCTCGCAAACGCGGGAGACAGCGACAAAGCAAAAAAAAAAAAAAAAAAACCTACAGAAAAGATGGTGCTTGTGAATAAAGTAAAAGAAAATTAAGAATAATGGTAGAGTAAAAAGGAAAAATTGATAATGTACTTTGGAAAGAGACTGATATACGAAAACAAAGGTACATGCAAGGAAGAAATGTTTATTGGACAAATGTGAGAATGCTAGGGACGGAGGATGAAATGTGTAAGAGAGAGTACTTCAAAAAACTTACGGGAATGACAGTGAAAGAGATATGTCTCGTGGCACAGTAGAAGCAGATGTAAGGAAAAAGGGCAATAGACCCAGGGGCGAGGAAGACATTTCAAGACAGAAAGTGAAAGAGGTAGTCTCAACGAAGAAACAGCTGAGAATCTAAATCAAAATGAAGAGGACATGAAAGTGCTAAGTAGATCTGGAGAGTGTGTGGGGGACCATGGAAAATTGTCATGTGCCAGACGAGTGGACGATGTCAGTGAGTAGTTCGCAGTATAAAGAAAAAAGGAATAAAGATGATTGCAGTCATTATAAAGAAATAAGTTCTCTTGGCATAGCTGGCAAAATTATGGCAACTGAGATACTAGTAATCATGTTAAAAGGACCGGTGAACCGTTGTTGGTGAACAAGGTTGATTCGGGAAGAGGAAGATGGTGTGTGGTATTGTGCACTTTGTGGAAAATGTTATGGGGGAGAAAAGGAAGTGTATGATGCATTAACAGATTTAGGAAAGGCTTATGATTAATGAATAGGAAAGCTCCCTGAAAAGTTCTGACTCATCATGGTGTAAATTGTAGGCTGATAAATGACATCAATTAGTTTTAATAATAGAAGCGGTGCACGTAAGAGCACAAGGTAGTCTGATTCTTCAGTTATTTAGTAATTTCATGGATGGGGCATTATGTGATATCTGCGAGGTGGGGTAATGATATTGGCAAATCATGGAGTGAGGAAATGGAAGTTATCACAGTTATCAGTACACTCCTTTGAAGCAAGACTAAATCGTTTCTGGGAAAGCCAAGCACAGAAATATAATTACAACGTGAAAGTACACACGACTGGACATGACCTAAAAAATTCAAGTTTAGACGAGGAGCTGACAGAAGAGGAATCCGCATGAGGCCTACAGTCAGAGGAGGATCTGTGAGATACTGTGGTGTCACCTGAATCAGAGGAAAGAATGAGAAGCTGCTTTATTTTTTTGTAGAAGGAAGATGCTGAAAGTGATTGCTGGTTAAAGAGAAGGGGCAATCAGTTTGTATTATCAGTTTGTATGACATGAGACTGTCGATGAATCAAGTGTCGGGAGTAAAATTCAGTAAGTATGATGGTGAAGAAGCTAAAGCTGGGAAGGTTTTTATTGACGAGAAGTAGAAGCACAACGAAAGCCTTGATGAAAGGCAGAAAAAATAAGTGTAGCGTGTAAATGAGGCTTGCATGAAGGAGCATTAGCCTTGACTTTGGTGAATGGGTCACCATCAAATGGAACAACGTTATATCATGGCGAGTGCCAAAGATTTTCTCATCATCTGTCCAACCCATTATCAGAAGATAAAGCTTCTGCAACTAGAGCCGAATCAGGGAGGGACACATTAGGTTCCTTTCCATTAAGTAGACGAAAGCAAACAGACCGTGGCTGTGTATTTGTATCTAGCTGATCTGCACTTCCTCCCATGGATCATTCATGGACTGTCTTACGTGTCATTTTAGCAGTCTTTCCAGGAGTCATCATCCAAGATGGAACAGAAAACTGTTTATTGTTCAGCGTTGGTAAAAGTGGAAGAATCAAATTACAGAGTAAAGAACAATGGAAGTACTATTCCAACTAGGATGTTGGTAGGTTAACCTCTGCTAACTGCATCCCGGATTACCCTAGTATGCTTTTATATCACCCATTACATTGAAGGTTGTTCTAATTAAGGCTATCACACGGCTAGTAAAGAAACTTCAACTAGCTCAACATGAAGGAAGACCTTTTGTCCAAATGAACAATGCAAGTATTCCAAAGATACAGTTGAAATACTTTAAATAGGCTGCGCTTACGTATCAGTACAGGGGATTGCAAATTGGAAACGAGTATTCATTAACTATCAAGTTGTTCTTTAAATCCATATCAAGTTTTTCAAATGGGTGAGTTACCTTATTCAAAGTGAGACGATGTTGTTTAGTAGTACTGGGGCTTACAGTGACTGCACACTGGATTTAGAGAAGTTATCTTTTTTGATGTCTTCACTGGCAAAGGGAACCATGCATGTCGGGAAGTTCATCAGAGTTGACAGTAGAAAAGAGGACACAAGATAATGGGTCAGCATGTATATCATCTTTTTCAACTCCGCATCTGAGAATCTTATTCTTAATTCTATAGCAGCATGTATATCATCTTTTTCAACTCCGCATCTGAGAATCTTTTTCTTAATTCTATAGCTTCGACTGTTAACAGGATTTTTTTTTTTTTTTTAGTAGTAACCCGAGGAAAGTTGTGTAGACGGGTAGCGACTCTGTTAACGCGAGGCTTCCATGATTGCATGGGTCTCCTATACATTGAAATGTTTCTGCTAGAACCTCACGGCTCAAGACAAGAAAGCACCCGGTCCTCCAGCTTGGCAAAGACTATCAGAAATTAGCCTCAACAACAAAGGGTATAATATCAGAAGAACATTCATTTCTTGTAGTTACAAAACTAATACATATGCAGATAACGTTGTCAGAGGAATATAAGATCAAATGCAATGGAACATTCTGTGGAACAACTGGTACAAGTGTTTATATTCATTCTTTACTTTAACTTACTGGTCTGGGCCGAAGATGAATATGCTTGATCTGAGAGGCTGTATGTAAACCTCACCTTGTTCAAAAAACCGGGGGCGTATTTGATGCAAATAGGTGTGTACTTTTTGTGTCAAACTTGAGCACCTCATATAAATCTGAACTTGGTTTGATAATTAGCAGCAATAGGTGCACACCATAATGTATGTCGTGAACAATTTTCTTCACACAAATTCACCTCAGAATGATTTAACATCAGTGATATGTACCCTCCTGCATCAACATTCTGGACGCCCGCACAGACCTTATCGCAATAAATACCGTTGTTTCTATTGATGCAACTTTAGTCAACAGAATCATCAGAAAGAAATGTCATAAAATGATGTCAAAATTATTACTTTCTCTAGTTAATGGAAATCCTTGATATAATTGATTACTATCGTACTTCAAAATTGGCATTTACAGTTGTTTCTAACTTTATTCATATATTAGAAATCAAAGATCTGTGATCAAGACTTCAAACTACCACAAAATTTTTGTAAATTTGTCAATATAGAATTTGAATATATAGGAAACTTATATAATAAAATCTTTTCGGAAGTTAGGTGCATTAATTAGAAGACAGCGCCAAACAGCAAACATGGCGGGTAGCTGCCGCTTGTTTACACCTGAAACATGGAAAAATTGGGAAAAGTCTGGGAAAGCAGAAGTGTGAGTCCATTACTCGATATGTTAACCGGATGTCACCGAAAGCTTCACTGCGTTTTTATTAGAAATTTTATTTAATTAGAACATAATTAAGTGTTTAAGTTACAGTTCCGAGTTTGTTGCCACTGAAGTGTCAAGATGAAATATTGAATATTTACAAGAGTGTGAGAAATATGCATTTGATGAGGCTTTGAAAATGATTCCGTATCACTTCAGTATGTGGATGTAGGTGAAACATTATCCGAAATACTTGTGTGTTAGCATTAACATTTGTGAATGCTTTTGCATCCAAGCTTCAGTGAAGTAAGTATGGTTTAAGTAAAAGCTTCACAACTGTAACAGATGGGTGGAGTGAATCTCCCATGGATAGATTTAAAGTAAAGTACCAGTTTAGTGGCACAACTGAAAAAAAAAAATAAAAGGATTTGATAAAAAGCTGATTGAGTGTTAGTGATTTAGAGTTGGGGAGTTGGTATATTTATGATATATTTGATAATGTTAGGTACTCATAGAGGTAATTTATCAACTGACTAATGCCCATGTACTGTTTGACTGATTTTGAAGAACATGGTACCATTTCATTCCATACATTCTTGTAGTTGAAATAGAGGGGAATTTTAGTTGTAGCCCATCATACTCAGGCAATTCTAAAGTATCATAGAGTGGGAGGAGTTTTGATGTATGAGGAAATTCTGGCATAAAAGTATTGTATAACTAGTTAAGTGTGTTAAAACATACATTTTTACCACTTTTGTGAAGTTCTGTGAAGTACACATGAACATCAGGATACCTATGGTATCTTGATGTCATTTTTACATGTGAAGTGATCGCAAACATTAAATATTCTATTGGTGCTTGCTTGGATTCTGTAGAGCTTTATGTGGTTTTTAAGATGAAATATAAACCGAATAAAGCTGTAATACTTTTAAGAAAACTTGCATATAGGAGCAAGAGGTGCCTAATTTCATTTATTATAGATGCTTTCCACAGAATGTTATCATGCCTCACAATTTGAATCCAAGGTTTGTAGGTAGGTTCGGTGAATTCATATGTTTATAGAGATATAGAGTTGGAATTGATGCTTTCGGGATCTAAATCACACTTGGTCAGATTCCTATATATCTTTAGACATTTGAACTCTTTGTTTACTTTCTGAACCAAATGGTACATGGTGTTATGGAGTGTCTTCTTTGGTAATTATAAAATTTTACCAATTGTAAACCTCATAAGTCATATGCAGTATTAAGATACATTAGATATTTTTGTTTTTTTTATTTATTGGTATTTTACATTAAGAATTTACTATCTAACTTCTCATTTTCCCCATCCTTCAAAACCCAACATTAATGAGTTATTTGGTATCAAACTAATGGTTCTAGGTTATTCTTTATGGGGGTAACCATGATTCTTTAAGAGTAGAGCACAGATCATAATCCAGAAAATGAACATTCGCAAATGTGTATAGGTTACTTGCTGTAGATTGGTAGGGTTTATAAAGTTTGAAGTAGTAGTTTTGTTATGCTGGGTGACACAAGTTTGGTTATTCGTGTTGTTTGGTTAGATGTGGAACTGTTCTCAGGCTATATATTAAGTTTTCAGGATCTTTGGTAACACTATTTTAATCTGGCCACCTTTGGGCTGGGGAGTTGAAGAATTATATATTTTTCATAAATTGATGCCAAAATTATTATGTGTAATGCACTGAAACCACAGCTCCCTATCCACATCCAGGCCCCATGGGCCTTTCCATGGTTTATCCCAGACATTTCACATGCCCTGGTGTAGTCCATTGACAGCATATCAACCCCAGTATACCACATCATTCCAATTCACTTTGTTCCTTGCTCACCTCTCACCCTTCTACATGTTCAAGCTGTGATCACTCAGAATCTTTTTTGCTCTATCCTTCCACCTCCAATTTGGTCTCCTGCTTCTCCTTGTTCCCTCCACCTCTGGCACATATCCTCTTCGTCAATCTTTCCACACTCATTTTCTCCATATGTCCAAACCATGTCAGCGCACCTTCTGCTCTCTCAACCACACTCTTTTTATTTCCACACATCTCTCTTACCCTTTCATTACTTACTCGATCAAACCACCTCATACTGCATATTGTCCTTAAACATTTCATTTCCAACACACCCACCCTCCATACAACCCTATCTACAGCCCATGCCTCACAAGCACACAACATTGTTGGAATTACTATTCCTTCAGACATACCCATTTTTGCTCTCCGAGATAACGTTCTCTCCTTCGTCACATTTTTCATCGCTCCCAGAACCTTTGCCCCCTCCCCCCACCCTGTAACTCACTTCCATGGTTCCATTCGCTGCTAAGTCTACTCCCAGATATATAAAATGCCTCACTTCCTCCATACTCTCTCCATTCAAACTTGGGGAGAAAGAATACTTCCCATGCATTCCCCACGTGTATGACATAGAAGGCGACTAAAGGGGATGGGAGTGGGGGGCTAGAAACCCTCCCTCCTTGTATTTTAACTTTCTAAAAGGGGAAACAGAAGGAGTCGCGTGGGGAGTGCTCATCCTCCTCGAAGGCTCAGATTGGGGTGTCTAAATGTGTGTGGATGTAACCAAGATGAGAAAATAGGAGAGGTAGGTAGCATGTTTGAGGAAAGGAACCTGGATGTTTTGGCTCTGAGTGAATCAAAGCTCAAGGGTAAAGGGGAAGAGTGGTTTGGGAATGTTTTGGGAGTAAAGTCAGGGGTTGGTGAGAGGGCAAGAGCAAGGGAAGGAGAAGCACTACTCCTGAAACAGGAGTGGTGGGTGTATGTGATAGAGTGTAAGAAAGTTAAGTCTATAGATTGGTATGGGTAAAGCTGAAAGTTCATGGAGAGAGATGGGTGATTATTGGTGCCTATGCACCTGGGCATGGGAAGAAAGTTCATGAGAGGCAAGTGTTTTGGGAGCAGCTGAGTGAGTGTGTTAGTAGTTTTGATGCATGAGCCCGGGTTATAGTGATGGGTGATTTGAATGCAAAGATGAATAATGTGGCAGTTGAGGGAATAATTGGTGTACATGGGGTGTTCAGTGTTGTAAATGGAAATGGTGAAGAGCTTGTCGATTTGTGTGCTGATTAAAGACTGGTGATTGGGAATACCTGGTTTAAAAAGAGAGATATACATAAGTATACGTATGTAAGTAGGAGAGATGGCCAGAGAGTGTTATTGGATTACGTGTTAATTGATAGGCGCGCGAAAGAGAGACTTTTGGATGTTAATGTGCTGAAAGGTGCAACTGGAGGGATGTCCGATCATTACCTTGTGGGGGCAAAGTTGAAGATTTGTAGAGGTTTGCAGAAAAGAAGAATGTTGGGGTGAAGAGAGTGGTGAGAGTAAGTGAGCTTGGGAAGGAGACTTGTGTGAGGAAGTACTAAGAGAGACTGAGTGTAGAATGGAAAAAGGTGAGAGCAAAGGAGGTAAGGGGAGTGGGGGAGGAATGGGATGTATGTAGGGAAGCAGTGATGGCTTGCGCAAAAGATGCTTGTGGCATGAGAAGCGTGGGAGGTGGGCAGATTAGAAAGGGTAGTGAGTGGTGAGATGAAGAAGTAAGGTATAAGTGAAAGAGAAGAGAAAGGCATTTGGATGATTTTTGCAGGGGATAGTGGAAATGACTGGGAGATATATGAAAGAAAGGGGCAGGAGGTCAAGAGAAAGGTGGAAGAGGTGAAAAAGAGGGCAAATGAGAGTTGGGGTGAGAGAGTATCATTAAATTTTAGGGAGAATGAAAAGATGTTTTGGAAGGAGGTAAATAAAGTGCATAAGACAAGAGAACAAATGGGAACATTGGTGAGGAGGGGGCTAATGGGGAGGTAATAACAAGTAGTGGTGATGTGAGAAGGAGATGGAGTGAGTATTTTGAATGTTTGTTGAATGTGTTTGATGATAGAGTGGCAGATATAGGGTGTTTTGGTCGAGGTGGTGTGCAAAGTGAGAGGGTTAGGGAGAATGATTTGGTAAACAGAGGAGAGGTAGTGAAAGCTTTGCTGAAGATGAAAGCCTGGCAAGGTGATGGGTTTGGATGGTATTGCAGTGGAATTTTTTAAAAAAGGGTGTGACTGTGTTGTTGACTGGTTGGTAAAGATATTTGATGTATGTATGGCTCATGGTGAGGTGTCTGAGGATTGGCGGAATGCATGCATAGTGCCATTTTACAAAGGCAAAGGGGATAAAGGTAAGTACTCAAATTACAGAGGTATAAGTTTGTTGAGTATTCCTGGTAAATCATATGGGAGGGTATTGACTGAGAGGATGAAGGCATGTACAGAGCATCAGATTGGGGAAGAGCAGTGTGGTTTCAGAAGTGGTAGAGGATGTGTGGATCATGTGTTTGCTTTGAAGAATGTATGTGAGAAATACTTAGAAAAACAAATGGATTTGTATTTAGCATATATGGATCTGGAGGGGGCATATGATAGAGTTGATAGAGATGCTCTATGGAAGGTATTAAGAATATGTGGTGTGGGAGGCAGGTTGTTAGAAGCAGTGAAAAGTTTTTATCGAGGATGTAAGGCATGTGTACGTGTAGGAAGAGAGGAAAGTGACTGGTTCTCAGTGAATGGTTTGTGGCAGGGGTGCATGATGTCTCCATGGTTGTTTGATTTGTTTATGGATGGGGTTGTTAGGGAGGTGAATGCAAGAGTTTTGGAGGGAGGGGCAAGTATGCGTCTGTTGTGGATGAGAGGGCTTGAGAAGTGAGTCAGTTGTTGGCCACTGATGATACAGTGCTGGTGGCTGATTTGGGTGAGAAACTGCAGAAGCTGGTGACGGAGTTAGGTAAAGTGTGTGAAAGAAGAATGCTGAGAGTAAACGTGAATAAGAGCAAGGTTATTATGTACAGTAGGGTTGAGGGACAAGTCAATTGCGTTAGGTAGCTCTAGGAAAAGACATTCGTTCATACTCAGTCTCTAGCTGTCATGTATAATGCACCGAAACCATAGTGCCCTTTCCACATCCAGGCCCCACACAACTTTCCATTGTTTAACCCAGATGCTTGACATGCCCTGGTTCAATCCATGGACAGCATGTCGATCCCGGTATACCACATCATTTCAATTCACTCTATTCCTTGCACGCCTTTCACCCTCCTGCATGTTCAGGCCCTGATCGCTCAAAATCTTTTTCACTCCATCTTTCCACCTCCAGTTTAGTCTCCCACTTCTCGATCCCTCACCTCTGACACATATATCCTCTTGGTCAATCTTTCCCCACTCATTCTCTCCATGTGACCAAACCATTTCAAAACACCCTCTTCTGCTCTCTCAACCACACTTTTTTTTATTACCACACATCTCTTACCCTTTGATTACTTACTCGGTCAAACCACCTCACACCACAAATTGTCCTCAGACATATCATTTCCAGCACATCCACCCTCCTCTGCACATCTCTATATATAGCCCACACCTCGCAACCATATAACATTGTTGGAACCACTATTCCTTCAAACATACCCATTTTTCCTTTCTGAGATAACGTTCTCGCCTTCCACACTTTTTTCAATGCTCCCAGCACTTTCGCCCCCTCGCCCACCCTATGACTCACTTCAGCTTCCATGGTTCCATCCGCTGCCAAATCCACTCCCAGATATCTATAACACTTCACTTCCTCCAGTTTTTCTCCATTCAAACTTACCTTCCAATTGACTTGGCCCTCAACCCTACTGTACCTAATAACCTTGCTCTTATTCACATTTACTCTCAGCATTCTTCTTTCACACACTTTACCTAACTCCGTTACCAGCTTCTGCAGTTTCTCACCCAAATCAGCCACCAGCGCTGTATCATCAGCATATGAACACGCACCTTCATAGAACATACAAACTTCCCTGAACCTTCTCGTGGAAGGGTAAAAGTTTGCCTGTGCTTGAGAGAAAATTGTCATTACCACTGCCTGGCACATAAGTGTACATTTTAGTTTTTCCTTTCCATATTTTTTTTCATTTTCATCACAATAATGCATTTGGATACTTTAGTGTTCCTATTATACAAATCTGTTTGTCTAGATATCTGTATTTCATTAATACATATTACCATTGATATGCATTCAAACAATGCAGATATCTTTCTGGTAAAGTCTAGTATTTTTTTATTGTGTTGAATGAGTGGTTCACAGAAATTGCAAGTTTTTCATGAAATTTCTGAGAAAATCAAGTTGACATTTTTGCCTGAGTTCAGTTTTCACAAAAGAATGCAACTTATTTGAGATGTGATTAGTTGGGATCAATTAATCTGGTATGTGATGTCTCTAGATAGGAACTCAGCAGTACATGACATTAATGCAAGAAGTTTCTGTAGTTTGATGTGGTTTGGCTGAGTTTTTCACGATCATGCTCAATTGCTGTTTAATTTCTCATGAATTTAAAGAATAGATTAAGTTTGGTTATTAAATATTAATCATATAGTCTCAATTTATACTTTCTCTTTCAGTGTACAGATGATCAAACAGCTGCTCAAAGATAACATAGACAATCCAGGATTATCTAAACCAAACCAAGTCAGAGGTCAGTCATGATAACAGTTTTATGTGTAGGATTGTTGCTTGGTGCTACTTAGAATTTCTGGGTATAAATTTTTTTTTCTTTTTATTTGTGTTTCCTTGAGCTAGACCCCATCTTTCCCCTCATTATTCATTTGATTCTCATTGTTACCCTAGGAACAGATGGAAAAACCTGATTAGATGCATCACAGTCACTCTTATCATAAGGGTGGTCTTAAAAATTGGTTCAAAAACAGTGCTCTAATTATTGCCTAAATCATAACCATTTCAGGCCGCTAGCCATGATGCCATTCCACTGAAACTTTTCTCAGCTCAACCAACAAACATGTCAAGGCTTGATTAGTTGTTACTTTGTTTGCATTTTACTTTTTCTTTCACCAAAGATGGTCTTGATTGGGATGTGTTATTTGCCTGTGCCATGTCAGTCACTTAAAAAAAAAAATCAAAAGTCATTGGTCAGGCAAGATGGTTAGTTGCATTCTGGTTAAAGTTTAAACTCATATATTGATTAGTTTGCAGACTTACATAATTACCATTGTAATTTGTGGCATGGCAGATATTTTGACTTTATTATCTCAAACTCAGTCAAGTAAATAAGTATGTATGAGCTGAGGCAAACACCAGTATCTGTCTGGAATGGTGTAGACAGAAAGACCTGCTGTGGTCAGTTTTCAAGGGGAACTGTTTGTGCTTTTTTTTTTAATCCAGATCAGCAACATATGATTTGTTGAGAGTCATAGATTACTAATAATTTCTCTTGGGTATTTAATGGATATAAGATATATTCTATTAATGTTATGTGGGTACATGTTCTGATTATGAAAAAAAAAAATATTCCTTGACTTTCCTCGGGAAAATTATTGTCCATCCTTGGATGATGTGTCTCATGCTTCTGAGCATATTAGCAGAGGTTATTGTTGTGGGAATGGAGGTGTATATCTCCTCTTCCTCTAGGACTATCTCTTCTTCCATTCCATGATTTAACCATCCCTGTTTTAAGGCCAATCAGGTAAGAAATGTGGCATATTGAACCTGGTGTATTATTTTTCTTCTGATGTGCATTCAGCTTTTATATCTGCTTAGAATCATTTATAGTACATTTTTCTCTCTGCTGAGGGTGTGTGGTATCTTCTTATTTTCTAGTCATTAGCCAAAACTATTCCTTATGTTTTTTGTAATATTACTATCTTTCCTTTGCTTTTGTGCTCCAACAATAAAGGAGCTGTCTCTCCTTATGATAGAACAATTCAGTTTGTGCTTTTTTTTTCTGTAACCCCTCTGTTGATGTGTTGCTTCCAGATGCATCTCTTGTTAATCTTGTGCCCTTTCCTTTAACATCCATATTTACATTCCAAAAAGTGATTCTGACACAGGCAAGAAATATGCGCTACATGGCATTTATTCCCTTTGTTAGAAGTAATGTACTGTTGAAATGTGCCCATGTTTTTCTCATCTTTTCTACTGCTCAAAAACAAAAACTTTTAACTTCTTGAAAACAAGTTTCTGTATAATCAGTCTCAAAGAAAGGTGACATTTTAGTTTTACTACATCTTGTCTTATTGCTCTGATTTATGTGGTTTCCAAAGAGTTTCTTTTTCCCCTTACTCCCATTTCTTTAAGCATCTTAAATCTCACAATCATATCTCTGACCCCCAGCATGGCTTTTACAAGGCAAAATCCATAGGTGACATCTTTTCATGTACCTTATTTTCAATGTGTTATTATTCTTAGGGAGACATAGGGAATCCTGTGTCGTAGTTTTCAGAAATTGATTGCATATGACAGGTTTGGTAGGGTTTTGGCATCAGGGTCTGGTCTTTGAACTGTCCTTTCTTTTTGCTTTCCTTGCCCTTTCTCCATTATTTTAGTAACTTCTTTTCTTCAATGCATAACCAAATGCCCTCATATTGATGACTCAGCACTTCTTTCTTTTTTTTTTCTTTCATACTATTCGCCATTTCCCGCGTTAGCGAGGTAGCGTTAAGAACAGAGGACTGGGCCTTTGAGGGAATATCTTCACCTGGCCCCCTTCTCTGTTCCTTCTTTTGGAAAATTAATTAAAAAAAACGAGAGGGGAGCACTACATTTCTTTATTTTTTTCTGATCCCAGAAGTACATACAAGAATTTACCCTTGGTTTCTAACTCAAAGTTTCCATTTAGACAATTTTACTTTGCTGTTTACATTTTATCCCTGATCTGTTATTTTCTTATGCTGTGACTTAATGCACACATGAATTTACTTCGTGGACATTTTAATGTTTGAAGCTCTTTTCTAGCACTGTATTCTAATATACACAATAGTTTACAATACTTTGTATTGTGTTTTTATGGTTAGAGGACAATATGTCCTTTGACCATAAAAACACAAGTAACCCCTGTTGCAGGGATGGGGCAATTACAGGATGTGCATTTGTTTCATCCTGTATGGCTTCAATTTTCATCACTGTCATCTTCATTACACGCTTCAGTTTCTTACTCCTCATCATATATGTCAGACTGAGACAAATTCTTCTCACATGGTTATTCATCTACCATTTCCCTTATTTTGAAAGGCACAAGTATTCTTTGATGTTTATGTGGGTAATAAGCTTGTAGGAGAGGCAGCATGTTCAGTGGAGTTGATGCACAACTTTCTGACACAATGACAAGGGAAATTTAGATCTGTAGGTACCTCCAATGACTTATCCATTGTTTGGGTTGTCTTCTGCGAGCAGCCTGTAGAGTAAAAAATCATGCAGTTCAAATTGTGGCAGGAATGCAAATGCTAGATTTTGCAGATTAAGGGCACCAGCTGAGGACAGTAGCACCCTGTTATGCTTATGAGTATGCTAAAATGATAAAGTTAATGGAGTATTTATGTCAGGAATGAAAAACAAAGAGAAGGGAGGGAGTGGAAGAAAGTTAGGAATTCAACCAAAAGGCAAAAAATGGACGAATTACTTCAGGGTAGAAGGAGAAACAGCACTTCCACTTCTAGCTCATGGATGCTAGGATTGATAAGTGTATGTGCATGAGGTTAAAGATCATATGCTCTTTACAAATCTGAACCAGCTGGTAGTAAATGAGGAAATAGAATTTAAAGGCCAAATAAGGGGAAGCAGTTCAGAAATGTTGAAGAAGTGGAGACAAAACTCACATGAAAATTTGAAATCTAGCCTAATCTGTTCAGATTGGTACATTTTAGTAAGGAGGTACAGAGCAGATTGGCCTTTTCACCCTTAACAGAGAGATATTTATAATACATTTGAATAAATGACTTGCTTTTGGATTCCAGCCCCTTATTTCATTTACAAAATTTATCTTCATTTTTTTATTGTGCATATGTAGAAGGACTGTGCAGCCAACCCTGCCATGTAAGGGGTGATATTGATCTTTGTTTATGTAGGTTGTATTTTCACTTGCAGTGTCTTGAAGGATTTGTATGTGAACATGGCAGAAACAAGTAAAAAGAGATGTGTATGTGCTTTACATGTAGGAATAATACCTCTGTCATGCAGATGTACATATGAATCTACAGGGTGTTTATGATCTGTAACATTTCACCCATGATTCCTTAAAGTAATTCATTTTGCTAATAATATCTTCGACTTTCAAACTGGGTAAGATTTGTTAGAACACTGTAAAGTACCTTCACAGAGTGCCTAAGATAAGAATCTCCTTATAAGATTTGACAAAAGAGTACTTACAGCAATGAAATTTTCTGTCATTGATTGTTTTTACAATTTCAGACCTCTCTCGAGCTATATATGAGCTACTCTCAGCAGTTGTTAAGGGCCATCTACGCAGAGATTATGCAAGACCCCTTGTCACAGAGATGGTTGTAAGTTATAGACTGTATTTTTATGTGTGTTAGCATATTGCATTCAGTGTGTTTTTAGGTTATGTCGTGGTTTGTTATGAGTTTGTATATAATCTGTGCAACTATAATGTATTCATTGGGATGGCTCTTGTTATGCTGTAATGTGGTACATATCTCTCATAAGGAAGTGATGTTTTGGAAACACCTCAGAAACTTTGGAATTATTGAGATGTGAGCTTCTTTTGGTGAGAAAGGGATATGTAGAATATGATGATATTGGTTTAGTTTACCATGACAAAATGCTTAATTTTTTTTTTTTCTTCACTTATTTGATGGTTCAGAAAGTTGTATCTTGATTTAGACTCTAGTTTTTCCATGATTTAGTTTTCATGCCCTTAGGGGTAGGGAGAGGCATCATGGGTCTTTCTGTGCTGAAGGTTTTGATAAGCTTTCCAGACTTAGATTTGTAGTTCCAGCTTAGATTTATATTTTCTGGTTTTGTACTTAACATTTATGACTAGTATTTTGACTATTTTTAGAATTGGCATCCTGATATGGCATCACAATTAGTGGAGGTTTCAACCCTTCTTGACTTGGAGACGTCCACCATTGACCGACTCAGCAGAAATCGTGAGCAGCTCATGGCGCTCCTGAAGTCACTTGATGCAGATAAATTGCTAAAGGAGAGACTGGAGATTGATACTTTAGGAGAAGCAGCTATTGTTAAGAATAAAAAGAGTTTTCACACAAAACAGATTAAAGTGAAAACCAAATTATTGTGAGTATCTAATACTGTTTTTTCTGTTAAAACTGTTTTGAGAACCTGTGCATATGAAGTTGATTAGTTTTTAGAAATCCTTTATTTTGTTGTACAGATTTTGTCAATGATCTTTTCTATCTAATATTGTAACTACAGTGGTTAAGATTTAGAACAGTTGTTCAGATTGTGATAAAAATTCTGTATTTAATGTGGACATAGATATATCCATTACTTTTCATCTTGGGGAGAATTCCAATAAAAAACATTAGTTTTCATGGGTTAGACTGTGAATCAAAGTCAGGGCACTTTTGATAGATTTATTTTATTTATTTACTATACTTGATTACCATTTCCCACATCATATACATTGTATACATAAATACCCATACACATACATATACATATCAACATTTACACATACATACATATACATATGTACATACAGGAGGGTGAAAGGCATGCAAGGAATAGAGTGAATTGGAATGACGTGGTAAACCGGGGTTGACGTGCTGTCAGTAGATTGAACCAGGGCTTGTGAAGCGTATGGGGCCTAGATGCGGAAAGGGCGCTGTGGTTTCAGTGCATTACACATACACTAGAGCCTGAGTGTGAACGAATGTGGCACTTGTTGTCTTTTCCTAGCGCTACCTTGCAGGGGAGGAGGGGGAGCCATTTCATGTGTGGCGGGGTGGCGACAGGAATGGATGAAGGCAGCAAGTATGAATATGTACATGTGTATATATGTATATGTCTGTATATGTGAAATGTATAGGTATATATATGTGCGTGTGTGGGCGTTCGTGTATATACATGTGTATGTGGGTGGGTTGACCCATTCTTTCGAGTGTTTCCTTGTGCTACCTTGCTAATGCGGGAGACAGTGACTAGATATAATAAATGAATTAATAAATGATACATATATATATATATATATATATATATATATATATATATATATATATATATATATATATATATTTTTTTTTTTTTTTTTTTTTGCCGCTGTCTCCCGCGTTTGCGAGGTAGCGCAAGGAAATAGACAAAAGAAATGGCCCAACCCACCCCCATACACATGTATATACATACGTCCACACACGCAAATATACATACCTACACAGCTTTCCATGGTTTACCCCAGACGCTTCACATGCCCTGATTCAATCCACTGACAGCACATCAACCCCGGTATACCACATCGATCCAATTCACTCTATTCCTTGCCCTCCTTTCACCCTCCTGCATATTCAGGCCCCAATCACACAAAATCTTTTTCACTCCATCTTTCCACCTCCAATTTGGTCTCCCACTTCTCCTCGTTCCCTCCACCTCCGATACATATATCCTCTTGGTCAATCTTTCCTCACTCATTCTCTCCATGTGCCCAAACCATTTCAAAACACCCTCTTCTGCTCTCTCAACCACGCTCTTTCAAAAATCTCAACCGCCACACCATGAGCATTTCATATTGCACTTGTTTTTTGGTAGTGTGGGGTATACTTGCTTTATTTCAGTCTCAGTCTGCCTCGAGCCATTGTGTTGTCAGGTTGCATACAGAAAATTGTGACTTTATTTATTAAATAATTTTGCAATCCTTACAATGGAAAATGGCATCAAATAGTAGAGGAGTGAAAAGAAAGTGTGCGAACTGTATATTGTATTAAAAAATGGCTCATGGTTTACATTCAGTTTAAGGGACTTTCACCATTAATGGACCCCCCTCCCTCTATTAGTTCGTTAAATTGAGGGTTACTGTACTTCAGAACCTTTATATTTTTCTTTTATATATCTTTTACCTGAGACTGTTGTTTGAAACTAATTATCACTATAAATTTTGTATTTCAGTTATAAACAACAGAAGTTCAACCTGTTACGAGAAGAGACAGAAGGCTATGCCAAGCTTATAACAGAGCTGAATCAAGATATAACAGACAGAATAACGCCAAACTCAATGATACAAGTTATACGTAGTCTTATTGGTTAGTTTTCTGAATATTGATAATTTACTTGACACCTCTTTGTCTTTCAAGATACATTACAGTGTCTTGTTGAGAGATTTGTTTAAGATTTTGAATTATTTTGAAAAATATTCCCCTCTCAATCTTGTTGTGAAATTAGATTAATGGGGAAAAAAGAGTAGGCTATCTCTGAAAAGGACTGCTGTAACATTGTTAGTACAAAATTGTTTGTGAATAAGCTATCACATTCAGATTTCAAATTTATTTGTAAAAGAAAAGGGACCCAATCCACAGTGTAGAGGTACCTGCATTACAGTAATACCAAGTGTAACTAGCTGTGCACATGTATTTATATAGCTTGGTGTACGTTATGCAGTTTCAGTAGATGATATTTAGAAATACAGTATTTTGGAATGAAAGAAACTGGTTGACATATCCATGAATATAGCTTCCTTTTAAGAGATAACAACAAATTAAGAGTATTGTAAGAACAATGTGATGCAAAAGGTAGTACTTAAATGACCTGTGTGTATGAAAGACCCTAATATCAATGTGACATATGCTTGGCAGTGCCCTTCAAGGTAAATTCATATGTATTTTCTACATCTGTATGTATAGAATTAAAAGTTATATCTATATTGAGAGGAAAGGGACTTCTTACAAGTATTAGGAAAACATTATCCTGAGTGAGTGTTAGAGATTCCTTGTAAAACACCAGTATTAGTCAGTTTCAGTAGATTACCATATCACTATATTAATGCTAACTACCTGAGTATCATTTAGTGCACTCATAAGGTTACAGAAATGGCTACAGATCATCCTTGTTGTAAATATCCATTGTCTTAAGTGGGATCACCAGACTTTCAAGAAGCACATATGTCAGTACCAAGTGTGTTTGGGACAAGTGTTCAGTGATGTCAAATCACTTCAGTGATTGGTAATAACTACAGTTCCCTTTAGCTTGCAGGTCACCACACTACTATTCTTTTTCTGCATCCTCGGTTTGTAGCTCATCAAACTGCTGTTCTTCTGTTGTGTCTTTGCATAGTTATTCCTCTGTTTTATTGGAAATTCTGCATCTTTAAGTTTAACCGGTCTCTTAGCCTGATTGACCTTGTCTTCAGTTCCTTGGTGAGACTGCTGATGATGTTCTACTTAAGGTTCCTATCTTGGATTTCTGTGGCATACAAGCAAACAAGTATTGTGAGGCCCTCCACAAATAAGAAACTTATAGCTTTAGGGTCACATTGCCTTTATCTGTGACACCAGTGTTGAGTATTCAATGTGTGGATGTTGCCAATGATTACTCACTGAAGCAGTCACTTGCTATAACTGCACATTGTTGTGTGTTTGAACCTTTTCTTTTCACATCTCCATAGCACTAAATAGGAGTTGATAGGCAGCCAGTGACCAGGGAGGTATATTACCAGTACCCGCCTGGGTATTGGGAGGGTTAGTGACAGCTTCGTAGTGAGCCAGCTCTTCATTGGTTGCTAAGTTGCACTCCTCTGACCCAGGGAGCTGTCTTTTCTTTCTGCCTCACCCACATGTGGACTATTGGCATTTTGTCCTTAAGCATACAGTCCCTCCTTGCCACACATAACACTTGACAAGGCTTTACTTACACAGCTCATTCTCTGTAACTCTAGATTTTCCTGCAGTGAGCACTATGCACTAGCCCTGCCTTTTGCAAAATAGGTGAAGCTATAGATAGAAGTAGTAAGTACAAAAGTTTAGGGAGGAGCATTAGGTAGAAATATTAGGTAGGAACAGAAGGCAGGAGCATTAGGTAGAAGTAATCATTAGGAACATTAGGAAGGAGCCTCTGCAACACTGTGCTAGAGTTGCCCTCTGCCAGTGGCCTGTTAAGGATGAGACATAAAGGCTAAGATGTGGCACTAGAGTTCACTAGTTATGGAGAGACTTTTTCCGTGGCCACCCCCTTTGAGGGAGTTCCAGGTGGGAACAGGCATCAGAGATATAGGTAGATAGTCTCTATGGTTTATTATTTTTATGGACATCCTGATTATGAGACAATAATGAAACACCAGATGACAATAGATTTTTCCCAAGATAATGTTTTACGAAGGATAGTTTGGGAAAGTTTGGTGAGTTTATAAGGATGGATTATATGTTCTGTAGATGAATCAGTGGTGGCTGAATATGCAGAACAAGAAAATTATTCTATGTTCTACTGTCTACCTTGCTCAGTCCATTATATCTTGTCAGCTTTCTCTTCAGTACTACTAAGCCCTTCTTTCTCTTCCTTGTGGCTGATCAGTAACTTGTTTAAAGTACAGTATGGTTTTTGTTCGACATTGTGAAGGGGATGGTCCTTTTTTAAAGATATGATCCAAAGGCAAGATTGGAAGCCACTTATACACCAATTTGATCAAAATGAACTCCATTATTGTATAGTGGCCACCTCCCAGTCTTTTCGTGGTTGAAAAGGAGATCAACTTTTTTAACAAGTTCTGGAGGGATTTAGAATGTGCAAAATGTTTTGGAAAAGGAATTATTTCAGTCACTTTTTGGCTCTGTAATTGGCTTTGAACCTTTTTTTGTAGCACCAAGGCTTTGCACTTTTATTTACCATATATTTTGACTCATTGTGTCCATTATTAAGGCTTTTGTCATTGCTTTGAGTGATATTACTTTTAAGGCTGTGTACCATCTGATTTTCTAAACCCAATCTTGTTGCTGTTTGAACCAATAGGTTTTTTACAAAAAGGTGATTCCAGTGGTTTGGGTATTGTAATCAGGCCAGTAAGAATTTTGAAGATAGTAAAGAAAACTTAAGAGGTGGGGCTTCATAACTTTAGAACGCCCTGCCCATACTTTGCTGTTAAGTAATTACTGGAAATAAGTTTTATTGTCCTTTTTTTTTTCTCCTGACAGGGACTAGGTGTAGACTCAAAATATCCCATTTCACATCCCCAGGGGTGGCATTATGTTTGTATGCATTCATTACAGTGCTTTGATTATCTTGCATATAGTGTCAGTTTCCACCTGAGCACTGAGGTAAAATTTTGGCTGGAGGTATATTGTGGAACTTTTAGTTGATAGTTATTGGGTACATTTTGTGATTTGCCCAGTTTAGCATGCTTGCAAATGTCAGTGAGTTGATTGAATGATATAGAAATGGCATTCAGATTTCTTCTTTTCCAAGTATTGCTTTAATCCTGTAATGGATAGCTTTGTAATAGCTAATATGTCTGTAGCTAATATAAGTTAAGGTGAAACACAAAGTCTTACAACAAAGCTTGTTTTTTCCTTTAGGTGGCTTCAACTTGGACCCAAACAGAGTGCTGGATCTCATTTTGGAATCTTTAGAATCCCGTCCACAGCAGCACCAGTTCTACACAGGACTTTTGAGTCAGTATCCATGTGAGTCAGCCACTATCAGTGAGCTTCTTGGCTTCAAGCTCAACAATTGTGCAAATAGTGGAAAAGATACAAAGGGGATCTATACCACAATGGCCTTACTTATTCAGGCTAATATTCTGCAGCTCTCTGATATATATGCATGGGTAAGTATGTAAAAAAAAGTAGTGTCCTACTTGGAGTTTGGGAAATTGTCCAGTGTGGTCTTCAGCTACCCTTGGTATAGGCAGTAGGTCTTACATTTTACATGAATATTTTCCTGCATGAGTTAAGATTAATTACATTTCTTTTAGTATTACCTTGCTTATGTCCACAGTTGAAAATGTTTATAATTACAAATTGATTTACTTCAAAAATTTTCACTACCATATCAATAAAGGATGTCGAATCTAGATCTTAAGTCCTTGACTGCAGAATATTAAAGCAAACCACGTTTTGCTTTGTTCTTACCTTTGATCTTTTTCTTCTTCATTAGATACCTAGGCTAAGTTATTGCCTTGTTAAAGAATTTTTTTCTCCACTTTCATAGATTTGCTGTTTAAGTTTATGTACAGTTTTGTCTTTGGACTTTTTTCTCTCTCTCAAAGCTATCGTAGGTTTATCAGAGCATTTTTAAGAAGCTGTTTGATTATTTCTCTATAGAATATTCCATCCATTGATCATTTCTCTAGAATATTCCATGGATGGAATGAAGTTATGGAGACTCTTATTGCCATGGCCACCCCATTGAGGGGGTTCCAGTTGATACAGGCATCAGAGATATAGATAAATAGATACATACATGCAGTGTTGGCACAACCCCCTTTGATGGAAAGATACAGTCTGTTTTACTTTCATAATGGGTACTAGAGTGTTTAGGCAGTAGCTGTGTCCTGTCTTAGGAGTTGGTAGGTGGTTGCAAAATAAGTGAAAAGAAGTCATCTTCAAGTTTGTACCAGTCATTGAAGAGAAAAAAAGAACAATCATGTTGAGGAACTTTTCATCGCAAGGAGGCTATCATGTCAAAGGTTGTGCATGGGGTGCAACTTCAAAGTTATGGATCCCATGCTTCTCAAAAGTTGGTCTTGGGGTTTTATGATGATAATGATATTGAATATATGTATATAAAGTTTAAAAGATGTTACCGGACTTCACTTGGTAGTGGTTACATCAAAATTAAGAAGTTACCTTTGGCAAGGTTGTACTGTCAACAATAGATGGAAAGAGTTCCCCTCTTTTCAAGGATCTTCTTGCTCTAAAACAGTCAGTAATTTTTCTGCTCTTTTGTGGATTCAGACTCTTAGTTGTGGGAGCCCCATGAAAAGGATCTTAGGGTTTTATAGGAATGATAGATTATTCATACTTGATCGCTGTTTCCAGCATTAATGTGAGAGCGCCAGGAACAGATGAAGAAAGGCCACATATGCTCATTTCCATTCTCTAGCTGTCATGTGTAATTCACATGACAGCTCCCTAGCCAGAACCAGGCCCAGCAAACCTTTCCATGGTTTACAATGGATGCTTCACATGCCCTAGTTCAGTTCATTGAGAGCACATCAACCCTAGTATACCACATCATGCCAATTCACCTTATCCTGTGCATGCATTTCACCCTCGAGCATGTTGGATCCCTGAACACTCAAAATCTTTTTCACTCCATCCTTCCATCTCTAATTCATTCTCTCTGATCTCCTTTTTCTTTCCACTTCTGACCAAATATCCTCTTTGTTAACCTTTTCTCTCTCATTCTCTCCAAGGGTCCAAACCTTTTCAGCAAACCCTTGTCTGCTTTCTCAACAACACTCGTTTTATTACTACACCTCTCTCTTGCCCTTTCATTGCTTACTCAATCAAACCACCTCTTAGTACATATTGTCCTCAATCATTTAATTTCCAAGTCGTCCACCTTATTTTTAACAGCCTTACCTATAGCCTCTCCCTCGCATTCATATAATGTTGCTGGGGGTACTATTCCTTCAAACATCCCATGTTTGCCCTTCCAGATAACTCTTTCTTTCCATACATTCTTCAGCACTCCCAGAACCTTCTTCTCCTCCCCCAACCTATAACTCACTTACGCTTCCATGGTTCCATTTGCTACCATGTCCACTTCCGCTTATCTAAAACACTTCACTTCCTCCAATTTTTCTCCCTTGAAACTTACACACCAACTAACCTGTCCCATACCTTGCTTTTACTTGCATTTTGTATCAATTTTATTTTTTCACACATTCTCCCAAACTCAGTCTGCAACTTCTGCAGTTTCTCACTTGAAAATGCCATTATTATATAATTACATATGCTTGCAAGATTTGCATTCATGTAAGTACTATATTGCATCTTAACTCTTTTTCAGTTGACTCCAGAGGATTCTTCCATGGTTGAAGACTTCCAGAGAGAAGAAAGCGAGGCAAAAGAAATTGCTCGTAAAATGAATGTTGTGTGTACAAAAGATAAAGATAAAGAGAAAGAAAAGGAGAAAGAGAGAGAGGAGGAGGAGAAAGATAAAGAGGACCAGAGAAATCATGAGAAATTCAACTTTAACCAAAAAATCCAGTTGTGCATTGCTCTTTTAAAGGTTAGTGGAAATACAAGGAAAAAGATACAAAAGATAGGGGAAGCCATTGATAATCATGTAAGGTATCTCTAGTGAGTGGGTTTTTACCATTTTTCAATTTGGATATTTGCACTAATGAATGATTTTTGAGTAATTTAGATAAGATTTGAATGAATAGATGGGAGATTAAAGGTGTTTTAGTGTCCATTATAGTTAGACCAAATGAACCCGGGTTCTGGGTGGAATATGATTATTATTTTTGTGTTTAATAAGGAACCTCATGAAGCTCTTTGTAAGCCAAGTGTGAAGGTGAGGAAGCTCTTACTGGTTTTTACAGGTGCTTTTGGAAAAGTTAGTTAGATACATATATTATTATCGTCATTTAACACACTTTAGGTATTACAGGCTCTTCTATTCCCAGCTCAAAACAAAATCCCATGAGCAATAGAGAGAGAACTTAATAACAGAGGATTAAAACTTTTTTTTTTTTTTTTTTTTTTTTTTTTTTTTTTTTATACTTTGTCGCTGTCTCCCGCGTTTGCGAGGTAGCGCAAGGAAACAGACGAAAGAAATGGCCCCCCCCCCCATACACATGTACATACACACGTCCACACACGCAAATATACATACCTACACAGCTTTCCATGGTTTACCCCAGACGCTTCACATGCCTTGCTTCAATCCACTGACAGCACGTCAACCCCTGTATACCACATGACTCCAATTCACTCTATTTCTTGCCCTCCTTTCACCCTCCTGCATGTTCAGGCCCCGATCACACAAAATCTTTTTCACTCCATCTTTCCACCTCCAATTTGGTCTCCCTCTTCTCCTCGTTCCCTCCACCTCCGACACATATATCCTCTTGGTCAATCTCTCCTCACTCATTCTCTCCATGTGCCCAAACCATTTCAAAACACCCTCTTCTGCTCTCTCAACCACGCTCTTTTTATTTCCACACATCTCTCTTACCCTTACGTTACTTACTCGCTCAAACCACCTCACACCACACATTGTCCTCAAACATCTCATTTCCAGCACATCCATCCTCCTGCGCACATCTCTATCCATAGCCCACGCCTCGCAACCATACAGCATTGTTGGTACCACTATTCCCTCAAACATACCCATTTTTGCTTTCCGAGATAATGTTCTCGACTTCCACACATTTTTCAAGGCTCCCAAAATTTTCGCCCCCTCCCCCACCCTATGATCCACTTCCGCTTCCATGGTTCCATCCGCTGACAGATCCACTCCCAGATATCTAAAACACTTCACTTCCTCCAGTTTTTCTCCATTCAAACTCACCTCCCAATTGACTTGACCCTCAACCCTACTGTACCTAATAACCTTGCTCTTATTCACATTTACTCTTAACTTTCTTCTTCCACACACTTTACCAAACTCAGCTCTGTGGTGCTAGGTAGTATACCTGTTCTCTGGGTTAATATTATTATGAATTCCTTGTACTGGTGCAGTAGTCTTCACTTCCTTGCTTAGATTTTATATACTGGATGCATTTTTTTTTCCTAACCTTCCTGTGTACATTTTAGAATATTTTTCTCCTTTTATGTTTGGCCCTGAATGTATTGAGAGGGGCAGCAGCTGGAATGTGTGATCATTACTTGGTGGTGGAGTTTGAAAGTTGATGTTGGGTTTAGGAAAAGAGGAAATAAGTGTGAAAATGGTGAAAATGAACAAAAACCTGGGAAAATGACATATATACATATACCAAGAGATATTGAATTAGAAATGGCATAGAGTGAGAGTGAATGAAATCAGTGGGGTTGAAGAGAGAGTGGAAGGAGAGCTTGGAAGCATTGCTTAAATATTTTATTTATTACATTTTGCTTTGTCACTGTCTCCCGCGTTTGCGAGGCAGCGCAAGGAAACAGACAAAAGAAACGGCCCAACCCACCCCCATACACAATGTATATACATACACATCCACACACGCAAATATACATACCTATACATCTCAATGTACACATATATATATACACACAGACACATACATATATACCCATGCTCACAATTCACACTGTCTGCCTTTATTCATTCCCATCGCCACCTCGCCACACATGGAATACCATCCCCCACCCCCCTCATGTGTGCGAGGTAGCACTAGGAAAAGACAACAAAGGCCCCATTCGTTCACACTCAGTCTCTAGCTGTCATGCAATAATGCCCGAAACCATAGCTCCCTTTCCACATCCAGGCCCCACAGAACTTTCCATGGTTTACGCCAGACGCTTCACATTCCCTGATTCAATCCACTGACAGCACGTAAACCTCGGTATACCACATCGATCCAATTCACTCTATTTCTTGCCTGCCTTTCACCCTCCTGCATGTTCAGGCCCCGATCACACAAAATCTTTTTCACTCCATCTTTCCACCTCCAATTTGGTCTCCCACTTCTCCTCGTTCCCTCCACCTCCGACACATATATCCTCTTGGTCAATCTTTCCTCACTCATTGCTTAAATGCATAGGAACTTTTTTTTTAGCATACCAAGATGTGATGTGTATATATATGAGAAAGGGTAGTGAATGATGGAATTTAGAGTATAAATCGTTAGTGAAAGACCAAAGAGAGATATATGGATGGTACGTGCAGGAAAGGCATATAAGTGATTAGGAGGAATACAAGAGAAATGGAAAAGAAAAGAAAAAGGTAAAATAGCTAAAAAAGATGGTTACTGAGAAATGGGATAAGAGAGAGTAACAGTGAGCCTATGAGATAGCAAGGAAATGTCTTAAAAAGGAGATGAATAATATGAGGAGAACAAGAGGAAAAAAGGGAAATATGTTGTCAAAGCCAAGTAATAGTTCCATATTCCACAATTACTAGCAAAACTGTTTGTAGTTGTATCCGAGCTGCTAATGGTCATCTTGTAAGGAAAACCAAATTCTTATATTTGTAAAATGTCATATAAGATACCTAGTATTGGGAGTTACCAGTTTATAGTCATTTGACCTTTGAACACTGGTACTTACAAATGAATTAAAAAGAAAAAGATAATTCCTAGCCCAACTTTTTTTTTTATATATTTGATTGTTGTTTCCCACGTTAGCAAGGTAGTGCCAGGAAACAGGTGAAGAAAGGCTTATCAGCTCACTTACACATATGTGCTTATACACACATAAATATACGTTATCCTTGGGGATAGGGAGAAAGAATGCTTCCCATGTATTCCCTGCATGTTGCAGAAGACCAACTGAGGATATCCCCTGTAAGACTCAGTCCTCTGTTCTTAACACTACCTTGCTAATGCAAGAAAAGGCAATTATGTGCAAAAAGATATACATTTGTATATACGTTCATAAATGCATATACATATATATGCTCTATGGGGCCTGGATGTGGAAAGGGAGCTGTGGTTTCGGTGCATTATTACATGACAGCTAGAGACTGAGAGTGAACAAATGTGGCCTTTGTTGTCTTTTCCTAGCGCTACCTCGCACACATAAGGGGGAGGGGTTTTTTATTTCATGTGTGGCGGGGTGGCGATGGGAATGAATAAAGGCAGACAGTATGAATTATGTACGTGTGTATATATGTATATGTCTGTGTGTGTATATATATGTATATGTTGAGATGTATAGGTATGTATATTTGCGTGTGTGGATGTGTATGTATATACATGTGTATGTGGGTGGGTTGGGCCATTCTTTCATCTGTTTCATTGCGCTACCTCGCTAGCGCGGGAGACAGCAACAAAGCGAAATAAAAAAAAATATGTATTATACTTTGTCGCTGTCTCCCGTGTTAGCGAGGTAGCGTAAGGAAACAGACGAAAGAATGCCCCAACTCACCCACATACACATGTATATACATACAGGTCTACATGCACATATACATACCTATACATCTCAACGTATACATATATATACATATACAGACATATACATATATACACATGTACATAATTCAAACTGTCTGCCCATATTCATTCCTGTCGCCACCCCGCCACACATGAAATGAAAACCCCCTCCCCCACATGTGCATGAGGTAGCGCTAGGAAAAGACAACAAAGGCCACATTCGTTCACACTCAGTCTCTAGCTGTCATGTATAATGCACCGAAACCACGGCTCCCTTTCCACATCCAGGCCTCACAAAACTTTCCATGGTTTACCCCAGACACTTCACATACCCTGGTTCAATCCATTGACAGCACGTCAACCCCGGTATACCACATCGTTCCAATTCACTCTTTTCCTTGCACGCCTTTCACCCTCCTGCATGTTCAGGCCCCTCTCCAGATCCACACCCCACATACCTTTCTATGCAACATGACATATATTTATTTTTTATTATTTATTTTGCTTTGTCGCTGTCTCCCACGTTAGCGAGGTAGCGCAAGGAAACAGACGAAAGAATGGCCCAACCCACCCACATACATATGTATATACATACACGTCCACACACGCAAATATACATACCTATACATCTCAACGGATACATATATATACACACTCAGACATATACATATATACACATGTACATAATTCATACTGTCTGCCTTTATTCATTCCCATTGCCACCCTGCCACACATGAAATGAAAGCCCCCTCCCCCCTCATGTGTGGAAGGTAGTGCTAGGAAAAGACAACAAAGGCCACATTCGTTCACACTCAGTCTCTAGCTGTCATGTAATAATGCACCGAAACCACAGCTCCCTTTCCACATCCAGGCCCCATAGAACATATATATGTATATGCATATATGAATGTATATACATATGTATATATATACATGTATATACATGCACATATATACACATGTATGCATTTATACTTGCTTGTCATCATCCATTCCTGATGCCACCCTGCCCCACAGTAAACAGTATAGATGCATGAAAGAAAAGAAAAATGGTATTATATACATTTTCTCCTGCCCCACACCCAATCATTACCCCTAACATCAGTGAGGTAGCATCACTAAGCATATGAAGAAGGCCATATCTACTCACATCCATACATGAGCTGTCATGTGTAGTGCGTGGAAACTGCAGCTCCCTCTCCAGATCCACACCCCACATACCTTTCTATGCAACTGATTAATCATACTTGCAAATTAAGGAACGACTTAAATATGCATTTTTTTTCATTAAATGTTGATTGATATGATGTTTTGTTAACTCTATTTTTTTGGAGTACAGTTTTAAACATTATTACAATCAAGTAAAGTTATTAACGCTAATTTGTGTATATTATCATTATTTCATTATGTTTTCGTACTTAGGAACATTTCAACTTATGAAGTGTCCAGGAATGTAACCCTTTGTAGGTTAAGAACCCTCATTATTGTTTTCCTTTAATGCTATATTACATAAAGAAGTTATTTTAAGATTGGTTTAGTCATCATGTATTTTGTATGATGATTACATAGCAAAATATATCTCGATTCTATTCTCTGCCACCTTTTAATGAACATCAAATTTTCATATCTTGAATTTGTTTTATGAGATACCCAGTATTATTTTCCTTTCATAGAATACATAAACAGAATTTTTTAAGGTATATTCTATTTTATGACAGAGAAAAATAATATAAGATTTGTTACCCAGAGTAGTTTTAAAATTTGTATACCACAGCCACTGGTAAAACAAATTTATGTTCTTGTTCCACTTACTGGAAGATATGATGTAAATAGATGCAGGTGCTACTGTTTCTGCAGAGTGATCAGGCTTTCTTTGTCAAGTCTTCCAGAGTAAGTATATCTACTCCAATGTGTATTCAAAGCATAAGAAAAGTACCAGTGCATAAGGGAGTACTGCTCTGGTATATAAAGTCATCACTCATACTGTTGAAGGTGCTCAGGTGTTTTCATGATGATCAGAAATTTATGGGCATAGCCAAGTCCTAAGTCCTAATCATCACCCTCTTCTGTACTCTTTTCATTAATTTATCTTTTATATAAGAACTTTCTTATTTTACGATAGCATGTGTTATATTGAGGGCAAGCTGTTTGAGGTATAGTCCCCAAATAAGATGAGATAGGAAAAATTTTTGGTCTTATAACATGGGTTTCAGTGGCTTATGTAGTGACATATCTTCTAGAATGTAACCTTTTTACCAAATGGGGCTGATGGTAATTGAAATGAGGTTAGTGAATTTTTGAAAATTTATTTCACTTAAAGAAAGTACACTTGGTTAAGATTAAGTTTAATTTATGGATATAAGCCAGCATTAGGTGAAGTATTGATTAGAGGTAAGAAATGGCATATGCTCACTCAATCCATGGCTTTCATCTACTCAACTTCATGGGTGCTTATCTGGTGTAAGTGAAATCTCTGTTTCTGAAATGTATCAAAAGGTAAAACATGTATAAGTGAAGCCACACATACTTGGCTAGTTCAAACCATATATTTATTTTTCATTTTTTCATCCATGTGTGCCATTTCTTACATTAGTGAGGTTCCTTCTGGAACAGACAAAAAATCACAGGAAGTGTATAGTAATTTACATTATAGCAGTTGCAATAATCAACATTTGTACATTGTGTGTATATTAGTGTGCAAGTTGGTTTACATGTTTGTCATATTAATTGCTTGTAACCAACAGGTTGGTGCATGGGAACACTTTGTTGAAATTTCTCGACGCTTCCCAGATTTTTACTTGGTGTCAAGTCCTCCTGTTAGCCAAGCACTTTGTCGACTACTTCACGCTACAATTGAGCCAATTTACCGAAAGTATGGAAATTATTGCTATAAATTGTTATGTGTGAATAATCTGTCAGTCATGAATATGGATATATTTAGGGGACTATATTTATGTATATATACTTTATGTGCTGAAAAAGGACTGGTGATTGGGAATACCTGGTTTAAAAAGAGAGATATACATAAGTATATGTATGTAAGTAGGAGAGATGGCCAGAGAGCGTTATTGGATTACATGTTAATTGATAGGTGTGCGAAAGAGAGACTTTTGGATGTTCATGTGCTGAGAGGTGCAACTGGAGGGATGTCTGATCATTATCTTGTGGAGGCGAAGGTGAAGATTTGTAGAGGTTTTCAGAAAAAAAGAGAGAATGTTGGGGTGAAGAGAGTGGTGAGAGTAAGTGAGCTTGGGAAGGAGACTTGTGTGAGGAAGTACCAGGAGAGACTGAGTACAGAATGGAAAAAGGTGAGAACAAAGGACGTAAGGGGAGTGGAGGAGGAATGGGATGTATTTAGGGAAGCAGTGATGGCTTGTGCAAAAGATGCTTGTGGCATGAGAAGCGTGGGAGGTGGGCAGATTAGAAAGGGCAGTGAGTGGTGGGATGAAGAAGTAAGATTATAAGTGAAAGAGAAGAGAGAGGCGTTTGGACGATTTTTGCAGGGAAATAATGCAAATGACTGGGAGATGTATAAAAGAAAGAGGCAGGAGGTCAAGAGAAAGGTGCAAGAGGCAAAAAAGAGGGCAAATTAAAGTTGGGGTGAGAGAGTAACATTAGATTATAGGGAGAATAAAATCCTGGGAGCCTTGAAGAATGTTTGGAAGTCGAGAACATTATCTAGGAAAGCAAAAATGGGTATGTTTGAAGGAATAGTGGATCCAACAATGTTGTATGGTTGCGAGGCGTGGGCTATGGATAGAGTTGTGCGCAGGAGGGTGGATGTGCTGGAAATTAAATGTTTGAGGACAATGTGTGGTGTGAGGTGGTTTGATTGAGTAAGTAATGTAAGGGTAAGAGAGATGTGTGGAAATAAAAAGAGCATGGTTGAGAGAGCAGAAGAGGGTGTTTTGAAATGGTTTGGACACATGGAGAGAATGAGTGAGGAAAGATTGACCAAGAGGATGTATGTGTCGGAGGTGGAGGGAACGAGAAGTGGGAGACCAAATTGGAGGTGGAAAGATGGAGTGAAAAAGATTTTGAGTGATAGGGGCCTGAACATGCAGGAGGGTGAAAGGCGGGCAAGGAATAGAGTGAATTGGATCGATGTGGTATACCGGGGTTGACGTGCTGTCAGTGGATTGAATCAGGGCATATGAAGTGTCTGGGGTAAACCATGGAAAGTTGTGTGGGGCCTGGATGTGGAAAGGGAGCTGTGGTTTCGGGTATTATTGCATGACAGCTAGAGACTGAGTGTGAACGAATGTGGCCTTTGTTGTCTTTTCCTAGCGCTACCTCGCACACATGAGGGGGGAGGGGGATGGTATTCCATGTGTGGTGAGGTGGCGATGGGAATGAATAAAGGCAGACAGTGTGAATTGTGAGCATAGGTATATATGTATGTGTCTGTGTGTGTATATATATGTGTACATTGAGATGTATAGGTATGTATATTTGCGTGTGTGGACGTGTATGTATATAAATGTGTATGGGGGTGGGTTGGGCCATTTCTTTCGTCTGTTTCCTTGCGCTACCTAGCAAACGCGGGAGACAGCGACAAAGCAAAATAAAAGATAATAAAAAAAAAGATGTTTTGGAAGGAGGTAAATAAAGTGCGTAAGACAAGGGAACAAATGGGAACATCAGTGAAAGGGGCTAATGAGGAGGTGATAACAAGCACTGGTGATGTGAGAAGGAGATGGAGTGAGTATTTTGAAGGTTTGCTGAATGTGTTTGATGATAGAGTGGCAGGTATAGGGTGTTTTGGTCGAGGTGGTGTACAAAGTGAGAGGGTTAGGGAGAATGATTTGGTAAGCAGAGAAGAGGTAGTAAAAGCTTTGAGGAAGATGAAAGCTGGCAAGGCAGTGGGTTGGGATGGTATTGCAGTGGAATTTATTAAAAAAGGGGGTTACTGTATTGTAGACTGGTTGTTAAGGTTATTTGATGTATGTATGACTCATGGTGAAGTGCTTGAGGACTGGTGGAATGCTTGCATAGTGCCATAGTACAAAGGCAAAGGGGATAATAGTAAGTGCTCAAACTACAGAGGTATAAGTATTCCTGGTAAATTATATGGGAGGGTATTGATTGAGAGGGTGAAGGCATGTACAGAGCATCAGATTGGGGAAGAGCAGTGTGGTTTCAGAAGTGGTAGAGGATGTGTGGATCAGGTGTTTGCTTTGAGAAATGTATGTGAGAAATACTTAGAAAAGCAAATGGTTTTGTATGTAGCATTTATGGATCTGGAGAAGGCTTATGATAGAGTTGATAGGGAGAAAAGCAAATGGTTTTGTATGTAGCATTTATGGATCTGGAGAAGGCTAATGATAAGAGCTGATAGAGATGCTCTGTGGAAGGTATTAAGAATATATGGTGTGGGAGGTAAGTTGTTGGAAGCAGTGAAAAGTTTTTATCGAGGATGTAAGGCATGTGTACGTGTAGGAAGAGAGGAAAGTGATTGGTTCTCAGCGAATGTTGGTTTGCGGCAAGGGTGCGTGATGTCTCCATGGCTGTTTAATTTGTTATCTCGGAAAGCAAAAATGGGTATATTTGAAGGAATGGTGGTTTCCAACAATGTTATATGGTTGCGAGGCGTGGGCTATAGATAGAGTTGTGTGAAGGAGGGTGGATATGCTGGAAATGAGATGTTTGAGGACGATGTGTGGTGTGAGGTGGTTTGATTAAGTAATGAAAGGGTAAGAGAGATGTGTGGTAATAAAAAGAGTGTGGTTGAGAGAGCAGAAGAGGGTGTTTTGAAATGGTTTGGTCACATGGAGAGAATGAGTGAGGAAAGATTGACAAAGAGGATATATGTGTCAGAGGTGGAGGGAACAAGAAGTGGGAGACCAAATTGGAGGTGGAAAGATGGAGTGAAAAAGATTTTTAGTGATCGGGGCCTGAACATGCAGGAAGGTGAAAGACGTGCAAGGAATAGAGTGAATTGGAACGATGTGGTACACCGGGGTCGATGTGCTGTCAGTGGATTGAACCAGGGCATGTGAAGTGTCTGGGGTAAACCATGGGAAGTTTTGTGGGGCCTGGATGTGGAAAGGAAGCTGTGGTTTCAGTGCATGATACATGACAGATAGAGACTGAGTGTGAATGAATGTGGCCCTTGTTGTCTTTTCCTAGCGCTACCTCGCACACATGTGGGGTAGGGGGTTGTCATTTCATGTGTGGCGGGGTGGTGACAGGAATGAATAAGGGCAGACAGTATGAATTATGTACTTGTGTATATATGTATATGTCTGTGTGTGTATATGTACTATACGGTGAGATGTATAGGTACATATATGTGCGTGTGTGGACATGTATGTATATACATGTGTATGTGGGTGGGTTGGGCCATTCTTTCGTCTGTTTCCTTGCGCTACCTTGCTAACGCGGGAGACAGCGACTGAGTTTGGTAAAGTGTGTGAAAGAAGAAAGTTAAGAGCAAATGTGAATAAGAGCAAGGTTATTAGGTACAGTAGGGTTGAGGGTCAAGTCAATTGGGAGGTAAGTTTGAATGGAGAAAAACTGGAGGAAGTAAAGTGTTTTAGATATCTGGGAGTGGATCTGGCAGCGGATGGAACCATGGAAGCGGAAGTGGATCATAGGGTGGGGGAGGGGGCGAAAATCCTGGGAGCCTTGAAGAATGTGTGGAAGTAGAGAACATTATCTCGAAAAGCAAAAATGGGTATGTTTGAAGGAATAGTCGTTCCAACAATGTTGTATGGTTGCAAGGCGTGGGCTATGGATAGAGTTGTGCGCAGGAGGATGGATGTGCAGGAAATGAGATGTTTGAGGACAATGTGTGGTGTGAGGTGGTTTGATCGAGTAAGTAACGTAAGGGTAAGAGAGGTGTGTGGAAATAAAAAGAGCATGGTTGAGAGAGCAGAAGAGGGTGTTTTGAAATGGTTTGGGCACATGGAGAGAATGAGTGAGGAAAGATTGACCAAGAGGATATATGTGTCGAAGGTGGAGGGAACGAGGAGAAGTGGGAGACCAAATTGGAGGTGGAAAGATGGAGTGAAAAAGATTTTGTGTGATTGGGGCCTGAACGTGCAGGAGGGTGAAAGGAGGGCAAGGAATAGAGTGAATTGGATCGATGTGGTATACAGAGGTTGACGTGCTGTCAGTGGATTGAATCAGGGCATGTGAAGCGTCTGGGGTAAACCATGGAAAGCTGTGTAGGTATGTATATTTGCGTGTGTGGACGTATGTATATACATGTGTATGGGGGTGGGTTGGGCCATTTCTTTTGTCTGTTTCCTTGCACTACCTCGCAAACGCGGGAGACAGCGACAAAGCAAAAAAAAAAAAAAAAAATTTCTTGCAGTCCATGGTATACTTTAGACACAAGGGAAATGTATAATTAGTGGGTTTGAGGTGTGTTGATAAATTATTATTATGTGACCTCAGTTGGTCCTGCAAAATGGTTAATTCGCCAAGGCTTTGGAACCAAGAGGGCAAGAAAATCGGTGGCATACCTGTATATATGGACAGAGTGATGAGGGAAATAAAAGCAAAACTAGGGAATAGGTGTGGAGAGATGGCATGTGGTGGTGAGGTATGGTGGCTTGTTACAAGCCTATATGCAGACAATACTGTGTTGTATGCCAAGAGTGAAGAGGAGTTGCAGAAGGTTGTAAATGTATACTCATGAGTGTAAGCAAAAGCGAGTGAAGGTAAATGTTAGTAAAAGTAGTGTAATGGTTTCTGATAGAAAACAGAGTAAAAGTATAGATTCTAATTTCTGCAAAGCCCTATACAGTGTGAAACGAAATTGTACTCAACTGTGTTACAGATATGGAGGGAGAAAGGCTGGAACAGGCTACACAATTTGAGTACTTGGGAGCTATCTTAGGTAAATTTGGTGATATGGAAGGAGAGATATGGGAGAGAAGAGTACAGCATAGAAGAGTTACTGGGTTCCTCAACAGAGTAATGATGGGTAGAAGGTGTAAGTATGGAAGTGGAGAGGGGATGAAGGGACAGCATAATCCTTCCATCCTGATATAAGCAGCCAAAATATGGACATGGGAGGAGTCACAGAGGTCAAGAGTCCAGGTTGTGGAAATGAGTTATTTGAAAGGAGCATGTGGTATGACTAGATGGAATGAAGAAAGTAATGAGGGAGCATATGAGAGATTTGGTATGGCAGGGAATGGATTGTGGAGTGGTAAACTGGGTGAAACATACTACTTTCAGGTGGTTTGGGCATGTGAAAAGAATGCAAGATGGAGTGTTAACATGGAGAGTGTATGACAGAATAACTAAAGGGGCTGGTGTGAGAGGATGACCACCTGAGATATCGGAAAATAGAGTGAAAGAGTACTGTAGGGAGAGAAATAGGGGAGAAAGCATGGAATGGTGAATTTGAGGGAGGCATGCAATGACAGGCATAAGTGGAGACTCTTTTATTGTGGCTTCTCCATTCATGGGAGTTCCCAGAGGGAACAGGTATCAGAGATATAGATTTTTTTTTATTATACTTTATCGCTGTCTCCCGCGTTAGCGAGGTAGCGCAAGGAAACAGATGAAAGAATGGCCCAACCCACCCACATACACATGTATATACATACACATCCACACACAGCACATATACATATCTATACATCTCAACATATACATATACATGTATACACACACAGACATATACATACATACACATGTACATAATTCATACTGTCTGCCTTTATTCATTCCCATCGCCACCTCGCCACACATGAAATGACAACTCCCTCCCTCCGCATATGGGCGAGGTAGCAATAGGAAAAGACAACAAAGGCCACATTCATTCACACTCAGTCTCTAGCTGTCATGTATAATGCACCGAAACCACAGCTCCCTTTCCACATCCAGGCCCCACAAAACTTTCCATGGTTTACCCTAGATGCTTCACATGCCCTGGTTCAATCCAATGACAGCACATCGACCCCGGTATACCACATTGTTCCAATTCACTCTATTCCTTGCACTCCTTTCACCCTCCTGCATGCTCAGGCCCCGATCACTCAAAATCGTTTTCACTCCATCTTTCCACCTCCAGTTTGGTCTCCCACTTCTCCTCGTTCCCTCCACCTCTGACACATATATCCTCTTGATCAATCATTCCTCACTCACTTGCTCCATGTGACCAAACCATTTCAAAACACCCTCTTCTGCTCTCTCAACCACACTCTTTTTATTACCACACATCTCTCTTACCCTTTCATTACTTATTCGATCAAACCACCTCACACTACAAATTGTCCTCAAACATCTCATTTCCAGCACATCCACCCTCCTACACACAACTCTATCTATAGCCCACACCTCGCAACCATATAACATTGTTCGAAACCACTATTCCTTCAAAGATACCCATTTTTGCTTTCCAAGATAATGTTCTCGCCTTCCACACATTTTTCAACACTCCCAGAACTTTCGCCCCCTCCCCCACCTTATGATTCACTTCCACTTCCATGGTTTCATCCCCTGCCAAATCCTCTCCCAGATATCTAAAATACTTCACTTCCTCCAGTTTTTCTCCATTCAAACTTACCTCCCAATTGAGTTGTCCCTCAACCCTACTGTACCTAATAACCTTGCTCTTATTCACATTTACATTCAGCTTCCTTCTTTCACACACTTTACCAAACTCAGTCACCAGCTTATGCAGTTATCGCCTCCCCATTAGCCCCCTTCACTGATGTTCCCATTTGTTCCCTTGTCTTATGCACTTTATTTACCTCCTTCCAAAACATCTTTTTATTCTCCCTGAAATTTAATGATACTCTCTCACCCCAACTCTCATTTGCTCTCTTTTTCACCTCTTGCACCTTTCTCTTGACCTCTTGCCTCTTTCTTTTATACATCTCCCAGTCATTTGCATTATATCCCAGCAAAAATCGTCCAAATGCCTCTCTCTTCTCTTTCACTAATAATCTTACTTCTTCATCCCACCACTCACTACCCTTTCTAACCTGCCCACCTCGCACACTTCTCATGCCACAAGCATTTTGCACAAGCCATTACTGCTTCCCTAAATACATCCCGTTCCTCCCCCTCTCCCCTTACGTCCTTTGTTCTCACCTTTTTCCATTCTGTACTCAGTCTCTCCTGGTACTTTCTCACACAAGTCTCCTTCCCAAGCTCACTTACTCTCACCACTTTCTTCACCCCAACATTCTCTCTTCTTTTCTGAAAACGTCTACAAATCTTCCCTTTGCCTCTACAAGATAATGATCAGACATGCCTCCAGTTGCACCTCTCAGCACATTAACATCCAAAAGTCTCTCTCGCACGCCTATCAATTAACACAATCCAATAACGCTCTCTGGCCATCTCTCCTACTTACATATGTATACTTATGTATTTTTTTTTTTTCATACTATTCGCCATTTCCCGCGATAGCGAGGTAGCGATACTTATGTATATCTCTGTTTTTAATCCAGGCATTCCCAATCACCAGTCCTTTTTCAGCACATAAATCTACAAGCTCTTCACCATTTCCATTTACAAAATAGATAATGAAATACATTATACACCTGCTCAGGACTGAGGTGCTCTTCAGCTATGAGTTTCGCAACTTTGGCCACATATTCGGCAGCTCCTTCGTGGTTGGCAGACCGCTTTTCTCCGCACACTTTAGTCATGGAAATTATATGATGCTTCTTGAATCTTTGAATCCATCCTTCACTATAGTCATGCTCCTGTTGTAATTTAAGTTCTTTATGGAACAACTTAGCCTGGTCCATTATCATGCTACCTGACAAGTCCACTCCATCACTCTGACGCTGTCGAAACCTTTGCATCATCACTCGATCGTGCTCAGTACTCTTACCATCTTTCATAGTTTTTCTAATCATCATTTGCTTTTTGGAATCGTTGTCTTCATAGAATTTCAATATTTTCTCCCTTTGCTTATATATATCATGAACAGTTGATGAACCAATACTGTAGATGTCATATAACTTACGCACCAAAACACCACGGTCCATTTTTTTCAAGTTCTACTTTATCTTGGATCAATATGGACTGGTGTTTACATTTGACAGTACAACTGACACTCATATGTCTTAGAAGCCATAGCTAGGGTTAAATTTAAGCAAAATAAGGTAAGAATCTCACAGAATTGTGATATCACCACCAAGTGCAGAGTAAATAATGTAAATAAGTATGCCCTACACACAATGCCATCTGTGGCCGCCCAGTAAACTAGTCTGGTGGCCACGGTAATTTCAAGTTCCTTCATGTAATTTTGCTTGGACTAAAGGAGGTGCCGAACCATCAGTTGCCAGAAAATCGGTGGTGTACCTGTATGTTAAAAAGCTATAGTGATATCACACAACCCTGCCTCACACCCACATGTATATTGAAACTTTTGCTCATATATCTCTTACACATGCATTTGCTGCTTTATAGAGGGCTTTCACACCATCCTACAGTTGTCTCCCTTCCCAAAATATCCTTAACACAGCGTAAAGCATTCCATTTAATTCTGTTACATGTTTTCTAAATATCCATAAAAGCTTCTTATCTTTTGCTAGATGCCTTTCCATGATCATTCTCAACAGAAAACTGTCAACACAGCCCTTACCTTTCCTGATACCCACTTGCTCCTCATTTATTCTGCATTCAGTCACTTTCATCTCTCTGTGAATCAGCACTGTAACATGCACTTTTCCTGGTATACTTAAGACTTATTGCCCTATAATTCATACATACATTCTCAGCACCTTTCCTTCGAATAAAGGAACAATAATAGCTTTTGCCCAATCCTCAGAGACAACCTTCTGCTTCCATGATAGATTATGCATCCACTCTATCACACTCTCTCTTCCATATTTCACCATTTCAGTTGTAATCACAACCTCTCCAGCTGACAAAGCTTTAGTCAATTATTTTCTTTTGTACTTTTGTCAGGGTGTGCAGCCTACCAAGTCGATTGAAAGGGAGCATTGTGGAATTACTTGACAACCCACTTGCTCCTCACCCAACATATACCTTCAATGATATGTGTACAACAATATTCCCCATGTTGACTGTTTTGGGACCACACTTGTATCAGGATCCAGGCCTGATGTATAAGGTACTCAGGGTGGCAAGAATAGCCCTAAAACAGGTAAGGAAGTTCTTTATTTGCCCATTTTGCTAATTTTGTTTCCTTTTGAGACATTGGCAACTTATGATGCTCCGACTAATACTGATCTTAGGACAGTAATAAGATGTGACAGACATCATTGCTAAAACTGTAGAGGCCACAAATATTAGAATTTATAGCGTTTCTTGTGTTTTATTAATGTGTTTAGAAATTTTTTTTTTTTTTTTTTTTTTTTTCATACTATTCGCTATTTCCCGCGATAGCGAGGTAGCGTTAAGAACAGAGGACTGGGCCTTTGAGGGAATATCCTCACCTGGCCCTCTTCTCTGTTCCCTCTTTTGGAAAATTAAAAAAAAAAAAAAAAATGAGAGGGGAGGATTTCCAGCCCCCCGCTCCCTTCCCTTTTAGTCGCCTTCTACGACACGCAGGGAATACGTGGGAAGTATTCTTTCTCCCCTATCCCCAGGGAAAAATGTTTAGAAATGGCCTGGCATATTTTTATGATCTGTAACATATGGCAATTTATGTAGTAGATACAAATTTCTTATTTCATATATGTTCTTGCTTCCTATGTGAGAGATATAGCATAAAGAACATTGAAATATCTGGAAAAGACATTAACAGAGTACTAAAAGATCTTGACCCATACCAGGCTCATGGTCCTGATGATGTTTCACCATATGTGAAGATGTGTGCAGATACACTCGACAGGTCTCTTGAAATGCTGTTCAGGATGTCAATGGAGAAATACAAATTACCAAGTGAATGGAAAATGGCAAATGTCATACCCATCCATAAGAAAGTAGACTAGGAAAAGATGTTGAACTACAGACCCATGTCTTTGGTGACTGTGGTCTGTAAGGTACTGAGAAAGTTAATCAGAAATCAGTGGATGACTTTGTACAGAGAAATTATGCAAGGGAGAGGCAACACAGTTTTAGGGAAGGGAGGTCATGTGTAATGAAACTCTTAGATTTCTATGAAATAGTGAATTCTGTCTTAGACACGTGAGAAGGCTGAGTAGATTGTTGATATCTGTATTGTCAGAAAGCATTTGTCACAGTACTCCATGGGAGGCTGATTAAGAAGCTGAAATACCAGGCAGGCATAAAAGTGAGACTCCTTTATCAGATTGATGATTAAGGGACAAAGTCCACATGTCAGAGGAGCCTTCTCCAGATGGTGGAGGTGACCAGTGGAGTGCCCCAGGGCTCTGTTTTGTGACTGTTACTCTTTTTGATCTGTATAAATGACTTGCCTGAAGGTATGGACTCATATCTGAATATGTTTGCAGATTATGCAAAAGTCATAAGGGAATTGGAAAGAAAGGAGGATTGCCTCAATTTACAAGGGTACTTAAACAGACCCCTAAAGTTGGTCTGATATATGGTAGAAGAAATTCATACTAAGTAAATATAAAGTAAATCTGAGGGTCTTGGAGAGGGGGCTAGGTGTGCAGTATTCTAGGGTTGAGGGTCCTGGGAGTGAATTATTTGTTGTTTATAGATGAAATGGTTCTCATGTCAGCCTTGAGAAACTGTCAAGTTGGTGTCAGGGCTTGGGAAAGTGTATGTATAGTTAGGGGTCAGGACAGGTTGGTTTGAAGGGGATAATGTAGAGAAATTATGCATGACACCAAATGGAACAATGGGAGCTGAAGTGAATCATAGAATGAGAGATGGGACGAAGTTCCTAGGTGCACTGAGGAATTTAATGAGCAAGAGGGCAGTGACTGCAAGGGCAAAGATGGGATAGTTTTAAGGTATAGTAATCCCCATATCGTTTTATTGGTGCATGTGTTGGAAATTTGATATCAGAGGTCAATAGGACAATACGCTATAGTGTAAAGAGGGTTGATTACGAAGGGAATCACAGTGTAAAAAAGGTGTGTGGCAGTAAGCAGACTATGAATGACAGAGTTTGAAATGGTTTGGAGAGAATGAGCAAAGAGTAACTGAAAGGAGGATATACCCTCAAGAGAAGGGAATAAGGGGGAGGGGTTGACAAAGAAGAAAATGGAAGGATGAAGTGAAAGAGGCTTTGAGTTCCCAGGGGTTAAAAATGGAGGAGGGTGAGAGGTGTGCTTGGGATAGAGCATGTTGGAGTGATGTGGAATAAAGGTGTAGTTTGCTGTCAGTAGGCTGAACTGGGTCATATGGATTTATCATGGAAAACCACAGAACCATCAGTGGGGCTTAGCTATGGATGGGGGCTCTGGTTTCATTGCATTATACATATTGGCCAGAGAGTGATTGTGAACAAATCAGGCTCTTCATTTGTTCTTGTTGTTAATGTGGGAAACAGTGAACAAGTTTAAAAAAAATGTTACATAGATTTGTGTTTGAACTAGTAATATAATTAACTTTTTCTTCATCTTAAAGGTAAAAGTTGGAACAGATGGAGTTCGGAGTAGTTTCTACTATGAGTTTCTTGATGTTTTGGATGAAGCACTTCTCCCATCCCTCTCCATGCTTGACTCCAACCCTTGTCTTGCAGAGGAAATTTGGGAAACCCTAAAGATGTACCCATATCAGCACAGGTATCTAAATGGATATTTTTGTAAATATTTTTTTTTTCTTTAGAGTATTTTCCCAAACAGTTTCAAGGTTGTTATTAACCTCTTATACATGAACCATTATAATTGAAGTATCATGGTCCCTGTTCATTGATGAGGTCTTAAGAAAAGCTGTTGCCAAGTAATCTGTTGTTAAATGAACTGTTGAGACTGTTCTTGAGTAAAACTTTTCCATATCTAACACTTAGATATATCTAGTAATCAATTTTGATTTTACCCAGTTTGTTTCAGTAGTATTTCTCACATGTATTCTGTAAAGCAAACACATGATCCACACATCCTTTACCATGCATGAAGCCACATTGATATTTACTGAAATTACTGATAATACTGTTTCCATCAACACCTTAAGCATTTTTGGTGGCACTGGATCCAAGAACAGTTGTAAAATTTGTGGATAAAAACCTTCCTGTCTTAAAGTGTACTCAAATGTGAATATAGAATTTATTTAGAATCTATCTTATAATGCTTTTATGAATTTTACTTAATGCTTGATTTCTATTCCCTACTTCACTGAACTAGTGCTAAGAACAGATGAAGAAAGGTCTCATTTTTTCACATTTACTATATCTGTCTTCTATAATGCACTGAAACCAGAGTCCCCTTTCTACAGTCAAGCCCCATTGTTTACAGTAAATTTACTCATTAATGATATTGATTTATATCCTATTACAATTATTATAACTCTTTTGCTCTCTTGAAGGGAAAATAATTGTACGTATAGGTATATTTAATTTTTTGCGCTATTTACACCAGTTGCAAATGAAACAACCATATCCAGTTCACCACCTTCCTAAGACAAAGAAATAAGTTTATAATAAAGATAGTTTACCTATCTGCAATAGCATTATAAATTATTTTATATCATCAGATGTCATAAATTTCTCTGTTTAAAAAATGGTCACCAGTCTCATAATACACCTCTGTGCTGTATCTGTACTCAGTTTCATAAGAGTTTGAATGATAATAGTGATTTTAATTGATATCCAAATAATTCAGAAAGCACTGCTTTCAAAGGTACAGTGCGTTCTTACATACCACTCCCTATCCGAGTTTTTCATCAGTATCTTAGTGAGTTCATAATTCATTTCCCCTTGGTGAAGTCATAAATATGCTCCATTTGCTGTGCAGGAAATAACAGACAAGTATGAAGAAAATATTTATGTGTTTGTACTGTATATTATAGAAAAATTTATTCCAAGTTTTGCCATTTCTTATACCTAACATGTTTATTAGTTTGTTTGTGTACCCCAGTACACTTTTCTAGACATTGAGATTGGGTTCTATGTCACATCTCCGACTGACTTTATCTGCGGACATGAAAGCATTTAGTCTTTTTTGCCAGTGTGACAGGGTTAGTAAAATGTCAAATGCAATCTTAAGCAATTGATAACAAGTTACTTATGAAACCAACTGATTATTATGTACAGGCACCTCTCAGTTCTTACAATATTAATGTTCTTGAGTGAGTGCTCAAATTACAGAGGTATAAGTTTGTTGAGTATTCCTGGTAAATTATATGGGAGGGTATTGATTGAGAGGTTGAAGGCATGTACAGAGCATCAGATTGGGGAAGAGCCGTGTGGTTTCAGAAGTGGGAGAGGATGTGTGGATCAGGTGTTTGCTTTGAAGAATGTATGTGAGAAATACTTAGAAAAGCAAATGGATTTGTATGTAGCATTTATGGATCTGGAGAAGGCATATGATAGAGTTGATAGAGATGCTCTGTGGAAGTTTGTATCGAGGATGTAAGGCATGTGTACGTGTAGGAAGAGAGGAAAGTGATTGGTTCTCAGTGAATGTAGGTTTGTGGCAAGGGTGTGTGATGTCTCCATGGTTGTTTAATTTGTTTATGGATGGGGTTGTTAGGGAGGTGAATGCAAGAGTTTTGGAAAGAGGGGCAAGTATGAAGTCTGTTGGGGATGAGAGAGCTTGGGAAGTGAGTAAGTTGTTGTTCGCTGATGATACAGCGCTGGTGGCTGATTCATGTGAGAAACTGCAGAAGGTGGTGACTGAGTTTGGTAAAGTGTGTGAAAGAAGAAAGTTAAGAGTAAATGTGAATAAGAGCAAGGTTGTTAGGTACAGTAGGGTTGAGGGTCAAGTCAGTTGGGAGGTTAGTTTGAATGGAGAAAAACTGGAGAAGTAAAGTGTTTTAGATATCTGGGAGTGGATCTGGCAGCGGATGGAACCATGGAAGCGGAAGTGAATAATAGGGTGGGGGAGGGGGCGAAAATCCTGGGAGCCTTGAAGAATGTGTGGAAGTCGAGAACATTATCTCGGAAAGCAAAAATGGGTATGTTCGAAGGAATAGTGGTTCCAACAATGTTGTATGGTTGCAAGGCGTGGGCTATGGATAGAGTTGTGCGCAGGAGGGTGGATGTGCTGGAAATGAGATGTTTAAGGACAATGTGTGGTGTGAGGTGGTTTGATTGAGTAAGTAACGCAAGGGTAAGAGAGATGTGTGGAAATAAAAAGAGCATGGTTGAGAGAGCAGAAGAGGGTGTTTTGAAATGGTTTGGGCACATGGAGAGAATGAGTGAGGAAAGATTGACCAAGAGGATATATGTGTCGAAGGTGGAGGGAACGAGGAGAAGTGGGAGACCAAATTGGAGGTGGAAAGATGGAGTGAAAAAGATTTTGTGTGATCGGGGCCTGAACATGCAGGAGGGTGAAAGGAGGGCAAGGAATAGAGTAAATTGGATCGATGTGGTATACCGGGGTTGACGTGCTGTCAGTGGATTGAATCAGGGCATGTGAAGCGTCTGGAGTAAACCATGGAAAGCTGTGTAGGTATGTATTTGCATGTGTGGACGTATGTATATACATGTGTATGGGGGTGGGTTGGGCCATTTCTTTCGTCTGTTTCCTTGCACTACCTCGCAAACGCGGGAGACAGCAAAGAAAAAAAAAAATCAATATAATTCATTGTAAAGTAAGTATATCATAGTATTTCAAATTTCCTGGTAAGTAAATACTGTAGTTTTTCACTGGTAATATTCAGTACTGTTTTATTACTAACAAAACCCCCTACTCTCCAACAGCTAAATGTTTGATGTTTTTTTTTTTATTATTATTTTGCTTTGCCGCTGTCTTCCGCGTTTGCGAGGTAGCGCAAGGAAACAGACGAAAGAAATGGCCCAATCCACCCCCATACACAATGTATACACACACACACGTCCACACACGCAAATATACATACCTATACATCTCAACGTACACATATATATACATACACAGACACATACATATATACCCATGCACACAATTCACACTGTCTGCCCCCATTCACTCCCATCGCCACCTCGCCACACATGGAATACCATCCCCCTCCCCCCTCATGTGTGCGAGGTAGCACTAGGAAAAGACAACAAAGGCCCCATTCGTTCACACTCAGTCTCTAGCTGCCACGCAATAATGCCCGAAACCACAGCTCCCTTTCCTCATCCAGGCCCCACACAACTTTCCATGGTTTACCCCAGACGCTTCACATGCCCTGATTCAATCCACTGACAGCACGTCAACCCCGGTACACCACATCGATCCAATTCACTCTATTCCTTGTCCTCCTTTCACCCTCATGCATGTTCAGGCCTCGATCACACAAAATCTTTTTCACTCCATCTTTCCATCTCCAATTTGGTCTCCCACTTCTCCTCGTTCCCTCCACCTCCGACACATATATCCTCTTGGTCAATCTTTCCTCACTCATTCTCTCCATGTGCCCCAAATCATTTTCCCTAACCCTCTCACTTTGCACACCACCTCGACCAAAACACCCTATGTCTGCCACTCTATCATCAAACACATTCAACAAACCTTCAAAATACTCACTCCATCTCCTTCTCACATCACCACTACTTGTTATCACCTCCCCATTTGCGCCCTTCACTGAAGTTCCCATTTGCTCCCTTGTCATACGCACTTTATTTACCTCCTACCAGAACATCTTTTTATTCTCCCTAAAATTTAATGATACTCTCTCACCCCAACTCTCATTTGCCCTCTTTTTCACCTCTTGCACCTTTCTCTTGACCTCCTGTCTCTTTTCTTTTATACATCTCCCACTTAATTGCATTTTTTCCCTGCAAAAATCGTTCAAATGCCTCTCTCTTCTCTTTCACTAATAATCTTACTTCTTCACCCCACCACTCACTACACTTTCTAATCAACCCACCTCCCACTCTTCTCATGCCACAAGCATCTTTTGCGCAATCCATCACTGATTCTCTAAATACATCCCATTCCTCCCCCACTCCCCTTACTTCCATTGTTCTCACCTTTTTCCATTCTGTACTCAGTCTCTCCTGGTACTTCCTCACACAAGTCTCCTTCCCAAGCTCACTTTCTCTCACCACCCTCTTCACCCCAACATTCACTCTTCTTTTCTGAAAACCCATACAAATCTTCACCTTAGCCTCCACAAGATAATGATCAGATATCCCTCCAGTTGCACCTCTCAGCACATTAACATCCAAAAGTCTCTCTTTCGCGCGCCTGTCAATTAACACGTAATCCAATAACGCTCTCTGGCCATTTCTCCTACTTACATACGTATACTTATGTATATCTCACTTTTTAAACCAGGTATTGTATTGATAAAAACAGGAAAAAAATCATGCTCTTCCAAATTAATTCAGTCTCGTCTACTTTAAAGGTTTGCATAGGATGATAACTGCATTCTTCATCAATGCTTTTGATGGTTCCTGAGAAACACCATTGGCTGAGACAACCTCACCAGATATCTTGGTGATATGATAATTGTAGCATTTCCTAAAATTCTCAAACCAACCAAGACTTGCTTGAAATGTCTTTGCTCCTCCATTTGCTGCTGTCAAGTCATTATGTATACTCTGGACCTTTTCTTGTTTGGTAATAGAAAAATTTTCTTGACTTTACTATTAGATCCTTGTGTTCAGCATTCGTTCCATTCTCTCCATAACTAGACTTCAGGAATATGAGGCCTTAGATGCTCTGATTAATGATCCGTTCTTGGCACTCTGCTTTATCTTCTCTGCAGTATCATGAATAATTCATAAAGTAGATTCACTAACTCCAAGGGTATACTTGATATCACTTGTTCATTTACCTCTCTCATAATGTTTCAGCACATCCTGCTCAACCTCAGTAGCGATTGCCTTATGCTTTTTAGCACCACTGTTACCAGGAGAACTTAAAAGATGCTTTGGTGGCATGATGCAAGGGCCATAAAGTGTGCAGCATTCAGTATATTGGAACACCCAGAAAGTACAGACTGTATCCATGCCCTGCAAAAATGCACTTTTTGCGTGGCTCTGGTAACACAACACCACTGTGCTGCCAGCCTATTGATGATTGTGTTATTTCAAACTTAAGCCCACCCCATACGGGCCAGATATTATGTAAATGAAATTGATGATGAAGTAATGTCCTTCTTCCTTAGGCTTTAGTAAGCCTTTTTGTTTTATTTATATGTACTTATGACACTTGCCAGATGCCTCTGGTAGTATTGTACAAGTTGTACTTATGACACTTGCCAGATGCCTCTGGTAGTATTGTACAAGGGTACCCAGCGACAGCACTAGGATCCAGTTCCTCTGTCAAGGAATAACATATTGAAACCCACATAGATTGAGGAAGTGTGAATGGATCATACATGTTATTCTGAAAATTTTGTAATTCAAGAGGTCCCTATACGCTGTCTACATAAAACATTTTCAACATACAAAATGAATGACAGGTTAAATTTGAACTAATTGATAGTTTTATGACTAAGGAGTCACAGAAACACAAGTTTTAAAGTGTAAACAAGAAAATTTCCTATGCCAACTTCTCATTGAGCATACTAGGATGAGAGAGCCTGATATCCCATCATTGCTGTATCATCACATAAACAAGCATAAATGCAGAAAATATTATATATGATACAGCAACAAGAAAAAGTGATCATGTAGTGCCTAAGTTTGACTATGTGATAAATGGAGAAAATAGAAAGAGCAGAGGTAAGACAAGACATAAAGAGGAGATATAAAATCATAGAAACTACATAGACCTCTACACTTTCTATAGTATCATAGATTGGGAAATAAGATACAGTGTCCTGGAACCAGGGTCTTATGGTGTAAGGCTCTGTGAAATTTACTTTGAAGGAGTAGGAACATGGGTACCTCTAGCCTTAGTTACAGAGAGAATGGTAAGAAAGGTTTAACAAAAGATGTCAAAGTGAAGGAGCTACGAGACATGTAGTAATGTTGGTATAGATGGCACTTCAGCAAGCCAGCATTTGCAAGATAAAAATTAAGTGCACCAGGATAAGAAAAGAAGATTAAAAAGCCTTAAAAACGGATTCAAAGGGAAGAATGCCTAAAGTTCCTTACTTGAATAACACAAAGATTTTCCTTGCTCAGGTAAGCTATTACCATCCATGATTTCCTTGGCTGTTTTCATGTATCAGATAGTAGAAGAAGGACTGAGCAGAGTGGTTGCAACATTAATAACATCTACCAGACTTATGGGATCAAATATCCATAATGCTCTTAAAGATTTAGACAACTACTGACATTTTTATAGAAGGATCATGTACTGAAAAAAATGAATATATCTCAATGTTGGTAGGCTTCTTGTAGATCTTGAAGGATAAGTGATCAGATTTTCTTGTTATCAAAACATCAGCTAACTTTAATCAGTAATCATCCAAATATCTGGCTTAGATATGTTGATGATATGTGGTCCTTTTGGCCATCTTCCCAAGATTGTGATTTTTTTTAATTAACTGAATAACATTCATTCCCATCATCAAATTCAAGATTGAATAAGAAAAAGAAATTAGATTGCCATTTCTCAGTGTGTTGATAACTGGGGAATATGATCTTTTATCCTTTAAGATCTACAGGAAACCTCCCAGCACCGAGAGCTACATTAATTAGTTTTCTGCAAAAATGTCAGTAGTTATGTCTATTAAAGCATTATGGATATGTGATCCCATAAGTCTGGTAGATGACTGTAGTCATATAAGACATATCTTTAGGCAGGTATGTTATCATAAGTGGTTTGTGAGTAAGGCTTACTGAAAAGCTAGAAAGACGTTTTATGCATCTAATAGGTTTGCGGCAGGGGTGTGTGATGTCTCCATGGTTGTTTAATTTGTTTATGGATGGGGTTGTTAGGGAGGTGAATGCAAGAGTTTTGGAAAGAGGGGCAAGTATGCAGTCTGTTGTGGATGAGAGAGCTTGGGAAGTGAGTCAGTTGTAGTTCGCTGATAATACAGCGCTGGTGGCTGATTCATGTGAGAAACTGCAGAAGCTGGTGACTGAGTTTGGTAAAGTGTGTGAAAGAAGAAAGTTAAGAGTAAATGTGAATAAGAGCAAGGTTATTAGGTACAGTAGGGTTGACGGTCGTCCATTAGGAGGTAAGTTTGAATGGAGAAAAACTGGAGGAAGTAAAGTGTTTTAGATATCTGGGAGTGGATCTGGCAGTGGATGGAACCATGGAAGTGAATCATAGGGTGGGGAGGGGGCGAAAATTCTGGAAGTCTTGAAGAATGTGTGGAAGTTGAGAACATTATCTCGGAAAGCAAAAATGGGTATGTTTGAAGAAATAGTGGTTCCAACAATGTTGTATGGTTGCGAGGCGTGGGCTATGGATAGAGTTGTGCGCAGGAGGGTGGATGTGCTGGAAATGAGATGTTTAAGGACAATATGTAGTGTGAGGTGGTTTGATCGGGTAAGTAATGTAAGGGTAAGAGAGATGTGTGGAAATAAAAAGAGTATGGTTGAGAGAGCAGAAGAGGGTTTTTGAAATGGTTTGGTCACATGTAGAGAATGAGTGAGGAAAGATTGACCAAGAGGATATATGTGTCGGAGGTGGAGTGAACGAGGAGAAGTGGGAGACTAAATTGGAGGTGGAAAGATGGAGTGAAAAAGATTTTGTGTGATCGGGGCCTGAACATGCAGGAGGGTGAAAGGCGTGCAAGGAATAGAGTGAATTGGAACGATGTGGTATACCGGGGTCGACGTGCTGTCAGTGGATTGAACCAGGGCATGTGGGGCCTGGATGTGGAAAGGGAGCTGTGGTTTCGTGCGTGCATTATTACATGACAGCTAGAGACTGAGTGTGAACAAATGGGGCCTTTGTTGTCTTTTCCTAGTGCTACCTCGCACACATGAGGGGGGAGGGGGGTTGTTATTCCATGTGTGGCGAGGTGGCGATGGGAGTGAATAGAGGCAGACTATGAATTATGTACATGTGTATATATGTATATGTCTGTGTGTGTATATATATGTGTACATTGAGATGTATAGGTATGTATATTTGCGTGTGTGGACATGTATGTATATACATGTGTATGTGGGTGGGTTGGGCCATTTCTTTCGTCTGTTTCCTTGCGCTACCTCGCTAATGTGGGAGACAGCGACAGAGCAAAATTAATAAATAGATGATTAATCACAAAAATATGGAAAAGGATGAAAGGTCTAAATGTTTGGTGTTGCTCTATTCTCCTAACTTAGCTAATGTAAGACAGTCACTAAAAAACAATAAGGCCTTAATAAAAAGTAGGCCAAATTATCAGATAATTGGGAGTGTTTATGCTGTCAAATGTAAGGCATGTAAAGATATATACATTGGGCAGAATGGTAAGATATTAGCTGAGAGATGCTATTGGCACAGTTATTCAGTACACAGGGATGACCACAGAAATGCAGTTGCTAAACATTGGCATGAAATCAATTACCTTGTAGACTTTAACAACCCAGTCACCTTGTACCCCTTGTCTGATTATGCTACTCGTAATTTCATTGAATATGTCTTAATTGCTAATGCTAAGAACTTGAATTTGCCCCCAGGGAACTTCAAAGCACATCCTTTTATCAACCAGATGATTATGAAGGAGTTTTCAAGAAACAATAACACATCATCCCTTAACCACAAGGCACCCCCCCCCACTTTCCATTTAACAGTCAGGCCAGTGTATTATCCTACATGGAACTAGGAAACTGTGTGGTGGTGTTGAGATTCAAAAACTTATGAATTGTGTGCACCTGATGAAGCGGATTGTCTCTGAAATTTGTTGTGCTGCATATATTTTAGGCCTTCTTGTGGCTTAGAAAGTTACTTCAAAGTAAAACACTGCTAGCAGAAACTGTTTTTGGTAAAGAAATTGGAATTTACCTTTAATCATTGTGCAATAAACACCTGAGGTATTTCATTGTTGCATATGGATATGCAGTGATACATTGGGCCTAGATGAGTAGGTAGATATGTTTTCTGATAGAAATTACATCTTTCTGATTACTGCAGATACAAGCTGTATGGCAGATGGAAAAATGAGACGTGCAACCAGCATCCCATGCTTGTGAAACGTCGTGCTTGGCTCCTCAAGAAAGCTAAATTTATCATGATGCGAATCACAAAGGAAACCATAAAACCTGTGAGTCGTGGTATTGGCAAACTTACTCATAGCAACCCAGGACCAATGTTTCATTATGTAAGTAACACTTCATTCAGTTATAGTTCCATATTTCAAGAAAATTGAGTTACTGTATGTAATAACACTAAAAGTGGTAAACGTGATGTGGAAGAAGAAATACAGTGATATAGCACATGTTTAAGGAGAGGTGCTAGATTTTTGAAAAGATAGCATGATACAATGATAGCATTTGTTTAGGACAAAGTTATTTCAGATGAAGATGCAAGAGGAATCATGCAATTAAACTTTGGTCAATTCATAACTTTGCTGAGTCATTCTTGGTTTTGACCAGATTTTTTTGACATCACTCATTCTTTGAATTCTTATTTTAGATTTAAAGAAATGAAGATGTAGTTTGCATCTCCTTTTGTGTCCATTTGTACATCCCAAGCTATAGGTTTTGACTACAAGCTTTGCAAAATCCTATTTGATTATTACTAACACTTTTACTGGGCATTCATGCCATTGACATGTACATGTGATATTTTAAAATGTTCTTAGATAGAATATCTTAATTTCATATTTTGATAAACCAGAGCATAATATCTTTGTAGAATGATGTATAACTCAACCTAGTGAAATTTTTTGTGTGTTATGAGCCTATCAATGTTTGCTGCATTGCTGCCAAGTATATGAAGTACTTCTAGATTACTATTGGGCACATGCAGTGAGATGTGTGGTATTTCTCTCAAGGGTTGGCTGTCCTGAGAGTTAATAAGAATTGCTTTTGAAATCCCCCCCCCCCTCTCTCTCTCTCTCTCTCTCTCTCTCTCTCTCTCTCTCTCTCTCTCTCTCTCTCTCTCTCTCATCAGATGGTTCAAGGACAAGAAGAAGACGTGGGACAGGAGAAGGATTGTTTGAAATCAGAGAGAAGATTGAATTGTTTAAAGGTGTTTAGTGTAAATTTTTTATGTTTGGTAGTGATTATCTGGGAGTGTATTTTTGGTGTGTATATTCATGTTGTATCTTTGGTGTTTTATTTACTAAGCTAAGGTAAACTGATAACCTCCTACCCCTTCCCCTCCTCCATTTTGGTATGGTTTATGGCTCACCCTTCACAAACCATCCACACATCATTCGTGGCTCTAGGTGGTTCCAGAACACGTTTCAGACAGCTGTCTCCACCTTGTGATGATATCGTCATTCCACTAGCTGTCCAGCTGCACCGGCTGACCACCTCATAATTTGCTTGTCTCCAAGCACATCAGACATCTGACATTTTTCTTTTCTCAAGTTGTGTACGGGACAAGTGCTGAGGTAGTGTTATATCATCTTTTGACCCCATGAGGCATAAACCTCTCCAGAATGTAAAGGTTTGGAGGCTGCCAACCCCCATGACATCAAAGGAGATTCTTGTTAGCTCATAGGACACTGTTTGGAGAGAAACTTTTTTGTCAAACTAAAATGATTAGTAAGGGCTTTCATCAGTTATTATTATCTTGGAAGTGTCACATCTTGACAAATTATTACATCAGGTAAGGGCACTTTCTTGATATCTCTCCATTTTCTGACCAGTACACATGAAAAAAGGGGGGCTGTAGTGTCTGGTAACAGTGCTTAGGATGCCACTTCAAGCATTAACAGTTTTATCTAGTATTTCACCTCGAGGCAGGGGCAGCTGCTTGAAGAATTACAAACATATATGCCCCAGCTACAATGAACAGAAGAATAGTATATTTTGTCTTTCTATCACTCATAATGAGTAGAAATTTTGGAGATTCTGCATATCATAAGTGGAGGAGGAGACAAAGAAGGAAATGGAAGGATGAAGTGAAGGAGGCTTTGGGGTGTTGGGGCCTAAGCTTTCAGGAGTGAGAGAGGAGTTCATGGGATAGATTGAATTGGATCACTGTGATAAATAGGGGCACCATTGCTGTCAGTGGGCTGAACCAGGTTATATGAAGTGCTTAAGGTAAACCAAGGAATAGGTAGAGCTTAGCTGTGTATGGAGGGCTATGGTTTCAGTACTTGACAGCAAAAAAGTGGATATATACAGATGAAGCTGCTCATTTATTTTATCTATCTATCTGTCTGTCTGTCTGTGCATCTATTTATGTATATCGCTAATACCTGTTCGAAAGGGGTGGCCACAGCAACAGTCTCCATAACTAAAGAACGCTAGTGCCACTTCTTAACCTTTATTGCATCACCCTTAACAGGCCACTTGCAGAGGGCAATCTGATGCAGTGTTTGTAGAGGCTTCTACCTAATATTGCTGAAGACTACTTCTGTCTAATGTTTCTACCTTGTACTTCTAGCAAATACTCATGCCTCAGTGTTCCTACTTACTACTTCTATCTAATGCGGCTACCATTTTGCCAAAAGGTAGTGTTCACCACAGGAAAATCTAGAGTTGTGAAGAATGAGTTGTGTGAGTTAAATGTTGTCAAGTGTTACATATGACAATGAGAGATTGTATGTTTGTGGACAGAATGCCAGTAGCCTACATGTTAGTGAGGCAACATTGCTAGAATGGGAAAAGCAGTTGGGTATTTGATTTTTTCTTGCTATCCACATATTAAAGGATTAGGTATATTTTCATGGATATGTGGAAGTACCTGGAAGAAGACAAGCCTCTACTTACAAAAAGGTTTATGTGTTTTCCAGATTTTGATACAAGTTCAGCTTTACGATAACCTCATTGGCCCTGTTGTGGACAGCTTCAAGTACCTGACAAATCTCTCATATGATGTACTGGGTTACTGCATTGTTGAAATTCTCTCTGAAAACAAGGAAAGGATAGCTAACGATGGTAAGTAATTTTTCGATTATATTTTATATTTTATTATATATATTTTATTTTTTTTATTTTTTTTAATTTTTTTATTTTTATTTTTTTTTTTTGTCGCTGTCTCCTGCGTTTGCGAGGTAGCACAAGGAAACAGACTAAAGAAATGGCCCAACCCACCCCCATACACATGTATATACATACGTCCACACACGCAAATATACATACCTACACAGCTTTCCATGGTTTACCCCAGACACTTCACATGCCCTGATTCAATCCACTGACAGCACATCAACCCCGGTATACCACATCGATCCAATTCACTCTATTCCTTGCCCTCCTTTCACCCTCCTGCATGTTCAGGCCCCGATCACACAAAATCTTTTTCACTCCATCTTTCCACCTCCAATTTGGTCTCCCACTTCTCCTCGTTCCCTCCACCTCCGACACATGTATCCTCTTGGTCAATCTTTCCTCACTCATTCTCTCCATGTGCCCAAACCATTTCAAAACACCCTCTTCTGCTCTCTCAACCACGCTCTTTTTATTTCCACACATCTCTCTTACCCTTACATTACTTACTCGATCAAACCACCTCACACCACACATTGTCCTCAAACATCTCATTTCCAGCACATCCATCCTCCTGCGCACAACTCTATCCATAGCCCACGCCTCGCAACCATACAACATTGTTGGAACCACTATTCCTTCAAACATACCCATTTTTGCTTTCCGTGATAATGTTCTCGACTTCCACACATTCTTCAAGGCTCCCAGGATTTTCGCCCCCTCCCCCACCCTATGCTCCACTTCCGCTTCCATGGTTCCATCCGCTGCCAGATCCACTCCCAGATATCTAAAACACTGTACTTCCTCCAGTTTTTCTCCATTCAAACTTACCTCCCAATTGACTTGACCCTCAACCCTACTGTACCTAATAACCTTGCTCTTATTCACATTTACTCTTAACTTTCTTCTTTCACACACTTTACCAAACTCAGTCACCAGCTTCTGCAGTTTCTCACATGAATCAGCCACCAGCTTATTTTTTTTTTTTTTTTTTTTTTTTTTTTTTTTTCGCTGTCTCCCGCGTTTGCGAGGTAGCGCAAGGAAACAGACGAAAGAAATGGCCCAACCCCCCCCATACACATGTATATACATACGTCCACACACGCAAATATACATACCTACACAGCTTTCCATGGTTTACCCCAGACGCTTCACATGCCTTGATTCAATCCACTGACAGCACGTCAACCCCGGTATACCACATCGCTCCAATTCACTCTATTCCTTGCCCTCCTTTCACCCTCCTGCATGTTCAGGCCCCGATCACACAAAATCTTTTTCACTCCATCTTTCCACCTCCAATTTGGTCTCCCTCTTCTCCTTGCTCCCTCCACCTCCGACACATATATCCTCTTGGTCAATCTTTCCTCACTCATCCTCTCCATGTGCCCAAACCACTTCAAAACACCCTCTTCTGCTCTCTCAACCACGCTCTTTTTATTTCCACACATCTCTCTTACCCTTACGTTACTCACTCGATCAAACCACCTCACACCACACATTGTCCTCAAACATCTCATTTCCAGCACATCCATCCTCCTGCGCACAACTCTATCCATAGCCCACGCCTCGCAACCATACAACATTGTTGGAACCACTATTCCTTCAAACATACCCATTTTTGCTTTCCGAGATAATGTTCTCGACTTCCACACATTCTTCAAGGCCCCCAGAATTTTCGCCCCCTCCCCCACCCTATGATCCACTTCCGCTTCCATGGTTCCATCCGCTGCCAGATCCACTCCCAGATATCTATTATTATATTATTATATTTTATTATATTTTATGCGTGGTTGAGAGAGCAGAAGAGGGTGTTTTGAAATGGTTTGGGCACATGGAGAGAATGAGTGAGGAAAGATTGACCAAGAGGATATATGTGTTGGAGGTGGAGGGAACGAGGAGAAGTGGGAGACCAAATTGGAGGTGGAAAGATGGAGTGAAAAAGATTTTGAGTGATCGGGGCCTGAACATGCAGGAGGGTGAAAGGCGGGTAAGGAATAGAGTGAATTGGATCGATGTGGTATACCGGGGTAGACGTGCTGTCAATGGATTGAATCAGGGCATGTGAAGCATCTGGGGTAGGCCATGGAAAGTTGTGTGGGGCCTGGATGTGGAAAGGGAGCTGTGGTTTCGGGCATTATTACATGACAGCTAGAGACTGAGTGTGAACGAATGTGGCCTTTGTTGTCTTTTCCTAGCGCTACCTCACTTACATGAGGGGGGGAGGGGGATGTTATTCCATGTGTGGCGAGGTGGTGATGGGAATGAATAAAGGCAGTGTGAATTGTGTGCATGTGTATATATGTATGCATCTGTGTGTGTATATATATGTGTACATTGAGATGTATGGGTATGTATATTTGCGTGTGTGGACGTGTATGTATATACATGTGTATGGGGGTGGGTTGGGCCATTTCTTTTGTCTGTTTCCTTGCGGTACCTCGCAAACGTGGGAGACAGCAACAAAGCAAAATGAATATAAAAAAAACATATGAATATATTTTGGTGGAATTGTGGTAAGGACAGTTATGTTTACTTTCTTATGGATAATGATTTATTTTTACGTTATTTTTCTATGCATTTGCTATTTCCTTTGTTAACAATGTAGTGCCATGAAGAGATGAAAAAATGACCTCATTCGCCGACATCCATCTTTAACTGTCATGTAGAATGCACCAAAACCAGAGCCCCTTCTCCTCAAGCAGGCTCCATAGACCTTTCTGTGGTTTCCCCCAGCTGCTTCATATTTCCTGGTTCAGTCCATTGACAGCTTGTTTTCCCCTGTATACCACATTGCTCCAATTCACTCTGTCCTGTGCATGTCTTCCACATTTGAACCCATCCTCCTGGTGCCACCTGCACCTCAATCCTCTTCCTCAGCCTACCTGGCTGTAGTTGCAGCTATATACTTTCAAGACCTGTGACCCTTCTATGAATGTCCAGCTCATTTTTCGAGAGATCTAGACATAATGATCATTTCCCTGGCTAATTACTACCCGATACGCTGCAACGCCAATTGCTGTAACATTCCCATCTCAACCACATACCATGTACTACCTGCCTATCACTCACTAACCCCCCTCTCACCAACCCCAGTCTTCTGTCTTTCCATCTCTTCCCCCCCTAATTCTCCTCTAAGATGCCCCCATCATCCCATCCTTACTCAATGCTGCCTATCCCTAAGGCCATTCGAACCTGGGTTCATTACTCCACCCGTTGATCCACACTTACCACTTATCCCTCAGCCCTACAGTTTGCTCTTTTCCTAAGTACTCAAAATTTTTTCACTCCATCCCTCCATCTCTAATTTGGTCTCCCTTTCTCCTTGTTCCATCCACTTCTGACATATATATTCTCTCTGTCAACCTCTCCTCACTCATTTTTTCCATATGTCCAGACCATTTCACCACATCCACTTCAGCTTCCTGTGCTACTCTTCTTATTACCACATCTCTGTCCTATCATTAAAGTACTTACTTGATCAAACCACTTTACACCACATATTGTCCTCAAACATTTCTTTTCCAGCACATCCACCCTCTTGTGCACATTCTCATCTATGGCACATGTTGGCTGTATCTCTGATGCCTGTTCCCAATTGGAACTCCCTCAAGTGGGTGGCCATGGCAATAGTCTCCATAACTGTTGAACTACAGTGCTGCTTCTTAGCCTTTAGTGTCTCATCCTTAACAGGCCACTGGTAGAGGGCAAGCCTAGTGCAGTGTTTTGCAGAGGCTCCTACCTAATGTTCCTTCTGACTACTTCTGTGTAATGGTCCTTCCTATTGCTCCTGCCCACAACTTCTACTCAATGCTCCTGCCCAAATGTCTTTACATACTAAGACTACTATCTATTGCTCCTACCATTTTATCCATTCCTGTCACTACCCTGCCACATAAGAAATAGCATCCCCCTTCCTCCTTCAGCAAGGTAACACCAGGAAAAGACAAAAAAAGGCCACATTCATTCACACTCAGTCTCCAGCTGTCATGTGTAATGCACCGAAACTACAGCTCCCTATCCACATCCAGGCCCCACAGACCTTTCCATGGTTTACCCCAGACGCATCACATGCCCTTGTTTTAGTCCATCGACAACATGTCAACCCTTGTATACCACATCGTTCCACTTCACTGTATTCCTTGTATGCCTCTCACTCTCCTGTATGTTCAGGCCCTGATCACTTGAATCTTTTTCACTCCATCCTTTCACCTCCAGTTTGGTATCCTGCTTCTTGTTCCCTCTACCTCTGACATATATATATTGCATTAATTGGTATGAGCATTTTATAGAAGTAGTCAGTAGGAATATTAGGTAGGAACCTTAGCAAATGCCATGCTAGAGTTGTTAAGGGTGAGGCTCCAAAGGCTTAGAAGCAGCACTGGAGTTCTTTAGTTATGGAGACTCTATTGCTGTGGTTACCCTTTTGAGGGAGGTCCATTTGGAACAGGTGTCAGAGATATCGATAGACAGAATGCCAATAATCAAGTAATAATGTCAATAAGTATCTAACAGACAGTGGGAGACCACTCACAGATGAAATGCTTTTGAAGAAATGCATAGTGAAAGTAGATGAGGAAATTTGCCCTGATAAGTTATCATTTGTTGATGATATCATTGAAGAAGGTTCAAAGAAGAAATGGTGGGGGCTGAAGTAAGTCATAAGGTGAAAGAAAGGGCTAAGGTCTAGGGCATAAAGGAGTATGTGGAAGAAGAGGCTGTTGTTTATAATGACAAAGATGGGCATTTTTGAAGGTATGATAAGTTCAGTAGTGTTGTATTGAAGTGAATCTTGAAAGCAAAGGAAAGGAGGAGGATGGGTGATTTTTAAATGAAATGTCTAAAGATGAAATGAGGGTGTTAGACACTTTAATCACATAAGGAATGGAGGTTTAAAGATAGGTGTGGTAGTAATTAGGTCTGATACAGGGCTGTCCAAGGTGTGCTATAATGGTTCTAGCATATGGAGAGAATGATTGAAGAAGGGAGACTGAAGAAGGGGATATACATGTCAAAAGTGAAAGAAGCGAAGGAAGTAGGAATCCGAATAAGCATTGGGGCCTGAATGTTCACGAGGATGAGAGGTGGGCATTTGATAGAATGAATTGGATTGATTTGGTATTGAGGCAATGTGCTGTCAATGGGCTGAACCAGGGCAGATGATGCATTGGAGATATACCATGAAAAGGTCAGTGGGGTTTGGCTGTGTATAGTAGGCTTTAGTTTTAGTGCAGTATAGATTGCGGCCAGAGATTGGATGTGTGCTAGTGATCCTGTTATTGTATTGTTCCTGATATTTCTTTGCAAAGGTGGGAAAGGCTGTTAAGTATAACAGAGAGTTATAAGGAACTCTTAAGACTTCAAATCAAGTTTCTGGCATCCTTTGATATAGTTTCTTCTTCTGAGTTTTTCACTTTAATCATTTACTGAAACCTGGAAGAAGTTTATTAAATTCAAGTGGTACAAATTGGAAAGAAGTCTTTTAGTAGAGAGAAATGAAAAAGATCAACATTTTGTTGTCAGGTCTGGATGGTAAGGTCTTTTCAACACTTAGATGACAACAAAGATCATATGTTTTCTGGGGTACTGACACATGATTAATTAACTTGGAAAATAGTTTTGTGACAGTAGTTGATAAGTCAGTCTGTTTAATGGGAGCAGGGTATTCAGAAATGTCTGTTAGAAGAGGTTTTAAAGATGTGTGGGAAGAAAGGCTGAAAAGATTTGCAAGGAATGAGTGGAACTAGGCTTAGGGTAATTACAAAAATCAGTTTGTGTTTGTATTTTCAAGAATCATAATTAGCTGATATATATGCAGAAACGTTTTTGACACTGATTACCTATGAAGATCTTTGTAAACTTTGTGTTTGTCAGCAAGGATAGTAAGGAGTTGATAAATGTGGAGAAACTTTGTGATTATTGACTCATAAAGACCACCTTTAAAGCATACTGATGTGGAGATGAACATCTAATTTTTTTTGGTGAATTTTTAAGATGAAATTTGGGTAGTAGGTAGTAAGAAGGTAGGTAAATAAGAACATAGAGAGGAGCATTAGTTAGAAACATTGGGTAGAAGTAGTAGGAACATTAGATGGGAGCATTAGGTAGTAGTAGGTTGGATCATTAAACAGGAACATTAGGTTGAAACATTAGGTAGGAGCCTCTGAAAACACTACACTAGAGTTGCCTGTTAAGGGTGAGACACTAAAGGCTAAGAAGCAGCATTGGAGTTTACCAGTTATGGAGACTCTTTTGCTGTGGCACCCCCTTGAGGGAGTTCCTGAAGGGAACAGGCGCCAGAGATAGATAGAATAGATGCACAGCACGAGTGAATGTGATGATGATTAACTATTGTTTCATATTTCAGCAATGGCAATATCTCCATGGTTGCAGTCCCTCTCAAGTTTCTGTGGGGCTGTCTATAAGAAGTACATAATTGATTTAGGTGGCATACTCCAGTTTGTTGGCAATCAGCTGAAAGCTGAAAAGTCTATTGACCTTTTAATTTTGCGAGAGATCGTCCAGAAAATGGGTGGCACAGACACCCTTGAAGATCTGACCTCTGAGCAGGTAGTAACCGTGTAAATTTTCTTAGTATTTTAGCAGTCTTGATTTTATGATTGAGTGATTTGGAGTATGGTAAAGCTACAAGATATTTTAGATGCAAGATCCTATTGTTTACTTTTTATTTGAACAAAGTAATACTCATATTCTCTTGTAAGCAAATGTTTTTTCTTGGCTTTAGTTCATTCTTTCTGGTATTAAGCCTGAAAGCATATTCACACCCTTGATCTTAATCAATTCATTTTGGTATTGAACCTGAAATTTTGTGAAAATTTTTAACTATTTAGTAAATTTTTTCACAAGAATAATATTGTTTAATTTTCTTTAGCTTGATGCTATGTGTGGGGGTGAACTACTGCGACGAGAGGCAGGTCAGTATCAGCAAGAAAGAAACACAAAGAGATCTTCCATACGTCTCAAAGAAGCTCTCTTGGAGAATAATCTAGCAATCCCCTTACTATTACTCATGGCTCAGCAGCGCTCATCTGTTGTCTATAATCAGACAGAGTCTCCTCATCTCAAACTTGTTGGGAAATTGTATGATCAGGTAAGTGGGGAAGTGATGCATCTCATTGGTGTGATCTTTCTGTTAAACATTGTGACTTTTGGTAGTAAAGAAAGATTGCCTTGATGTGGTGAAAAGTGAGAGTTTGCAAATGAAGTGTAGTCTATGGAATTTTTTTCTATGCTTTGTACAGTGAAGAAGTTTTACAGTTGTGGGGCCCCATCTCTTGAACATTCTCTGTATGCTGTCTGTGTTAACCATGTCAGGTGTTACCAGACTCCACCAGCAGGAGGTTATACTGCATGTGAAAAGTAACCTTCAATGAAACTGTGACACTGGGAGTACAGTCTTGTCAAAGAATGTCTCGCTCAAAAGGAGTCTATATTTCCCTGTTACTGGACCAGGACTCTTTCTTTGAAAGAGATCCTAGGTGACTTACTCATGTATGTTCTTCCTGCCTTTGGAGTCCCTTCTATCCTCGTGAAGCACCTACAGCTCTCAGGAGGCTGGCTACATCTACTGGTTGTGACCAGAGGTGATAGAGTGTTGCGATGTGTGTGCATTACGTGCAGAGAGTGAAGGGCAGTTATTGATGAATGATTAGATAGAGAAGTTATTGCGTGACGAGATTATTATGTGGCTGTTGGCAACTCTAGACTGGGCTGTTTTGATAACTTTTTCTTTCTTTACACCTTAAAACTTTGGAGCTCTCTGTCCTCACCTGTCTTTATCAGTAACTATGTTGTGGCACTTTTTGAATGACAGGTCTTTCACTTCCTCCAAAGTTCGTTAATACTCTTCCTTGTCTCTTCTGTTTCCTTTTCAGTAATCTCTATATTTTGTTTAAGGCCCAGCTTTGTTGTGGACTTTTGTCTATGACTGGAACCTTAAAAATTATGTATGATAAGTCTTTCTGGTCTTTAGCATAGGGTATCTATAACAACTTATGTTGCCTTCTATGTTTCTTCGCTTTTCTCCTTGTTTTTTCCATTCTGATGGTACTGTATCTGTCTCTGCCATAGATATAGCAGCTCTCATTGGTTCCCATTTCTCCTCTAACTCCACCTTGGATGACTTGATATTTCTTTACCCCTTGATGCTCTCTTACTAATCCAGTGCCTCTGCCCATAATTTCTTTTTGGCCGTTGGAAAAGTGTTTCTCTCTCTGGACACAAGCAAGGCTTATGGTCCTGATGACATCCGTCCCTGCGTACTGAAAGAGTGTGCCTCTGAACTTGCCCCTGCGCTTGCTCATCAGTTCTGTTTCTGTTTAGAAATAAAAACTTTTCCTTCTCCTTGGAAGCATGCATTGATACATCCCATCTCGAAGAAAGGTGACTGTTCTGACTCCTCTATCTATTGTCCTATTGCTTTGACATCTACCATTTTCCCTCCTCAACTCCCATATCCTTAGACACCTCGAAAATCACATTCTTCTCTCAGATCACCAGTATGGCTTCCATAAGGTGAGATCCACTGAAAGACTTTGCAGAGTCATGTGTAGTTGCCCTTGACATATCCAAAGCTTTTGACAGGGTGTGACATTATGGTCTCATCTCTAAGCTCCCCTCTTTTATTTTACTCCTTTTTATTAACCTTTTCTTCTCCAAATGTAATCAAATGCACTCGTACACTGACAGTTCAACACTGCATTCATCCACACCCTGCAATTCTGCTCCTACTTCTCTCAGCCAATCTGCGTCTTGTTTTGACACGGCTTTCTTAATAAAGTCTGACTTGAACAGGATTCCTCAGTGGGGTAAACGAAACCAAGTTAAGATTAATGCCTCCAAGAACCAGTTTTTACCCATCTCTATTGAAAACTCCTCACAACTCTCGTCTCCTTTAATGGTTCTGTAATTCCACCTCTTGACTCAATAAACATACTTGTTATTACTTCAACATCCATTCTTTCTTGGAAACCCCATATTACGGGAATAGCTGTCTATCTCTGTGAAAACGGGTGTCCTGTTCAGATGTCGAAACTTCTTTTCTTCTGAACTGTTGCTCTGTTTACACAAAGGATTGATTTGTCATTGTACAGAGTAGTACTTACATCTGGGGTGGCTCTGGCTCTGCATCCTTACTTGACAGAGTTGAATTGAAAGCTGTCCAACTTGTAAACAGTCTGGGCTAACTTCCAAACTTGACCATTGTTCCCTGTGCTGCAATGTTGGTTCACTTTCCTCCTTCTCTAGGTATCATAGTACTTTGGTATTTACTCCCGAGAACTGGCTGCTTGTGTGCCCTACCACTAACTAGACCATGCAGTATTCAGATAGCTGCTGTGTCACATGATTACTGTGTGCCATCAGCAACTCAAGGGTGGGCTGTTTTTATAACTGCTTCTTTCCCTGCCTGTCGAAGCTTAGGATCTCTCTTCCTTCTCATGTCTTTCCCAGTAATTATGACCTGGCACATTTTAAAAGACCGGTGTTTTTTGCTTCCTCCAAACTTCATAAGCACTTTCCCTTGTCTTTTCTTTTTCCATTTCATAATTCTTTCTATATTTCAATTAAGGCCATGCCTTGATGTGGACTTTTGTTAGTGACTGGAGCCTTTAACATAAAAAAAAATCATCTACCACTCTTATACTCTTTTTGAATGGATGACTTTCTTAGTTTCTTGTAATGTCTTTTGGTTGCTCTGTCCACATGTCTCAGAGAACTGTACACTATGTCATCAATCTGCTTAGAGAATTTAAAGGTTGTGATCAAGTTACTCCTTACTCTTCTGTCTTTCATGATGAGCAGATTTATAGCCTCTAACCTTTCCTTTTAACTCAGCCTTCTTAATTCTGGTACCATTGTTTTTGCTATCCTCCAGTCTTTGTGCTTCTTTAGATGTGTTGACCAAACTTTAGTCCAGTTTTTGCCTTATGCATGATATGATCAGCTTGCTGAATAATTCCTTAGATATGACAGCCAGAGACTGAGTGTGAATGAATGTGGCCTTGTGTGTCTTTTCCTATCACTACTTCGCGCATGTGCGGGAGGAGGGGGAGCCATTTCATATGTGGTGGGATGGCAAGAGGAATGGATGAGGGCAGCAAGTATGTATATGTACATGTGTATATATGAATGTCTGTGTATGTATATGTGTTTATACATTGAAATGTATAGGTATGTGGTAGCGCAAGGAAACAGACGAAAGAAATGGCCCAACCCCCATACACACGTACATACACACGTCCACACACGCAAATATACATACCTACACAGCTTTCCATGGTTTACCCCAGACGCTTCACATGCCTTGATTCAATCCACTGACAGCACGTCAACCCCTGTATACCACATCGCTCCAATTCACTCTATTCCTTGCCCTCCTTTCACCCTCCTGCATGTTCAGGCCCCGATCACACAAAATCTTTTTCACTCCATCTTTCCACCTCCAATTTGGTCTCCCTCTTCTCCTCGTTCCCTCCACCTCCGACACATATATCCTCTTGGTCAATCTTTCCTCACTCATTCTCTCCATGTGCCCAAACCATTTCAAAACACCCTCTTCTGCTCTCTCAACCACGCTCTTTTTATTTCCACACATCTCTCTTACCCTTACGTTACTTACTCGATCAAACCACCTCACACCACACATTGTCCTCAAACATCTCATTTCCAGCACATCCATCCTCCTGCGCACAACTCTATCCATAGCCCACGCCTCGCAACCATACAACATTGTTGGAACCACTATTCCTTCAAACATACCCATTTTTGCTTTCCGAGATAATGTTCTCGACTTCCACACATTTTTCAAGGCTCCCAAAATTTTCGCCCCCTCCCCCACCCTATGATCCACTTCCGCTTCCATGGTTCCATCCGCTGACAGATCCACTCCCAGATATCTAAAACACTTCACTTCCTCCAGTTTTTCTCCATTCAAACTCACCTCCCAGTTGACTTGACCCTCAACCCTACTGTACCTAATAACCTTGCTCTTATTCACATTTACTCTTAACTTTCTTCTTCCACACACTTTACCAAACTCAGTCACCAGCTTCTGCAGTTTCTCACATGAATCAGCCACCAGCGCTGTATCATCAGCGAACAACAACTGACTCACTTCCCAAGCTCTCTCATCCCCAACAGCCTTCATACTTGCCCCTCTTTCCAGGACTCTTGCATTTACCTCCCTAACAACCCCATCCATAAACAAATTAAACAACCATGGAGACATCACACACCCCTGCCGCAAACCTACATTCACTGAGAACCAATCACTTTCCTCTCTTCCTACACGTACACATGCCTTACATCCTCGATAAAAACTTTTCACTGCTTCTAACAACTTTCCTCCCACACCATATATTCTTAATACCTTCCACAGAGCATCTCTATCAACTCTATCATATGCCTTCTCCAGATCCATAAATGCTACATACAAATCCATTTGCTTTTCTAAGTATTTCTCACATACATAGGTATGTATATGTGTGTATTTGGGTGTGTATGTATATACATGTGTATGTGAGGGGTTGGGCCATTCTTTCGTATGTTCGCTTGCGCTGCCTTGCTAATGCGGCAGACATTAACAAAGTATAATGAATAAGAATATAAATTAATGATAATGAACTTTAATATTATTTTAATATTTGCTTGTAGACAATCTATCTATCTATCTTTTTTTATAAACACAATCTCCGTTTCTTGCATCAGCAACGTAGTGCCAGGAAACTGACAAAGAATGGCCCATCACCTCATGTACACATGTATATATATCTATCTGTCTAAATCACTGATGCCTGTCCTAGCTGGAACTCTCTCAAGAGGGTGGCCACAGCAATAGTCTCCATAACTAGTAAACACTTCTTAGCCTTTAGTGCCACACCTTCAACAGGTCACTGGCAGAGGGCAACTCTACAGAAGTGTTTATAGATGCTCCTACCTAATGTTCCTATTGATTACTACTACCAAATTCTCCAGCCTATGATATTTACCTACTACTCCCACCATTTGCTAACAGGCAGTTAGTCTCCTTAATCTTAATCTTACCACAACATCAATAAACAGATTAAACAGCCATGGTGACATCTCACACCCCTGTTATAGACCAACCTTTACTGAAACTACTCACCTTCTTCTCATCATTCTATTTCTCTAAATATTTCTCACACAAATACTACAAAGCAAACTTGATGCTTACATCCTGTACCTTTCTTGAAACCACATTAGCCCTTCCAAATCTGATGCTTTGTGCATGCCAGCACCTCTCATACAACATACCAGATACACTTAACAAAATTATACCTAAGTAATTTGAAAATTCACTTTAGTCTGCCCTGTCATTATACGGTGGCATTATACAGGCATTCTGCCAAATCCCAGGCATCGTACACCTGGGATGATTGTAGTGTTATGAGATGAGGTGGAGTAAGTAATGGTTAAATGTTTAGTTGTGGGATGTCAGAAAAAGGAAAAAAATCTGGATTTGCATCTTAGAATGGGATGAATTAAATACTTTGAATTGGTTTTATCATATGGAGTGGATGCATGATGATAGGTTGCTGTAGAAAATATACAGGAGCAAGGTAGAAGGAAATAATGTGAAGGGAGGTGAAAATGAGTGGAGAAAGGACCCTGGAAGGTTTGAGGGAGCTTGAGTATGCTCGGGAGTGTTTTTGGATGTGTCGTCCTGGAAACATTTCTGTTCTGGTGAGAAAAGAGAAAGAGAGAGATGAAAATAGACTGGCTAGAGATTTAGTACAGAATAGTAATTCCAAATATTTTGTGTGTTGTCTTATGTGCTTTATCATTTATTTGAGCAGTGATATTATTCATTTGTATTCCAGTGTCAGGACACCATGGTGCAATTTGGCTCTTATCTTTTTCAAGTGGTGACTATTGAAGAGCTTAATGACCGCTTGCCTAGCATAGGCACCTTATTGTCAGACTGTCACATCAATGCAGATGTTGCATTCTTCCTTGCCCGTCCACTTTTTGTACATATGCTTAATGTAAGTATGCTCCTTTCATAGTATTCAATAGATGTTTAAGTGAGATTGTTTTCATGAGTCATAGCTCATTTGATGTAGTTTTGGAGTACACAGGCATTGTTTGATGTTATTGCTCCACATTAAGCAGACCTCTTCTTGCATAGGATGTGCCTATCTGTGGAAGTAAGATGGTATAAATGAAAATGTTTTCATCTAAGGTTTGTTGTTAACTGACACTGTTGTGCATCAGCACTGGTTGATTGGACATCTTTATTGTGCCAAGGGTTAACTTTAAAGATAAACAGAATACAGAGAAAGATATTTCAGAGGAGGAACGAAGAAGAGGAATGCAGCTGCTAAAGTTGGAAATCTTAAGGGTACAGATGGAGTGTTCAGTGAGATGGTGAAGCATGGAAGTGAAACTGCTTTGAAGTGGGTCTGGAAAGAGTATGTGGAAGCATGGAGAAGTGACCATGTGCCTGACAAGAGGATGAACACAGTAATTATCCCCTGGGATGATTACTCTTGCAAGATTTATCAGAGTAAAGAAAGTCCATCTCAATTCTCATTTCTTGCATTAGAGATTACAAGACTTGTTTGGAGTGCACTAATAATTGGGACTGCATGCTTATCCTTGGCACGTATCACTGTTGTCTTTCTCTTGTCTAGTTGTTCTTGATGAAAGGCACTGAAGTATGTGGTTTTTCATCACTCTTTCAGAGACTTTTATTATGTATAATATCAGTGGCCCTGTATTGCTTTGATGGTAGTTCATTTACCCCTTTGTATAGTGGTGAAATTTGTGCTACTTTGTGAATGTCTGCTATGTGCTTTCACCCAGACTCTCACCCAGACTCTGTCTCATTGATATCACCTTTGGATTTGCTGTTGTCATCTTTTTCTTTTTCAGAAAGGTTACTAGGGTTCCATCTGGCCCAGATGCTGCATTCTCTTTAACATTGAAATGGTTGCCATCATTGATGTTTTAACTTTCTCCACTTCTGTATAAATTTCTAACTGAATTATTTATATCTATAGAGTATAGAGGTTTTTCATTGTTTAGAAGGTGTGGGGAAAATATTGCTCTTCACAGTACCCTTATAGCGACCTTTGTAAGTGTAAGGCTGTCAACTGCAGGTCGTACTTGCACTGTGACCCCATGGAAAGTACATGGGTTTTTGGCTGACCAATTTATTAGGAGGAACACTTACGATATATTTTAGATTGTGAGGAAAGCTAGAGACAGTAGTATGAGAAATGAGAAGAAAAAAGTGGCTTAAAGAATGATTTTAACAGGATTATGTAAGTCTCACACTCTTCCTTTCATATTTTTCTTTGAGCTTTTCTTTTCTGTGTTTGCTTGCCTCTTGTCTTTTTGTATTTTTTCCACCTTTTTTTTTTTAACATGTTTGCCATTCCCGACTTAAGGGAGGTAACACCAGGAACAGACAAAGAAAGGGCCTCATTTGCTAACATCCATAATTCTCCAAAACTAGAGTCCTCCCCTCCACAATCAGGCCCTGCAGACCTTTCTGTGGTGTCCTCTTGCTGCTTCATATGCTCAGGTTCAGCCCATTGACAGCACATTGTCCCCTTTAAACTACATTGCTGTGTCTTTAGGTATTTTCTGTGTTTCACTGTATATTCCTATCTCTTGGCATTATTCTACAAACTATGTTTTACCTTCTTGTAGACTGTTGTTGTTTTGAGATCTGTGTTGCTGCTTTGAGGTCATCATTCTAGTTTGTATTTATTGTTTGTTCCTTGATAGTGCCCCCCCCCCCTTTTTTTGTATGATTGAATTTTGGAACTCAGTTCATTAGCGTATATGTTTGCTTCTTCAAGTTCTAAGTAGGTTTTTTTTTGCCCCCAAAGGATGTACATGATAAAGACTGATATAAAGAGAAGTTTGATTACAATTCTGGGTCAAGAATATACTGAAAAGGTCTGTTGGGTTTGTATGTGATTAACATAGTTTCACCTTTTTTTAATGTTCAACTCTTCATATTATTCATGTTAAATTTCTCTACAGTCAAAGTATGACGAGCTGAGACGGCAAGATAAAGGTGAAAAGAAGCTGACTCTAGAACAAAAGAAACAGCGCTACATAGAGGCTTGTAATGAAGTGTTTGTGCCCATTGTTTCCAGCATAAGACCCCACTTCAGCATTAAAGTGAGTTTTTATCCCTTTTGTAGTAAGTTTGTGTACAGATATTTCTCCGTATTGTGTAAGAGTGGTGAATGAATGGAATGAAATATCTGAGGACATGGTTAATTCAGATAGTATATATAAATTTATAGAAGTTGTATGATAGTGGAGTGTTCAAGAGACAGCACCCCATGAGTTTAAAACTCCCTCCCCCATACATTACAAATAGGAAGTTAATATTTGGTAGTAGCAGAGGTCAACTTGGCTGGGATGGAGTCCTATCTTAAAGTATATTTATTTATTTATTTTGCTTTGACGCTGTCTCCCGTGTTTGCGAGGTAGCGCAAGGAAACAGACGAAAGAAATGGCCCAACCCACCTCATACACATGTATATACATACACGTCCCCACACGCAAATATACATACCCATACATCTCAATGTACACATATATATACACACACAGACATATACATATATACACATGCACACAATTCACACTGTCTGCCTTTATTCATTCCCATCACCTCCTTGCCACACATGGAATAACATCTCCCTCCCCCCTCATGTGTGCGAGGTAGCGCTAGGAAAAGACAACAAAGGCCCCATTCGTTCACACTCAGTCTCTAGTTGTCATACAATAATGCCCGAAATCACAGCTCCCTTTCCACATCCAGGCCCCACACAACTTTCCATGGTTTACCCCAGACGCTTCACATGCCCTGATTCAATCCATTGACAGCACGTCGACCCCGGTATACCACATCGATCCAATTCACTCTATTCCTTGCCCGCCTTTCACCCTCCTGCATGTTCAGGTCCCAATCATTCAAAATCTTTTTCACTCCATCTTTCCACTTCCAGTTTGGTCTCCCACTTCTCCTCGTTCCCTCCACCTCCGACACATATATCCTCTTGGTCAGTCTTTCCTCACTCATTCTCTCCATGTGCCCAAACCATTTCAAAACACCCTCTTCTGCTCTCTCAACCACGCTCTTCTTATTTCCACACATCTCTCTTACCCTTACATTACTTACTCGATCAAACCACCTCACACCACATATTGTCCTCAAACATCTCATTTCCAGCACATCCACCCTCCTGCATACTACTCTATTCATAGCCCACGCCTCGCAACCATACAACATTGTTGGAACCACTATTCCTTCAAACATACCCATTTTTGCTTTCCGTGATAATGTTCTCGACTTCCACACATTCTTCAAGGCTCCCAGGATTTTCGCCCCCTCCCCACCCTATGATTCACTTCCGCTTCCATGGTTCCATCCGCTGCCAGATCCACTCCCAGATATCTAAAACACTTTGCTTCCTCCAGTTTTTCTCCATTCAAACTTACTTCCCAATTTACTTGACCCTTTACCCTACTGTACCTAATAACCTTGCTCTTAAAGTACATTCACTAATTTCATGTAATAATGTTTGTTCTCTGAACTGAAGAACTCATCATGACATGATAAAGGAAGCTCTTGTTTTGTTAGATAGCATATTACATCAGTAGACCATTTCAGAATCTCTTCTTTTTAACTTGTTTGTTATATCAGCATACTAACTTTTTCTTTGTTTCCAAGCATCTTAAAATTCTGGAAAGAGTAAATAAGTAATTTAGATTTTTTATGTATCTTGTCCCATAGTTAAATGGTTGAGATCAGAGGACATGTGTCTATTCCAGACAACTTTCTTTTAAGAACTGTGAACAAAGCTAGAAGAAACTTCCGTGTTGCTTACTGTAGCCAGTCACTAATTCCACTGTTTCATCCTGTGAAATGGAAAAATGTCTTGTGTAATTAAGTTTTTTGTCTTTATGTTAGAAAGCATATTTGGAAGTTCCAGACAAGGCTTATCTTTCTTTGCAACTTTCAACTTATCGTGATTGATTTGGATTGAAAAAGGCACTCCGTGTAAATTCAACACTATTTCTCAGAGTGTAAGATCAGTAAGAATGTCATTAAGTTTCTAAAAGTCACAGTCAGTTTTAAATACTGAAAATCACATCTTCACACTTAATGTAGATGAAATTTAGAACAATGCTAGCTGTGGGAGTCACACAACTTGTTCACTGCTCAGCTATCATCTATTATATACCCCATCTTTTTTTCTGAGTACCCTTATGACAGCTTCATATTATGTAAGATAAAGTTTGTGTTCATTGCTCAGCTCAGCTGCAGCTAATATCAGCCAACAGTTGCTGTGGCAGTTGCACAACTGGTTCACTTTTCAGCTTCCAGCTGTTAGAAATCCCATTCTTTCCTTCTGGGTACCCTTATGGTAGATTCATATTTTGTATGATTAAGTGTGTGGTCACTGCTCATCTCAGCTGCAGCTAATATCAGCCAACAGAAAAGTAGAGAGATGACAGCTGAAGTTGAAAGTTTGTGTTGATGCATGTAAAACATTATATTGATTTTTTCATATATAGATGGAATTACTAAATCATCAGATATATTTATTCATGCTGTCAATGGATTGAACCAGGGCATGTGAAGCGTCTAGGGTAAACCATGGAAAGTCCTGTGGGGCCTGGATGTGGAAAGGGAGCTGTGGTTTCGGTGCATTATTACATGACAGCTAGAGACTGAATGTGAATGAATGTGGCCTGTGTTGTCTTTTCCTAGCACTACCTCGCACACATGAGGGGGGAGGGGGTTGTTATTTCATGTGTGGCGGGGTGGTGATGGGAATGAATAAAGGCAGACAGTATGAATTATGTACATGTGTATATATGTATATGTCTGTGTGTATATATATATGTATATGTTGAGATGTATAGGTATGTCTATTTGCATGTGTGGATGTGTATGCATATACATGTGTATGTGGGTGGGTTGGGCCATTCTTTCGTCTGTTTCCTTGCGCTACCTCGCTAATGTGGGAGACAGCGACAAAGCAAAATAAATAAAAGATGAATAAAATATTTATTCATATAAATAGAATTATATCCCTGGGGATAGGGGAGCAAGAATACTTCCCACGTATTCCCTGCGTGTCGTAGAAGGTGACTAAAAGGGGAGGGAGCGGGGGGCTGGAAATCCTCCCCTCTCGTTTTTTTTTTAATTTTCCAAAAGAAGGAACAGAGAATTGGGCCAGGTGAGGGTAGTCCCTCAAAGGCTCAGTCCTCTGTTCTTAACGCTACCTCGCTAATGCGGGAAATGGCGAATAGTTTGAAAGAAAAGAAAGAATTATAAAACTGAAAGTGGATGGAGAGAGATGGGTGATTGTTGGTATATATGCACCTGGGCATGAGAAGAAAGATCATAAGAGGCAAGTGTTTTGGGAGCAGCTGAGTGAGTGTGTTAGTAGTTTTGATGCAGGAGACCATGTTACAGTGATGGGTGATTTGAATGCAAAGGTGAGTAAGGAATAATTGGTGTACATGGGGTGTTCAGTGTTGTAAATGGAAATGGTGAAGAGCTTGTAGATTTATGTGCTGAAAAAGGACTGGTGATTGGAAATACCTAAAAAGAGAGATATACATAAGTATACGCATGTAAGTTGGAGAGATGGCCAGAGAGCGTTATTGGATTACGTGTTAATTGATAGGCGCGCGAAAGAGAGACTTTTGGATGTTAATGTGCTGAGAGGTACAACTGGAGGGATGTCTGATCATTATCTTGTGGAGGCAAAGGTGAAGATTTGCAGAGGTTTTCAGAAAAGAAGAGAGAATGTTGGGATGAAGAGAGTGGTGAGAGTAAGTGAGCTTGGGAAGGAGACTTGTGTGATTAAGTACTAGGAGAGACTGAATATAGAATGGAAAAAGGTGAGAGCAAAGGAGGTAAGGGGAATGGGGGAGGAATGGGATGTGTTTAGGGAAGCAGTGATGGCTTGTGCAAGAGATGCTTGTGGCATGAGAAGTGTGGGAGGTGGACAGATTAGAAAGGGTACTGAGTGGTGGGATGAAGAAGTAAGATTATTAGTGAAAGAGAAGAGAGAGGCATTTGGACGATTTTTGCAGGGAAATAATGCAAATGAGTGGGAGATGTATAAAAAAGAGGCAGGTGGTCAAGAGAAAGGTGCAAGAGAAAAAGAGGGCAAATGAGAGTTGGGGTGAGAGAGTATCATTGAATTTTAGGGATAGTAAAAAGATGTTTTGGAAAGAGGTAAATAAGGTGCGCAAGGCAAGGGAACAAATGGGAACTTCAGTGAAGGGGGCTAATGGGGAGGTGATAACAATTAGTGGTGATGTGAGAAGATGGAGTGAGTATTTTGAAGGTTTGTTGAATGTGTTTGATGATAGAGTGGCAGATATAGGTTGTTTTGGTTGAGGTGGTGTGCAAAGTGAGAGGGTTAGGGAGAATGATTTGGTAAACAGAGAAGAGGTAGAAAAAGCTTTGCGGAAGATGAAAGCCGGCAAGGCAGCAGGTTTAGATAGTATTGCAGTGGAATTTATTAAAAAAGGGGGTGACTGTATTGTTGACTGGTTGGTAAGGTTATTTAATGTATGTATGACTCATGGTGAGGTGCCTGAGGACTGGCGGAATGCTTGCATAGTGCCATTGTACAAAGGCAAAGGGGATAAAAGTGAGTGCTAAAATTACAGAGATATAAGTTTGTTGAGTATTCCTGGTAAATTATATGGGAGGGTATTGATTGAGAGGGTGAAGGGATGTACAGAGCATCAGATTGGGGAAGAGCAGTGTGGTTTCAGAAGTGGTAAAGGATGTGTGGATCAGGTGTTTGCTTTGAAGAATGTATGTGAGAAATACTTAGAAAAGCAAATGGATTTGTATGTAGCATTTATGGATCTGGAGGGGGCATATAATAGAGTTGATAGAGATGCTCTGTGGAAGGTATTAAGAGTATATGGTGTGGGAGGTAAGTTGTTAGAAGCAGTGAAAAGTTTTTATCGAGGATGTAAGGCATGTGTACATATAGGAAGAGAGGAAAGTGATTGGTTCTCAGTGAATGACCGGTTTGCGGCAGGGGTGTGTGATGTCTCCGTAGTTGTTTAATTCGTTTATGGATGGGGTTGTTAGGGAGGTGAATGCATGAGTTTTGGAAAGAGGGGCAAGTATGTAGTCTGTTGTGGATGAGAGAGCTTAGGAAGTGAGTCAGCTGTTGTTCGCTGATGATACAGCGCTGGTGGCTGATTCGTGTGAAAAACTGCAGAAGCTGGTGACTGAGTTTGGTAAAGTGTGTGAAAGAAGAAAGCTGAGAGTAAATGTGAATAAGAGCAAGGTAATTAGGTACAGTAGGGTTGAGGGACAAATCAATTGAGAGGTAAGTTTGAATGGAGAAAAACTGGAGGAAGTGAAGTGTTTTAGATATCTGGGAGTGGATTTGGCAGCGGATGGAACCATGGAAGTGGAAGTGAATCATAGGGTGGGGGAGGGGGCGAAAGTTCTGGGAACGTTGGAAAATGTGTGGAAGTCGAGAATGTTATCTTGGAAAGCAAAAATGGCTATGGTTGAAGGAATAGTGGTTCCAACAATGTTATATGGTTGCGAGGTGTGGTCTATAGATAGAGTTGTGCGGAGGAGGGTGGATGTGCTGGAAATGAGATGTTTGAGGACAGTATGTTCTGTGAGGTAGTTTGATCGAGTAAGTAATGTAAGGGTAAGAGAGATGTGTGGTAATAAAAAGAGTGTGGTTGAAAGGGCAGAAGAGGGTGCTTTGAAATGGTTTGGTCACATGGAGATAATGAGTGAGGAAAGATTGACGAAGAGGATATATGTGTCAGAGGTGGAGAGAACGAGGAGAAGTGGGAGACCAAATTGGAGGCTGAAAGATGGAGTGAAAAAGATTTTGAGTGATCGGGGCCTGAACATGCAGGAGGGTGAAAGGCGTGCAAGGAATAGAGTGAATTAGAATGATGTGGTATACCAGGGTCGACTTGCTGTTAATGGATTGAACCAGGGCATGTGAAGCGTCTGGGATAAACCATGGAAAGTTTTGTGGGGCCTGGATGTGGAAAGTGAGCTGTGGTTTTGGTGCATTATACATGACAGCTAGAGACTGAGTATGAACGAATGTGGCCTTTGTTGTCTTTTCCTAGCGCTACCTCGTGCACATTTGGGGGGAGGGGGTTGTCATTTCATGTGTGGCGGGGTGGCGACGGGAATGAATAAGGGCAGACAGTATGAATTATGCATATGTGTACATATGTATATGTGTATGTGTATATACATGTATACGTTGAGATGTATAGGTATGTATATGTGCATGTGTGGACGTGTGTGTGTATACATGTGTATGTGGGTGGGTTGGGCCATTCTTTCATCTGTTTCCTTTTGCTACCTCCCTAACGCCGAGACACTGACAAAGTATAATAGAAAATATATAAACAGAATTATTCAGTCATTATTTCATGACATCTGTGGATGTGTGATGCACTTTTATTTTTTACCCTCATCAATCTTAAGCTTATTTCTGTGCCTGCTTTAACAATGCCATGGCTCCCATCTCTCATTTGAAGATTCTCCCCTATTTCTCTTTTTTCATCTCACCAAAACTGGTTTTTTCATCCTGAATAATGCTAAACCATTGCACCCCATACCACTTAACTTCAGTTTGCTCATAGTCGGAACATCCAGGTTTCTTTCATCAAACATAGCATGTGTCTCTCCCTCCTTTTCATCCTGGATGCAATGATGTGAACTGATACTTAAGCCTGAACCTTTGAGGCAAAATCTGTGTTTGGCTTTTTCCTCTGTTCTTGTCTTTTGAAAGTGATATTACTAGAGTTGGAGGCTTTCCAACCTGTCGCTCCCACCCTTTTTAGTTGCCATTAGTGACATGCAGAAGATATGTGGGTCATATTCTTCCTCTTGTATCCCGAAGGATAATTTTTAAATCACATTTAATTTTTAAAAACAGAACAGTCCAGAAAGTTTCAGCATTCTTTCCATGATGGGTTGAGAATGGGCTGATGATGGGGAAATTTTAAAGAGGGGAAGAAATAAAGAATGATAATTGAGTCATTTTTATAATTGATGACAGAAACTCTGTAGATGAATGGAAATCTGAATGGACAGATATTTTCTATGTGTCCATTTGAATCTCTGATGCCCATTTCCTCTGGGGGAACTCTCAACAATTCACTCCCTTTGTATTCCTTGCCATACCACACCTCTTACACACCCTTTCATTTCTTTCTTCATTTCATATAGTCACACCACATGCCCCTCACATAGCTTATTTCCACAGCCTGGATTATTGGCCTCCGTGCCTTATTCCATGTCCATGTTTCAGCTGCATAGGTCAGGGGTCAAGGTTGGAAGGACTATGCTGTCCCTTAATCCTCTCTTCACTTCCATACTTACACCTCTACCCTTCATTATTCTATCACAGGACCCAATCACTCTTCTATCCTGTACTGCTCTCTCCTTCCACATCACCACACTTACCCAAGATAGCTCCCAAATACTTAAATTCCCTCACTTCTTCCAGTCTTTTCCCCCCATATCCACTGCACAATTTAATCCTCCTTCTTCTTTCACTCTTTATGGTTTTACAGAATCTATACTTTCTCTCTGTTTCCTTTCAGACACCATTACTTTACTTTTATTTGCATTTACCATCACCTTCAATCTCCTTCACTTACACACATCATAAAACACACTCACAACCTTCTGCAACTCCTTTTCACTCTCCGCAGACAACACAGTATCATCTGCAAACAGGCTTGCCATGCGCCACAATATATCTGCCACACTCGATCTCTGTATCCCTTTTTTCTAGTTTTGCTGTCATCTCTCATCACCCCATCCATGTATGTATTAAAAAGCCATGGTAACATCACACAGCCATGCCTCACACCTACATGTATCCCCAAAACTTTTGCTCAGCTCCATCCACTCTAATACATGCATTTGTACTTCTGTAGAAGGCTTTTACACCGTTCAACAGTTTTCACCCTATACCATGTATCCTTGTCACACCTCACAAAACATTAGATGAGATAAGTAATGAAGGAATATGAGGCTGATTTTGCAGTCTTTAAAGACCTCAGTTAAAGAGTTGATATCAGTTGCATCAGTTAGGCTTAAAGATAGTTCTGATTATTTATAAAGAACTCTAATGAATGTGATTTATTTTTCAGTTCATACTGTTGTATGCCAAATTTTTCTTCCAGGTATGGGAAGACATGGACCCATCATTTTTCCTCACTTTCTGGACATTAACTATGTCTGACTTGGAAGTGCCTGTACATATGTATGAGAAGGAAATAAAGAAAATTGATCCAAATGTAAGTGTTCTATATTATTAAGGAGTTACTAGTTTACTTCCATTTACTTGAAGTTTTCATGTGTGCTTTTAGAGAAAGAGTCACATTCATGCTAAATATTTTTATTAAGTTAATAAACTTGCTGTATAGCAGGAGATTGAACTTAATTTTGCTGTTATTTATATGGAGTACATTAGAGCGAGGGTTGCCATAGTGCATTATTAGTACCTAGAATTTATAATCTCAGATATTTGTTCAAACTGTGAATGCAAGCAGGGTTTGATGGGCATTATTTGCTATGAGCTACTCATGGTTGGTAATTTTTTTATGTTAAAATGTTAGGTAATCCATTTCAATTGGGGATGATTGGCTCTGTATATTTGTGGGAGAAAACACAAGGATGTTTTTGACACTTAACACTAACATTGTAAGAAAAATTTTTGCTGGAAACTCAGTAAATGTTTTATAAAGTGGGAAAGTACAGAACTGTGTAAACCAGGGAATATCCAGTAATCACACCTCTGTCTCCATGTTGGTTTAACTTTTGTCATCAGAATACTTTTTATTAAAAGTCTTTAAATGGTGGCCCAGATAAGAAGGGTATATTGGAGGAATGTTAAATTTTCTTCCTGATTTTTTTTTTATCATCAGCCATCTACGAATAAACGGAAGAAAGAAACAGATCGTCTTTTAGCTCTGAAAGAAAAACTTCAAGAGGAGGAAAAACGTCAGAGGGAGCATGTGGAGCGTGTTTATGCTAGGTTGCAGCAGGTATGTTGATGGGAGTAGATTATGTGTAAGTATGATGTGGATTTCTTAACTGCTGACTGATAGAAATTATGTAAGAAAAATGAGAATGTATATGAACTGACAAATGCAAGATAATTGAAGAATGTGCAGCAAAGGAAGAACTTTTGTCATTTGACTGGTTAGAACAGAATGGATTGATTGAGTGTCATCATAAGTTAGACCAAAAAGAAATTCAGAATTATATACTGATTCAGGGAAAGTGTTGCACATACTGAGATTGACCTAACACTGATTTAAGTTTTTCAGTGAAAGATGTTAAAGGGTATATGGTTTGAATAGATATTGGTATAAAGTTAACAGATGCCTGCTCAAGAACAGCAAGGAATGTGTGTGGAGCATAATACGAGAGGAACATGAGAAAGGAATGAGCAGAAACCTGGATGTGAAACAGAAGCCTTCTTAGTGTGATACTGAAAATTATTTTGTCTAGATATTTTCTGTTATCTCTTTATCTATCTCTCCATTTGTATCTGTCTGTCAGTATATGTATGTCATCATTATTCCCATCTCAATTCCATGGGATGGATTTGAAAATTACACAGATATCTATGCTGACATTGATGAATTCTGTTGTTGATGGAAAAGGTTATTATATACACATTTATTCATTGGGAAAATGATATTTTCCATTTGAAAGGAAAATTGTCTTTTGCTGATCTTGCAGGTGACTTAAACATATAGTATCTGGATTATTATATTGATATATCATTGTAATTTCATATCCAGGCAAATAGTTGAAAGTTGGTTATTTTTTGGCTAGTTACCAGATAGTTAGCCATTCTGATGTAATCCGTATAAGGTAATGAGACAAGTAAATTTTCATCCTAAGGATTAGCAGGTGAATAGTTGTTTTAATCTAAGACAGGCTTGTGGTAGTTTCTTATTCCTGCATATGGAAGGGAGGTTAAGATTTTTTCTCCAGAGGATAGTGAGTGTATTAATTGATCACTCCCAAAAAGGTGAAGATATCTTGCACGTTGTTTATATCTTTATTGGAAACTGTAATGAATGATTGTTTATTCATGTGAAAGGGTCATAGAGTGAATGGTAGTTTATCCCTTACAGATAAGATGTGACTGGTAATTTATTCCTTCATATGATTGTGAGATTGGTAGTGATTAGATGCTGCAGTATTTTGTGATGAATGTAATGTACTCCTCTTTTATCCACATTATACCTATTCCTGGCCATGTTTGAATTGTTGATTTTGGCAGATCGAGTTTCCCCAACCAAACTGTGTTTAGCATAGACAAAAAGATTAGTGATCATGATGAATTCAAATTAGGAATAAATAGTCTTGCTTTAACAGTTGATATGGGGACAAGCTGTTCGCATGATTTTTTCAAAATTTTATGACACCTGCTGGTGGTATTTCTCTTACCATGGTAAATAGTCTTATGCCATGCTGTTTCTTAAAGAAATATAACCATCCTTGTGAATTTACTCACACATCTGAAGCCCCATAAGATTACTTAGCTTTTGTTGCACTTTGGTACCACTTATAATTTGGTTTAATGATGTAGCCTGTTTTATTCCTGGGAGTAGGGGAGAAAGAATACTTCCCTTGTATTCCCTGTGTGTCATGAAAGGCATCTAAAAGGGGAGGGAGTGGGGGCTGGAAGTCCTCCCCTCCAGTTTTTACTTTTTCAAAAGAAGGAACAGAGAAGGGGGCCAAGTGAGGATTTTCCATCTTAGGTTCAGTCCTCTGTTCTTATCTTTACCTCACTAATGCAGGAAATGGCAAATAAGTATAAAAAAGACAAAAAAGATTTCACTGTAAATGAGAGGAGTCCTTAAGTTGTACTGCTTTTCTTCCATCTTTATGGTTCATTGAAGACTGCATTCATTAGTACACTTTCATAATTTGCAACTTTTGTATCGAGTCATACGTGGTACAAAAACAGACCACAGCCCTTCACTAATGATGCCACATTTTCATTCTTACCCAAATGCATGAAGAGATTTGCTTTATCTTCCAGTTTTTGTCTAACTCTTTTATGCATCTTATTTAATTAAGAGCATTTATTGCATGATTAGGCTTAGGTTAGATCAAGGATGTTCACAGTTTCCTGTGTATAGGAAACATTGTAGAAAAGAAAATGCTAGATAAATGTGAATCTCAATAGGGTTATTTTGTGACAGTATAAGCACTAAGGAGATGGTAGGAAAAAGTCAACACGCTCTGTAAGTGCCTGTGCTGGCAACAGCCACAAACTTAGTTTATTGCATCTTGCATTCTTGCCCTTAGAACTGGCTTCCCCCACCTCAAAAGTAAGCATATCTGGGGGTTTTCAGTGTGATGTGTTAGAGGTAGTACAGCTGGCACTGTAGTTTATTCTTGTTTGAAGTTGGAGGTGGTCTATAATTTATTACTGCCATTAAGATGGCAGGATGCATTATATTTGCCAACAGGGTGATGAAGCAAGTCCAGTTGTATTGTGTATCCATATTGAGGGGTGAAGAAATTTTGGCTTACATGTAAATACAGCTATGAGAAGAGTAGCCGCCAATATTTACTTTAGACAAAATGTGATATGTTCCTTTAGAAGGGAGTAAGAGGAACAGTTGCATACTTTTGCAAAGGATGGTAAAGCAGTAACTAGGCCTAGAAGGCAACACCTGTTAATAGCACTTTTTCACAGAGTAAAGAACAGACACTTATGAAGTTGAATTTCATTGGTCATTGTATATTATGTCATAAAGAGATGTATATGTTTATCTTTTGTCCACATGTATTAGCATTTCATTTTCCTCATTGACAGGAGAAAGATCGATGGTTCATGCTACGTGCTGCACGTTCCCCCAAGAATGACACAGTTACTGCCTTTCTTCAGCTTTGTCTCTTTCCACGATGCACCTTTACTGCTCTTGATGCTATATATTGTGCAAAGTAAGATAATTTATTATATTGAAATTTCCTAACTTTTAACTAATGTATGGTAGCTGTATCAGATGGTTTTTTTTTTTGCTTATGTAAGCAAGAATATTCCCACATCTTGAAGCCAGTGTTGGTTTTCATGTATTTATTTATTGGAGACACCACTAATAATCTGAAAATTACTATAAAATTCTACATGATAAGAAAGTGAAGTACTTTGTGTGTTATCTGTTTTTGCTTAACCCTACAATGTCTCCAGATGGATATTTGTGTGAGCTGAGCAATCCCTCTGATTGGGGATGTTTACACATTGAGCTTTGCTCCTCCATCTCAAGGCCGCAGGCAAAGCATAGGTGATGGCTAAGGTGGCAGTGCATGATAAGTTCTTCTCGCTGTCGGTCATTCTACAGCAATGCTTGTGAGAAAACATTTCCATGAGTTTTCTTGGAAGGCAATTCATGGGCTTTTAGGAAGCTTTAGATGACCTGGCAAATGATCCTGAATTATTTGATTTCGTTGTTATTGTTTGTTCTTTGGTTTTATTTTTTTTCAGTGTAAGCTGCATTTTTGTTCACCAGAAACATGACAGAACTGATATTCATCAGGTTTAGTGAATCTAATGGGATCTTGAGCAAATTTTCAGGTTGATTTCAAGGAATTCAAGTAATGGCAAAATCTTGTATTTGCTTGCAGGTAGGAAGCCTGCTGCTTAGTATTTTTTCTTCCTTTATGTGTTTTATTATTATTATTTTATGTATTTATTTATTTTGCTTTGTCGCTGTCTGCCGCGTTAGCGAGGTAGCGCAAGGAAACAGACGAAAGAAATGGCCCAACCCACCCACATACACATGTGTATACATACACGTCCACACACGCAAATATACATACCTATACATCTCAACGTATACATATATATACACACACAGACATATACATATATACACATGTACATAATTCATACTGTCTGCCCTTATTTATTCCGATCGCCAACCCGCCACACATGAAATAACAAGCCCCTCCCCCCAAATGTGCACGAGGTAGCACTAGGAAAAGACAACAAAGACCACATTCGTTCACACTCAGTCTCTAGCTGTCATGTAATAATGAACCGAAACCACAGCTCCCTTTCCACATCCAGGCCCCACAGAACTTTCCATGGTTACCCTAGACGCTTCACATGCCCTGGTTCAATCCATTAACAGCACGTCAACCCCGGTATACCACATCGTTACAATTCACTCTATTCCTTGCACGCCTTTCACCCTTCTGCATGTTCAGGCCCCGATCACTCAAAATCTTTTTCACTCCATCTTTCCACCTCCAATTTGGTCTCCCACTCCTTCTCATTCCCTCTACCTCTGCCACATATATCCTCTTTGTTAATCTTTCCTCACTCATTCTCTCCATGTGACCAAACCATTTCAAAACACCCTCTTCTGCTTTCTCAACCACACTCTTTTTATTACCACACATCTCTTTTACCCTATTATTACTTACACGATCAAACCATCTCACACCACATATTGTCCTCAAACATCTCATTTCCAGCACATCCACCCTCCTGCCAACAACTCTATCCATAGTCCACGCCTTGCAACCATATAACATTGTTGGAACCACTATTCCTTCATACATAGCCATTTTTGCTTTCTGAGATAATGTTCTTGACTTCCACATATTCTTCAACGCTCCCAGAACTTTCGCCCCCTCCCCCACCCTATGTTTCACTTCCGCTTCCATGGTTCCATCCGCTGCCAAATCCACTTCCAGATATCTAAAACACTTCACTTCCTCCAGCTTTTCTCCATTCAAACTTACCTCCCAATTGATTTGCTCCTCAACCCTACTGTACCTAATAACCTTGCTCTTATTCACATTTACTCTCAGCTTTCTTCTTTCACACACTTTACCAAACTCGGTCACCAGCTTCTGCAGTTTCTCACACGAATCAGCCACCAGCGCTGTATCATCAGTGAACAACAACTGACTAACTTCCCAAGCTCTCTCATCCACAACAGACTGCATACTTACCCCTCTTTCCAAAACTCTTGCATTCACCTCCCTAACAACCCCATCCATAAACAAATTAAACAACCATGGAGACATCACGCACCCCTGCCGCAAACCGGTCATTCACTGAGAACCAATCACTTTCCTCTCTTCCTACACTTTCTCATGCCTTACATCCTCGATAAAAACTTTTCACTGCTTCTAACAACTTGCCTCCCACACCATATATTCTTAATACCTTCCATAGAGCATCTCTATCAACTCTATCATATGCCTTCTCCAGATCCATAAATGCCACATACAAATCCATTTGCTTTTCTAAGTATTTCTCACATACGAATATTCTTCAAAGCAAACACCTGATCCACACATCCTCCACCACTTCTGAAACCACACTCTGATATATATGTTTGTACATGGTGAAATGTATATGTATGTATATGTGCGTGTGTGGGCATTTATGTGTATACATGTGTATGTGTGTTGGTTGGGCCATTCCTCATCTGTTTCCTTGCACTACCTCACTAACATAGGAGACAGTGGTTAAGTATAATAGATAGATAAAAATATATTTCATATATCAAAAGGAATGTCTTTTTCAGTTTGACATTGTTACATTTGTATTGCCTTTAATTTTCCTATGTTTTCTTAAGATTTTTTATTGATGAGGCCATTTCTTTGTCTGTTCCTTGGGGCTACCTTGCTAATGCAGGAAGCAACAAGCATGTGTGAAAATTACTTTCTTTGTATATGTTATGAATATTTTACTGCTCCCTGGAAATGTGACATTAAAAAATCTAAACGTAGCTTTAAGATAGAGATTTTGAAGTGATTAGTGATGGAATACAACACCTTTAACCATATATGTAAATCAAAAGTAACAGTTGCAAAATTCCACTTCTCTAGGTTTTTTTTTGCTTTGTAGCCAGTTGGTGGTAAGTTTCATTTAACATTTCAAGTAAAAACAAACATTTCGTACCGTTATCCTCAAGGTATAAGGTATTTAAATCTAGATAAGATCAGTGGCAGAGCTTTTAAGCAAGTTTTGAGATGCAAGCATCTCATTCGATGCAAGATGTATTCTATTCATGTTTCTCCACTCAGTGCTGCCAAGTGCTTTCCTTTTTGAACTCAGTCTTTCTTTCTCCCTCACCTCTTTTAGTATCCTTCCCAGATGTATATTGTGATTGTACAAAATTGTCTTGGCATTGCATTACTCTTATTTTAAGATTGCTACTTTTAAATGAGGGCAGCCCTGTTTATTTACCAGTTTGTTTGTTAGTTAAAAGAATTTTTCTTAATGGCATTTGTACTATTTTCTGTGAATATATCAAATTTTCAGTGAGACATTAAGACCAGAATTGAACCCTTGAACAGCTTTGAGACCTTGAATTGTTTGGAAGTCATACAAAGAAATTTCTGTGAAAAGGAGGGATAATGTTAGCCTTTCTTTTATTATTATTATCATTGATTTTTTTCATTCATATTTGTCATTTCCGTATTAGTGAGGTAGCGACAGTAACAGATGACAATCTTTGAGGGAAAAATCCTCACGTGTCCCCCTTTTCTGTTCCTTCTTTTGGAAAAGTGAAAACAGGAGGGGAGGATTTCCGGCCCCCCACTCCCATAATCGCTGTTTCCCGCAACAGCGAGGTAGCACCAGGAAACTGATGAAGAATGGTCCATCCACTCCATATACACATCTTTATACATAAATGACCATATACGCACATATACAAACATATACATATCAGCATATATGTACATATACATACACATATGCAGACATTACGTATATACACATGCACACGTCCACACTTGCTTGCCTTCATCCATTTGTGTTGCTACCATGCTCCACAGGAAAACAGCATCGCTATCCTCTGCTTCAGTGAGGTAGCACCAGGAATACGGACAAAAAAGCCACATTTGTATTATTATTTGGGGGGTGGGGTAGCTATCAGACTTGTCAGTTATCCTATGTTTTTTATTTTCACTTTCCTAGATTTGAAATTGTGAAACCATGGAAATGAAATTTTTTGAAAAAAAATCACAATTGTTACAATAAAGATATCTCACCATACAGAAAGAAATGAAAGTGGTAGAGCTCAGAGCCTAAAGTATTCCATAAGCTTGATATTGTAATGTATTTTTTTTTTTTTTTTTTTTTTTCCCAAAGAAGAAACAGAGAAGGGGTCCAGGTGAGGATATTCCCTCAAAGGCCCAGTCCTCTGTTCTTAACGCTACCTCGCTAATGCGGGAAATGGCGAATAGTATGAAAGAAAAGAAAGAAGTATGAGATATTAACAAAATACATAAAACTTTAAACTTTATATGTAACTGTCTGTATTTAGGGAGTATGACTTGACCAATTGCTGGTTATGTTGCATTTATCATGTTTTTAATGATCAAGAAAAAAGTCAAATTATTGTCTCTTGAATTAGATACCTATAATTTCTATTACTTCCTCTCCTGTGTATCTTGTTTGTATGGGATACATTTCAAAGCAGGGAATGATATGCAATGCTGGCTTCTCAGGATTTTGAGGAAAAATGTAAGTTTTTGCATCCTTTTGTACTATGTGGTGTACAATACCTGGATATTAGTTTCATCCACACTTATCTTTCCTTTTTTTAAGTTTACCACAACCTCTGTCTTTCTAGCATTTTATGTAGTGGATAGGGTACATGCATTACCAGTGTCTTGCCATATTCAGGCTTGCACATTTTTTTTAATGTCTTCCCATATATCATACATGTGGGAGTTTGCCATGTGTCATTTTGTTATTTCATATACATGGGAAGTCTTTCCCCATATGCATAGACTGTGCCATATGCCCACACATGAATAGATGTCCAGATAAAACCTATATCTTCTTTATTTGAAAGTCACTAAGTAATGAATGCACTACTCTGGACCCTAAAACACCCTTGTGGAGAGAACAAGGAGAAGCAGGAGACCAAATTGGAGGTGGAAGGATGGAGTAAAACAGATTTTGAGCATGTCATGTGTAATGCACTGAAACCACAGCTCCCTATCCACTTCCAGGCTCCACAAACCTTCCCATGGTTTATCTCAAACACTTCACATGCCCTTGTTCAATCCATTGACAGCACGTTAACCCCAGTATACCACAGTGTTCCAATTCACTCTATTCCTTGCATGCCTCTCACCCTCCTCTATGTTCAGGCCCCAATCACTCAAAATCTTTTTCACTCCATCCTTTCAACTCCAATTTGGTCTCCTGCTTCTCCTTGTTCCCTTTACATCTGACACATATATCCTCTTTGCCAATCTTTCCTCGCTCATTCTCCCCATGTGTCCAAACCATTTCAACACACCCTTTTCTGCTCTCTCAACCATACTCTTTTTATTTCCACACATCTCTCTTACCCTTACATTAGTTTCTTGATCAAACCACATTGCACCACATATTGTCCTCAAACATTTCATTTCCAACACATCCATCATTGTTGGAACTAATATTCCTTCAAACATACCCATTTTTGCTCTCCGAGATAATGTTTTCTCCTTCCACACATTCTTCAATGATCCTAGAACCTTTGCCCCCTCCCCCACCTTGTGACTCACTTCCACTTCCATGGTTCCTTCCAGTGCTAAGTCCACTCCCAGATATCTAAAACACTTCTTTTTCCCAAATTTTTCTCCATTCAAACTTACATCCCAATTAACTTGTCCCTCAACCCAACTGAACCTAATAATTTTGCTCTTATTCACATTTACTCTTAACTTTCTCCTTTCACACACTTTTCCAAACTGGGTGAGTGTATATGAGTGGATGGGCCATTCTTTGTCTCTTTCCTGGCACTACCTTGCTGATGCAGGAAACAGCAATTAAGTACAATGATTATAATAGTAATGATAATGATGATAATAATGTATGTAATTTCCAACACATCCAACCTCCTCCGGACAACCCTATCTATAGCCTTTTCCTTGCAACCATATAACATTGTTGGAACTATTATTCCTTCAAACATACCCATTTTTGCTTACCAAGAAAACGTTCTTGATTGACCAAGAGGATATATGTGTCGGAGGTGGAGGGAACGAGGAAAAGTGGGAGACCAAATTGGAGGTAGAAAGATGGAGTGAAAAAGATTTTGTGTGATCGGGGCCTGAACATGCAGGAGGGTGAAAGGAGGGCAAGGAATAGAGTGAATTGGAGCGATGTGGTATACCGGGGCTGACGTGCTGTCAGTGGATTGAATCAAGGCATGTGAAGCGTCTGGGGTAAACCATGGAAAGCTGTGTAGGTATGTATATTTGCGTGTGTGGACGTATGTATATACATGTGTATGGGGGGGGTTGGGCCATTTCTTTCGTCTGTTTCCTTGCGCTACCTCGCAAACGCGGGAGACAGCGACAAAGTATAATAAAAAAGAATAATAATATATATATATTCACACTATTCACCATTTCCCATGTCAGTGAGGTAGTATTAAGAGCAGAGGACTGAGCCTCTGAGGGAATATCCTCACCTGGCCCCCCCTTTCTGTTCCCTCCCTTGGAAAATTAAAAACAAGAGGGGTGGATTTCCAGCCCCCTTCTCCCTCCCCTTTTAGTTTCCTTCTGTGACATGCAGGGAATACGTGGGAAGTATTTTTTTTTTCCTATCCCCAGGGATGATATATATATTTGTTTTATTTTATTTATTTTTATTGTATTATTATACTTTGTCGCTGTCTCCCACGTTAGCAAGGTAGCACTAGAAAACAAACAAAAGAATCGCCCAACCCACCCACATACACATCTATACACATAAATGCCCACACATATACATACCGATACATTTCAACGTATACATATATATAGATACATAGACATATATACACATGTACATATTCATACTTGCTGCTTTCATCCATTCCCATCGCCACCCGCCACACATGAAATATCATCCACCCACACACTTTCACACACACACACACACACACATGGAGCTTTTGTGCAGAAGTCTTGAAATCACCGATAGGTCTCTCTTCAATGACATCTTACAATAGGACATACTTGCTCCCAGATTTGAGATCGCAAATAATCTCCAGACCCCATGTCTCTTTGATCACAACTCTTGCTTTGAATCTTCAATTTTCTTCAGTTCCAATTGCTTTTATTCACAGTTAGTTTTTGCTTTCTTGCATTTTTTTCAGGGACCCTCACAGTGTAATGCAGCTCTCCCTTTGTCTCTTTCACTAGTACGTTATCTTGATGCAATGTTTTGTCCCTCAAGTCCTTTCCATCTTTTTTTTTCTATCCATAGTTCCTACACTGTCAACTCTATAACTCCATTTATATAAGATTTATGCAGTTAGATTATGGGTTAGAAAGTGAGCCATACATGGAAGACTGTCGCAAGGAAGGAGTTCGTCCTTATACCACTATATCTTTTACATTCTTACCAGTTAAGTGCTTTTTATGATATGTAGTATTGCTTTAGTCTCTATGCTTAATGCTGATTTTTTCTTTTGACTTTTAGGTTTGTGAAGATGTTGCATAACCTAAAGACACCAAATTTTTCAACACTCATCTGCTATGACCGGGTGAGTTCATACAGTTTTATATTTTTCAATTGCAGTTTTTTTATGTCTCCATTGTGTCTTATATGTAAAACAGAGTTCTTAGTACTTGCTTTTCAACTGCTGGCCATCAAGAGCCTTCCTGCTGTGAGCTATGCCTCATAATGATTTAGTTATATACCATTTACCCCTTAAGTAAGTGGCTTGCCCAGTCATATAAAACACACACCAACTCCAGAGTTTAATGTGCATATTTAGATATGATTAATTTCTTCAGAGAAGCAAATGACATTAGGTAAGATATGTCAGTAAGTTTTATTTCCATGCCTCAATTTTTTCCTGTACTCTAAGAAATCTGAACTAGATTTGTACGAATATAGCACTTATTAGAAGAGGTAATGCTCTTCTCAGTAAATTTATTCTGCATTTAACAGCATAAAGAACTCATTTATGGTGCTGTACTAATAAAACAGTTGAACCCTGGCTCAGAAAACCCAGTCATCTTAAGAAAGTAGCAGCTTTCAGTAATAGCCATCATCTGTTTACCATTTTATAGCTTCTCAAAAGAAGAATAACTTTCAAGTCATGTTCTTGGTGAATACATGAAAGTTCTGTTTACTACATCTCAATCTGAGTTTTTCCAAGTTATTCAGTTGGGCATTGTATTACTTCAAGATTTATGTTATTAGATATGAAAAGATGATACTGTAAAAGCAAGAGTAATGGTGTGCACAGTCCCCACTTTATTAACCATGTCCTTTTGTTCTGACTAGAACCCTACAAATTTTTTGATATTTTGGTATTGTCTGCAAATGTAATGAGGTGCAGCAGTGGACCATTGCTTATGGCTTATCTTTAAATTTTACTGATGAGGCTTAGTTGGCAGGATACTCACTAAGCACAAGAGATGCTGTCATCTTTATGAAGTGTTACGAGACCAGAAGATGAATAGTTTCACAATGGAGGTAGTGTGCCATCAGCAGTAATTATCTTCCTCCAAGATAATGAACTTCATTGTTTGTAAGAGGTTCACCAATGTTGAGGTCAGCATTGATTCTTACCTAAGTTTGTAGGCAGTTAGAATGACTTTGTTATAAAAAATGTTAAAAAAAATGAATTTAACTTAGCATTACGTAGTATCACTTTCTATATAAGAAGTGGAGGATGTTCCTGGAAAAATGACATATTTCTATTGAGAAATAACAACACTATTTTGCAGTGGTTTTGATTTTGTAACTACTGTTTCTGTGTACAGATAACATTACAAAATACAGTATTTTTTCATATGTGCTCACCATTTCCCGCATGAGCGAGGTAGTGTCAAGAACAGATGATGTAACTGTAGAGGAAAATTCACTTCTCCTTGCTCTTTCTTTTTTGGAATGTTGGAGAGATTCAGCAGGTGGTGTTTAGATGTGTGTGTGTTGTGTGTGTTGTTTTTCTCTCTTCTCTTCTCTATATTGTGTGTTGTTTGTTTTTTCTTTCTTCTCCTGTCTCCCGCTTTCGAGTCCAAGTAAACATATATAATAAATGCACCACCCATAATGTATATATTTTTCTTAACTGCTTATAGTCGTTCCTCCGCTTTGCAGGTTACCAACGCATCACAGACATGAAATGCCACACCATCGCCAACCCCGTATATACAATCGTCCAATCACATTCTCACTTTACCTACTGACAGTTGAAATTGGACCGGATAATGTTCGTAGGTGATGAACACGAAGGGAGCCAATCAGGTAAACGATAGTGCAATTAACTCTATCTTTTGTTGATCGGGCCTGCTTGTCAGGAGGGAAAGAGCAAGGAAAATTTATTGGCACTGTTACTAACTTTGGGTTGACTGCGCCTTGTCTTGAATCCATTACCGCATATCTGGGTAAACCTGAAAGCTGTCGTAGGTATTATATTTATTGTGTAGTATTATATTACATATTATGGTGTATTGGCCATTTTTCGTTGTTTTTGCGTACCTCCGAATTATGGGAGCAGCGACAAAAAAAAATGATATTAAATTAAAAGTATAGATTATAGTGTGATGTGTTGTGGTTTAGATAGTGGTGTGATGTGTGTGTGGATCAGGTCTTGCTTACAACTAGGGAATACAAGAAAGAATGTTTTCTACCTAGCATTTATTATGGAGTATTAACTAAATGTGAATTAGAGTATTTCTAAACTTAAATATATGTTGGCGCACAAGTTTTAAGTCATATATAGTCTTAATAGGGGTGGGCTGACTTCAGTCGTTCAGGCTATGACATTTGTGCTTTGTTTTCACTCATGCACCTTTTTTGACTCCTGCTCGTTTTTGAATTCTCCCACTCATTTATTTTTTCTGCAAATGGTCAAATGCTCTCTTGGTGTCATAATTTGAATTGGTCATACTCACACTCCTGTTGTAAGAACCCGCCTCCTCATGCAAGAGCATCTTTTGCGCTATCATCTACCCGTAGACTCATTCTGTTCCCCCCCTTGCTTCCATTGTTCGACCTTTTCATCTGTATAGTCTTCTGGTATTCTAACAGGTTCTTAGCCACTACTCACCTCTACCAACATTCACTTTCTTTGAAACCATAAACTTCATTAGCCTTCAGATAAGAAGACATCCAGTTGACCTTCAGCACATTGTGCATAGGATGTTAGATGGTTGCAGTGAGTCAGGTTTCACTCGTACCCAGTGTATTGGAGTTTAAATCTCGTACATAACATTTCACTCAAATGCCCAAATGCTTCAGTTCTGCTATTGAGTTTGAATGGAGAAAAACTGGAGGAAGTGAAGTGTTTTAGATATCTGGGAGTGGATCTGGCAGCGGATGGAACCATGGAAGCGGAAGTGGATCATAGGGTGGGGGAGGGGGCGAAAATTCTGGGAGCCTTGAAGAATGTGTGGAAGTCGAGAACATTATCTCGGAAAGCAAAAATGGGTATGTTTGAAGGAATAGTGGTTCCAACAATGTTGTATGGTTGCGAGGCGTGGGCTATGGATAGAGTTGTGCGCAGGAGGATGGATGTGCTGGAAATGAGATGTTTGAGGACAATGTGTGGTGTGAGGTGGTTTGATCGAGTAAGTAACGTAAGGGTAAGAGAGATGTGTGGAAATAAAAAGAGCGTGGTTGAGAGAGCAGAAGAGGGTGTTTTGAAATGGTTTGGGCACATGGAGAGAATGAGTGAGGAAAGATTGACCAAGAGGATATATGTGTCGGAGGTGGAGGGAACGAGAAGGGGGAGACCAAATTGGAGGTGGAAAGATGGAGTGAAAAAGATTTTGTGTGATCGGGGCCTGAACATGCAGGAGGGTGAAAGGAGGGCAAGGAATAGAGTGAATTGGAGCGCTGTGGTATACCGGGGTTGACGTGCTGTCAGTGGATTGAATCGGGGCATGTGAAGCGTCTGGGGTAAACCATGGAAAGCTGTGTAGGTATGTATATTTGTGTGTGTGGACGTATGTATATACATGTGTATGGGGGTGGGTTGGGCCATTTCTTTCGTCTGTTTCCTTGCGCTACCTCACAAACGCGGGAGACAGCGACAAAGCAAAAAAAAAATATATATATATATATATATATATATATATATATATATATATATATGTGTGTGTGTGTGTGTGTGTGTGTGTGTGTGTGTGTGTGTGTGTGCATGGTCACCTTTTACAACACACAGGGAATACAAGAGCAGTATTTTTTTTTCCCTATCCCCAGTGCTATGTACATTATTGATTATTTACATCTAAATCCAGTGAAAATTATGGCTAATATCTAAAACCTAATATCTGATAACTTCAGCTGCACATCAGTTCATTCCATCAGTCATATGTAGTCTAAATAGGGGTGGGTCTGACTTCAGTCGTTTTCAGTCTTATACCATTTGTGCCCTTTTTTTTCACCTCTTGCACCTTTCTCTTGACCTCCTGTCTCTTTCTTTTATACATCTCCCACTCAATTTCATTTTTTCCCTGCAAAAATCGTCCAAATGCCTCTCTCTTCTCTTTCACTAATACTCTTACTTCTTCATCCCACCACTCACTACCCTTTCTAATCAACCCACCTCCCACTCTTCTCATGCCACAAGCATCTTTTGCGCAATCCATCACTGATTCCCTAAATACATCCCATTCTTCCCCCACTCCCCTTGCTTCCATTGTTCTCACCTTTTTCCATTCTGTACTCAGTCTCTCCTGGTACTTCCTCACACAGGTCTCCTTCACAAGCTCACTTACTCTCACCACCCTCTTCACCCCAACATTCACTCTTCTTTTCTGAAAACCCATACAAATCTTCACCTTAGCCTTCCCAAGATAATGATCAGACATCCCTCCAGTTGCACCTCTCAGCACATTTGTGCATAGGAACTGGTGTAGTTGAGCTGGTTGACAGATTTGAGTCAGGTTTTTCCACCTCTGTATCACCCAGTTGTATTTTGGAGGTATCAAAATCATCTGTATCATCAAACTCATTTCCACTCTCAAATGCTACCAAAATGGCTTCAGTATCTGCATATTTCGTAGCCCTCTTCATCTTACCACTAATGATTAATATGGGAAGAAATACATATTTTGGAAATCATAAACTTGCACATAGAACACCATTTAGCAGCCTATTCTTTAACCCCAGGCCTATATCATCATAAAATGGAATATAATGCATAATGATCAAATGAGAGCTCATAGATAATTTACTAATAAATCAGTAATGTTACGCTAAGAATACGAGATGAATGACAAGTTAGGTAGCTGCCTGCTTTGTGCATAATCAGTCAGTAGCTGCCTGCTTTGTGCATAATCAGTCAGTTGATTGAATGTAAATAAACTACATGATATACTGTTTACCTTAAGCAGCCCCATAAAAGGATGTAAAACATGCTTATGAATATCACAGGATAATACATTGTCTGTAACTCGACTCAAGAAATAAAAACGTCAGGTTCAAATGTCACACACATGAATGCTGACATGAAAAAAAATGAATGGAAAATGGAAACACTGGCTGATTCATTTAGCTACCTCATTAGAAAACATATGTCCACTCAACAGAAAAAAATGAGTGAAAAATAAAAACAATGGCTGATTCATGTAACTACTTAGTATATGAGATCATAGTTATTAACCTTAAATGCATCAGCAGGATCGAAGAAAAGTTTTCCGTAATGCTTCACAGTTTTTTACAGACCTTCACTGAACCTAACCTGCATATCTAATTTATCAACCATGCACATGTTTTCTCAGTATTCAAGTATCATATCTGGTATCCTGATCATCTCACCAATGAGTCTTGTGGTCTTACATCTTTATTAGTTTCCCAATTTGTAATATTTTTTGCATTTGCACATAACATACATCACAATATGTGAGGGCTAGGATGTTATTTTCTTGAAACTTGTGTCATTCCCCCAGTCGTGTCCTCTCAAGTTTTGGGAAGATTTTTCTCTTTAAATGCACCAATTAACCTGCCTTTATAGTATTTTTGTGCAATAATGGGCTAATTGAGAACTTGTTTATCAGGTTTCCAGCCACATTACCAACTATGTGGAAGGGGAACGTTTAGTTGTTTGTATATTTTCTTACCAGTGTAGCCAGCCTCACATTTACACAAAACAGATTTATGCCAGATCACTGTCTCTTGTCAAGTGTGTATTGCTTGAATTCTAGATGCCCTATTAATAACAATAGGCTTGGGTCCATTGCTAGATTCTTGAATGGGAAAAACACCTCACTATGCACTCTTCAGATAGGAAAAAATAGATCTTGATTTGCTTGTATCACCATTATCTGTGAGAATAGTTTCTGAAAAGTGAATCAGTCTCAAAATCAGTTAAGAATGTTCAGCTGACATGGCTTTAGCATACAGTGGTGTGCAAGTAAATGGGTCTGTTAATCATTAGTCATTCATAAAACTTTTCTTTCTTCTGGCCCTGAAAAGAGGCCAGTGTACAGAGATACCAAGAGAAACTTAGTGAAGTGTGGCATTGGGTAAGAGTGATGAAATGAAGGGAATGGGAAGAAGTGCTTGCTTGTTTATACGAAGTGTGCTGCATGAGGGTGGTGTGCTTGTGAGAAAGGATATTAAGTGATAAGATAAGGAAGTTGGATTGCTTGTAAAAGAGAAAAAAAGAAGTGTATGGATTGTACCTGTAGGGAAGGAGTCAGTGAACATGACAGCGAATAAGAGTTAAGGAAGCATAAGTGAACTTCAGGGAGAAAGAGAAAAAAAATTAGAATGAGGTGATCATTGTGAGTAAGAAAAAACAGATGGGAGGAAGAGTGAAGAGAGCAGATGGAGAAGTAATAGCAGGCAAAGATGTGAAAAAGAGCTGGAATAAGTATTTTGAAGGACTGCGAAGAGTTCTTACTTTAATTTACTTTATATGATTTTTTGAGATTGATGAATTATTTTTGCAAACCCCTCAGAGTAGATAATTCCCACTTTTGTTTTTATATCGTGCTCATGCCTGATTCTGTTATGAACATATCTTTTGGTGGTAGGCCTTATTTTCCATTAGCTTTGGAGAAATAAAAATATATCATGCTAATACTTAGTGCTCTTTCATTAAGGTTGTAACATTATTTCATTCATATGTTAGGGAAGTCATTGTTGACTTTTGCTCTTAATGTGGTTATCTTCATCTGTTTTTGTAGTAGAATGTGTTTTGGATGTAATTTCTCAAGTTCAGACTTTCATTTCTTGTAACAGGATGGCTTTGGATGTAATTTTTCATGTTCAGGCTGTCACTTCATATTATAAGATGTTAATATTTGGAATTCAGTATTATGACAAATCATTTCTAAACATAAATTCTCTGAATTAGAGAATGAAACTAAATTTTCCTACAGATTCAGAAACGTTTGAGGTCTTTTATGTACAGCTATTTGCTATGGTGCCATTATTCATGTATCTGGCCCTTCCTGTATTCCTACATTTGGTAGCTGTATCCATGGAAGCACTTTCTTTTGGTGGGAATTATTGAATATCGGTTTTTGAATATCTTTCTGTTTCATAAGCTCCCACTGGTAGCCACTAGACTTAGCAAAATTGTACTTTGAATGTCCCAAGGGACATTGATGTTGTCATGCATGACAAGACTGGCTGATTGAAATTTTTGTAGTATATGACTATTTCAAGGTTTTGGTTTAAAAGAAGGGCAGCACTATTTATTTATTCATACAAGCCCCCTTTTTTTTTCTTTTTTTTTTCTTTTTACCATTTGTCTTCAAGGAGAAAGAGAGATTGTTCAGATCAGTTGCTTGTTGAATATACTCTTTTAGTAGGTATCTCTAGAAGGTTGTCATGTCTTAAAGCTGTGAAATATCGTGTGAATATTGCAGATGCTCTATGGCATGATGTGCACAATGGTCCTTGTGTGATTTCTTAATAATCTTGTGATAATGTCAGGTATATATTCCAGATGTACTGTGACATAACGTATACTGTGGCATCCTGCACAGAACAAGAAGCCCATAGATATGCTAGATTTCTCCTTGGAACACTGGAGACTGTTATGCACTGGCATGCATCACAAGCTAACTATGAGAAAGAGTGTGCCAACTACCCTGGTTTTGTCACAAAATATCGTGTTTCACGGCAGGAAGCTAATGATTACGTTGACTATGAGAACTACCGGCATGTTGTTCATAAGTGGCACTATAAGATAACAAAGGTGAGATTTTCCTGAGTTGCTTTTATATTGTAATAAGATACATATTATATAAGTCCCATATTGATACTTTTTGCCATGATCATGATAATTGAAGATAGTAAACTTTGTGAAATATTTTAGATTTACATCATCTGGTAACTATCTTGTGGTGGCTTTTGAGTTCTTGCTTCCAGTCCTTAAAACATCTGAGTTCAGTGACTTTGGCATTGGAATTTGAGGTTCTCATTAGCATTTATTTTTTCAGTGCAGTGTTGAAGTTATCATACTGCTTGTAACAGTAAATATTATAACACAATGAAGCACAAAAATTAAAAGTAAGGATATGTGAGTAAGATGGCTTTATTTTCACATTTTCATTCATTCTTTCCTTCTTATGAATCCATAAGTGTATTGATGGAAAATTGGCCAAGCCATTTTACAGCTAATTTGCTTGAAACTGAATGGTGAAGGTAAACTTTTTTCCATTATCTCCCAATAATTAGGCCCTGGTGACGTGTCTTGAGAGTGGAGACTATATTCAGATTCGCAATGCTATTCTTATTCTTCAAGGGATACTTCAGCATTTCCCTGCAATCACCAACCTGGCTGCTGTAATTGAAAAAAGAATTGAAAAGGTAAATAATTGCAGTTTCCTTAAACCATTTTTGCTTAACCAGAGAGGGTAAACTAGTTTGTACCATGAACTTGCATAATTCTTAAAGCCCATTTACAGGAAATACTGCTACTGTATCTTAATAGTATATCAGTGATGTATCTATAAACCAAGATAAGCAAAATTTTCTTTTCTGAAATGCTTTCATCTTACACTGTGGTAGGATATCTCATATACTTAGTAAGAAACTTTGGATGGGATAAATTGAGTCCAGTTGACTGCTTATTTGCATTTGTTTCTTATGAATACATATGTTTTAGGTGAAAATGGAAGAGCGTAATCGTCGAAATGATCTGTACGTTTTAGCTAATAGCTACTCTGGCAGACTGAAATCTGCCAAAACACATCTCATGCCTGAGACAGAGTTCCATATTGTACCTAAACGTCCTCAGGCTGCTAAGGCTGTGAATGGAACTACAGAAAACACAAATGCAACATCAGGAGGTGAATCCAAACCCACTGGGGAGGTAGTGGAAAATAAGGTAGTTAAGGTAGGTAATGAATGAAAGTATGTTACATAAAAGAAGCATGACTAAATGCATATAAATTGATTACATACTTGCCTTTTCATGTCTGCCATAATTTACAAATTCTGGAATGCAAACAGTATATTTCACTCCTCAGGAGCCTGTCCAACAAGTAGTTTGATATTCCTTTGGGAATATTGGGATCATTATCAAAAATATTTTCCATGTTAACAAAGTGGAGCCAGGAATAGACAAAAGAATGGCCTCATTCTTTCATGTTCATAATCTAGCTGTCATATATGATGCACCAAAACCACAACCCTCTATCCAAAACAAGGTCCCATTAAAAACCTTTCCATGATTTTTCTAATAGATTTGCATAACTTGGTTCAGTCCATTGACAGCATTGCTACCTGTATACCATATTGCTCTGATTCACTGCATCCCATGCAAGCCTTACACATTCCTGCATGTTCAGGCCCCAAGCACTCAAATTGATTTTTATTTCATCCTTCAATCTCCAGTTCAGTCTCCTTGTTCCCCTAGTCCACTCCATTTTTGACACATATACCCTCTTTGTAAGCCTCTCCTTAATCATTCTCAAACCATTTCAACACACCCTCTTCAGGTCCCTTTATCATACTCTTCCTGTTACCTCACATCTTTTTCTTGCTTTATCATATCTAACTCTCTTAGCCCTCCTCAGACCACATATATTCCTCAAACATTCCATTTCAAGTGCATGTGCCCCCTTTTTATCTAAAGACCACATATACTCCTCAAACATTCCATTTCAAGTGCATGTGCCCTCTTCCATACTTTTTTATCTAAAGCCCACACGTTCCATCTATACGACACCATCAGGACTACTATACCATCAGCCGTGCCTGTCTTTACCCTCACTAACAATGATTTCTTTTTCCAAGCATTCCTCAGTTTACCCTGGACCTTTGTCCCATCACTAACCCTATAGCTCACTTTAGCTTCTATAATTCCGGTTGCTACCCTGTCCGCTCACAAGTATGTAGAATATCCTAGTCCTCCAGGTTCTTTCCATTTAAACTCTCATGTCAAGTAACCTATCTCTCTCCAGTGATAAACCTAATCCCATTTTTATTGACATTTACTCTCAATATTCTCCTTTCACATGCTCCTGAACTCAAACATCAGCTTCTGCAGTCTTTCACTTGAATCTGCCATCTGCACTTTGTTGTCTGCAAACAACATTTGCCTCACCCTCCAGGCCCCTGACAGACTGCAGACCTGCTTCTCTCTCCATGACCCTTGTGTTCACCTCTCTTACCACTACATCCATATCCATAAACAAATTAAACAATCTTGGTAACATGACATCCCTGCTACTGACCTACCTTCACCTAGAACCACTCACTCTGTCTCTTCCCACTAACACATTTGGTTACTTTGTTGATAAAATCTCTTCGCTACTGCTAGCATCTTTCCACCCACAGCACTTTCCACAGAGAATTTCTGTTAATCTTAACTTATACTTTGTCCAGATCCAAATGCCACATACAAATCTTTGTGTTTCCCTTGAGTATTTCAAGCACACATTCTTCAAAGCAAACACCTGCTTCATACATCTTTTACCATCCCTGAAGCCACACTCTATCTTCAAACTGTGAAAGTTTTGCATGATGCCACCCTCTGAGTCACCACTTTCCCAAACCATCTCACCCATAGCTACTTGAAGTCAAGTGGTGAAGAAAGATACAATCCCTATTGTCAGACCTGTCAAACTGATTTGACAATAAGACTAACTTTAACGGAATGTGTTCTTTTTAATCGAAAATGGAGAGCAAATTCATTACATGGCAGATCCATGAATGAATTGCTCAGTGGCACCTGTCATATTGACAGGTTAATGAAATTTTTAAAGCAAATACTGTTTGTTATAAATTTTAACAATTGTTGTGAATTTAAAAATTATACATGTGAATGTGTGTGTGTATATATATATATATATATATATATATATATATATATATATATATATATATATATATATATATATTTTCTTTCTTTCAAACTATTCGCCATTTCCCGCATTAGCGAGGTAGCGTTAAGAACAGAGGACTGGGCCTTTGAGGGAATACCCTCACCTGGCCCAATTCTCTGTTCCTTCTTTTGGAAAATTAAAAAAAAAAACCGAGAGGGGAGGATTTCCAGCCCCCCGCTCCCTCCCCTTTTAGTCGCCTTCTACGACACGCAGGGAATACGTGGGAAGTACTCTTAATCCCCTATCCCAGGGATGAATATATATATATATATATATATATATATATATATATATATATATATATATATATTTTTTTTTTATTATACTTTGTTGCTGTCTCCCGCGTTTGCGAGGTAGCGCAAGGAAACAGACGAAAGAAATGGCCCAACCCCCCCCATACACATGTATATACATACGTCCACACACGCAAATATACATACCTACACAGCTTTCCATGGTTTACCCCAGACGCTTCACATGCCTTGATTCAATTCACTGACAGCACGTCAACCCCGGTATACCACATCGCTCCAATTCACTCTATTCCTTGCCCTCCTTTCACCCTCCTGCATGTTCAGGCCCCGATCACACAAAATCTTTTTCACTCCATCTTTCCACCTCCAATTTGGTCTCCCTCTTCTCCTCGTTCCCTCCACCTCCGACACATATATCCTCTTGGTCAATCTTTCCTCACTCACTCTCTCCATGTGCCCAAACCACATATATATCTGTTTCCCATTTCTAAAATGGGAAACAGATATATATATATATATATATATATATATATATATATATATATATATATATATATATATATATATAAATATATTTTTTTTTTTTTGCCGGTCTCCCGCGTTTGCGAGGTAGCGCAAGGAAACAGACGAAAGAAATGGCCCAACCCACCCCCATACACACGTATATACATACGTCCACACACGCAAATATACATACCTACACAGCTTTCCATGGTTTACCCCAGACACTTCACATGCCCTGATTCAATCCACTGACAGCATGTCAACCCCGGTATACCACATCGATCCAATTCACTCTATTCCTTGCCCTCCTTTCACCCTCCTGCATGTTCAGGCCCCGATCACACAAAATCTTTTTCACTCCATCTTTCCACCTCCAATTTGGTCTCCCTCTTCTCCTCGTTCCCTCCACCTCCGACACATATATCCTCTTGGTCAATCTTTCCTCACTCATTCTCTCCATGTGCCCAAACCATTTCAAAACACCCTCTTCTGCTCTCTCAACCACGCTCTTTTTATTTCCACACATCTCTCTTACCCTTACGTTACTTACTCGATCAAACCACCTCACACCACACATTGTCCTCAAACATCTCATTTCCAGCACATCCATCCTCCTGCGCACAACTCTATCCATAGCCCACGCCTCGCAACCATACAACATTGTTGGAACCACTATTCCTTCAAACATACCCATTTTTGCTTTCCGAGATAATGTTCTCGACTTCCACACATTTTTCAAGGCTCCCAAAATTTTCGCCCCCTCCCCCACCCTATGATCCACTTCCGCTTCCATGGTTCCATCCGCTGCCAGATCCACTCCCAGATATCTAAAACACTTCACTTCCTCCAGTTTTTCTCCATTCAAACTCACCTCCCAGTTGACTTGACCCTCAACCCTACTGTACCTAATAACCTTGCTCTTATTCACATTTACTCTCAGCCTTCTTGTTTCACACACTTAACCAAACTCAGTCACCAGCTTCTGCAGTTTCTCACCCGAATCAGCCACCAGCGCTGTATCATCAGCGAACAACAACTGACTCACTTCCCAAGCTCTCTCATCCACAACAGACTGCATACTTGCCCCTCTTTCCAAAACTCCTGCATTCACCTCCCTAACAATCCCATCCATAAACAAATTAAACAACCATGGAGACATCACACACCCCTGCCGCAAACCTACATTCACTGAGAACCAATCACTTTCCTCTCTTCCTATATATATATATATATATATATATATATATATATATATATATATATATATTTTTTTTTTTTTTTTTTTTTGCTTTGTCGCTGTCTCCCGCGTTTGCGAGGTAGCGCAAGGAAACAGACGAAAGAAATGGCCCAACCCACCCCCATACACATGCCTTGATTCAATCCACTGACAGCACATCAACCCCGGTATACCACATCGTTCCAATTCACTCTATTCTCTGCCCTCCTTTCACCCTCCTGCATGTTCAGGCCCCGATCACACAAAATCTTTTTCACTCCATCTTTCCACCTCCAATTTGGTCTCCCACTTCTCCTCGTTACCTCCACCTCCGACACATATATCCTCTTGGTCAATCTTTCCTCACTCATTCTCTCCATGTGACCAAACCATTTCAAAACACCCTCTTCTGCTCTCTCAACCATGCTCTTTTTATTTCCACACATCTCTCTTACCCTTACATTACTTACTCGATCAAACCACCTCACACCACACATTGTCCTCAAACATCTCATTTCCAGCACATCCACCCTCCTGCGCACAACTCTATCCATAGTCCACGCCTCGCAACCATACAACATTGTTGGAACCACTATTCCTTCAAACATACCCATTTTTGCTTTCCGAGATAATGTTCTCGACTTCCACACATTCTTCAAGGCTCCCAGAATTTTCGCCCCCTCCCCCACCCTATGATCCACTTCCGCTTCTATGGTTCCATCCGCTGCCAGATCCACTCCCAGATATCTAAAACACTTCACTTCCTCCAGTTTTTCTCCATTCAAACTCACCTCCCAGTTGAATTGACCCTCAACCCTACTGTACCTAATAACCTTGCTCTTATTCACATTTACTCTCAGCCTTCTTGTTTCACACACTTAACCAAACTCAGTCACCAGCTTTCTGCAGTTTCTCACCCGAATCAGCCACCAGCGCTGTATCATCAGCGAACAACAACTGACTCACTTCCCAAGCTCTCTCATCCACAACAGACTGCATACTTGCCCCTCTTTCCAAAACTCCTGCATTCACCTCCCTAACAACCCCATCCATAAACAAATTAAACAACCATGGAGACATCACACACCCCTGCCGCAAACCTACATTCACTGAGAACCAATCACTTTCCTCTCTTCCTACACGTACACATGCCTTACATCCTCGATAAAAACTTTTCACCGCTTCCAACAACTTGCCTCCCACACCATATATTCTTAATACTTTCCACAGAGCATCTCTATCTACTCTATCACATGCCTTCTCCAGATCCATAAATGCTACGTACAGATCCATTTGCTTTTCTAAGTGTGTGTGTGTTTGTATGTGTGTATATATGTATTTATTTATTATTATCTGTTTCCCCTTTTAGAAAGTTAAAATACAAGGAGGGGAGGGTTTCTAGCCCCGTGCTCCTATCCACTTTAGTGGCCTTCTGCAACACGTGAGGAATGCGTGAGAAGTATTCTTTCTCCCCTATCCCCTTTCATGTGTAATGCACCAAAACCACAGCTCCCTTTCCACATCCAGGCCTGACAGTACTTTTCATGGTTTACCCCAGATGCTTCACATGCCCTGGTTCAATCCATTGACAGCATGTTGACCCCAGTATACCATATTGTTCGAATTCACTCTATTACTTGCACGCCTTTCACCCTCCTGTATGTTCAGGCCTTGATTGCTCAAAATCCTTTTCAATCCATCCTTCCACCTCCAATTTGGTCCCCCAGATTCTCCTTCTTCCTTCCACTTCTGACACATATATGCTCTTTGACTATCTTTCTTCACTCATTCTTTCCATATGTCCAAACCATTTCAACACACCCTTTTCTGCACTCTCAACCTCACTCTTTTTATTACCACAAATCTCTCTTCCCCTTTCAATTCTCACCTGATCAAACCACCTCACACCACATATTGTCCTCAAACATCTCATTTCCAAAACATCCACCCTCCTCTGCACAACACTATCTATAGCTCATGCTTCGCAACCATATAACATTGTTAGAACCACTGTTCCTTCAAACATACCAATTTTTTGCTTTCTGAGATAACGTCCTTGCCTTCCACACACTCTTCAAAGCTCCCAGAACCTTCACTAACTCCCCCACCCTGTGACTCACTTCTGCTTCCATGGTTCTGTCCGTTGCTAAGTCCACTCCCAGATATCTAAAACACTTCACTTCCTCCATTTTTTCTCCATTCAAACTTACCTCCCAGTTGACATGTCACTCAACCGTACTGAACCTAATAGCCTTACCCTTATTCAAATTTACTCTCAACTTTCTTCTTTCACACACTTGCCAAACTCAGTCACCAACTTCTGCAGTTTCTTACGTGAATCAGCCACCAGTGCTGTATCATCAGCGAACAACAACAAACTCACTTTCCAAGCCCTCTCATCCACAACAGACTGCATACTTGCCCCTCTCTCCATAACTTTTGCATTCATCTTCCTAACCACCCCATCCATAAACAGATTAAACAACCATAGTGACATCATGCACCCCTGCTGCAAACCAGCATTCTCTGGGAACCAATCACTTTCCTATCTTTCTTCTTGTACACATGCCTTACATCCTTGATAAAAACTTTTCACTGCTTCTAGTAACTTACCTTCCACACCATATACTCTTAAAACCTTCTACAAGCATCTGTATCCAACCTATCATATGCCTTCTCCTGATCCATAAATGCTACATACAAATCCATCTGTTTTTCTAAGTATTTCTCCCATACATTCTTTAAAGCAAACACCTGATCCACACATCCTCTACCACTTCTGAAACCACACTGCTCTTCCCCAGTCTGATGCTCTTTACATGCCTTAACCCTCTCAGTCAATACCCTCCCATGTAGTTTTCCAGAAATACTCAATAAACTTATGCCTATGTAATTTGAACACTCACCTTTATCCCCTTTGTACAATGGCACTATGCATGCATTCCGCCAGTCCTCACACACTTCACCATGATCTATACATACATTGAATATCCTTACCAACCAATCAACAACACAGTCACCCTCTTTTTACATGAATTCCACTGCAGTATCATCCAAACATGCTGCCTTGCCGGCTTTCATCTTCCGCAAAGCTTTCACTACCTCTTCTCTGTTCACCAGACCAGTCTCCCTGACCTCTCACTTTGCACACCACCCCGACCATATGTACCATATGTAGATAAATCTTTCATGATTTTTACAGCAAACGGAAGTAACTGATGCCACCAATGGAGATGTGGATGTCAAGGAAGAGAAGGAGGATAAGGAAGTTAAAAAGGCTGAACTATGCAGGTAGGATTCTGTAACACCTTTAAGTCATTTTCATGCCCAAATATTTTATATTAGAATAAGGAATCACACTTAACTATTTTTGAATAATGTTTTGGAAATAGTTATGATATTACTAATATTTCAAGCATTATTGCGTGATTTTACTTGAATGGATAGTTTATTCTTTATTTCTTAACATTTTGTGAACTATGATATAATTATGTGCTGAGGACCAGTAGACTATGACTTATATTTATGATCTGTATTTTTTCTGTAAATTTAAGATGGACATGTGTGATATGGGGCATGGAAGGTTGCTAGACATCGTTATAATCTCGAATATATTCCCCAGGGTGGAGCTGACCTGTATCACCAAGCAGTCAGTTACCTCTGAGGAATTATAGCACTAGCATGTAGCCATCGTACTTGAAATTCACAAAGACTCATGAGATCTCAATTATCTGAGATACTGGGCTGTAATGGAATATGTTTTTTTTTTATGATAAGCTTCAGCTTGACAGTGATGAAGAGGATCTTCAAACTGATATAGAATGATAGTGACCTTAAATGTTAGGAAATAGGTAATGAGTGTAATGATAGTAGTGAGGTTGAGGTGACAGCACCTCAGTCTGTCCACATGGGTGAATGAAGTGATGTGCCTGAAATTCGGTTCAGAATGAAAATGGTGTTCCTATTATGTTTGATTTTGATGTGGCAACATCGGTAGTTATAGCTGCATGTTTATTTGTGGAGAATGGTAGTGCCAATGAATATTTTGATTTTTTTTCTTATCCCTAACTAATGTGTGTCCTTTTGACAAACAAATAGTTCCACACTTATATTGTGAAATGTGGATCTTATGAGAACCTGTTCAAGATGTCAAAGAAAAAGTACAAGTTATAGTGAATTGATATGTTCCTTTCATTATTTATGCTTATGTCACTTGTACTTAAGTGTGATCAAAATGATTATTGGGCACACACCCTCTCACTCAGATGGAAATCCTTGGGAAAACTAGGTCACTTGACTGCTACCTATTTTTTCTCAGAACACTGTACTTGATGCTGATAGAGGAGGCCTGTTTTGATTGATGTAACAAGAAAATTCAGTATTTCATTTTAAATATATAGAAATTTGGTGACTGATGAATCTAACAAGCTACCAAAGAGAGCGTAGATAAGCATATAGGTTGTAAATTTGTATGATTTTGTGGGAAATATATTGATATAACTATCAGTACAGCATATGCAAAGTGAATTTATCAAAATTGAAAATGTATCACTGTAACATGAACAAAAATGAACATTAGCAATGAATCAATTACGAGGGTAATATGTGTGTGAAAATTCACATTAGTACACAATAGACCAAGTGTGATAATTACTGTAAGCATTATTTAGGATCTGTCTGCTTCACTTTCTTACCTGGCTTGGCTAATTTTGGCCTAATTACTATGGCCACTAGTGCCCTTGACACCTCATACTTAGATGATAGGGTGAGTATAAAAGAACATGTGTTTTTCTTATGTTTGGATAGTTTGGTGTGACTGACAAAATCAGTGAAGCAGTCTACAAATGCTTAAACTGTGCCAGTAGTAGAGGTAACTGTGATATGTAGAAAAGATTTTGCTTGTGATTACCCTCTAGAATTACTAGAAATTATGATTTAATTGACTTGACCCTCAACCCTACTGTACCTAATAACCTTGCTCTTATTCACATTTACTCTTAACTTTCTTCTTTCACACACTTTACCAAACTCAGTCACCAGCTTCTGCAGTTTCTCACATGAATCAGCCACCAGCGCTGTATCATCAGCGAACAACAACTGACTCACTTCCCAAGCTCTCTCATCCCCAACAGACTTCATACTTGCCCCTCTTTCCAAAACTCTTGCATTCACCTCCCTAACAACCCCATCCATAAACAAATTAAACAACCATGGAGACATCACACACCCCTGCCGCAAACCTACATTCACTGAGAACCAATCACTTTCCTCTCTTCCTACACGTACACATGCCTTACATCCTCGATAAAAACTTTTCACTGCTTCTAACAACTTGCCTCCCACACCATATATTCTTAATACCTTCCACAGAGCATCTCTATCAACTCTATCATATGCCTTCTCCAGATCCATAAATGCTACATACAAATCCATTTGCTTTTCTAAGTATTTCTCACATACATTCTTCAAAGCAAACACCTGATCCACACATCCTCTACCACTTCTGAAACCACACTGCTCTTCCCCAATCTGATGCTCTGTACATGCCTTCACCCTCTCAATCAATACCCTCCCATATAATTTACCAGGAATACTCAACAAACTTATACCTCTGTAATTTGAGCACTCACTCTTATCCCCTTTGCCTTTGTACAATGGCACTATGCACGCATTCCGCCAATCCTCAGGCACCTCACCATGAGTCATACATACATTAAATAACCTTACCAACCAGTCAACAATACAGTCACCCCCTTTTTTAATAAATTCCACTGCAATACCATCCAAACCTGCTGCCTTGCCGGCTTTCATCTTCCACAAAGCTTTTACTACCTCTTCTCTGTTTACCAAATCATTTTCCCTAACCCTCTCACTTTGCACACCACCTCGACCAAAACACCCTGAATGGAGTTTGAATGGAGAAAAACTGGAGGAAGTAAAGTGTTTTAGATATCTGGGAGTGGATCTGGCAGCGGATGGAACCATGGAAGCGGAAGTGGATCATAGGGTGGGGGAGGGGGCGAAAATTCTGGGAGCCTTGAAGAATGTGTGGAAGTCGAGAACATTATCTCGGAAAGCAAAAATGGGTATGTTTGAAGGAATAGTGGTTCCAACAATGTTGTATGGTTGCAAGGCGTGGGCTATGGATAGAGTGGTGCGCAGGAGGATGGATGTGCTGGAAATGAGATGTTTGAGGACAATGTGTGGTGTGATGTGGTTTGATCGAGTAAGTAACGTAAGGGTAAGAGAGATGTGTGGAAATAAAAAGAGCGTGGTTGAGAGAGCAGAAGAGGGTGTTTTGAAATGGTTTGGGCACATGGAGAGAATGAGTGAGGAAAGATTGACCAAGAGGATATATGTGTCGGAGGTGGAGGGAACGAGGAGAAGAGGGAGACCAAATTGGAGGTGGAAAGATGGAGTGAAAAAGATTTTGTGATCGGGGCCTGAACATGCAGGAGGGTGAAAGGAGGGCAAGGAATAGAGTGAATTGGATCGATGTGGTATACCGGGGTTGACGTGCTGTCAGTGGATTGAATCGGGGCATGTGAAGCGTCTGGGGTAAACCATGGAAAGCTGTGTAGGTATGTATATTTGCATGTGTGGACGTATGTATATACATGTGTATGGGGGTGGGTTGGGCCATTTCTTTCGTCTGTTTCCTTGCGCTACCTCGCAAACGCGGGAGACAGCGACAAAGCAAAAAAAAAAAAAAAAAAAAATGATTTAATGGTGATTAGTTCCTGGAATCATTAGAATGTTTCAAAGATACATATATAGAGAAACAGAATGGAAGGAGAAGGTTTCATATTTTCACAGGAGATACAAGACTAGAAAATATCAGTGAGTTTCAGAGGCATACTGAAGTGGGGATGTTGGAGCAGTCCCCCATTCAGTTATGCATTACACAGTATACTTGGTAAAATGGTGTATAAGTAAGTGAGCTTGGGAAAGATACTTGTATAAGAATATGCCTTGAGAGATTGAGTTTAGAATGGCAAAAGGGAAAGATAGTAAACAAAGCTATAGGAGTGGCTGAAGAAAGACATATTTAGGGAGGCTGTGCTGGCATGTTACAGAGAAGTGTGGAGCATGCAGAAGGTGGGAGGTAGGCAGGTGAGAAAGGTTAGAGAGTGGTGAAATGACAAAGTTAAGTAGCTGGTTAGAGGAATATGTGGAAAGAGAGGTCACTATCTGGGAGGGCAAAAATAGGCATGTTTGAAGGTATAGTGATCCTGATGGTGTTGTATGGATGCAAGGAATGGGCTGTAGATGAAAAGGTACAGAAGAGAGTTAATGCATAGGAAATGAAATGCCTGAGGACTGTATGTGTTGTGAGGATGGTTGATTGGGTAATGAGTAACAGAGTAAGAGTGGGGTGTATAACAAGAAAAGTATGTTTGAAAGAGCTGAAGAGGGTATGCTGAAATGGTTTGGACATATGGAGAGAATGGGGGAAGAGAGGTTGACAAAGAGGACATATATGTCAGAAGTGGTGGCAGCAAGGAGAAGGGGGATAGGGAGAAAGGTTTCAAGTGCTAGGGACCTGAAGATGCCAGAGGGTGTAAGGCCTGCATGGGAATTCAAGTGATGTATACTGTGGGAGACTGTTGTGTGAGTGTAAGTATACTGTGAGTGGAGCAATAAGTGTGCATTACCCATGACAGTGAGTGGAGCAAAGATGCCCCATGAGCAGAGTAGGCTGTAGTGTGCATCAGGCCAAACTCTCACTTCTCACACCACCCCAGCCAAAACACCCTACATCTGCCACTCTGTCATCGAACTCATTCAACAGTCTTTCAAAATACTCACTCCATCACTACCTATTCTCACTTCCCCCCCATGCCCCCTTCACCGATGATCCCATTTTTTCTCTTGTCTTTTGCACATTATTCACCTCTTTTCAATCTTCCTAAAGTTTAATGGCACCCTTTTTTTCAACCCTTACACCTTCTTGACCTCCTGCCACTTTCTCGTGCACATCTCCCATTCATTGGCACTCCTTATGAGTATTGTTCAAATGCCCCTCTTTTCTCTTTCAATAACAACTTTACTTCTTCATCCAACATCTTAATTCTGCAACTCACTACCCTTTCTAATCTGCCCACCTCCCTCCTTTTTCATGCCACACGCATCTCTTGCACATGCCATCACTGCTTCCATAAATACATCCCATTCCTCACCCACTCCCCTCACTTCATTTGCTCTCACCTTTTGCCATTCTGTACTCAATCTCTCCTGGTATTTCTTCTCACAAATCTCCTTTCCAAGCTTGCTTACTCTGACTACTCTCTTCTCCCCTACATTGTCTCTTCTGTTTTGAAAACCTCTACAAATCATCATCTTCGCCTCCATATGATAATGATCAGACATCCCACCAGCTGCCACTCACAGCACATTTACATCCAAAAGTCTCTCTTTTACATGCCTGTCAATTGATACATAATCTAGTAGTGCCTTTTGACCACCTCTCCTACCTACGTACATATATGTATGTATATCTCACCTTTTAAACCATGTATTCCCAGTCACCAGTCTTTTTTCAGCACACAAATCCACAAGCTCTTCACGATTTCCATTCACAACTCTGAATATCTCATGCATACTAATTACACCCTCAACTGCCGCTCTACTCACCTTTGCATTCACATAACCCATCACTAATACCTGGTCTCGTGCATCAAAACTGCTGACACACTCACTCAGCTGCTCCCAAAACACTTGTCTTTCATGATCTTTCTTCTCATAACCGGGACGGCCTTTCATGATCTTTCTTCTCATAACCGGGTACATAAGCACCAATAATCACCCATCTTTCACCATCCACTTTTAGCTTTACCCACATCAATCTAGAATTTACTTCCTTACACTTGATCACACACTCCCACAATTCCTGCTTCTGGTGTAGTGCTGCTCCTTCCTTATCTCTTGTCATCTCATCAACCCCTGACTTTACTATCAAAACGTTTGCAAACCACTCTTCCCCTTTACCCTTGAGCTTTGTTTCACTCAGAGCCAGAACATCAAGGTTTCTTTCCTCAAACATATTACCTATCTCTGCTTTCTTCTCATCTTGGTTACATCCACATACGTTCAGACACCTCAATCTGAGCCTTCAAGGAGGATGAGCACTCTCACCTTACTCCTTCTGTTTCCTCTTTTAGAAATTGAAACATAATACTTTAGTTACCACTTCGGTTTTATCTCTTTATGAAGCAAAGAATACGTACAGTATGATGAAAAAAAATTAGAGAAAGAAAGAAATTTCATATTTCCCTTTCTTATACAGGAGAGCTGTCAGACATGACATTCTCTATTCCTTTTTCATATCAGCAGAATGTCAAATGTATCACCATTCTCCTGGGCCCTCAGTTTACCTAATATTTTTTTTGTTACCCTTGTGGTTGATGATGGTGGTTGATTTTGGTTAGTGTTGATGGTAGTGGTAATGTGTGGTGTTGGTGATGGTGGTGGTAATTGGTGTTGGTTGGAGGTAGCATTAAAAGAAAAGCACAGTTTAGAGGGAAGACAGAGTCATTTTCCTAGTGTTTTCAACAAGCTTTTACCTTCTGGTCATAATTATTACTAGCTTTCAAACATATCATCTGTATGCTCCTGGGAACCACAACTAACTTTCTGCTTATTTTCTGTGTTGTCTTTTTTTATTGTGGTGCTGGTGATGGTTGGTATTGGTGATGATGGTGAAATGAGAGTACAGTTTACAGAGAAGACAAAATTATTAGAAACATATGTCTTTTTCCAAAAATTTTTTTGTAGACTTTCCCCCTCATTTCTTATCACAAGCTCTCAGACACATGATCTGCATCCTCATAGGGCCTATAATTAATTTTTTGTATTTCCTGTTTCTTTTCTTGTAGTGGTGCTGGTGATACTGATGGATGGCAGTGGTGGTGTGGTAGGGATAGTTTTCATTGGAATTGGTGATGTTGATGGTCATTGGTAATTGTGGTGGTGGTGGTGATGGTTCTGATGGTTGCCATTGTTGATGGTGGTTGGTTATGATTATTGATGATGTGAGTGGTGGTGATGGTGTCAGTGGTAAGATGGTTGTGGTAGAGGCCACTCTTTGAAGAATATACGTGACATTGTATTTTATTGTAAGCTAAGCTGCACTCCAACCTTTGCTATTTTTCCTCTGCCCTGTCTTCCCTCACTTTTTCCAAAAATGTTTCTTTATACCAACTGTAACTGCATTTGGATTGATAACTGCTATCTGCAAATTTTGAGCTGCTAGCAGCTGGGAGTGAGTAGGATAATGAGTTCATCTTTATGGCAATCTCTGATTGACAAAAGGTGGTCTCAAAAGTACTAAGCTGTCATTTACATGGTTGAGTGGTTAGCAATAGTTCCTTACTGAAAATACTGAGGGTTAGAATATCCTAACTCTGATTTTCTTTAGAGAAATCCTACAGAAGTCATTCATGCTTGCAGGACACTAACTTGGAGAAAAGATTTTTCTATTATCAGGACATAATTTTTTTTTCCCCTTCTTGGCACAGGCAAAACATGCCTTAATCATGACCACCTCATATGTTGAGTGTATTTGAATTCATAACCCCAAATTTTTTTTTACAGTAAATACTCAAAAGATAAGAAGGAAAATAATGAGAAGAAAATTAGTGATGATATAGAAAATAAGAAGGAGGAAAAGGAGAGGAAGGAGAAGGAAAAAGATAAGGACAAGAAAGAGGACCGTGAAGAGAAACCAAGGAAGAGGTCTAAGGAATCTAAAAGATCAAAGGTAAATCAAGAGATATTACTTTAAAGTGTTTTTATTATGTGAGTCCTTCGTAATGTTGACAATGATTATACAGTTTTTGGAAATCCATCTTTGTTGTAGCTGTTTTTTAGCATCTACCTTGTAACTATAGAACTTCATGCTGACTGATAGTATCACTATTTAGAGGATGGGTAGTAGTGTAGTGGTAACTTAACTCGTAAAGATTCAATTTCAATATCACTAGAAGTTAAAGACTAGATATGGCTTTCATGGCATGCCCATACCACTAACCTTTGGGAATGTATATGTGATTGATTATCAGTTTTGTATTATGAGGAGAGAGTTTCATAGTTATTTACTCTATAACCTTAGGGAATGCATATGTGATTGATTATCAGTTTTGTATAATGAGAGAGTTTCATAGTTATTGCTCTGTAACCTTAGGGAATGCATATGTGATTGATTATCAGTTTTGTATAATGAGAAGAGAGTTTCATAGTTATTGCTCTGTAACCTTAGGGAATGCATGTGTGATTGATTATCAGTTTTGTATTATGAGGAGAGTTTCATATTTATTGCTCAATAGCTTAACTTTGTATATAACCCATTGTAACCTTACATACCTTGAACCCCCAGGACCCCCTTTTATGAGGCTTTTACAGAAAGAGGCTTCTCTATCTTTTTTTTTCTTTCATACTTGTTTGTCATCTCCTTCATACAAAATGAGGTAGCATCAGGAACAAAACAAACAAAGACAAGGCCTCATTTGTTCACATCTTCACTCTATCTGTCATGTACCTCGCCTATTTGCTTATCTAAAGTTTGGAAATATGCAGCTCACCTTAAACATAAGCTCTTGTGTGATTAGTTAACTAGTAAATATCATGATCTCCCAGTTCTGTGATATCTGTATTTTCAGCAGAAGGGCTGCTTAAATCCAATAAACCATAATTTATTTATTTTGTATTTGTTTTACATATGTATGATGCACTGAAACCAGACCTCCACTACCACAAACACGTCCTTCAGATCTTTCCATGGTTTCCCCTGATTATTTCATATACCCTGGTTCACCCCATTGATAACATGTCATCCCCTGTATACCACTATGCTCCGATTCTCTCAATTCCTTGCATGCCTCACACCTTGCTGCATATTTAGGCCCTAATCATTTAAAGAATCTTTCATCCTATCTTTCCACCTTCTCCTTGGTTTCCCACTTTTCCTTGTTCCCTCTACTTTGATGTCCATTCCCTCTCTTTCACCCTTTCCCTACTCATCCTTTCCATGTCCTAATGATTCCAGTACATCCTCCTTAACTCTTTCATACATACTCCTCTTACTACCACTCCTCTCTCTTGCTGTATCATTTCTTAGATTAGTCCTCTTCAAACCACACATTGTCCTCAAGCATCTAATGTTCAACACATTCACCCACTGCTATAAATCAGTCATACCCATCATTGCCCTTGAAGACAGCAACCCAACTTTCCACACATTCCTCAGTGAAAAATTCCACTTCACACATTCTTTTTCAGGTTCCAAAATTTTCGCCCCTCCCCCACCACTTGATCGCCTTTTTTAGTTCCATGGTTGCATTCATGTACATTTATCCACGTCCTCTTTGAAGTATCGTAAATACATTTCCATATGCCTCAATTTTTCTCCATTTCTATTAACTTACTACCTTCTGCCATTTTGAACAGTTCACCTCTTCATTCCTTTACTATACCTATGAAAACCTTGCCTTAATCACCATTTACTTCTTAAATCTTCTTCCATCAACTCAGTCCCTGCATTTTCACATGATACAAGTGTACAATCAAAATGACTGCTTATCACAATCACAGGCATCTTTACCCATCAGCATTGCTCTTTTCCTAATAGCATTAGTGCTCCTTTTATATCACTCTTATGGCACAGGTACCAAACAGTCAAACTATTATTAATCATCCCACCCATATTATACTGCTATTTCATTTTTGCCTGCATCAGTCTGAGGTTTACTTTTGTACACTCTTTCACACATTACCACAACTCCTTCAGCAGAAGAGGTACCCCATCCTTGGCTTGCTCCCTCAAACTAACACCTGTCTTTACCCCCACTGACATTCCCAAACCTTTCTTACCAATTACCCTTGAGCTTTGGGGCTGTAAATGAATAAGTATTTATCTTTATATATATATATATATATATATATATATATATATATATATATATATATATATATATATATATATATATATATATATATATATATATAAATATATTCTTTTTTCTTCTTTTAAACTATTTGCCATTTCCCGTGTTAGCGAGGTAGCGTTAAGAACAGAGGACTGGGCCTTTTTTGGAATATCCTCACCTGGCCCCCTCTGTTCCTTCTTTTGGAAAATTAAAAAAAAAAAAGACGAGAGGGGAGGATTTCCAGCCCCCCCGCTCTCTCCCCTTTTAGTCGCCTTGTACGGCATGCAGGGAATATGTGGGAAGTATTCTTAATCCCCTATCCCCAGGGATAATATATATATATATATATTTTTTTTTTTTTTTTTTATACTTTGTCGCTGTCTCCCGCGTTTGCGAGGTAGCGCAAGGAAACAGACGAAAGAAATGGCCCAACCCCCCCCCATACACATGTATATACATACGTCCACACACGCAAATATACATACCTACACAGCTTTCCATGGTTTACCCCAGAAGCTTCACATGCCTTGATTCAATCCACTGACAGCGCGTCAACCCCGGTATACCACATCACTCCAATTCACTCTATTCCTTGCCCTCCTTTCACCCTCCTGCATGTTCAGGCCCCGATCACACAAAATCTTTTTCGCTCCATCTTTCCACCTCCAATTTGGTCTCCCTCTTCTCCTTGCTCCCTCCACCTCCGACACATATATCCTCTTGGTCAATCTTTCCTCACTCATCCTCTCCATGTGAGCAAACCACTTCAAAACACCCTCTTCTGCTTTCTCAACCACGCTCTTTTTATTTCCACACATCTCTCTTACCCTTACGTTACTCACTCGATCAAACCACCTCACACCACACATAGTCCTCAAACATCTCATTTCCAGCACATCCATCCTCCTGCACACAACTCTATCCATAGCCCACGCCTCGCAACCATACAACATTGTTGGAACCACTATTCCTTCAAACATACCCATTTTTGCTTTCCGAGATAATGTTCTCGACTTCCACACATTCTTCAAGGCCCCCAGAATTTTCGCCCCCTCGCCCACCCTATGATCCACTTCCGCTTCCATGGTTCCATCTGCTGCCAGATCCACTCCCAGATATCTAAAACACTTCACTTCCTCCAGTTTTTCTCCATTCAAACTCACCTCCCAATTGACTTGACCCTCAACCCTACTGTACCTAATAACCTTGCTCTTATTCACATTTACTCTTAACTTTCTTCTTCCACACACTTTACCAAACTCAGTCACCAGCTTCTGCAGTTTCTCACATAAATCAGCCACCAGCGCTGTATCATCAGCGAACAACAACTGACTCACTTCCCAAGCTCTATCATCCCCAACAGACTTCATACTTGCCCCTCTTTCCAAAACTCTTGCATTTACCTCCCTAAAACCCCATCCATAAACAAATTAAACAACCATGGAGACATCACACACCCCTGCCGCAAACCTACATTCACCGAGAACCAATCACTTTCCTCTCTTCCTACACGTACACATGCCTTACATCCTCGATAAAAACTTTTCACTGCTTCTAACAACTTGCCTCCCACACCATATATTCTTAATACCTTCCACAGAGCATCTCTATCAACTCTATCATATGCCTTCTCCAGATCCATAAATGCTACATACAAATCCATTTGCTTTTCTAAGTATTTCTCACATACATTCTTCAAAGCAAACACCTGATCCACACATCCTCTACCACTTCTGAAACCACACTGCTCTTCCCCAATCTGATGCTCTGTACATGCCTTCACCCTCTCAATCAATACCCTCCCATATAATTTACCAGGAATACTCAACAAACTTATACCTCTGTAATTTGAGCACTCACTATTATCCCCTTTGCCTTTGTACAGTGGCACTATGCACGCATTCCGCCAGTCCTCAGGCACCTCACCATGAGTCATACATACATTAAATAACCTTACCAACCAGTCAACAATACAGTCACCTCCTTTTTTTTTAATAAATTCCACTGCAATACCATCCAAACCTGTTGCCTTGCCGGCTTTCATCTTCCGCAAAGCTTTTACTACCTCTTCTCTGTTTACCAAATCATTTTCCCTAACCCTCTCACTTTGCACACCACCTCGACCAAAACACCCTATATCTGCCACTCTATCATCAAACACATTCAACAAACCTTCAAAATACTCACTCACTCTCCTTCTCACATCACCACTACTTGTTATCACCTCCCCATTGGCGTGCCAATCTAATCAGCACTGTCGACGGTGTGGCTCTCGCTCCATCTACCACTGTGCCTCAAGTGAGTAGGTGGGTGAATAATGGGAACCGTTTCTTGTCCGGTGCTGATTACGTGAAAGCCGTATTTTTTTTTTTTTTTTTTTTTTTTCCAAAAGAAGGAACAGAGAATTGGGCCAGGTGAGGGTATTCCCTCAAGGCCCAGTCCTCTGTTCTTAACGCTACCTCACTAATGCGGGAAATGGCGAATAGTTTGAAAGAAAGAATATATATATATATATATATATATATATATATATATATATATTATTATATATTTTTATTATACTTTGTCGCTGTCTCCCGTGTTTGCGAGGTAGCGCAAGGAAACAGACGAAAGAAATGGCCCAACCCCCCCCCATACACATGTATATACATACGTCCACACACGCAAATATACATACCTACACAGCTTTCCATGGTTTACCCTAGACGCTTCACATGCCTTGATTCAATCCACTGACAGCACGTCAACCCCGGTATACCACATCGCTCCAATTCACTCTATTCTATGCCCTCCTTTCACCCTCCTGCATGTTCAGGCCCCGATCACACAAAATCTTTTTCACTCCTCTTTCCACCTCCAATTTGGTCTCCCTCTTCTCCTCGTTCCCTCCACCTCCGACACATATATCCTCTTGGTCAATCTTTCCTCACTCATTCTCTCCATGTGCCCAAACCACTTCAAAACACCCTCTTCTGCTCTCTCAACCACGCTCTTTTTATTTCCACACAACTCTCTTACCCTTGCGTTACTCACTCGACCAAACCACCTCACACCACACATTGTCCTCAAACATCTCATTTCCAGCACATCCATCCTCCTGCGCACAACTCTATCCATAGCCCACGCCTCGCAACCATACAACATTGTTGGAACCACTATTCCTTCAAACATACCCATTTTTGCTTTCCGAGATAATGTTCTCGACTTCCACACATTCTTCAAGGCTCCCAGAATTATCGCCCCCTCCCCCACCCTATGATCCACTTCCGCTTCCATGGTTCCATCCGCTGCCAGATCCACTCCCAGATCTCTAAAACACTTTACTTCCTCCAGTTTTTCTCCATTCAAACTTACCTCCCAATTGACTTGACCCTCAACCCTACTGTACCTAATAACCTTGCTCTTATTCACATTTACTCTTAACTTTCTTCTTCACACACTTTACCAAACTCAGTCACCAGCTTCTGCAGTTTCTCACATGAATCAGCCACCAGCGCTGTATCATCAGCGAACAACAACTGACTCACTTCCCAAGCTCTCTCATCCACAACAGACTTCATACTTGCCCCTCTTTCCAAAACTCTTGCATTCACCTCCCTAACAACCCCATCCATAAACAAATTAAACAACCATGGAGACATTACACACCCCTGCCGCAAACCTACATTCACTGAGAACCAATCACTTTCCTCTCTTCCTACACGTACACATGCCTTACATCCTCGATAAAAACTTTTCACTGCTTCTAACAACTTGCCTCCCACACCATATATTCTTAATACCTTCCACAGAGCATCTCTATCAACTCTATCATATGCCTTCTCCAGATCCATAAATGCTACATACAAATCCATTTGCTTTTCTAAGTATTTCTCACATACATTCTTCAAAGCAAACACCTGATCCACACATCCTCTACCACTTCTGAAACCACACTGCTCTTCCCCAATCTGATGCTCTGTATGGGTTTTCAGAAAAAAAGAGTGAATGTTGGGGTGAAGAGGGTGGTGAGAGTAAGTGAGCTTGGGAAGGAGACTTGTGTGAGGAAGTACCAGGAGAGACTGAGTACAGAATGGAAAAAGGTGAGAACAATGGAAGTAAGGGGAGTGGGGGAGGAATGGGATGTATTTAGGGAATCAGTGATGGATTGCGCAAAAGATGCTTGTGGCATGAGAAGAGCAGGAGGTGGGTTGATTAGAAAGGGTAGTGAGTGGTGGGATGAAGAAGTAAGAGTATTAGTGAAAGAGAAGAGAGAGGCATTTGGACGATTTTTGTAGGGAAAAAATGCAGTTGAGTGGGAGACGTATAAAAGAAAGAGACAGGAGGTCAAGAGAAAGGTGCAAGAGGTGAAAAAAAGGGCAAATGAGAGTTGGGGTGAGAGAGTATCATTAAATTTTAGGGAGAATAAAAAGATGTTCTGGAAGGAGGTAAACAAAGTGCGTAAGACAAGGGAGCAAATGGGAACTTCAGTGAAGGGCGCAAATGGGGAGGTGATAACAAGTAGTGGTGATGTGAGAAGGAGATGGAGTGAGTATTTTGAAGGTTTGTTGAATGTGTTTGATGATAGAGTGGCAGATGTAAGGTGTTTTGGTCGAGGTGGTGTGCAAAGTGAGAGGGTTAGGGAAAATGATTTGGTAAACAGAGAAGAGGTAGAAAAAGCTTTGCGGAAGATGAAAGCCGGCAAGGCAGCAGGTTTAGATAGTATTGCAGTGGAATTTATTAAAAAAGGGGGTGACTGTATTGTTGACTGGTTGGTAAGGTTATTTAATGTATGTATGACTCACGGTGAGGTGCCTGAGGATTGGCGGAATGCGTGCATAGTGCCATTGTACAAAGGCAAAGGGGATAAGAGTGAGTGCTCAAATTACAGAGGTATAAGTTTGTTGAGTATTCCTGGTAAATTATATGGGAGGGTATTGATTGAGAGGGTGAAGGCATGTACAGAGCATCAGATTGGGGAAGAGCAGTGTGGTTTCAGAAGTGGTAGAGGATGTGTGGATCAGGTGTTTGCTTTGAAGAATGTATGTGAGAAATACTTAGAAAAGCAAATGGATTTGTATGTAGCATTTATGGATCTGGAGAAGGCATATGATAGAGTTGATAGAGATGCTCTGTGGAAGGTATTAAGAATATATGGTGGGGGAGGAAAGTTGTTAGAAGCAGTGAAAAGTTTTTATCGAGGATGTAAGGCATGTGTACGTGTAGGAAGAGAGGAAAGTGATTGGTTCTCAGTGAATGTAGGTTTGCGGCAGGGGTGTGTGATGTCTCTATGGTTGTTTAATTTGTTTATGGATGGGGTTGTTAGGGAGGTGAATGCAAGAGTTTTGGAAAGAGGGGCAAGTATGAAGTCTGTTGGGGATGAGAGAGCTTGGGATGTGAGTCAGTTGTTGTTCGCGGATGATACAGCGCTGGTGGCTGATTCATGTGAGAAACTGCAGAAGCTGGTGACTGAGTTTGGTAAAGTGTGTGAAAGAAGAAAGTTAAGAGTAAATGTGAATAAGAGCAAGGTTATTAGGTACAGTAGGGTTGAGGGTCAAGTCATTGGGGGAGGTGAGTTTGAATGGAGAAAAACTGGAGGAAGTGAAGTGTTTTAGATATCTGGGAGTGGATCTGGCAGCGGATGGAACCATGGAAGCGGAAGTGGATCATTGGGTGGGGGAGGGGGCGAAAATTCTGGGAGCCTTGAAGAATGTGTGGAAGTCGAAAACATTATCTCGGAAAGCAAAAATGGGTATGTTTGAAGGAATAGTGGTTCCAACAATGTTGTATGGTTGCGAGGCATGGGCTATGGATAGAGTTGTGCACAGGAGGATGGATGTGCTGGAAATGAGATGTTTGAGGACAATGTGTGGTGTGAGGTGGTTTGATCGAGTAAGTAACGTAAGGGTAAGAGAGATGTGTGGAAATAAAAAGAGCGTGGTTGAGAGAGCAGAAGAGGGTGTTTTGAAATGGTTTGGGCACATGGAGAGAATGAGTGAGGAAAGATTGACCAAGAGGATATATGTGTCGGAGGTGGAGGGAACGAGGAGAAGAGGGAGACCAAATTGGAGGTGGAAAGATGGAGTGAAAAAGATTTTGTGTGATCGGGGCCTGAACATGCAGGAGGGTGAAAGGAGGGCAAGGAATAGAGTGAATTGGAGCGATGTGGTATACCGGGGTTGACGTGCTGTCAGTGGATTGAATCGGGGCATGTGAAGCGTCTGGGGTAAACCATGGAAAGCTGTGTAGGTATGTATATTTTGCGTGTGTGGTCGTATGTATATACATGTGTATGGGGGTGGGTTGGGCCATTTCTTTCGTCTGTTTCCTTGCGCTACCTCGCAAACGCGGGAGACAGCGACAAAGCAAAAAAAAAAAAAGAAAATATATATATATATATATATATATATATATATATATATATATATATATATATATATATATATATATATATATATATATATACTATCCCTGGGGATAGGGGATTAAGAATACTTCCCACGTATTCCCTGCGTGTCGTAGAAGGCGACTAAAAGGGAAGGGAGCGGGGGGCTGGAAATCCTCCCCTCTCGTTTTTTTTTTAATTTTCCAAAAGAAGGAACAGAGAAGGGGGCCAGGTGAGGATATTCCCTCAAAGGCCTAGTCCTCTGTTCTTAACGCTACCTCGCTATCGCGGGAAATGGCGAATAGTATGAAAAAAAAAAAAAAAAAAAAAAAAAAAATATATATATATATATATATATATATATATATATATATATATATATATATATATATATATATATATATATATATATATATTATCCCTGGGGATAGGGGAGAAAGAATACTTCCCACGTATTCCCTGCGTGTCGTAGAAGGCGATTAAAAGGGGAGGGAGCGTGGGACTGGAAATCCTCCCCTCTCGTTTTTTTTTTTAATTTTCCAAAAGACGGAACAAAGAAGGGGGCCAGGTGAGGATATTCCCTCAAAGGCCCAGTCCTCTGTTCTTAACGCTACCTCGCTAACGCGGGAAATGGCAAATAGTTTGAAAGAAAAATATATATATATATATGTGTGTGTGTGTGTGTATATATGAGTGGTTGGGCCATTCTTCATCTGTTTCCTTTGCACTGCCTCCCTGGTGCGGGAAACAGCAATTAAGTATAATAATGATTATAAAAGATATATTTCTTTCTTACTTATTCGCCATTCCCACTTTTGCAGTGTAGCCCCGGGAATAGACTGAGATAAGGCTTCGTTTGCTCATACCCATTTTGTGCCTGTCATGTGTGATTTTTCAAAAACCACATCCTCCATTCACAAGTAGACCCCAGAGATCTTCCCATGGTTTCTTTCAGCTATTTTTCGTGCCCTTGTTCAGTCCATTGAAAGGATGTTTCCCCATGTATACTACATTGCTGCAATTCACTCTATCCCATGCATACCTGTCACTATTCTGCCTGTTCAGGCTTTGAGTACTCAGAACCTTATTCACTCTATCCTTCAATCTCCAATTTGGTCTCCCTTTCTTCTTTTCCCCTTCACTTCTGACACATATATCCTCTTTGTTTACTCTCCTCTCTTATTTTCTCCATATATCCACCTACACCTCTCTCACACCCTATCAGAAAATTTCTTAGTCAACCAACTTTGCACCAAATATGGTTCTCAGACATTTCATTTCCAACACCTTCATCCTTTTTTGTACATCGTCATCGATAGCCCATGCCTTACATCCATACAGCCCTATTGAGACTACTGTACCTTCAAATACACCCATCTTTACCCTCCTAGATGGTGACCTCACTTTCCACACATTCCTCAAAGTACCCAGGACATTTGCCTCTTCACCCACCCTGTGACTCACCTCAGCTCCTTATGGTTCATTTTGCTGCCATTTCCACTCCCAGATATCTAAAACATTCCACTTCCTCCAAGTTTTTCCATTCAAACACCCCTGTCTCCTTGCATTGTTAAACCTAATAACATTGCTTTTATTCACATTTACTCTCAACTTTCTCCTTTCACACACTTTCCCAATCTCAGACACCAACTTATGCAAATTCACACTTGACTCTACCATCACTGCTGTCATTGATAAACACCAACTTCTGCAGTTTTACACTTGAATCTACCATCACTGCTGTCAATGATAAGCAGCAATTGATTCGCCCCTCAGGCCTCCCTCCTTGAACAGACTTCATACCTGCCTCGCTCCCCAAGAACTTGCATTTACCTCCATCACCACCCAATCCATAAATAGAGTAAACAGCCATGGTAGTATCATACACCCTCTCTGCAGACCTGTCTTCATCTGGAACTACTCTCCCTGTCCTTCACAATATTGTCATAAGTCAGGATGATTCTCACAATATTGTCATAAGTCAGGATGATCATGAAATAATTGGTAGATGCTCTAGTAAAGATTTTTGAATATTAGAGTCACTTTTTATTTAACTGTCAAACTCCACTGAAACAGCACCATGTGTTCAATATGTTTAACCATAGTATGTGTGATATTAGGACAATAGTTTTTCTCTTCCTCCTAAAGATAAAGGTTCCTAGGAACATCTCTGCATTTGAAGAACCTTAAATGAACAGTCACAAATTATCGTGGATAACAACTGCTGTTCGTTGTTTTGAAGAACATTTCAGTTAACTTCTCATTTTTGTTGTGGCATAGATAATAGCTATTAGTTATATACCAGCCTTACACTTTGTAGCCTTAGAAATGATTCATGCATCATTCAGAATTTCTTTGCTTCTTTTTTACAGTATGAGGATGAGGACTTTGGTGAACCAGAGCGAGATGAGCGATCTTCTGGAGGCATGACAGAACGGGAGCGGGAAAGCAGTGTTACATCCAATACATCATCAGCATCAACTAAGATGGAACCACCTGAGGCTTCACCAAGAGGTAATATATATATTTTTTTTTTTTTTTTTTTTTTTATACTTTGTCGCTGTCTCCCGCGTTTGCGAGGTAGCGCAAGGAAACAGACGAAAGAAATGACCCAACCCCCCCCCATACACGCGTACATACACACGTCCACACACGCAAATATACATACCTACACAGCTTTCCATGGTTTACCCCAGACGCTTCACATGCCTTGATTCACTCCACTGACAGCACGTCAACCCCTGTATACCACATCGCTCCAATTCACTCTATTCCTTGCCCTCCTTTCACCCTCCTGCATGTTCAGGCCCCGATCACACAAAATCTTTTTCACTCCATCTTTCCACCTCCAATTTGGTCTCCCTCTTTTCCTCGTTCCCTCCACCTCCGACACATATATCCTCTTGGTCAATCTTTCCTCACTCATTCTCTCCATGTGCCCAAACCATTTCAAAACACCCTCTTCTGCTCTCTCAACCACGCTCTTTTTATTTCCACACATCTCTCTTACCCTTACGTTACTTACTCGATCAAACCACCTCACACCACACATTGTCCTCAAACATCTCATTTCCAGCACATCCATCCTCCTGCGCACAACTCTATCCATAGCCCACGCCTCGCAACCATACAACATTGTTGGAACCACTATTCCTTCAAACATACCCATTTTTGCTTTCCGAGATAATGTTCTCGACTTCCACACAGTTTTCAAGGCTCCCAAAATTTTCGCCCCCTCCCCCACCCTATGATCCACTTCCGCTTCCATGGTTCCATCCGCTGACAGATCCACTCCCAGATATCTAAAACACTTCACTTCCTCCAGTTTTTCTCCATTCAAACTCACCTCCCAATTGACTTGACCCTCAACCCTACTGTACCTAATAACCTTGCTCTTATTCACATTTACTCTTAACTTTCTTCTTCCACACACTTTACCAAACTCAGTCACCAGCTTCTGCAGTTTCTCACATGAATCAGCCACCAGCGCTGTATCATCAGCGAACAACAACTGACTCACTTCCCAAGCTCTCTCATCCCCAACAGACTTCATACTTGCCCCTCTTTCCAGGACTCTTGCATTTACCTCCCTAACAACCCCATCCATAAACAAATTAAACAACCATGGAGACATCACACACCCCTGCCGCAAACCTACATTCACTGAGAACCAATCACTTTCCTCTCTTCCTACACGTACACATGCCTTACATCCTCGATAAAAACTTTTCACTGCTTCTAACAACTTGCCTCCCACACCATATATTCTTAATACCTTCCACAGAGCATCTCTATCAACTCTATCATATGCCTTCTCCAGATCCATAAATGCTACATACAAATCCATTTGCTTTTCTAAGTATTTCTCACATACATTCTTCAAAGCAAACACCTGATCCACACATCCTCTACCACTTCTGAAACCGCACTGCTCTTCCCCAATCTGATGCTCTGTACATTCCTTCACCCTCTCAATCAATACCCTCCCATATAATTTACCAGGAATACTCAACAAACTTATACCTCTGTAATTTGAGCACTCACTCTTATCCCCTTTGCCTTTGTACAATGGCACTATGCACGCATTCCGCCAATCCTCAGGCACCTCACCATGAGTCATACATACATTAAATAACCTTACCAACCAGTCAACAATACAGTCACCCCCTTTTTTAATAAATTCCACTGCAATACCATCCAAACCTGCTGCCTTGCCGGCTTTCATCTTCCGCAAAGCTTTTACTACCTCTTCTCTGTTTACCAAATCATTTTCCCTAACCCTCTCACTTTGCACACCACCTCGACCAAAACACCCTATATCTGCCACTCTGTCATCAGACACATTCAACAAACCTTCAAAATACTCATTCCATGTCCTTCTCACATCACCACTACTTGTTATCACCTCCCCATTTACGCCCTTCACTGAAGTTCCCATTTGCTCCCTTGTCTTACGCACCCTATTTACCTCCTTCCAGAACATCTTTTTATTCTCCCTAAAATTTACTGATAGTCTCTCACCCCAACTCTCATTTGCCCTTTTTTTCACCTCTTGCACCTTTCTCTTGACCTCCTGTCTCTTTCTTTTATACTTCTCCCACTCAATTTCATTTTTTCCCTGCAAAAATCGTCCAAATGCCTCTCTCTTCTCTTTCACTAATACTCTTACTTCTTCATCCCACCACTCACTACCCTTTCTAAACAGCCCACCTCCCACTCTTCTCATGCCACAAGCATCTTTTGCGCAATCCACCACTGATTCCCTAAATACATCCCATTCCTCCCCCATTCCCCTTACTTCCATTGTTCTCACCTTTTTCCATTCTGTACACAGTCTCTCCTGGTACTTCCCCACACAGGTCTCCTTCCCAAGCTCACTTACTCTCACCACCTTCTTCACCCCAACATTCACTCCTCTTTTCTGAAAACCCATACTAATATATATATATTGTGTAAATAAAGTATGGATTTATAATACTGATTTTTATGTTGAAGAGGGGGGGATGAAAGAAATGATGAAAAAGACATATTTCACAAAAGAAAATTTAGTCTTGAATTTTTCATTGCTCTTTAATTATATTGTATTTATTTTCTTTTTTTTTTATATCTACAGGGTCAAAGCGACGCAAGACTGAACATAGCTCCAAGGTCAGTATGAGGGTTGTGCGTGACCCATAATAGTATTTACAGTGTTAGTGTTAAGGGGAAGGTGTGTTTCATCAAGATGTGCTGCTCCTGCTGAGAGCTCCACCAACCTGCTGCCACTGCCACTCCCAGTCCTGCTTCTGCTGCCGATGTCATTGCTGCTGTCACTGCCACTGCCCTTGTCAGGCCTGACTCATGTTCCTCCCTCCTTGGTGAGAGTACCATTTCCTGCTACCTCAACTTGGCTGTTCAGCAATATGATATTGATTGATGGATTGATATGTTCCACTACCATATTTGGCAAATGGATTCATGCCCTTTTGAGCTTTTTCCATCACCGCTTAGTATTCTGACATGGAAATTTGTTTCATTCATCAGAAGAACTGCAAAAGACAGTGAACATTGATGGAAAGTATCTACCACAGTATAATAATATGTTCAGTCATACGATTTTGCTCAGTAACGATATGAAAATGTACAAACAGTATAACAAAGACTAGAGTTTGAATCCTCTTCCTGCAGTACATTTATTAGATTTATCAGCAGTGCCTCCGTCCTCTTTCTATAGAATATCAGATATTTAGATAGTAAAAGTCACCTTGAAGTAGATTGGAAAGAATGAACAAGAAGTACAAGTGCCATTCCTGGCATGTCTTCCCTGGTCCCATCTTATGCCAAATCCCACATCATGGCATACTTGGATTAAGAAAAAGTCAGCTGATCGATTTGACAACGTACATCATCAACTGTATATTACATGACGCTTGGATAACTTCATCATCTCTGTTGTGCCAAGTTTGTCTGGTGTGTAAATTGTTGTTGGAAATTTTCTGTAACCAAGCTGGTGGCATCATCCGAAGCATTCAGGCATCATCGTTCATCTCAAGTTACCAGATACCAGCAGAATTGAAAGCTAAAAGCAGCATCACAATTGTTTGTTTTGTATGTGTGTACATGTGTCTCAGTGTGTGCATGTAAGTTAGGGGGATAGGTAAGATAAGAGGGTTGCTTTTCATATGTGTGAGATAAATGTATGCTTTTTATTTTTATGAAATTAGCAGATTTTGCTTTAGATTCTTTGGTATTGTCATACATATTTATGTGTATAAAGTATCATTGGGTTTTATGCCTTGTTTTATATGCATTATTCAATCCTGTTTTAATCCCTTATTTTGGTGTATCAAATAAGGTGCTGATTCCAGACCGTAGAGTAGTCATCAAGAAATTTTGGAAAGTTAATATGCTTCATACCAATGCCTAATTTTTTATTGTATCACATTCTTGTTAGCAAAAAAAAGATAATGTAGTCAAGTGTCTTTGATAAGATTCCATGAGTGGCCCTACACCCACATATGGTGTCATTCCTTTAAGTTCTACCTACCATTGCATTGAATATTATGGCATAACAGTACAGTGCTATGCCACTTAGCTATGATGATGTATAATATTGTTTAGAATATTCTTTCTTGTTGGATATGGTCTTATTCATTGTTTACAGTAATCAGGAGTGTGTTAATTGAAGCAAACAAAGGAAGGAAATGTTACTGAAGGTCCGATACAGTATCAGTTACCTTACTATTTTTTATCAAAATACAGGGAGCTGTGGCATATAATAACAAAAAGGGTTTAGAATTTTGCAGAAGTTGTAGGAATTTCATCACACTAAAAGAGGCTTCTAAAAGAAAATGAATAACAAAGACAGATAATGAAACATTTCAAATGCATAATCACAGCTATATTACTGAAAGGTACTTGTCCCTGTGCCTTATGTCTTTATGTTGAAGACAAACAGTTATGCAAATTGACCAGCAGTGTTGGATAATTTGACACACAAACACCCTGTGTCATTTTATGAAACCCGGGATTTGTGCCATTCAACAAAAGTCTAGTTGACCTGGATTTTGAGTGTATGTGGTAAATTGGAAATCATATTTTTGGTATGAATATGTAAGTTTAGATGTACATAGTTATATTTTTAATTATGAATGTAGCATTGCTAATTTATGAATGTTTTTGCTTTCTACCAATTCTGTAAGAAGAAACATAAGATCATTGGCTACTTATTTCAGAAGTCGGTAGAGATTCCTAGCGGTGCTAATTTCATTAGCTAAGGAGAAGCAAGACTGTAGTTTACGTACGGTGATTACCAATGGATATTCCTTGATGTGAAGACCATGCAGCCCTCTGCATATCCCACTTCACTAATCACCATTACTCATGCCTTGTTATAAGACCATAACATGCAAACAAGCAGGTTGGGCATACAGTTGTGTGAGGCTGTAATTTGAGAGCAATATATGCTGCGTAGTGTTTATCCATATTTTGAAAGTAACCTCAGTTTGCCATACTCATATGTGGTGCCATAAAACAAAACTACTATTTGTCATTCTTCAACAATTATTATCTTGTCACTTTAGAATTACTGACATACCATGGAGTCAAATACTTAGAATGTCATACATGTATCCAATAAGCTTCTGATTAGAACAGAGGCTTATACAGTTTGTAGTAAAGTTGACATTTTGTACAGTTTTGTACAGTTAGACTTGAAAATGTCTTAATATTTATGATATGTGTACTATACATTTTGAGGAAGCATAACAGCACACTGTCTTCAGACAAGATTAGCTTTACCCTCTGTGTATGCTTATTATTTCAGATTTATCTAAAATTCTCATTTTCTTTTATCCAAGCAGGATAATTGGATAAAACATGAATTAGAAGATTCTCCCTTTTAAAAAGGGATCAGACTTTTACTATGAGCATGAATCAGTCCCCTTTTTTATGTGTACTCGCATAGTCCCAAGATGAGATAGGTATTAGTTAAAGGCATGAAGCAGCAGCCATGGATATTACAGTTCTCATTGGTGAAGAATTTTTGCTCTCTTCATTTTCGTAGCCTTTTGCATTTTTATCAGAGGGAATTATTATTTAGTTTACCTTAGAAATCTTGTGCTGACTAATCAGTAATGGAAAATTTTTTGGAATCACCCATCATGTGGTTTAAACTTCCAATATAAGGCATTGCATTTTTCTCACACATTGTTTCTCTCTATTCTTTTTTAAAGTTTTAGATTGAAAGTACAACTAGTCTTGAGTACAGGGATTATATGAAGTATGAATTGTGACCATAGTACAAAATATTTTATTTTACATATGTTGTGTTTTGGAATATATAGTAAATAACAGATCATACATGACCCTTTTATCACATCAAAGTAGTGACTGACTTATGCTAAGCCTGCAGCATATTGCATAAAAAGCCTTGATGGTCACAAGTAGAATATCTCCCTTTTTATGAAATGTTACTTGTTACATATGTTAAGTTATTCTTCATGTCCGTAATGATACTCTAGGAGATAAAAGAATGTATAGGACAAGAATGTTATGCTGATAAATTCTGGTCTGAAAAGTGGATTTGTAAATAAAAGATATGGATGAAACATACTCATGACTTCATCATGGCTGTACCTTGAAGCCTATTGACAATTTTGATGTGATTTAATGACTTTGCCATATATGCCAGCAAGAGGATGTGGTTATTGTATACTTTACGGCAACTGAATCATACAGTTACTCGGAGTTATAAAAGATTGAAAGTTTTTACATAATTTAATTTTCTTTGAACCTACAAAAGCCAGTTACTTATGATGATGAACTCTTTCAAAAGTTGAAGATAATTTGTGTCTAAAGTGAAAGAAGAAAAACTTGCCTCCTTACTGCCGTATATGTAACTTTCAAGTCATATTGCTTTTAAGAAAAGGATATTGATATTAAGCTACAGTAGATTTATGCATTTACATGACTGAAATGGAAGAAACGGTGCTGTGAGACATTATTAAGAGATATTTGAACTGACTGTTTCTAAACGCAGTAAGGTTGACCGATGGTGAATAAAGTGCAGTATTGATGGTGTGAAGACGTTTATAGAATTTAGATTGATGAGTACAACATGTATTAAGAAAATATTACTTTGTAAATGTACTTTTAGGTCTCCTTGTGTTATGGCATTGTAGGGTGTAATGCTTAAATGTGTCATCCTCTGATGCCTGAAGGGTATGTCTTTGAGTATTACAAGTCAGTGAGTATGAATGATGTTTTGAATTCACAGTTTGCTCTAACTAGAGTTTTCATAAATTTGTACAGTTGTGTAATAATATATCAGCACCCATTTAGGGTTATTTTTTTAGTTTACTTACTATGTCACAAGTGCCTAAGGATTGTTGTTCCACTTTCAAGTGTTTCCTGGTTATAGCTGGTAAAGTTAGTGCTCCATTGTCCATAAATTGTATTGGTACAAGGAACAAAATGGTCTGTAGTGAAATTTGCATTTTTGGAAAAGTTGACCATGAATGATGAATCTTGCAGTAGAGGATTTTTCATAAAGAATTTAGTTGAACCTTAAGGTTACAGATGAAACTCATCGTTTCATGCTTTATGGAAGATGCATTCATGAATTCAATTTTGAAAGAAAGGAAATTACTCTCTTCATTCTTTAAGCACTGTGATATTACAACCAAAAGTATTTTTCTTGATAGTGATTTGTAGAGATGTGTATCCGGTATTCTTTAAGAACAAGAAAAAGTGTCATTTATGAAAGAATGACTTCATTTGAAGTTAGTTTTGAAAGAATTAGTGTTGTCAATGAGGATATGTAACCCATCAAAGAAGAAAAGATTAAGAGAATTAGTTCTTAAGATATTTATGAAAAAGGAATATCTTAGAGGTTGCCATGAATGAAGTGAGTGAATTTTTGAAAATTCTTGTTCACTGTCATACAGTATTCAGAATGTGGAAAATGATACAGGAAAAGTGTTAATTGTGTAAGAGCTGTAACTGATAGTGTAGATGAAAACTAGTATGTTATCTTGATCAGTTTTTTTATGAGCAGAAGCAATAAGAAGAGGAGAGAGGTAATGCAAAAGATTAGATCAAACAATCATACAGACTGTGATAAATGCTTAAAAAATGGTTGTGCTCAAGGCAGCAGTGCACATCTAGATAGCAGGGCAGCTGGTGTGTGTTGCAGTATGCGGGGGAAAGATCTTAAGTAGCAGACTTTAGGAGGCTGTATAGACAACGTGTATGACAGACAAGATAATGCTGAAAAACGCTTAGGCCAAGAGGTAGGTGATGATATATTTATTTCATGAGTTTTTTCTTTAGATAGATCTTTATAAATAATATAGCAGTTTCTGATTATAGATTATTTGTTATTTTGTCACTTTTTTGACTTCTCAATTTGACATATGTGACTTTTCATCCTGATGCCATTTGTATGTCCAAAATTTGTTTTTTTGGCTGTAATCAGGATAACAGTCCTTTGTGTGATAGACTTCCAAACTGTGTTTGTCACTATTTACTCTCCAGTAGTCCATTGTGTATGCACAAAAGCTCCTACAGTGCCTGAGTAGACACAATCCACTCATGAGATTTTGATAATTGTTTGTAAGCAATTCATCTGATTTTTATTTAGGTTTTAACCTATCAGTTGTTCAATTCAAGAGAAATGTACCCCTTCCCATATGAACACACGCAAAAACAAATCCTTACAATATGTGAAATGTCTGGGGTAAACCATGGAAATGTCTGTGGGTCCTGGATGTGGATAGGGAGCTATGGTTTTGGTGCATTACATATGACAGCAAGAGACTGTGTGAACAAATGTGGCCTTTTTTGTCTGTTTTCCTAGCGCTACCTTGCTGAAGCAGGGGCAGCGATGCTGTTTCCTATGTAGCGGGATTGTGCCAGGAATGGATGAAGGCAAGCAAGTATGAATATGTACATGTGTATATATGTATATGTCTGTGTATGTGTATGTATGTATATGTATGTATGTGTTGATGTGTATATGTATATGGCAGCGATGTTGTTTCCTATGTTGTGGGATTGTGCCGGGAATGGATGAAGGCAAGCAAGTATGAATATGTACATGTGTATATATGTATATGTCTATGTATGTATATGTGTATATGTTGATGTGTTTATGTATATGGTTGTGAGACATGGGCTATAGATAGGGTTGTACAGAGGAGAGTGGTTGAGAGAGCCGAAGAGGGTGTGTTGAAGTGGTTTGGACATATGGAGAGATTGACAAAGAGGATATATGTGTCAGGTTAAAGGAACAAGGAGAAGAGGGAGACCAAATTGGAGGTGGAAAGGTGGAGTGAAAAGGATTTTCAGTGGTTGGGGCCTGAACATACAGGAGGGTGAGAGGCGTGCAGGGAAGTAGTGCAAATGACTGGGAGATGTATAAAAGAAAGTGGCAGGAGGTTAAGAGAAAGGTGCAAAAGGTGAAAAAGAGGGCAAATGAGAGTTGGGGTGAGAGGGTATCATTAGATTTTAATGAGAATAGGGGAGAAAGAATACTTCCCACATATTCCGTGCATGTCGTAAAAGGTGACTAAAAGAGGAGGGAGCAGGGGGCTGGAAATCCTTCCTTGCTGTTTTACTTTTCCAAAAGAAGGAACAGAGAAGGGGCCAAGTGAGGATTTTCCCTCTAAGGCTCAATTCTCTGCTCTTGATGCTACCTTGCTGATGCAGGAATTGATGAATGCATGGCAGAAAGAAAGAATAAAAAGATGTTTTGGAAGGCAGTAAATAACGTGCGTAAGATGAGAACAAATGGGGACATTGGTGAAGGGGGCAAGTGGGGAGGCAACAACAAGTACTGATGAAATGAGGAGATGGAGTGAGTATTTTGAAGGTTTGTTGAATGTGTTTGATGATAGAGTGGCAGATATAGGTTGTTTTGGTCAGGGTGGTGTGCGAAGTGAGAGGGCCAGGGAGAATGGTTTGGTAAAGAGAAAAGAGGTAGTGAAAGCTTTGCGGAAGATGAAATCCGGCAAGGCAGCAGGTTTGGATGGTATTGCAGTGGAATTCATTAAAAAAGGTGATGACTGTGTTGTTGATTGGTTGGCAAGGATATTCACTGTATGTATGGATCATGTGAGGTGCCTGAGGATTGGCAGAATGCATGCATAATGCCATTGTGCAGAGGCAAAGAGGATAAAGGTGAATGTTCAGATTACAGAGGCATAAGTTTGTTGAGTATTCCTGGGAAATTATATGGGAGGGTATTGATTGAGAGGGTGAAGGCATGTACGGAGCATTAGATTGGGGAAGAGCAGCGTGGTTTCATAAGTGGTAGAGGATGTGTGGATCAGGTGTTTGCTTTGAAGAATGTATGTGAGAAATACTTAAAAAAACAGATGGATTTGTTTGTAGCATTTAAGGATATGGAGAAGGCATGTGCTATGGTTGATAGAGATGCTTTGTTGAAGGTCTTAAGATTATATGGTGTGGGAGGTAAGATGTTAGAAGCAGTGAAAAGTTTTTACCAAGGATGTTAGGCATGTGTGCAAGTAGGAAGAGATGAGAGTGATTGGTTCCCAGTGAATGTTGGTTTGTGGCAGGGGTGTGTGATGTCCCAGTGGTAGTTTAATTTGTTTATGGATGGGGTGGTTAGGAAGGTAAGTGCAAGAGTTTTGAAAGGGGCAAGTATACAGTCTTTTGTGGATGAAAGGGCCTGGAAAGTGAGTCAGTTGTTGTTTGCCAATGATACAGCTCTGGTGGCTGATTTGGATGTGAAACTGCAGTGGCTGGTGACTGAGTTTGGAAAAGTGTGTGAAAGGAGAAAGTTGAGAGTAAATTTGAATAGGAGCAAGGTTGTTAAGTTTCAGTAGGGTTGAGGGACAAGTTAATTGGGATGTAAGTTTGAATTGGAGAAAAACTGGAGGAAGTAAAGTGTTTTAGATATCTTGGAGGGAACTTAGTAGCGGATGGATCCATGGAAGTGGGAGTGAGTCACATGGTGGGGGAGGGGGCGAAGGTTATTGGAGCAATGAAGAATGTGTGGAAGTCGAGAACATTATCTCGGAGAGCAAAAATGGGTATATTTGAAGGAATAGTAGTTCCAACAATGTTATATGGTTGCAAGGCATGGGCTATAGATAGGATTGTGTGGAGGAGGGTGGATGTATTGGAAATGAAATGTTTGAGGACAATATGTGGTGTGAGGTGGTTTGATCAAGTAAGTAAATGGAAGGATAAGAGAGATATTTGGAAATACAAAGAATGTGGTTGAGAGAGCAGAAGAGGATGGGTTGAAATGGTTTGGACATATGGAGGGAATGAGTAAGGAAAGATTGACAAAGAGGATATAGGTGTCAGAGGTGAAGGGAACAAGGAGAAGCAGACCAAATAGGTGGAAGGATGGAGTGAAAAGGATTTTCAGCGATCAGGGCCTGAACATACAGGAGGATGAGAGGCGTGTAAGGAATAGAGTGAGTTGGAACGATGTGGTATACTGTGGTTGACGTGATGTCATTGGACTGAACCAGGGCATGTGAAGCATCTGGGGCAAACCATGGAAAGGTCTGTGGGGCCCGGATGTGGATAGGGAGCTGTGGTTTCAGTGCATTACACATGACAGCTAGAGACTGAGTGTGAGTGAATGTGGCCTTTTTGTCTGTTTTCCTGGCACTACCTCGCTGAAGCATATGTATGTATTCTGTGTATGTGTATGTATATGTGCATGCATGTGTGTTTATGTATATATATATGTATATTCCTATGAATATACTCATAGGAATATATTTGAACACATGCTAAATCGTGATCCTTTCCAGTATATGTGTATATGAGTGGATGGGCCATTCTTCGTCTGTTTCCTGACACTACCTCGCTCATGTGGGAAAGCGGTTAAGTATAATAGAAATTATGAAATAGAATATTTTATTTATTATACTTTGTCGCTGTCTCCTGCATTAGTGAGGTAGCGCAAGGAAACAGGCAAAAGAATGGCCCAACCCACCCACATACGCATGTATATACATAAACGCTCACACACGCACATATACTTACCTATATTGGGAGGTAAGTTTCAATGGAGAAAAACTGGAGGAAGTGAAGTGGTTTAGATATCTGGGAGTGGATTTGGCAGCGGATGGAACCATGGAAGCGGAAGTGAGTCACAGGGTGGGGGAGGGGGCGAAAGTTCTGAGGGCATTGAAAAATGTGTGGAAGGTGAGAACATTATCTTGGAAAGCAAAATTAGGTATGCTTGAAGGAATAGTGGTTCCATCAATGTTATGTGGTTGCAAGGCGTGGGCTATAGATAGGGTTGTGCAGAGGAGGGTGGATGTGTTGGAAATGAGAAGTTAAAGGACAATATGTGGTGTGAGGTGGTTTGATCGAGTAAGTAATGAAAGGGTAAGAGAGATGTGTGGAAATAAAAAGAGTGTGGTTGAGAGAGCAGAAGAGGGTGTATTGAAATGGTTTGGTCACATGGAGAGAATGAGTGAGGAAAGATTGACAAAGAGGATATATGTGTCAGAGGTGGCGGGAATGAGGAGAAGTGGGAGACTAAATTGGAGGTGGAAGGCTGGAGTGAAAAAGATTTCAAGTGATTAGGGCCTGAACATGCAGGAGGGTGAAAGGAATGCAAGGAATAGAGTGAATTGGAACGATGTGGTATACTGGGGTTGACGTGCTGTCAATGGATTGAACCAGGACTGTCTGGGGTAAACCATGGAAAGTTCTGTGGGGCCTGGATGTGGAAAGGGAGCTGTGGTTTCGGGCGGCATTATTGCATGACAGCTAGAGACTGAGTGTGAACGAATGGGGCCTTTGTTGTCTTTTCCTAGCGCTACCTCGCACACATGAAGGGGGAGGGGGATGGTATTCCATGTGTGGCGAGGTGGCAATGGGAATGAATAAAGGCAGACAGTGTCAGTTATGTACATGTGTATATATTTATATTTCTGTGTGTGTATATATATGTATACGTTGAGATGTATAGGTATGTATATTTGCGTGTGTGGACGTGTATGTATATACATGTGTATGTGGGTGGGTTGGGCCATTCTTTCATCTGTTTCCTTGCGCTACCTCGCTAATGCGGGAGACAGCGACAAAGCAAAATAAAAAAAAAGAGGTTTTTTTTTAATTTTCCAAAAGAAGCAACAGAGAAGGGGGTCAGGTGAGGATATTCCCTCTAAGGCCCAGTTCTCTGTTCTTAGCGCTACCTTGCTAACGCGGGAAATGGCAAATAGTATGAAAAAAAAAAAAAGAATATATATATATATATATATATATATATATATATATATATATATATATATATATGATGGAGAAAAACTGGAGGAAGTAAAGTGTTTTAGATATCTGGGAGTGGATCTGGCAGTGGATGGAACCATGGAAGCGGAAGTGGATCATAGGGTGGGGGAGGGGGCGAAAATTCTGGGAGCCTTGAAGAATGTGTGGAAGTCGAGAACATTATCTCGGAAAACAAAAATGGGTATGTTTGAAGGAATAGTGGTTCCAACAATGTTGTATGGTTGCAAGGCCTGGGCTATGGATAGAGTTGTGCGCAGGAGGATGGATGTGCTGGAAATGAGATGTTTGAGGACAATGTGTGGTGTGAGGTGGTTTGATCGAGTAAGTAACGTAAGGGTAAGAGAGATGTGTGGAAATAAAAAGAGCGTGGTTGAGAGAGCAGAAGAGGGTGTTTTGAAATGGTTTGGGCACATGGAGAGAATGAGTGAGGAAAGATTGACCAAGAGGATATATGTGTTGGAGGTGAAGGGAACGAGGAGAAGTGGGAGACCAAATTGGAGGTGGAAAGATGGAGTGAAAAAGATTTTGAGTGATCAGGGCCTGAACATGCAGGAGGGTGAAAGGAGGGCAAGGAATAGAGTGAATTGGATCGATGTGGTATACCGGGGTTGACGTGCTGTCAGTGGATTGAATCAGGGCATGTGAAGCGTCTGGGGTAAACCATGGAAAGCTGTGTAGGTATGTATATTTGTGTGTGTGGATGTATGTATATACATGTGTATGGGGGTGAGTTGGGCCATTTCTTTTGTTTGTTTCCCTGCGCTACCTCACAAACGCGGGAGACAGTGACAAAGCAAAAAAAAAAAAAAAAACATATATATATATATATATATATATATATATATATATATATATATATATATATATATATATATATATATAGATATATATATATATATATATATGTGAATAAGAGCAAGGTTATTAGGTACAGTAGGGTTGAGGGTCAAGTCAATTGGGAGGTGAGTTTGAATGGAGAAAAACTGGAGGAAGTGAAGTGTTTTAGATATCTGGGAGTGGATCTGGCAGCGGATGGAAACATGGAAGCGGAAGTGGATCATAGGGTGGGGGAGGGGGCGAAAATTCTGGGAGCCTTGAAGAATGTGTGGAAGTCGAGAACATTATCTCGGAAAGCAAAAATGGGTATGTTTGAAGGAATAGTGGTTCCAACAATGTTGTATGGTTGCGAGGCGTGACTATGGATAGAGTTGTGCGCAGGAGGATGGATGTGCTGGAAATGAGATGTTTGAGGACTATGTGTGGTGTGAGGTGGTTTGATCGAGTAAGTAACGTATGGGTAAGAGAGATGTGTGGAAATAAAAAGAGCGTGGTTGAGAGAGCAGAAGAGGGTGTTTTGAAATGGTTTGGTCACATGGAGAGAATGAGTGAGGAAAGATTGACCAAGAGGATATATGTGTCGGAGGTGGAGGGAACGAGGAGAAGAGGGAGACCAAATTGGAGGTGGAAAGATGGAGTGAAAAAGATTTTGTGTGATCGGGGCCTGAACATGCAGGAGTGTGAAAGGAGGGCAAGGAATAGAGTGAATTGGAGCGATGTGGTATACCTGGGTTGATGTGCTGTCAGTGGATTGATTCAGGGCATGTGAAGCGTCTGGGGTAAACCATGGAAAGCTGTGTAGGTATGTATATTTGCGTGTGTGGACGTATGTATATACATGTGTATGGGGGTGGGTTGGGCCATTTCTTTCGTCTGTTTCCTTGTGCTACCTCGCAAATGCGGGAGACAGCGACAAGGCAAAAAAAAAAAAATATATATATATATGGGGTTTATGGATGGGGTTGTTAGGGAGGTGAATGCAAGAGTTTTGGAAAGAGGGGCAAGTATGAAGTCTGTTGGGGATGAGAGAGCTTGGGAAGTGAGTCACTTGTTGTTCGCTGATGATACAGCGCTGGTGGCTGATTCATGTGAGAAACTTCAGAAGCTGGTGACGGAGTTTGGTAAAGTGTGTGAAAGAAGAAAGTTAAGAGTAAATGTGAATAAGAGCAAGGTTATTAGGTACAGTAGGATTGAGGGTCAAGTCAATTGGGAGGTAAGTTTGAATGGAGAAAAACTGGAGGAAGTGAAGTGTTTTAGATATCTGGGAGTGGATCTGGCAGCGGATGGAAACATGGAAGCGGAAGTGGATCATAGGGTGGGGGAGGGGGCGAAAATCCTGGGAGCCTTGAAGAATGTGTGGAAGTCGAGAACATTATCTCGGAAAGCAAAAATGGGTATGTTTGAAGGAATAGTGGTTCCAACAATGTTGTATGGTTGCGAGGCGTGGGCTATGGATAGAGTTGTGCGCAGGAGGATGGATGTGCTGGAAATGAGATGTTTGAGGACAATGTGTGGTGTGAGGTGGTTTGATCGAGTGAGTAACGTAAGGGTAAGAGAGATGTGTGGAAATAAAAAGAGCGTGGTTGAGAGAGCAGAAGAGGGTGTTTTGAAGTGGTTTGGGCACATGGAGAGAATGAGTGAGGAAAGATTGACCAAGAGGATATATGTGTCGGAGGTGGAGGGAACGAGGAGAAGAGGGAGACCAAATTGGAGGTGGAAAGATGGAGTGAAAAAAATTTTGTGTGATCGGGGCCTGAACATGCAGGAGGGTGAAAGGAGGGCAAGGAATAGAGTGAATTGGAGCGATGTGGTATACCGGGGTTGACGTGCTGTCAGTGGATTGAATCGGGGCATGTGAAGCGTCTGGGGTAAACCATGGAAAGCTGTGTAGGTATGTATATTTGCGTGTGTGGACGTATGTATATACATGTGTATGGGGGGGGGTTGGGCCATTTCTTTCGTCTGTTTCCTTGCGCTACCTCGCAAATGCGGGAGACAGCGACAAAGTATAAAAAAAAAAAAAAATATATATATATATATATATATATATATGTATATTATCCCTGGGGGTAGGGGAGAAAGAATACTTCCCACGTATTCCCTGCGTGTCGTAGAAGGCGACTAAAAGGGGAGGGAGCGGTGGTCTGGAAATCTTCCCCTCTTGTTTTTTTTCTTTTTTTAATTTTCCAAAAGAAGGAACAGAGAAGGAAGCCAGGTGAGGATATTCCCTCAGAGGCCCAGTCCTCTGTTCTTAATGCTACCTTGCTAATGTGGGAAAAGGCGAATAGTTTCAAAAAAAAAAAAATATATCAATTAAGGCCCGGCCTTGATGTGGACTTTTGTCCGTGACTGAAGCCTTCAACATAAAAAAAAATGAGGCAGACTTATTATCTTAGATGACCTGGTACCTATTGAAACTCTGAAAATCACAGAATGAATTATTTGCAAGACATTTTATGTCCAAAAGCTTTAGTTATGGATGGAAGTTCTCACTGAGGTAATGCCTTGAATAAATAGAAACAGCACAAAGGAAATTGAGAGATAAAAGGAAATGAGTAGTTTAAGAGATTTGAGGAGGTGGATAGTTTGCCTTTTTAGAAAGGGGGGATGTCATAGTTATTAGGGAAGACATAGAAATGTGAAGTGCTCGAAAGTCTCATGGTTTAGGTAAAGAAAGAGACTTAATGCATTCTATCCTCATGTTACTTTTATTTTTTAAGCCGGAGGCTCCAGTCATGGACAAAAGTCCACATCAGTGCTGGGCCTTCATTGAAATATGAAGAGGTTAATGAAAGGAAAATGGAAGAGACACGGAAAAGTACATACAGATTTTAGAAGAAGTGAAAAGCCAGTCTTTGAAAATGTGCCAGGTCATAATTATCAGCAAAGACATGAGAAGGTAGAGAGTTCCAAAGCTTTGACATGAGGGGAAAAAATATTAAAAGAACCCTCCCTGGAGTTTCCAGCAGCCATACGGTAATCATGTGATGCAGCAGCTTGGTTTGTGGTGGGGACACACAAGCAGCCATCTCTCAGGAACAAAACCCCAAAGTAAAACCTATAGAAAAGGCCAAGTGAACAAACATTGCAGCATAGGGCAAGTGGGCCAAGTTTTGAAGTTAGTCTAGGAAAGTTTACAGGCCAGACCACTTTTGACTCACCTCCGTCAAGTAAGGATTTAGGGTTAGAACCATCCCAGATGTTAGAGTAGTACACCAGACAAGGACAGCCCAATCAATCAGTTGTATAAATGAAACAACTCTTTGGAAGTTAAGAAATCAGAACAGGACTTCCAGTGTCTTGGAGGCAGCCTTAGCTATTTCCATGATGTAGGGTTTCCAAGATAGTGTGGATGTTGCAGTAGTTCTAAGTATTTTCATTGAGTCAGGAGTTGGAATTACAGAACTGTTAAAGGAGAGAGGAAAGTTGTGAGGAATTTTTGATATAGAGATAAGCAGAATTTATGTCTTAAGAGACATTAAACTTAACCCGATTTCTTCCACCCCACCGAGATATCATATCTTGAGTTTATTGAGGAAATTGTGTCAAGATGAGATGCAGATCAATTGAGAGAAGAAGGAGCAGAGGGAGCAAGTTGAGGGAGCAAAGCCAAAAGAGGTGAGTTTAGAGATGAGACTCCGATGCCACAACCTGTCATAAGGCATGGATATATCAGGGGCATCTACATAGAATTCCCAAGAATATTTCTTGGGTGATTGTCAGACGTCAGTATTGCAGGAAAGAATATCACCAGTTGATCTTGTCTTAGGAAGTCACACTGGTGATCAGAGAGAAGATTGAGATTCATGATGTCTGAAGTTATAGAAGTTCAGGAGGGATTTAAAAACTTTGGCAGTAGATGTTAAAGCAACATGTCATTAGTTGGAAGGTTAAAGAGTCACCCTTCTTAGGGATGGGATGTACTAACACATGCTTCTAATAAGAAGGAAAAGTTCTGGGTTTTAAATGGTAGAGGAACAGATGAGCAAGCACAGGTTCAAGTTCAGAAGCATATCCTTTCAGTACACAGGGATGGATGCCATCAGGTCCATAATCCTGGCTTGTGTTCAGAGAGAGAGAGAATTCAAAGATATATTTTGGGGAGGGGCATGGGAATAATAAAAGGAGCATCAGGGGTAAAGGATTGTTAGTCATCCAAGGTAGAATTAGAGGAGAAAAAAAAACCAAAGAGAGTTGCTTTTTCTATGAGAGACTGCTTTATTACTGTCAAAACTGAAAAGTAAAGGAAAGGTGCAGCAACTTAAATTGTTAGAGTTGCTCTTAGCTAAAGACCTGAAAGACCTACCAGTGGATAAAGAAGAGAGGTTATTTCATTTCCTTTGATTTAAGGAACACTTTGCCTCAGGAATAATGTACTTGCAATGATTGCAGGCAGTGATGAATTCTGAATGGGAATCAGAGAAAGGAGAATTTTCCAAGCCTTTGTCTGATCCCTTGCCGGAATAGTCTCAGAGTAAGAATGGTTGAACCATGGAATGGAAGAAGAGGTTGTATTGGAAGGAGAGGGGATAGATGCTTCTACTCCTGCGAGAATAACCTGTGTTAAGCATGTGGTGGAGACAGAAACATCACCACATAAGACAATGTAAATTATGTGAAGAAAGTTAAAAGAATTTTTGTATGATATTCTAGTCAGCTTTGTAGAAGTGCTAATATTTATATTTCGAAGGGGATGCTAGAGGGGGAGATGCTGTTAGAAGAGATGAATTTATGAGTGTGGTCAGTGAACCAGCTGGAAGTGAGATTGTATAGTTACAGAGTGATAGATTAGAGATGAAAAACAAATCCAGATTGTTAGAAGGTCACAGCAGTCAGGAATATAGGTGGAGTGGATGATTATTTGCTCTGGATCATTGAGAATGGAGAACAGGAGGGCTTCAATCACCCACTACTGCTTGAAGTGCAGCCCTAAAGTTACAGGAGCACCTGAAGGTTTCGTGGAATTATATAAAAGTGAAATGAAATAAAAGGTGGACTGGACCTGAGTGAAAAGGGAAAGAACGTCACATGGTGATCAAACCTTGCAAAATTATACAGTACTAGCAATCAGAGAGAAGAGAGTGAGATTCTGTATGCTTAAAGGCATAAATTTGCCACAGATGGTGAAAATGTAAACCACAATGAGAGGATTTGATTACACTGAAGAATTAGCTTTATCCTTTCTCAGATATTTACCAAATTTATGTATCCCAGTGATGCTCAGAATTCTTAAATACCGTCAGTTCGAATTTTTCCTTTTTTATTCCATATTTGCCTTTATCTCTTCTCTAGATTTTTTTTTTCTAAATTGATCACTGTTTTCTGTGTTAGTGAGGTAGTGCTAGGGATAGACAAAGAAAGGCGGCATTCATTCACATCCATTCTTTAGCTGTGGAGAGACCTCTGTAGCTTGAATTATGATGTACTGTAAATGCAGGTTACCCTTTTAAGTGAAGGAAAATACTGTCTGAGCTTTCTCAAAAGTAAGTTTCTTCTTGAAATCTCTAAAATTTCTGTGTTTATAGCCTGTCTTTAATTTCTTTGTTTTGATTTTTATATCAAATTTTATAGTCTGATTTGCCTTTTTTTATTGTTTGTTTATTCTTTTTCATGATTTTGATATTTGCTGTTTCATTGTACCTCATGAAACTTTAGAGAATGAGTTCAAAGCACAATATTGAGAAACTTTTAAGAAATGGATCATAATAGTAAAATATGACAAAAGAATTTTTCTCTGGCTTAAAAATGAGGCATAGGAGTTGGAAAATGCCATTCTTTTAAGTATCTTTTTTTCTGTTTTCAGCAGAACTGCTGCAGACTGGGACCACTTCTGTTGTAAATTAATGTTGTTTCAATAAAAGGGTTAAGCAAATCCAAGCATTTTTCATGGTCTCCCTCAAGAGGTGAGATGGTTATAGCCCTTTAAGGAATTAATAATTGAGGAAAATTGAAAGACTTTTGAGGACAGAGAGATCAAAGCAGAAGAGTTACAGCAGACATAGTTACATGGCAGGTGTTATACCATTGCATGGTTTGAAGATGGTGGAAAATTCTTGGATTTTAAGCTGTTTTGAAATAGATGAGAAAGCATGGCTGCAAGTTCAGACACACTCCTTTGAAACACAAGAAGGAGCTCTTCCAATCTATTGTGTTGCTTGTATGCACGAAGAGATTTTTTTGAAAAATAAGAAAAAAGGTACAAAAAGATGCATCAAGAGGGAGATGATTGTAGAGTATTCTGTAAACAAAGTGGTCATTGAAGAAAAAAGTGAACCAAAAACAGTAGCTCTATAAGAATGAAAAAAATGTATGGTACTGTTGTCACTATAGACAGCTGAAAGAGAGATGGATGAGCAGAGGTTGTTAGAAAAACTTTTTATTAAAAGCTAGAAAGAATTGTCAATGAAGGGGACTGAAATGAGCCATTTTTATGAAGGAAAAATATCAGCTTATTGTCAGACATAGAATCTGATGTGCCAAGGAAGGATGAAATACACTGTGATATTATAAAACACCTTCCTGTAGCCTCCAGAATTCATGTTAGATTTGTTTAACTAAATATGGATGCTTAGTGCACTCCCATACAGTTTGAAGGTATCCCTTAATTTTGCCATTCTTTAGCCAGATAAAGATACTACCATATTTACAAGGTATGGACATATTGCAACGACTAGTTGTCTTCACAGACTAAAGGAAATAATGATTAGTAATAGTTTGGTTTTATGCAATGAAAGAAATAATTGTATCTGTATTTCAGTTTGGTTTTAGAAAGTTTCAGTCATCATATAATTAAGGTGATACATAAAGATCAAAATAGACTATGGTTACCAGCTGTATTTGGCAGCCATGGATGACATCCTGAAAATGGTTAACATCCGTAATCTTGTTTTTTGAAGCATTCAGGTCCAGTAAGGTCTCAGTGCAGATTCGGGCGAGCTTCCTTTGAATATTAGGCCAGAAAGCTTGGCTTAAAGGATCTCTTTAGGCTTTGATATACTCACAGTTTGATCCTACATATCAAAATGCTTGTCTAAAACTCCTAATGTAGGTGAGAGAAATGCCATTATTATAAATGGTAGTGGTTCAGACATAATTCAGGAAGTAGATATTTTGCATATCTTCCCTAGAGTGATTGCAAGATCACATATTTCTGGGAAAGAATGAAAACAACCAGAGGCTATTTGTGATAGTAGAAGATATCAGAAACTCACAGATTCATGCAGTAAAAGTTAGAAGGCATACAAGTAATTCAAAGAGAATAACATACAAATTTTCAATGTGACTAAGGAGGTGCAATAATGAAAGTTGTTGACCTGAAGTGAAATATTATCAAGTTTATTCTCAAATGTATGTATATCTCTGCTTACAACTATTCTGATTGGCAAATCATTCCATATCTTAACAGTCCTTTTGAAGAAAAATGACTTTTCCCACTAATTTGTATCCATTACTACAAATGAAATGAGATGAATCAAGTCTTAAGTAGCTTGATACATGATTATCATCACAGTTGATTTTAAATACCTAGATCACCTCCTAACCTTTTTCACGCTAGTTTTTTCTTAAGGCTTTAGTCATGGACAAAAGTCCACATCAAGGCCAGGCCTTAATTGAAATAAGAGAGAATTGTGAAACAGAAAAAGAAAAGACAATGGAAAGTATTTACGAAATTTGGGAGAAGTGAAAAATTTGTCTTTTAGAATGTGCCGGGTCATAGGTATTGGGAAAGACATGAGAAGGTAGAGAGTTCCAAAGCTTTGAAGTGTAGGGAAAGAAGCAGTTGTCAGAACAGCCCACCCTTTAGTTGCCAATGGCCACACAGTAATCACGTGATACAACAGCTTGCCAAGTATTGCGTGGTCTAGCTAGTGGTGTGGGCACACAAGCTGCCAAGGACAAGTGAACTAACATTGCAGCACAGGACAAGAGGGTCAAGTTTGGAAATTTACATGAGTTTGCATGAGAAATATAGACAACAGGAGGCCTGATTGGCCCACAACTGGGTTGTTTTGAAAAAAAAAAAAAAAAAAGGGAGTTTCACTTGATAAGAAACTGTAACTTCACTCTGTAGGTTTTTAAGATATCACTGACTTCCCATAGCTGCACATTATCCTTCTACTGTCCCTGTTACTGCTGTCATTTATACTGTTCATTTCTGGCATTTTTCCTAGAGTTTACCAGAATTTATAAAATGACTTTCGAGAGTATTTATAGTCATAGCATTCACTATGTCTGATGGTAACTTATTCCTGATCAACACATATTTATAGTGATACCATTCACTATGTCTGATGGTAACTTATTCCAGTGACCAACACACCCATAGGAAAAGAAGCTTTTTCCCAGATCCATACGACATCGTTTAGCTTTGAGTTTTATTCCATTTGTCTTGATAACCATATTTTCTTGTGTTTCAGTAAGATTTTTCACGATTTATGTTATCAAACTTGTTCAGGATTTTGAACTCTTGGATAAAGTTGCCTTGAAGTCTACTTTTTAAGGGAGAAGAGGTCCAAATGTTTTAGCCTATCTTCTTTGTATTCTAGATTTTTAAGGGATGGCATCAATTTTGTTGCTCGTCTCTGTACTTGCTCTGATTTTTCCTCATCTTTCTTATAGTTTGGGGACCAAAACTGGACTGCATATTCAAGGTGTGGTCTTGCTAGAGAATTATAGTATTAGAATTGTTTCTGGTGTCTTGTAATCTATATTCCTGGCTATGAAACCCACCATTTGGTTGCGTTTTTTTTACTTGCTGCTTGACACTGTTTGCTGTACTTCATATTGTTGTTAATGAGAACACCAAGGTCCTTTTCTTCATTTACTTCAGTTTGAGAGTTGCTGATATTGTTTGTAGTCATAACGTATATTCTTGTCTCCAAAGTGCATAACTTTACACCTGTCTATATTAAACTTCATTTGCCATTTGTCTGACCTGCTTTCAACTCAACTCAGTCAAGTGAAGATGCAGAGCTAGAACCAGTCATTTGTATAAATGGAGCAACTGTTCTGAGGAAAAGAAGTTTCAACATCTAAACAACAGACAGTCTGTTTCAAAGAGGCAGACTTAGCTGTTCCTGTAACGTGGGGTTTCCAAGAAAGAGTAATACCAAGTATGTTCATTGAGTCAAGAGATGGAATTACTTAACCATCAAAAGAGACAAAAATTGTGAGGAGTTTTTGTCAAAAAGATGGATGGAAACTGGGTTATGGAAGCATTAAACTCAACAAGATTTTGTTTACCCCACTGAGATATCCTGTCCAAGTCTGAGTTTATTGAGTAAGTTGTGTCAAGATGAGATGCAGATGAGTGAGAGGAGAGGGAGCAGAATCAAAGGATGTAGATGGGTGCAGTGTTGAGTCGTCAGTGTATGAGTGCATTGGATTATTTGTTGAGGAGAGGAAATCTTTGAAAAGAAGGGAGAAGAGTGTAGGGAACAGGGCAGAACCTTGAGAGACACCACTGTTGATGGAGAAGAGCAGGAGGCTGGTCCATCAAGAACCATAGAGATAGATTAGCCAGAGAGGAAGTTTGATATGGAGCAAAGTGAGGAAGGAAAGCCAAAAGAGGGGAGCTTAGAGATCAGACCCCAATGCCACACCCTAGCAAAAGCTTTGGATATGTCAAGGGCAACTACACATGACTTCACAAAATCTTTCAGGGGTGATGACCAGACATAAGTAAGACAAATAAGACTGATTTTTGAGGTGTTTAAGGATATGGGAGTTGAGGAGAGATTCAGAGACTTTGGAAGTGGTAAATGTCAAAACAACAGGATGATAGTTAGAGGGATCAGAATTCTTCTTAGGGAGGAGATGTATCAATCATGCTTCCAAGGAGAAGGAAAAGTTTTGTTTTTTACAGAGAAATGGAACAGATGAGCAAGCACAGAAGCAAGTTCAGAGGCACACTCTTTCAGTACATGGGGATGGATTCCATCAGGACCATAAGCTTGCTTTTGTCTAGAGAAAGAATTGATTTTTGAACAGCCCAAAAAGATATTATGGGAAGGGGCATAGGACTAGTAAGAGGAGCATCAGGGGATAGAGGAATGTTTGAGTCATCCAGGTGGAGGAAGAGAAGAGATTGCTCTCCAGAACACTCTTAAAAGCCTTCAAAGTTGGATCACCACTATTAGTCTCATGATCAACCAAAGCAATACCATAATTATGCCCATCAGGTCTCACTGCCAACCCTTTCCCACCTACTATTATATTACAAGATCCCAGTCCCCTCCCAGTTGTTCTGTCCACTGAGCTTGTCAATATCACTTTGGATAAACTAACCTGGAAGGAACCTCAACAAATCGTCCAGCTGTCATCTCTGCATGCTTCATATGCTCAAAACACCTGGACTCCTTGCACCCAAATTCAAGGACATTAGCACAGCCTTCATTCTGCCCAAATTTATCTTTATCCTCTTCTGCTTGGTCTTCCTTTTTTACTGATAACACAACAGGAGCTACAAGAAAAGGTGGAGAAAAGAGTATGCAAGATCATATCTCTTCCCTTTTCCACCACCTTAGAAAAGTAATCATCATGCAGGTCCTCCCAACTCTTCATGCATCACCTAGACATCATCCAACAGTTTGGAAAGAATGAACTTTACCATCCTTGCTACCATTATCTCCTTCCACCAGGGATCCCGTGTCCCTGAGTTGCATTTACTTTTATGACTGTATCAAGTCATCCATAGCTGGTTTACACCACTACAATAATGGTTTCACTTCAGCTATTTTGAACATCAATAATTAGTTGACTGCCATCCCAGTGTTTTTGTTAAGACTGTCTGTATAATCTTTCTTTCTGCTGCATTGTATAGCACCACTGTCTAAACTGATTTTATTTTCTCTGCTTAATTTTACAATTTGGCTGCATGTAATCCGTAAAGTGTTATCATTATTTTTATTAATAGTAATGGTAGTACCTTGGACATTCCACATGGCAGCTAGAGAATGGATGCAAGTGAATGTGGCCTTTCTTTTTCTGCTTCTGGCACTACCTTCATAATGTGTATATGGTGAACAATATGAAAAAGAAAAAAATAGTGATAGTAATGTTATCATTTTCCTTTAATTACTTCTTTGATAAATGATTTTTGCATTTTTTGACAAAATTTCTTATTTCAAAAGATAGATTTTACGCATGATGTTTAGTAAAGTCATCTTTGGATCTTCTGTTTCCCAAAAAATATTTGAACAAATTCATGGTAAAAGAGTTATGTCTAAGGACATATGAGAAGAGCTTCCACCACTGTAGATTAAGATTTCTTGCAACATTCTAGAAGCACCTTTAAAGCCAGTTAACTAATGTCTGAAAGAAAAAAGAAAAAGATAGAAAAGACTCCCAGTGGGACTGGCTCTGAAATCTTAAACTTTTTCACCGTGTGCTAGTCCCACTGTTGTTTTATTATGATTAATAGGCACTTCATAAGATAACAAGCCTACTGCAGTGGTGCAGAGGTGTGGCATGTATACATGGGCTGCTGGATTGATACATAACAAGTAACACAGTTTAGGATCTATTGCATAATGACTATTAGATGTACTTTTGTCTTAAAGGATACATTGGCCATGGTTGATGTCCACAGACACATTTTTTTTCCCCAGTTGAATTGAGGATAACCAGAGAATTTTTTTATGAGTACAGGTGTTATGAAGTTTTTTATATTTTGTGTCATATAAGTGCAGTATTATCCTTATATTTTACTTTTATTATCATGATTATGTGTATCATATCAGCTATATTGATTTGAATGTTACTGCTAATAACTTTATGCATTTATTATCACAAGAATAAGTGTATTCTAGTTTTTGTATGCCAAGTTTGGTGCATAATTTCCATTGATAGCTAGGTTATATATAAATCTGTTTTATTCCAACTAAGATTACAGAAATTTTATTATTGTGGTGATATGCATTGCACTTAAGACACTTGGTAGTAGTTTTTCAGCTAAATTCAAGCCATGTGGTATGTGCAAGATTGAAGACAGAGAAGCTCCAGTTCAATGATAATGTGTAGTTGATAGCCAGGTAATTAATAGACATGAGTGCAACAAAATTGGTGAGCAAGCATTTAACTGGTAAAGTGATGTGCTTCATATATGCATCACATACCTCAAAATTTAGAATATATGTCTCATGCTCATGTTTCACTTTCTTCAGCTACATGCACACTACAACTCCGCTGATTGTCTGTTGAATATTTTATGTTTGCTCTTTCTACTGAGATTCTGTTAACTCCAATCATTTTATTTGTCATGGTTTCCACCCATTTAGAGACATTATCAGTCTATGCGCTGTCAAGGAACTCATGATTTTTGTTATTCTCTACCTCCACTCCACTCCATTATTTATTACTTCTATGTTTGTTGCAATTTTATGCTAGGGAACTAGATTAGTTGAACTGTATAGTTGTTACATTTTTCATTTACAGTGAATTTAATGAGAACATTGGATTTTGAAACGTAAACTAATAGAGAATTTAAATATTTAGAATCTATCTTGGGTAATTTTGGTGGTATGGAATGAGAGTTAAGGGAGTGAGCAGGCTGTGGAAATGAGCTATTTGATAGGAGCACTTGGTATGACTAAATGAAATGAAGAAAGAAATGAGGGGGTGTGTGAGAGATGTTATGTTGCATCAAATGCAAAGGGAATAAATTGTGAAGTGGTAGAGTGGGTGAAACATATTACTTGGAGGTGGTTTGGGCATTTGAAAAGAATGCAAGATGGGAAGTTTACGAGGAAAGTGTATGATAGTACAGTTAAAGGGGGTTAGTGTGAAAGGAAGACCACCTGTGACATGGAGAAATTGTGTGGAAGAGTACTGGAGAGAGAGAAATGGTGGAAGAATGCTTGGAATGGTGTACACGAGGGAACTGGCTCCAGAAATTTAGATAGATAGATGAATAGATGTATTTTTTGCCATTATAAGAGTGGTGCCATAAGCATTATTGTTTGATGAGTGCTTTATAGGAGTTTTTTGTTGTAGTACCAGACATTATTTAACTGCCACATGTAGAGTAAGTTGAACTGCTTTTTTCAAACAAAATGCATATCTTCAAGTCGTCCTAATTGGACCTATCAAAAATTGTGGATATTGTACTACTCTGATTTCATGTGCAGTTGGTTGTGAAACATTTCTTATGAAGTGCTGTTATTTACATCATCAGGATTAAGAAGATAAATGAGGCTATTACAGGTAGGAATAATCCTTTTTATTATTACAGTCCCATAAAACATTTTCCATTTAAAACTTTTTCAACAGAGATTTCACCAGATAGATCGAGTATTGGGATCTACTTTAGTATCTTGTATTTTATGCAATAGAGTATTTACCCTGGTTTTCTGAGGGAAGCTCTTGTTGAATGAGGTTAGCAATAGGGGTCTGTGCCATTCGACAACCACCTTGGTTCAGTGTTGTGAATTTGGATCTTATGCTGGTCTAGAATAGGAAATAGGGTCATCAATAAGGGTGTGTTTATCTTTGTTTTTTATTTAGGTTTTTCTGTAAACCTTTCTGTGCTGGACACAGCTTTCATAGGTTTGCGTATTCCATGCTGGACCTAGCCATAATAGTTTTAAGCTTGACAGTGAGGTTGCTATGGTAACCATAATTTGCTGATGGCCATGATTCATTAACCCATATAAAAGAAAATGAATTTAGTCAATCTTTGCATGTTATATTGACCACTTCTTGTGCTCTGTTGATTAAGTTATTTACTCATTTACACTGTGATCAGAACAGTCACCAGGTGCTTAACAGTTTCAAACATTCAACACATCCACAACATAAGAAGTAAATTTTTTATACAATCCCACCTTAACATGCCTGACAGTGATTTATTTGCAACATTGCTAGCATCCTTCCCTCCCAAACTGTTTAATAACCATCCAGTAATCCTCATGCAGAAACAAAGCTTATCCCTGCTTCATGGATATCCATATCTCCCACAACATAATCAACACGTACATACTGCTGCCCACTACCTGCCCTCCCAAATATGTTTGTCAGCAATAAAACCTGACCATTAGAGCTAACACTTACCTGTTGGATCATCAACAATCATTCTACCTGCTTCAGCATCCACTCTCAAGATCTCTAAATTGAACTAAGTACAAACTATTTCACCCTCATCTTTACCCACTCACACATGTGACATACTATCCTAGTGAAAGCTCTTCACTGCAACTTTCCAATTTTCCGATAGATTTGCAGTACTTTCCGTCAGGCCTCTGTCAACACTGTCATATGCTTCTTCAAAATCCTTCTATTTTCTTTTATGTTAGCAGAGATGGCAAGGGAAAAGAAGGCCCTAATCAAGGACATCTCATTAACTCTCTCTCAGAGAACATTGTTATAGTTGGCACTCCCCCATGAGTTTGTAGGTAACTATGCCCAAAGTAGAGTGTTAAGTGTAAATGAGAGACTTAAATGCTTATGTACAGATGCTAATGTTGGTTTTTTAGATCCATGGCACGAATTCATAAAAGACTATCAACAATGCAACAGAGAAGGCATTCACCTCAACAATAAAGGGGCAGAACTCTTAACCAGGGGATTAAAAGATCAAATTGCCTTACAACTTCAGGGAAAGAATTTATGTTGAGACCTGGTAGAGATCATTGTATTGACCTCATCAAATGGGCAGTTGATATAAGGTTAGGTCATATTACATGTCACACAAGGGAGTTTAGGTCATGGGGACCTACCACACATAGGTCTAAAGTTAGCCAGTCACCAAATCATACCACGATTCTCCTACAGAATATATATATATTTATTATTATTTTGCTTTGTCGCTGTCTCCAGCATTTGTGAGGTAGCACAAGGAAACAGATGAAAGAAATGGCCCAACCCACCCCCATACACATGTATATACATACACGTCTACACACGCAAATATACATACCTATACATCTCAATGTACACATATATATATACACACACAGACACATACATATATACACATGCACACAATTCACACTGTCTGCCTTTATTCATTCCCATCGCCACCTCACCACACATGGAATAACATCCCCCTCCCCCTCATGTGTGCGAGGTAGCGCTAGGAAAAGACAACAAAGGCCCCATTCGTTCACACTCAGTCTCTAGCTGTCATGCAATAATGCCCAAAACCACAGCTCCCTTTTCACATCCAGACCCCACACAACTTTCCATGGTTTACCCCAGACGCTTCACCTGCCCTGATTCAATCCATTGACAGCACATCGATCCCGGTATACCACATCGATCCAATTCACTCTATTCCTTGCCCGCCTTTCACCCTCCTGCATGTTCAGGCCCCGATCACTCAAAATCTTTTTCACTCCATCTTTCCACCTCCAATTTGGTCTCCCACTTCTCCTCGTTCCCTCCACCTCCGACACATATATCCTCTTGGTCAATCTTTCCTCACTCATTCTCTCCATGTGCCCAAACCATTTCAAAACACCCTCTTCTGCTCTCTCAACTACGCTCTTTTTATTTCCACACATCTTTCTTACCCTTACATTACTTACTCGATCAAACCACCTCACACCACATATTGTCCTCAAACATCTCATTTCCAGCACATCCACCCTCCTGCGCACAACTCTATCCATAGCCCACACCTCGCAACCATACAACATTGTTGGAACCACTATTCCTTCAAACATAGCCATTTTTGCTTTTGGAGATAATGTTCTCGACTTCCACACATTCTTCAAGGCTCCCAGGATTTTCGCCCCCTCCCCCACCCTATGATTCACTTCCGCTTCCATGGTTCCATCCGCTGCCAGATCCACTCCCAGATATTTAAAACACTTTACTTCCTCCAGTTTTTCTCCATTCAAACTTACCTCCCAATTGACTTAACCCTCAACCCTACTGTACCTAATAACCTTGCTCTTATTCACATTTACTCTTAACTTTCTTCTTTCACACACTTTACCAAACTCCGTCACCAGCTTCTGCAGTTTCTCACATGAATCAGCCACCAGCACTGTATCATCAGCGAACAACAACTGACTCACTTCCCAAGCTCTCTCATCCCTAACAGACTTCATACTTGCCCCTCTTTGCAAAACTCTTGCATTCACCTCCCTAACAACCCCATCCATAAACAAATTAAACAACCATGGAGACATCACACACCCCTGCCGCAAACCTACATTCACTGAGAACCAATCACTTTCCTCTCTTCCTGCATGTACACATACCTTACATCCTCGATAAAAACTTCTCACTGCTTCTAACAACTTGCCTCCCACACCATATATTCTTAGTACCTTCCACAGAGCATCTCTATCAACTCTATCATATGCCTTCTCCAGATCCATAAATGCTACATACAAATCCATTTGCTTTTCTAAGTATTTCTCACATACATTCTTCAAATGCTCTTCCCCAATCTGCTCTGTACATGCCTTCACCCTCTGAATCAATACCCTCCCATATAATTTACTAGGAATACTCAACAAACTTATATACAGAAATCATATGAAAAAATTAAATGGACTTTATGTGAATATATGATCCATCCGAAATAGCATAGCTGAATTGCATTGCTTGGTAAACAGTGAACATGTTGACATAATTGGTATAATAGAACATTTATGAACACAAAAAACAGTGGTCTGATCAGTGAGTATAATCTACCAGACTACAAATTATTTGCTTGATTTAGTTCTTGCATCCAAGGAGTTTTTGGTAACTAATACCTGTGTTGGAGAACACACAAGCACTTGCAACCATAACATTATTGAAAACAAAATGAAGCCCTGGCCCTGATCGTTTCTGTCCACAAGTGATTATAAATGTCAAAAATGAAATTACCAGACTGTTAAACTGTATTTTCATTAAATCTCTCCTGATTGGAATAGTCCCACAGGACTGGAGACTAGCAGATATTACTCCTGTATATAAAAAGGGAAGCCATGAATTGCCTGTCTTACTTACTGTCTTATTAGCCTTACATCAATTATAAGTAAACTTCTGGAGTCAGTTATTAGAGATGAAATTGTAGCCTATCTGGAACAACACAGCCTGATCAATAATTACTGATCATGCTTGTATTATAATACAGAGTATGGTTTTGGAAGAGGCAGATCATGCACAAAATCTGGGGACTTAGGGATTACTGGTTGCATAGGAAGCAGAGTCTTAATGAATGGGGAATCATTACTGTGGTCACCATTACTAGTGGAGTCCCCCAGGGATCCATACTTGGGCCTATACTTTTCATCATTTTTATTAATGATACTGATGTTGGGCTAAATAACTTTCTCAAGTACAGTGCTTCCAGTCACGTGCACTCCTGCCCAGCTGATACAACCTCACACCTTTCTTTTCTTTTTCACTAGGAATTTACAGTAAATTCCTAGTCCCACCACTCTGCCCTTTTCCTTTCATCCAAAGCCCACTTTCCATATGGCACACAATTCACTCACCTCTTTTCATCCTTTAACATTCAATTTGTGCACACAGGCTTCATTTCATAACTCGCTCACCTTCATGAATTTTGTCACATATGCCATTTCCTCTTTTCATAGAATCACTACAAACTTATACACTCACCTGCACCAAGAATAGTCCCAGCAACTCAACTGATGTCCCTCTTACCATGTTCATATCCAGCAGCCTCCCTTTTGCAAGCCTGTCATTTAGCTTGTAATCCAGTATTACCTGTTGATTTTGAAGTCCATTAATCCCTTTATTTTTTTTTCCTTCTTTTAAAAAACCAAGTGTTCCCACTTACCAATCCTCTACAGCACATAAGTTTCTTCCCATTCTCATTGATACTAGGTAACCCCGTGCTCCTTCAATTACCCCTTCAGCTGCCACATCACTCTTTTTTGCATTCAGATCCCATATCACCAAGATTTGATCCCTTACAATGAAACTGTTTAAACACTCTCTCAGCTTCTCGTAGAAATTTTTCCTTTCTTCACTACTCTCATTTCAGGTGCACAAGCACAAACATCACCTACCCACCTCTCATAGTCTACTTTCAGTCTAATCCAGAACTCATCTCCTTATGAACAGTATATATCCTTCCTCTTTTCTCTCCCTGATTACATCCATGCATATATAGATGCCCAGACCTTAGGCTTCCAGAGGAGAGTGCTTGTTTGGCTTTTTCTAATGTTTCTGTGTATGGAAAGTAATACAGCAACTGACTTACCTCATATACTCATGCATTGAATAGCTATAAGATCTAGCAGTGAAAGTGAATGGATATAATGAAGAACATTGAATGAAATGCACTGCCAAGAAGCATAGGAAATACTTAAAATGATGATGGTTAGATTGATGAATTTGAGTGGCTGTTTTCTGTCATAGTAACGGAAAACTAATCTGCAGTTTTACTAATGAAAATTTGTGTTTTGTATGATTAATGATTTTAAAAAGGAAGGTGAATGGTAAACTTGAATTGCCACTGTTTGCAAATGTCCATCAACTGAGGCAAATAAACATTGTAATAATGGAAGATGAGCTAATCAGTATCTTTATGTACTAATGAACAACTTTTGACTGTGTCTTGGGGAAAATATCAGTTGATTTCCAAAAAGACAAAGGAATTATAGAATCTTTGGCTAACTCTATAAATACCAGAGAGATAAGTTTCTCAGTGACCGACATGGCATAGGCAAAACATTTTTCAGTCAAAGGCCATCTCGGGTGAAAGAAAGTGCAAGGAAAAGAGAGTAGAAATTAATCAGGGCTTCACAGGTGTTTGTAGACATGACTGTTAAAGGATGATACTTAGTATGAAAAGGGAAAAAGAAGTGGAGTTACAGAATTCCAAAGTGTATCTGTTCGAGGGAAGAACGAGGGAACATAAATGTCAATTCTTGACTCTCTTAGGGGGTCTCAAAGCTGTCGTACCCTTTATAAAGCCTTCTAGCCGAGTATCTAGTACGATCATGATGCCTTAAGCCTTACCTCCGTTGGTGGTGATCCAGTATTAGCCATCCAGCAGCTGAGAGTTGGGAGTTGATGAGCTTTGTTTACTGGTACAGCAGGTCAGCTGCTAAAGGGTGGCTTCAAAAAGACTGAGCACAGTGGCAGCCTCCACCACCTGACCGCTGTCCACCTGCTTCCTCTGGGTGGAAATTCTGTGTGAACCATTCTGGGCTGTCTACCCTTGGCAATGATTTTTGTACTGTGCACTCATCATGTCGAATTCCTTTGGGAACTTTGTACCAGCCACTGTTGGTATGTCGGGTGCCAGCCTAAGCCAAGGGGGAGCAGCTGTTGATTGTAGAACCTATGGGAAGCAGGTGCCAGACCCCTTCCTTGTGTCTGAGTCTTGAGAGTGGGGACACATGCAAACAGCTTATGAGAACAGTGGCCAAAATAATACTTGCAGAAAAGAGGGAGAGAGCTGCAACATCATGGTGTACAGAAGAGTTGGTTGAAGTAAGATAGACAAATGATAGACTAATCAAATGGTACATGCCAGATAGAGATGAGTCCGTTGATTACACTGTAGGTAGAGTGATAGAAATAAACACTTATATAAAGTTATTGTCAGTTTGAAAAGCAGTAAAGTACATTGATAGTAAAGCATGCACTTAAGAGAAGGAGAATGAAAAATGAGAAAATATACAGTGAAACTGATACAATATTTCCTTTTATAAACAGTCGAAACTGTAACTTGTTTCCAGAATCCCATACTCACTCTATGATAATGATAGTCTTATACGTGTACTTCATGTAACCCTTAACAAAGGTTTTGTACCTTGAGACACTGGGCATACAAGGTAGTGTTTCATCTGTTGACTATTGCGGTGGAGTTGTATTTCGACAACTTTGAGGTTCACGTCTAGCTATTTACAAACCTTCAAGATTCCTTTCAAGTTACTTTGTATGTAAAGAAAAAGCTTAGAGGTAAACCAGCTTGCAGAATTCTTTGTAAATAGTGTTAGCTCTTGGTTTGATATCTGTTGTTTTAGTGTGTTGGGGTTCACAATCAATGTCATTTTTAAAGAAAATTCTGTATGTTGGATATTTTAGATGAAACACCCAGTTGTAAATGGAGGTGCAATGGTGTATCAAACTTATTACTGTATATGAATAGGACATACTATGGGAATGCACTTAGTATGTACAAGGATTTTCCACAGGATAGTGTTGGAATTAGGCCTTTTATTTCCCAAGAGAGTGGAGCTTTCTCATGTTTCCCTTGGCCACTGGTTCTTCCACAATGGAAATAGCTCTAAGGGATTTAGAAAAATGAGAAGTTTGAGATTCACCTTGGCATGATATTTTTTCATATGTAATAAGTAGAAAATCATTTGTTTTTCATAATCTTTGTTAGGTTCTGATATAACTCCAGTTAGTTTTACATCAGATTTTTAGGAGTGTTTCTACAGTTATTTCTATGGCTAAGAAAGAAAGATAGAAGGAAAGTTTGCCATTGCTCCACAAAGGGATATGTGGTGTTTTTATAGTTTTCTGAAGTGAATATCAACTGAATTTAGAAGTGAGGAAATAGAAGTAGGCTTTAGATTGGAAAGTGAGGAAAGAATTGAAGAGTGATGAGTGAATTGTTAGAGAGATATTTTGATAGTTAGGGCATATGTACAAAATATACACATTTGTAACGAAAGACTGTAAGTGTTGTTAAGTATAACATAAAAAAGAGACGACGACATGTGAATATTTGATATGCTCTAATTACAGTATTCATGAATAATGCTTAAATATAATGGTAGCAGATTGACTGTTCTCATTTGCTATTGAAAATATTTCCACAGGAAATTGAAAATTATCTTTTTGTTACATTTGACAAAGCATGAAGGACACAGGCAATGATTGGTCATTTATACTGAAAACTATTGCACCCTAATAGTGGAACCTGCTAGAGTTTGAGCACTCCACTAGACTTTTTCTATGAACCAGCCACTCTTTTTCCCTTCAAAAACTAATAGAACAACTTTTAGCTGCTAACTTTCTCATTCTAAACTTAGGTCTGTGTGCAACCTGAATGACAATATTAAGGCAGAATGTCCTTCCCTTAGACTACACATTGTTGAATGTTCAAGACTAGTTGCATTTAGATAGGTATCATATTCCTAGCAGTAGAGAGTTAATGAATGCTTCTGCCTATAGTGTAAACAAGAATTTTTGTTTTGGCAATGAGACTTATAGTCTAATGGTAATCTGTTATGTTGAAAGTGCTTAGTTGCACCATGCTATTATGTGGGCATTCAGATTTTCCTGAATGTCGACCACTGTTGTTTTACCAGTCATGCTTAGTCAGTACATGTAGTGTCATCTTTGTATGGTGTTTTGAGACTCAGCAATGAACTTGAAATCTAGAGGCAACATGCTGTAAGTGGAAGTTTACTTCATATAGATTTACTTATCTTGAGGTGAGTAAACAATCTTCTTCACCTTTTGGTCTCTTGGATGACATCCAGAAGGGCTAAAATACATCTGAATATATAAAATTAACAGGACTGTCAATTAGCTCAGCTGCAGTGTAAACAGATTTTGGAACTTAAGCACTACTAACAGTGCTGCCCTGGTGGCAGATCCACAAACTAATAACTAATGGTGGCAGATTCAAAACATGTAGGACCGCAGAGTGCTGGATCACAGAGGTACAGCCTGTAGTAGTACTGAATTCATATTTTGCTTATTATATATATATATATATATATATATATATATATATATATATATATATATATATATATATATATATATCTTTTTCTTTTTCTTTCAAACCATTCGCCATTTCCCGCGTTAGCGAGGTAGGGTTAAGAACAGAGAACTGGGCCTTTGTGGGAATATCCTCACCTGGCCCCATTCTCTGTTCCATCTTTTGGAAAATTAAAAAAAATAATGAGAGGGGAGGATTTCCAACCCCCCGCTCCCTCCCCTTTAAGTTGCCTTCTACGACTCGCAGGGAATACGTGGGAAGTATTCTTTCTCCCCTATCCCCAGGGATATATATATATATATATATATAAGGGGAGTGGGGGAGGAATGGGATGTATTTAGGGAATCAGTGATGGATTGCGTAAAAGATGCTTGTGGCATGAGAAGAGTGGGAGGTGGGTTGATTAGAAAGGGTAGTGAGTGGTGGGATGAAGTAAGATTATTAATGAAAGAGAAGAGAGAGGCATTTGGACGATTTTTGCAGGGAAAAAATGCAGTTGAGTGGGAGATGTATAAAAGAAAGAGACAGGAGGTCAAGAGAAAGGTACAAGAGGTGAAAAAGAGGGCAAATGAGAGTTGGGGTGAGAGAGTATCATTAAATTTTAGGGAGAATAAAAAGATGTTCTGGAAGGAGGTAAATAAAGTGCGTAAGACAAGGGAGCAAATGGGAACTTCATTGAAGGGCGCAAATGGGGAGGTGATAACAAGTAGTGGTGATGTGAGAAAGAGATGGAGTGAGTATTTTGAAGGTTTGTTGAATGTGTTTGATGATAGAGTGGCAGATATAGGGTGTTTTGGTCGAGGTGGTGTGCAAAGTGAGAGGGTTAGGGAAAATGATTTGGTAAACAGAGAAGAGGTAGTAAAAGCTTTGCGGAAGATGAAAGCCGGCAAGGCAGCAGGTTTGGATGGTATTGCAGTGGAATTTATTAAAAAAGGGGGTGACTGTATTGTTGACTGGTTGGTAAGGTTATTTAATGTATGTATGACTCATGGTGAGGTGCCTGAGGATTGGCGGAATGCGTGCATAGTGCCATTGTACAAAAGCAAAGGGGATAAGAGTGAGTGCTCAAATTACAGAGGTATAAATTTGTTGAGTATTCCTGGTAAATTATATGGGAGGGTATTGATTGAGAGGGTGAAGGCATGTACAGAGCATCAGATTGGGGAAGAGCAGTGTGGTTTCAGAAGTGGTAGAGGATGTGTGGATCAGGTGTTTGCTTTGAAGAATGTATGTGAGAAATACTTAGAAAAGCAAATGGATTTGTATGTAGCATTTATGGATCTGGAGAAGGCATATGATAGAGTTGATAGAGATGCTCTGTGGAAGGTATTAAGAATATATGGTGTGGGAGGCAAGTTGTTAGAAGCAGTGAAAAGTTTTTATCGAGGATGTAAGGCATGTGTATGTGTAGGAAGAGAGGAAAGTGATTGGTTCTCAGTGAATGTAGGTTTGCGGCAGGGGTGTGTGATGTCTCCATGGTTGTTTAATTTGTTTTAATTTGTTTTAATCCATCCTTCTGCACACAACTCTATCCATAGCCCACGCCTCGCAACCATACAACATTGTTGGAACCACTATTCCTTCAAACATACCTATTTTTGCTTTCCGAGATAATGTTCTCGACTTCCACACATTCTTCAAGGCTCCCAGGATTTTCGCCCCCTCCCCCACCCTATGATCCACTTCCGCTTCCATGGTTCCATCCGCTGCCAGATCCACTCCCAGATATCTAAAACACTTTACTTCCTCCAGTTTTTCTCCATTCAAACTTACCTCCCAATTGACTTGACCCTCAACCCTACTGTACCTAATAACCTTGCTCTTATTCACATTTACTCTTAACTTTCTTCTTTCACACACTTTACCAAACTCAGTCACCAGCTTCTGCAGTTTCTCACATGAATCAGCCACCAGCGCTATATCATCAGTGAACAACAACTGACTCACTTCCCAAGCTTTCTTGTCCACAACAGACTGCATACTTGCTCTTTCCAAAACTCTTGCATTCACCTCCCTAACAACCCCATCCATAAACAAAGTAAACAACCATGGAGACATCACACACCCCTGCCGCAAACCTACATTCACTGAGAACCAATCACTTTCCTCTCTTCCTACTCGTGCGCATGCCTTACATCCTCGATAAAAACTTCTCACTGCTTCTAACAACTTACCTCCCACACCATATATTCTTAATACCTTCCACAGAGCATCTCTATCAACTCTTTATCATATGCCTTCTCCAGATCCATAAATGCTACATACAAATCCATTTGCTTTTCTAAGTATTTCTCACACACATTCTTCAAAGCAAACACCTGGTCCACACATCCTCTACCATTTCTGAAACCACACTGCTCTTCCCCAATCTGATGCTCTATACATGCCTTCACCCTCTCAATCAATATCCTCCCATATAATTTACCAGGAATATTCAACAAACTTATTTATTATACTTTGTCACAGTCTCCCGCGTTAGTGAGGTAGCGCAAGGAACAGACGAAAGAATGGCCCAACCCACCCACATACACATGAATATACATACATATCCACACACGCACATATACATTCTTATACATCTCAACGTATACATATATATACACACTCAGATATATACATATATACACATGTACATAATTCATACTCTCTACCCTTATTCATTTCTGTCACCACTCCGCCACACATGAAATGACAGCCCCCTCCCCCTGCCTGTGCGCGAGGTAATGCTAGGAAAAGACAACAAAGGCCACATTCGTTCACACTCAGTCTCTAGCTGTCATGTATAATGCACTGAAACCACAGCTCCCTTTCCACTTCCAGGCCCCACAGAACTTTCCAATGTTTACCCCAGACGTTTCACATTCTCTGGTTCAATCCATTGACAGCACGTCAACCCCAGTATACCACATCGTTCTAATTCACTCTATTCCTTGCATGCCTTTCACCCTCCTGCATATTCAGGCCCCGATCACTCAAAATCTTTTTCACTCCATCTTTCCACCTCCAATTTGGTCTCCCACTTCTCCTTGTTCCCTTCACCTCTGACACATATATCCTCTTTGTCAATCTTTCCTCACTCGTTCTCTGTATGTAACCAAACCATTTCAATACACACTCTTGTGCTCTCTCAACCACATTCTTTTTATTACCACACATCTCTCTTGCCCTTTCATTACTTACTCAGTCAAACCACCTCACACCATATCCATATATATTATACTTAATCGCCATCTCCCGCGTTAGCGAGGTAGCACAAGGAAACAGACAAAAGAATGGCCCAAGCCACCCACATACACATGTATATACATAAACGCCCACACTTACACATATGCATACCTATACATTTCAATGTATACATATATATACATATATACACATATACATATTCATACTTGCTGCCTTCACCCATTCCCCGTTGCCACCCTGCCACACATGAAATAGCACCCCCCCCCCATGCGTGCATGAATTAGCACTAGGAAAAGACAAAAAAAAAAAAAAGGTCACATTCATTCTCACTCAGTCTCTGGCTGTCAAGTGTAATGCACCGAAACCACAGCTCCCTTTGCACATCCAGGCCCCACAAAACTTTCCATGGTATATGTATATACATATTTGCCATTTCCTGCATTAGTGTGGTAGCATTAAGATCAGAGGACTGAGTCTTAGAGGGAATATTCTCACTTGACCCCCTTCTCTTCCTTCTTTTAGAGAATTATAAAATGGGAGTGGAGGATTTCCAGTCCCCAACTCCCTCCTCTTTTTGTCGCCTATGACATGCAGGGAATGCATGAGAAGTATTCTTTCTCCCCTATCCCAAGGGATAATTTTGCTTAATACTTTGGTTAATTGATCAAGTAAGTAATGATGGGGTATGAGAAGAGAGGTGTGGTAATAAGAGGAATGTGGTTGAGAGTGTGCTGAAATATTTGGGCCTACGGAGAGAATGGGTGAGGAGAGGTTGAGTATTTCTCACACACATCTTTTAAAGGAAACACTTGATCACACATCCTTTACCACTTTTGAAACCACACTTTTCTTCCCCAATCTGATGCTCAGTTCGTGCCCACATCCTTTACCACTTTTGAAACCACACTTTTCTTTCCCAATCTGATGCCCTGTTCGTGCCCTTGCCATGTCAATCACTATTCAATACAACCTGTTTTGAACGTGCCTCTATACAGTTATGCTATACATGCATTCCACCAAACTTCAGGTGTTTCACTATAATCCATACTTACATTGAAATTCATAACTAACCCGTCAGCAACACAGTTACTCCCCCGTTCTTGAGATATTCAACTACAATACTATCCACTCGAGCTGCTTTGTTGCATTTCATCTTATGGAAGGCTTTCACTGTGTTTTATTTCTTTTCTAAACCACTCTCCTTGACTCTCTCACTTTGCATACCACCCAGACCCAAACACCCTGCATTTGCCACCCTGTCACCAGATGCATTCAGTTGTTCTTTCAAAATACTCTTTCCATCTCCTCCTCACTTAATCATTACCTGTGACCACTTTTCCATTTCCTCCTTCACTGATGTTCCCATTTGTTCTCTTGCTTTCACACACTCTTAACCTCTTTCCCTATCTTTTCATTCTCCCTAAAGTTTACTGATACTCACTTCTACTCTCATTTGCCCTGTTTTCCTCCTGTTGCTTTCTTTTATACATTGTCCAACCATTTGCCCTCCTTTCCTCTGTAAGTAGCTCCCAATACCTCTCTTCTCTCTTTCTCTAGGAAGTTTACTTTATCATCTCACCACTCACTAACCCTTCTAATCTGTCCACTTTCCAGCTTATGCATGTCACATGCATCTCTTGCATATGCCAGCTTTGCTTCCATAAATACCTCCTATTCTTTACCCACTTCCCTAGCTTTATACACTCTCCCCTTTTGCCTTTTTGCTTTCAATATCCTTATTTTTTTTTTTCTTTTTTACACAGGTCTCTTTTCCAAGTTCACATACTCTCACCACTCTTTTCATCCATATTGTTTCCTCTTTTCCTAAAACCTCTACAAATTTCCACCCAAGCCTCCACAAGGCAATGATCAGATATCCCACCAGTTGCCCCTCTCTGCAGATTCACATCCAAAAGTCTCATTTTTTTGTATATCAATTGATGTGTAATCCTGTAATGCTTGCTCACCATCGTTCCTACTCACATATGTGTTCTTATGTGTATCCCTCTTTTTAAACCAGGTATTCCCGATCACCAGTCCTTTTTCTACAAATAACCATAAGCTTTTCACCATTTCCATTCATAATACTGAATACCCCATGTCCCTCAACTATACCCTCAGCTGACTCATTACTCATGTTTGCATTCAAATCTATCTCTAATACCTGGCCTCTTGCATCAAAACTGCTCACACACACTCAGAGAACATTACCTGGGGGGAAGCAAAAACGGGTATGTTTGAGGGGGTAGTAGTCTTAACAATGTTATATGGATGCAAGGCATAGCTATAGATGGGACAGTAAAGAGTACAGTGAATTGAGTTGAAAGTGAAATGTTTGAGGAGAGTTGATCGAATAAGAAATGATAGGATATAAGATAGCTGTGGTGAAAAGAGAAATGTTCATATGAGAGAGCTGAGATGGTGAGCTGAATGATTTGGATATGTGGAAAGTGTGATTGAGGAAATGGTAACTAAGAGGGTATGCAAGTCAAAAGTGGAGGGAATGAGGAAAAAGATGAAACCAAGGAGGTGGTGAAAGGATGGAGTGAAAGATGCTTTGAAAGCTTGAGGCTTGAACATACAGGAGGGTGTAAAGCTTGGAAGAGAAAAAGCAGATTGGATTTATGTGGTATAGAGGGAATGGACCTATATAAAGCTGTTGGGATGAAAAAATGGAAGAGGTGTGGAGCCTGGTTGTGGATGGGGAGCTCTGATTTCATTGCATTATACCTGACTACTAGAGAGTGGATAAGAGTAATTGAGCCTGTATCAGACAATGTAGATTTTTTTTTTTTCATTTGACATTTACCAGATTTATGATTTATTGGAAATAGTTCAATAAATCTGATGATAGTGCAAAACTATCCACATTTGTGATCATCAACAGCTGCTCTGGTAAGTACAATGCAATTCTTGTACATTTGCTATTGTAATATTGTATTCTTGTCTTGTAACATTTCGTATATTAATTTATTGTACAAATATATTATTTATTAGATCATACAAATAAGAAAAGAAGTAAGATAACCAAAGATTTCTCCATGAATGGAACATATTGACCTCATCATGAGTGAAATTGTATAATGTTTTTTCTTTAATGATTTGGAATCTTACCACAATTTTAGGTAATGGAAATCATAATTTTGTAACAAGCTAGGTTTCACTGTACTTTGATAAAATAGTACATGTAATTTGTCTGGATGTTTGTTTGTTCTGGTTATTTCAAGCTTCAGGTTAGTCCTGCCATGTCCCTCATGCTATCAACATCTCTTAACCCACACTGTGATTTTTGATAATTTTGTTCTAGAAAACTTCACTTTTTGCTTTCACAGTGACTTCACATTAGATACAAAAGTATAATGTAAGTGTTATTTTAAGTGTCATCTGCTATTTCTACCATCTCCTTCTCCTCCACCATGGTCACCTCCACCATCACATCTAGCCCCATAATCTGTTCAGGTAACACCAGCAACTGCTTTGGTAAGTACAATTAAATATATGTACATGAAAATCAATGTGCAACACTACTGTATGCAGTTATTGTATATACAGGTCAGTACTTACACATTTAGTTATATACAGCACTAATTATTGAATATCAAACCCATGTGGTCTTTTTGGACTCTCGTTAGTTTTATCATACTGTAAGTCCAATACACCCAACAAAAGTCTGATATAACAAACCAGTTAAGACACATTAGAAAAACTAATTTATTTGACAGGATCATTCTCAGTTAGTCTGATATAGCACAGGTCGTGGGAGGGGGCAAGGGTTCTGGGAGTGATGAAGAATGTTTGGAAGGAGAGAACATTATCTTGGAGAGCAAAAAATGGGTATGTTTGAAGGAATAGTAGTTCCAACAATGTTATATGGTTGTGAGGCATTGGCTATAGATAGGGTGGATGTGTTGGAAATGGAATGTTTGAAGACAATATGTGGTGCAAGGTGGTTTGATCAAGTAAGTTATGAAAGGGTAAGAGAGATGTGTGGAAATAAAAAGAGTGTGGTTGAGAGAGCAGAAGAGGGTGTGTTGAAATGGTTTGGACATATGGAGAGAAGGAAACAAGGAGAAGCGGGAGACCAAATTGGAGGTGGAAGGATGGAGTGAAAAAGATTTTGAGTGATCGGGGCTTGAGCATACAGGAGAGTGAGAGGCATGCAAGGAATAGAGTGAATTGGAATGCTGTGGTATACCGGGGTTGATGTGCTGTCAGTGGACTGAACCAGAGCATGTGAAGTGTCTGGGGCAAACCATGGAAAGGTCTGTGGAGCTGAGGGAGCTGTGCTTTCGGTGCATTACACATGACAGCTAGAGACTGAGTTTGAACGAATGTGGCCTTTTTTGTCTGTTTTTCTGGCGCTACCTCACTGAAGTGTGGGGTAGCAGTGCTATTTCCTGTGTGGTGGGGTAGTGACAGGAATGGATGAAGGCAAGCAAGTATGAATATGTACATGTGTATATATGTATATGTCTGTGTATTGGAGGTGGAAAGATGGAGTGAAAAAGATTTTGTGTGATCGGGGCCTGAACATGCAGGAGGGTGAAAGGAGGGCAAGGAATAGAGTGAATTGGAGCGATGTGGTATACCGGGGTTGACGTGCTGTCAGTGGATTGAAGCAAGGCATGTGAAGCGTCTGGGGTAAACCATGGAAAGCTGTGTAGGTATGTATATTTGCGTGTGTGGACGTATGTATATACATGTGTATGGGGGGGGGGGTTGGGCCATTTCTTTCGTCTGTTTCCTTGCGCTACCTCGCAAACGCGGGAGACAGCGACAAAGTATAATAATAATAATAATATTTTTTTTTTTCATACTATTTGCCATTTCCCGCATTAGCGAGGTAGTGTTAAGAACAGAGGACTGGGCCTCAGAGGGAATATCCTCACCTGGCCCCTTTCTCTGTTCCTTCTTTTGGAAAAAAAAAAAAAAAAAACTACCTCGCTAATGCGGGAAATGGCAAATAGTATGAAAGAAAAAGAAAATATATCTGGGAGTGGATCTGGCAGCGGATGGAACCATGGAAGCGGAAGTGGATCATAGGGTGGGGGAGGGGGCGAAAATTCTGGGAGCCTTGAAGAATGTGTGGAAGTCGAGAACATTATCTTGGAAAGCAAAAATGGGTATGTTTGAAGGAATAGTGGTTCCAACAATGTTGTATGGTTGCGAGGCGTGGGCTATGGATAGAGTTGTGCGCAGGAGGATGGATGTGCTGGAAATGAGATGTTTGAGGACAATGTGTGGTGTGAGGTGGTTTGATCGAGTAAGTAACGTAAGGGTAAGAGAGATGTGTGGAAATAAAAAGAGCGTGGTTGAGAGAGCAGAAGAGGGTGTTTTGAAATGGTTTGGGCACATGGAGAGAATGAGTGAGGAAAGATTGACCAAGAGGATATATGTGTCGGAGGTGGAGGGAACGAGGAGAAGAGGGAGACCAAATTGGAGGTGGAAAGATGGAGTGAAAAATATTTTGAGTGATCGGGGCCTGAACATGCAGGAGGGTGAAAGGAGGGCAAGGAATAGAGTGAATTGGAGCGATGTGGTATACCGGGGTTGACGTGCTGTCAGTAGATTGAATCAAGGCATGTGAAGCGTCTGGGGTAAACCATGGAAAGCTGTGTAGGTATGTATATTTGCGTGTGTGGACGTATGTATATACATGTGTATGGGGGTGGGTTGGGCCATTTCCTTCGTCTGTTTCCTTGCGCTACCTCGCAAATGCGGGAGACAGCGACAAAGCAAAAAAAAAAAATATATATATATATATATATATATATATATATATTTTTTTTTTTTTTTTTTTTCATACTATTCGCCATTTCCCGCATTTGCGAGGTAGCGTTAAGAACAGAGGACTGGGCCTTAGAGGGAAAATCCTCACCTGGCCCCCTTCTCTGTTCCTTCTTTTGGAAAATTAAAAAAAAACGAGAGGGGAGGATTTCCAGCCACCCACTCCCTCCCCTTTTAGTCGCCTTCTACGACACGCAGGGAATACGTGGGAAGTATTCTTTCTCCCCTATCCCCAGGGATATATATATATATATATATATATATTTTTTTTTTTTTTTTTTTTTTTTTTATACTTTGTCGCTGTCTCCCGCGTTTGCGAGGTAGCGCAAGGAAACAGACGAAAGAAATGGCCCAACCCCCCCCCCCATACACATGTACATACACACGTCCACACACGCAAATATACATACCTACACAGCTTTCCATGGTTTACCCCAGACGCTTCACATGCCTTGCTTCAATCCACTGACAGCACGTCAACCCCTGTATACCACATGACTCCAATTCACTCTATTTCTTGCCCTCCTTTCACCCTCCTGCATGTTCAGGCCCCGATCACACAAAATCTTTTTCACTCCATCTTTCCACCTCCAATTTGGTCTCCCTCTTCTCCTCGTTCCCTCCACCTCCGACACATATATCCTCTTGGTCAATCTCTCCTCACTCATTCTCTCCATGTGCCCAAACCATTTCAAAACACCCTCTTCTGCTCTCTCAACCACGCTCTTTTTATTTCCACACATCTCTCTTACCCTTACGTTACTTACTCGATCAAACCACCTCACACCACACATTGTCCTCAAACATCTCATTTCCAGCACATCCATCCTCCTGCGCACATCTCTATCCATAGCCCACGCCTCGCAACCATACAACATTGTTGGAACCACTATTCCCTCAAACATACCCATTTTTGCTTTCCGAGATAATGTTCTCGACTTCCACACATTTTTCAAGGCTCCCAAAATTTTCGCCCCCTCCCCCACCCTATGATCCACTTCCGCTTCCATGGTTCCATCCGCTGACAGATCCACTCCCAGATATCTAAAACACTTCACTTCCTCCAGTTTTTCTCCATTCAAACTCACCTCCCAATTGACTTGACCCTCACCCCTACTGTACCTAATAACCTTGCTCTTATTCACATTTACTCTCAACTTTCTTCTTCCACACACTTTACCAAACTCAGTCACCAGCTTCTGCAGTTTCTCACATGAATCAGCCATATATATATATATATATGTTATTCCTGGGGATAGGGGATTAAGAATACTTCCCACGTATTCCCTGCGTGTCGTAGAAGGCGACTAAAAGAGGAGGGAGCGGGGGGGGCTGGAAATCCTCCCCTCTCGTTTTTTTTTTTTAATTTTCCAAAAGAAGGAACAGAGGGGGCCAGGTGAGGATATTCCAAAAAAGGCCCAGTCCTCTGTTCTTAACGCTACCTCGCTAACGCGGGAAATGGCGAATAGTTTAAAAGAAAGAAAAGAAATATATATATATATGTGTGGCGGGTTGGTGATGGGAAGGGATGAAGGCAGCAAGTATGAATATGTACATGTGTATATATGTATATGTCTCTGTATTTATATGTATGTATACGTTGAAATGTATAGGTATGTATATGTGCATGTGTGGGCGTTTATGTATATACATGTGTATGTGGGTGGGTTGGGCCATTCTTTCATCTGTTTCCTTGTGCTACCTCGCTATCGCGGGAGACAGCGACTAAGTATGATAGATAAATAAATGAATAGTATATGTTGATTTGTATATGTATGTACAGGCCATTCTTTGTCTGTTTCCTGGCACTACCTTACTGACATGGGATGCAGCAATCGGGTATAGTAAAAGATGATAAAAGTATATGTGTTTATTCATTTAGCGAAGATGTGCCTGCAGCAGGGGCATGTGATGTTTCTATGGCTTTTTAATTTGTATAAGGATGGGATGGTGAGGGAGGTGAATGCAGTGTTCTTGTAGAAAGTAGTGTGTCTGCAGCATGTCAATGGTGGGGAGTCCTGAAAGATGAGTCAGTTGTTGTTTGTAGATAACAGGGCACTAGTGACAGATTCAATTGGGAAACTACTGAAGCAGATGTCTGAATTTAGGAGAGTGTGTAAATGGAGAAAGTTGAGAGTAAATGTGAATGAAAGCAATGTTATTAGGTTTAGCGTTGGAGAGAGACCAGTTATTTGGAGTGTGAGTTTGAATGGAAAGAACCTGAGAAAGTGGAATGTTTTAGATACCTGGGAGTGGATATAGCAGTTAATGAAAATGTAGAAGCTGAAGTGAGACGTAGAGTGGATGAGGAGGCTAAGATACCAAGATGCACTGAGGGGTGTCAAGGAAGAGAGTTCATTTTTGATGAGGGCATAGATGGACAAGTTTAATGGAATAGAAGTGCCATTGATGTTGTGTGGATGTGAGGCATGGGCTGTAAATGAGAAAGTACTAAGGAGGGTAGATATGTTGGCCGTGAAATGTTTGAGGACAGTGTATGGTGCAAGAAGTACTGATTTAATTAGAGATGATAAGAATGGAGAGGCAATATGAAGAGTATGGTTTAGAATTGAGGAGGGTGTGGTGAGATGATTTGGACACATGGAGAGGATAAGTGAAGGGAGGTTGATAAATGGGTATATATGACAAATGTGGAGGGGACAACCGTAACACACCTTTTTCTTACCATTTTATTCCTTACTTTGTCAAAACAACATCACACCTTATATTGTCTTCAAACATTTTATTTTCAACACATCCACCCTCCACTGCACATATTCAACTATATCCCATGCCTCACATTCACACATCATCGATGGGACTTCTATTCCTTCAAATGTGCCTATTTTCTCCCTCCTAGCTTAACAACCTTTCTTTCCACACATTCTTCAATGCTCGAAGAACCTTGGCCCTTCACCCATCTCTTTGACTCACTTTTGCTTCCATGGTTCCATATGCTACCATATCCACTGCCAGGTTTCTAAAACACTTCACATCCTCCCAATTTTATCCATTTAGACTTGGACTCCAAATTGCCTGTTCTTCTGCATGCTAAACCTAGTGAACCAGAGAATTTTCTAGTGAATTGTTTATTGAAATATTCTCTGTAGTATTGGTATTGCTGAAGGTAACATTCATATTAAAAGCTTTGAGTTGTCCACTTACTCAAAGCCTTTGATATGAACATATCCTTCAGCAATATCAATACTGTTGAGAATATTTTGATTAAAAATTCACTAGAAAATTATGTAGGCTGTATTTATGGAATACCTTGCAGAAGCTGTAATGTATTTTGTACAGGCCAGACTTTAAGGATTAGTCCTCTTAAAGAAGATAGCCTCAAGTTTGAAGAAATAGTGGAGGATGGCCCATTCAGGCAATACGTAATGGGAAAAGTAACTGTAGGGAACTGCATAGTGGTGCTAATTTTACTTAATCCTTCAGAGATATGCAAAGTTCCCAAACAAATACACAATGATAACAAAGAAGTAGTAATCAGATTGATACATTGAGCATTAAAAGTTTTGAGAGATGATAATGATAAAGGGGGATTTTAGGTATAGATAGATAGATTCATGAATATGGGTTCTCATATAATAGGGAGTCATGGAGGCAACTTTTAAGTGGGTACACTGGAAAATTTCCTTACCACTATGCCAGTGACCATACTAGAATTATAAGGACTGACATGCCATTATAGCTAGATCTTATCTTTATGCACACTAGCATGAATATATCATATATGATGTATCATTTGGAAAAAGTGATCATGTAATTAAATGAGCAGAGGTAAAACAAGACGTAAAGAAGGGATATGGTTATGGAAACCACAAATTCCATAGTAACATAGATTGGGAAATGGAGTTAAGTAGCAAGAGACCAAGACCTTGTGGTGAAAAGTTTTGTGAAATTTGCTGTGGAGTAGTAACATGATACCTCTAGCCTCAAATACATAGGGAATGGTAAGAAAGAGGAAAAATGTCAAAAAGCATAGGAGCTTTGAGATTTGCAGTGGTGTAGATATGAATAGAACTCCAGCCAGCCAGCATTTTTAAGGTGCAAGAAAGCTAGGAACAAGTATACTACTATAGAAATGGGGAACATAGAAACTTTGGATAAGAATGTTGTGTTACCAAGGCAAGAGAAAATCCAAAACATTTCACAGTAGAAGACACTATATCCTTGACACTAGTGTAATGGAATGATGAAGCTTTAGAAAATTTCAAAATATTTAGAAAAGATTTTAACAGAATACTGAAAGGTCTTGACTTATACAAGACTCATAGTCCGAATAAAATTTCATCCTTAATACTGAAGATGTGTACAAGTATGCTGGATACACCTCTTGAAATGCTGTTCAAGATGTTGCTGGAGAGAGGCAAATTGCCAAGAAAATAGAAAAAGATGAATGTTATACCTGTCTGTAAGAGAAGAGACAAGGAACAGGCTCTAAACTCCAGATTTGTCTCACGGATAAGTATGGTCTGTAAGGTTCTGGAGAAAATAATTAGAAAGCAAATGGAGAACTTTCTATAGAGAAAAAATTACCATAATTAGAGTCATTAGTTTTAGAGAAAGGAGGTCATATGTAACAAACCTCTTAAATTGTATAAGAGGGTAAGCTCTGTCTTAGACAAAAGGTAAGGCTGGGTGGATTGTTTGTACCTGAACTGGCAGAAAGCATTTAACACTGTGTATTGCATGGGAGGCTGTTCAAAAAGCTGGATCACCAGGCAGGAATCAAGAGGAAACTCCTTTGATGAATAGATTATCATACTGGAAGAGAACAAAGGATGCATGTTGAAGGAGCCTTCTTCAAATGGGTTAAAGTGACCACTAGAGAACAACGGAATTCTGTTATGGGACTATAAATCTTCTTGATTAATGTGAATGACTTGCCAGAAGGTATGTACTTCTACCAGATTACGTTTGCAGATCATGCAAAATTTGCAATGGAAATGAAAAGGAAGGAGGATCACAACTTAAAGGGGACTTAAACATACTCAAAATTGGTCTTATACATGAAATTCAACCCTAGCAAATGTTAAGTAATGAGGATGGGACACAGTATGTGAAGACCTCGGTATAATTATTATTTGGCAGGAAATAAGCTTCAGGATTCTGTGTGAGAAGGAAATTGGGATTCAGCACTGAATCTGATGTGTTGCCAGAGTCACAAATCAGGAAAGTAACAAAGAAGACAGACTGTATGCTAGAAAATATTAGGGAAATATTTTGCAAAATGTTCATATATTACATAAGGCCAATACTAGAATATCCTTCTTGAGTTTAGTAACCTCACCTAAAGAAGCACAAAGAGCTGATAGAGAAGGACCAGGGTAGGGCTTAGAATATGGCACCAGAATTAAGAGAGATGAGTAGTAGAGAAGAGAGAAAAGTTAGGGGAGACCTGATCGTAACCTTTAGAATTTTAAACTAGTTTGATGACATGGAAGTTGTATGATAGCAGAGAATGTTTAAGAGATGGGGCCCCATATGTGTGAGAATACATCCTCGTACAGTACAAATAGGTAAATACTGTACATATAACAAACAGTCAGCTGCTTCTGAATGTTTAAGTAACAGATTTTTTATTTGTTTGGACATTTTTTCCTTATATATGTGTCAGTTGTTGTTCGCTGATGATACAGCGCTGGTGGCGGATTCATGTGAGAAACTGCAGAAGCTGGTGACGGAGTTTGGTAAAGTGTGTGGAAGAAGAAAGTTAAGAGTAAATGTGAATAAGAGCAAGGTTATTAGGTACAGTAGGGTTGAGGGTCAAGTCAATTGGGAGGTGAGTTTGAATGGAGAAAAACTGGAGGAAGTGAAGTGTTTTAGATATCTGGGAGTGGATCTGGCAGCGGATGGAACCATGGAAGCGGAAGTGGATCATAGGGTGGGGGAGGGGGCGAAAATTCTGGGAGCCTTGAAGAATGTGTGGAAGTCGAGAACATTATCTTGGAAAGCAAAAATGGGTATGTTTGAAGGAATAGTGGTTCCAACAATGTTGTATGGTTGCGAGGCGTGGGCTATGGATAGAGTTGTTCGCAGGAGGATGGATGTGCTGGAAATGAGATGTTTGAGGACAATGTGTGGTGTGAGGTGGTTTGATCGAGTAAGTAACGTAAGGGTAAGAGAGATGTGTGGAAATAAAAAGAGCGTGGTTGAGAGAGCAGAAGAGGGTGTTTTGAAATGGTTTGGGCACATGGAGAGAATGAGTGAGGAAAGATTGACCAAGAGGATATATGTGTCGGAGGTGGAGGGAACGAGGAGAAGAGGGAGACCAAATTGGAGGTGGAAAGATGGAGTGAAAAGATTTTGAGTGATCGGGGCCTGAACATGCAGGAGGGTGAAAGGAGGGCAAGGAATAGAGTGAATTGGAGCGATGTGGTATACCGGGGTTGACGTGCTGTCAGTAGATTGAATCAAGGCATGTGAAGCGTCTGGGGTAAACCATGGAAAGCTGTGTAGGTATATATATTTGCGTGTGTGGACGTATGTATATACATGTGTATGGGGGTGGGTTGGGCCATTTCCTTCGTCTGTTTCCTTGCGCTACCTCGCAAATGCGGGAGACAGCGACAAAGCAAAAAAAAAAAAAATATATATATATATATATATATATATATATATATATATATATATATATATATTTTTTTTTTTTTTCATACTATTCGCCATTTCCCGCATTTGCGAGGTAGCGTTAAGAACAGAGGACTGGGCCTTAGAGGGAAAATCCTCACCTGGCCCCCTTCTCTGTTCCTTCTTTTGGAAAATTAAAAAAAAACGAGAGGGGAGGATTTCCAGCCACCCACTCCCTCCCCTTTTAGTCGCCTTCTACGACACGCAGGGAATACGTGGGAAGTATTCTTTCTCCCCTATCCCCAGGGATATATATATATATATATATATATATATATATATATATATATATATATATATATATATATATATATATGTTATTCCTGGGGATAGGGGATTAAGAATACTTCCCACGTATTCCCTGCGTGTTGTAGAAGGCGACTAAAAGGGGAGGGAGCGGGGGGCTGGAAATCCTCCCCTCTCGTTTTTTTTTTTAATTTTCCAAAAGAAGGAACAGAGGGGGCCAGGTGAGGATATTCCAAAAAAGGCCCAGTCCTCTGTTCTTAACGCTACCTCTCTAATGCGGGAAATGGCGAATAGTTTAAAAGAAAGAAAAGAAATATATATATATATGTGTGGCGGGTTGGTGATGGGAAGGGATGAAGGCAGCAAGTATGAATATGTACATGTGTATATATGTATATGTCTCTGTATTTATATGTATGTATACGTTGAAATGTATAGGTATGTATATGTGCATGTGTGGGCGTTTATGTATATACATGTGTATGTGGGTGGGTTGGGCCATTCTTTCATCTGTTTCCTTGTGCTACCTCGCTATCGCGGGAGACAGCGACTAAGTATGATAGATAAATAAATGAATAGTATATGTTGATTTTTATATGTATGTACAGGCCATTCTTTGTCTGTTTCCTGGCACTACCTTACTGACATGGGATGCAGCAATCGGGTATAGTAAAAGATGATAAAAGTATATGTGTTTATTCATTTAGCGAAGATGTGCCTGCAGCAGGGGCATGTGATGTTTCTATGGCTTTTTAATTTGTATAAGGATGGGATGGTGAGGGAGGTGAATGCAGTGTTCTTGTAGAAAGTAGTGTGTCTGCAGCATGTCAATGGTGGGGAGTCCTGAAAGATGAGTCAGTTGTTGTTTGTAGATAACAGGGCACTAGTGACAGATTCAATTGGGAAACTACTGAAGCAGATGTCTGAATTTAGGAGAGTGTGTAAATGGAGAAAGTTGAGAGTAAATGTGAATGAAAGCAATGTTATTAGGTTTAGCGTTGGAGAGAGACCAGTTATTTGGAGTGTGAGTTTGAATGGAAAGAACCTGAGAAAGTGGAATGTTTTAGATACCTGGGAGTGGATATAGCAGTTAATGAAAATGTAGAAGCTGAAGTGAGACGTAGAGTGGATGAGGAGGCTAAGATACCAAGATGCACTGAGGGGTGTCAAGGAAGAGAGTTCATTTTTGATGAGGGCATAGATGGACAAGTTTAATGGAATAGAAGTGCCATTGATGTTGTGTGGATGTGAGGCATGGGCTGTAAATGAGAAAGTACTAAGGAGGGTAGATATGTTGGCCGTGAAATGTTTGAGGACAGTGTATGGTGCAAGAAGTACTGATTTAATTAGAGATGATAAGAATGGAGAGGCAATATGAAGAGTATGGTTTAGAATTGAGGAGGGTGTGGTGAGATGATTTGGACACATGGAGAGGATAAGTGAAGGGAGGTTGATAAATGGGTATATATGACAAATGTGGAGGGGACAACCGTAACACACCTTTTTCTTACCATTTAATTCCTTACTTTGTCAAAACAACATATTGTCATATATTGTCTTCAAACATTTTATTTTCAACACATCCACCCTCCACTGCACATATTCAACTATATCCCATGCCTCACATTCACACATCATCGATGGGACTTCTATTCCTTCAAATGTGCCTATTTTCTCCCTCCTAGCTTAACAACCTTTCTTTCCACACATTCTTCAATGCTCGAAGAACCTTGGCCCTTCACCCACCTCTTTGACTCACTTTTGCTTCCATGGTTCCATATGCTACCATATCCACTGCCAGGTTTCTAAAACACTTCACATCCTCCCAATTTTATCCATTTAGACTTGGACTCCAAATTGCCTGTTCTTCTGCATGCTAAACCTAGTGAACCAGAGAATTTTCTAGTGAATTGTTTATTGAAATATTCTCTGTAGTATTGGTATTGCTGAAGGTAACATTCATATTAAAAGCTTTGAGTTCTCCATTTACTCAAAGCCTTTGATATGAACATATCCTTCAGCAATATCAATACTGTTGAGAATATTTTGATTAAAAATTCACTAGAAAATTATGTAGGCTGTATTTATGGAATACCTTGCAGAAGCTGTAATGTATTTTGTACAGGCCAGACTTTAAGGATTAGTCCTCTTAAAGAAGATAGCCTCAAGTTTGAAGAAATAGTGGAGGATGGCCCATTCAGGCAATACGTAATGGGAAAAGTAACTGTAGGGAACTGCATAGTGGTGCTAATTTTACTTAATCCTTCAGAGATTTGCAAAGTTCCAAAACAAATACACAATGATAACAAAGAAGTAGTAATCAGATTGATACATTGAGCATTAAAAGTTTTGAGAGATGATAATGATAAAGGGGGATTTTAGGTATAGATAGATAGATTCATGAATATGGGTTCTCATATAATAGGGAGTCATGGAGGCAACTTTTAAGTGGGTACACTGGAAAATTTCCTTACCACTATGCCAGTGACCATACTAGAATTATAAGGACTGACATGCCATTATAGCTAGATCTTATCTTTATGCACACTAGCATGAATATATCATATATGATGTATCATTTGGAAAAAGTGATCATGTAATTAAATGAGCAGAGGTAAAACAAGACGTAAAGAAGGGATATGGTTATGGAAACCACAAATTCCATAGTAACATAGATTGGGAAATGGAGTTAAGTAGCAAGAGACCAAGACCTTGTGGTGAAAAGTTTTGTGAAATTTGCTGTGGAGTAGTAACATGATACCTCTAGCCTCAAATACATAGGGAATGGTAAGAAAGAGGAAAAATGTCAAAAAGCATAGGAGCTTTGAGATTTGCAGTGGTGTAGATATGAATAGAACTCCAGCCAGCCAGCATTTTTAAGGTGCAAGAAAGCTAGGAACAAGTATACTACTATAGAAATGGGGAACATAGAAACTTTGGATAAGAATGTTGTGTTACCAAGGCAAGAGAAAATCCAAAACATTTCACAGTAGAAGACACTATATCCTTGACACTAGTGTAATGGAATGATGAAGCTTTAGAAAATTTCAAAATATTTAGAAAAGATTTTAACAGAATACTGAAAGGTCTTGACTTATACAAGACTCATAGTCCGAATAAAATTTCATCCTTAATACTGAAGATGTGTACAAGTATGCTGGATACACCTCTTGAAATGCTGTTCAAGATGTTGCTGGAGAGAGGCAAATTGCCAAGAAAATAGAAAAAGATGAATGTTATACCTGTCTGTAAGAGAAGAGACAAGGAACAGGCTCTAAACTCCAGATTTGTCTCACGGATGAGTATGGTCTGTAAGGTTCTGGAGAAAATAATTAGAAAGCAAATGGAGAACTTTCTATAGAGAAAAAATTACCATAATTAGAGTCATTAGTTTTAGAGAAAGGAGGTCATATGTAACAAACCTCTTAAATTGTATAAGAGGGTAAGCTCTGTCTTAGACAAAAGGTAAGGCTGGGTGGATTGTTTGTACCTGAACTGGCAGAAAGCATTTAACACTGTGTATTGCATGGGAGGCTGTTCAAAAAGCTGGATCACCAGGCAGGAATCAAGAGGAAACTCCTTTGATGAATAGATTATCATACTGGAAGAGAACAAAGGATGCATGTTGAAGGAGCCTTCTTCAAATGGGTTAAAGTGACCACTAGAGAACAACGGAATTCTGTTATGGGACTATAAATCTTCTTGATTAATGTGAATGACTTGCCAGAAGGTATGTACTTCTACCAGATTACATTTGCAGATCATGCAAAATTTGCAATGGAAATGAAAAGGAAGGAGGATCACAACTTAAAGGGGACTTAAACATACTCAAAATTGGTCTTATACATGAAATTCTACCCTAGCAAATGTTAAGTAATGAGGATGGGACACAGTATGTGAAGACCTCGGTATAATTATTATTTGGCAGGAAATAAGCTTCAGGATTCTGTGTGAGAAGGAAATTGGGATTCAGCACTGAATCTGATGTGTTGCCAGAGTCACAAATCAGGAAAGTAACAAAGAAGACAGACTGTATGCTAGAAAATATTAGGGAAATATTTTGCAAAATGTTCATATATTACATAAGGCCAATACTAGAATATCCTTCTTGAGTTTAGTAACCTCACCTAAAGAAGCACAAAGAGCTGATAGAGAAGGACCAGGGTAGGGCTTAGAATATGGCACTAGAATTAAGAGAGATGAGTAGTAGAGAAGAGAGAAAAGTTAAGGGAGACCTGATCGTAACCTTTAGAATTTTAAACTAGTTTGATGACATGGAAGTTGTATGATAGCAGAGAATGTTTAAGAGATGGGGCCCCATATGTGTGAGAATACATCCTCGTACAGTACAAATAGGTAAATACTGTACATATAACAAACAGTCAGCTGCTTCTGAATGTTTAAGTAACAGATTTTTTATTTGTTTGGACATTTTTTCCTTATATATGTGATTGTTGAATATTATATACACCACATAGGACATTTTTACCATGAGATGCATTCTTTCATGTACAAGAGCATAAAAATCACAGGTGTGCGATGTGGGAAAGGAGCCCTGTTAAACATGCAAATATTTGTTATGGCCAAATAATGTGCAGAAAAGGTGTGGGGAGGTTAGCTTATACTCAGATAATGCAGAGGAAAGGTTATCACACTTATAAGACCTAATAGATATGAATAGATCCAAGTGTCATGAATATGCCAGCATAGGTATTCTGAAGGACACACAATGACACATGCAGGTACCAGAGTGTTTAAAACATATTACGTATCACTAGTAAAAGAGAAAACTATCTTACTGTATATAAAGTTACAAGGAAACATGAATGTAATCTGATATATTGAATATATGCACATCAGTTGAAAGTGAATATGCTCATATTATTTTCATACTTGCTCACCTCAGTGAAGAAGTGTCAGGAACAATCAGGAACAGACAAATGGTGGCTTTATTTTCACTCACCCATTTTCTAGTTGTCATGTATAATGCACCAAAACCCCACAGACATTTCTGAGGCTTCTCCTGGCTGCTTCATATGCCATGGTTCATCCGAGTAACTGCACATCACCCATCATATACCATATCACTTCAGTTCATTCTGCCCTATGTACACCTCGCCCCCTCTTAAATGTTCAGGTCACAATACCTCAGAGCCTCTTCTCTCCATCCCTCCACATTTCCCTCTCTGTCTTCCCTTTCACTAGTTTCTCCCATTTCTGACATGTTGATCCTTTTAGTCAATCTTTCTTCAACATCCTCTTCATATGTCCATACCATTTCAGCACACCTTGGTCACTTTTTTCAGTCATTTTGAGCTTACTTTTACACATCACTCTTACACTGGCATTGCTTACGTGATTAAAAAACCTTTCACCATATATTGCCCTCTGACATCTCATTTCTACATATCCATCCTCCTTTATTTTACATTCAGGGAGAAAGACTTGCATCCATATAATGCTGTCAGGGGTAGTTTACCTTCAGAGATACCATCCTTTGTCATAAGCTCTGACCTCTCATTCTACACACACGTCAGCACACCTCTGACCTCTCATTCTACACACACATCAGCACACTCAGGACCTTAGCCCCATTTTCCACCCTGTGCTACCATGCCCATTCCCAGGCCTGTAAAACACACTGCCTTCTCTAAGTAATAGATTGATGCACTCAAACAAGTTTTCTCTTTTTCCATGGGGACAAATCTTTACACAGTTGTTGCTTTAACAGTTCAGTCCCAGTCGAAGGTATTTTGACATCAACTGGAGCACATTTTAGGAAAGTTCAGTTTTGCAACTCAGTGTATAGCATTGGTGATGCTCCAAGCCAAAATGATGACTTTCTAAGTAAACAAAGTATTTCTGTCTTTTATCTAAGATCTTCAGAAAGCTTTACTCCAAGCACTGGATTCCTTAGTCTGTTGAAAATATATGAGAAAGCTCCAAAGGGCTTTGCCTTAGACAGTCTCTTCAATCTCCTTCATGGTTTTGGTAGATGCCTTGTGCTCCAGATTGGGCTTTCATTCCACAGAAGCCTGTGAAAGTGTGAACTTTTGGGAGGATGAATGAAAATCCTTGCATACCATAATGGAGTTGTTGGAATGGGGTGTCTTCTCTCTTGAGTATACTTTTTGAATTCTGGATTCTGACTTCCATGGTTCTTTATTTCCCAGAATGTCGTGATCCAGGCATAAAGGATCCTGCTTCTCATGGACAACACTAGCAGTCCATTGCCTAAAGAACAAAGCTCTTAGGAATCTCTTTCATTATATAAAGAAAAAAATCTTTGCAATGTACAAAAGTCTTCTTCTCTGGCATTCTCTTTACAAGGAGCTTGCATGTATGGACAAATGCCCTATCAAAATTGTTAACAAGATGTCCATAGGAATAAATGCTTGTACATAGATCCTTTCATAAGGGGTGGCTCATTTGGCAGACCTTGCCACCAAAGCAAATACTTTGTTGCTAATCTATTTCTCTCCAGTGTTTGATAGAGGGGCAGTAGCAACATAAGCTCTGATCATGGACTGGAACTGTTAGAACCAACTTCGTCTTTCTCCCATTGAATCTTTTTGGGAAAGTTATTCCTAAATTGATTGTTTTTTAGGGGCTTAGTGGGTTATGTAACCTTAAAGTGGGAGAGACAATCCAGGTGCCAGGAAGTTGTTCAGCTTTGCAACCTCCTCAACTGACACTACTAGTTTTCATGGAACAGGTCAACCTTAGTTCAGGAGCGTAACTTCAAAGCTCTTGATTTTAGAATTTATTCTTGGTTTTCCTTAAGAACTTTTACAGTCCGTTACATGGAGAGGATTTGATAAATGATATTTTCCATGACATTCATGTCTCTCCCCACTGACAGTATTATTGAGCTTAGAAACTCTTCCAACCTTTCGTTGAAGATTGAGCTTTTACTATAGTTTTGGAAGCACTCTGGGTAGCTTTCTTCACTAGAGTTTTTCTTATGATAAAAACAAGACTAGTAGTACTACAAGAGCACTCTTAGTGGGCTTTGGTATAAAATTTTTTAGACCTACCTAAGCTTTGCTTTCATTTCTCTTAAAAGAGCCAATACTGCATCAGAAGTGAGAGCTGTCAGATGCCCTAGATCTGTTATAAATAGGTTTTCTTTTCTAATGGCAATAGTGCACCACATCATCTTATCATGAAAGCTCCTGTTAGGAGCCCTTGGTACAAGAAGAGTTATTGAGATACTTAGAGACTGGACATAAAAACCCTCATTCTTTTTATGATGATGACTTGGGTTAAGATAAATCCTTGATTCAGCTTTTTGGCAAAAATAGATAAATAATTAAACTAAATCTAAAAGTATCCATTTTGATTTATTTTTGGAGGATTACAGCGATAGAACTTCATTCCTCATATTCATTTAAATCTTCGAGAGAGTTTATATATATCACCTGGGACTATTGAGGGGGAACATCTGTTTGTTTTTTCAAAAGGAAGCTTAACCCCTAAGTGCTGGGAGTCTTCACATGAGCACTGATTTTCGTGGACTTACATTAAACTATCCATTGAAACTGTGGCATTTGTATAGCTGTTAAGTGTTTCAAGGTTACTATAGATGCTTACTACAGAAACTACCATGCTCTCACTCTTTTTGGAAGCAGTTTTGAAATGTGGATATCTATGTACATATCATGTAAATGTATAAAAATATTTGTTAGTAAATGTGTAAAAATTTATGTAGATATGTGTAAATAGTAACCATAGACAGGGATAAATCTCATATAGTGAATGTGAGTTAAAAGGCTCAACCCATGTTTAACCTTCCCCAACACTTCCCCACCACCTTTGCCAAGGGAATTATGCCTTATCCTTATAACTATCTCATGGCCACATGAATTATGTTAGCTCACTTGTTTCTTTATCATGAATAGTGATACGTATTACTGAATTTGCATAAAAGGCCAACCCCCTACTCTTCCTCCACTGCTCCTCACCAAGGGCACTTTACCATGGCCATATAAGTTATGGTGACACATTTTTGTACAGATTGTCTACTTTTATATATATTTCTTTCATTTTATGGTGAGAAACTTAAAATTTTGACATTCATTTATTGTCAGATCATGATTACAGAATTGTAAATCACCCAACATTGAAGGATTAAAATTTTCCATGGAAAGAGTGTTCTCTTCCATGATTAAGACGTATTTTGTTGGACCAACCTGGCCTATATGATACAGTCTGTGATTTTGGGAAGATAATCTTCCCCTTAGCATCTCTGAGGAACATTTCTGTGCAGGAAATCAGCAGTAGAGGTCTTCACCATCCCTTGAACATTTTCAACAGTGATACCTTACATCAGATTGATTGTTTGGTGCTGATGTTGCCTTCTGTGCCTCAAAAGGACCCAAGTATACCACAAAGTGACTCTTGATAATCATTTTTGCTTTGCTTTATCAACTTTTTTAAGAAAGTTTCTCCCTAACCCTCCTCTTTCATGTTAGTATTCTTTCAGGGCTTGTGGGATGATCCAACCCTGGAGAGAAACATAGATTTTGGAGTAAAAAAACTTCCTCTGTGGGGCAGTGTCGTACAAGCAGTTTTTCTGGGTTGTTTCTTGCCACATCTACCCTTGTCTTTCAAAAAAAAAAAGATTTCAACCAACAGAGACCACAGTTGGGTTGATGCCCTTTTCCAAGAATTTTGAAGCAATGGCCAGTTGGATGATTGTGTCATTGCTGTTTGGTCAAAGGGCCAACTTAGACCAAGCTAGCAGGCTACTACTACCAAATAGGTGATTTTTTATGAGTGAGAAGCTTTTACTTCAGAAAGCATGGGTTTAAGAGGTTTCTCACCCCTGGTGATCATAGACATTTTCATAAGGCTCGTGGGACATTGCCTCTGAAAGAAAGTTTTTCAAGCTTTGGAAGTTACATTTTTTGGTTGATCTGGTACTTTCCTCGTCAGTGATTTGATTTTCAAATGGATCAGTTTTCATGTCTCACGTGGTAGAATAGTGAGTAGTCTGTCCATTTTTCTTGCTGGGCTTTTTTTTTTTTTTAATATATATACTTGGGTATTCTTACAGAATATGTTGTTTTTGTTTTTCCTTGTGTGAAGTTCTAAGCTGTAATACACTTGTTCATTGCCTTTGTACTGGTTGCCATTCATAGATTATCATATATTTTTCCCTGCTTTTTTCAGGGTTGTATTGTTGTAGTTCTTGAGTAAAATGTTTTCCACACATAGAGGATTAACAAAACATCATTTTCATAAGCGAAAATGTGTTGTACATGTATCAGATTGATAAAGATATATAAAGGAAAGATATTATAGGAAGAGAGCTAATGCCAGTATCATAACATAAGAACCAGTCTTTGAAAATAGTGTTTCTTTTGAATTATTGTAATTAATGAAAATGTAAGAACTGCCAGATTACTTATGTAATGATTTCTTGGTATTCAATTCTTCCTATCAAAATCATTATTTCTATAAATGCATCACAGTTATTTAGTTTTCAGAATGATAGTGCTAAAGCTTTCATTTTACAGTATTACAAGGTGTGTGATTGAGAAACATCGACTGTATATATGTTTATAACATGGAGTTTTGTGAAACTTTTGATATCTACAGAATCGGAACAAAGAGGAGGGGTCACGGAGAGAACATAAACATAAAGAACGGTCTAGATCACGTGAACCAGACTTGGACACACTTACCAAAGAAAGCAAGAAGGAAAAGAAAGAGAGAAAAAGGGTTAGTACATTTGCAGTCTATTTTTCTTGTTACATTACATTTACATAATTTTCCCTTTTTGCCATTTCTCATTGTGGTAACTTTTGTAGTTTCACCATGATTGTATTTTACCATCATCACCCCACCTAACTCTCATCTCAAATAATGCCCTATCCATAAAACACAACCTATCCAAACTCCTACATTTATTTCAAACCATTCAGTCATGCCACGACTTGCTTACATGCACTACTTCCATTATGGAAGCTCAGCACAGCTTTCAAAAGTCTGCCATGCACACCATGTAGAATCATGATTTTCCTGAGAGCTTTCCTATCCATTCAGATGATCCTGTGTTCTTATCTAAGCCAGAGTGAATGTAGGATAGAATCTGGGCCATTTCAGTATTGTATATAGGGTACAGATGTTCAAATTGAACAGAAATTAACCTAATACACTAATTTGTGAAAGTAATGGGAAATTGCAGTATATTGTCAGTTTGCATATATAAAGGACTGTAAGCTGTGGCTAAATTTAGATGTTGAGAAATAAAGCTCATAAAGGTTATAAGTAGTCATGTAGCAAAGAAAAGCAGCTGTTGTGAAAGCTTTCATAAGTGGAAAGAATTTAGGTATGCAGGACAATGTGAAAGAAGCTTGCAGAAAGTAGTACTCTTATGCATGGTATGAATGCAGCTTTATGTAGGTCAGCTTGGTATAAAGTAAAATCAGTAAAACTGGATAACGTGAATAGTGTAGTTGGAATGAGGAGATGGATAGAATGAGGAATGATTTGAGAAAGATATGCAGTGGGAAAATAGCATATGAAAGTTACATGGATTAATTAATTTTTTTTTTTTTAGGATGGTGTGGCCATATCAGATTTATGGCAGATGATTGGTTCATCAAGAATATGTTTAGGAGTACAGTTGAAGATACAAAGATGAGAGATATGGCATGGAAGAGATGGATAGATGCAGTAAGAGAAGATTAGGGCTAGGGATATTTCAGAGGAAGATGTTAAAGAACTGATTGGAGATGAGATGCAAAGGAAGCATTTTGTGTATAGAGGTGGTGTGAATGGAGTGTTAGTCCAACCTGACAAACCAACTAAGAATGGAAATTGATAAAGTAAATTATTATATTAGTTAAACACTAAAACACTCTGGGCTTGGGTTGGAATTGTGTATCAGTGATGTTAGAGTGTGCATAACTACTTAATCTGCTTTATAAGGATTAGAATTGATGATGATGATAGATAGATATTTATATATATATTGCTCATCGAATGGGGACATATGCATAACTGAGCATCAAGAAAGATAATTGATTTATCTGTAATCTGTGTCTACCTCTTGATCCATTGATCTTAAGAGGTAGCATCAAGAAGAGACAAAAACTGAGCCCTTTAGAAAAATGCTTGTTGCTTTTCATCTGTTGTTCCTATTTTCTTCCTGTTTTCAGAGAGTAATAATACAGGGAAAGGAATTTTACCTCCTTGCTCTTACCCAGTCACTTTCTCTGAAATACAGAACATATTGTAGCATTATCTCTTTCTGCTCTTAGGGCTTTATATATATTCTGTTTTCATTATACAAACCCAGGATCCCTTCTCCAAGGCTGCACTATGGTCAGAAGCTGGAAGAAGACAGACTCCTTTAAAGAAAGAAGTTCTTAGACAAGATTGTATCCGGATGGTATCACCTTGCTAAAGGAGAATTTACCTTAACATTTTGACCAAGGAGTACTTTCCATCTCCTATGGAGTTCTTGCAGTACTCAAGATGCCATCCATTTTCACAGGGTGGGACTACAGGCTGTAATGTTTAGTAATTACCTGTTTGTACTTATAAGGGAAGGGGGCTCTACACTCACTGGGCTCTATTTCTTGAACATTCTCTTGTATCATACAGCACTTCACATTCTTTCTTAACAAGTTTCACATCATCAGTCTGTCTCAAGATGTTAAAGATTGTCATTAGGTCACCCCTCACTTTTCTCTCTTTCAAGGTGTGCAAATTTAATGCATATTACCCGTTGACTCAGCTTCCTTAATTCTGGTACCATAATTTTTTGCCCTCCTTTGGCAAATCATTCACATTGATCAAAAGGAGTAAGACTCCCAGAACAGAACCCTGAGGCACACTTCTGGTGACTTAACCCACTTGGAAAAGGCTCCTCTGGAAAAGGCTTTCTGACATGTATCATATGTTCGCTTCCACTTAGATAATTTATCCTTTGGAGGAGTCTCCTCCTTAATACTGCCTGCTGATAAAGTTTCTTGATGAGCCTTACATATACTACAGTGTCAGATGCTCTCTGGTAGTCCAGTACCTTACAGACCACACTTGTTTGGGAGACTGGTCTGTGGTTTAGCACCTGTTCCTGTTTCCTTTCTTTTAGATGGATTTGATGTTTGCCCTTTTCCTTGCCTTTGGTACATTTAATTTTTCAGGTAATATCTTGGACGATATTTCAGTTGGTTTATCTAATGTATCTGCATTCATCATGAACACATATGATTAAATTTCATCTAGACCATGATCTTTGTATAGGTCAAGACCTTTTAGTATTCTGTTGATGTCTTTAACAGATATCTCAAATGTTTTGTAAAACATCCTCTCCATCCCATCTTGCTAAAGTTGGGGCTATAGGGTCTCCCACAGTGAAAACACTTTTGAAATTTATTGTTCTGTTCCTCACATACCCATACATTATCCTGTACAATTGTTTCTGTTAATTTTTGCCTGATTAGTCGTTATTTAACAAGATTTACTCCTGATGAATGTATGGAAATGGTTTGGATTTTTTCCTGCTTTTCCACAATATTCTTTTGTAACTTTCATTCTTCCTCCTGTCTCCTTTCTCCATGCAAATGCTGGCTGGCTGAAGTGCCACATATATCTACTCTCCACATCTCGAAGCTTCTATGGTTTTTAAAATTTTTTGATAAACTAATCTTTCAGTTCTGGTTTTCCCACTTGAAAATAGACATAGACGGAATGAATAAAGGACAACTTTGAGCTACAAAGTGATTCCTGGACTGATAAACAAATCTTATGAGACCTGACAAAATTACTTAAATCTATTTAGCTTAGAAAAGAGAAGGTTAAGAGTTGATATATTACATGTATTCAAGATTATCAAAGGCCTTGATAATCACAGTCTAACATGATTCGTAAGGCTTGACTCATTAGATTTTACTCACAGTAAAAGATATCGATTAGTGGACTAGTGTTTTATCTTGAATGAGGTGAAGTACATTTTCAATAGGATTGTTTGTATATGGAGTGATTTGTCTCAGAGTGGTTGAAAGCAGTATTATAGGTACATATAAGAATAGACTTGATAGATATTTCACTTCAGTCCATGGCTATTACTTATTATTAGGCCCTCCTTAGTCACGGGAAAAGGTTGCATGTTTTGTCATTGAATTATCTGTATCTCTTTCTACTTTTACTACACTAATCTGGAGTTTCTGATATATTCCACTATCACAGCCATCCTTGAAAGGACCCAGTGGTTTATTGTTGTTTGAATTCCTTTGTTCTCCTTTGTCTTTGTGTATGTGTAGGGTATTACCAGATTCCACTTGGTGTCATCCTCAGCAAAATAGATAAACATCCACATCCACATCCAGGCCCCACAGAACTTTCCATGGTTTACCCCAGACGCTCACATACCCTGATTCAATCCATTGACAGCACGTCAACCCCGGTATACCACATCGATCCAATTCACTCTATTATTTGCCCGCCTTTCACCCTCCTGCATGTTCAGGCCCCGATCACTCAAAATATTTTTCACTCCATCTTTCCACCTCCAATTTGGTCTCCCACTTCTCCTTGTTCCCTCCACCTACGACACATATATCCTCTTGGTCAATCTTTCCTCACTCATTCTCTCCATGTGCCCAAACCATTTCAAAACACCCTCTTCTGCTTTCTCAACCACGCTCTTTTAATTTCCACACATCTCTCTTACCCGTACGTTACTTACTCGATCAAACCACCTCACACCACACATTGTCCTCAAACATCTCATTTCCAGCACATCCACCCTCCTGCGCGCAACTCTATCCATAGCCCATGCCTCGCAACCGTACAAAATTGTTGGAACCACTATTCCTTCAAACATACCCTTTTTGCTTTCCGAGATAATGTTCTCGACTTCCACACATTCTTCAAGGCTCCCAGGATTTTCGCCCCCTCCCCCACCCTATGATCCACTTCCGCTTCCATGGTTCCATCCACTGCCAGATCCACTCCCAGATATCTAAAACACTTTACTTCCTCCAGTTTTTCTCCATTCAAACTTACCTCCCAATTGACTTGACCCTCAACCCTACTGTACCTAATAACCTTGCTCTTATTCACATTTATTCTTAACTTTCTTCTTTCACACACTTTACCAAACTCAGTCACCAGCTTCTGCAGTTTCTCACATGAATCAGCCACCAGCGCTGTATCATCAGCGAACAACAACTGACTCACTTCCCAAGCTCTCTCATCCACAACAGACTTCATACTTGCCCCTCTTTCCAAAACTCTTGCATTCACCTCCCTAACAACCCCATCCATAAACAAAGTAAACAACCATGGAGACATCACACACCCCTGCCGCAAACCTACATTCACTGAGAACCAATCACTTTCCTCTCTTCCTACACGTACACATGCCTTACAACCTCGATAAAAACTTTTCACTGCTTCTGACAACTTGCCTCCCACACCATATATTCTTAATACCTTCCACAGAGCATCTCTATCAACTCTATCATATGCCTTCTCCAGATCCATAAATGCTACATACAAATCCATTTGCTTTTCTAAGTATTTCTCACATACATTCTTCAAAGCAAACACCTGATCCACACATCCTCTACCACTTCTGAAACCACACTGCTCTTCCCCAATCTGATGCTCTTTACATGCCTTCACCCTCTCAATCAATACCTTCCCATATAATTTACCAGGAATACTCAACAAACTTATACCTCTGAAATTTGAGCACTCACTCTTATCCCCTTTGCCTTTGTACAATGGCACTATGCACGCATTCCGCCAATCCTCAGGCACCTCACCATGAGTCATACATACATTAAATAACCTTACCAACCAGTCAATAATACAGTCATATATATATATATATATATATATATATATATATATATATATATATATATATATATATATATATATATATATATTATTTATATTTTTTATTATACTTTGTCGCTGTCTCCCGCGTTTGTGAGGTACCGCAAGGAAACAGACGAAAGAAATGGCCCAACCCCCCCCCATACACATGTATATACATACATCCACACACACAAATATACATACCTACACAGCTTTCCATGGTTTACCCCAGACGCTTCACATGCCTTGATTCAATCCACTGACAGCACGTGAGAGAGTATCATTAAATTTTAGGGAGAATAAAAAGATGTTCTGGAAGGAGGTAAATAAAGTGCGTAAGACAAGGGAGCAAATGGGAACTTCAGTGAAGGGCGCAAATGGGGAGGTGATAACAAGTAGTGGTGATGTGAGAAAGAGATGGAGTGAGTATTTTGAAGGTTTGTTGAATGTGTTTGATGATAGAGTGGCAGATATAGGGTGTTTTGGTCGAGGTGGTGTGCAAAGTGAGAGGGTTAGGGAAAATGATTTGGTAAACAGAGAAGAGGTAGTAAAAGCTTTGCGGAAGATGAAAGCCGGCAAGGCAGCAGGTTTGGATGGTATTGCAGTGGCATATATTAAAAAAGGGGGTGACTGTATTATTGACTGGTTGGTAAGGTTATTTAATGTATGTATGACTCATGGTGAGGTGCCTGAGGATTGGCGGAATGCGTGCATAGTGCCATTGTACAAAGGCAAAAGGGATAAGAGTGAGTGCTCAAATTTCAGAGGTATAAGTTTGTTGAGTATTCCTGGTAAATTATATGGGAGGGTATTGATTGAGAGGGTGAAGGCATGTACAGAGCATCAGATTGGGGAAGAGCAGTGTGGTTTCAGAAGTGGTAGAGGATGTGTGGATCAGGTGTTTGCTTTGAAGAATGTATGTGAGAAATACTTAGAAAAGCAAATGGATTTGTATGTAGCATTTATGGATCTGGAGAAGGCATATGATAGAGTTGATAGAGATGCTCTGTGGAAGGTATTAAGAATATATGGTGTGGGAGGAAAGTTGTTAGAAGCAGTGAAAAGTTTGTATCGAGGATGTAAGGCATGTGTACGTGTAGGAAGAGAGGAAAGTGATTGGTTCTCAGTGAATGTAGGTTTGCAGCAGGGGTGTGTGATGTCTCCATGGTTGTTTAATTTGTTTATGGATGGGGTTGTTAGGGAGGTGAATGCAAGAGTTTTGGAAAGAGGGGCAAGTATGAAGTCTGTTGTGGATGAGAGAGCTTGGGAAATGAGTCAGTTGTTGTTCGCTGATGATACAGCGCTGGTGGCTGATTCATGTGAGAGACTGCAGAAGCTGGTGACTGAGTTTGGTAAAGTGTGTGAAAGAAGAAAGTTAAGAGTAAATGTGAATAAGAGCAAGGTTATTAGGTACAGTAGGGTTGAGGGTCAAGTCAATTGGGAGGTAAGTTTGAATGGAGAAAAACTGGAGGAAGTAAAGTGTTTTAGATATCTGGGAGTGGATCTGGCAGCGGATGGAACCATGGAAGCGGAAGTGGATCATAGGGTGGGGGAGGGGGCGAAAATCCTGGGAGCCTTGAAGAATGTGTGGAAGTCAAGAACATTATCTCGGAAAGCAAAAATGGGTATATTTGAAGGAATAGTGGTTCCAACAATTTTGTATGGTTGTCAGGCGTGGGATATGGATAGAGTTGTGCGCAGGAGGGTGGATGTGCTGGAAATGAGATGTTTGAGGACAATGTGTGGTGTGAGGTGGTTTGATCGAGTAAGTAACGTAAGGGTAAGAGAGTTGTGTGGAAATAAAAAGAGCATGGTTGAGAGAGCAGAAGAGGGTGTTTTGAAATGGTTTGGGCACATGGAGAGAATGAGTGAGGAAAGATTGACCAAGAGGATATATGTGTCGGAGGTGGAGGGAACGAGAAGTGGGAGACCAAATTGGAGGTGGAAAGATGGAGTGAAAAAGACTTTGTGTGATTGGGGCCTGAACATGCAGGAGGGTGAAAGGCGTGCAAGGAATAGAGTGAATTGGAATGATGTGGTATACCGGGGTCGACATGCTATCAGTGGATTGAATCAGGGCATGTGAAGCGTCTGGGGTAAACCATGGAAAGCTGTGTAGGTATGTATATTTGCGTGTGTGGACGTATGTATATACATGTGTATGGGGGTGGGTTGGGCCATTTCTTTCGTCTGTTTCCTTGCGCTGCCTCGCAAACGCGGGAGACAGCGACAAAGCAAAAAAAAAAAAAAAATGAATAGATAAAATAAAATGAATATATATATACGTGGGGTAAACCATGGAAAGTTTTGTGGGGCCTGGATGTGGAAAGGGAGCTATGGTTTTGATGCATTACACGTGACAGCTTGAGACTGAGTGTGAACGAATGTGGCCTTTGTTGTCTTTTCCTAGTGCTAGCTCACATGCGCTTGGTGGAGGGGGGTGCCATTTCATGTTTGTCGGGGTGGCGATGGGAATGGATGAAGGCCGCAAGAATGAATATGTACATGTGTATATTGCAGTGCAGCAGTCCCATAAAAGTTGTCCTGGGTCATGTATGATGATAATGATTGTTTGAACTGATGAACTAAGCTAACTGCATATGAATGCATGTTTTGTACTGTACACCTTTATGTATCTCAACAATTCAAACTCACAAAGACATGTCATCAGGAACCACTCTCTTGACATGAAGTTTTCATTTAACTTCATCGACGCATTCCTGGAAGACACAGCTTCAGGTAAAATTATGTTGATCATTTGATCAAAAGTGGATTCAGGTTGCATTCTCAGACAGATCAGAAACTTTTTTTTTTATAAAAACTGCCAAAAGCCTCTCCTGATGATTAGATAATAACTCATGACAGAAGTAAAACTAGTGTAAACAAAAGTCTCTGTTGTTGAATTTTCTCCAGAATCTTTCTTCATACCTTCAAATAAACCTGTTGTTTTATCCATGATCAAGAGAACCCTCACTGGTCTCCAGTGTAGACAATAATCCTCCAGCCAAATAATCTACCTGGTAATTGTTCCATATTAGTCTTTAAACCACTATTTTTCTAATCAGTTGAATCTAAGGTGAAGCAGCAGCAGTTTTTAGAAATTCATTATTTCATCAAAATTTGTAACATCAGTCCTTTGTGTTGTTCCTGGAAATGAGTGTACCTTACTAATGTTGACAACACATATGCAAGCATCAGAATGTTTACTTATATCAAATTTCCCTTGTAAGGTTATTGATGTCCTTTATTTTGATTGAGGAATTTTAGAATCATTTCTTTTGTCAGTTTGTACATATGTTTGTGTCTCTGATGCCCATTTCCTATGAGAACAGTCCCAAGGGGATGGATGCGGAAAAAGTGTCTCCATAACTGGTGAACTTCAGTGCCGTATCTTAGCTTTTTTGCCTCAATCTTAACTGGTTACTGGTAGAGGGTAACTCTAGCATAGGGTTTTATTCGGTGTTTTGTCAGCCATAGTAGATCGTGCATTTTGCCGTGTCAGTAATGGAAATGACATACATGTAACCTCAAAATGACATCAACTTTAATAAAAAAAAACTCATTATGTAACCTCAAAATGACATCAACTTTAATAAAAAAAAACTCATTATGATTACAGGGGGGGTCCCTACAGAACAATAACTTACAGAGTGAGATTTTGCGAGTGACATCAGAGAATTATGGTAGAAATTTGTAGAACGATACTTAAATTTTGCAATAGCGACATTTAAAGAAATATGTATGTATTTTTTTTATGTTCTTTTCAATTTTTTTTTTTTTTTTTTTTTTTTTTTTTTTTTTTTTTTTTTTTAATACTTTGTCGCTGTCTCCCGCGTTTGCGAGGTAGCGCAAGGAAACAGACGAAAGAAATGGCCCAACCCTCCCCATACACATGTACATACACACGTCCACACACGCAAATATACATACCTACACAGCTTTCCATGGTTTACCCCGGACGCTTCACATGCCTTGATTCAATCCACTGACAGCACGTCAACCCCTGTATACCACATCGCTCCAATTCACTCTATTCCTTGCCCTCCTTTCACCCTCCTGCATGTTCAGGCCCCGATCACACAAAATCCTTTTCACTCCATCTTTCCACCTCCACTTTGGTCTCCCTCTTCTCCTCGTTCCCTCCACCTCCGACACATATATCCTCTTGGTCAATCTTTCCTCACTCATTCTCTCCATGTGCCCAAACCATTTCAAAACACCCTCTTCTGCTCTCTCAACCACGCTCTTTTTATTTCCACACATCTCTCTTACCCTTACGTTACTTACTCGATCAAACCACCTCACACCACACATTGTCCTCAAACATCTCATTTCCAGCACATCCATCCTCCTGCGCACAACTCTATCCATAGCCCATGCCTCGCAACCATACAACATTGTTGGAACCACTATTCCTTCAAACATACCCATTTTTGCTTTCCGGGATAATGTTCTCGACTTCCACACATTTTTCAAGGCTCCCAAAATTTTCGCCCCCCTCCCCCACCCTATGATCCACTTCCGCTTCCATGGTTCCATCCGCTGACAGATCCACTCCCAGATATCTAAAACACTTCACTTCCTCCAGTTTTTCTCCATTCAAACTCACCTCCCAATTGACTTGACCCTCAACCCTACTGTACCTAATAACCTTGCTCTTATTCACATTTACTCTTAACTTTCTTCTTCCACACACTTTACCAAACTCCGTCACCAGCTTCTGCAGTTTCTCACATGAATCCGCCACCAGCGCTGTATCATCAGCGAACAACAACTGACTCACTTCCCAAGCTCTCTCATCCCCAACAGACCTCATACTTGCCCCTCTTTCCAAGACTCTTGCATTTACCTCCCTAACAACCCCATCCATAAACAAATTAAACAACCATGGAGACATCACACACCCCTGCCGCAAACCTACATTCACTGAGAACCAATCACTTTCCTCTCTTCCTACACGTACACATGCCTTACATCCTCGATAAAAACTTTTCACTGCTTCTTTTCAATTATTAGTGAAATATTTAAGTTATTGGAAAGCTTTCTAGTTAAAATTACTTTTATAACATTAAAGCAGAATAGCATTAAAGTCTTATCATAATATAACCACTGACATTCACATTTTAGGGGACACCAAGTTTTCGTATTGTTAATGGCCAAAACAGTGAGAGCTACATGACTTGAAAAGATGAAAGTAGGTATTTTAATGTCCAGATACATATTGAAACAGAAATATCACATGCTGAAATGGATGAACTTACTTTAGAAGATTTAATGATCCATTCATTCCACCCCATCCCACTCCATCACTCATTCCTATACAACCAGTATTCTGAGTAAGAATCATTTAAGTATCTTTTGATTTACTGTTGAAATGTCAACAGATCCTAAATTAGAAAGTTTAATTTACTTCATGTTAGAATGCAGTATATTGATGCTAAACTTAGATTTCACAGGTATAGTCATACTGAGAATTAGATTGGGAAAATTTTAGTCCAGGGTGTCACCCATTTATAAAATGGGTTTCACTCACTCATACAGCTGCTTTCTGCTAAAGTGATAGATCGCTTAGATTGTAACCCCATCATTTTGTGAAAGCCATTGTATGCTGCATGTAATAATGAAACAGCTTTATTCAAAATGATGATCATCAAGCACTTCATGTAATATACAGAATCAATTTATGTGCTTCAGTCAACCTCATTATATGACACAAGTGCCATTCAGATTCACCAAAATCCATTACCAGGAGTCAATCTGTTAATGGTAATTGAACATAGAAATAATTTAAGTTATTTTGATAGTCACCATGAACTTCAAAGTTGTAATTGATGAAGTGCTTAATCAGTCCATTGGAACAATATATCTCATTACTGGTTTTCCCCACTCTATTATATGATAACTTTTTCATCATATAATTTGTAAACTATATCCTAATAACTTTTCAGTAGTGGATGTGGGCAAAAACGAAGCAGACTTCAAATATTAGAATATATATGTCAGACACTCCAAACCGTGATTAAGCAATAGCCCTACCTCACTATCTTAATGCCCATTAAAATAAGATAGGTAGTTATGTCACTACTTTAAACTTCTAAAAGCTTTGTTTAATCCTTTTGGAACTTTTCATAATCACATAGATATTTTGTGATTACATTTTAGTGATTTAATAAGTGTTTCATATTTTTGTAATTTTTTTTTACATAGTTATGACCAATTTACTATGCAAGATTTCAGCGTAGACTGTTGCCTTCAAAATGAGGTTTTTGAAATTAGTCAAGAAGATGATTATTAGTATAGTTGCAGGTGGAAGAAGAGGCAGACTATAGAATAGAGGAATAGATAGTGAGAGAAATGATTGGGGTAAAGATATCCCAGATGAAGATGCTAGGGGAATGATTTCTGATTAGATGCAGTGAAAATATTTTTTGTATGACTGGTGAGAATTGCTTATTTTGGAAGTAAATAGTTGTACTTTGACTTAATGGACATTGGTTATGGACATTCATCAGGGAACTGAGAGGCTATTTGCCCATGATTCTCCCATGAGATGAGAAACTTACTTAATGATGATACATTAAGAGAATAAATGTTTGATCCATTACTCATTTTTTGCATGTGTGGATGTTAGACAGTACTGAATAGCCATTAACCTTTAATGAAAAGTTGAATTAGGGAAAATTAAAGTCCAGGAAAAGGTGCTAATTAAACATGCTGTCTTCAGGACCGTCCTCAAGACGAGGTAGTAGAGGCAGAAATAAAGCGTAAAAAGGGTGGTGAAGAGAGAATAAAGTCCAATGGGAGGTCAGATGATGACTACAAACACAGACACCAGCAACATAGGGTGAGTACATAACTTGTAATGAAAAGACCATTTGCCATATTTTCATAAGAGTACAAAGCATCCATAGACTCATAGACTTCTTAAAATAAGATGAAAGAATGTTCATAGAATGATTACTGTTCTTTTACAAAACTACACATGTAGGATCATCCTTGTATGTTTAGGTAAAGTGTGTTCATACTGTGGAGTCCGTATGACCATAGGGACTGTCCTTTTAGTACAAACCTTTATGTTGTACTTTTCAGTGTGACCACTGACATTTATGTGAATTTAGCACTTCGGCACTCAAGGCTGTGAGCCATCCCAGTGCTTCCAAGGTGAACAAGGCCTGTTCAGTCAAGTCTTCAGCTGCAGGCAGATGTTTATGATATCTGTTAATTTATACACTTTTTGGTCTTACATTGTAATTTTTCATGTATTTTTGTATGTGAATGCTTTGTAATATTATATACACCAAATAATGATTTTATAGCCACCATTTCAAGTAAGCTTGTGCAGGTGCACACTATTACTGGTGTGTAAACATTTAGGATAGTTATCAGTTTTTTATCTTTTTACACATATTTATTCATTATTGATTGTTCCATGATTTTATAGTCACTGGTGGTCAGTTATTATACACATTTTTTACTCATTTTTATGTATAGAAACTTTCAGAATTGCCCCAGTATTTTGAGATATATGAATAAAAATACTGTTCATGAGCCATCCATGCAAATTAAAATGTGGCAGCCAAGCATTGGCATAGCTTAGGGATATGACAGGGAGGTCTTGGTCCACATTAATGTACTTTACTCAGTACTCTCTGATTCACAAATTGTTTGTGACCAAAAATATCCCATCTAACCCATATGTATGGAATATACTCAAAACAATATAGCACACCATCAGTATACTGTACCACATTCTCTTCTTGATGTAATTTAGAGCATTGTATCTGTTTCACAAACTGTTACCAATTCATAGGTAAATCAGATGATATTTAGTGATGTGCACAATAGCATGAGCTACATTGCTAATGTGAGAAACAGTAAATAAGTCTGAAAAGAAAAAATCTTTTTCCCATGTTAGCACGGACGCACAAAGAACAGATGAAGAAATTTCCTAATTCTCTAACATCCACTTTAGTTGTCATGTGGATTGCAGCAAAACTATAGCCCCCATCCACACCTAGTCCCCATAGACCTGTTTTCCCCCTGACCGCTTCATATGCCGTGGTTAAGTCCATTGACAACACTTTACCCCTTGTATTCTACATTATTCCAATTCACAATGCTCCTTGCATGCCTTACACTTTCTTGCATGTTTAGGCCTTGATCAGTCAAAGAATCTTTTACTCCATATTTCTACCTCTTTGGTTTTCCCCTTTTCTTTGTTCCCACCACTTCCATAGATCCAGAGGTGTCATTTAGTTAAGACCAAATGTGAATAAAAGCATGGTTAATAGGTTTAGCAGTGCAGAGAGACAGGCGAATTAATTAGGGCGTGAGTTTGAATGGAGAACACATGGGGAAAGAAAGGTGTTTTAGATACCTGGGAGTGGACATGGCAGCAAATGGAGCCATGGAAGTGGTGAGTCATAGGGTGGATGTGGTGGTGAAGATTCTGGGATTGTCTAGGATTTTGCAGAAAGAGAAGTCTCTCTCTGGGAGGGTGATGCTGTGTAAGTTTGCAGTTATAGTAGTCCCATTGATATTCATGTGTCTTGGGCGACAGATGAGAATGTATGGGTGTGTGTGTGGAAATGAAGTGTTTGTCAGCAAGAGAGAGGTGTCATAATAAGAAGAGTGTGGGTGAAATAATTGAGAAGGGTTTGCAGAAATGGTTTGGACATGTGGAGAAGTTTACAAAGAAGATATGTGTCAAAAGGAGAGAGGGAGACCAAATTGGAGTGAAAAACGTTTTTAGTGCTTAGGGCCTGAACATGCAGGAAGGTGAAATGTGAGCATGGGATAGAGTGAACTGAAGCAGCTTGGTGTACAGGTGGTGATGTGTTGTCAGTATTCTGAACCAGAGCATATGAAGCAGCTGGAAGAAACCACAGAGAGGTCTGTCGGGCCTGAATTTGGATAGATGGCTGCCGTTTTGGTGCATTATATATACATGACAGCTAGAGAATGAGGTCTTTTCTTTGCTTCTTCCTGATGCTACCACACTAATATGGGAAATTGCAAATAAGTATAAAAGAAAGAAAAAGAAACAAGAAAAGTTGAAGTAGCTTGCATCGCAACAAACTCACTTTTCAAAGGTGATGTTGTGACATTTGCTCTTTGATATTATATTATAGAGCAGTCACTTATGAACAAAGCTATGTAAAAGGAAACTGTTTCCTGTAAGACCAAAAATAGTGTTACAGTTTGATAATTATCATAAACATTTACATATCAGCGGTCATAAGCATCTTAACAAATTCACTGTAATGGTGATGTTTTATTATTTCTGCTGTTTGGTGTATATGATATTTGTTACCAAACTCCACCTACTTTTGGGTATGCCACTAGTGAAATCACCATTGGTGAGGCTGTGTTGAGCTAACTGAAGAGTGGATGTTGTTTGGTTTACTTTAATGGATTCATGCTAATTGAAATTTGGATACCGTTACACAGTCACCCAGCAACAGAATATGATTTTTCCCCACATTCATTAAATTTTCTGTAACTAGAGAATTTTTGTATGTTGGTTTGCGTTCCCTAATATTGAATTTTAGTAAATGTTATTTTCTTTGCATATTTCTTATAAATCAAGGAATCTTTATAGATAATTCATGAGTGTCATCTAAAGGGTGGGAGGTGAGACAGATAACATAAACGGCTTATGGCTTTTAGTTGACCCTCTAGGGTTGCCAGGGCTTTAACAGTCAATAATATACAATCATCCAAAGAGTTTTTATGAATCAGAATAAGTAGAAAATGTTGGTTATAATTATGATGGTACTGGAAGCAGAGACAAGCCTTATACCAAGTCAGATACCTAGAAAAGCAGAAGAGCAGTGGGCCCAAGACTGAGCCCTCTAATTACTCTATTTGTGTTGTACAGAGGAATTCTACACTCTTGGGGTTTCATCTCATAAGCAATATCTATCTTATAACTTCTTGAATTTCTCTGTGTTGTCTGCATGCCCATGTCTTCAGTCATTTCATTCCATTCTACCATTCTTATATTATAAAATTACTTCATCACATCTTTTTTTTACCAGTTTCTTGCTTAATTTCACATTATATCCTCTGGTTGTGCAATCCTTACAGCTCTTTAGGAACTGTTCACTGTCTGCATTATCACTGTATTTAAAAAACTTAAGGGTCATGATCAGGTCACCCCTCATTTTTCTCTCCTCCAAGGTGAGCAAATTTGAAGCAATTATCCTTTCTCTGTAACTCACCTCTTAATTATTGTACCATTGTTGTTACACTGTAGTACCTTCTTTTTTAAATTATTTTGTTTCTTTAGATGTGGTAATGAAACATGGGAAGCATATTCTAGTTTTGGCCTTATATATGGTGTGTACAGTTGTCTGAATATTTCATTATCCATGAACTTAGACACTATACAAATGATTGCTAGTAGACAGTTGGTGTTCTTAACTATTCTCTTCAGGTGGGACTTTGGTGGCAGGTTAGAGACAGTGACAGCTCCTAAGTGTGTCACACACATTCCTGCAGCTTGTGTCTTTCTAGCTGATAACCATATCAAGGCCTGCTTTCACTATAACCCATCCACATTACTTTACTTAGGCATGCTGTTGGTGACTCCTGCCCATTTTAAGAATGTTCCTCCTACAGGTGCCCTTTTCTTCCTCCTACTAAAGTAGTGATGTGTTCTGTGAAGGAGTCTGCCCTCTGTCCATGGTTTTAAATCCAATGTCTTCATCAGTCTACAGTGTGGTACAGTTGGTACATTGTCAGATCTGTCCATGGTTTTAAACCCAATGTCTTCATCAGTCTACAGTGTGGTACAGTTGGTACATTGTCAGAATCCTTCTGGCAGTTTAGGAATGTACAGTCTACCCTTCCACCTCTTCAATCTAAAACAGAGCTCACCCTATCGCAAAAGTCTAAGAGATATGTAATGCATGACCTCTTTACGCTTGAGTCCACATTGTTTCCCAGTTAAGTAGTTTCTCATGTGCAAGTAGTCATCAGTTTGCTTTCTAAATATCTTTTTTAATGTTTTGTAGATTAAACTTTATTCACAGTTCTCTGCTGAATCCAAGCCACTTTTTTTTTGATATGTGCTTGAAATTTGCCCTCTTCTGCTACTTTGGCACTATACCTTCATCTATCAATATTCTTTCTTTCTGCTCATTCACTGTTTCCAGCAGTAGCAAAGTAGCATCCAGAACAGGTGACTAAGTCTTAGAGGAAAAAAAACCTAATCTTGTTCTTTTCTTTGCTCCTTCTTTTGGAAAGTATTACAGGAGGGGAGGATTTCCAGCCCCTTAGTTGCCATCTATGATATACAGGAGCTCTGTGGATTCCATTCTTTCTCTCCTCTATATTGAACAGTATTTCAAGGAGCCTCATAAGTGCCCCCTTACATTCCTTTAGCACACATGGAGAGACTTCAGTAGGACCACGAGCTTCATATAGGTCAGGGTGCTCTGACCTTTAAATAGCAGCCCTCACCATCTGATGATCCTATGTAAAATGGCAGCCATTGTCACATGAGTTAATTTTTCCTGACTTTGTTTAAATATCCAGTTGATTTATCATACCAGAGTTGTAGAGTAGACCATGATGCAGGTATTATTACCCTAGAATGTAGATTGAATGCAAATGATCATTTATGGTTATGTCCATGGTTTTGTGTGTGTGTTTTATCTCAGCATATGTTTCAAGCATGAGAGTATAATGTTGAACCAGTGTTTTTTTGCATTGAATATTATTATATGTATTTCCTCTTGAAAACTGTTGCATATTGTGTTCAGTTTTCCATAATTTTTCTTTTCCTTTCAGGCTGACAGCGAAGAGTATCATGATAGATATGTCAATGAGAGTCGTGCAAAAGACCATCGAGACTATGATTTTGAACGTGACTATGAGCGAGACTATGAAAAACACTCAAGTAGACACAAGCGGAAGAACTGAATACCCTCAAAACATTCAAGGAGATAGCAGTAGAAGAATACCCTAAAATACCCTTAAAGCAGCAGAATATTGATTATGAAAATGAAGCATATAAATCACCTCAATGAAATTTTGTCTTGTATTCTTTATATTTCTGCCAGAGATGATATTTAAGATTGAAACTTTGGGTCATTATGGAAATTAGGCTATTGGATCATGTCTCAGAGGTTATTAGTTTTGAAGTTAGATTCATTTGAGGTCGGACAATTTTGATAGCAGCACAATCCATTTGATTTGCTAACAGGACAAAGTGACAGGACTAAATACTGTATTCTTGGTAGTGAGAGAGAAAGACAGAGTGTGTGTGTGCATGGAGAATATCATTGATAAAAACAAAGCTACCTCGCAAACGCGGGAGACAGCGACAAAGCAAAAAAAGAAAAAAAAACAAAAAAAACAAAGCATGTGAATTTACTACTTTTTTTAATAATATATTCATAAAATCAGTATTTATGATAAAGTGATACATAAATACTCACTGATATTATGAAACTGTCATTTAACCAAAAAAAGGAAGTGAATTCAGATACTTTGTCTTTATCAATAAATATACATACCCACATATGCATACACATACATATACATACATACACATGTTCACATTCATACTTACTCGCCATCATCCATTCCCAGTGCCACCCCACCCCACAGGAACCAGCATTGCCACCCCCTGCATCAGCGAGGTAGAGCCCTAGACTAAATCAGGGCATGTGATACAGCTGGGGGGAAACCAGTGAAAGGTCTGTGGGGCCTGGTTGTGGATATAAGGCAGGTTTCAGTGCATTGCACACGAGAGCTAGACAATGGATGTGACCTTTCTTCATCTGTTCCTGGCACTACCTTGCGAATGCAGGAAACGGTAATGAAGTATGAAACACACGCGCGTGCACACACACACATACACACATGTACGCGGAGGGGTATGTGGTGTGAGGTGGTTTGATTGAGTAGGTAATGAAAGGGTGAGAGAGATGTTCAGATATAAAAAGAGTTTGGCTGAGAAAGCAGAAGAGGACATGTTAAAATAGTTTGGACAGAGAGAATGAGTGAGAAAATACTGACACACACACACACACACACACACACACACACACACACACACACACAGAGCGAATGGAACCATGGAAGTGGAAGTGAATCATAGGGTGGGGGAGGGGGCGAAAGTTCTGGGAGCCTTGAAAAATGTGTGGAAGTCGAGAGCATTATCTTGGAAAGCAAAAATGGGTATGTTTGAAGGAATGAATAGTGGTTCCAATAATGTTATATGGTTGCGAGGCGTGGGCTATAGATAGAGTTGTGCGGAGGAGGGTGAATGTTCTGGAAATGAGATGTTTGAGGACAATATGTGGTGTGAGGTGGTTTGATCGAGTAAGTAATGAAAGACAAAGAGAGATGTGTGGTAATAAAAAGAGTGTGGTTGAGAGAGCAGAAGAGGGTGTATTGAAATGGTTTGGTCACATGGAGAGAATGAGTGAGGAAAGATTGACAAAGAGGATATATGTGTCAGAGGTGGAGGGAACAAGGAGAAATGGGAGACCAAATTGGAGGTGGAAAGATGGAGTGAAAAAGGTTTTGAGTGATTGGGGCCTGAACATGCAGGAGGGTGAAAGGCATGCAAGGAATAGAGTTAATTGGAACGATGTGGTATGCCGGGGTCAACGTGCTGCCGATGGATTGAACCAGGGCATGTGAAACGTCTGGGGTAAACCATGGAAAGTTCTGTAGGGCCTGGATGTGGAAAGGTAGCTGTGGTTTCGGTGCATTATTACATGACAGCTAGAGACTGAGTGTGAACGAATGTGGCCTTTGTTGTCTTTTCCTAGTGCTACCTTGCGCACATGAGGGGGGACGGGGTGTTATTTCATGTGTGGCAGGGTGGTGATGGGAATGAATAAAGGCAGACAGTATGAATTATGTACACATGTATATATGTATATGTCTGTGTCTGTATGTATATGTATACGTTGAGATGTATAGGTATGTATATTTGCGAGTGTGGACGTGTATGTATATACATGTGTATGTGGGTGGGTTGGGCCATTCTTTCGTCTATTTCCTTGCGCTACCTCGCTAACGCGGGAGACAGCAACAAAGTAAAATAAATAAAATAGATAAATATATATACACACACATTAATACCCATATACATACATATACATACACAGACATACACAGACATATACATATATTCACCTATCCATATCTTTTCTTGCTTGCCCTCTTCCATTCCTGGCGACTCCCCACTCCACAGGAAACAGTATCGCCACCCCATTCTTCAGTGAAGTAATGCCAGGAAAACAGACAAAAAAGACGTAATTCATTCACATCCAGTCTTTAGCTGTCATGTGTAATGCATCAAAGCCATAATACACTCATACATATTGAGCAAAATTCAGGCAGTCACTTTATAGTGCTATTCCCTGTTATGAAGTAACCTCTGAAATACAGTTATATAGATAAATCTTTTGTAGCTTTTTTTGCTCTTTATATTATAATGTCAGTTTTTCACACAGCTTGAAGTCTGGCCATAGTTTCAAGTTTAGTTATTGTTTTCAACATATCTTTGTTTAGAAAGTTTTAATCAGTCTTTATATACTTCCTGTGGGTTAATATATTTTGAAAATTTTGTAACTAACCTACATTATTTAGGCTGAAGTATATGACTATGATTATCAGATGGATATGGAATTTGTGCATGTAAACATGTATAAACATGATATTTTTTTATTTAACAAAATCTCTCTTTTTCTTTACAGAGTTGATAGTAATGATTTGATGTCCTTTGTATAAGAATTTTAGGATGTTATTTTGGCAGTTTTGATAAAGCAGAATAATTCAACTTATCTGTAAGGAAGAAGGTAAAGCTGATATTGGTGCAAGTTTCAGTAACCTGGGAAATATATGGCAGTTAGGTTCATTGCAGATGTGCATTGCCTACTTCCTAATAGTAATTAAAGGCAAAGGACAAAATTCAATCATAAAATTGCTATGTTAGCAGTCTAGCATCTTGTGGGGTATCTCTCTTACACTCAAACGTTGGGATATAGAGTCCCCATATGCCACTTGTTTAGATGTTCATTCCACAGCATTCACTGTGTTTGGATATTCAGTATGTATGCACTGTTTGTGTGTTGATTTTTTGTTAACATACATCATTTGTGTGCTATTCAACCAACATTTATTATGTATGTGCACGTCAAATTGACGTAAGCCATATGTTTGTATGTTCAGGCATATGCATCATACATGTAGGTATTAGGCCAACACATTGTTTATAGTTGTTCGGTCCACATATGGTATGTTGGTGGATTTATGATACACATGCAGGTGGGTGCTCAGTTCACATACAAAATGTTTGTGGGTGTTCAGTCTACTAAGACTTTTTCTCTCAACTATGGTTCTCCTTCAATGTATGTTATTTTGTATTTTGTCAGATGCATAACCTGAGGTTGATATCAGTGATTTTGATCATAATTTCATATTGTGGAACAAAACATTGTACATAAAGTCATAATGAATTCTCTCTATGTTGTCATCAGGTTTGATAGTTTTACATAAAGGAATAGTTTTGAATTGTAATGTTGTTACTCTCTGTCCCTGAGTATGTAGTAAAGAAAGTACTGATGGATGCAAGATTGACATACTTGATATATTTGATCATTTATTTTATGTCAAGCAGGGTACCAGTAAAATATTTTTCAAAAGCTGTAGGATGTACTTTATTTTTGTTAATTACAGATATGATTTTTTATTTAATATTCTTGGTAGTTTATACATTATAAGATGTTTATTGATTACTATAAATTATTTTTTCCTTTATTGAGTTTGAAAATGATGTGAATATGAATTCGGCAGACGTATGGTAGTTAACCTTCGCTGCTAGCTCAGGACTTACTGATCTAATATGAAAGGTAAATCTAACTTCACAAGGCCTAATTTTTTTTAGAAATAGTTTCTAATGTTGACTGTAGTTTCTTTAGTGTATGAACACTTTTTCAACTTTACCAGAATCCTTATCATCATAGTTTCAAAATGTTTTCTGATTAATAGTCAAGGTTGTAAAGGTAATTGGTAGAATTGAAAGACCACAATATCAACAAATATTTACAAGGATAAAACTCCATAATGTCAGAGAAATATTTTTGTAATGGATTAAACTTCTAGATATTCAGTCAAAGATCTCAGTCTTCAGTTTTACATTACTATTCATATAAAAGAGCAACCAAGAATATCTGTGGACCTTTTTTTTATTCTCAACTTTTTTATATCCTTTTTTGAATTTGATACAGTGAATATGAAATTTCTATACATCCAGATTATAATGAATATATACTGTACCATGAAGTATGGTAAATATAAGAATATCAGTACATTATTGTACTGATGATTGTTGTGCTGTTGTTTAGATGAAAATTACATGTACAGTTACAAGAAAAGAATGAGGTAGCATATGGGCAGGAAGTGGATAAGCACACTATTTTGAAATGTGTTGTATCCAAGAGGAAGTTCTGTATGGACCACTGTGTGATGAATTATTGTATGATTACGAGATAATTGTTTTGCTTTCATTAGTATTTAGTGTTCAGTGTTGTGCATTGTGGATATTACATGATTATATCAGTACATTGCTTCATTAGTTATTTAAAATGTCAGTGGATGATGTGATGAAAATTACTGACATATATATATTTATTATATACACCTCTTAATAGGGGATAGGGGAGAAAGAATACTTCCCACGCATTCCTCGCGTGTCATAGAAGGCGACTAAAGGGGATGGGAGCAGGGTAATAGAAACCCTCCCCTCCTTGTATTTTAACTTTCTAAATGGGGAAACAGAAGAAGGAGTCCTGTGGGGAGTACTCATCCTCCTTGAAGGCTCAGATTGGGGTGTGTAAATGTGTGTGGATGTAACCAAGATGAGAAAAAAGGAGAGATAGGTAGCATGTTTGAGGAAAGGAACTTGGATGTTTTGGCTCTGAGTGAAATGAAGCTCAAGGGTAAAGGGGAAGAGTGGTTTGGGAATGTCTTGGGAGTAAATTCAGGGGTTAATGAGAGGACAAGTGCAAGGGAAGGAGTAGCACTACTGAAACAGGAGTGGTGGGAATATGTGATAGAGTGTAAGAAAGTAAACTCTAGATTGATATGGGTAAAACTGAAAGTGGATGGAGAGAGATGGGTGATTATTGGTGCATATGCACCTGGGCATGAGAAGAAAGATCATGAGAGGCAAGTGTTTTGGGAGCCACTGAGTGAGTGTGTTAGTAGTTTTGATGCACGAGACTGGGTTATAGTGATGGGTGATTTGAATGCAAAGGTGAGTAATGTGGCAGTTGAGGGAATAATTGGTGTACATGGGGTGTTCAGTGTTGTAAATGGAAATGGTGAAGAGCTTGTAGATTTATGTGCTGAAAAAGGACTGGTGATTGGGAATACCTATGTAAGTAGGAGAGATGGCCAGAGAGCGTTATTGGATCACATGTTAATTGATAGGCATGTGAAAGAGAGACTTTTGGATGTTAATGTGCTGAGAGGTGCAACTGGAGGGACGTTTGACTATTATCTTGTGGAGGCGAAGGTGAAGATTTGTAGAGGTTTTCAGGAAAGAAGAGTGAATGTTGGGGTGAAGAGAGTGGTGAGAGTAAGTGAGCTTGGAGAGACTTGTGTGAGGAAGTACCAGGAGAGACTGGGTACAGAATGGAAAAAGATGAGAACAAAGGACGTAAGGGGAGTGGAGGAGGAATGGGATGTATTTAGGGAAGCAGTGATGGCTTGTGCAAAAGATGCTTGTGGCATGAGAAGCATGGGAGGTGGGCAGGTTAGAAAGGGTAGTGAGTGGTGGGATGAAGAAGTAAGATTATTATTGAAAGAGAAGAGAGAGGCATTTGGACGATTTTTGCAGGGAAATAATGCAAATGAGTGGGAGATGTATAAAAGAAAGAGGCAGGGGGTCAAGAGAAAGGTGCAAGAGGCAAAAAAGAGGGCAAATGAGAGTTGGGGTGAGAGAGTATCATTAAATTTTAGGTAGAATAAAAAGATGTTTTGGAAGGAGGTAAATAAAGTGCATAAGACAAGGGAACAAATGGGAACATCAGTGAAGGGGGCTAATGGGGAGGTGATAACAAGTAGTGGTGATGTGAGGAGATGGAGTGAGTATATTGAAGGTTTGTTGAATGTGTTTGATGATAGAGTGGCAGATATAGGGTGTTTTGGTCGAGGTGGTGTGCAAAGTGAGAGGGTTAGGGAGAATGATTTGGTAAACAGAGAAGAGGTATTAAAAGCTTTGCGGAAGATGAAAGCCAGCAAGACTGGATTTGGATGGTATTGCAGTGGAATTTATTTAAAAAGGGGGTGACTGTATTGTTGACTGGTTGGTAAGGTTATTTAATGTATGTATGACTCATGGTGAGGTGCCTGAGGACTGGTGGAATGCTTGCATAGTGCCATTGTACAAAGGCAAAGGAGATAAGAGTGAGTGCTCAAATTACAGGGGTATAAGTTTGTTGAGTATTCCTGGGAAATTATATGGGAGGGTATTGAGTGAGAGGGTGAAGGCATGTACAGAGCATCAGATTGGGGAAGAACAGTGTGGTTTGAGAAGTGGTAGAGGATGTGTGGATCAGGTGTTTGCTTTGAAGAATGTATGTGAGAAGTACTTAGAAAAGCAAATGGATTTGTATGTAGCATTTATGGATCTGGAGAAGGCACATGATGGAGTTGATAGAGATGCTCTGTGGAAGGTATTAAGAATATATGGTGTGGGAGGTAAGTTGTTAGAAGCAGTGAAAAGTTTTTATCGAGGATGTAAGGCATGTGTACATGTAGGAAGAGAGGAAAGTGATTGGTTCTCAGTGAATGTTGGTTTGTGGCAGGGGTGCGTGATGTCTCTGTGGTTGTTTGATTTGTTTATGGATGGGGTTGTTAGAGAGGTGAATGCAAGAGTTTTGGAAAGAGGGGTAAGTATGCAGTCTGTTGTGGGTGAGAGAGCTTGGAAAGTGAGTCAGTTGTTGTTCACTGATGATACAGCGCTGGTGGCTGATTCGTGTGAGAAACTGCAGAAGCTGGTGACTGAGGTTGGTAAAGTGTGTGAAAGAAGAAAGCTGAGAGTAAATGTGAATGAGAGCAAGGTTATTAGGTACAGTAGGGTTGAGGGACAAGCCAGTTGGGAGGTAAGTTTGAATGGAGAAAAACTGGAGGATGTGAAGTGTTTTAGATATCTGGGAGTGGATTTGGCAGTGGATGGAACCATGGAAGCAGAAGTGAATCATAGGGTGGGGGAGGGGGCAAAAGTTCTGGGAGCGTTGAAAAATGTGTGGAAGTTGAGAATGTTATCTTGGAAATCCAAAATTGGTATGTTTGAAGGAATATAGGTTCCAACAATGTTATATAGTTGCGAGGCGTGGGCTATTGAGAGAGTTGTGTGGAGGAGGGTGGATGTGCTGGAAATGAGATGTTTGAGGACAATATGTGGTGTGAGGTGGTTTGATCGAGTAAGTAATGAAAGGGTAAGAGAGATGTGTGGTAATAAAAAAAGTGTGGTTGAGAGAGCAGAAGAGGGTGTTTTGAAATGGTTTGGTCACATGGAGAGAATGAGTGAGGAAAGATTGACAAAGAGGATATACGTGTCAGAGGTGGAGGGAACGAGGAGAAGTGGGAGACCAAATTGGAGGTGGAAAGATGGAGTGAAAAAGATGGAATAGAGTGAATTGGAACGATGTGGTATACCGGGGTTGACGTGCTGTCAATGGATTGAACCAGGGCATGTGAAGCGTCTGGGGTAAACCATGGAAAGTTTTGTGGGGCCTGGATGTGGAAAGGGAGCTGTGGTTTCGGTGCATTATACTTGACTTCTAGAGACTGAGTGTGAACAAATGTGGCCTTTGTTGTCTTTTCCTAGCGCTACCTCGCGCACATGTGGGGGAGCGGGTTGTCATTTCATGTGTGGTGGGGTGGCGACGGGAATGAATAAGGGCAGACAGTATGAATTATGTACAAGTGTATATATATATGTATATGTATGTGTGTGTATATATATGTGTGCGTTGAGATGTATAGGCATGTATATGTGCTGTGTGTGGACGTTGTATGTATGTACATGTGTATGTGGGTGGGTTGCGCCATTCTTTCGTCTGTTTCCTTGTGCTACCTCGCTACCATGGGAGACAGCGACAAAGTATATAGATGAAAAATAAACCTCTTAATACTCAAAACAGGATGTTCTATCCAGAATCTTCCTCACATGCATCAGTGATCAGCCTTTTCCTCACCTAGATGGCTGAAGATTTTCACAGCAATGTTTAGATTAGTTTTAGAAAGAATCTGTACGTGGATTTAGTTGTTACATGCGTGAGAGTCACTCTTTGGTACCAACTAGGGATTGGAAGGTTTTGAATTATTAATGGTTATCGATACAGAGAAACGCAGATAATCTCCAATTACAAAGTTTTCCTATTAGATGTGAAGTGTAGATCAGAGCAGCTTAATTTTGGTATGATGAGGAAGTGCTCATCACTAGGCATGTACATGTGAAGTTGCTTTTTTTTTTTTTTTAGGTTCCTGTCACGGACAAAAGCACATCAAGGCTGGGCCTAAATTGAAATATCGAGAGAATTATGAAATGGAAAAAGAAAAGACAAGGGAAGTGAAAAATATGTCTTTTGAAATGTGCCATACATCAAGTTGCAGCTGAAAAGTGAGCTCAGATATAAAACTTGATAAACAAAGCATTGACTTGCAAGCATTTGCAGACACAGGCATGGACATTGAAGATGATAGAATAGTCCTTCCTCTGCCTCTTAAAGATAAACTAGAAGTGAATTAGAAAGAGGTAGAAGTAAGGAGAAACAATGAGAGGATAAAAATGGGACATGATTATTTGAATGATGGTTTAGTGTCAATTTTGAATTCCTCTAAGATGCTTCATTAATGTGGCCAAAGTGAAGAACTTCTTGTGAAAAGAAATATGATATCCCAGTAATGCTTTTGTGGACAGTAGAGGCCCAGGGTTGAGGGTCAAGTCAATTGGGAGGTAAGTTTGAATGGAGAAAAGCTGGAGGAAGTGAAGTGTTTTAGATATCTGGGAGTGGATTTGGCAGCGGATGGAACCATTGAAGCAGAAGTGAATCATAGGGTGGGGGAGGGGGCGAAAGTTCTGGGAGCATTGAAAAATGTGTGGAAGTTGAGAATGTTATCTTGGAAATCCAAAATGGGTATGTTTGAAGGAATAGTGGTTCCAACAATGATATATGGTTGCAAGGCGTGGGCTATGGATAGAGTTGTGCGCAGGAGGGTGGATGTGCTGGAAATGAGATGTTTGAGGACAATATGTGGTGTGAGGTGGTTTGATCGAGTAAGTAATGAAAGGGTAAGAGAGATGTGTGGTAATAAAAAGAGTGTGGTTGAGAGAGCAGAAGAGGGTGTTTTGAAATGGTTTGGTCACATAGAGAGAATGAATGAGGAAAGATTGACAAAGAGGACATATGTGTCAGAGGTGGAGGGAACAAGGAGAAGTGGGAGACCAAATTGGAGGTGGAAAGATGGAGTGAAAAAGATTTTGAGTGATCGGGGCCTGAACTTGCAGGAGGGTGAAAGGCGTGCAAGGAATAGAGTGAATTGGAACAATGTGGTATATCGGGGTTGACGTGCTGTCAATGGATTGAACCAGGGCATGTGAAGCATCTGGGGTAAACCATGGAAAGTTCTGTGGGGCCTGGATGTGGTAAGGGAGCTGTGGTTTCAGTACATTACATATGACAGCTAGAGACAGTGTGAACGAATGTGGCCTTTGTTGTCTTTTCCTAGCGCTACCTCGCACACAAGTGGGGGGAGGGGGTTGTTATTTTATGCGTGGCGGGGTGGCGATGGGAATGAATAAGGGCAGACAGTATGAATTATGTACATGTGTATATATGTATATGTCTGTGTGTGTGTATATATGTATACATTGAGATGTATAGGTATGTATGTGTGCTGTGTGTGGACGTGTATGTATATACATGTGTATGTGGGTGGGTTGGGCTATTCTTTCGTCTGTTTCCTTGCGCTACCTCGCTAATGCGGGAGACAGCGACAAAGTATAATAAGAAAAAATAGAATATATCAAATTCTTCAAACACAGTTACACACATACTTTACCACCCCAGAAACTGTGTTGCTCCACCCATCAGATGCTTAGTGTATACTACTACTCCCCTAAATTACCACTATTGCATACACTTTACCTGGTATGCTCAGAAGACTCTCACCTCTCTGATTAAAGCTTTCCACCATAGGCTTCTTGCCTTTATATGAGGGCACTATACATGTATTCTACCAGTCCTCAGACTTCTCATCTTGGGCCAATTACCAGGCTAATGAATCAGCAACACAGCAGTGCTGTGGAAGGACAAATCAACTTTTCTACTGTATAGCATCTCATAATGGGTAGCAGTGAACAACATTAATATTTCTTTTTCTAATGTATAACAACTCACGATGGATGGTAGTGAACAACATTTATGTTTATGTTCCAACACTTTGCATGGCATTTTACAAAGTGGAAATTCTTAATTATACCATCCATAGTGTATGGGAAAAATGATTTAGGGCACCATATGCAACACCTGCAATGTAAGTGTTAAAAATGAAGGAACAGTTAAAAGCACACCTAAAATTTCAGCAATGTTTGCATTCCAAACTGCACAATATGAACAGTTAACTTGTAACACCATGAATGAGAATGTGAACCATGTAGACTATGTACAATTTGGTTCATTTCTTAGCTCATTGAATTCAGCTATCTTAATGGTGCTATACTTAACCAAAATGAAAGTATCCAGAGCCAGATAATCTAGTGCAGGAAGTATTGATATTATTTGTGTTATTATTTTTTCTTGGTTCTACATTCCTTCTATAGCTGTAGCTGTGTAGTAATGTACCAAATTGATAATCTACATAGCATTATGGCAGTTTTGCCATTCTCCCATTGCCGTACCTTTCATACACATTCCCTCACTCTTTCTTACCACATTAACATCGGTATTGTTTTACTTTTACCCCAACATCTCAGTTCGGTGCAATCCAAGTTATTTGTAAAAGAAAAAAGCATTGTGTGTCCAAATTATCCTGGAATTTCATCTTTTATTTCATGTATTATCTTCTTCATGTTTGTCTAACACCACCATGGATGTCTCAGGCTTTCCATTACCCTCCTGATGCTCCTCATGCTAATCCTCTGCCCCTCCCTATAATCTCTTCATACAGTTCTAAAAGCTCTCCTCTCTCTGATGTTTGGGATAGATGGTATCCATCCTTGTGTTTTAAAGGAATGTGTTTCTGAACTTGCACTGTCACTAGATTATCTATTCTGCATCTGCTTAATCTTTCATTCATGCATTGGTACAACTTATAGAAGAGTGACTTCTAATCCTTCCAGCTATTGTCCTGTTGTTTTGCCTTTTCTGATTTCCAGAATCTTTGAATCTCCCCTTCAACTCCCATTTCCTCAAACATCATTCTCGAAATCTCTCTGATCACCAGTATGGTTTTCACAAGGCCAAATTCATTGGTGACATTCTTTCCTTTTGCGTTGTCTGGTCATCATCTCTGATTCTGGAAAGCTTTGCATAATAATAATACAGGAAATGATAGTACAGGCTCCATGGTGGAACCTTTTATATATTAAAAGCATATGACAGAGTATAACAAAGTCTCATCTCCAAGCTCCTCTTTTGGCTCTCTTCACTTGCTTCAGTCTTGACTGTGTATCGCTGTAATTGTTGATGAATGAACCTCTCCCTCTTCCCAATCCACAGCTTTGTCCCCATGAGCTCTGTTTGGTTTTCTGAACTCTGCCTCTTCTTCTTAAAAACAAGTTTATTTCTTCTCTATTCTCCCTTGCTTGATCCGTCTTGCCCTCACACGTCTATAGACTCCAGTCAGGGTAGATTTCCAGATGGTTAGATTTCCTCTTAAATTCCATTTTTTACCCCTCTGTTTCTGAAACCCCTTTTAACTTTCACATCTCATGATGGAACCGTAATTCCACAACTCAACACATTAAACATACTATAGCATCAAACTTGGAAACCTCACTTTATGTGAGCAGCTAAGTCAGTCTCAAAGAAACTTCTTACAAAATTTCTTTCTTGAAGAGTCGGTTGGATAATAAAAAGGATAGATCCATCATTGTATGGAATACAGCTCACAGGGAATTTCCTGTATTATAATTATGCAAAAAAGTGCACAAATAGCTTTTTTTCAGCTGAGGCACGTGAAACTGAGGGTCTAATCAAGGCTGTCTTATGAATAGTGTATTGGAACGATGTGGTATACCGGGGTCGACATGCTGTCAATGGATTGAACCTGGGCATGTGAAGCGTCTGGGGTAAACCATGGAAAATTCCAGACCACACACACATACACACACACACACACACACACACACATATATATATATATATATATATATATGTGTGTGTGTGTGTGTATTATCCCTGGGGATAGGGGATTAAGAATACTTCCCACGTATTCCCTGCGTGTCGTAGAAGGCGACTAAAAGGGGAGGGATTGGGGGGCCTGGAAATCCTCCCCTCTCGTTTTTTTTTTAATTTTCCAAAAGAAGGAACATAGGGGGCCAGGTGAGGATATTCCAAAAAAGGCCCAGTCCTCTGTTCCTAACGCTACCTCGCTAACGCGGGAAATGGCGAATAGCTTAAAAGAAAGAATATATATATATATATATATATATATATATATATATATATATATATATATATATATATATATATATATATACACACACTAGCCTTTGTCTGGTATCCATTTTATCAACCATCCCCTAATGATGGATGAAGAGAAGGGTTGACTGAATTAAAGGGAAACCACGCGAAAACGTAAATACGTAGTGAAAAGCGCTTTCGAACAATTATGTTTTCAGGATTGAGTACAGACAGAAAATCAGAATATGATATACCAGTCGTTACAGGATGGGGCCAGCAAATGAATAAACATGTTAGGGATTAAGGCAGTGGTCACCCTTGACACGCTGCCTCTCGTTTGTACAAAGGTAGGTCAATCTATGGTCTGGGAAACAAGTATAAAAAAAAATTCACATTAATATAAACCAAAAGTGATTCAGATTAATTACTGAGATCTCATCAAATAGTAAAGACATCAATATGAATCAAAATGGTTTATATAGATCGGATAACTTTATAAATGAGAAAAATCTAAATATTCTTACAAGAATATAGCAGAGATATCAATGAGCCAATATGGTTTGCATATACTGGAGAACCAATGTAACTGTTTTTATTTTTTTGGGTGTGTGTTTCCAACATAGCTTACCCTTATACCTTGAGACAAGTTGTGTGTCGATAGTGACATGCCCTAATTCCTTCACCTGTTTCTTTATTCATTATCAGGATACGTACTCCCAGTGGAGGATGGTATATTGCATTCTGGTTCTCTCTGTACTCGATATGAAAGCACTGTACACTTCATATGTTCTGAATATACATATATGTATGATGTTAACAGATCTAATTCATCTCTTTTGAGTTCTTCCTCCCTATTTACCGTCGTTTATACAGTTTAACGAATTATCCATGGAAATCATTTTGTTACACTATATAGTCAATGGTAGTTTCTAATTCTTGAAAATGTTTGACTGATCAAATAAGTCGAGCTGTCGCATTAACAGGACTTTCATAAGGTTTATGATATTCACGGTGTCCAATAATTATTCATCTGATCACTCTAATATGTATCCAAAGGCGGATCAACAAGCGAAACCAAAAAGCGATTCTTATGTCCACTAGTCGCATATTCTTTGCACTTGCTTTCACTCCCAGGGTATTACTCCCATTTCCAGAGACTCGTTACAATTATCTTCTTAGGTATTGAGAGCCATCGTAGATAGATCCCGTCCAGGCCGAGGGCTGCAATGACAAATTTGTAATATCCATGAATATTTCCTTTTGGGAAAAAAAAAAAACTTCGTAAGACTCCAGTGTTTCTTCATCCTTTGTGATAGTCGAAATAAAAGGAAGCGGCGCTGAATAATCACAAATAGAAATATTGCGAAAAATTCAGAGATTTGAGTAATAAATCAAAGAAATAAAGACCGTCATCTTTTCCATAGAAAACTCACAGTTTGGGGGATTATCATTATTATCAAAGTTTATTGGACAGAAACTGATAGTGTTACATCATTCACATGGTACATCATTACATCAGCTCATGCTCAACAAGGTGCATGAGCACAGTCAAGAGGCTATCACAACCATCCAGTATGGGGAAAATTTCCTGAAATATGATGACGCAGCGAAAGGGGCTAACTTCAGATTTTACTAATCATTATGTCTAATGTGGAACAATGATTGTAAAGGTTAAGAGTAACCGGGTACATTATATCTAATACGATAACATACATGTCAAGTGAAGACCTCTGAATGCAGCTTATCAGGACTGTCAGCATTCATAAGTTCCGTTATGAGATAGAGATTACATAATAGTTGTTGGCTGATTGTGTTTACTGTGGCAATTACGAAGTATAATGATGATGTAACGTTTACCCACAACTGGGAAAATATATGTATGGTTATAATCGCATGTATTTAACGTGGCTCTATTTTGGCTGATTCTTTCCTAATGAGTGACACTCGATTGTTATTAGAATTCGACTCGTGCTTGAGAGTTTCGTACGTCAGCTATTTATTATTATGTACGAGTAATGCATGTTACAGCACACAAATAATTTCTTAGAATATTTGCTAAATCAATGGAAGTGTAAATCTATAGGATCTTTAGTGATGATGGTGGTTATCATATTTTATATTAACATGATTACCTCCAATGTTCATAACAATCGACTAGGCCACATCTATTTAAAGATGTGGCCGTTTCTAATAATAAAAAAAATACTAAGCATTATTTTCCCGATACTAGGAAGATGTTCATGAAATGAACTATAAAGGACCAGAAGTCTGTAGCTTGCTCAATATCAAACTCATTGCATTGCAAATCGGATGCATATAAAGGACGGGATTTGTGTTCAGATCTAAATAATGACCTGACTGTCAGTTTCAGTCATGGTGGAAAGCGGCGACTGGTGTGGTGTGAGGGTGGGTCGTGGTGTGGGAGGTGGAGACATCTTGCGGCGGCGGGAAGAAGCTCAATTCAAAAACAAACCATGGCGCCCAGGAGGAAAGGCCTTACCGACAGTCCCAAGACTCCGAACAATTTCGAGTATTTAAGAAGTCTTGGGGATTTCAAGAAAACGATCCGGAGAAGAGATACTCTCAAGTCCTTGAGATGTGGCAAGGTAAGCCGGTGATACGTGACTTTTTTGCCGTCAAAAACGAATGCAAATGAGAGGGTCTTTAAGACGCTCGGAAGTCTTTAAATCCTTTTAAATCTTCTGTAACATCATGTTCACATACTGATCATATTCCTTGATAATTATTCAGTTTAATGCATAACGATGGCATGAATAACCTGTCTTGAGAATCTGTACTTAGATTTTAGTTATTTTTTCTTGAAAGATGATGTTTGAATTTTGATAAGGGTTCACCTGTGCTTGTGATAGGCTGCAGGTACAGGGGAGCAGTTGGAGATGTTAGTAAGATATGTTAGAACTGCCTCTGATATGATAGGTAGTGAGAAATGTCTAGACTCATTTTATGGTAAGATATTAGTTTTTTGGTTATCATAATAACATGGATTTGGACTAAAAAGCATATGAATGGAACCCTTGTACTTTAAAAAAGTGACGACCAGGCTGGCATGATTCATTACATTGTTAAATCCGTATAAAAAGTGATATAAATGGTTTGAAATGAGGCAGAACTAATTGAAACGGTATTGTTGGGTTTTGTCATTCTACTTCTGACACACTGCACAAACGTCACATCTAAAATGTATTCAGTATCCTAAAATTCATATTTTTTTCTTAGTTGATGTTGTAAATGTTGCAAACTTTGGTTGCAAGGGAAAGTTAGTTATGGTTTTCATAGGGTATGATGACTTTTGGAAGTTTCCCTTATTTTTGCCCCTCATTTTCCAAATCCTTGTAGCCTCCCCCACTACTTATTTATCATTTTAACATGGAATGTAATGCTCTAAATCATGTTCTTTTACTAAGTGTAAGGTGTTCACATATGTATTTCTTCCAAATCCATAAGCTCTTTCAGTGGTGCCCCTAAACAAGTATTTTACCCATTTTTGTTAAGCTCTTGACGTGAGACTGTGGTATGTAAGCATCACATTTTACCTTTAATGAAAGTATTTTTGCTCTACACTGCAATAAGCTTTGGATATTGATTTTGTTGTGTAGTGTTTAGAACAGTGATACTTACGGAACATTATTTTGAGCATTATATTACATTGAAGAATATTAGGTAAGGTTATAGTATTGTGTCAGGGAAAGTTTAGGGTTAATGAAGATAAAAGTAGGTAATGTACTTGCAAGAAATTAACAGAACCTGTGAAATTCTCCTCTAACCTCTCTAGCAATCAAGATTTATTTTAGGGTAATATTTATTATTGTAGTCAAGATATGCCATCACACCCATGATTGAGCACTAGAGTACATGTTGAAGGTCTTCAGAGATCTTCATCCTCACAGTCCAGGCTGTTGGGTTGGGTAATGGGTCAACCAAGCAATTGAAAGCTGCAGCCTACAGACCCTCATAACCCCTCTCAGCCTGGCTGGTCTGGTACACTCCATAGGTATTTGTCCAGTTCACTCTTAGATTTCTCTACTGTGCATCTTGTGGTTTTTTTGATGATATAAGGCAAGGTGTCGAAGAGTCTTGTGCCTTGGATGTTTAAGTCCAGTAGGATGTTATACCTGATTGTCACCTTATTTGATATTGCTGGGTACAGTAGAAAGCTCCAAATCCTTCTCCTCAGTTATTAGCATATTCTCTAAACAGTGCATTAGCATTGCAGAATGAAATTGCTTAGTATTTGGAGTTAATAGTGATGCTTTACAGGTAAATTACTTGACAATTTTTAAAGATATGCCATTGTGGCACATCCAAGTTTAAGCTATACTGTTCCATGAAATTAAATGATTTCTGATGTTAAAAGATAAAAATGAGGGTTTTTTTAAATTTTTGTATTTGATTTAGTGTCAGAGGGTTTAATAGACCTACCTAGAAATCTACCTAGAAACGAATTGTGTACATGTGTATATATGTATATGTCTGTGTGTGTATATATATTTGTACATTGAGATGTATAGGTATGTATATTTGTGTGTGTGGACGTGTATGTATATACATTTGTATGGGGGTGGGTTGGGCCTTTTCTTTCGTCTATTTCCTTGCGCTACCTCGCAAACGCGGGAGACAGCAACAAAGCAAAATAACAAAAAAAAAAAATAACCTAGAAATCTTGAGTGTATGGAGGTAATTTGTATTCATTAGTTTATTATATATGTATATTCCTTGCAGATATTTGAATTTTGTTTTATTTTTAAAGAGTGAAGATTATTGCACTTTTTCCATATGCTTATTGTATGTCAGATCCTTTCCTCTTTAGCTACATTTCTGATAATATATGATATATAAGAATTGGAAAGAATTCTTTAGAGAAATGAGACCAATAGATGCAGTATAAAGTCATGTGATAATTACAAATTTGTTTTTCATTCATACAGATGTACATTGTCTAGCATTCAGTCTCTCATTAGTTGTCAAGACAGCGTAAAATTTTATAGTTTGAGAAAGGCTATGGTATGGACCAGTTTATTTTGATTTCTGGAATATTCGTTGCTTATATATACAGAATATGTCCATGTGGAATTGATTCCCTTCATCATGCTGCTTGATGCTGTGGTAAGAAATGTGAGAAGTAATGGTTGAATATAAATCATCAATGTTCATAGGTCAGTTGGGGTCTGAGTTGGAATGGAGAAAATTTGGAAGAAATGTTGAGTTTTAGATACGGAGGAGTGGATGTGGTAGCGAACGGAACCACAGAAGTAGAAGTGAGTAGTTGGGTGGATGAAGGTTCTGGGTTCACTGACGAATGTGTGGAAAGAGTACAATATCTGGAAGGGCATAGATGGGTAAGCTGTAGATATAGTCCTAACTATTTTGTATGTGACGCATATACTATAAATGAAAATGCGCGGAGAAGGGTGGATGTGATGGAATAAAGATATTGGAGGACAAAAGTGTGGTAATAAGAAGTGTGGTTGAGAGAGCTGGAGAGGGTATGCTGAAATGGTTTGGTCACATGTAGAGTATAAATGAGGTAAGATGAACAATGAGGATATATGTGTCAGATGTGGTGGGGATAAGAAAGCAGATACCAAACTGGAGATGGAAGGATGGAGTGAAAAATATTTTGAGTGGTTGGGGTGTCAATCTGCAGGAAAGTGAGAGGTGTGCACAGGATAGAGTGAACTGGATTGATGTGACATACTGTCAATGGAGTGAATGAAGTATGAAGGAGGAAGGGGAAACTGTGGAAAGGTCTATGGGGCCTGGTTGTGGATAAGGGATGTGGTTTCCATTCATTACACATACAGCTAGAGAATGGATATGAATGAATGAGGCCTATTTTCATCTGTTCTTGTTGCTACCATGCTAATGTGTGAAACAATTAACAAAAATGAAAAAGAAACTTGCCTTGAAGTTGCAAGAAATTCTGCGAAACATTTATAACACATGTCTTATTCATGTCATCTGGTTTACAGTGTTCTTGCCTTTTTTAATGATGAATGATTGTTTTCCCTCATGATATCATTAAAGGGTTTTTGGATGAACCATAAATGGTTTAAGATGTCTGCAGTAGATGTAATGTGCTGAAAGAAATAATTATTTTGTTTCAACCAATGATGAAATTCCGTATTTAGTCTTGAATGACATTCCTTTTTTCTTCTTTTTTAGGTGAGTGTTGGTTCATATAGTTCACTACATGGCAAGGTAAGTTGGCAACTGATGATTTTACTAAAATCTTATTATGATATTAGTTGATCTTAGAATTAAATTTCTGGAATATTAATAAGATTTCATAAAGACTGACTTTGTTGAGGCTTTTAGTTCAAGGTTGAATGGACACATTCAGTGTTTGTCCATTATTTTTTTTTATTGATCTAATTGTGTGGTATTGGAGTCTTAGGTATAGGTATGTTAAAAAAGCATTGAAAAGAAAGCTCTTAGTAGCAGTGATTTTTTTTTCAAGAGAGTAAGTTGAATGTGTGAGAAGGAAGAGAGGAGGGTGAGCCGTTCCAGTTGACCATGCTTCTGTATTGATATCATTATGGCTGTTTAATCTGTTATGGATGGGATGGTGAAGAAGATGATGTGAGGGTTTTGGGGAGAGGAATAGGTATGCAGTCTTTCAGGGGTGTGGGTGTTTGGGAAGTGAGTCTGTTACTCTTTGCAGATGTTATGGTGCTGGTGGTAGATTTGTGTGAGAAACTGCAAAAGTTGGTAATGAACATGGCATCAGATGGAAACTGATGCCATGGGAACTGAAATGGGCCATAAGATGAGTGAAGGAGCTCAGGTTCTTGGTTCACTGAGGAGATTGTGGAAAAAGAGCTCACTGTCTGTGAGGAAAAAGATGGATATATTTGATGGCAAAGTTGTTTGGATGGTGTTATATGAATTCAAGGTTTGGGCCAGAGATCAGAATGTGTGGAAGAGGGCCCATGTGTTAGATATGAAAAGTTTAAGGACAGTATTTGTTGTGAGAATGGTTGATTGCGGGAGAAATTATTGGGTAAAAGGAGTATGAATGAGAGCTGAAGTCTGGACATATGGAGAGGATAAAGAAAATAACTAAGAGGGTACGTTCAGAAGCAGAGGGAACACAGAAAACGGAAATTGAGGAGGAGGTTCAAGGATAGAATGAATGTTCATGTAGGTGTTTATGGGATTATCATTTGGTATACAGGAATCGACTTTGTCTGTGGAGATCCATGGTTTATGAAGCGGTCAGGGAACCCACAAGAAGGCCTGTTGGGTTCAGTTGTGGAAAAGGGGCTCTGGTTTTGATGGATTATACATGAGATCTGGAAAGTGTATGTGAGGGAATGAGGCTATTTTTTGTTTGTTCCTGTTGATCGTGGCCTTACCTTGGTAATGTGAGAAATGGCAAACAAGTATATGTAGGGAGCTGTGGTTTCGGGCATTATTGCATGACAGCTAGAGACTGAGTGTGAACGAATGGGGCCTTTGTTGTCTTTTCCTAGCGCTACCTCGCACACATGAGGGGGGGGAGGGGGATGTTATTCCATGTGTGGCGAGGTGGCGATGGGAATGAATAAAGGCAGACAGTGTGAATTGTGTGCATGTTTATATATGTATGTGTGTGTGTATATATATATGTGTACATTGAGATGTATGGGTATGTATATTTGCGTGTGGGGACGTGTATGTATATACATGTGTATGGAGGTGGGTTGGGCCATTTCTTTCGTCTGTTTCCTTGCGCTACCTCGCAAACGCGGGAGACAGCGACAAAGCAAAATGATGATGATAATAATAATAATAATAATAATAATAATAATATGTATATATATATATATATATATATATATATATATATATATATATATATATATATATATACACATACACTATGGGGCTTCCGCACCACGTGGAAGCTGGCCATTTCAACTGGGGACGGCCATAGGTCACAAATTGTGATGTAGGGAAAATTGAGATTATTTGAAGCATAAGTGTTCAAGTGTCCGCTTTGGTCGTTGCATCGTGGTCATGAAGGGTATTGAGATGTGTTGGATCAGTATTTCTAGTAATGTAGATATGGATGATGTACAGAGCATAGACTGAAAAGTGTGGTGTGTTTATCTGGGGAGTGTTGTTTCAGATGGGTGTAAGTTTTGTAGGGTAGTATTAAAGACTGAGTTGGGAGGGCAGCTGTATAGTGCATTTTTCTTATGTTAGCGGAGATGGCATGGGCAACTGAGGCCCTAATCAAGGCCATCCCAAATAATGCTGTATATACCATTGCCTGAGCCAGGTACCTATATTATCCACATAATTGCAAGGGTTGGATGGACAGCTGGGTTGATTGTGGACCGACTGCTGCAACCAGGATTCGAACCTCATCGGTCCGTGAACGCTAACCGCTGCAACACGGAGTCCTTACTATTCAACGGATCATTTTAGTTTGTGTTTAGTGTTACCTTTGTTGAGGGTATATCTGTGAGAAGCGGCTACCGAAGTATTAAGCAAGGGTGAGCGTTTTATATATGCTTTGAGGTGGGTGATTAGTTATGGAATGGTTTAGGTGGGAGGGTTCTAGTGCTGTTGTAAAGAAGTGTCAAGCTTGTTGAGGTAGGGTTGTATTTAAAGGATCCCTTTTTTCGTGGGTAGGTGTTGAGTGATTATGGTGGCACAGCACTCGGCGATTGTTGAGTGATCTATCTTATTTGGTTTCAGCATTGTGATATGTGCATTTGAGAGGATGTGAGATCAGGCAGATGAGGCATACTTTAGGGTGGAGCATTTGAATTGTTTGGAGAGAGAGAGAGAGAGAGAGAGAGAGAGAGAGAGAGAGAGAGAGAGAGAGAGAGAGAGAGAGAGAATTTTAAAGGACTTTTGAGGTGACAGATGTTGGATGTTTGGGACATGGAATTATGCGAAGTGAGAGTTATGGCAAGTGGTTTAATGAAGAGAGAAGAGATGGAGAAAGCCTTGCATAAGATTGTGGCATAGCAGGTGGAATGGATGGGATTAAAGTTGTAATTACACTTGTACTTATGAAAGGGGGTGACAGTGTTGTTTACTGGTCAGTATTTTCATGTGAAGGGGCAGATTGGTTATGTGATGCCCCATTGGTCTATTTTTTTTTTATGCTATAGACATTTTAAAGCATTTCTTTGTCTTTGTACTTGAGGGCACATTTGACATCAGTAGTAGTGTATAACGCCCTCTTTCCCTGCAAGTTGATGACCATAATAGCTTGGTTTCTGACCGAGCTTCATCCTCGTCACTTTGCATTTGATTGTTAAGCTGTGATCTCGATTGTTGAACCAATCCGAACATTTTTCTAGAATGTCGCAGTTGTATCCTTCTTCCATGTATGTAGGTGTGGAGAATAATACTGTATATCACTCTCACTTGTGAGGTTGAGTGTGTGTCAGAGCTGTAAAATGTCTTTGGTAAACATGCTGTCAGTAGAATTGTTACTGGTGCGTGGTTTACCGACGCCAGTCGTGGGTGCCCGCGCTGCAGGTGCTCATCTGGTTGCATCAAGCTGCACAAATGCACATACGTGCAGCAGTAAGCATTGCACTGTGCATTGTGATGCAAACTGAATTGATATGAATGCACGCGTGGATATATTTGTTATATATGCGTTTATTATCAGTGTACATGTTCCATATTCATTTGTAGGTTTATTTACTACACGAATGAGTACGGAGGCCAAGGGTAATTGTATAGGATGAAGGACAGAGGCCGAGAGAAATGGACTTGTACGTAGTTTCCTGGGTGTAGTCTTGGGTGCACAGGCACGCTGCGTATACAACATTTTTGTTGCTGATTTACATATCTTGGGCTCGTGTCTCATGGATGTTTACGTCATGCATGCACTCATGGATGTAAATGTCTTGGATACACATCTTTTTGATGCACATGTATATATATATATATATATATATATATATATATATATATATATATATATATGTTTCATGGGTTCTCTGCCATGCATGCACTCTTCAGAGTTGTACGTGTCTTGCATGTACACCTGTTGGGTGTACTTGTCATGAATTCGCATGTTATGAATGCAAATCCTATGGTGCGGATTCACATGTGCATGGTCGTCATGGGTGCACATCGCAGACGTATATCTCAGGCGTGTACATGCCGCGTCGTGTGCACATGGCATACATGCAGATTTCTTGGGTGCATATGCGTATTATGGGTATGCGTTACATAGATGCACATGACGCAGATGCATGTATGATGAGTACCCATATAATGAGCGTAATTTGTCTGTTGCGTATGTCATAGTGCTAATATCCTGGATAAAACGAGGTATTCATGTGGCAGCACGTGCATGGGGAAATATAGACAGTTTTCAATGTCTGTCATTTACATACGAGTGCAGGTGTTTTGGAAGCACGTGTTACGGGTACTTTTGTGTCGGAGCGTGGAAGTCGCGCGTGTGAGTGAGTATGTGCTGAGCAGCGTTTGATGCAGCGTAGCTGTGTTGTACCTTTAGTCTTGGTGCGCGCGTGGGACGGTGAGCACGTGTGTGCTGCGCGTGGCGCGCCGGAGTCGTGTGCATGTGTGTGTGTGTGTGTGTTTATGAAGAACCCCACCTGACTAGGACACTTGCCTCCCAGTTTGTTATTTTTATGTTATTAACCACCGGTGGAGGGCAGGCTTACGTGTTGCTGGTGTCGCCTGTAGGCCTATTAAAATGAAGTAGTCAAAATGTTAACTGCTTGGAAAGATGATTTAGGCCTTGTCACTGGAGCTCAGACGTAGTTTTTGGTGTTAAGGGCCCAGTGAGTGAGTGTGGCAGTAGGACACGAGGAGTGTTGAGGGCCCCGAAAGTCATTGGGACGACAGGATTTGTGGAGGGACCAGTGAGTCGCTGGGACAACAGGACATGTGGAGTGTTGAGGGCCCAGTCAGTTACTGGGACAGCGGGACTTGTGGAATGTTGAAGACCCAGTGAATTACCGGGATAACAGGACGTGGGTGTTAATGTGTATTATATGATACTGCCAGTAAGCACTGTCGTGTCCACGGCTATCTACACGATTGGTAACGTAGATTGACATCGTTGTGCCCACGGCTGTCTGCAAGATTGGTAACGTTGTGTGACATCGTGACGTTGTGGTGTCCACGGTCGCCTAAAACATAGGTAACGTAGAGTAATATAGTGATGCTGTGGTGTCCACAGCCATCTGTAATTTGGTAACGTAGAGTAACATGGTGTCATTTTTTCTCTTGCCGATAGTGTCGTACATAAGGCGAGCAACAGGACTTACTCAGTGGTCCATTCACCTGGTGTGGTGACTGCATAAGGCAATTACATTCTTCCGTGTTGTATAATTTTGGTTTATGTGATTTTTCTCCCCCGTGACAGATATGCAGGACAGTTAGGTCCGTATGTATAACCTTCAGAACATATGTATACAATAACCACAAACATTTAACCCTTGCACACTACAACAGAAGTACTTCCATCACAGTCCTGCCTCGACATCTTGCGACGGGTCGGGCTCCCCTCCCGCCTGGACCACTCCGTAACCATCCACCGATCTACCTCTCACCCTCGCTGAAATGCAAAAGCTCATCCCAGCTTCACACTTCAGTCATGCATATTCCCAGAGCTCCTATCACCCCAAACACAATGCAAACACCACGTCGACATAAAAACGCAAATTTTAATGTCATTACAAGCCTCAAACCATCTCTCTCTCTCTCTCTCTCTCTCTCTCTCTCTCTCTCTCTCTCTCTCTCTCTCTCTCTCTCTCTCTCTCTCTCTCTCCACCACAAGCTTTAAACCATCTCTCTTCCCCTTCCCCCCCTTCACCATGGATTCTTCAACTTCACTCCACCATGCACGTTACACTTACTTTCTCGTTTGTGTTCCAGACACCACCACCATCACAACACAACGTCGGTTATATTGATCAGTTGAGCGTATCACAAGGCCCCTTACGCCCAAGATGCAATATCCACATCGAGGACACTAAACATTCACCTCAGTTGCCTTGCAGTTCACCTTACAGACACATCATCCTTAACAAAAAGAAACATTCTACCGAATTTTTGTATTTATGTTCATTATTCAGCTCCAGGGAAGGCACACAGTACGAATCAGATTTTCTTGGGTCTCACCGAGTCTTCCCATTTTTTTTTTCTTGGACGAATTCCTTTGCGGAGCTACGCTAGACCTGCTCTCCTATCTGTGGATGGAACATGGATCACATGATTTATGTTCACTTTTGTATAACGTTGACAATCATCCGTCAGGCTCAGCATCCTCTCTCCTGAATCTGTACGTCATTGTTGATATGCTCTGTTTACCGCGTGTTGCCACTCGAGCCGTAGTAAATTTTTTGGCATTACCGTGTGTTATGGTGGGTGTGGGTAATACTGCGCGGTATGTTTGGTGGGGGTGGCGGGCTCCCACGATCCCTGGGATTCACACGCTGCTCCTCCTACTTACAGACCCTGACCTAAAAATGATTGACGTTTGATGCTATTCAGAGGAAAGTATGCGAAGCGCTCTGTGTGATTGCTTGCCATCAGTTTTGTTCGTTGAAAGTGTTTGGCTTGTACGTATTATAATTGTCTTTTACGTCACGTAGGGAACTCGTCAGTTATTGCTATGAAGTTGTCGGAGTCTGGACGCATAAAAGACGTCACGGATGCAGACATCTCGATCGTGTCTCACGGCCGGTGAGAATTGTCTGACAGGGAACATTGCTGTACTCTCGATTGTCTCTTACATAACTGAACCTAACGTACTGAACCCCTCACGAGCCATATATGCATTGAGAGTGTACATGGTCTTGGAATTACCTTGAAGACCTGAAAGAGGCGTTATTTTTTTCACCTTTTCTGGTGGTCATAACTTGACAACCTTGATGCTCGTGGCGCAGTCAATGGGCCTAAAAAGCTCAAATAACCAACCTGCCGAAACCCTGGGTGTCATATTATGTGTGTTGTGTTTCTACCTTGATATAATGTGTATGTTTATACCAGGTGATGATATATCAAGGTCACGTTGTCCACGGCTCTTGCCATGGAGGTCACTTTAAGGCGTGTGTCTGTAATTACTTGTATATAATTACTTGTTTGTAATTAGATGTGTCTGCGTTACGTGGAGGGAGCTCTACACTCTTAGGGTCCTATCTCTTGGACCTGTTTCCTGTCACACATCTTTTTAAACTGTCGTAAGTTGTCGGTATTCACGAGTTTATTTTCACCTGGTTTATTCCACTTATTCTCTACGATCTTACGATGATTGTAGGTAACCTTTTTTTTTTTTTTTTTAAAGAATTTTGTTCCTTAATTTCATGTTATGGCCTTTCAAGGAACTCTTGACCTCGTCATACTGGTTGAGAATCGTTAAGGTTATTATCACGTTTCATCCGTAGTGGATAGATTTACAGCTTGTAACGGTACACAGCACTGTAACTCGCCTATATGTATTCTGGGGCTATTTGTGTTGCCGCCCTCGGATTGCCTTTAGTTTTCCGTGCATTTTTTGTAGTGCGATGACCAGACATGGGAAGTATGTTAGTTTTGGCCAAGTATAAGATACAAACATTTTTCTTAATATTTCTTTATCCACCTTCATAACACAGTTCCAATATTTGCCTGCAAACAGTGTCTCGCCTGTCTCTCCCTTATATTTTTTTTTTCTAAGGTGGGACCCTGGCGATGAGTTGGGTACTATAGTTGTCGACATCCAGGTCCTCGCAGTTCCTTACTCCCATCCTCTTTACTTACTCCCATCTTCATTACTTACTCCCATCTTCATTACTTACTCCCATCTTCATTACATACTCCCATCTTCATTACTTACTCCCATCTTCATTACTTACTCCCATCTTCATTACTTACTCCCATCTTCATTACTTACTCTCATCTTTATTACTTATTCCCATCTTCATTACTTACTCTCATCTTTATTACTTAATCCCATCTTCATTACTTACTCCCATCTTCATTACTTACTCTCATCTTTATTACTTATTCCCATCTTCATTACTTACTCTCATCTTTATTACTTAATCCCATCTTCATTACTTACTCCCATCTTTATTACTTATTCCCATCTTCATTACTTACTCTCATCTTTATTACTTATTCCCATCTTCATTACTTACTCTCATCTTTATTACTTATTCCCATCTTCATTACTTACTTCCATCTTCATTACTCTTCATGTAATCAGGTCGAATTTCACCGTGTATCGGACCAACTTTGTGGCTCGTCAAGGTCACCTTTTGAATTGATATAATCCTCGTCTGTCTTTACTTCCCTGGTGACCTTGGCATCATCCGCAAACGTATTCAGGTGTGATTAGTCCTTCTGGCAAGTCATTTAGATATGTCAAAAAGAGCATATGGACCCAGGATTAGACCCTGCGACACGCCACGTGCGACCCAAATCCATTTTTGGAAGGCGTCAGTTCTGACATGCATTCTTTGTTTCTCTAAGATAATTCTCGGGCCATCGAAAGATTCTGCTTACCCCTGCATAAAGATCCGGGTCCTTGATCACCCTCCTGTTTGGTGGTGTTAAGTGCTTTTTGGCCGTCCAGATTGGGACAGTCAACCCAGACTTCTCTTTTATCCTAATGGGAGCTCACTCTCAGTATCAGACGATACAAATGGATTCCTTTTCGCTGAGTCTGTTTTCTTTCTTAGGTTAATCTTCATGTGCAAGTAGTCATCCATTTTTTTCCTCTGTTTTACAAACGACACTTGTAAGAGAGGCTGGCCTGTAGTGTAGTGTAGATTTCCGATTGCTCTTTTTAAAGACATTGATGTCCACGTCCGCTCCATTGGCACCATTTTCCTCCACAACATCTTGACCCAACACTTCAAGTGGCACTTGAGCTTATATGGGGAGGATTGTGAACCTTGTATGGGTGATGGTCATTTAGTAGTATTTTATCTAGATGTTTCACTGCTTTGTGAGACTTCCTTTCTCTCCATTCCCTCTCACTGATATTTGGGCTATAGTGTCTTCCACTTTGGGAAAACACTTTTGAAGTCGACATTTACCTCTTCGCATGATATTGCCTTGTCCTATGGAACTCTTCCCTTTGAATCCTTCAACCATGATCTTGAATTCAACGATAATGTACTCAGGATTTTTTGGAAAATGTGTGTGTGTGTGTGTGTGTGTGTGTGTGTGTGTGTGTGTGTGTGTGTGTGTGTGTGTGTGTTCCTGTGCGTGCGTGCACGTGTGTATAGGGTGTCCACGATGTCATGTCACTTGGTGACGAATTGACGCGATATATAAGCTTACAGATTCTTTCAGGGTCACATTTCGCCTTTAAAGGCTTCGAATGCTTAGGAATTTCACAGGGAACTTGGTTTGTAGCCTCATACCCTGCTATGAATATGATGGCACACAAGCAGATCCATTGGACAGGGACATTGTGGTGCCTTCAGCTGCCAAAAATTGTTTATAGAAGACGTTATATGTGTCACTGAGTATTATATCTTTTTATTTTTAGATATATGCTGAATATATTCTACACAGGTGGCGACATATTGTGGACACCGTTGTACTTAACGTGCGTATATCTTTAAGTAAAGCTGTGCCTGCCCGCATGTTTGTGTGTGGCTTTATATACAAGTATTTTCTCCACTTGTTTTCGTGGGAATATACGATTGTATCTGCAGCATGAGCCCAGCCCGGGGAGTGGGGGTAGAGAACCCTGGAAGACTACCCCGATGTATGTTTACTGTACGTGTTTATGTACATGTGTCTGGGTGTAGATGCCGAGTGACTCTAGTGTCAGAGGCTGCTGGCATAGATGGTCATCACCCATGCTCTCCATTGTTTACATGACGAGGCAGCTTAAGTATAATCGTTCATTAGATTTCGTCAGAATAGCGGCAGTCATTTTAGGACTGACCCATTTAATGATTCGTATCCCTCTCTCTTGCTGGATGTAAAGAGGGTCGGGCGAGTGACCCTTTACTCCTAGTATGGTTGCGAAGTACCTGACACACATCAGTCAAAACGAGGCAGCTGTCGAGCGTGGAAACGGAGAGGATGATAAATTGGTGTGTGTGTGTGTGTGTGTGTGTGTGTGTGTGTGTGTGTGTGTGTGTGTGTGCTAGGCAGTGCTCCAGGTATTAACTGCCGGTTATGAGGCAGCCGACGTTGCTCAGGGTTGCTGGTCGAGGTGTCTGCTGTTTTCTGGGGACTTTGACCGTCATAGTTTAATTAGTTAATATTAGTTTACCGTGATTACAGTATGGCGCGGGAAGACGGTACAGCCACTCGACAAACTTTGACTGTACCGGGTTCCAGCGGTAGGTTAAGATCCTCATGTAATTAGTACGCAGACTCATGCGGGCCAGTCACATGGCGGGCCAGGACTCACAGATATGGACAGAATAGTAATGTAAGTGTTGGAGAGCTATATAATACCGCCTCCCCTCCATCTTTGCCAGGAGAGAGAGAGAGAGAGAGAGAGAGAGAGAGAGAGAGAGAGAGAGAGAGAGAGAGAGAGAGAGAGAGACTTCCCGGGATGCGTAATGGGATGGCAGGTACATGGTTATGTCCGCCAGTACCTTAGAGAACCTGAGGCAGCCAGCGCTCGGCCGTTATCGTCGACGTGATGCCGGGGGCCGCCTCATGGGTGTTGTGGCCTCAGTGCACGATGAGGACATGAGCGATCCCGTAGCGCTCTACCTGCCGTAGTGTCGGGGCGCTGGCTTTCACTGTACTGGCTGACCCAGGGAGACGGGGAGGGAGAGGGGTGTGAAGAACTGTTGTCCTAGGGGATGGAACTGGGATTCTGTATATCCCATCCAGGACCAGCTGGATCAAAACACGAGCGGGGCGGACTACCGTGGAGTGTGATAGTGATGTGATGGTGACTGTGACCGCTGCTGAGCCTGTGAAAGTGAACCTGGCACCAGGAGAATGTATGGAGGTGGTTGTTGCCTTTTTTTTTTCTTTTAGCGACTGCTTGAAGGAGTTAGGACCCCGATGAAGCTGTCCTCTCATGGATGGGTCAGGGTGAGTGACCAGTTGTATGTTCACCCCGTTGAGTACGACTGGATGACCTATGTGTATAATGCCTGAATCTTTGACTCGACTGTCAGAGGCCAGGCTAGGGTAGTATAGTCGTAATAAGGTTTTTTTTTAAGGGTGTATGTGAGGGCGAATGCAGCCCTGGGGAAGTGTGTGGGATGTGTGTGTGTGTGTGTGTGTGTGTGTGTGTGTGTGTGGGATGTGTGTGTGTGTGTGTGGCCTGTGAATGTGTGTGTGAGGGTGCGTCCCTCAGCTGAGGACGTGATGATCGACCAACGTTGTTACCCAAGGTGCTGGCTGAGTCTTGCTGGTCAAGATATATTTTTTCTTTAATTTTCGTTAGTAATATATCTCGTGTCTGGTCGCCTGAGATAGACTCCAGCACGTACCGTGGAAGGCGCTTAGTTTACAAGATAGTCTCCTGTCATGTAGATACTACCATCAGTAACGGACTGTCTGTGTTGACTGTGGCAGAGCCTCTGCTGTATTTGTCTTGCGTATCTTGCGCTTATTTTTTTTCCTACGCCAGTCGTGAGACGACAACAGTTACCAGCAAATTCCTCCCCGAGTCTTGCCGATTCATCCGTAAGAGGAGGTGGGAACGCCTAGTGTTGCGGAAGCCGCACAGGACGTAATGTGAGGTTGATCCCGCAGGGGTGGAGCGTTTTCTGTGCGTTGTTCAAGTGGTCAGTGAGGTTGGTCCCGCCGGGGTGGAGCGTTTTCTGTGCGTTGTTCAAGTGGTCGGCGCTGCCTCCACCAACCGCCACGCGACCTCCCAGCGGCCAGTGTTTGTGGTTCACCCCACACATTCCCTGCTCACTACACTCGGTGATGTATCACTGCAAATTGTAACTGTTTAACAAGAGACGGAATTGCAGTTTTAGCTGGTCCATTTCATGGATAGAGATCGCGCAACACCCTCAGACAGGTGTTTGACAGCGTTGTTTAGCTTGTTTGATCAATCGTGCATGTCGGTCCAAGGCACGTTGCTCCTCGTAACCCTGACTCGAGGGGGAATTATGTATCTTTTGTCGTATTTGTTATTTTCTTGTTAGTTCGTGTAAGAAGGCTAAAGTCATGGATGAATTCTGGTGCTTTTTATCATTCAAGTGCATACGACAGGTAGTTTGGTGAGGATGTGAGTTTTTGTTCTGTATTTTGTCTCTCTTAAAAAACAGCACGAGATATTTACGTCATTCTTTGTGTTGTGAGGAGACAGTGAGTGGTGGTGTGTACCGTTCAGTCAATCACCAATCCGTGTGCTAAGTACATTGTTTTCTTGAATAGTGAAGGAGAGTAGTATATGTTGAAACTGTTGTTAGACACGAAGGATATTGTTACTTCACCACAGAATCGTGATCATTGTATCGCGCGGTTTAAGCCCGTAGCATTGGAATGTTGTGTTGAAATCTCTTACCACCGCTGGAGGTATGAGGTGTTACGCTGTTGGCATACAGCGTGGTTGGTACACTGAGATGAACACACATCAGTTGTATATGATAGTGTTACGTAAGCTCGCACTGTGCTACAAAGTTTTCATTTTGTAAGGTGACGTCTTTGGTACGAACGGGTGTTGGTTAAGTTAGCAGGCTCGACCCAGGAGCTCCCCCACCCCCCAGCGGATCTCTTACATAGCCCTTGCCTAACTTCATTAACCCAGGACATCGGTTAGGGCAGTGGGTAGGGCCCTCAGCGGATGTTCACCTTCACTCCTTATGTTTGGATCTCACCGTAAGCTAATGAACCGACAGTTTAAGATGATATTTCCTGATATCCCCAGGTGTTCGCCTCCTTCATGAAATCATATGATTTTGGTTTCTGTGTCTTGCGGAATGAAAATTCCTCGTGTGTGTGTGTGTGTGTGTGTGTGTGTGTGTGTGTGTGTGTGTGTGTGTGTGTGTGTGTGTGTGTAATAAAGCGAGCTACGTTTGTTTCGTGTAGTAAAAACGTTTACTGATTTTTATGTTCCAGAACACGACATTCGTTCACCACTAACATTGGCTGGTCGTAATCACAGTGCAAGTCAGCCATCATGATGACGTGCATGTTTTAACATCGTCAGAATTGACTAGAGATTACAGGCAGTGTTTGTTTGTGGTCGTCTAGTTTGATATGGTGCTGAGAAAATGGTGTGGTTCTTTTACAATGTCTTTCTTCATGACCACTCGTCAGTTTTTAGCCATACCTACATACTGGTAGTTGGTAGAGTTGAGCGGTGATGTGCGACCTTGAACCTTGTCGGCTAAACCAATTGCCGAAGTTGGGGTTGGCATCATAACGCTTGACAGGCTCTGGCGATTATGGTGGTCGGTATTGGAGAGGGTTGGTGATGGTATGCTGTGTTGGTGATGGTACACTGTGTTGGTGATGGTACACTGTGTTGGTGATGGTATACACTGTGTTGGTGATGGCAGACTGTGTAGGTGATGGTACACTGTGTTGGTGATGGCAGACTGTGTTGGTGATGGTACCCTGTGTTGGTGATGGTATACACTGTGTTGGTGATGGCAGACTGTGTTGGTGATGGTATACACTGTGTTGTTGATGGTAATGATTAATGTTTGAGTTTGTAACAGTGATAGACATCATAACCCCCCCCCCCCCTGCCTAATACTGTAACGGGTCATTATGTCGTCACGGGTGTCACAAACGAACTCCCTCCAGCATCGCCACCACAGCCACCACCACCATCCTCCTCCTCCTCCTCCTCCTCAGCAGGAGTGAGCGGGTGGCCAGCTGATGCTGTAGCTGACGGCTGACCACATGCCTGTATCATGCAGCAGCAGGTGTGGCGCCCCTCGCTAGATGATTCACTCATGCAACCCTACGCTCGCCCCACCTGGGGTCTGCCTGATAGCTTCCTCAGGATGGGGTCCAGGTCATGGGGTTGGTCATACCAGCTGGGTGGACAATACTAGGGTCCAGGTCATGGGGAAACCTGGTGAGCCCGGTGACCTGGGGCCACAGTGAGAGTGACCTTGTGGGTGGCCTCTCGTAGCACAGTAGAGAGCCGTGTTTTATGATGTAGTGTTTATTTCTGAGGATGTCTGTGGCCTCCAGTGGTGGTGGGGTGGTGGTGGCCACACAGTATAGCCACACGAGATGTTGACTCTATTCAGGGCTTCGAAACTCATTATGGGGAGTTACCTATTTTCACCCTAAAGGAGGAAGATCCCCCCAAACACACACACACACACACACACACACACACACACACACACACACACACACACACACACATGCGCGCGCGCAGCAGCATCCCATATCCGTGGCTGGGGTCCAGTAGACCTGAAATGTCTACCTTGATTCAGGACGTCACAGTATCCTCATTGTTGTAGATTTATGCGGTGATGGGACAGACCAGCCTTATGTGGGCCATACGGGACCTGACATGACTGATTGATCGTTCCCGTAACTTGCATTGTCTGTGTTTGTATGTAGTTATTATTATTATTATCATTATTTATTAGTATTTTATTAATTCTTTTTAGAAAATTATACATTTAGTTGCCATGATATAGATTTCAAGAATATATATATATATATATATATATATATATATATATATATATATATATATATATATATATATATATATATATAAAGACACTTTCTCCAGGGGTTCCTGCAGCTTCAATGCTGCCCTACGCTCAGTCGCTGGGTAAAGATGTGCTACGTTGGAGTGAGAAGCTCATGGACTAGATTATACTCCAATGCTACAATCTCTTTCTGTACTCCTGGCGTAACCGCGAGCAGGGGTGTAATCTAGCAACGCCAGTATCGATAGATACATCAATAGATGGATGAATTGATAGATAGTTTGATTGATATATGTATGTGTTTGTATTATGAACTGTAGGAGTGGTGGGTCAGGTGTGGTGCAGATGACGAGTCATGCTCGCCAGCGACATGTGTGGCTGCGTCCGGCACACTGGACACACCTGCCCTTGTGTGTGTGGTTTGTTGATGACAACGCCCACGGTCCTGGTGGTGGTGGTGGTTGGTAGGGATGGAGAGACTGGTGATGGTGACCACAGAATACATCGGTGTTGGAGGTGGTGGTGATGATAAGCCAGTGTGATGGAGATGGTGGTGATGGTGTGTGCGTATCGACAGCGGCCGTGGACCACGGCACATTTCACAACAGTTTGCTGTCCACAACGCCTGGATCACGTTACTCTTGACCGTAAGACATCCATATGGCGTGTGCAGCGTACACTGAGAGCAGTGATGGTAAAGTAAACCAAGTAGTTGCGCTCGCTTATACTTTGAATTCTAACTACTTATACTTTTTCGAGTATATTTTCGACGAAGACTACCAGTTACTTGGTTACTGTTTTGTTGACGTCTCGTTACTTTCCTCTTTCAGTAACGTTACTTCCCTCTCCAACAAGTAACGTTCTATATCCCTCTCACTACCATTTAACCAAGTAACGAGACGCTCTGACAAAGATAATTGAATAAACGTTTAGTTATCCCAGGAACTGTGCTTGACACGTGCAAAACTGATCCAGATTCGAAGAATTCAAGTGAAAGTAAACATTAGTATTGTACTTAAGTAAGGAAATATTACTTGGTTACTTGTTTTGACTTACGTGTAACAATGGATCATGAGTCGGATGGATTTTTGTAAAAGAAAGGCAAAATGAAACATTTTAATATGACTGTCTTTTAGGAGTACACTAGTATTATACTCGAAATTCATGAACAGAAATTGGGAAAATATGAACTTTATATTTTGTATTCAGATCCTGTGCAGTAGTTGCCAAGTTTTCGTGTATATCTTGTTACAAACTTTCCTTACATGTTAGTGATTGTGTTTGGCAATACACTGGCACAACCTTTATCCTTAGATAGTGAATTTCCCGCAATTTACACGGAGCCTGTTGACCTGGACTTTCATATGTATAGATATTCAGTTGATATAGTGTAAGTGGGGCAGGACTGGTGGTGGTAGGAGCAGTTGACGTGGTGTAGGTGGGTCAGGACTGGTGGTAGGAGCAGATGACGTGGTGTAAGTGGGGCAGGACTGGTGGGAGGAGCAGTTGACGTGGTGTAAGTGGGGCATGGCTGGTGGTAGGAGCAGTTGACGTGGTGTAGATGGGCCAGGGCTGGTGGTAGGAGCAGATGACGTGGTGTAAGTGGGTCAGGGCTGGTGATAGGAGCAGTTGACGTGGTGTTAGTGAGGCATGACTGGTGGTAGGAGCAGTTGACGTGGTGTTAGTGTGGCATGACTGGTGGTAGGAGTAGTTGACGTGGTGTTAGTGAGGCATGGCTGGTGGTAGGAGCAGAGCCTTACAATACCTATCATTGATACAAGTGGAGGTAACGGTTTGCTCTTAACCTGGGGGTGGCCTGGGGTGATCCGGTCCTTACGTCATATCGCTCGCCAGCCTCTCAGTCTTCACCCCCTTAACCCCTTGAGCAGCAGCGCCACGGTGCCGCCGGTGGGTACCTGGCCCTGGCTGTGAAGCACTCAGCCGTCGTGTTCAGGAGGGGTGAACGAAGAAGGAAAAGGGAGTTGAAGTTTACGTGTGACTATAAGGATTTACAGAGATACTATATTTGATTTGGTTCACATTTCTCATAAATTTCCGGAGTCTTTTTTTTTTTTTCACTCTCTCTTCTCTCTCACTGCCTCGTGTCGTCAGGGGTCAGTGGTCGGCTGGCATTTCGGGTCACTGGGGAGAGTACTTGGACTGCCGGCTGGGGAAGGCACCGTGACTGCCGGCTGCTGGGGAAGGCACCGTGACTGCCGGCTGGGGAAGGTGCCGTGAATGCCGTCCAGATAGAGTACTGTGATTGACCGCCGATGACTGACACTAGGGTGTAGCGTACCGTCCCTTGCTTGTAGTCATCCTTGTAGGACCTCGTAAACCCGCTATGGATGTCCCCCTTGATGACAGTCATCCTCAGAGGCGAACTGACTTACCACGCCGTCTGCTGGTGAAAAGGAGGAGGTCTGTTGGTGTTGCAGGCTGGTAGGACAGCTGGAGGTCATGTGCGAGGGGCCAGGCCTGGCACCTGCACGCCCCTGGGGTTCGACACACGTCATACCAGACAGGTCTGGAGCGGCGCACTACTTGACAACCCACTCTGTTGGTTGACCTTTCACGCCACATGGAACACTGACATGGGATCGGCGCTGTTTAACTGTTGGTGTTTGTAACTTATGATGATGCTGACGTGAAACGTGTGGAATGTGGGCTTCGTGAGTGATGTGCAAAGTTAAAAAGACATTTGGTCAGATTTCCTTGTCGTATGGCAAACTTTGGCATACGTGCTTGAGTGATGGGTTATAAGTTTGTTTGATGTCTGGCACGTTGTGTTATTATGTGAAATCCTGTTGTAATTGGTTCTATGTCATGCAACATATTGTATGCTGCCTTTATACCTTTGTTAGTTGTACGAGACTAAAACGTTGTATAAGTCTAAGCAGATAGTGTGTATTATATATTAAGTCTTTCAGTACGACAGCACGATACGTAACTACGACAGGGCACGACGGTACGACCCTTGCGTATGACGTCCTCTTTAACCTGCCATTTTACGGTCAGGTGAAAGGGTCGTAGCGCTGTGCACGAGAGCCGTACCCTAGTGTTGAAGGTGGTAATTGATGAGGCATACACCAGACCGTGAGTAATTACGGGTCGTGTGTACCAAACGAAAGTTGTTGAGACAGGAGTAAAGGCGTAAACGGGGCGCAGTGACGAACTTGCATGTACGTAACTCTCCAGTGTGTCTGTAAGCATACCTTGTTTTTTTTTTATGATTGTGGCCCTCAGTCCTTGCGTACATAATCCTGTAATTTTTATACGAAAACGTGTGATTATTACCTTGATGACTAGTGTCTTAATCCTGGAATGAATGATAATGCCCTATTTAGTTGATGGGTACGTATTGTCTATTATTATTATTATTGTTATTATTATTGTTATTATTATTATTATTATTTTTATTACTATTATTATTATTATCATTATTATTATTGTTATTATTATTATTATTATTATTATTATTATTATTATTATTATTATTATTATTATTATTATCATTTTATAAATACTACTACTACTACTACTACTACTACTACTACTACTACTACTACTACTACTACTACTACTACCACTACTACTACTACTAGTAAATGAAAAGTGTAAGACGCAAGAATACTGCATGTATATACATGCATACGCATATGGTGGAAAGTCATCAGATGGATAATACTTAAGGGAGACATAGTATAAAGATCCTTCCTCCCCTCCAGCCGAGGAATGTTGGGGTAGTACTTCATTCGTTTTTTATCGTCAGTTGTAACCTTGAACTACCTGACACATCCGTGGTGGTTGCAGCCTTGGCTGAGCTGGGCGGACACCTCCGTATGTCGTAGTAAATGGTAGGTGGCCAGTGGCTGGGTGGTAGGTATGTTGGCCGGGTGGTAGCTAATGTTGACCTTTTGAGTACGACGACGTAACCCTTTCAGGGTTCGGGTCATCTTACTCAAGGGGTTGTCATAGGTTCAAGTCATCGTACTCCAGCGAGAATTCATCGTACTCGAGGGGTTAGGTCGTCGTAACGAAAGAGTTAAGTCGTCCTACTTAAAGAATTCAGTCGTATTGGAGGGGTTGAGTAGTTACTTAAGAGGTTAAGTCGTCGCTCTCAAGTAGTCGTACTTAAGTTCTTTAAGGGGGTAGTGGTGACGGAGGTAAGTGGTGGTGGTGTATGGGTTGAGACAGTGAGGTAAGATGGCCGGCGGCGGCAGTACAGGATAAACCTTGAGTGAGGCAAGATGTGGTGGTACCGTGCAGCTGGAGCAGGAGGGGCCAGAGGCCGAGGCAAGCAGGGCTGATGTCCCCGGTATGGTACCGTTGTCCTGGTCTTGTGCTGCCGCTGTTCCTGATCACACAATACATGTCGCCGTCTCATGTTACTGCTCCCTGTATAATTCATGCTCCTGCCCTACCAGTTTCACCGTACTTTCGTGCTGTGTCCATGGTATTGATTTCCTGGAAGTATTATACTAGTATTATATTATTTTTGATTTTCTTAGGTATTTTTTTTTGTACCCTCTTAGTAGTTCATAGTGTCTCGGCACTAATACAGTAGTCTCATGAACTGTTCAGGTTTCCTGGTGGTGTTATCTGGTCTTATGCTGCTGGCTTGATCTCATGATGTTTATGTCTTGTTCGCATGGCTCTGCTGCCTTGTCATGATGACGCTGTTCTGGTCGTACTGTACAACTGTCCTGGTTTCATCTAGGGTTGTTGGTGTTTGTAAGGTCCTGGGTTGTACCTGGTGCTTTCCTTGGTGTGGCCAGCGTCACACGGACTCTACACCTCGTCTGTTTCTCGCTTAGAAGTGGTGTTCGCCAAGGTGTAGTGCTGAGCCCTTTGCAGTCTTACCTTGATCTTCTGTTTGAGGAGATAAGTTATTGTAATGTTGGCTGGTATGTAGGTCACACATGTGTTAGTAATTTCAGCCCGTGCTGACGATCTCTTGTGTTAGTGGTCCCGCGAGGGTCTTGGATGAGGAGGATAGACATTTGTGATAGAGAGAGACAGTGTGGCGTATCACAGACTCACGTTTGATCCTCTTGAATGTAGTATGATGATGATGATCTGTCCCTCATCCTGAAGCTGCTGAGGTGACGTCAAGCTGAAACTGTAATTTTTTTCTCCTTTATTTTTCATGTTGAAGTTTCGAGTCACAGACATAAGTCCACATCGAGGCCGGACCTTAGTTGAAATATGGAGAGAATAATGAAAGGGAAAGTATTTACGGCTTTTGGAGGAAGTGAAAAACCCTGTCTTTGGAAGCGTTGTTCATGTGAAGTGCTTCGTGAATCTTTCAGGCCACGTGATCGTTAGACAGCCAGAAGTCCGCACGTTCCATATCCTGGTACCATAAGAGACCAGCGTGTAAGAAACTTCCGTTAGAAAACGGGCCGTGTGAGGCAAGGGCCCGTGCTAGACTTGACGAATCTAACAACTGTGGATGCTGTGGGTAACGGAGTGTGGCGTCTGGTGATGAGCACCAGCTATGGCCACTGGTTGTAGTATGGACTCCCCACGTGTAGACCAGCGTGTTGAGGGATAGCATAGGCCAAGAAGCCACAGGTGTGTTGATACGAGCTAGGTAGAGACACCTGCTACAGTAGTAGTGTTGCTGTAGGCCAGGTCACAGCTCCCATTTAGCTCTCAGAAGCTAATATAGTTCGGTAAATACCGTCTTGGGCGTTTAGTTACGGGACGTATTTTACAACTTAGATTTGATAGATTCAAGCTATTGGATCGTCCGCCAATGGTACCGTTGTTGGTGTATTGTAAAGAGAGAGTGTGGTTGTGATGTGTTTTGGTTATTGTATATGTAAGTTCCATCCTTTCATACTTTTTCTGTACTTCCCATTTACTATTTATCCTCAAACAAAATCCCACTCCCCCATCTGCTGCCCCCACCCTACCCACAAATTCCCAGCCCCAGACACCTCCAGTCAATGCCAAGCAAGAGTGACTTCCAACTTTACTTCAGCAACAACTACGGGTGGTCACCGCCAGTAGCCAGGGTAAGGCAGGTTGGACGTGACGGTTGGGCGTGTGAGTGGTCCAGCAGGGAATGGACTCACCCTCCGTGGGAGTGGCTTAACAAGCGAGACCATAGGATGGGAAGCGGAGAAGTTCGTGTCTTGTGCAGCTGGTGCAGACGGCTTATTTTCTTGGTTTGGTGTGGTGCTGGATGCTCTAATTGATGCCATGGCGGAACACTGGCCTGGGAAGTAGGTGACATGAAACTAACGTATGGGCTCAAGCTACTATATATATATATATATATATATATATATATATATATATATATATATATATATATATATATATATTACTGAGGATACGATGGTTCAGACGGGAGAGTGAGGTTGGTGTGGGAGGAGCACCTCCACCTGACTGATAGTGTACACGATTCGGGTAATTACTAGTGACCAGGTACCATCCTGGTTGTTGATCATCGGGAAAGCTGTGGTGGAGACGTCTCGAGGAAATTATTGTGTTCCACAGCAGAGGGAATGTGTGGACGTAGGCTGGCCGTACGTGCCCTCGTCTGTAGCTGGTGATGGGTGAAGAAAGAGAAAGTCTTAGGTATTTTCTGTGTTCACTGATCTGAATCATTGACAGAAGGTATGACAAGAAAATGGGACCACCCTTCCCTATCCACCCTCCTCTCCCCGGCCACCCCTAGCCTTTCCCTAGTACACCCTAACCTTCCCCTGGCCGCCCCTCCCCCAGGTGTGACATCTCGCCTTTGTACCTCCTGTCCTCCCCTGCCGCGCTACAGGTCACCCAGTTATACTCCGTAGCCACGTCTGTTGTGGGCCTCCCCGGAGGACGTCAATGGGAGGCTCCTGCCTGACAACAAACGCACTCTTACTGAACAAGTTTTTCTTTCTCTTGTTTTCTTTTTGTTGGTGGGAGCTGATATGCAGGGTGAGGCCAGCCCCGCCTCCTGAGTTGTCGCCAGTTGTCGCGCGACGCGCGTTATTCCTGCTGCCAGACGGCTAGTTGTAGGAGGAGTGGCGGCCGTGCTGCTGACAGCCCTGGATTAAGGGAGTGCGTCTGTGTCACCTGAGTCAGGCGTAACTGTGTCACGAGGGTAACCACGTGTGGAGGCTGGTGGCCACGCCTCACCAGTACACCAGTGTACCCAAGCCGCACCCGCGATTGCCCGAGGCTGGTGGCGCGCACCACGCGCCCACTTGGCTGCAACTGTCCGTTGATCCTTGAGGACGACGGTACGACCTTCGAGTTTGATGGCTCAACCCTGTCATCATGATCGTTAAAGACCAAGTTCAAAGGCCAGGTCATGATGCTTTGAGGCTCGCACCGTCGTGCTGTTCGGGGTTAAAGTCCTTGTCAGAAACATCCGGTGTCTGGTGGTTGTGTCGTGGATCATGTGATTAGAGAGGAAAACTCAAACCATAGTTTGAGTTCCACAACAAAAGCCAGGATGAGTGTGGGTATGAGAACCTCGGAGACGACGTCATGAGCCCACTATGATTACCCAACCAACTGTCATCAGGAGACCTGCCATGAGAGAGAGAGCCTGGTCCCCCGGCCTACACGCCAGCTAAGCCGTGTGTACAAAGAAGCGACGAAGTAGTGATGTGATCGATGCTGTCTTGAACGACTTTGAGATCTCAGAACGCGGGTTCGAAGCCTTTGGCGTGCTTGCACGTCGTGACTCGCTTGTTGATGATGTTTGGCGAGGAGTTGTCACGTGTTGGACTCGAGTGTAGGTAGAAGGGTCATGTGGAGTGAGGCTTTGTGATCTTCATGGGTCGTGATGATGAACTCGGGAAGTCATCATGGCCTTCCTCTTCACCCCCTGACGTAGTGCAACATTCCACAATCTAGGGAGTTCGTATTTTTCCGTAGGAAATGAAGAATAAAGTTAAAAGCTCATTTCCTAGGTGGAGCGTGAAGCAGTTTCGATCCGTGTCGAGCCAGCCAGTGAACGACACCGGATCACCCTAACATGAGAAAGTCGGGAAGAGTGTGTGTGTGTGTGTGTGTGAGTTAGGGCGGAACCTTCTCATGTTCTGCCACTTCTCACACACCATCTTACAGTTTAACCCCAAAGAATTTCCCAGTGAAATTAATCTACGAAGTGATTAAGAATATTAAACTTTCAGACAGATGTGTAGACTTGCCGGACAGCCCCGGAGAAATTTTGAACGAAAAAAATTCGGAAGCAGTGTGTGTGTGTGTGTGTGTGTGTGTGTGTGTGTGGGTGGGTGTGGGGTAATTGTGTTGAGTGAATGAACAGTGGAGTGCGCCCGGCGACGCTGCGGGAAAGGACAGAAATTCACGAGGACAGACGGACTTGAAAGCACAGTACGGTTCCAGCGAGTGTGTCAGGGTCATAAAGATCACATAAACGGAGATGTAACTCATAATGGAATGTTGAGAACAAGCCTTGAGTATAAGGGTGTGTGAACGGTTGCCAGCCCCAGCCACAGGTGGCTGCGCACATGCTCGCCGTGCACTCACCATTTGCCACATGACCCTAAGTCTTCACACACGAGGACGAACACGTCTGGTCCCAACGTTTTCAGAAACCCTGTACAATAGTTTTACTACCACGAGTCGAAAGCTCCCTCCCCATACAGGACAGGAGGTATTACGGACGCGCACAGACACTCAACACGAGAATATGTAAAATTTGGGTACAGAAAATAAGTTACCTAAGAATTATAGATATAAGAAAAGCGAATGAAGTTCAATGAAGAGGAATTTGAGGAAATACGTCACGGAACGTTTGTATCAGTACGTCTGTACATGTGTACATGGGCCATACCGGGCGGAAAATATATATATATATATACGACAATGATGATGTCAGAGACTTGGGAGTTATTATGGATAATTAGATATATAAGGAACAGAGTGATGAGATGGTGCTTTCAAACCTTATAATGACTGGAATGATAATGAGAACTTTCACGAGATAAAACTAATTACGAAGATGTTCCATATATTTATACGCTGGACGTCTTCTTATAGATATGTTGTGCATCTTTGTGTTACTCTTGCTTTTCTGTGTGTAACGCACCGTGACGTGTCATACGTTATCACTAGCAGGACGCTGCCGAGCCCTGGCGGTGTTGCTCCACCAGGCGAGACGCTCTGGCTTCCTTCCTGGTGTCCGACATTGAGCGAGACTAATTTAACGTATTAAGGCAGCAACGGCCGCCGGCTTTAGCCAGCCAGAGTGCGGCGTCTCGTGCTCCCATCTGCTGTACTCCGTGAGGATCACCGTGTGTGTATGTATGACGGTGCGACCTTTGGTCTGCACATGGCTCATCTCCGTGTCCCACTCACCCTCCACCTTTTTTTTTTTTGTCATAACCATACCAAGCTGTAGTTCTGTTGAGATAGTTACACAATACGTTTTGTGTTGATCAATACCAGGAGGTAATTTGATTGTTCCTGTCCAGAAGTTCCTTTCTTGGCAGATCCGACTTTAGTTACCTATCCTAGCGTGGTAATCACCTTGCCTGATGTACATCCAAACATTGTTGGTGTTTGTTCTGGTCTCGTAATTCATCCCCTCCTCTTGTTGCGGTCTCTCCCAAACCACGGTTTTGTCTGGCAGTTCGTGTCTCTTTCATTCGTGGGCGAGTTGACTATTGTGTTGAGGGAAATGTATGGTGAAATGCACACTATAGTTGGGGTATGGTAGGCAAGTCGAGGCTCGCACAGTATAACCAATGGGGAGAAGTGACGGACAAGTATATACATATTGTAAGGATGTACAGATGGGCTCCTGGGTACTGACTGGGAACACAACACAGGCTTCACAGATAGGGAAAGCTTGATGTTGTGTGTAGAACTTGAAGGTTTTGGTTATAAAGAATCTCTTTTCAAGGTACAGTGATGTGAAGTTATGGTTTTTGATATTGTTTAGAGGGAAGGTTATTAATTACTTAGTATGTACCTGTGGGAAATTCAGGGAAAAGTCCTGAAGAATAAAAAGTGAAGGTCTGATGTGCAGAAGAACGCATGAGTCATACTGTACGCTGCATCAGCTGAGGGACTGGATAAGAAAGTTACCCATGTAATAGACTGCAGTCATGTATAGACGCGGTAACATCATGATGATGATGATTGTGATGACTTGAACGTTGTTGTCATGGCTGTTATGTTCCGGCGTGACATCCTCAAGGTTAGGGACGTTGTGAATATGCAAAATGGTTTCGCGTCAGGTGTGTAGGGTTGGTTGATGGTCGCGGCAGCTGGGTCCTGGGAACGCTGCCGTATAATTACCCCCCCACCCTGTGCCAGTAGTTGTCCCGCCTGGGTAGTGAACGAGAGTCAGTCGGCGGGAGGGAGGTTGGTGTGGTGGCACAGCTGTTGTCCTGTGTCATCATCATTTGGTTCCACACACACACAGTGTGATAACCGTTGTTGCTGTGAACGCTTCAGGGGCGCGCCTGCAGCTATGTCAGGATGAGGCTTATAAGATGATGCTAGTGTTAGCGGCAGCTGTGGCAGGCAGGGCATGGCTTACTCATTACTTTCTGTGTTATTTTTATGACAGTCTTCCCCAGCTGTCGTGTGAGTGGAGTCGTTGCTTATTTGACGTTAGCAGAGTGTTTACGAACCTCGGTAACATAGTGTATTTTTTCCTAGAACTCGTTGCATGTACTCATGATCCAAGATTTGACAATGAAGGGCTTGAGCAAGTCCATGGTGCCCTTAAGCACGATATGAGAGTGTAGGCTTTGACCTGACCCCAAAGACCAGGGGTCGTACCATCATACTCAAGGTTGGTAAACATAATGACGCTTCGACATCAGACTTTTGTTATTCAGTGTTAGCGTTTTCATACACACTCTAGTGGTGTATGAGTATGTATACGTTGTCTTAGTATGAATGATGCTGTTGATAATGTGAGGTTGTATACCTGGGATTGCGCTGGTTGGTATATTGAGGTTGGTATGTCTATTTCCTGACGTAATTTTCTGTACGTGAGTTTTCCCATCGAAATATTTTTATTTATATTGCGCAGACCTGTTTGTATGAGTTGGCTTGTGGTTTGGAAGTTTCTGGGTCTCCAACTTGTGGATCACGCTCGTGTTTCAGCCTGAAACTGTGACATTTTCTGGTGTTCCTCAAGAGGTAAAGGTCTGACGAGTGGGGAGGCCATCATTGGGGTGGTGTGTATGCATGTATGTGTGTGATTACTGTGTGTGTGTGTAACGGGAGGTGAGTTTTACACTCGTGTTGCCCTGTCTCATACCCCTGTGCTTAAGTGCCATGTCTTTACTCCTGTGTGTGTTTGTGTGTGTGTGTGTGTGTGTGTGTGTGTGTGTGTGTATGTGTGTTGAGGGCGTCCTTGGGGAGGGTGGTGTGGTGGGTGGTGAGGCAGGTGGTCCTGGTGGGCCTCTGGGTGACTCCCAGGGGGTACTGGTTGTAAACACCGACTGATGGTCCACGCTCGTAAAAACTTACACCCGTGGGTCCGGACCTGGTGTCCGCTGCCTGGCTTTGTGGCCATCTTTGGTCATCGTTTTTGGTCATTTCTCTCGTTGTGTTTGAGGTTTACCTGGGGATGTAGCTGATTACCACAGGTGGGTTTGCTGTCCACGGTATGGACAGCTATGGTCTCAGACGTCGCTGTGGCTTCCCATGGGGTGGCTTGGAGCAAGATGCGACGAAGACGTGCCACTTTGCGTGGCATAGCTGTTACGTGTGACGGGTTCAAGCAAGTTCCTCTTTGTGCTGCTGCAGTGAAAGTTTAACTGCTGTCGTCTCCACTCTCCACATAATGAAACTGATCTCTAAAAATAGAATGGAGATAAAACTTTCTGTGCCTTCTTCACGGTCCCGGAGATGTTCAGGGTGGAAATGACACCCGGACGCAGTGTAGTGTGAGATGGTGAGGATGGTCGTCGTACCTTCAGTATGTTTTGGTGAAAGGTTAACACCGTGTTACCTCCGGGTGTTGGTAGAGCAGAGATTTCGATGGGAATTCTACCTTCCTGTCTTCTTTGTAGTGTGTGTGTGTGTGTGTGTGTGTGTGTGTGTGTGTGTGTGTGTGTGTGTGTGTGTGTGTGTGTGTGCGTAATGACCTGTTTGTACAGTATGGGGAAGGAGTTTTAATCGCATGATCACGACGCTACGACCCATGGGTGTGATGGCCTGGCCTTGCCCCTGACCCTTAGGCACCAGGTGTTGTCCTCATACCCTGGGGTCGTGCCGTTGTGCTCAGGGGTTAAAAAGGAAGACAGACGAGGCAATGTATGGAACTCGGGGGTGTCTCCTCCATGTACGTAGGGCGGTGTGGATGATGACTGATGTGATGATGGATTTCCAGACATGTGTGTCGACCTGGGCAGTGTGTAGGTACAGGTGGAGTGTTGGTGTCGGGAAGGTCATGATGACCAAGGTCGTGTGGAGCACGACTCAGCCTCCCACATCCATAATGCAAGACTCTACAGGAGTCGGCATGATGAGCTCTGAGCCTCCTCCTCCTCCCACTACCATCACTCCCTCTGATTATATATATATATATATATATATATATATATATATATATATATATATATATATATATATATATATAAGATAGATTGATAGGTAGTTGTAGTGGGTGTATTTTATGTAAATGTACATGTAATTACTTATTTGTATTATACCGGTAGGGAGTTTTATATTCGTGAGGCCCAATCTCGTGTGTGTGTGTGTGTGTGTGTGTGTGTGTTTAAAGAAGGTTAGTTTGTCGTATGAGAAAGAGAAATTCCGTGCGACGCTCTTGTGTCCTGGTATCGATAATTAAACAAAATATTCTTATACAGTCAGAAGCTTTATACACTTGTCATATAAAAACATTCTGTATTTTTCTCGTGTAAGATGTTCCGACACGTGCCATGTTCGAGTGGAAAGAACAGGTGGGAATTCTTAATGTATGTCTGGACTTTGTCGTGCTCTGTTGTACTGGATAAATTTCTGCGTTACTGGATGTCAGGTGGGCCAGGTGGTGGACTGTGGTGCGTGCGTCTGGTCTCGTGTTGCCCGGGGGGGCCGTCATCATCCTACCACACGCGCACCATCTTCACCTTGAACATAAGTAACGATGGTACCTCCCTATTGATGTCACCATTCCACCGCTTTCGCCAGAGCATCAGAGCTTCGCCGTTGCCACTTCGCTGGGATAGGGGTAGAAGGTACCGGCCCGAGACTGTCGCCATCCCTCCCGCGTCACTGTGCTGGTGGTGTCATCCTCCAGGTTTACATAATGTGGCCCCACATCCACTCCTAGTACTGCCCCTTTCCCTGTCTCGTGTAACAGTTCACATTTCATCCTAAGGCCTCGTCTGTCTCGTGGGCTACATAACCATTTTCTTTATACTTCTAATGTTGCGAACCACGTCACTATGTTAGTGGTTGGTGTGTGTGTGTCTGTGTGTGTGTGTGTGTGTGTGTGTGTGTGTGTGTGTGTGTGTGTATGTGTGTGTGTGTGTGTGTGTGTGTGTGTGTGTGTTGCCTTCCGTCCATATTGTGTGTGTGCCATGTTTATAGGTTATGGGAGGAGAGAGTGTGTGAGTGACGCGTGGGTTCCTATCTCCTGGATGTTCCCTCACTTGGTCCCTTGGTTAGACCTGTGGCCGGCTTGCCTGCGTTCATGCCTTTGTTGGGTCTTGGGGGCCGGGTCGTTTGGGATGATGCAAGTGTTGTGTTGTTTGTGGCTGGTGGGGGTGGAAGGAACGTCACGGTAGCTGTTCTTGTGTTTGTTGCCAGCCTCTGGTATGTGCCGCCCCTCCTGTAGCCAGGACCCTCCTGCTGGTACTGCTGCTGCAGGATGCCAAGTTGTTGAAGGTACCAGAGATGCTTTTATTGTGGGGGCTGTCAAGAATCAAACAACTTTCAGTATACACACACACACACACACACACACACACACACACACACATTTTAGGAGGTGGGGTTAGCGACCCACGTCCCGCGAGACGAAAGGTTTTCTTTCATCTTGGTGAGCCAAATGAGAAAGAGGGAGAGAGAGAGAGAGCTTGACGGCGCAGTTACTTCTGGCGGTTCTCGCCCCAAATTGTCAGCAGTGCGTGGCGTCGAGGCAGAGGAGAATGTTATCACGACTGACCGTGAGTCAGGAGACCGGGGGGGAGTGTGTCAGCTTTTAAAGTGAAGTTATTGGTTGGCGGGTGGCCTCAGCTGCCTCTGGTTCCCGTGTGTTGGTTCCAAGATCCTGGGTTATTATTATGGCTGGATGTTATCGTCTCATTCACTATTATTCTCATGATGATGATGACCACCACCACGCAGTGTGTGTGTGTGTGTGTGTGTGTGTGTGGATGGGTGTGGGTCGTGCAGTGGTCATTATGTGTCGTGGTAACCAGGTCGTGTTCACGTGAAAGACACTCAGCGCCGTTTATGGAGCGTGTGTCAGAACCCAGTCTGGACTATTGCAGGTCTTGTATGACGGCCAGGGTTCACACAAGACCAGCATAACAGATCGGGGAATTATTTTGTACACAGGACCTTTAATATGACTGTTCTAGGGCGCTCCTGAGACTGGAGGTGGAGTCACCTTGTCTGATGGTGTTGAAGTCTAAGTTTGGAAGTTAGTGTTGGCTAACCTTGGACACCTCCCTACCCTTTGACACCCTCCACCACCGTAACATTCCCAACATTGTTGCTGCCTGACACGTGCTAAACGGGACAAATATATATATATATATATATATATATATATATATATATATATATATATATATATATATATATATATATATATATATTCTTTTATACTATTCGCCATTTCCCGCGTTAGCGAGGTAGCGTTAAGAACAGAGGACTGGGCCTTTGAGGGAATGTCTTCACCTGGCCCCCTTCTCTGTTCCCTCTTTTGGAAAATTGAGAAAAAAAAAAAAACGAGAGGGGAGGATTTCCAGCCACCCGCTCCCTCCCCTTTTAGTCGCCTTCTACGACACGCAGGGAATACGTGGGAAGTATTCTCTCTCCCGTATCCCCAGGGATAATATATATATATATATATATATATATATATATATATATATATATATATATATATATAGAGAGAGAGAGAGAGAGAGAGAGAGAGAGAGAGAGTGGTGTTCATGCACGATGATATACAAAGTTTCTCCCACATTTTGACGCGTGTCGTGCACCGTGTATTTCGTCCATCACGTGTACTCGCATTTGTCTCTCATCTCCGGATTCGTCGATTTAGAATGGTGTTTGTCCATTCGTAGTAGTGTTGTGTTCTCTTGATCGAGTCTCATGTACGTGCATGTTCCCTTGGCCTCAGCCCAGCCCTCCGGGTGTGGATGCTTGCCTGTGTGTATCGACTGTCTTCATCGCATCAGTCAGCGTGCGGGAGGTTCGGTAGCTGGAGCCCTGGACCGGCTGGTTCCCGTCAGAGATTCTTTTTGCCTTTCCTTGAGCCTGAGTTCCTGTAATGATATCAGGTCCACCTTGAGTACAGTTCAAGGTAAGCTGGACTCATGTTAGAGAAAATTGTAGTGTATTGCTCACATGTTGGCCTTTTTTTGTGTCGGGTATCCTTCGAACTCGATCCGATTAAACGGAACAGAATCTTACAAGCTTTTGACGTCACTCGTATTTGGACTTTTTTTTTTTCCCAGGTTGCCACAGCGGCCCCGTGATGCCCATGTTACATGCATATGAGCCTTCCATTCTCGTATACTGAAGGTGTTACGTTTACTCCACAGAATTCTCGTTCTACCTTCATCTATCCTTATAACCATGGAAAGCTGTGTAGGTATGTATATTTGCGTGTGTGGACGTATGTATATACATGTGTATGGGGGTGGGTTGGGCCATTTCTTTCGTCCGTTTCCTTGCGCTACCTCGCAAACGCGGGAGACAGCGGCAAAAAAGAAAAAAAAAATATCTATTTATATATATATTGAATACTCTGTGACCATTAACATACTTCAGGTTATCAGCTTTGCGATATTGCTCTCAGCGGGAGGGTAACTTTTTCAGTGTGTGTGTGTGTGTGTGTGTGTGTGTGTGTGTGATTACCTGTTTGACCCCAACGGAGGGAGATTTTGCACCTGGAGCCAACTTCTTTCCCCCTTTCTTCTATCTGTGTTTAGTGCTTCGTCCATTCATGGTTTTGCTTGGCTCAATGCAATGTTCCGCTATGCTGTTGTTACTGAAATATTTCTCTTATTTCTTATCTTATTCTTCTCGTAATTACGTGTTGTGGTCTCTGGTTTATAATGCAGAATAGTTGTCTTTTTTCTCATGATTTTGGTATCGTCCTCAGATGTATGCACACACTTAGGGACTCCATTAGGCAAAGATGTGTGTATAGGTCGGGAATAGTTGCAGCCCCGAGACGGCCCTGTGAGCTCCCATTAGTCACTTTGAACCCAGTTTGAAAAGACGCGTTTGTTTCCTTCTTCTTGATAATGTCTGATCGGCTGAAGGACTCGTCTTGTTATGTCGACCTCGAAGTAACATAAATAACCTCGTGTCTCCTGATGTGATTATTATACGTGTATTGCGGGGAGAGAGTTTTACATTTGTGTTGCACTCGTCTCGTAACCTTGTGTACCATGTGTTTACTTTGCCTTATATATATATATATATATATATATATATATATATATATATATATATATATATATTTACACCCCCCCCTCCCCAACTCAGCTAAAGCCAGGTACTTATATTTATATATATATATATATATATATATATATATATATATATATATATATATATATATATATATATATATATATCCGCCAGACGCATAGCAGAGGTTATTGTTGCGGGGATGGAAGCGTTTATCCTCTCTTCCTCCAAGAGGACCTCTTCATCCAGTCCATGGTTCAGCCGTTCCTGTTCTGAAGCCGTTCAGGCAACGGATCGAGCAATATCAAGCTAAGAAGAACTCAACTTCCTCAGACTCCCATTCAGCATTTACCTCTGCCAGTAATCATGGCCAGTACGGTATCCATGAGGCAGAGCGTTTTTCTCTTCACAGGAAGTGTGATAACCTTTCCTCTTCAACCACTGATAGGTCTTTCTGGTCTTTAGATAAGGGCATCTCTAACCACCTCTGTCACTCTACCTTTCCTTCTTTTTTTTTCAGTTCTGACGGTACTATAGCTGTCTCTCCCGGAGACACAACTCAGGTTCCCTTTTCTCCTTGGATGACTCTTTAACATTCCTTCACCCCAGATACCCCTCTTACTAATCTTATGCCTCTTCCCGTTATATGTTTTTGAACTTTCCGAAAAGCGCTTCTTTCTTTGGACAAAGGTGAGGCTTATGGTCGTGATGGCATCCATCCCCGTGGACTGAAGGAGTGTGCTTCTGCACTTGCACCCGTGCTTGCTCGTCTGTTCCGTTGGTGTTTTAAGAACCAGATATTTTCCTGATCCCTGGAAACATGCGTTGTTCCCATCTGCATCTGTCGTTCTGTTGGTGACATCCACTGTTTCCTCAGTCTGAATCCCTCATCAACTCCCACATCCCGGGACATCATGAATCTCGCAGTCCTCTCTCTGAACACCAACAGGGCTGAAAGGCGAGATCCGTTGATATTCCTTCCTAATGTACTAATGAAATATTTTGGGGAAACTTATGTAGTGACCCTTGACGTATCTAAAGCAGTACACCGGATGTGGCATCGGGGTCTCATCTCTAAGCTGCCTTCTTTTGGTTTCCCTCCCTCACTTTGCTCCCTCGTATCTAACTTTTTTTCCGGTCAATCTATCTCCATGGTTGTTGATGGATCAGCCTTTTCTCCTTTTCTCCACCAACAGCGGTTTCCCTCAAGGTTCTGTCCTGTCACCCACACTTTTAATCCGTGAACAATTTCCTTTCTTCCACAAATAATCATTTGCACTCGTATGCTGACGACCCAACACTGCATTTCCATATCCTTCAATTCTGCTCCTTCTAATCTGTCTGTCTGCATATTGTCCCGACACTACTTCAAAAACAAACCCAGACTTTGACAGGATATATCAGTTGGGTAAACGAAATTTGGTTGAGTTTAATGCCTCCATGACCCTGTTTCTATTCAACTATCCTTCGAACATTCATCACAACTTTCCCCTCTCCTTTAACCGTTCTGTAATTCCACCTCTTGAGCCAGTGAACGTACTCACTGTAACATTTACTCTTTCTTGGAAGCCCCACATGACAAGAATAACTGTCTGCTTCTAAGAAACTGGAGGTCCTGTTTAGTTGGCGAAATTTCATTTCTTCCGCACATATGCGCCGTTTACGCAAAGGATTAATCCATCCTTGTATGGAGTACTGCTCTCACATCTAGTGTTGTTCTAGCTCTGTATTTTTACTTGACAGAGTTGGAGTCGAGAGCGGTCTGACTTACAAACTCTCTTTAAACTCTTGATTCGTTTGCCGTGCGCCGTAATGTTGTTTTACTTTCCCCATTCTACAGGTATTACTTTGGTTTCAGCTCGCGAAAGCTGGTTGCTTGTGTGCCCTCACCAGTGTCTAGACCACGCAGTATTCGGCAAGCTGCTCCGTCATATGATTACTGTGTGGGCGTTGGCAACTCGAGAGTGGGCCGTTTTGATTACTTTCTTTCCGTACGCGTCTGTGCTTTGGGACCTTCTACCCTCTCGTGTCTTTCCCAACCACGGCACACGTCCTAAGACAGTTTTTTCAGTTCCTCCGAAATTTGTAAATACTTTCCTTTGTCTCTTCTTTTTTTTCTCTGTCTTCCATCAGCTTCTTCATATGTCTTTCAATTAAGGTCCGGCCATGATGTGGACTCTAGTCCGTGACTTTAGCCTCCAACGTTAAAAAAGAAAAAGTAATATAAGACAGACTATTTATAATGATGAAATCATTGCATGGCTTGCTTTAATGAAATTCTTTGTTAGTTCAATTTCTTCAGTACGTTCCCATAAAGCGATATGTAATTACGAGAACATTATTAAACCGTTAGGAAAAAAAAACTACGTGAGCTTGTGATGTTTCATGATGCAGCGCACGGGTTTATGTTCCGGTATAGATGACCCAAGTGCCTGTGGTCCGCTGTGGTGACTCACTGTGTTAGAATGAGAAGCCTGGGAGTACTTTGTTGTGAGAGACTTAGTCGCGTGGTGGTCGTCTAGTCGCGTGGTGGTCGTCTAGTCGCGTGGTGGTCGTCCAATCACGTGGTGGTCGTCCAATCACGTGGTGGTCGTCCAATCACGTGGTGGTCGTCCAATCACGTGGTGGTCGTCCAGTCACGTGGTAGTCGTCCAATCACCTGGTGGTCGCCCAGCTGTCGGGGTTATCGGTAATAGAAGTCCGTTTTTTGTGGAAAATAACAATGAAATAAAGGTCAGGAGACAGGAAGTTGTGGGAGAGATAGAGGAAGAGGGAGAGAGGTGGCGGGAGAGTGGAGGTGAGAAGTGGGGGGGGGGGTGAGAGTAGAGTGTGTGGAAGGTAGAGGAAGGAAGGTGGCGAGAGTAGAGCTTGTGAGAAGCTGGGGAAGCAGGAGAGAGGATGGCTACATGAGGTGGACACTTGACTGGGAACCTGATGGTCCACATGATATGGTTATCTTCCGTCATATTCGCTGAGACAGAGACGGGGCAGTGAAGCGTAAGGCACATACCCACCCACCCCTCCCTCCGGCTCAACTTGAGGCAGCAAAAGAGCAAGCTTCGAAGAGATACTGTGTAATATGGAGAAAGTATACTGCCATGGAAGTTTTATTGGGAAGTATGAATGAGAGAAGTTCACGCCGAAGAGATAGGCCGTGGGTGGGTGTGGACTCTGCAGCCGAAGAATAAGAAGCCACATTGTCTTGTGTAACTTTATAACTGAATCAGATACGGTTGAAGTATTTATGTAGCCTTGATGTGTGTGTATTGATATTCTTGGCTGTTGCTACACCTGGAAGGACCTTTGGCCTACGGTGCTGTTACGTCTTCCTCCTCGTAACTTCCTACTGTCGGTTCTGAATCTCTTATCTAATGTGTTGAAATTCTTCTGTGTTTGTTGGAGGGGAGTGTGGAGTAGGTGAGAGGTGGAAGGAGGAAGGGCACGTGGGAGTGGAGCAGGTGAGAGGTGGAAGAAGGAAGGGCTAGTGAGAGTGAAACTGTTGAGAGATGGAGGGAGGAAGTGCACGTAGGGGTGGAGCAGGTGAGAGGTGGAGGGAGGAAGTACACGTAAGAGTGGAGCAGGTGAGAGGCGGAGTGAGGAAGTGCATGTAGGAGTGGAGCAGGTGAGAGGTGGAGGGAGGAAGTACACGTGGGAGTGGAGTAGGTGAGAGATGGAGGGAGGAAGTGCACGTGAGAGTGGAGCAGGTGAGAGGTGGAGGGAGGAAGTACACGTGGGAGTGGAGCAGGTGAGAGATGGAGGGAGGAAGGGCACGTGAGAGTGGAGCAGGTGAGAGGTGGAGGAAGGAAGGACTAGTGAGAGTGGGACAGTTGAGAGATGGAGGGAGGTAGTGCACGTGAGAGTGGAGCAGGTGAGAGGTGGAGGGAGGAAGTACACGTGAGAGTGGAGCAGTGAGAGGTGGAGGGAGGAAGTACACGTGGGAGTGGAGCAGTGAGAGGTGGAGGGAGGAAGTACACGTGGGAGTGGAGCAGGTGAGAGATGGAGGGAGGAAGTGCACGTAAGAGTGGAGCAGGTGAGAGGTGGAGGGAGGAAGGGCACGTAAGAGTGGAGCAGGTGAGAGATGGAGGGAGGAAGGGCACGTGAGAGTGGAGCTGGTGAGAGGTGGAGGGAGGAAGGGCACGTGAGAGTGGAGCAGGTGAGAGGTGGAGGGAGGAAGGGCACGTGAGAGTGGAGCAGGTGAGAGATACGGATAAGGGTATCATTACAACCTTTGTTAGCGTGGAGAGGTGCAGGAAGTTACTGTGGGCTTCATGTTGTTAACATTTCTGTGTTTACCACGAGCCAGGCTGGGCTGTTGACATTTTCCCCCGTGGAGCCGGCGCTGGGGGCCTAACCCCCACATGTGCTGGCCACAGTGTACGTGTAAGGTCAACAAACCTGCCATTACAGGAACACAAGCTTCCAGGTGCACGAGTTAAGTAACATGCCACCTGGAGCACGACGATGAAGCGAGCACGACGGCACGATTTTGTGGTGTGTTGGTCTGGCTTTTCCGCAGGGATCAGTTTGAACACCTAGATCACAATAGGACGGGTCAGAGCCCGGGACATGGTCATCGGGTGTCGTAACGTCGTCCCTAAGGATCGCACCGACACGTCGTTCTGAAGGGAATGAACACTAAAAGCGTTGGCAGAAGTTGATGGAGTCATGATGTCCCTCCCTGCTAACGTCGAGGGTGAGGAGGCAGGGTGTGTAGTGTGTGTGTTGCCCCTCCGCCTCCCTCCCTCCCTGTCGTTGTCCCTCACTGTAGGCTCACACTGGCCGTCACACCAAAGGTTCCTCACCTGTAGTTGTCTACACTCAATTATTAACTTTTTTATGCTGGCGATTTTTGTGGAAAAGTTTTTGCTTTGTCAGATGGAGGAAAAAAAAATGCCCCGGGGTTTTCTGTCTGCGGTGGGTTGGTGCCGGGTGTTTGTGCCGTGTCATCACCAGGAAGACATGCCAGGAGCACCGTGGCTTCGTTGAGAGGCGGCAGTGCCTCCCAGTTACCTACCGTACTGTCGAACAAAACCTTGGGGGCTGGACGGTATAGACTTTTTAGGAGAGTACAGTTGCCTCCTTGCTCTTAGAACACTCACCGGCATTCTAACTGTATGTATTAGCGGCGTTGATTGCGTCATCTGACGTACCTGTATCCAGCGTAATGACAGTAAATGATAGTTACGATTATAAGATTCGTAACAAAAGCGAAACAAAAGCGAAAAAGGAAAATTTTATCCGAGAAAGTGTTTCAGATTCTTGAAGCCGCCCACAGGTTACCGTGGGGAGGTAGGGAAAATGTTGGATGATAGTTTAGGATCTCGTAACGGAAAACGGAGTGTGACATTTCGAAGCTTCAATGAAAATTGGAAGAAAACTTTCCAAGGATGTTATTGATTATTAAGGTCACGATAACGTGTTTCACAGTTGATGTCTGGTGACGGGTGCGTCACACTGAGGCCACAATACACGTAGTACAGATGAGACTTTGTGACGAGCCGTCACACTGAGGTTGTGACGTGTGATTTATATTTGGCATCTTGTGTGACAGATGCGTCACACGGAGGCCACAACATGTTATGGCAAATATACATATATACAAATGTACATATTCATACTTGTCTTCAGTCCATTCCCGGTGTACTGCACCGAAACCACAGCTCCCAATCCACATCCAGGCCTCACACATATATATGCAGGATATTCCATAACTTTGTTAGTAACGGTCAGTGCCTCGGGAGTGAATTTTTTTGGGGGGGTCAATTTCACTCGGAAGTGTTGTATGAATATGGGTCCGATTGTCAACCGTTACAGAAATATGGGTATTTGAACTTGCGGTTGCGCATGCGTAGTCGCGGATGGACCTGCGCAGCCGCATATGAACTTGCGCGTGAGTACCAGTACTCTCAGTGTGTACTTAAGACTGTGACACACATATATATGCAGGATATTCCATAACTTTGTTAGTAACGGTCAGTGCCTCGGGAGTGAATTTTTTTGGGGGGTCAATTTCACTCGGAAGTGTTGTATGAATATGGGTCCGATTGTCAACCGTTACAGAAATATGGGTATTTGAACTTGCGCATGCGTAGTCGCGGATGGACCTGCGCAGCCGCAGATGAACTTGCGCGTGAGTACCAGTATTCTCAGTGTGTACTTAATACTGTGAGTGGATCGTTGTTGTGTTCATATGACTACGGTAAATGCACACCTTGTTTACATTTTGCAGTGGTAATTCGGATGCTGCAATTGAAAACTATAGAAAACGATATTAGAACAGAAGAATTCTAAATTGACGAGTGTTTTGAAGTGCATAGTGACATTAACGGGAGAGTGGTTCGTTTATCAGCTCACACGATGAGCACGGAGGTGTACAATCAAATAGCCGTTGATACCGGCACAAATCAGTTCCCAGCGTGTCTGCACATACCAGCTGAACATCCTAGAAGGCAATGTTGGTGAGCAGGACAACATTACTCACATGGTGCAACGCAGTCCACAGTTGAGTGAGTACCTGGTAGAATTCCCATACGCCTCTTGTGTTTCCCGAATGCTAGTCTGGCCAGAGTTACATAATGAAGGTGTGTTATCCACACCACATGTGATGAAAGTATGAGTTTTTATCGTTGGCTCGTTACACACCAGCAGTTGCGTAGACCCATCTTTTTCACCGAGAAAGCTTAGTTTACCCACGATGGAGTTAATGATACCCACCGTTGTTAACCTTTATCCAATTAAGCGCTGTAGTTATATACAGATCATTCTGTAGTTCTGTAATCAATGAGACTCAGAACATTTTTGAATTGAAATAACTTTAAAAGATACTCCTGGGGTATCAACATGACGTCATGGGAGACCTATTATACGTACACTTGGAAGTGGACAAGCCCGCCGAAGGGACTGTGAGGGGTGAAGTGAGTCTTTGGGTGGGAGAGGGTACATTAGGAAACGTGTAGAGATCAGTCTATCAGGGCAGAGATGGGTTTGTTGAAAGATACAGTAGTCCCGAGAGTGTGGTATGGATGTGAGTCTCGGGCCATGAGTACAATATAAGAGGGTGGTTGGGGTGGAAGCGAAATGCGTAAGGACATTATGTGGTGTGAGGTGGAGTGATGGAGTTGGGAATGATCGTGTCGGATAGAGGAGAGGTGTGGCGGTAAGCGCTATCAGACTGAGGTAGGTGACCAGGGTGTACTGAAATGTTCTGGATATATGAGGAGGTTGAACAGAGAATAGATTTAAGAGATATATTTCAGGAGTTGAGGGAGGAACTGGTAGGTGGAAGGATCGAGTGAAAAAGGCCTGGAGGAATGAATGGTCTGAACATTCAGGAGGAAAAGCGTGCATGGGATAGAGTGAATTAGATTGGCGTGGTATATAGGGGGCGACGTGCCGTCAGTATATGTGGTAAAGGTAAACCATGTAGTAGTCTGTGGTGCTTGGCTGTGGATGGTGGGCTGTTGGTCCAGTACATTGTAAATGGCAGCTTGAGTAGGTATGTGGAAATATGGACGTTGCTCGTTTGTTCTTGTTGCTACCTTGCTCGAGAAACACAAACACTGACGTTATACGTCTTGAATGTTATGCTCGGCAGGGCACGGAGTATGTGTACGTATTCCTACTCTTACTACACTGATATATGATTTTCATACATCTTCCATTATTGCAAACAACCTCGAAGGGAACCAGTGGTCTGTTGCTGTTTGAATTCCTTTGTATTCCTTCCTCCTTTGATAATCAATCTTTGAAGCCCTCTCACTCGCTGAAAAAAACCCTGTTCTAAAGACCTTCCTCTTTGAAGACCTCTTATTATTTTGAAAGACCCCCACCTTCTTCTCTAAAGACCTCCCTCTTTTTTAAGACGTTCCCTGCCTTTAAACACACAGCCATAACGTGACGTTGTCACCACGTAAACACCACGGTGGTGTAGCGTCGAGTCAACAACACCAGCGTAGTTGCGTCCACAGCGCCGTTGTCACACCTTGAAGACAGTCGTAACCTTATCACTTGACCGTACCACCTTCACGCCGTAACACCACACTGCTGCCACCGCTTCGACACCAACGTAACACGACCATGACTCGTCGTTAGACCTGTTATGACGTAAACACCGTTATTGAGAGTGACAGCTTGAACGTAGTAACACCACCACTTACACAATGCTTGTAAACTTTCTTCCCACGGTATGTCGTTGTGTACACAGGATGCTGTTCTCTCTCTGCCCTTGCCTAGGAACATGATCGACCGCTTGATGTCATCTCGAGAGAAAAATATATATAAAATGCGGTATTGAGAATGAGATGTTCATTACGTTGGAAATCATGACTGAGAGGCCAGCATTGTTCTGCGATAATTTAACTTCAGAAGAACGAGGGATATTGTCTGTGATTTACTCTGGGAATTGTATTGATTTAAAGCCAAGAATTTAAAAAACCGCACATGAAGATCCTGTTATTGCTTTTTAACTCCGCCACAGTGAGGTAGCAGCCATGTTTTCTTGACGATGGAACGCTTGGAGTCTGCCACCCGCGTGTGAGGCGACTTGATGATTGGCAGAGGTTATTGTCTTTACTGTGTGACGCGGGAAACCTGGGGTTTGTCGTGTGCTCAACCTTCCTCCTCGACACTCCTTTACGTACGACGGTTCGACCCTCGAGCAGGACGGAATGTCCTTGCAATATGAAGCCTGGCTGTTAACCTGTTCCTTATGGCTGAGATCGAAGGCCACGCCAGCACACCCAAGGGTCTTAACCTTCTGCCTCATGGGTATTACAGTCGCGTCTGAAAGTTTAAGCCCTAGACGCATCCAGGAACTCGACCCGGCCAGGATATGTGGAACGGCAGTAGTTGCAGACAAATTGAATTAGAAGCGTGTAGATGGGCTGTGTTGACTCTGGGATCATTCACTTTCCTGTGACTCCTTCACGGTAGTGAGGTGTCGACGGTGTCCTTAATCAGGTGGTAGTGGCCAGCTTCCGGTGTGGGGGAGTGAGGCTGTGGTGGTGGTGGTGCGTGGTAACCCCAAGACTGCATTGTATCCGGGCTGTCTGCTCGGGCCCGCGGGCCTGGGGGGGGGGGGGGGGGGTTGGTCTGCTGCTGAAGTACTTCCCTTAACCCTGACCGTAATTACTTTAGGCGCCATGCTGTCTGTCCGTTTGTCTGCCTGATCTCCCCCACACCCCTCCCTCTCCCACCGTCTTCCGTTATCACCCCAGTGCAGTCGCATCTTGTTACGCTTCTCCTGTGACTTTTACATCAGTTAAGTACGTGGACGGTCTGACTTGAGTTAGGGGTTACGTGGTTGTTGGATTGAGGTCTTGTGTGGTGGTGGTGGTGATGATTTTTGTGGAGCTTGTTTCTGTGTGTGATGTGTTATGGTCACCACCTGCTTCCTCATGTCCAACCACAGGCACTACAGATAGCAGAGAGGTAGACGGAACATTTCCGTTCATCCGTGCACCCACAGTGAGATAGACTCATGAGTGCCTGAAGATCCGCGAGGAGGACGTAGGTATAGGCTGCTGCCCCATGTTGTGGCTCTCGTGTCCTCCTCTCCGGCGTAGGGAAGTGATGGCGCGACCTTAACCAGCAAGTTGTGCAATATTTCCGCCGTCAGACACTGGGAGTTAAAGTTGTTTTATAGCCACAAGTTGACATTGTACGGTACTGGTAGTCCGGATCTGCAAACCTTGGGCGTGGACGGCTTGTGAGGGACACCCCGGCTCATCATTCACGGTGCTGTAGGAGCCCCCAGGTTATCACCCTGTGTGTGTGTCTGGTCATCTTAATGGTCCCCGGTCTCGCTAGCCATCACCACAGCCATCGCTCCCCCACCACCACTACCAACACCACCCTCACTAGGCTCGGCATCTGCCATCACTTCGTCCGACAACCACCTGGAGTATCACCATCACATAAAACCATAATTACCTGCATGTTCCGTCACCACATCCAACACTGCTCACCACCACACCACTGGACAACCTGATCACCACACAGTTGGAGACTCTTACCTCCATACCGCTGGACGGACCCTCCTACCATCAGACCACACCAACAGCTGCTCCAGCCGCTAGTACTCCAGCTTCCTTCACCACCACCACTGCGGTCGACTCACCTTTTGCATCACATGTGGCAGCTTTCTTTGTAGAGTGGTGAACCTTGTGGGTTTTTTTTGTGATGTACGAGGAGTAAGGTCTGCGTGTGGAGGTGTGGCTACCCTGCAGGGTGAGGCAGCAGGGTCAACTGCTCCTCGCATGCAGAAATATATCAGAAGGACATTGCACTGCGTCCTGTCCTTCCTGTTCGGTAACGCCGCCCAAGGTTTGGTGGTGGTAATGAGAAAGTTACGTGGAGCTCAGTGTTTACCTTAATATCAGGTGTGTTGTGTGCTGTCTGGCTGGAAGTACTGCTTCCTCAACTGTCACCGAGACCATGCGTAAATATACGCGTGTGATGGACATACATAGATGCACACACGTTTTCTGATGTTTCTTGTCTTGGTTAACTGTTGTTATCACCCGTGTCCAACCTTCCCTTTCCGTATCACTTCCCGTCTGTCGTGATGTTGCTTCCCTCTTCAAGTTCTGTAGATATCATTTTGGTCACTGATCTCGTGAGGTGTCTGGGTGTGTTCCAGACCCTGAGGTCTGGGCCCGCGGCACGTGACTGGCCGCTGCTTCCCATAGTTTCTGTGTGGAGGCCCGGCCGCACGAGGGTTGGTCTGTCATACCTCCTTTCCTTGGTCAGAGAAGCGGTAGCGTTCTCCTCCATGTACGAGGGTTGGCCTATCATACCTCCTTTCCTTGGTCAGAGAAGCGGTAGCGTTCTCCTCCGTGTTTTGTCTTTTCCACTCTCCCTGTAAGCTATCCATCTGTAAGCTATCCATCTGTAAGTCAGGTCTACAAGCATCTGCGACACTCTCGGGGTACGCTTTGCTGCGTACTATTTTCGTGCACGTTGTTTGACACTTCATGTGACACGGAAATGAATGGGACGTGCTTTTACCCGCGTCAGGAACGATCACTTCACACACACACACACACACACACACACTACTGAGAGGTAATTACACTGATTAACATTTTGAAGATAATGACGTCTATTATTTATTCACACTTCCCGTAGTGTCAGGTGACGGCCAGCTTCCTGATGTATAAGGCAGGAAGCGTCCGGCGCTGATGTCTTGTGATATTAGGCCTCAGTCATGCGTGTAGTAAGCATATTATGGCCACAGTTGCAGAACAGCTCGTGACTACCCGTCCAGCAGAGTGGTGTGTGTGTGTGTGTGTGTGTGCTTGTGTGTCCTACGAATTACATGGAAATGAACACTTTATATCCATAATAACGTAGAAAGTAAGATTTTATTATAATGGAATAGATATATAATAAACCACCCACAACGGGAATAGTTAAGTCTGCCTCTTAAGAAACTAGGAGTCCTGTTAAGATGTCGAAATTTCTTTTCTTCCGTAAAGCTGCTCCGTTTATTCAAAGGATTGATCCGTCCTTGTATGGATGGAGTACTGCTCTCACAACTGCGGTGGTTCTGGCCATGCATTCTTACTGAACAGAGTCGAAAGCGATCCGACATGTAAACTCTCCCAGGCTAACTTGTGAAGTTGACCCGTTTGCCCATTGCTGCATTATTGTTTCATTTTCTTTCATCTACAGGAATTACTTTGGGTTTTGCTTCCGAGAACTGGCCCCCCACCGTTAGCTAGACCACGCAGTCCTCGGCAAGCTGTTGGAAATTCGAGGGTGGACGGTGTTATTAACTTTGCCTTCCTCTTGAAGTTTTGGAAGTTTGTACCGTCCCCCGTGTCTTTCCCAACACTTATGACTCTGCACATTTTGAAAGATAGGTTCTTCACTTCCTCTAACATTCGTAAAAATACTTTCCTTTGTCGCTTCTTTTCCCTTTCATTAACTTCTCTATATATCCGCTAAGGCCTGGCCTTGATGTGGTCTTTAATCCGTGACTGGAGCCTCCAACATAAAAAGAAAAATCACAACCATAATGTATATATATTTAGAAGCTGTGATGTTCCATTCATTCATTTCCCGGCGGAATGTTGTGGAAATATGGACGAGGTCGTCATGTCTGGGACCTTTGGTCCAGAGGACCTGCTCAGGTGGCCGGGCCATCCCCAGCAGCTGTGGGTCAAGGCCGCAGTGATTACGACGCATGCGGCGCGGCGGTAGCCACAACCTGCCTGCATTGTATGCGTCAACCGTGTGTTGGTGGCGAGCGTGTACAACGGGGCAGACGCCAGCCACAACCTGTTTGTGTGCTGGCCAGCTGTCGAACATAGCATTATATTTTCTTGTTATCAGGTGTTACTAAAGTATTAAGACAGTCCACCGTCAGGTGAGGAGGGCGTAGTGCTGATCAGGGTGTGTTACTGAAGAGGAAGTGTACTGGGCCGGGTTGGTGTTGGGTCACTCCACTCCTCGGCTCGGATGGTATGCTGGAGAAAATGGTCAGCGTTTCGGGTACTTAATCTTTATAATCCCACGATAGATTGGCTGTGAGAGCGAGCATAATGTTTGAGCAGTATTGGTCAGGGTGAGAGGAGTCAGTGTGAGTTAGTGAGTAGAATTTGAGATCCGAGTTAGTATGGGGGGGTTAAAGTCAGCATCACACTGATCATTGTGAGAACCCAGTTCCTGTACAGTGTCAGTTGGTGGATGGTCTTCAACGTGACGCAGCTCTGCCCTTATCAGTCGTAAGTGTGAGTCATAGGCTGGTCAGCGGGAAGTGTAGAGTGTGGAGTCAGACGTCAGTAGAGGTAAGTCTGGCTGAAGTGTGAATGAGGATAGCTTGTGGTTAGCGTGAGCTGGGAGGGTACGAGGTGGTCGACCGTGGAGCTGGTTGTATGCCTGGGGCAGCTGGAGGCCCTGGCAGTGTCCTGACCACGACTAAACAGCCATGAGCAAGGAGCATGGTTGCCGACCCTACCCTTGAACCATCGTGTACCCTTTACATTTATTAGCTCTTCGAAAACCTGTTTAGATAAACACACTTCTGTTTTTTTTTTTTTCTCCGCTGGTGGTATTTAGCACCCGCCGCGTGACGATAGGAATTCTCCTTCCTCAAGTGAGTCAGTGTCCGGAGCCTCGTGCATTGCCGACACACCGGGTGACCTTGGTCGCTTGAATGGGAGAGTTTGGTGACCTTGCCTGACCTAAGGCCAGTGTGGCGGCGGCGGTGGCTGGCCGCATTGACTCGCCTGGGTGAGGCGATCCCTAGTGTTAGTTAAGACTGGTAGGTAGGTAGGTAGGTGGGTGGGTGAGTATAACTGGTCCACTATTATCACATGAAGGCCGCCAAATATATGTAGGTCAGTTTGTATGGTGGTCACTTCCCCGTGGTGTGGGCGGGCGGTGGTGGTTACAGTAAATGAATGAACGAGGGATATTATGGTAATAAGTCTTGATAATTACCAGAGAATGTTATCTTGTATTTGGTGACCAGGTAAGGAATATGTGATACCACAGAGAGTGTAGAGGCTACAGCAGGTTGCATTTGGATGTTGAAGACCGTTTCGTGAGGGTGGGTGGGACTTGACTGCTCGTGGGGTGAGGCGGGGTTACTGTCGATACATTTTGTGATGGTTGAGGGGGAGGGGAGCAGGCGATATCCACGTCATTTCGTGAGAATAATACTAACAGTGACTGTGTATCTCAAACTGGACGACATTCAAGTTCTGCAGAGACCAGCACATTGTGGAAATATTGACACAGGAGGATTGACCCAAGCATGAAAAGCCTTGCACCACCGTCTACGTTATATAGGAAGCTACACCGCCGTACGTTGTTACGAGGCCAGACGGGAAGTGGTGGACCTGGAGTGGTATAACCACTCAACGCGATGGTCCGACCTCTGGGTTCATATGATGGCCCGGGTCACGCTATCATACCGTCGTTAAGTAAGCTTACGTAAGTCGTGTTAAACCCGCTCAGCTCCAGTGCGCTGCAGAACACAGTAACAGTAGCCGTGGAGGTACTGCCTGGAAAGGTGTTTACTAAGTAGTAGTTATTGTGTTACCTGTTGCCGGGTTGTATACACTGAAGCTTAGAATGTCTGAAATGCGCATTATAAGGGATGTATTTGAGGTGCACCTGCCTAATATAAAGTGCAGGTTAACGAGAGAGAGAATTAAAACTTACCATGTCAACGAACCAGTAATAAGTCGTGTACTTTCTTTATATTATATAGAGGTCTTACCCATTGTCGGTGAAGGTACATAATTGCAATATAGCTTGTAGTGGTCCCTTTCCCTTGAAAGGATAAGATTATGTAAATATTGTTGTTTTGGTATCTTGGCTTTTTTTTTTAGGATGGATTGTATATATATATATATATATATATATATATATATATATATATATATATATATATATATATATATATATATATATATCATTGTAGAAATTCCTCGTATTTGAACGTAATATCTCGCCCTGGAGGAGGCCGTGTTGATGTGTCGAATCTGGGTGAGGAGTATTGTTCTACTCTACAACCTGCCCAGATGGTCACCAGGGGACAGCCAGCCAGCCTCGCAGTGTATTCCGGTGCCTACGTTCTGTAACTCAGACCATCAGTTTCCAATGCCACATAGCCTCCTCCTGTGTGAAGACTGTCATATAATGAGTCTTAGCTTGTATGACACTTGCTCATCTTTAAGACCTGGAGTTCACTTCATGGTACAGTGAACCTTTTTGGTAACCACGAATCTTAAGCATAGTGTTCGTGTTCGTCCATTACATGAGACTCTAGGGCCGCGCTAGCCACTCGTGGTAGTAGCAGGTGGGTGCAGTAGGCAGCATATGGGTGGGTTCTTGATCACCAGGCAGTGGAGCACTGGTGGTAAGTAACGAAGTAACGATACTAAGTTACTCCACTGAAGTAGATTAGTTGGGAATTTACGTTTACCCAAATGCATCGGATTTTCGCTACTTTTACTTAAGAACATTAGGAAATGATATGCGTTTATCCTATTTTTTTTACTTAAGAATATTTACTTAGAAAATGTTCGTTTGAGTTATGATTAGACGCGACAAGAATATTTACATAGAAAATGTTCGTTTGATTTATAATTAGACGCGACAAGAATATTTACAAAGAAAATATTCATTTACTTTATCACTAGACGTGTGGTTACTTGGTGGCGGGAGGGAAGGTGGTTTGTCATGCTGGTGCATCTCGGCCCCGAAGCAGAACTCTCACTAGCAAGTAAAAACACGTCCGGGAAAAGTACCATTTGTACACGTATATTTTCTCTGTACTTAAGTACTAGTGAATCATGAAGTACTCAATGAGAGGAAGGAAATATTGCTACTTCGGTACTTACCACCACCACCTCACTGGGGTTATGACCACACTGAAGATGTTGTGGTCTGAGATGGTAATGAAAGCTATAGGTTTGTTTACCTTGAGAGGATCAGAGCATAGCACGTAAACCTCAGCAGGATAGGATTACGTTGTCTTTACTTGGCATGTCTGTGGATGATGACTTCTTTGTCGTGTCAGCGTCGCAGGTTGGAGCCGCCGGAGTCTTTCTCAGAAACATCGGTAAGGCGACCAGGAACTCTGTCGTCCAGGCTTCGTCCTCCACGAGGCCACGACCTGTCGTTTTATCACTTCGTCAGATGAATTAATGATATGCATCACGGGCGAAGTTTTTTTTTTTTCTTCTTTTTTGAACATGGAAATGACGTACCTGAAGCAGACATAAACTTTGTGTGTGATGGCCACCTCTTGGTTGCCTTGGCTGGTGATTTTTATTTTTTGTTTGTACGAGCAGGAGATCGGATTGGTGTCGTGGGTAACAGCTGTTGGCAAGGACTGATGATGGAAGTCCCGCTGGTGTTGCTGGTTCCTTATCTGTTGTTGTCTCATTACTGGAGAAATGTATAGTATTTGATGTTGTGTTTCTTGGGGGATTATGGTGTGTGTGTGAGGAGGTCAGGAGACACACTCATCCATTTGTGTACTTACAACATTCAGACACACTCGTACCCATACACATTCCTTACTCATTTGGTGACATATAGATAACATCCGGTCCTGAAGAAGGGTCACCGTTCTGACTCCTCTGACAATCGTCATGTTGCTTTGACATCTGCTATTTCCAGCCTTTGAATCCCTCGTTCAACTTCCATATCCTCGGACATCTTGAATCTCTGTCTTTCTCTCCGATCACCAGTATGACTTCCGTAATGCAAGACCCACTGGTGATATTCTTGCGTGTATTACTAATGTCTGAGTCTCATGTCAACACATCTTCCTCGGTGAAGTCAGACTTGGACAGGATTTTTCAGAGGGATAGACGATATCTGGTTAAGTTTAATGCCTCCGAGACTCAGTTTCTGCCCATATCTCTCGAAGATTCCTCACAACTTTCCTCCCTCCTTCGACGATCCTGTAATTTCACCTCTTGACTCGCTGAACATACTTGATACTATTGTAACATCCACACTATCTTGGAAACCCCAAGTTACGGAAATAGCTTAAGTCTACCTCTAAGAAACTGGGAGTCCTTGTTTAGTTGCCGGAATTTCTTTTCTTCCGAACAGTTGCTCCGTTTTTACAAAGGATTGATCCGTCCATTTATGGAGTTTTGCTCTCGTATCTGGGGTGGGGTGGTCGTAGCTCTGCATCCTACTTCACAAAGTCAAAAGGAGAGCGACTTGCCAACACCTCCAGGCTAACTTAAAAGCTTGATTCTGTTGCCCTACTCTGCAGTGTTGGTTCACTTTTCCCCTTCTATAGGTATTAATCTGGTTTTTGCTCCCGAGAGCTGACTGCTTATGTGCCCCCTAACTTTGGGCAGACCGCGCGTCACATGATTAATGTGTGACCGTTGGCAACTCAAGGATGGGCCATATTGAGAACTGTTTCTTTCCCAACACTTTGAGGCTTAGGAGCACGCTGCCTTCTCATGTCTTAACCGGTAACTATAACCCGCCACTTTTTGTAAGACAGGTTTTACAGTTCCTCCAAAATTCGTAAATACTCTTCCTAAACCCGGCCTTGATGTGTACTTCTGTCCGTGACCGGAGCCTCCAACTTGATGAAAAGGAGGAGGTTAGGAGAGGGAGGGTGTGTTGCACGTGCGAGCACGCGGACTTGAAGAGCACAGCGTCTTTTTTTTTGACGACTGTCGGACAAGTTGGTTTGTAATCAGTTGAAGCATAATGGAAAAAACTGTTAAGTCTGATTGGCCCGCGTGAAGGAGTGTTGATAGACCATTGTGTGGTGATGAGGCTTCAGGTTATCCCGAGGAAAATGTAAGATAAAAAGGTAATCGCGTTGAGTACTTGGGCTTTTGTCCATACTGAGTGCCGGGATCTTTCTTGTTCCTGCTGCTGCCAGTGTTGACGTCCCGGCGTGATCTCATAGCGACGAGCAGGGTGAGGAAGGAGGCAGCCTTGCGCTACTGTTAAATTATCACCAGTACGTCGGCTGAAGATTCGAAGCCTGGGTTGCTCAAGCTTGATAACCCGTAACCTATCATCCTTCCTGTTGCCGCTCCTTCTTAGTCCTCATCAGGTCGTGATTTCCTGTTTTCCTCGCCTCCGTTGTCATTATATATGATCTTATTGTTCATGTTAATTATTTCCGTATTTCTCTGGCCATCACCCTAGACGTTTTTTTTTTCTTTCTTTCTCGTGTATCGTCTGCGTCATATTCCACGGCATCAGGTGTCTAATTACCCGGATGTCTCGCACCAACTCTCTCTCTCTCTCTCTCTCTCTCTCTCTCTCTCTCTCTCTCTCTCTCTCTCTCTCTCTCTCTCTCTCGTCTCCATCACAGTCTTCCGGCCCCCGTTGCATCTCCCCTCCAGCCTTTCTTCCGTATTATCTACTGCTTCTTATTCATATCTTCATCTGCTGTGTCTTATTCCTATCTTCATTTACTGTATCTTATCCCTATCTTCATCAGCTCTATCTTATTCCTATCTTCATTTACTGTATCTTATCCGTCTTCATCTGCTGTATCTTATCCCTGTCTTCATCTACTGTATCTTATCCCTATCTTCATCTACTGTATCTTATCCCTATCTTCATTTACAGTATCTTATCCCAATCTTCGTTTACTGTATCTTATCCCTGTCTTCATCTACTGTATCTTATCCCTATCTTCATATACTGTATCTTATCCCTATCTTCATATACTGTATCTTATCCCTATCTTCGTTTACTGTATCTTATCCCTATCTTCGTTTACTGTATCTTATCCCTGTCTTCATCTACTGTATCTTATCCCTATCTTCGTTTACTGTATCTTATCCCTATCTTCATCTACTTATCTTATCCCTATCTTCATTTACAGTATCTTATCCCTACCTTCCTTGTGTATATGCGTGTTGTGTATGTCCAGCTGTGTGGTGGAAGCGGTACTGGTCGAGGCTCCGGCACGTGACACACGCACGTTAAGAATTCACTTCCTCCTGCTGGGGAAACTTAGGAAATCTACTTCCCGTAAGGTCGCAGCCACGGAAGACATTAGATACATTGGTGATCCTTGTGTGCCGTAGTATGATATAGTGTTGATGATGAAGGCCCTGATACCGTGGTTTCCATGATCTCCTTGATGGCTGAGGGGGGGACAGCACAGTGCTATCCCTCCCCTGTCCGTGTGTTCGTGTCTGTATGGAGCCCACTTGGCAGATTTGTATAACGGATTGTGGTCCAGTGTTGTGTGAGGAACTTTCACTGGCCAGAGCGATGTAATCGTTTCTCCTGTATATGTAAACATAATGTCATATGTTCTTGATAATGGCTTTCATGTGCTTTTCATATATATATATATATATATATATATATATATATATATATATATATATATATATATATATATATATATATATAAAGAGATCACAATTGAGCGCGTGATCAGCAAAATTCTTTTCTTACCACAGGGAAATTAAACACGATAAGTTCCCAAGTGCTTTTTCGTTTATTGATCACATCATCAGGGGGAGATGCAAGAAATATATAACTGTCAGTTAATGTACAAGAGATCGTGATTGAGTGCGTGATCAACTGAATTCTCTTCTTACCTCAGGGAAATGAAACACGATAAGTTCCCAAGTGCTCCTTCGTGTAATGATCACATCACCAGGGCTCGGAGAGACAAGAGAGAGATGTACCAGTCAGTTGATATACAACGAAAGGATGTTGCGCATATATATATATATATATATATATATATATATATATATATATATATATATATATATATATATCTTGACTGTGGATGGAATAATGTAGTTGCGATTGGGGTGGTCACGTAAGAAGAGTGGTTCACGGAGGCGGTGGTGGATGCCAGTAAGGTCATGGCTGCTGTGTTAAAGAACTCGTCATGAAACGCACACACAGGAAGAGGGGGAGGAAGAAGGATGGTGTGGGGATGGGGAGGAGTGTGGAAACACTGGGGAGGAGTGTGACCTTGAGACGACTGGATGCCAGGCTCTGGTGGTTGGGTGGGGGAGCACTACGAGGTGCGTCCTCCCGCCAGGAACCACCGCCAGCAAGGTTATTTCCGCAGCGCACGTCCTGCTGCGGCCAGCAGTCCACGCGTGCCGCCAGTGTGCGCCGCGCGCCGCTACCGCCCTCGCGTTGGGTACTGTGCTCCGCTGACGTCATATACCTCGTATTGCCCGACTGGCTGTTGTCTCCGCCTGGCACGTGTGACATGCTGCCCGGGAGCCTTACGTTAATCCGTCCTGTGGAACCTTTTATAAGAATATCTTAAATACTTTAGGAATGGTGTCACGCACCTGAACGCATTTCTCGTTCACGTAGAAGCTTGAGTGATGTTTACTGGTGATGCTCATGGCGTCGTGAGCCTCCTCGTGCTCCTCCTGTGCTTCATGCATGACCACATGACAGAGAAAGTGTTACGTACACATTTAGCCCAGAGACTGTCTTGATTAGAATCCTATTACCAGTGAAACAGAAGATTTCGTTGAAGTAACGTGAAGGTTTTGATGGTAATGTTCGAGTGCTGCCTTAGCGGTCGGCCGTGATTGCAGGACGCACGTGTGGACTCATGCACGTTATCCCGTGGCTGTAGACTGTGTCTGTGTGGTGAGGATTCTGGATAAACCATCGTTAGTGTTAATGGGACGCGGCGTCCAGGGTGTTGACACGTGTTATGAGGTGGGATTGGGGGTGCCTGTGGTCATCTCGTCCGGAGGTGTCCAGGCTCCAGCGGTAGAAGAGCTACGTACAACCTGAAGGCGAGGGAGCGTATGTGGCCATCCCTCCCTGGCAGGAGATGTTGGACTCACGGTGTGTGGCTCCGTCTTCCCTGCTGGACCACCATCAGTCATGCCTCACGGCATGATGTACAGCAGCGTCCTAGTGATCGAGGTTGTCACATCGTCTGCCGTCTCTGGTGGAGCGACTCATACTGGTACTGGTTATCATGGTGATGTTGTCATCTTGATACTTGTTCCGGTGGACAAGTGTGTGTGTGTGGCTTCGGTGCATTACACATGAGAGCTCGAAAACGGATGCGAGCAAATGTGGCCCTTCTATTACTAGCGCTACCTCACTAACGTGGGAAACAGCGATCAAGTATGGGAAAATAATATATATATATATATATATATATATATATATATATATATATATATATATATATATATATATATATACACACACGACACCTCCCCCGGCCTCTTTCTTTGAAGGGCTTGTACCTTCCAGGTCGCGATACTTCCATAAGCTGGGAGTGATGGACTCCTGAGTTTAAAGTTCTTCAACGAGACACAATGTCTTTCGTCAGCAGACGATGATACAGCGTCACAGAGGGGTAACCTTTTACTCGTGAGTGAGTATATACCCGAGTGTGTCAGTCATGCGTGTCTTGACTCTGGTAGTGAGGCAATGATTCGTGTGGCCTCTCCACACGGTGGATATCGTGTTACATCTTATGATGCCACAATACCGACATAATTTTAATGATTCAGTGTGACAGATAATGTTATAGGAAGCTTTATATTGATGCTCATGATAGTAATAGTAATGATATAAGATGTGGAATCCATGGTACGTTAAGGGGCTGTGAAGGAGTGTCTGGGCGGAGAGCAGAAGGTGTTGCCATCGCCTGTTGGGCGTCAGACCATGACCAGTGTGACCTGTAACTGTTGCTGGAGCTGCTGTAGCCACGGTGTGGCTGGGCGTGTACCGTGTGGCTGGTGAGGGCTGGCCGCATCCAGCCCTGGCCACACTCACAGTCGAGGCTCGCCTGGCCCGCTGCTGGTGGTGAGTCTGGCGAGATGGCCCTCCCTCAGCTGTGTGGGTGTCGGGTGTGCCACACCTCACCCTGGGTCAGGAGGGCCGCCTCACCCAGCCTCGGCTGCTGGAGGCACGAGCCTCCCTCCCACCACCACCGGACCACCTCGTCACATAAGATCCCGTCGGTTCGTAACGACTGGGCCGGTGTGCGACATTCCTTTACCGGTTTCCGGGTCTTGAGATCGTAATGAGCGACACCTATTAATCATAATCACTCATGAGTAATGTGATCACCTTGGTCATTAAGATAAAACGCTAGTGTGCTGTTGTTGCATTGTTCTGCAACACGGTGGGTCGCCACTCTGATGTTGCATAATGAGCAACCGAAACCTGTCTGCGGTTGATGATCAGACGTGGATGATGCGGGTGTATTAGGCGCGGCAGACCTGCTGGGATGTCGACCTTATGTCCCAGGATCAGTGTCGGGCCATGATGGTGTCAGATGCCAAGCTTCATACTTGAGGCATATTTGTTTTCCTCTAGGAATCTCCATTTCGGGAACCGTAGGATTGCCTCTGACGTACGTGTAGTGTCTGTAGGAAATAAGACGAAGTATAGACTCGAAAAAAGACTACCACTGATTACATGTATGATTATATTAACGAGTTCGCCATATCTTATTATATTAGCGATTCCTCCATGTATATTATTACATTTTCATTTACTTAACAGTAGAAATACGATTACTTGTTAAATTTATGATTATATTATTACATTCATGATTACTTTGTTACATTTATGATGGCTTCATGTATATTTAGATTTTGCCATCACTCCTCACCTTGATCTACGGTCACATTTTCTTTGTATCCAGCTTTCTGTTGCGTGGAGTTTAGATTCCCAGTATAATACTCGATATCGTTATGTTGTTTTATACACGGCTTACATTTGTTAGTGCCTCGAGCAAGTACTTTTTTCTCCCCCCATTATCCACCAAGGGCAGTCCGTCAATCTCAGGTCAGGAGAGAGTAAACTGTTGTGGAGGTGAAAGAAGTGCTAGTGCGTGAGTTGGCTGTGTGTATGTATAGTCGGCATCTGGTGTCGGACCGGCGTTAACAACGCCCACATTAAACGCTCTCTATTCTTGGCCTGTGTTGGCCATCGGCAACCCTGCGGGTGCTGAGCGCCTCACACGCTGACCTCCTCACACCACAACAATACAGACAGTGTGCTGGCTGTCCCTGTTGGCTCTTGTCTCTCTCGCTCGCTACCGTTACGCTCAGTGTCTGCTGCCTTGCCGCAGGTAACTTAGGGTCAGGCTTTTGTTTGGGGCTACTACCGTGGCTTTATTGTGGCTCTTCTCGCGTGTGTGTGTGTGTGTGTGTGTGTGTGTGTGTTTAATTACCTATTTTTTATTGAACGGTGAGGGAGGTTTACACTCGTGGGGGCCCCAATACCTTGAGCCTTTTCTTAATCTCTGTATGCTCTCCACATATACCAACTCCTTTTCTAGTTTATTTCATTCATCTCCCACACTTACGTCATGATTGGAATTCTTTATATCTTTTATATCATTTCTTGCTTACTTTCATGTTCTAACCTCTGGTTGTCCTGTCCCTACATCCCTCGAAATATTGTTCACGTCTACATCATCAGCCTGATTTAAGATCTTACAAGGTTGTGATTAGGTCACTCCTCACTCCTCTTCCGTGTTAGTTCAGTTAAAGGCCTCTAGCTTGGCGCTTTGGCGCAGCTGTCATGATTCCGGTATTATCATCATAGTCTTCTCAGAAAAATCTTTAATAGCTCATTGTGCTTCTTTAAGTTCGGTAACCATACTAGAGAAGCGTATTCTCTCTGATATCGGCCTTATGTAGGACGTGTGTGTGTGTGTGTGTGTGTGTGTGTGTGTGTGTGTGTGTTCTTTTGTGAGGCTGCGTGTTTTGTCTGTTTCATTACGTGTGTATTAGAGAGTCTAGCCGTGTGTGTTTCCTTGTTTGTCTGTGTCTCACAGTTGGTGGTAGAGTGTTCCCGTGTGCATGTGGGTGTGTGAGTCACTAGGTGTTTGTCTGGTGGGGACCACAGCGCACCTCTCGCCCGCCCGTGCTCCTCCAGTATTAACAGAGGGTTATTCACAGCTGTTGTCCAGTGTGTATTCATATGTATTTTTGAATGATTGTTGATATTCACGTTTAGCGAGGTAGCGCCAGGGTCAGACGAAGAAAAGACCTAATTCCCTTACATCCGATCTCTAGCTGTCATGTGTAATGCATCGAAACCACAGACCCCCGCTGGTCCACCACCAGACCTGGCGTACCTTCCCGTGGTTTAAAATCTCTGGTTGCTTCATAGGCCCTGGTTTGGTCCAGCACATCGACCCTCTGGATATTCTCTATAACCCTTGCACACCTTTCACCCTAATGCATATTTGTGTGGATTTATAATTTTCACGTGATGTTACCGGACTCCGCCCGCTTGTGGTTGCACCGCGAGGAAGAAGCGGCTTGGGCAAGACTGTATCATCGTCAGAGGACAAGATGATGTACAGTCTTGTTAAAGACCCGCGTGTTCCAAAAGAGTTAATTCATCTTCTCATGAGTGCAGTGTCAAGAGTTACTAGAGGCCCATGAAAAGGGTCCTGTAACCTCTCGTGATATATATATATATATATATATATATATATATATATATATATATATATATATATATATATATATATATATATATCCATAAGTTGAGGACCTGTGAATTAAGTGCGTGTCATGTTGTGTCCGTGCTGGTACTGACCATGTGAGGGTATGGTCATACGTGAGGCCACACGTACCGGCTGGCCGGTATGGTGCCATACTCCACTACCATCCTGGCTCTTACTCTGGCACTGGTCTCGCATCACGGGTCTCACACCGTATCATGAACCTCGCTGAAAGAACTTTACTATATAAGTTTTTAAAAGATGAGTTGCTTAGTGAATTGATATGTTCTTTTAAGAAAAAAATAAAAGATGTACAGGGTGGGTGGGGTGAGGAATTATTAGATGGGTTCCACTGGTCTAGAAGGCAGCGCCGAGTGTTGCAGTGGGCGGGAGTGGTCTTAAGTGGGTCAGGGGGGAAGTGTCCAGTGGGCAAATGAGTTGTAGGCTTTCCCACACCACTACCACCGCCACCACTACGGCGGGTACCACCTCCAGAAGCACACCTACACAATCACTTCCATTTACAACACCCATCACCACACCCGCTCACACCTCTTACTCGCACCACCACCATCACCATCAGAACCACCACCACAGCCGGTATCACACAGACATCATCACTTAGGTACTGACCCATAGACTCAGGTCTTACGCAAGGGTCGAGGATTGTACCCAGCTCTTTGAGGATCGCACCGCCGCGCGTGCTTGAGGGTGACGCTTTGCTGGGCGTCAGACCATCTCATAGTGCTTGTTACTGACCGGCGCCTGGCCACGGCTCTAGTACATACGTGTGTGAAATGTGTGCCGTGGGACGTGTGATCTGCTAACTCGGTTACAACTCTGTGTGTGTGTGTAGGGTACCAAACACAGCACAGCACTGGGTGTGGCCTGCCAGGCTCGTCCCTGCACTGTGCAGCCGACATGGCTGCGTGATGCCAGGATCACTATATACTGTACTGTTGAAGGCGCTCCGCTCAGCCTCTGGATATTAATAACTATGTTCGTCAACGTTTTCTTAGATATTCGTAACGTGTTGGCGTCGTTTTATTTGGTGAACTTTTCCGTGATATGTAGAGCTACTGGAATATATACATAATGTACCGGTCTTTCCTCTTACATACAGGAGTCTGATATTGCTAATGTGATTCTCAATTATTTATTGAACTATTTAAGTTGATCTCTGCAAGATCTTTAAGTTATTGGCGAAGTTTGAATAAATTATTGGTGAAAATTGATGCAAGCTATGAATGGATTGAAGTGACGTATTTGTTAACCTTGAAGAAATAAGTTAATGGTGAGCTGTGAAGTACGTTATCTGTGGATTTAAGTAATTTATATGTGAACTTTGAAGTATATTATTGGTGAACTTTGAAATGACTTAATTGTGAAGTAAGTTATTGGTGAAGTTATTGAACCAAAGTAAGTTATTGGTGTGTTTAAGCTATTTGATATTTATTCCGTTATTGAAATTATCCTGGAGCCACTGGTGAAGCTTGTAAGGTATATCTCCAGTGATGTAAACCATGTGTACGTGACCAACTAGTGCCATGTTATCGCTAAAGCCTTCTCCGTCCCTGTGAAAATTGTTAGGCGACTGATCTGTATAACTGAGTGAGTGACTGGTTGATGACTGTCAGGTCGCGTGTGGCATTATTTGGTCACTTATTTGCACTTATACTTTGAAAAATATAGATATTTTTATTCTGTAAGTGATAGAAAAGATTCAGAAGTTATTGGTGAACGCGTCAGACCTTGAAAAGAATAAGTTACTGGTGCAGCAAAGACTATTTATTACCAAGAGTTGTTGTGGCAATAGAGAAGCCATAAAATCTAGTCAAAAGTCGTAGATGCGACATATGGGTCGTGAAGCCTAATCGCAGAAGTTGGCGTTGGCACGTGAGCGTTTCCCCCAGACTCAGGAGGGTGAGTAGGATCTGAGGGCGGGAGTGGTGGCGAGAGCGGACACAAGCCATCATGTCAGGCATCGGGTGTGATTCGTGGCCGTGCGGGCGGCCCATGTTCTACAATGTGTGCATCTCCCTCAGCCAGAAGGCCGGCCCTGTCATCCATGGACACCCACCGCCCACACCCGCTACCCAACCAAGCGCAGTTAACGCAACCACCTCGCACTCTACGCACCCCCAAGCCTCCACCGACACCGTCCCGCCCGCGCCTGTGATGACGCAACCCACCGCCACCACCACAGACCAGGCTGTGGCGCGGGAGACGTGTTCCTGTGGTGAGGCCTGTGGTAGTCAGTGTGATGTTAAGGGACGCAAATGCTCCGTTAGTTTTATCAGTAACGAGTTAGGCCACGATGGCGCGGCGGATGATGGTATGGCAGGGGGAGAAGCGGTGCACCGGACAGTGATAACGGTGATGGGCAGGGACAGTGACAAGGCATTGGCACCGGATGAAGAAGGCGCAGATTCCGCGGGAGGCACTCCCGTACGGCGATACAGCACTGTGGTAAGCCTTGGCGCGTGTGGGCGGGCACTGTGCACCACCCGAGCCCAGGACCACCCGATAGGGTCGCCCCAGGCGGCCGAGGAAGACGACGACTCTGATCTGTTCCTTCTGAGGAAGGTGAGCAACACGAGCGACTACAGTCTCAGCTCTCGCTCAGAGTCCTCCTTCACTTCCGCCTCGCCCACTCCAAACCTTACACACCCTCTTGACGCCGCGCAGGACTCGGATTACTTCGGGTCGTCCTCTGAGGAGGAGGATGAGGAGGAGGAGGAAGAGGACAAGAATACTGATAAAGAGAACGAGGAGGAGGAGGAGGAGGATAGTGATGGTGACATCAAGGAGACGCTGCAGGCGGCCATGGCCAGACTACGGCTGAAGGAGCAGCGGCTAGGCATGGGCAGCCGCCGTACGCCAGCCTGGAGGAGGCGAGCACACATCAAGGTAAGTTCCCTCTGCTGCCGCTGGTAGCGCCCCCTATCACCTCGGATCATTCCATATCTGTTGGCTACAGTGTCGATCTCGGCCCAATCGAAAAGTGGTGATACTTGCTAGAATTTGTATACATAGAGGTGTGTGAGGCAGGAGGGGTGCTGAGGGCGGTCATGAAGCTGGTGTTAAGGTAAGTTGTATGATTAATGTGCTACATCTTGAAGACGTTGTGACTGGCCAGGGTGCTGGTGACCGCCAGGGTGGGCTGTGTCCGTCTGGTGGTGAAGTCGTGATGGCCCACGGCTCTCCACCTCCTTCAGTGCTCCAACTCTTGCCTTGGCGTCTGTTGACAGGTTCTTACATTCTGTAAGGAAAAGGCGGATATTTTGATGGTAAGGGAAAGTGTGTGTATGTGTGTGTGTGTGTGTGTGTGTGTGTGTGTGTGAGTGAGAGGAGGGGAAAGAATACGGCAGAGGAGCAGCGTAGCGTGAGGGGAGAGACAGGTTGAGGCTGTTACCACACTCCAGAGTAACTACCATGAAGAATGTGGATGGGGCGGAGGCTAAGTGTGGTGTTTGTGTGGTGGACAGTGTGCGGGGCGGCCTGCCTCGTACTGTACACTGCCTCACTACTGATGAGGGAGCTCAGGTGTGGTCATGACCCCACGTGGTTGTATCATGATTTGGGTACAACACCTTCATCCCGGGCCACGCTTGCTGTACGTCCGCAGGTCGTCGGCATATTGGAAGTGTGGATTACATGAGTTATGTCTTGTCTTCACTCGGTCATGTGTAACCCTCATGACTGTCAGTAGAGTAAGGTTAGACCAGCCTTAGTGTCGGGAATGTGAGGATGGTGATGTAGCTGTGTTAGTCAGAGAGGAATGGTGGGCACGATGGTCAGGCTTGGTTGACTGTAGACATGCTGACTGACGTCTCTCGTGCATGCATGGCTGGAGTTCCATGACTCGGTACAGAGAGAGGGACGTACGTGTATGTACACAAGATGCTGAGTCAGATGACCTCAGGTGCCGAGGTCCATATATCTGTGATGTCTTTTGCTATCCCGTACTCATCTTGTGAGCTGTGGCGCTAAGGAATTACAGAGAGCGTAGAGGGTCTGAGATGTTTTGCTTGGTCTACGATGATTGGCGACTCCTGCTCAGTCTAGGGGTTGTGTGTGTGTGTGTGTGTGTGTGTGTGTGTGTGTGTGTGTGTGTGTGTGTGTGTGTGTGTGTGTGTAAATAGCTATTTGTATTTACCTTTTTGAATTATAATGGGAGCAAGGTTTGTTCTCACTTATATTTGCACATGTGTCATTGCGTGTTTATACAGTACGGGGAGGGAGTTTTACCTTCATGGGGCCCTCCCATCTTTTGAACAGTCTCTATCGTACAGCTCAAGTTTCTCCTTGTATCCTGTCTGCCTTAACTAGTCTTCACTCGTTTTATCCCATGCATTCGCCACTCTTGTACCATGAATGGATTGCCACACATATTTTTTGACAAGTTTCTGTTTAGTTCCATGTTGTGTTTTCTGGTTGTCCTCTGACTACCTCCTTCTCTCGAAGGACTGTTCACTACCTACATCATCGATATGGTTTAAAAACTTCAAGGTCGTGATCAGGTCACCCCTTACTCACTTCTCTTCCAATCTTAGTCAATTTAGAACCTCTAGCCTTAACCTATAACTTATCTCCCATGATTATGGTTCCATGTCTGTTGTGTGTGTGTGTGTGTGTGTGTGTGTATGTTCAAATTTTGTGTTTAGATACTTTTATGTGTGTATATCATTTGTCAGTTGGGGAAAATTCCTTCTCTTTAGTTATATACTCAAGACTGATCCGTTTACCGTTTGCCCATCCGGGAGCGAGAGAGTGAAAGGCTTCCACATCAGTTTCTGTGGCGCAATTCACCAGGGTAACTGTCACGAAACTTCAAAAGAACGATCCCGCGCATACACTCAGACCTGCCTGTAGGTGGTGGTTCCCGGGGCAGACAATGGCTCGGGGTGGTGACCCCGGGTACGGCAGCCTCGCCTCCTGTCTTCTTGCTCTGATACACCGCCAGCAACACAATACCTGCTCCAGTTCAGCCATTTACCGCACGAGACCAGCCCGTAACAATGGTCTTTACACAGGTTCTACGTCAGCATCTCCTATTCATGTTCCGTAACCATCTGTTTAGTAAGTCTAACGCACTTCTCCCTTTCACTTTCCATTATTCTCGTCAGCCGTTTAGCCACATAGACACCTCCAAACCACCGTCTTCAACACTTATACTAACTGCTCAGTGTTCTCGTCTACTGTTCCCAAGAAAACTATGTACAACCGTCAACACAGGTGCTGATTCGTAGTCAACATTTTCTTTTAACTATCAACACAACTGGGTTTTAGCTTCGTACTCAAAAAGTTTGGCCATTTAAATCTACAAGCTCCGTCCTAGTTGGCTCCATACCTTAAATGATTTTCTGTTTCGACCGATCACTTTCATCTTTGGCGCTGTTTGAGAGGGATACCTCAAATGCCTACGTCCTTCCAGCCTATACATGCGAACTCTTATGTACACCGTGTCTGAGAGAATATTATTCTTCACACTCCTGCAGCGCTAAAATAAATCAGTACACCACACCTTGTACTGAATCGCCACGTGAGGATTACCTCTCCATTCACACCTCTAGCGTCACACACAAAACTCCTTCACTTCTTCAGTTCCACTATGAGACCTGTCCGATCTCTGCGACAGTCTGACTCTCTTCGTGCCTTCAGAACCTATCATCACGGGTCTTGCACCAACCTCGTATCCGCCGAACCTTCTTGCGTGGCCGTACCATCTTGACACACCTCCCGACTCCCAACTTATTCAACACTATGTCCTCATCATACATCAGTGTCTTTGCTTTTTACTTGCCTTTGGTGTTAAGTTATAGGCACCTTGATAATAGAAGTTTGCCATCCACCTATAACAACAGCAGCAGTTGTTTCCACCATAAAGGCATTCGTTACATTATCAGAATTCTTCCCAGCCACACGAGCTTTCACTTCACCTCCAAAAAGCTTCCACCTTCCTTGACTTAAATTCTGCCACAAATTCTAAGCCCTCAGACTACAAGGCATCGTACCGAGACGCGGTGTCCCTTGGACACTCTACTCTCATATTTACTTTCCACCTCCTCTTCCTGCACACGTCAGTAGAGCGACTTACCATTCATCTCGCCTCCCATGCCTTAGTCAAGAGAGATCAGCGTCCTCGGCAGTCGACACCTGAGGAATCTTTTATGACGCTTCGACGTGCTCAAAAAATTAACCCCAGTTCTCGCACCGTCCAATCCTCGACAAACTCGAATAAACCTGGTGAGAGAACACATCCCTGACGCACTCCCTTACTTCCTCTCTAACATGCACTATGCACTACTGACACTATACCAGCTCTTCATGGCATTCAGCATTGTTGCATCGCATCTCAGCCAGAACGTTCCGAGGTCCTTTTTTCTGTGCCCTTCGTATTTATAGCAAGTAATGGAGAGACTTCTAATTGATATATATATATATATATATATATATATATATATATATATATATATATATATATATATATATATATATATATTATATATATATATATATATATATATATATATATATATATATATATATATATATATATATAAATTAGAGGTCTTTCCATTGCTTGTTAAATATCTGCTGTACACACTACTTCCTTTTCAAAGACTTCTTTTCCGACACTAGGACAATTATTCTTTTGTGTACGAAGACAATCCCTAGAATACGATGACTTAACCCTTTGGTTAGGTTAGGTTAACCCCTGAATTACGATGAAAGCCCTTTGAGTGCGACGACAATGATGACGGCTTTTGAAACACAACCTACCCAGTGAAGTACGACGACTTATTCATTGAAGTACGATAACTTAACCCTTGGAGTACGAGAGAGAACCTCAAGAGTACGAAGACGTCACCATTGAGTACGAAGACATCAACGATCTAGCCTTCGTAATCAAGGGATCGAGTCGTCGTCCTCAAGGTGTTAAGTCATCGTACTCTTCGAATTCAGCCTTTTTTTGACATAATCACAGCGCCCTTAACCCTGGCTGACAGCCTTACATTACACCAGCTTTCGTAGTCCTGCCTGACGTAGCGTTACGTCGTAGAGGCGTTCTCATCCCTGCCTGACAGCGTCATGTTACACCAGAGCGTCAGGGAAACATCCTCCGCCCCTTCTGACTCAGAGTTAAGTAACATAAGCGTCACAATGTCTTCCCCAGTCCTGCCTGAGAGCGCTGCGTCACACTAGGGTTGGCGAGACGTCCTCTGCCGTGCTTGAGAGCGCCATCTCACGCTAGCGTCACGGAGGCGTTACATCCCACATCATCATCACCAGTGGCAGTTTACAAAGAATCTTTAACAGTCTGGCTGCCTTCCTGCGGGTCCATCGGGGGGATGTATAACTACGTCATCAAGATAGACATTAATGATTCCTGTGACGACACCTCTGCTGCTTCTACAACCTACTAAGACCACCGACTGGTGACGATTTCCTCGGACTTGGCTACGATTTCCGAAGATTTGCAAGTATTTCCTCACTTTTGGCTGCTCCTCTTGCCTCACTTCCTGCCACTTGACATCTTCTCCACTGCAGTCACTCTGGGAACACACGAGTCGCATATGAACACAAAAAGCCCCAGAAGTTAACCTAAACATGAACCACACATCCTTTACGACACGTACGTGTCCATGTACAACTCTTGTCTGTATCTTGTGTTAACTAAGTACACATATTGTACTAATAGTCGCCATTGACCACATTAACAGAAAAAGTTTCTTAATTTTTTTTTATCTGAAATCAAATATAGAAGTTTTTCGATAAGAATCTCAGTCTCCCCTACATAGAATGTGTCTACATAGTCAACTGCGATGTATAAACTACTAAAATTCACGTACGTATCGAGCTGGAAATGAAGTAGATTGTACGTGTATACACATTTATTTAATGAATGAATATTATATCGACGTATATATACGCTCATGTATGAACGTACTCGCACCGAATCTTCTGGAACGATTAAAGAGGGAAGCTTCCATCGATGGATAGAGTGTCTTAGTTCAAGGGAACAGAGGATCTGGTCAGAGGAGCTGTATCGAAACGGGCTGGATCAACAGTGGTGTACCGTAGGGGGTCCAGTCCTGGAGCCGCTGATTTTCTTTGTGTAATGACTCGCTGGAAAGGTTGGGCTCCTGCCTGAGCATGTTTGCGGATGATGCAACGGTCTGCCGGGGAGTCATAGGTGAGGAGAAGTGCATCATCGTGCAAGGGGACTTTGATAGACTCCAAAGTTTGTCTGATATATGGTCGACGAACATCACCCCGAGTGAATATATCGTAATGAGGGTGGGACAGTGAAATGAAAGTTTACTGTAGGAATCGGTGTGTGAAAGGGACTTGGGAGTTGGCATTTTCGCTAGGAAGAATAGGATATAAGGCAAACTGTCTGGAGGCAAATAGTTGAATCAGAATATCACTCCCAAGTTTGATCACTACCCCTCAAGTACACAGAAACACAGAAGATCTGGAGGAAGGTAACAAAGACTGTATCGGAATTAAGGAGACTTGAGTTACACAAGAAGATTAGAGGCCAACCAAAACTTTTTCTTGATCTTGGAAGCATGCGTTAGTCCATCCTGTCCCTAAGAAGGGTGAGTGAGCTAACCTCTCAAACTTTCGTCCTGTTGCTTTGACATCTATAGTTGAAAAGGTATTTAAACCCCTCATCTTCCATATCCTTAGACATCTCGAATCTAGGTCCTCTCTCTGATCACCACCAGAATGCTATCCGCAAGGCGAGATCCAGTGGTGATATTACTAATATCTGGTCACCACCCCTGAAAGAATATGAATCTTTTGTAGTTGGCCTTGATATTATCCAAAGCTTTTGACAGGGTGTGGCGTCACGGTCTCGTCTCTTAAGCTCCTCTCTTTTGGCTTCCTTCCCTCACCTTGTTCTCTTCTTTTGGCTTTGGTCCCTCATATCTAGCCTCCTCTCTAGCCGATCTATCTCCGTGGTTGTTGATAGATCAGCCTCTCCTCCACGTCCCTCAAATTTGCTCCTTCTCTCACACGATCATCCCATATCGACGCAGCTTCCTTAATAGACTCAGACTTGGACGGAATATCTCAATGGGGTAGACGAAATCTGGTTAAGTTTCCTGCCTCCAGGACCCTGTTTCTCTTCATCCCTCTATCGAAAATTCCGCACAACTTTCTTCTCTCCTTTAACGGATTTGTAATTCCACCTTTTGACTCGGTCAACATACATGGTATTAATATAACATCCACACTTTTCTTAGAAACCCCAAATTATAGAAATAGCTAATTCTGCTTCTAAGAAACTGTGAGTTCGGTTTAGATGTCGCAGCTTCTTTTCTTTCGAACAGTTGCTCAGTGTACACAAAGGATTGGTCCGTCCTTGTATGGAGTACTGCTCTCACAGTGGTTCTGGCTTTGCATCCTTGACAGAGTTGAGTCGAAACCTGTCTGACTTATCAAGTCTTCCAAGGTAATTTCATTATTTGACCCTCATGCCTTGCGTCACAAGATTGATTCACTTCCCCTCTGTAGGTACTACTTTGGTTTTTGCTCCCAAGAGGTAGGTGCTTGTTTACCTCCACCACTAGCTTGACCATGCAATATTGTGTGGCCGTTGGCAACTCAAGGGTGGGACGTTTTGATAACTGTTTCCTTTCCCTACACCTCGAAGCTTTGGAACTCGTTACACTCTCGTGTCATCCCCAGTGACTGAGACCTGGCTTTTTTTAAAAGACAGGTTTTTCACTCCTCCAAAACTTGTAAGTACTTTTTCGTGTCGTGTCTTTTTCCCTTTCATGAACCTCTGTATATTTGTTAATACCAGGCCTTGAATGCCAACTTTTGTCCGTGTTTGGAACCTCCAACTTAAAAAAGAATGTTTGGACTTCATGAGAGAAAGAAGAATGTGTTAATTTTGATTTTATTATAACTTTTATGTTTTTATACCAGTTTGATGGTGCCAGCAGTGACTTACCACTCTGGAAGGTGCAGTGATAAAACAACCAGAGTCCATAGCATGAAATTAAGAATAAACTTGTTAGAAGGGGTGATGGATGAATGGAATACACTGAATGAGGCAGTTGTGAAAGAGGACAGCACCGAGAAGTTGAAAACGTTGCTAGATAATGTCCTGTCGATAGAAAGGCTCCATGAGTGTAAAACGCCCTCCATATATCTTGCTTATGGGTTACCTCACACACATATACACACACACACACACACACACACACACACACCTGTTTATATAAAAGGCATACATTTCAACTTTTTTAAACGTAGTTAGAAGTATTGATGCCTTTTGGTAATAACAGTAAAAGAAAAATAGAAACAAGGTTTTCATGTTAGTTTCCATGAGAGGAACTAGGAGTTTAGAGGTGTCGTTGTAGGGAGGAAGGAAGAGTTTGGTTGGAGGAGGTCAGTGCGGTGTGGACTTATTTCAGCCACCATGTACCTGGCCGGGCGTGTGACCTTGCACCACAACTTTTAAGTGTCACCGGCAACCACAGTCATGCGCGAGACCGACCTTTTATTTTGCTTGTAGTGTCACACCACAGGTTACGACGCCCACGTTTAAGTATAGCGTGAGGCTGGATGGATATGGCGAGGCCGTGGTTGTTTATTGGTCGGTCAGGGCTTGTGTATAGTTCACCCCCCACCTCTTGAGTGTGTCGTGTGGTAGGGATTCCTCCCCGTCTGTGAGTGTACTACTCTCCCTCTTATCTCCTCCTAATAAATGTATGTATCGCTCACTCTTTGTCAGTGGAGACCTTAGGGTCACGTACTTTCACCATGAGTCAAAATGTCACTGTGTCTTGGCAAACACAGTGTGTCCTTGCTGGCAGGCAGGCTTCTCGAGACGAGAGCTGCACCAGTATACTTCTGGGTATGAGGAAGAAGAAGAAGAAAAAAATCAGGATACATTAGAATAACAAATGATTCTTACATTGAGGGAAAAAAAAGAGCCTGTTTGTAGATTTTTTTGTTTTGAGTGTGTTGAAAACTTTGTATACTAACGAAAGCGTCTATCGAGGCCAGACCTTCATTGACGCATGGTAAGGGAGTTGAGAGACAAAAGTGAGGTGAGAGTTTGGAGAATAACTAGCGAGCTTTGGAAGAAGTGGAAAGCTTGGCCTTTTGAGAATGGACTGCTCATTGTTGAGGCACGAGAAGGTTAAGCTACATTCTATAGAGCCATTGGTTATGTCAAGGAATCGGATGATTGGAAAGGAATACTGTGGAGGAACTGTGTTAGCTGGCGGCGGTGGGAGTTGACCCTTAACGTAGCAATTGTTTATCCTGGCGCACTTCATAGCAGCAGCCTTCGTCACCAGGCCTGACGTCACGACAGAGGTTCTTAAAGAGAACATGTGTGCTAGACGTTTTTCTTCTTCTGTTCAACCGGTTATCGCTTTTTATCTGTTCTCATGCTGGTTGACTTGTGTCATATCTTTTCGTTTCGTTTACCGCCTGTCTCTTGCCTTCTTTTCGAACATGTGTTGCCCTGATGTCTCATTCTTTCACTTATCCACGTCACTCTCCAGTTATTCATACAGTCGCATACGCTCGCTTTCAACATTCCCAGGCACCGAGAGCCGTCCATGCATCCTTGGCCACTATACAGGGATAGCACTGTCTTGCCGCAACCGTGTTTCTGCCCCTGCGACCCTCGTGTTCCCATCTCTCGGTACAGGTGGAAGGCGTGGCCAGCATTGTGTACAGTCCCCTCCCTCCGTGAGTGACCTTGACCCCCCTCCCCCCCTCCCTCCTTCTCCAGGGCAGTGGGGCCTGGAATGTGGTCTTACTTTTACTGTCTGCAATGCAGGTGGAGGCTGGCCACGGCCTGATACATTCAGAGATGTGACTCGAACCCTGACGTCTGGGGTGGGGTGGGTGGGATGCCTACAGTCGTCATTGCTTCGTACCAGAAGTATGTTACATGTTGTGTCTCGTGTGTGTGTGTGTGTGTGTGTGTGTGTGTGACACGGTAGCGGTGATGGTCCCGGAACTGTAGGTCACACGTCGCTGCCTGTCACACATCGCTCACGCCTCGCCAGTGGGAGTGATGCTGGTGGATTGATGTACCACACATCACCGGTTTTGTCACGCCGCATCCCTCTGGATGTTCAGACATATCCTGCGGCAGTGATGGATCTGGGGGACTCTCTCATCATCATGATGACCGCGCTGACACTGGTAGCGGCCGTGGTTGATTGGTTGGTTGGTTGAGGTGATATTACAGTGAGGGAGAGGGTCGGGGGGTCGGTCGACTCCGGATTGTGATGTTAAATTCGCACGTTGGTGAGCGTTGAGCTTAATGGTTTTGTTTTATACGCCGCCGGTAAATGTCTTCCTGCTGTCTTCATCATAATAGATGCGAGGTAATAATGCACGTGACATAATTGACTGGTTGACAAATAGCTTAGAGTATTATATTTCTCCATCACGCTTCATTCCTGACCTCCTCCTCTGCTGCCTCCTGTTTCTCCTCGTCTTCCTATTCATTGCTGCATTTTTGTTGGTGTTTACCGTACTGTGACCAGGAACATGGTAAGGCAGCATTGTAGAGGTATTGTCTGTATGAGTGTCCGATTCCCTTGCTGTCTGCATGATAGTGTCCGATTTCCTTGCTGTTTGCATGAGAGTCCGATTCCCTTACTGTCTGTATGAGAGTGTTCGAATCCCTTGCTGTTTGCATGATAGTGTCCGATTTCCTCACTGTCTGTATGAGAGTGTTCGATTCCCTTGCTGTTTGCATGAGAGTGTCCGATTCCCCTACTGTCTGTATGAGAGTGTTCGATTCCCTTGCTGTTTGCATGAGAGAGTCCGATTCCCTTACTGTCTGTATGAGAGTGTTCGATTCCCTTGCTGTTTGCATGAGAGAGTCCGATTCCCTTACTGTCTGTATGAGAGTGTTCGATTCCCTTGCGGTTTGCATGAGAGTGTCCGATTCCCCTACTGTCTGTATGAGAGTGTTCGATTCCCTTGCGGTTTGCATTAGAGTGTCCGATTCCCTTACTGTCTGTATGAGTGTTCGATTCCCTTGCTGTTTGCATTAGAGTGTCCAATTCCCCTACTGTCTGTATGAGAGTGTTCGATTCCCTTGCGGTTTGCATGAGTGTCCGATTCCCCTACTGTCTGTGTGAGAGTTTCGATTCCCTTGTCACCAGGTGAAGTGGTGTGGATCTGGGGACTTGGGTTCGTTGATGGCCATTTGGTTAGTGTGGCTGGCTATAGCCCACCTCTCCTGCTTGAGGTAGGAACTGCAGAGAGGTGAGGGATCACCGGAGGAACACCAGTCAAGGGTAGCATGTTTGGAGTGAGGCTGCTGTAAGACGGTGTCGTTCGTGACGCGTTGTGTGTAGTGCCTGATGGTAAGACCCGGCCGGCCGTCCGTGGTCGGGTGGGCCGCGGTGGCCTGCAGGCAGGCAGGCAGGTAGAGCGACGCTCGGGGGCCAACGTGACATCGCAGACACGGCTCATGATGGACCTCTCCTGATAGCATCGCTGAGCCAGCGACGCGGGTCCGGGCGTCCGGCTCCGGCCCAGCTGCTGGTCGTGACTGACACCCGCAGCCACCAGCCCGACCTGCTGGTACAGGTGTAGTATACTATGCCTAGATATTTAGCTTCGGTGTTTTTCATTCTCGTCTCTCTATAATGGCGAATTTATTTTCGATGTTTTACAATCGTAGTTGATTTTTTTTTTTTGTTTGTTTACTTTAGATCGCACGGTCAGGTTAACAGATGGCGATCACTCGCTTTAATTGAAATAGACGTAAAAGAGAAATATATGTCTGGCTAGTGTGTAGCCCCTGCCCCTCCCCCTTGTCAGAGTCTGGTGTATGTAATGGTAGGTAGTCTCTCTCTCTCTCTCTCTCTCTCTCTCTCTCTCTCTCTCTCTCTCTCTCTCTCTCTCTCTCTCTCTCTCTCTTTCTCTCTCTCTCTCTCTCTCGTGATGCTGTGTGTGTGTGTGATGGGGCAGCACATGACCATTTCGTCGTCAGGTTATAATCTTCCCTGACTGTACATGACGGACTGACTAATGTGTACGTGACAACAGCTGATGGATCAGGTCGGTGTGCCTCGCTACACGTGACGGACTGTGCACGTGGTGTCGCGCGTCCGACTCTGCACATCGCAAGCATGATGGACCACGTACCTGGCAGCACGTGATGTACTCTGCACATGGACTATGCCCGTGGCAGCACGTGATGGACTGTGTACGTGGCGCTACTTGAACTATGCTTGTCACGTCCTGTGTTCTTGGAACTACGTGTGAGAGTGTGTACTTGACCACATGATGAACTAACGGGGCATTACGTGATGGAGTACGCACGTGGCAGTACGTGATGTTCTCTGCACGTGGCCGCATGTCATGTTCTTCGCCCTTGTTAGACTACGCACGTGGCAGTACGGGATGTTCTCTGCACGTGGCTGCATGTCATGTTCTTCGCCCTTGTTGGACTACGCACGTGGCAGTACGGGATGAACGCTGCATATGGCAGCAGTGTGATGATCTGCGCACATAACACATGATGGTATGCACGTGGTAGTTCGTGATGATCTGTGCACGTGTCCTCACCTTTAAGGGAGGAGTGAGGAAGAGAGATGACCTTGTGACGTGGGTGAGGCCATGATGGTCGGGGCCTGGCATGTCTCAGCCGTGCCCCACTGACCCATCTGCTCGGACATCATTGCTTTCTCTCGCTCCCACACTGCTGGACACTGCAGGCCTCGCCATTCCAACCAGGACTTGGAACAACTTAACGATTTCAGGGCAATTACAGATTCAGTCAGAAGTACTACCCCGAAGCTTTTATTACTGAGGCATTTACAATCACCTGGTCACAGTGGTCTTAGATTACAATTGCAGTTGTATGAAATGTAATTAATTACACATTACGATTACTTCAAGCTTTTTACCCATGTTTGGAGATCATGTCTTCAGTCATGGCATGTTTGTGAGTTCTGACCGACTCGGACGTGAGTCAAATGCCTGTGGAGGCATGTTGTCCATAGCTGTCCATAGTCATCCTCCATGATATACCACAGGTTCATGATGGAATTATAGTAAAATTAAAATTGAATCGCAAATTAGTTATTTTTTTTTTTATTCAAAAGTTCATTTGCACACATTGAAGTCATGATTTATGATGATGATAATGCGCCAGTATGAGAAAATAATACTGGACTCGTCAGTTATGTTGATATGTTTAGAGATTTGTTGCTCTCTCATGTTCCTCACTGTGAGCCAGGAAGGCCACCCGTCGAGGGCTTCTGGACCACCATCCTCCATCATTTACGAGGGTTCACCAGGTCTTGCCGCCTGGCCTTCCTCCGTGTCCAGCACGTCCTCCCCAGCCACCACATGTTGCACTGGTCATCCCCTCAGTCCTTCCTGCCACCTTCCCCGATGGTCGTCTGTTACTTCTTATCCAGTCAGGTGTTTCTCAGGGATCTCTCTCTCTCTCTCTCTCTCTCTCTCTCTCTCTCTCTCTCGTGGAAGACGACCATTTTTCAAGATTTTATGGGAATCATTGAACGAGTTTTGCCTCAGAATGTTGTGGTCTTTCCTGTTGTCATTCAGCCTCAGCAGCGTTGATGGTCTGTCTCTTCTCACAGCGTTAGAATGGTAGGCAGAGTAGTCAAGGCCATGTCTCTCCAGATGAGGTAATTAATTGTTAATAGTTTCTTTTTTTTCCGCTCTGACTTGTACAGCTGTTTGCCAGGGGAGGTCACATTCTTGCACTCATCAAATATACTCGTGGCAACCTCAACTTTCCTGTCTCCAGTATTCTGAGGAGGTGGGAGGCTCTGCTTCCGGTCAGCAGTGTTTGCAAGTCGTGATGCTGGGTATGCAAAGAGCTTGTGGGGGGAAGACCCGACAGACTGTCCACACGGGCAGGACGGGAGGGTAGGTGTTGCCCCACTGGCTAGGTGGAGCCTGTGAGTCCTCACACACACACACAGCCTCCTCTGTAACTCATCACATGCCAACATAAGGACGTGCTGTCATCGGGCTGAACCAGGGTAATGTGAAGCGGTCATAGTAAACCACGCGGGGCTTGGCTGTGGATAACAACAGGCCGTCTCAGTGTGCCGAGTCTCTGTCGTCTGTTTACCTCATCTGCTGTGCCTCAGCTGGTAAGTAGTGAGGGGAGGGAAGGGGCGCCTGCGCAGTCCTGGTGACAACGTACGTCACCCAACCCATAAGTCAGTGTGGGCGCCAGGCCGTCTCCCTCAGCACCCTGGACCACCCGTCTTCCCTCTTATCACACATCTAAGATAAACGTGTGAAATTGGTTTCCTCAGCAGGAGGCGGTCAGCAGGTCATCACAGCTGGGCTTGGTTACAGCATCTGCAGGATCTACATCCACCTCACATACATACCTCAACACAACAGTGAATATTCTCACACAGTTGTATCCACATTTGTTTGCCTGTATATTTTTCTGCCTTGCCGTCTGTTTGCTGAACTGTTTTATATTTCTTGGTGTTTGTTATTTTGTCTATTTGTCTGTCTTTATCTGTATACACGATTGTCTGGCTGTGAGTTCATATTTTGCTGGCCTTCTCTACAATCAGGTATCTGTATATTTGATTATATCTGCCTGTGTTTTGATTACACTGTGTGTGTTACGGGGAGAGAAATTTACACTCGTGTTGCCTCGCCTCTTAACTTTGTGCTTGTCCTTCTGTCAGTCAGTTTATCTATATCTACGTATCTCTTTGTTTGTCTGTTTGTCTTTCTATATCTGTGTATTAACACTCTCTCTCTCTCTCTCTCTCTCTCTCTCTCTCTCTCTCTCTCTCTCTCTCTCTCTCTCTCTCTCTCTCTCTCTCTCTCTCTCTCTCTCTCTCCCTAAAGTGATATAGGTCAAAATGGTTGATGTTTCTGATGTATACATTACTGGATCACTCGCCGTATACAGGATGGTGGTGTTATGGTAGGAATTAGAACCTCCCATATCAAGTCATGTGGGGTTTCATATATTGACCAAGATGTTTGTTAGCGGCTAATGAAACCAGTCTGTGTAAGAAGGGGATTTATGTAGTGTCATGAAAACTAGGTCGGTATGATATTCTACAAATAACCTGATTATAAAGATCAGCTAAGTGCTGGGGGTTTGAGTAAGATTTTCGTGTCAGAATGTCGTGTTTGAGCCCCTTGGGCATGATGGTACGATTCTCATGCATGACTCTACGACCTGTGAGCATGACGGTACGAGCCTTATGTGTGGGGTGGCCTGGACTTGTGATCTGACTATAAAGGATCAAGTCAAAGGCCAAGACCACGGGTGGTCAAAGTGTTTGCTTTATAGTTGTAGTTGACAACTCGGATCACGTACAGGACCACTGCACGTGGCTGTTCATGGTCAGACAGGCGAGCAGGTCACAGCGAACACAGGGTCCTCGCTGGTCAGCTGTCTGTAAGCGACATTATTGTGTACCGGATTTTGTCATCAACAGAACGTGTCCAGATTTGCTCCTTGTTATAGCCACAGTGTGATACCACTCGGTAATACCCTGGCCTTTAGACAGGTCCCTGCAATGGTACTTTGATTTGCTTTAAACACATTTATCGTCTTACCAGTAAAAGGGAGCCAGTGAGTGACCCCCTCCCGTGTGAAGACACAGACACTTAACATCCCGTGATGGTGTTGGCATAGGAGTTAGCGAGAGCCCCATAAGCCAGCAGTGGATGCGCGACCCACAGCCCACAGCTGCGTGCCACCTCCTTCACCGGACACCAGTTGTGGTGCACGTGGAGGGTGTTTGGTCCTTGGATTATCATACTGTACACTCTGGTGCTGTCCATATGATGCAGCCAGTTCGAGTGTGCATTATGAACAGTTTGATAAATGGTGGTTCATTATTCCCATTTCAGTTTCACTATAGTTTCGAAAATTCTGAAATTCTATTCTGAACATGATGATGATGATGATGATGATGATGATGAGCTCCTTATGAACATAGCTAGTTCCTTACGATGAGGGTGTGACTTCAGTAGCTGCTGTGGCTCTTCGTGTTAAGGATATATATATATATATATATATATATATATATATATATATATATATATATATATATATATATATATATATATATATATGGGGATAGGGGATTAAGAATACTTCCCACGTATTCCCTGCGTGTCGTAGAAGGCGACTAAAAGGGGAGGGAGCGGGGGGCTGGAAATCCTCCCCTCTCGTTTTTTTTTTTTAATTTTCCAAAAGAAGGAACAGAGAATTGGGCCAGGTGAGGGTATTCCCTCAAAGGCCCAGTCCTCTGTTCTTAATGCTACCTCGCTAACGCGGGAAATGGCGAATAGTTTAAAAGAAAAAGAAAGATATATATTTATATATATATATATATATATATATATATATATATATATATATATATATATATATATATATACATACTCGCCAGCAGTGTATTTCAAAGTTCTTAGATGAATGCATAACTTCCCGTGGACACCGGCACAAAGCAAATCAATCCACACTGTCACCTCCTGCTTAAGACTTGTCCTTAAAGCATCCCTCATAATCCCCCGTGGTTGACAACAGGGGTCGCGCAAGAAGTACAGTGAGTATCAACAACACTTGACCTTGGGGTTTATCCTGGCAACACAGCTAACGTCAGTGTCATTATGGCTGTGTTGGTTGGTCTTGGTGTTGCGGGGTTGGTGTGGGTGGTGCTGGCAGGGTCATGTTGTTGGTGGGTGGCTGTAGCTGTTGCTCGGTGGGTGTGTGTGTGTGTGTGTGTGTGTGTGTGTGTGTGTGTGTGTGTGTGTGTGTGTGTGTGTGTGTTCCTTGCTGGTTTTGGTATTTACTAATTAGGTCTGGGGTTGCGACCATCGTTCACTCGTTCTCCCAACTGTCAGGGGTTGCGGTTCCCAGCTGGCTTGTGGGACTGATAGTAACGGTGTTGTGGTGGAAATCTGCGTTTCCTGTCATTTGCAGGTGTCTCGTGTCGGGTATATTGACACATACTCTGCAGGGGGCACGACGCCGCCGTGTGTCACTGAGAACACTGGTCAGGCTACACCGTCAGGCTACAGACTTAGTTGCTCATGGCCTTCATCTTAAATTTTTGTCACTCGTGTGGAATCTGCTTTTTGCTGATCCCGGCGTTTACATGTACCTGGCTGCTTGCGTACGTGTGTGTGTGTGTGTGTGTGTGTGTGTGTGTGTGTGTGTGTGTGTAAGGAAGACGTGGCCTTTGTTGCCGGTACTTTAACAGAATGATGGCCAGTACTCCCCGCGGAGCAGGTGTTAGCCAGTATGGGGAGTTTTACCGTTTGGTTTCAGAAGAGTTAGTGTTTACGGGTGTGTTTAGCCAAGGCATAACAGTGCAGAGAGCACACTACGAGTACGTTTAGTTCATCATCATAACGATGCAGTATTTTGTAATAGCACATGTGACACTCCCGGCTAGCAACGTACATGTTCCTTAAGATGTATTGTGAACATTGTCGTAAACATGTAAGAAGTCCTGTAATTTAACCTGTTGTATGCAATGGCAACTCGCACAATACGGCAACACATCATTAACAGGGAAGTGTTGTGTGTTGCAATATCCGTCTCCGAGAGTTGGACGGTGGAAGTATTGCTGAGGTTGTGTTGGTGAGGGAGAGACGACTGAAGGAGGTGGCATGTTGGCTGGATGAGGGGCACGGTCAGGACTGGTTGGTAGTGTGTGTGTGTGGTGGGCAGGTGGTCCCTTGAGTGCTTCTGCCTGTAACGGGATACCCACCCCCCAACCTTCCCTCCCCCACACATACCAAGCATATACAAGACATGAACGGAGATCTGCCTGATCCCCCTTCCCCCAACACACACACACACACACACACACACACACACACACACACACACACACACACACACACACACCGCTGGGACTAGGGTGTCGGAGGCCTCAAGGGTCCTACCCCCTCCACCTCAGGCCTAAGAATACCCACACCGGCCCAGTGTCTGACCTTCTCTCGCACCACAGAGCATTTGAAGTGTCAACCACTCAGTGCTTCGGGAGCCACCTTTTACTGTACTATATATCTCGCCTCCGTCTGTATGAATTTAGAATGTAGGATAAGATAACTCTTTTCCAGGAGATGACTTTGTCATAGACCACCAGGTCCTCTGCTGCGTGGCTTTCCGTGTATTGTCAAAGGCACCCACTGTGTGTCATCATACACTAGGCCAGACAACAGATTCTCACCTTTTAAAGTTAATTTAAAAGTAAAGCCCTCCACCTAAAATTTTGGGGTCAGACTATTATCTGCCCATTTTGTGCTTTACAGTTCTTGTGTATCACTTAAGGCCTGTCGTTGCTGAGGGATTTGTCCATGAAGATAACTGACCCCATCGTAATCTGGTCACATACTGTATTAACTATACTGTAAACACTCGTACTTTGTATTAACTGTATTGTAAACAGTCACACAGTGATTAACTATACTGTAAGCAGTCATGCACTGTATTAACTATACTGTAAGCAGTCATGCACTGTATTAACTATACTGTAAGCAGTCATACACTGTATTAACTATACTGTAAGCAGTCATACACTGTATTAACTATACTGTAAGCAGTCATACATTGTATTAACTATACTGTAAGCAGTCATACATTGTATTAACTATACTGTAAGCAGTCATACACTGTATTAACTATACTGTAAGCAGTCATACATTGTATTAACTATACTGTAAGCAGTCATGCACTGTATTAACTATACTGTAAGCAGTCATACACTGTATTAACTATACTGTAAGCAGTCATACACTGTATTAACTATACTGTAAGCAGCCATTTGACGCAGCCAGCCCGTCCGACACCTCACCACACTGCACCAATTCCTCGCAGCTGCACCACACGTTTGCCACGTGAACACCTCCTTACTGTAGGTAGGGTCGGTGAGGAATTAGGTAACACCAATCCCAGCACCCGCCCGCCGCCCACCGTCCCGTTGCAGGAAACCATGGGAACCGGAAACCCAGCCTGTTGGCACAGCTGTTGTGATGGCTGCCGCTTGAATGTATGGGTCCGTGTCGACCATGCATATAGTTGTCATGTGTGCGCACCTTTGGAAATGCCTTATGATGGCACCCGTGTGATGCCGGGTAACTCTAGAGCGGACAGGACTTTCACACTCACTGGTATGACAAGATATTCGATACCCGTTTCTCCGTAAGCCCATAATTTGCAACTTTGATATCTTGAAAATCGTGGGAGACAGAAAAAAAAAACTGGGAGCCATGTTGGTGATATTGCAACTTTCATTTCTCTTGCCAGTTTGATATTCACAGGAGGTTGGTTTTCATGGGTTTTTATCAACTGTCTCGTGCTGGAGATAATGTCTTGAAAGTCAAGTGAAATATTGGTGTGTACTTTTGGCCGTTTGTGGCGACCCTCTCTTGCTGTGTGGGACAACAACCTGGGCAGCTTCATCACAAGGTTTACAGGGTGTGATGTGACGAGGAACGGCCAGAAATCCAGTGAGTATGTGTGTGGATGATGGTAGAATTTACCCTGAACACCTGAAAAACGTGTTGAAGATTTTTCGATGGGTTGTGTTAACATTAGGTTTGGCGGCCTTAATGACTCCTCTGGCAGTAGGTAGTTGTAAAGCACAAATAACCAACGAACTTGTGGCCACTGTGATGGGGAGTATTAGTGTTGTCGTGTGGGTCGGGGTGATGGGCCGACCCGTGTGATCGCGTGGACAGTACTTGGCTCGTGAAGTTACTTGTGGGGTAAGGGTTGGTGCCTCTTAGCAGCCTGTACTGTTAGGTAGGTGGTGTGGCCAAGTGGTTGTCACCTGGCTTACTGTCTGGGCATTTGCTAGAGGCTATGAGCTTATTCATAGGAACTGGTGACAGGAGAGAGGACATAGGGGCTCATACACAGCACACACCCCTCTCTCCCCTGAACTAGGGTTGCATTGTAGGTAAACTATAATACAGGGAATTACTACGAATGCCAAAGTGGTTTTTTTTGTGAAGTTAGTCAGCTGCAGATTTTAGTAGGTGGTTAGTGTGTTGGTGTGTTTTGTACTGTTGTAGAATGATGATGGTACAGTTGCCAGACTGAATAGGTACTTCCATCAGTGGAGTAGAGCGGTTTCCGAGCCAGCGAGTCGACTGAGGCCACCCACATTAAGGACCTTCTTGAAAGCCAGCTGGAACTTGGTTCGTCTAGGGTTTAGGAGAGAGAGAGAGAGAGAGAGAGAGAGTACTGTTGTGCAGAGGAAGAAATTTATTTCTCCTGAAGTTGGTGAGGAAGTAGAGCGTAATGAAGACAGTACTCCCTGGGTGTGGCGTGTGGAGTATGCTAGGGTACAGAGAGTAGCGGTGGTAGTGTGGTGTGATGGTTGGTATGTAACTGCTGGGTGTGTGTCAGAGGTACCGAGAGTGGCGTATGTATGTAACCCGGTGGCGGTATGGAACACCTGGTTGGAGAGATGTGTTAGTGGATAGTATTGGCAGCACAGGTCGTAGGGTGGTATGCCACGGGTAGTGGGAAGAGCACAGACAGGTTATACAGGTAATGGGAGTGATATTGGATGGGGAGTGGACATAGGAAGTTGAGAAGATGAAAGTATTATCATGTAAAAAAGGCAGCACGAAGAGGATCGCCTTGCAGAATACCCTCCACAGCCTCCAGAACTGAACCGTCGCCAGCTTCTTCACCGTCGACCATATCAGAACCTTAGTTTTGCACGTCAGCTATGCTGCCAACCCTGTCTAGTGTCGTCTCACTAGGCCCCTGTTCTCTCCACATTCTTCAGTCTATCAGGTTACACTGTGTCCCTCTGGACGACAAAACCAAGCTGGAAGGAACACGTCATTCTCGTCATCAGATCCTCCGACGTTCGTTTATACAGTCTTCGTAGACTCGAGACGCACCTGAACCCGAGAATACCCAGACAGTCTTCATACAACCCTGCCTCACCCATGCCTCCCTTGCTTGATCTTACCTGTTGTCCACATCACCACAGGGAGTATGAAAGATGCAGTAAAGGACATGCAAGACTCATTTTTGGTTCTTCTAAAACCGCCCTTTCAAGAGACGCTGTTATTATCATCATATGTTGTATGCGGATGGTACAGGGGGTAGGGATGGGTGGAGATCCTTGATTACAGACCCAGTTGGTTCAGATGGCCGGGAGTGGAGAGAGGTGACACACGGGTGTGAGGGAATGTACCAACGACCTGGCGACACCCGACACCTGCCAAAAGCTGGTGCCCCGCCACCACACACTCACCACCGTCACCATCAATGTTGGCTCTGGTCTCCGATGGAGACGTGATGAACTTCTTTTGCGACTCTTGGATGATTAACTAACTACATATCCCTCGGGTGGTTAGATTGTAATTATAGGCAGTAGTAAAATGTCATTGACAGGTTGTTGTGATGATTATGTATTGTCTTGGTGCACATGTTTCCGGTGTGGGTTGTTGTCCTGGTGTGGGGGTTATACGTCCTCGACCCTCGCTGCCCCCTCGCCTGCCAGTGACCAGTCTGTTGAATGTTCCTGATGCGAGCACTGAGGCCTAGAAGTACGCTATTCACCCGAAAAAGACTGTATGAGATTATTTCTTTAGTGCAAGTATATGCTTCGCTTGTTATTAAGTAATACTGTCACTTGGAGTCTGTAGTGGACATGAATAGGTTGTGTTTGTTGGTGTGAGGACATGAGAGGGTATATTGTAAGGGGGATGGACGAGTCTGGTACAAATGTAGGTGGATGTGGGAGAGAGAGGGAGGGAGGGACCTCGCTCATCCGTACCTGGGACAATAGCCAACTCTGATGACGCCTGGAGGTCACTTTCCTTTGGGTCCAGGTGAGCCAGGTCACACACCTGTGTATGTCACCTTGTGGCCATGTTCGTTACAGGTATCCCCTGTATGACTCCCGATGGCAGGGCAAGAATAAGTCATATGAGGACGTTATTTCAGATGAGTTGTTCGTGTTCAGCTATTGCCGCCGCTCCCGCGCTCTGTGTCCCTTAACCCTGCCAGTGTTATGTAAGCAAGACAGTGACATACTATATGTGATGTTGGTATAAAGCCGACGACTGTGGTGTCGGTTTCTCCTGTGAGGAGGTTGACGCCCGGGAGATAATGAAGTGTGTAGATGAGTATCGTGTATGGGCTCTCGCCCTCAACTTTGATTTTTTTTTCTACGTGCGTTTTGATGAAGAGTATTGAGCCTGATGGTTAGCCTAGGGAATGGCTGTCCGTAGAACCCAATCGGTGGGCCTCAGGAGGGTCCAGCTGTTGGATGTCAACAGGACCCAGTGGGTGGGTGTCATCAGGACTCAAAAGGCGGGTTTCATGAGGACGGAGCGGGTGTGGGTTGTTAACAGGAAGAGGGCTGGTGGTAGCAGAAGGAACGGTGGTGGCACGAGTGATCGGGTAACACTGGAGCTTCCGGTCTGACCCGTTTACATTACGTGGCAGCTGACGGCGATGGTCGTCATTCATGAGTGGCAGCTCAGTCTTCGGCCACCGCCCGCCCTGCCCGCGCCCGCACGCTCTCATGTTGACTCACCCCTCACCGCTGCCAATTGTCTGCACTCACCGTGGCCAGGTGAACCCTCCTGTGGCAACGATCCGGCCAGGGAAACGCTGGACTGTGGCTCGTGTCACCTGCCTATATTTATATAGTCATAAGAACTGAGGGTGGTGGACCCGTGTTGTGAGGCGCCATGGCGCGTCCTGCCCTCCCTCGCCATTGTCCTGGGCTCTGGGACTGGTTGCAGTACCCTCCCTACTAACTGTACTTTAATACGGCTCATTTGTTCTAGCTGATGACTTACTAAGGTTAACCTGTCCGTCCATGAGCGAGTGATATGTACATGGAAGGTGGTGCAGTGTGCGTGGTGCATGGTGGGGTGGGTGTTGGTGCCCCTGCCGCCATGAGCAGCATGAACACGTCGCGTGCCGCTCGATCTTACTGAGGGATCATGTGCTGAGGAACACTTGTCAGGTACCGCACGCGAGTGAGTTCGTTACCTTTGGTGTCTCCCAGGCTCACCATATGGTCACGCAGGATAATATTTTGACGATATTTTCATCGTATTTCTAGTGATAGGTGAAATATAATATCCGGTCTGGCCCGCACTCCATTTTGTAAATGGGGCGGCTGGATACACCGTCTTTTTGTATACAACCAAGAAAGCTATAAGCCATACATAGCTTTGCTCGTGTGCTGACGTGAACATATCGAAGTAATATTCTCGTGTGTCTCATTGTAAGAGCAGTTGTATATAACCATCTGACCTCGTGGGAGGACCCGCTTGAAGATGAGCCGATCCCTTCATGTGAATGCCAGCCATAATTAAGGAAAGAATACCACTTATCTGTATTTTCTTAGATTGTCTCGCCACGTGGGAACTTCGCCCAGGCTTAGGGCTTCACATAGCGAATGGTCACCCCCAGCGAATGTCTTTACGGATACATTCCATTACGGTGTGAACGATAGTGATTACCCACCCATCCGCCAGGGATCCTGAAGCATGACGGTGGCTGGTGTGTGACAGTCATCAGGAACCCCCACAGACGAGTAACCTGTCCACCTGGCGGGGAGGTGTGAGGTGTTGTGTAGTGAGGGAGGCGTGGCCGGTGGGAGGGTGTGTGTCACCACCACCAGCGGGGGCCACATCCAGGATGCTGGACTACTTCCGACTGCGACGGTGGTCTCACGTGGAGTTTAACCCGGAGAAGATCACCAACATCTTCACCACCACCGTCACTTCGCCCGCCTCAGGCCCACTACCTACCACAACCTCCACCACCAAGACCATCACCTCGGCCCCCACCAAGACCACCACCTCGGCCTCCACCAAGACCACAACCTCAACCCCCACCAAGACTACCACCACTGTTTCCAGCAGTGCCCGTCTCCCCTCCACAATACCGTCCACCTGCACGTCACCCACCACTGCCACCTCCACCACCACTACCACCACCTCCAGCACTACAACGACAGCTTCCTCCGCTGTATGCACCACCACCTCCAGCACTACAACAACAGCTTCCTCCGCAGTTTGCACGACCACCGCTTCGTGCACGCTGCCTGCCCCCACCACACACGCCAGGCACGTCACCACTCGGTCCATCTCGTTGCAGGAGTTTACCACGTCCAGGAAGGTGGGTGGGTTTGGCTCTCGTCGGCTCGTGTTTAGTGTGTATACCTTCGTAGTGCGTGCATGTCAGCGCCTGCACGTACTTACCTGTATATGATTTCAACAATATGGTCTTTGAGTTCAACAGTTGTAGGGCCCCGTCTCTTGAACGTATGTATATTATTTATGACGAGATTCTGTCATTCTACAGGGCTAGGGTAAGGGCGCAGCACTCACCACACGAAGATTGAGTCAAGAATAACGAGTCGTGAGAGTTGCATGTCATCTTGTGTTATGTACATGATGAAGAAGAGACAGCATCCTAGGTCAAGGAGGGGAACTGTAAAGCAAATATTATGCTGGTTATTGTCGTGACACGCTCGAGCGTTTGTTGAAGGACACGATGGTTCTCTGCGGGTGATGTGCTGACAGGGTCACAAACATTTGGCAAGATATGACTGGGCAGTGAAAAGATATATTGACGTTCCGTACGTCTTACAAAAAATTACGAGAAAATAGCTGGTGAGAACTAGTACATCAGGCCTCTTATACGTATATAGGTGGAATATTTATTTGTTAGAGGTTATCAGAGCACCATTCGTTCACGAGATTACCTGAAAAGATATTCCGTGTTTGTGTACAAGTCTCGTAATGTCGTCAGAAATGAGTGGAGGCTGAGCTTTATTCTGCTGTTATTAGTTTCACATTGTGGCCCTAGGTTGAGGAAGTGTGTGGGTGACGTTTCGAGGGTTGGATGTACTGGATTCAAGATCGAAGTGAGAGGATAGTAATGATCATAGAGACTAGGCAGAGTACTTGTGGTCAGTTGAAGTGCTAGTATTAAATTTAAAAGAATATCAGGGTATATCGAGGGCAAATTGAGTATATACGTTATCCTTCAACGGTGTATTAACGAAAGCCAGCACGGTGACGTTCTGTGTGTCAAAGTTACCCCTCGATGGCATGTTAGAGAAAACTGGTGACATTGTCTTTAAGAAAGAAAATGTGGCGTAGGAGTAACATACGTATACTGAATGGCTACGATTTATCCCAAATGATTCTACCTACATTATATGTTGTCGCTGGGAAGAATCCTCTCTTTAGTTACGAGATTGTCTGTTCATGATCACTGCAGTGATTTCTGTCCCACACAGCTTTAGTAAAACATACTGAGGAGACTTGTAACAGCTTTATCGGGAAATTAATCCCAAACGTTTAAGAAAATGTTCTTTCGTCTTCAGCCCAAAGCCATACTGTCTTGAGAGGTCAACACACGTAATTGGATAGAATTGCCGCTAGAAAAACTTGGTCTTCATGGTCTTCATTTCCTTGTATGTTCTCATCTCTTTCTGGTGTGAGGTCAGTCTTTACAGAAGCCATGTTCTTCATAGCATAAGGGATAGGTGCTTAGAGATATCACAGGAATGATTATAATTAAGATAATTTAGACAAAAGTCGCCGGAACTATGGTGAGCAGAGAAAAAAATATGTATACCCACGCGTATATAATGCGTATGCCAGGCTACTCCCCCCCCGAGGACCTAGAGCAACACAGTTCACCTGGCATTACCAGCCGTCTTTGCAGGCACCCTGACGTTGGCCCCTTAAAGAAAACGAACCGTATAGCAGGAGTAACTCGTATCGTGGAAGTGTATTTACAGAGTAGTTCTTCGATTGGCATACCAGTTTGTACGGTGCACGGGGAGGAACTTGTGGGGAAGCATTGTCCTCTCCGTATCGACGATTGTACTGTTAGATATTTTTGGTTGTATTAAATGAACTCTCTACACAAGGACTCCTCCTACAGTTGGTAGCAGGGAAGTGTTGCACTTCACTGATGAGATTGCAATCCTTTTCCTCCATTGGTAATAATATAGAAACCCGTCGAAGGTGACTTTTCATTCGCACCTTAATTACGTTTAGGTAGAACCTGATAATGCCTTTTGAATTATATATATATATATATATATATATATATATATATATATATATATATATATATATATATATATATATTTCTTTTCTTTCTTTCAAACTATTCGCTATTTCCCGCATTAGCGAGGTAGCGTTAAGAACAGAGAACTGGGCCTTTAAGGGAATATCCTCACCTGGCCCCCTTCTCTATTCCTTCTTTTGGAAAATTAAAAAAAAAAAATGAGAGGGGAGGATATATATATATATATATATATATATATATATATATATATATATATATATATATATATATATATACTTTAAAAGTTGTTGTGCTTTGAATAACTTCCCTCTCTTAAGAAAGGAAGATTTTATTGTTTCACATATAAAGAAGATTGGCTTTCTTTTGAGAGAGAGAGAGAGAGAGAGAGAGAGAGAGAGAGAGAGAGAGAGAGAGAGAGAGAGAGAGTCTTTGTTTAAATCTTCATGCCGTGGTTGATGGTGGGTGCTGAGCATGGCTGGTATGTCGGCGGGTCTTCCTGCCGGACATCCACTGTGGTCCCCTCCTCCTGCGTGCCTGGGACATCCACGGGACACTGTGTAGTCACTGTTAGACACCGTTGCCGAGGCAACGTGAAGGATGTTTCGTTGGTTGTGTTTGTGTGCGAGTGCTGTCAGCCTGGCGTCTCTCAAGGCCAGATGTGGATTCTGCTGCAGGAGTTTCCTCCGTTCGTAGGGCCTGTCGTGTGCTCGTCAGTGTGGCAGCCGCTGTAGACGCCAGTACAGAAGCCCAGGTCGTTCGTCTCTCGGCATCAGCAGCACTCAGTCTGACTGCTGCCATTATTCCATGTACTTGACCCTGTTTCATCTTCCTGTGTCTACTTCATCTGTCCGTGCTCCATCCTCTTTTCCCAGACTCATCTACATGACCCATATTCCACCTACCTGTCCGTGCTCCATGTTCTGACTCCTACCCCATCTAACTGGCTCCTTCTCCAAAACAAAACGTCCACTGCTAACCAAGCAGGTGACGAATGTCATCTTACTTGATGGGCATGTCGAGATTTCTGTATAAAGTTGTTGAATTGATTGACAACAGTTCGTCTTAATATTCCTGTCAAGTGCCCAGTAATTGAGGAGACTCATACCAAGTCCTGGCTCGCTTCACCTGTCTCATGCGTAATGGAGGGGCACTCACTGGTCACGCTTACTTGGAAACGCTAAATATTCATGAGGCGCGTGAATCATGCATGACTCGTGAAAAGTTGGAGGAATTCTTTCTTCGTAAATCATTTAGTAAGTTGTATTTCACGATTCGTTGTTGTCACACTTCGCCAGGTCCAGGTGGCTGGATGTAACTCTGTGAATATATTGAGTAGAGGGGTTAGTTCTGGGAGTTAGAGAATTTAGGAGGGGTTCTGTTCGAGGGAGTGTGGTGGAGAGGGAAGAGGTCGGATGGAGAAGAAAACGAGAAGGGTAATAAGGTGGTGGGCTCGACGTGGGTTCTCCATTGTGAGCAAGTATGTCAGATGATTATGTTGTCACAGGCCACTACACAGCAGGTAGTGTCCAGCTACTGAGGATGATGGCACATTAGTGTGATAATACCCCTAGGCTAATCATACCTGGACAGTCATACAGCGAACCAGGAATCCTTCTAGAAGTAACCAAGTGTTTTTCCTAACTACAGTAAGCCTTACATTCGTCCGTTATTTATTCTGGAGAAAGTGTTTCAGTTTTCATATGATGGCCACAGTGGTCAGTGCTGTCTGTTGCGTAACATTGTGTATGAACTGCCGGACCCTCATAAGTACAGCTAGGTGATCGGATGTTATCCTTTAGTTTGAAGTACATCTCGAGATGCAGCAATGGCTCGGCTAATGTATGGTAAGATGTGGATCACTTGTCTCGTGAATGTTAATGCTATTCACTCTTCACAACCCACGTCCGCTGGTGGCGCGTGGTGCCTGCCTGAGGCTAGGCGTGGGTAGTGATGGATGGTGTTCCGTCTTTCAGGAAACACTGGCCGACAGGTGGAGGCCGCCGCCCTACCCGTGGTTCATACCGTGCCATAGTTGGCCACCTGGGGATGGCCTTATGTGAAGACGGCGGTCGCCACTGTGGCCTTCCTCTCGTCAGGCTTGGTAAGGACAGAACCAGGTAGCCTAGGCGATGATGGTTTCCTGTGTTACCGAAGGTGTTATTTTGCCTGTTGTGTCGCCGTGTGTGCTATATACAGTGGTAACTGACTGTCGAACACGTTGTAAGTATGGATAGATCACTACGTTATGAAGTTACGATAGATAAATGTGACGTTTAGTTTCTTCTGGTGTAAACGATGGATGATCGTGTCGGGAATGCAAGGATCACAGCTGATCTTGTTACGTTACTTTGCGTTACTTTCTGTTCCCCGGAGCGTCAGTATAACGGATCTGGTTATCAAATGATTGTCAGTAGAACATTGTGGTTATCCTCACAGAACATTGTGGTTTATCCTTATAGACCATGCCAGCAAGGACTTCCGTGGTGGAGCGGTCAGCATTCCTGACCGCGACGCATTCACTGGCCGTCCAGGGTTGGGTGCATAGGTTCGAATCCTGGTCCACAGTCAACGCAGCTGTTCATCCAACCCTAGGGGTTGGTAGCTGACATTGGGTACCTGGCTCATGATAGGGTATATATATATATATATATATATATATATATATATATATATATATATATATATATATATATATATATAGCGTTCATGGGATAGCCTCAATTTGATTAGGGCCCCAGTTGTCCGTGCATTCTCAGCTAACATAAAAAAGGTACTTCAAATACACAGGAAACCAAACAACTTCTAGGAACTCAAGCGAGTGGCTTTGATACCCAGAGTAGTATGTTAACGTTTCCTGTTGATGTTCTCCGTGGTGGCGACTCCCCTCTGGGTTTTGTCTTTGATATAGACGTATTATAGAAGTGTGGGCAGGTGGCTCCATCACCTCAGGCGTTGACCTGTGGTGAGGTGGAAGATGTGGTGAAGCAGATGATGAAGTGAGGGGAGTACTGAGGTTAGGTATGCGGGATGATGGGACTGGGGAATAAGACACGTGGAGCTGGTGAGATGGAGAAAGTGGTGCAAGGGTTAGTTCTGTGGAACAAGGGAGCAGACGGACTGATCACTGGAGTACATTAGGCTGAGGATGGGTTGTGAGGAGGTTGAGGGCCACGGGAGAGAGGGAGGTTGACCATGCCGGCAGATAGATGGGGCAGGGTGTAGTAGGGAGGCAGGTAAGTGGAAGAGGTGGATGAACAGACGCAAACAGTGTAGGATACGAGGGAAGGGCAGAGTAGGTACATGGTTATAAAAAAAAAAAAAAAAAAGATATATGGAACAGTGGCAGGTAGATGGGGCTGGAAGCCATACTGATGGAGCGGAGCATAGGTTTTCGGAACAGGGAGACAGATGGAGCAGAACGTAGATAGATGGATTGAGCAGGGACGGGAAAATGGTTGCAGATGGATAAAGTAACATTTAGTTGGAGCAGTAGCAGGAAGATGGAAGAGGGGTAGGCTGAGGGAGCATGGGTAATCAGATGAAGCATGAAGGGAGAGCAGGGGCAGGTAGAGGGAGTGGGGCATGTGAATGGGAGAGGACGATACAGCAGGGAACAGAATCAGGAAGATGGAGCGTGAGTATAGAGAAGGTAGAAGATAGTAGACGGAGAGTGAGCGGAAAGATAGAGCATGGGCGGGTAGATGGAGGATGAGGTATGTAGATGGATACGTCATGGTGGGTTGCAGGTCTGGTAGCAGTGAAGGAGTTAACGGCGTCCGATTGTGTGGAGGGCTTCCTGCTGCTGTCGCGTTGATGATGTCATCGACAAGGACTGGCTATGTCATGACGTTACTTCTCGTGTAGGGGACTTGTGTTTTTTGTACGTTATTGTAATTATAGTTTTTATGATTATTTGTCTGTTGGTGTAATTATACTCGTTTTTGTACGGTGGGGGTGATTTTCTTTTTAGGCTCCTTTCATTGACAAAAGTCCACATCAAGTCCAGGTCTTAATTGAAATATAAAAAGGATTATGGAAAGGGAAGAGACGAGGGAAAGTTTTTGAAAATTTTGAGGAAGTTAGATATCTGTCTTTTGAACTGTGGCAGGTCATAGTTATTGGGAAAGACAAGAGGGTAAGGAGTTCCAAAGCTTCGAGGTTTAGGGAAAGAAACGGTTATCAAAACGGCCCACCCGTGAGTTGCCAACGGCCACACAATAATCGTGTGACGCAAAGCTTGCCGAGTATTGCGTGGTCTACCTTGTGATGAGGGCACGCAAGCAGCCTGCTCTCGGGAGCAAAAACCATAGCAATACCTACAGAAATGGGAAAGTGAACCAATATTGTAGCGTTGGGCAAGCGGGTCAAGTTTTGAGGTTAGCCTGGAAGAGTTTCTAAGACCGTTCGCTTTTTACTCTACTCTGTAATGTGAGGATGAACTTGTGTTTATCCGTTGGTCCTCATTATACTGAAGATATATTAGTTACAGATTGAACTAATAATACAGATGAATGCCACACATGGCAGTGTCTACCTTATAGGGATGGTGGGTACACACATCACCTCACAGCACTAGACAAACAGTGTAGGCCATCAGAGTCGCCCTTGGGGGAAGTCTTGAACAAACTGTGGCTTTACCAGCCAGCCACCAAGTCTCCTGGGAACCCACACACGATCAGTACTGATGGAGAACGTAGGCAGGCAGCATCATGCTAGCGCCCTTTTCTTTTGTGTAGATCCGCCTCTTGGTTGTGTAATGTGGAGACCCATTTTCATCAGTATTTTTGTAATGCCGGCAGCTGGCCATAATGTGGATGAGGTCAACTTTCTCCTGAGTATGGTATCTTGTGTGAATTAAGATCGTTCACTCGTTGCTTGTTTAGTATGAAGAGGCACTTGCCTGCCGTGTGATAGGAGGAGCCATGTGTTGACTGTAATATGAAGGGCTGCTTGTTTATGCAGCGGTAAGAGGCACAAGTTGATCTTGTGATAAGAAACGTACGAGGGAGCGTGAGGTAAGACGAGACACTTCCTGCACTCTAGGAAGACTCGCTGTGACCATGTTGAGGCAGACCGGTTAGCGGGCAGGAGGCTTCCTCTACTGTAGGTGCAGGTGACTTGAATCTTGGCCCTGTGTTCGTGTGTGTGTGTGTCTACCATGGCATCTTTCCTGACCTTATGTAAGTTTTTCTTGATACCTTCTGTACCTCGGAGTCATCAACGCTAGCTAACCCCCTCTGAGCACGATGGTACGAGCTATGGGTATGTTGTGCTAGAGGTTGGAATAGTCGGGTTATTTCGTGGTAAGGAGGAGGGGGTGGCCGGAGGTAGTTCTGGGATGGTGGTGGTGGTGGTGAAGACCCCTGGGGCACTGCTGGCCGAGTGGCCATGACGAACCTCCCGGAACCTGCTGTGTGGAACCATGACAAGCTCCTCTATGGCCTGGTTGACTCCATGCCATCATATAATCCGACGTTTTCTTTGGTGTTTCTGAATATTTATGTCGTTAGAAACCTTCGTGATGAACGCACAGCGTAATAAAGAATTGTACGCAACTCTGCGCCCCAGCATTAGTTTCAGAACGTCATGAGCAATGCGGTGTTTTTAGTTCGTGGGAAGTTCCAATTTGAGCTCGGTTGGCGACAGGTGGCGCTGAGGCACTTCCCTGGAACAGGATACACTCCTGACGTCCGACGTGTTTTGTGAGTTTCTGCACAAGAACCTGGAATTCATCGCCGTGAGTGAGTGTGGAGTGGTGGTGATTGTGCTTTACTTGATGCCGAGCCTCGTTCTCGAAGGCCAGGGTGTGTGTGTGTGTGTGTGTGTGTGTGTGTGTGTGGCAGACTTGAGCACCTGCTGGCCTAGTGCTGCTTACCGCTGCTAATGTATGTATGTATCATTATGGTGTATGGTCAGTTCCTGTCCACCTAGCCTTGTACACACACACACAGCTCCGCCTTACTTAACCATATACACTGGCTGCATCCCAAACACCACTGAGAATCCCCCCCCCCCCCACACACACACACTGTGTGTGTGTATATAGACTGCCTCTTCCTCTTTAAGGCTCCTTGTTTATATATAGTTTATTTTGTTTCGATTTTCAGCCTTTGGCTAAAGTTTATTCAGTGTATCGATTGTTATTGTTATTATTATCATTATTATAATTATTATGATTAATATTTTCATTATTGAGAGTACTTGGCAGGTCCTTTCACCCACTGACGTTGCAATATCTTGTGATGGATTCGATTGTGCAAGTCAGTCAGTTGCTAAGTACCTGTGGTATGTTGGGGAAGTTGTAAACATTCCTGTATTGTCCTCGTTGTTGTTGATAGTGTTAACCAATGCTGTCTCCTTCCCCAGGTAAGGTGTTCCTCCCAGCGCTTGGTTTCATACAAACACCTGGTGTATCAGGTAAGTCCCTGCACATGGCAGCAAGGTAAATCCCCGCATGTGGTGGCAAGGTAAGAAGCTCTTGCACGTGGTAGCAGAGCAAGTCCCTCCGAGTGGGGTTTGATAGTCATATAATATATAAGGTGAGCCATCGTCTTAGTTGCTGTAGAGGAAAGTCCCCGCACGTATGGTTTCTGATACAAACACATGGTACGTAAGGTGAGCCTTGCACGTGGTTGCAACTTGTGGTCGTGGTTGGTAGGTAGGTACATACGTATGCTTCTGCACGTGACGGTGAGTTATAAACCACAGGCATTCCAAGCGAGGTAAGTGGCAGCAGTGCATGATCGCTGGGTCGGTAGCAGAGTGCATGACAGTAGTATGACAGGTGTTGACATTAAGCCTTAGGTCGTGTTTGGGAGCGTAGCATCCCTGGCTGCTGGTTCCGTACACGTTTGTAGTGCTCAATATTTGAGAGTTCTTTACACGTCTTTACTCTGATTGGTACAGGTTTATATATACACACACACAGTCAGGCATAAGCCAGGTACACATCGACGTGCCCTGAGGGGAGGATGAGCAGCTGGGTTGGCTTTGTGCAGCCTGCCGCGCCCAGGATCCGGATCCGGATGGGCCCTTGAGAGAAGCATGGTCAGCGGAACGTATCACAACACCACGGAAGCCCAGAAGGACTAAACAATTTACATACTCGTATTTTTTTTTATTGTATTTTGAACATGTGTGTGTGTGTGTGTGTGTGTGTGTGTGTGTGTGTGTGTGTGTGTGTGTGTGTGTCTTAAAGAGGGAACACAACTGCTTATGTTGTTGCTACGTGTACTGTTTCTGTACTCATCCTCATGTTCATGTGCATGTTTGATTAGGTCATGACAGGTATGTTAGAGTATACTGTATTTCCATTCAAAATACAGGAAGGAAAACTGAAAAAAAAAAAGGTTTGTGACAACGCTTGTCAACACTTGTGTCACATTTAGTGGAAACTCCTCCTATGTGGACGTAATTTCCTGTTAAAGAAAATCTTCTGTTTTCATGTGTTCGCCAGTGTATTTCGGAACCTATCTGCCCCTTGAGCTCGTCAGGTCGACCCCTTGAGTTTGATCCTTCAGGGTCAGGTCAAAGCACAGGCTATTTGCACGTCAGGGCGCTACTGTCTCGTGCTGAAGTGGTTCGTCTCCTTGTTGGATGGAAAGACCCCGTCCGCCTAGTGACGTATCCTCTGAACCCCAAACCATAGCCTTTGTGTGGGCAGTGTTGGGATTACCACATGGTTTATACCGTGCGTATGGCGACGCGTCGGGGGTCCGTGCCGCACGGGGAAGTAAGTGGCAGTCGAGTTGTTTACATATCCTTTGTTGATGCCCACCAAGATCTGCCGACCTGAAGATATTTCAGGAATGTCTCGATAGTTGTGCAGCCTTGTGGAACGAAGGATAGTGAGGAAGGACAGAATGATCCGTAGCCTTGAGTGTCGAAAGAAAGCCACGTAGCATTTTGTAACAAAAGATAATTCTGTAGTTTTGATTAACGGGAGATAGTTCTGTAGCCTTGAGTGTCGAAAGATAGATATGTAGCCTTGTGTAACAAAAGATAATTCTGTAGTTTTGATTAACGGAAGATAATTCTGTAGCCTTGAGTGTCGAAAGCCACGTAGCATTTTGTAACAATAGATAATTCTGTAGTTTTGATTAACATAAGATAGTTCTGTAGTCTTGAGGAAAGACAGACAGCTTTGTAGTCTCAAGTAACGAAAACCTGTTCTGCTGTGTGAATACTGCACGATAGTCAGTGTACGATCCAGCCTGTTCCGGTGTCTCTTGATGCCTGCTGCCCTAAGTGCCTGAGTGAACTTGCCGTCCCCAGGATCCACGTGAGTCTGTGGGTCATTGAATGCTTCACAGTGAGTCCAGTCATACTCATGGCCTGCCGTGGTTTATGGTGGCCACGCCAAGACCCCTTGAGAACGAGGAAGCCAGTTCTCTAGTGTGTGGCTGTAGTATAACGCAGGCTCTCACCTTCTGGGATTATCTCCCGCTTTGTGATGCCTCCCGGACTCACTCTGCCACTTGTAAGCTGCCTAAGCTTAGCACAGAGCACTACTGAGTTCATCTGACTTAACAAAGAGCTCAGCTGGCGTGAGGTACATTAGTACCGAAATGAACTGATTTCACTAGACTTAACATAGTACAAGCAGGCACCTTACGCTGCTAGAGGCTCTGTACCTGTACCACACTACGTACAGGTTATCTACCCCAGCGAGAGCGAGGCCGGTGCGTGGCACTGTGTAAGTGCACACCATATTGTGGGTTGACCAGGGCGTGACCTGCACCCATTTCACCGAACCAGTTTTGTAAAGGTTTGAGGATTGGCGAGGTTGGGTACGAGTGACTGTGATTTTCTCACACTCCCCCTTACCACCCGTAGCTGATATAATGTGCACGCCCCAGTGAGAGTCGGTTTTCCTCTCTGTTGTTAACGTATTGAACCTGTCAGAAGCCAACTTCCAGCATCCTGTTATCTTTAGTGTATTCATTGAAGTTCATGGCTGGTCATGTGGCATGACGTCAGCAGCAGTTACCCTGGCTCGAGGAGTTGGTGGTGGAGGATGTTCCAGGTGTGAGGCGAGGCGCCGCGTCACGTTGCCCAGGGACGGGAGACGCCAGGACCGAGCACATCATGATCCTTGATGGCACGTGTCCTTCCTCATTCAAGCGTCGGGAGGCACATGAGCATTGCGCAGGCAATCTTGTGTTGCTGCTGTGGCCGTCGTACTACCAGAGCACCGGTCGAGGCGTTGCTGTTAATCTGTGTGTGCAGCGTTGGGAAATGTTGGAGGCTGTGTGTGGTTGGAGCCGTCGTAGATTTCCCTGTATTATTTCTTCTCATTGTCATCAACTCGGGTGTTGCTGCTCCCCCAGATTTGCAGGTGGGGTTACCGGCATAAAGCAAATCAGACCTCCCACCCCTTGCGTCTTGCCCATTGGTTTGCACGTTCCTCCTGACGCCGACATAAAAAGACGCGTCGTCGTTGACCAAGGCTAGGATCTTTATAGACGTTGAATGTGTTTGAGGTCCCTGTTTGCCTTATTCCCGATACGATCATCCAAGGTGCAGTACGGCAGCCATGGGTCACTCAGCACGGCCGCCTTCCTGCCAATGCACATCGCCTTCACACCCAGGGTCGGGTGGAGACACTGCTGGCGGACAATAATAACGTAGAAATAAAAGTGCGCGTTGGTAACCGGTGTGGGTGGGCAAGCGAGGAGGGCCGTACGGTATAGGGAGGAGAGGGTGGTAGTGTTGTTGGTTGTGGCGAGAGAGGAAGCAAGTGCTCGTCTCCGTGCAGGTACTGGCTAACATGCACCCTGCCTGCCCACCGGGTTACACCTCCCATTGCTCACCCCAGTGTTTATAATCAACAACACTTGCTCTCGTCAGCCACACGGGAGCCCCATGTTGAGGATCCGTGCACCTCACCGGAGCTGGATGAATTTGCCTATGTTGGGCGGAACTGTTATAGCACATCGTCCGGCACGAGACGCTGCCCTCAGCTGACGTATGTTGTTGATATATCCTTGTGTAGGGGGATGGTTGGACCGGGGGAAGCTCATGTGTAGGGGGATGGTTGGGTTGGAGGGAGCTCATGTCAGTGGCCGCTCTGTAAGTATACCCGCTGTGATCTACAGTGTTCCTGTGGACTTATACCTCTCGAGAATTCATTAGAAACTAACATTTGCTAGTGTCCTCAGCCTGCGGGGATTGCTATCTTAGACTGAACTATGTTCTGCTAACTTACAAACATTGTATTGATTGTTAATGTTATAAGTCACTGAAAGCGTTAATTAGGCGGAATTTCACTCATTGAGCACAAGGGTGCGACGCTTGGGTATGAAGACATGTCCTTTGACTTTACCCGTAAGGGTCAGTTGGTGTGATTTATAGACTGAGGACACAGTTTGACTGGTATATCTCGTAAGATAACATCAGATTTGATAACAGAAGTGTTGTACACATGTATTTCCGGCTCTGATGATTGGTAGGCCCAGATGTCGTAGATGAGTGATTTGCCTGTCAAGTGAGGTCACAGCTGACTTCACTGGTGACCTTCAGCGTTAAGCCTTGGTAAGGCTAGGGAGGGATCGGGTTGGCATCTAGAAGTCGCTTCATATTGGTCGCATAGTGAGAGATTACACTTGAGGTAAGTGGTAGGCCTGTTAGTGTAGTGTCGCACTTGAGAGTGAGGTTTAAGATCTCTGGTAAGCAAAGGGGTCACATATCACTGGTGGGTCACGTAACAGGTCTTAGTTGAGGGCACACCGGGTCACTGATGGGTCTTGTGTCCCGTTGGTTCGTCCACTTCAGGTTAGGGAGGGAGACAACGAGCTTGTCTAATTGGCAGGAGCTGGCGGGGGTTGGTGAGGGATGCGCGAACTTGTCTCAAGTTCCTGGTGGTGTTCGGCCGCAAATAACGCAGTTCCGGCCGCCACAGCTCCGGGCGGCAAAGGCTGCTTCCGATACTTTGTTTAATGAGACTCAGCTGCGTCGAGCAAGACTGGGATACGGCCCCTCGCCCGCAGAAAGACCAGCAAGGCAAGGAAGCAGAGTTTTCATGCGTTGGGAGGGAGGGTCAGTGAGTGTGTCTAGTAAGACCCAAGGGTGGGAGGTGGTGTGGCACTCAGGGCTGCTGTCATCCTCACAGTCAGGTGTGACAAGAGGCGAGTGGCACATACTTGTTAGTTTCCCGTTTTGTTGATATAGATAGATGATAATGGTCTTCCTTTGTGTAAGGTTCATCTACCTCCCTTGTCACGCTAGACCCTACGGATGTGTCGACACTGTCGCTGCATTTGTACGAACTTTCCGCTTTTGAGTGCCGTGGTAAGATGCTTATTATAATCATTATTACCATTTTTGATATTACGAGTGGTAGTCTTGGTAATAGAAGTAGCAATATTATCACATAGAAATTGAAGAAAAACGCAAAAACTAAGCCTGACACTTTTCAATTACATTACAGTTTACAGATTAAGTACATGAATGAATTAATAATGAAATCCTCTTTTGAAATGAAAATGAGGAACAAAAGATCAAATGAGCTGCGGTACACCAGCTGCTGACTGCCTCCTGCAGCGTTAATCTCGCTCGGATTTTGAGCGTGGCGAGGTACGAGGGGGTTCACGGCCACCCACCGTACACGTTATAGGCTTGATCCACGTCTTAATCCCAGGCGAGGGATACATCACAGGGTCTAGTACATCGTTGTGTGGCTGGGGCAGTTTTAACACGATCATCCCATGTGAGGGGCTTTAATAGCAAGGGGATAGTGGCAGGTCCGCTCTGCTGTGGACCCGATGCGTCGTGGGAATGTGCACTGTGCAGAGCCAGAACGTTTTCCTCGCGCTTAGATGCGTCATGACATCTGACTGTGCACTGTCCAGGCCCTTCGTCACAACATTCTGTTTGAGAGTTTGCCTCTGGGACTGATGCGTATCTTGGGACTCGTCTGAAGCAAGAGACCATCACCGGCCACAGCGAGCACACCAGAGAGACGATCAATATTATAGATTCTCGCTATGAGAAATGTACCGGGCCATGACGGTCCTAACGCGAGTGAGGTATGGCACTCGCTGCACGGGCAAGGGCAGCCATATTGTCATCACATTTGGGAATGTGTGGAGAACGTGCGTGGCCTCCGCTAGCAGCCTAAGGGGGCCAGCTTATCGATATGGCCGAAGAAGGGCACATAAATGCACTTTGTCTGGATATGGCGATCCCGCAGAAGGGGTATCAGTCTTGACTGCTCCTCCTTCAGGCACATGTTCACAAAGGTGAACAGTACCATAAGGAATCCGAAGAAGGCGCCAACACCAACAGCACACACCACGACAGTTTTGTTTCTCAGTTGTGTGAACTGCGGTTTCAGTAATCAGTGTGTATGTTCGTGTGGTTAATTCTAAGTTACAAAAGTTGTGTCGTGGTAAAAAAAAACTTGCGTGCAAATACAAGGGCGTTAAGCTTTCTAGTTCAGCTATAGTGGGGTTATGCATATTAGTGTTGCTGTGGTATAATTGTGACTACTAGTTCTCCTGTTGTGAAGTTCTTACTAATTCTCGGATTATGGTTATCCTGCTACCTCTGGTATAATGGAGGTATGACAAGTACTTTTCTTATCGTAGACTAAATACCTACTAGTTTTCATTTAGTTGACTTGAACCTATTAGTTATCCTATTGTGGAGTTCTGCCTTCAAGTTATCCTTTGGTACAGTTAGACAAACTTGTTCTGGTATAATGGAGTTGCACGTAGTAGTTGTCCTGTAGTGGAGCTATACCTACTAGCTCTCCTTCAAATTATTTAGTTCTTCTACAGTGATACTTGCACGCTTGCCCTTGTGGCGCGGAATGACAGGATTAGACGCTTGATGTATGCAGACAAAGGATGTCCGGAGTCTGGTGTGGTGTCGCTATCTTCAGCCCTCACCCATGATAAGCAGTACTTTTAAATCTCGTGAAAGCGCTTGAAGTTCTTTTTTCCCAAATGTCCTCTAAGCTTGCTCGAATGTATGACGTCCATGTTTTATTCAGACGCGCTGGATACGCGTTGATGGTGTGTTTGGTTTCGTATGCTTTGTGTACCTGGTCCATCCTGTGCAACTTGGAGTGAAATTGATGATGTACGACGTTGTGTCAAGTGGTTGAGGGGAAGACCTGCCAGCATGTAACGTGTAAGTGGCTGCCAGGGAGTAGAAAACGATGCGGGGGATTAGAACTTGTCATGTCCTGTGTGGGAAGGTTGCTGACCGACTGACTGCTGTCCTGAGCACCTGCTCCACCGCACCGCTCGCTCACGTCCGTCTGGCCACCCACTGAACCTGCCTCGGGTGATATTTCCCATCGCAACTGTGTTAATCCGTTGAGCCTGACGGTGACACGACTCTTCACCACGATCCTTAATAAGTGACAGGATTGTAAAGGTTGTGCCATCTCGCTCTGAAGGGTTTGTACCGTCGTGGTTAAGGAATTGTTGAGGGTATCACTGTGGGAGGGTTCGACGAACTGGGCAAGTTTTGTCGCGGGTCTGAGGAGGTGAACGTAATGTTCGTATAACACAACCTTGACCTGCATATGCATGTTTACTTAACATTTTGGTCACTGTGACGTCTCCAACCGGCCAGGAAACATAGGTAGGTAGCTGGGTTTGTACATGATAAAGGGAAGAGGGTTTGGAGAGAGGATGGGCTTGCGCTACCTTGAGTTGAGCACTGGGGGTGAGGGGGAATCTTCCGGTGATCCAGGGGGTTGAACAGCTGCCTGGAGACTGCCTGTGGGCGGTGACAGCTCGTGGAGTGAGGCTTGTGGGCAGGATAGACGATGGATGAATACTATGTGTGGCATGGATCGTGGATGAGGAGTGCGAGTGCGATAGAAAAGTGGATCATGGTTGTGGAGGAGGCAGATAGCGAGTGCTGGACGTGGTTTCACGTGAGGCCTGTGGACGGTGTGGTTGGCGGGCATGGGTGGCACAGAAGTATTTACTCCCACTGGACATTTCCTCACATCCACTTTACGCCGCCAACCGCGCCACGATGAATTGTGAGTATGTGCGTGTGCCGCTTAGTGACACATCCCTCATCATGAGGGCTGCTACATGACCCATCCTTCACCATGCTAGTGTTGCATGGTGACAATTTCTCCTCACCAAATAAGTATTGCATGGTGAAACTTCCCTTACTGTTCCAGTGTTACTTGGTGATACCTCGTATAGTCACACTGGAATGAGGAAATGGGTGTAATGTGTGTACACAAGTGTAGGTAAGGTGCAGGTGGATGTACCATAATGGCACGGTACAACTGTGCCTCAGAGATTACTGTGGTCTGCCCGTTCGCCTGAGGGTTGGGGGGATGAGTAAGCGGGGTGTGCTCGTTCTCCCATTCATGGTTTGGCGAGAGGCAGTTATGAATACTTGATGAGTCTCGTGTGGTGGTGTCCTCAGCCCTAGGCCATAACCCACCCATCCTGCGCTCTCTCTCTCTCTCTCTCTCTCTCTCTCTCTCTCTCTCTCTCTCTCTCTCTCTCTCTCTCTCTCTCTCTCTCTCTCTCTCTCTCTCTCAATACGAACATCACCATCCTCTAAACACCCCCGGTTTCACCACTACATACCATTTCTACCTCTACCACTGCGTTTAAACTGGTGCCACTACGCAAACAGACGTGTCTGTGGCCGCGCAAACATCACACATCTCGTCTGCCGCACTGGTGTGTCCAGATGTGCCAGTCTCTGGCTCCTCACTTGTACCTGGAGTGAGGGGGTGCACTAGGCGTCGACACCTACTGTGGGTAGTACGGGGAATGTTTGTGCTGGGTGACTTAACGTGGCACGACAGGTACTGGCTGACGCTAGCTAGTGGCACGTCATACACGGGATGACGCGCACCAGTGACTCCCGACACGTATGCTGGAAGACACGAGTGACACCCGACAGATGTACTGGAACAGACGAGTGAAACTTGACACATGGTGGGGGTGACACATGATGGGTGACGTGGTTGGGGGTGACACGTGTGGGTGACACATGTGGAGATATTAAACTGTGACAGAAGATTGAGGTTGTAAGGGCGGCGGTGGGAACCAAGTACCTAGCTAGCCATGTAGCCAGCGATACGAACAGTAAGATGACATAGCTGTATAGGAACTGCCTCAGGCGACCGGTGGGCAGTCCCTCTGGGAATAAGCTAATTACTTAACCCGGAGAATATTCATGAGTGAAACTGGAGGTGTCTATTATGAAGGCCTCGGTTCAGGTCGGTTCCCTGAGGCTCAGCGCTGAGCTACTCTTATGACTCCTTTGTTTTAGGTTGGTTGTGGATGTTAGCGGTGGTGTACAGTGGCGGGTGGGACGTGTGGACCGTGGTTGGTGGACAGAAGTCGAGGTGCTGTTGTATCCCGGCGGGTGTTGGCTCGGACGGTGGGTTCTTGCGAAGGTGGTGATTCAGTATGGTAGGTGGGCTATCCCTCGTACACCTCCAGACTGGCCCCGCCAGTAATGAGTCAGTAAGCTTGACATCGAACCCTCCTCTCACACCACCTCCAGGTGTGTCCCTCATGATGAGTTAGTATGGTAGACGTCCCAGCCTTCTCACACCTCCAGGCGTGACCCTCATGATGAGTTAGTATGGTAGACGTCCCAGCCTTCGCACGCCAGACGTGTCACTCATGATGAGTTAGTATGGTTGACTCCCCAGCCCTCACACACATCTGTACCTGACCCTGGTAACTGCTGTTCTGTCTCGGTTAACGTGTTATGCGGTTGCGGTGGCCTTGGGTTGAGCCGGCGACGTTGAGGAAGTGACAATTGAGGACATCATATTTTCCCCAGGTTCGCGCACAAGTAGCCTCGGGAAACGTCTCGTGGCTTCCTTGTTGTCTGAAGTGAGAGGACCTCTTTGCCGCCATTAGTTTGGTGCACATGCCTTAACTCGTGTGTTAAGGTCGTGCGTCAAATATTAGCTTTGGAAGAAAATGAGATCTTGATGATGCTGGGCTGGCTGACTGCTGGGGAAGAATCAGCTGTCGGGCCCCAGGCCGTGTGGGAAGATGTGGCTCTTCTCCCAGGGAGTTGTCACCACCAGGTCCTCAGGTTCTGCCGGCAGTCACCGGCATGTTCTCGTGCTCTGCCAGGGATCTCAAGTGCCCCTGCTCTGCCAGGGATCACAAGTGCCCCTGCTCTGCCAGGGATCACAAGTGCCCCTGCTCTGCCAGGGATCACAAGTGCCCCTGCTCTGCCAGGGATCACAAGTGCCCCTGCTCTGCCAGGGATCACAAGTGCCCCTGCTCTGCCAGGGATCACAAGTGCCCCTGCTCTGCCAGGGATCACAAGTGCCCCTGCTCTGCCAGGGATCACAAGTGCCCCTGCTCTGCCAGGGATCACAAGTGCCCCTGCTCTGCCAGGGATCACAAGTGCCCCTGCTCTGCCAGGGATCACAAGTGTCCCTGCTCTGCCAGGGATCTCCAATAGGGTTCCATGCTCTGATAACGATCCCCAGCATAAGTCCCTGTGCCCTGCTGACGGTCACGAGCACGAGCGAGAGCGGCTTACAACACTTCTTTGAGAATGAGTTTGTCTAAAAAGGTCAGAGGTCGTGTTTCAGTCCCGCGTGCTGTAAGCCGACGTTCAAAGGGGCGAGAGTGAACTCTGCCTTTCATTTACCTGGCAGCTCACATCATTAGGACGAGGACTGTGGGTGAGGACCTCGAGAGGATCGTATCCTCCTAGTGTAGTGGGTGAGCCTTGTGTGGGCCTGGTCGTCTCTGCCGTGGGTGTGAGTCTGCTCCGAGCGGAGGGCCGTGATGAGTTTTTGTTGCGTCTTGTAGTAGCGAGGCGTCGCGTCGCGTCGCGTCGGGGAGGCACAGACGACCCTCACACTGGCACTGGTGCCGGCCTGTGTTGTCTGCCGCGTCTTGTACACTATCACCTCGCGCTGCGACGCCCATCTTCTACCACCCCACGCCCACGCGCCTCACTCCACGCGGCCGTAAACGCACTCCACAAGGCAACCTTCATGTCACCAGTCTTGATAATCAGACGCCCTCCCACACGCCCTTATGAACACATTGCACACGCTCGCTGCTTTCCACACTACCTTGGACACTTTTATAGTCTCACGCTACACACACACACACACACACACACACACACACACACACACACACACACACACACACACACACACACACACACACACATCTCGCTGAACTTGTCCACCGTCTCAGATTAACGCCACAGCTCACACGGTTGTTTGGCAATAAACTGATGACATACCTCCGTCACAGAGAGACACCCCACTCCACCTAGGACCGCCGTCCTTCATCACAATAGATTTGTTCCGATCACAGCTCTTAAAGATGGCTATAAGAGCAGTTCTGCACCTACCCTTGTGTACGTCGTAAATATCCCTTGAGCAAGTTCATAGCTATGCAAGTGAACAGCTCAGTTTCCTGTTAGTCACGCTACATGGTATGTCATTTACTGTATTACTGTATCTAGTCTTCACGTAATGTTCAGTCAAGTGCATAATGTATACACCGTGCTGTAAGTAAATACTCCATAAGCATCCCTGTATATCTGCCGCCCTGTCTATCTAGATGTACCACACACACACACACACACACACACACGCGCACACACACACACACACACACACACACACACACACACACACACACACACACACACACACACACGCACACACACACACGCTTATTCCAAGTGTGGAAATATCCAGCTCACCCTGATCTTAACTTAGCTCTTTTATGATCAGCTAACTACTAGCGATCATGATCTTCCAGTCCTGTAATACCTTTAATACCCCAACCTTGTATTTTCATCCGAATAACTGAGTAAATCCAGAAAACCGTTATTTATACATTTTATTACACACACACACACACCATGGCCACTCGCCACCCCCCGAGCACGCCCTCAGACAGACTCACTCATAAAACAACGCTCAACGCGCTCTCACGACCTCACATTTAGCTATCCTCGGTGTTCGTCCTTTGGGTAACTGAATGGCACACTGTTTCCTTCTTTGGTCTTGTTCATCGTGGGGTTGGCTGTCCGAGCCAGCCTGTACCACACACGCCATCCACGCGCCCTCCCTCATACATCCCACATTTAACTCTCCTCCACCCATAACGTCTCCATCGTACAGGTGGAAGGTATATCACATCTACAACCCACCACCTTTCTGCAACGGCCCTGTCCTTAGGTCGTAGACGAATCGAGCTCTGTGGCACAGGATTCCTCTGGCGATAATGATGCATCTCGCTGTGTGTAGGATTACCGTAGTATCTGCGGCTCAGCCGACACAAGACGTACGACTTGTATAGACTTACGTACCCGCACGAGATGTTCCACTCCACTGGAAGTGACGCGGCTAATTAATTTCTCGTGTAACGTCGCCGGACTCATTAACCCGCGAGTGCGACACTCGACCCTCATCCATTACAGGCCAGCGGCAGGGTTGATTTAGTTACTCATGAGCTGTGGATCTTGCAGGGCCACGAGATCTTTGATGGGTAATGAGACACCCGAGGTTTACTCATGAGCTGTGGATCTTGCAGGGCCACGAGATCTTTGATGGGTAATGAGACACCCGAGGTTTACAACCAGGGTCGTTGTGGTTGACTTGAGGAGACAGTAGGGTCGGCGGAGCGTCTGAGGCGACCCAGGCCATCCTGGATCATCAGGATGGTGTAATGAGGAGTGTGAGGTTGCAGTGTACAGGGTAGCTAGGATCATTCGTTGAGAATTGTGTCATTTACTTAATGTGAGAATAAAGAGCAACACCAACATGCCCTCCACTCGGGCAGTAAGAGAGAACTAAGAACCTTTTATGGATGGTGATGGTCGGAATAACGGGATATATTCCGTGGTATTATGTCGGGAGTCAAACTCAGTGCGTTAGATAACATAGAGCCTCTTAACCACTACGCTCTCGTGAAACAGCTGTCATTGACGTCGTTATAAACGTAAGACAGTTTCTCGAAAGATGTGACTTAGAGAGTTTTGTTATGATCCAAGGAATATGAAATATCGTGGTAGGTTATAGGCTTTTACCACAGACTGCTTGAAGGTGGGGGCAGACTGTGGACGGGGCGGGCGGGAGCTTGGTGCCAGCGTGCCGTTTGTCAGCTAACCCTGGGCTGTTGTCAAGAGATCTCACAGCAAAAACTGGGTAGGGTGTGTGTGTGTGTGGGTTGTGTGTGTTTGTGTGGAGATGGTGTGGATGTGGGGTGTGTGTGTAGTTGGTGTGGGCTGAAGGGCGTGTGGCGGGCTGTTGGAGTGAGGATGCATATGTAATTAGTCGTTGTCCCTCTGTCTTGCATGTGTACGTCCCGTGTTTTTCTGTGTGCCAGGACAAGCGTGTCGCGAGGCACGGTATAGTGTAGGCGTGTGTGCAGCGAGCGTGGGGAGGCAGGCCAGCCTAGGATAATATCAACTCCGCCCCACGTGTATACAAAACGTGAACACGGCACAAGCTTAGTAGGTCGCTGCTGCTTCCTCGTGCCATCACTGTCACAACCTGTTCTCTACTGTCCCTTGCGCTCGCCCTTTGCCCTTACCTCGTGTCCTTTGCCATTCTCCGCCAGCCTTCATAAAGGTGAGAAGTCCCAAGCTTAGCTCCACTCAGGCTGGACGTCAGTCGCTTCAGTCTTCTCCCAGAGTGTTGTGCAAACTGTAGTGGTTCTGGTCCCACGCTTCCCTTGCTCTCTCTCTTTCTGTGGGTTGCAATCTGTTTAGAACTTTTTCGTCGTTAGAGATGGTATACGGGGAGCTATGTCCAAATTGATGGCGAGGAATTCTCAGCCGAGTCCGGAAGGTGGTAGAGGAGATCCAGCAGTGGAGTAGTGTAAAAAAAAAAGAGGAGTGCCCAGTATGGAGTTTTGGAAAAGGTCAAGAAGGGAAGGATCGTGGAAGTCATCATCATTATCAGTCTGATATCTAATCTGCATAGTACGTCCGCCGCTCGAGAGGTCAACAACATGGCTGGGTTTATCGTAAGAAATGATCATAATAACACTGAGCCCTGGGTCGTCGTGTCCTCCTGTAAGGCGATGGTTTTGTTTATGGTCGGGGTAAACGTAAGGTATAGTTTAAGGAAGTTTCGTGGGTCGTCGTGGGCTGAGGTTACAGGTAACGCTTTCCCAAGACACTGTGTGGAAGAATAGACGGTGCCGGTTTTGATTGTTAGACAGAAACACAGCAGGAGACTGACCCCGCTCTGTGATTGTGTTACCTCAGTGGTGGTGTGCCAGGCGTGGACGTTGAGGACGACGGTGAATGTGTGGCGTTGTAAGGAAGCGTGGAGGATGAGGTGAATGCAAGGTTGGCAGGCGAGGTCGAAGGTGAGGTTGGGCCCAGTGGTGCATGAGAGGTCGGATGAAAGAGAGAGAGAGAGAGAGAGAGAGAGAGAGAGAGAGAGAGAGAGAGAGAGAGAGAGAGAGAGAGAGAGAGAGAATATGGAGGTGCAACTGAGGCAAATATGTAAGTTAGTTTCGAGGGTGAAGACGAGGCCCAGAGTTCATTGAAACGTACCTGACAGGAAATGTATGTGGCTCACATGGTGCGTTATGTACGACACTTGTAACTGGTGTAAGTGGTATGCTTGAGTGATGTGTGTGTGACACTCCTTATTGGTATGTGTAACACTACTTGTTAGTATGTGTATCTGCTTGTTAGTATATGTAACACTACCTGTTTGTATATGGAACACTTCTTGTCAGTATGTGTAACACTTGTCAGTGTGTGTAACACTGCTTGTCAGTATGTGTAACACTACTTGTTAGTATGTGTAACACTGCTTGTTTGTATGTGTAACACTGCTTGTTAGTATGTATAACACCGCTTTTTTGTATGTGCAGCACTGCTTGTCAGTATGTTTAACACTAGTTGTTATTTCATATGTGTAACACTAGTTCGTAAGTATGTGTTCATCTGTGATGGACGATGGGTGCGTGACTGGCGGCAGCACCAGCTACCACATGCCCAGCCCCGGGGCTCTCCTACCACCTTCCTGTGCTGATGACGTGTTGCTCTGTGTCACGTGCTGCTGACGTGTTGCTCTGTGTCAAGTGCTGCTGATGTGTTGCTGTCTCTGCACCACGTGCTGCCACGTGCTGCTGTTTGGTCATCACATACTGTCATGTGCTGCTGTCTGTGTACCACATACTGTCACATGCTGTTCGTCTGTGCACCACATACTGTCACGTGCTGTTCGTCTGTGCACCACATACTGTCACGTGCTGTTCGTCTGTGCACCACATTCATCACATCTCTCGTCCTGATTATGTTGTCTGTATTTAAGTGCCGTGCTGGGGCAGGGTTGGCCTCGGTCGCGGGGAGTGATGATGTTGCTGGTGTCGTCATGGGTTTTAGGATACTCCAACACCCCCTCTCCCCCTCACACACACACACACACACACACACACACACACACACACACACACGAGTCTGGTTGTCGACCGGAAGGGAACGGCCTCTGCCTCCTAAGAGTCCACGACACCGTCATCATGTGTCATCCACTCTGCCCCCCGCGCACGGGTATACACAACTCGGACCCACTGAAACTTACAGATCTCGAGTCTCTGTTGATAACGAAGCCTATGTGTTGAGCCCCAGGACCTATTACCCTCTTGCTTCTCCCCCCCCCCAGTTAACAGTCAAGATGGATACCCACAGGTTTATGTCCGGCCACCTGGAGGTGAACTGTTCGCAGGGTCAGCCCTTTCCTGGACAGTGCTAGGAGCACGCACTCACCAGCCCTGGTGTGGTGATGCTTCTCTGGGAGGAGGTATATTACACACACACACACACACACACACACACACATACATACACACACACACACCTGGCTTTTGAGGGTCAGAGTTCACGGTTACCAATTGACTTGTTATCCACAGTGTTATGCGTTTTACTGAGCCTTGAACGCGTCAGTATGGTGGCAGGAGAAGCCGCTACCTTACGCAGGTGAACAGTTAAGAGCACAGGTTAACCATATGAGATATTACTCATCTTCACTCCTCCATTTACCCATCAGACTTGAAGACTCGTTACTCATATTCAGTGGACACAACATTCTGCTGAATATATAGGTTCTCCTGTAGACCAGAGTTTTGGATGCGACACGTGTCCATCTCCAAGAACAGTTTCCTCCATAACCACATGAACATTTCATTTATATTTCTGCTAAGCCGAGGCGGGTAGGATGTATGGAGTGCCTTCATGTATCAGGTCCGTGTATGGGTAATGGTTACCTCGCCTGAGTTACTGCATTACGTGCTTGTAAAATGGTCGGTTGATGTACCTTGAGTGCCACTATAGGCAAAAAGTAGAGTTATCTGCATTTTTGAAAACTCTTAGTCAATATGTACGATGAGAATTGGGTGGTAGAAACTCACTGTATATGTAAGTCGGTATAGATATGTTAAGCGAGTACAACCGGACGCATTATTTCCTTGTTGTACATGAATATATGTATATATGTAAACGAAGGACAGCCTCCTCCGTCAGCGCAGGCTGGTAGAGCCATGACCAGAGAGACATCTGGTGTTTTGTATGTTCTCTGGTGTGTGTGTGTGTGTGTATAGTACTACTGCAGGAGTAAGGTTGATCTCGTCCTACACTCTCGTCTGATCGACACCATCACTGTCCAGTGTGTTTGTATACAGTGCTGCGAGACGAGCATAGACACCGTCAGGTGCAGAAGTGGGAGCCATGCTCAGGGAGGGTCACCAGTGGACCGGCGTTGGATGCAAGTGGCCACAAGTACAGTTCTTGGTGCCAGCTGAGTTTGTTATGACCAATTACGGCAGGAGTCGGCCGGCCGGCTGGAGCTGTGTAGAGCGCGTTGTATGATGGCCTGGCTCGCTCGCTCATCTTGTTTTGCCAGGGCTGACCAGGAGACGGTGAGGACCTGAGGTGTCCTCATGTTAGTTAGGTTTGTCCTTACTTAGTACTTATTTGTATGTTTTATTGTATAGGGTTGGGTTAAACGAGTCATGGTTACCATGGCAACAAGTACATATGTCAAGCAAGTCAGTGTGGTGTTGTGGTGGAGGTTTGCGAGCTGCGGTGAGGGGGGTCTGTGTGTGGTGGTTGTGTGTGTGGTCATGGCGGTGGCCGCGCACATGTGGTGGTGGTTGCCTGTGGTTGTGGTGGTGGCCTACAGGTGTTGTTGGACTCTGTGGCTGGGATAATGGAGTGGATGGCTGTGGTGAGGTTGTGTGTGTGTGTGTGGTTGTAGTGGTGAGGTTGTTGGAGAAGGTGGCGGGTACGACTATATGGGTGTGCGTGGGTATGTGAAGGTGGTTGTTCCAGGCTGCAGTAATGGTACGTGTCTGTGTTAAGGGCACGTGTGGTGGTGGCGTGAGAGGCGAGGCAGTGGTGGTGGTGGTGGTGGTATAGCGTGCGTTTCTGTCGTTAGGGTGTGCGTGTGTGGTGCTAGCACGGGCCATTATGGCGGTGGCGTGTGTTGTTCTTTAATTTGGTTGGAAATGATTTCTTAAGAATCGTATAAAGGAACTTTGGTGTCAGCATTTAGGGCAGCGCAGAAGATGCCAATTGTGGTCGGGGATGATGTGGTGGCTGTCAGGACGTGTTTGGCCGTCGCGTCGCTGTGATGTGCGTCGTGTTATGCTGGCGGGTGTGGTGGCTCGGGCGTGTGTGTGTGTGTGTGTGTGTTGGTGGTGGTCCCTTGTGAGGCAGTGTCGAGGGTGGTGGTCACATGTAATTACCTAATTGAACGGTACTTGGAGGGTTCCTACACTCGTGGGGCCCCATGGCTTGAACTTTCTCTCCTGTTTTTTAAAATTCTGTATACTGTCTACATCCACAGTATCAACACTGGGTTAATTCCATCCATTAGCTGTTCATGTACTTTAAAAGTGCGTCTTTACTTCGTGTGTAGCAAGTTACTTGCTAAAATTTCATGTTAGCCCTCTAGTTACCCTATCTTTGCTGCATCTTAGGAGTAAATGTTTACTGTTGACGTCGTCAGACTTGTTTGAAAATCAAGGCTGTGGTAAGTCATCCCTTGCTTTTCTCTCTTCTATATTGGGAGAAATTCATGGCCGCTGACTTTCACTGTAACTCAGCTCTCTTAATTCTGCTACCAACTTTGTTGCCCTCCTTCGGCCCTTCTGTATTATTATTATTATTATTATTATTTTGTGTGTGCTTTTAAGTCTGGTGACCAAACTTAATAATTATTTTCTAATTTAGGCCTAATGTAGGACCTCAGCGGCTTACTGTATAGGTTCTTGAAAGCATTTCTGATATTTGCCAGCAGCTAGTTTCTCTCCCTTGGTGTTCTCCTAACAAGGGGTTCTGTCGACAGGTTCGAGACAAGTTACACACACACACACACACACACACACACACACACACACACACACACACACACACACAAACTAGCTTATTTCGTGCTAGATGATATTCATATCGAGACCTTCTTTCATGGTGTCCCATCCTCGTTACATCGCATTTACTAGGGTTGAATGTGTCAGTGAAGGTTGTGCAGGTCCCCGTGTGTGTAAGTTGATGCCATCCTCCTCAGTTATCTTCCCTCATTACCATCGTATCATCCTCAAACATGATCGGGTAGGAGTCCAGTCCTTCTGGCTCGCGATGGACGTAGATCGAGAACAACGTTGGTCGTGGGACTGAATCCTCGGTACGCTGCTGGTGACCTTAACCCACTTCGAGAAGGGTCCTCAGACCTGGGGTCCTTTGTTCCCCTTCAGCAGAGATGATGATAGGTCCATCCGGGGAGTCTGTCCCTTATTCCTGCCTGAAAATCCAGCTTCTTTATCATTCTTGTATGTGGTCGCGTCAGATGCTCTCTGGAACGAAAAGTCACTTTCTTGTGGAATTCGAACAGGTTCTCGGTACACACGACCTCCTTTCCCTGAATCCATGTTTGTCTCCACGTAGGTAGTGTCTTGCTTACAGTAGTCATCGTTTTGCTTCCCGATGATCATTTCTAGTGTATTGCACAACATACACTCTAGACAGACCGGTGTGTGGTTGAACGCAACTTCCTGGTACCCCTTCTTAAAGACAGGGATGACATTCGCCCTCCTCCACATACGTGGACATGTGTGGAAGTGGTGGTGGTGGTGGGTGGCGGCGGCGTGTGTGGTTTGTGGTGGCAGCGTGGGTGTGGTTCCCACGGTGGCTGGGCGATGTGTCAGCAGGAGTCGGTGGTGGTATGAGCTCTACCCTGGCGGCTGCTAGCTGGTGAGGCCGGCAGGAATGGGTGAGGTTACTCCAGCAGCGGCACCTGATGTCATGGCGGCAGGATGCTGATGCTCACTGTAAAGACAGACGTGGTGGTGACGTCATGAATGTATAACGTTAGTGATGATGTCATGAGTGGCTACGTAGGGCGTCCTGATTAGATAACACGTTGGTGATGATGTCACGATATAGATACACAAAGGATGTCACTTCAATCCCGTGTTTGTGTACACAGATGTGGTAGTGATGTTGTGAGTGGATAAACATGCGTGATGGTGACGCCAGATGTTGCCTGCGAGTAACACGTGTAAGGAAAGTGTTAAATCCTCGTCATATAGAATTGATGTTGTGAAGCCTCACCCTGACATGGGTCTATCTCGATTGCTGTTGTGTTTTTTTCAGGGGATCAGAGTGTGTTAGAGTTTGATTCTGAGAATGAGGGACTTAAAACGACGGTTGATATACTCAGCATGGAAGTGTTGGATGAGGTTGTCATGTTACAGAGGGTGATGGTGGCATCACAGATGGACGAACGTGGATGATAGTTTACTCCTGAGTGTCTGGACTGATAGTGTGGCACAGTGAGCAGATAAGACAGGGTTACCGATGACGATGGGAATGGATATACCGTGTCGTTATCGTCACAAGTGGACACGCGCAGAGGGTGTGTGTGTGTGTGTGTGTGTGTGTGTGTGTGTGTGTGTGTACACATCCCCCAGCATCAACACGCATGTTGAACGTCTCTTATTTAGACTTTTAGTCACCAAACTTCGACATCATCTGGCTCGAGATATGTCTCCCAGTAACCACCAGTCTTTCCTAACTCAGGTTTCTCATAGCCATGATCTGGAGTATATTTCCAGCCGACCCACCTCGTATTCTGGACCGTCAGGACTACCTTCCCCGACATTCTGGACTTGCCTTTCCACTGTGGAGCTCCACATATCGTCCCCAGGTGACCCACCTGACCACATCCTTGTCAAGTTCCCTCTTCTCACCGTCCTTCCTCCCGCTAGCCTCTACTCCAGTATTAGCACTTGGTGAACCTTGACTGGACGAACCTGGGAAAATTATATGTTGATTTTCTTGAGTAAGATTACTTACTCTCCTTGAGCTATGATGCTGTCTGTGCGTAGCTTACAGACGGGGGTCAATGCTGTGGGAATGAAGGTACATATATCCCTTCTTCCTGTAAGACTGTCTCTTCCAGTCCATGGCTCGACGGCTCATGTTCCGAGGCCATTCAGGCTAGAGACTTGAAGAACTCTCCTTCCTGCTACTCGCACTCAACTCTCATCCCATCGATCCTTCAGTGAAAGGAAGTGTGATAACATTTCCTACTGACAGATCAGCTCTTCGGTCCTCTCTTCTGTAATCATTGCTTTGAATGAATGGGAACAACTCCCAGCACCCCTGACACATTTTCGTGCTGTCTGTAAGGCATTTCTCTCCCTGGACATAAACCCGGACTCCTCCACAGGATTTCCCCGAGACTTAGACAGGATTTCCCTATTGGAAAGACTCGACTAAGTATAACGCCTCTACAACCCACTTTCTCTCTGATTGCGTTTCCTAAAACTCCTCACATCTTTCCCGTCTTAATTGCTGGCGCTGTTCTTTGACCACTCAACGCATCATTGGTATCAGCGTAACACAGTCCGTCTCGGAAACGCCACATGGCACGGATATCTCCATTTTCCTCTCAGACTGCGAGTCCTGTACAGATGATGAATATTATTCCTTTATGAACAGTTGCCACGATTGCCCACCGGATTGATCGCCCTTGTGTAGAAGACTCCTGCTGTCAGATTTTAGATCTCCCTTCACACTACACAGGATCTTTGTCTACAGTAATCCGACTTTTTAAACTCAATCTGAATACTGAATATGACCCACCTGCCCTGCTCCACAGTGCTACTGCCTCTCTTTCCCGTTTCTGTTGGACATTGGTTTAGCTTGCGAGAGCTGGCTGCTTGTGTGCCCCATCCGTTAGCTAGACCACATACTCGACAAGCTACTGGGTTACAAGGCTCCTGTGTGGCCGTTGGCAACTCACGGTTTTGGGCCGTTGTAATATCAGCTTTCCTAACGTGGCTGAGCTTTGAAACTCTTTTACTTTTTCTATGTTTTTCCTACCACTTATGACCTGCTGCTTGTGAAAAGAGAGGTCTTCCACGTCTCACAAACCTTCCAGCCCTCATTCTCCTTACTCGTTTATCTGTTTGGCCTTTTTTTGAATATTTCACTGAGGGGTTGACTTTATGGGAACTTAAGTCCGTGACTCGGGCGTTCAGAATGAAAGATGTATGTGTGTGTATGTTGGTAAGTGTGCGACGGAGACAGAGACACACACACAGGGGTCAGTATTGGAGGGAGACCACGTCATGCTGCGTGTGCCGCGCGATCCCTAGTGCAGCAGTACTTCCGTTCCCCTGTGTCACCACTGGTAGTGTGGGGCCTCGAGTGCCGGTGGATGTGGGTATATAGAGTCACGGGTGAGGAGACACCCACCTGCATCCTCAGCCGTGGACGTGAGTGTTCCCTGATCGTCAGGAGAAGACGGCTCGAGCGAGTGGCGTGAAGTCAACGTGCCTGTGACCCGCCTAAAGTTTTGGTGGAGCGGCTGTATCTTGACCGGGTGGCCTCCATCGCTATAGATCTCAGCCAGAATTTTCAGTCCGTCATTTCCCTCAAGCGCTGCAGGTGTTGGTAGACCCTGTAGTGTAGTAAGATGGGATTTAGCTGGAGGAAAACACACACACACATACACACACACACAAGGGACAGCTTGAGTGTGAACCTCTCTCCCCGTAATACACAAATGTTCGCTACAGACACACACACACACACAGTGCGTCGAGGGTATGTAGATAAGGTACTAAAAATACATGTCCGGCAAATCACCCGCACGGTTCAATGTCTTCATCACACATCTTTCCTCTCTACAGCTATCACGTGTTTCTCCATTAATTTCTCTGTCCATCCCCCCCCCCCCACACACACACACACACACACACACATGCTACTGAATGAAAAACAACAAAGTTGTGAACTGCAGGCGGAGGTTGACAAAAAAAAAGATTGCCTGAGAGAGTTAACCTTTCAGCAAAGCATTACTGCATGTTTCTCTTCTTTTGCAACTCGGACACGTTTTCTTTTTCCTTAGCAGAATGTTGCAACTGTTTTCTTGCACTGCTCTTATGATCATAAAAATTTCTTCTGGGAAACCAGTAATAGGGATACCAAGGGCTCTAGGTGGATTGTTGCGGTCGGTCCACTTCATGTGCCTTCAAGTAGACTTTCCTTCCTGGAAGTGTTACCCTGAAGGGCTTTGCCTGTGTTGTGTAGGGCCAACTCTCTCCTCAGTACACCCTGCCATTTTCCACTTGCACCGGTCGAGACATACCAGACTCGCTACCCATAATCATCGCTGGATATCAATTTTTTTTTTCCAAAAGACTCCACCAGGTCTGGTCAGAGCTGACGTTTATTATTCTCTCTTGGTTGTGTATGGTTGTATGTGGCTCCCTCTGTACCGCGTGTGCGTCAAGGTTTAGTGTTCCTAAGTCGGTAGAGGCAAGTCACGAGGGAAAGTAAGTGCAGGAGAGTTAAGGATGGTGGGAGTGTGTGGGCGACATTCGTGGCCGAGAGCCGCTGCTTCCACGGCCAGGCTTCCTTTCCGGCGTAGCAGTGCTCTCTCTCTCTCTCTCTCTCTCTCTCTCTCTCTCTCTCTCTCTCTCTCTCTCTCTCTCTCTCTCTCTCTCTCTCTCTCTCTCTCTCTCTCTCTCGTTCGTCTGACCTATGACACATAGCTGCGTGTGAACCTCAGGTCACCGGGTGATCCCTTAAGTATATCGCAATCTCGTTGCTCAGACAGAGCCAGTACCTCTTCGCCGGCTGTTGGTTGGTCGAGTTGGCGAATGCTGTATCTCATGATAGACGGTATTGTGTAAATGCCAGTGACACGGAAGGCTGATGGTGCAGCTGCGTCGGGCACAGTGTTGGTAGGGGTGTATACGGTGGTGGAGACAGTGGAAGTGAGAGGCGAGTGACCTGTGATGTAGTCAGCAACACCTGCTGGCAGTGGTAGACCTCGAGACGGGTATTTTCGTGGGACGGCAAGGCAGGGGCAGGTAACAGGAATGGAGGAGGGACGGGGGAACTGGCCTGCAACAGACAGAGAAGGTGGAGACGGAGGCATAGAACACACAATGGATGGAGGGCGTTGAGGCTTGGCTGCTGCGACAGATGGAGGGTACGCACGACAGATTCGCTTGGGGGGGGGGGGGGGGCATGACAGGTGGAAGGCACGCAAGACAGATTGAAGAGGTGGAGGCATGGCAGGTGCAACAGACGGAGAGCACGCAAGACAGATTGAGGCGGTGGAGGCATGGCAGGTGCAACAGACGGAGAGCACGCAAGACAGATTGAGGCGGTGGAGGCATGGCAGGTATGATAGGTGGAACGCACTGACGACAAATTCAGGAGGTGGAAGCATGACAGGTGCGACAGATGGAGAGGAGCATTTACGACAAAATTAAGGGGTGCGACAGTTGGAAAGCACGAAAGGTGGAAGGTGGAAGGCACGTAAGACAGATTGAAGAGGTGGAGGCATGGCAGGTGCAACAGACGGAGAGCACGCAAGACAGATTGAGGCGGTGGAGGCATGGCAGGTATGATAGGTGGAACGCACTGACGACAAATTCAGGAGGTGGAAGCATGACAGGTGCGACAGATGGAGAGGAGCATTTACGACAAAATTAAGGGGTGCGACAGTTGGAAAGCACGAAAGACAGATTGAGGAAGTGGAAGTATGGCAGATGCGACAGACGGAGAGCACCTGCGACAGACTGGAAGAGGTTGAGGCATGGCAGGTGCGACAGTTGGAGAGCACGTAAGACAGATGGATGAGGTTGGGGCATGGCAGGTGCGACAGTTGCAGAGCACGTAAGACAGATGGATGAGGTTGGGGCATGGCAGGTGCGACAGGATTGGGACACCGGCCACACACAACACTCGTGCAGTAGCTTCATGCAGCAGCACACGTCATCATGTTCGGGCAGTCTTCATTGAATTATAAATCAGGTGGTATGGGTGATCTTCAACATTCTAGACCCGCAGACTTCCAACCTTACGTCTCATATCATGAATGTCCTTGGATCACCCCCCCCCCCCCCCTTCTTAATACAAACAGGTATTGCTCGGTGAGAGGTGTAATTTTTTTCTGCCTGTGTTGTGAGTTTGGTGAACTTCTGGTGGTGTGAGTGATGAGGACAGGTGTAGGGTCAGCTGTGGTGTCAGCAGCAGGTGTGTGTGGTGCAGGTACAGCAGGAACCTGCCGTTGTTTCCTGGCCTTCCGGCTTCCGCTGACCCCACTCCTGGAAGGTCGCCTCCTGCCTTGTCTCCCGGAGCATGGCGATGAGGAGGGGATAGTGCACCCGCTGAGAGAGAGAGAGAGAGAGAGAGAGAGAGAGAGAGAGAGAGAGAGAGAGAGAGAGAGAGAGAGAGGGGAGGGGGTAGCATTGTATGTGTAACATCCTCGTCAGGTCACCATACACCTGCACAGGTCACACCACACTCCAACACTGGATCCACAGGTCACTTTACGCTGGTCACACCACACAGCCTAACTGGCTGCACAGGTCGCACCACACCACATTACTGGTCCACACTGGGTAGTGATCCATGTTGTGGGTGAGGGCCCAGCCCGAGCCACCCACCTCACCACACATGCAGGTTCCGCACTGGTACATCACGGCCGCCGCTACGCTCTGCCACCCTCACCTGCCTGCCTGCTTACTTCCTTCGTCCAGTCTTCCTCACCTTCCTTTCTACCTCGCCCGTCTGCTTACCTCATCCATCCCCACCTATTTCGCATGTTTGCTTACCTTACCTTCCTACCTGCTTCACCCATCTGCTTACGTCTCCTACCTGTCTGCCTGCCTCGCCTACCTGCTTCACCCATCCCCATTCTGCTGATCCAATCCTCCTACCTGCTTCCACTGTTTGCTTGCTTCCCTTTCCTGCCTTCCTAACTTGTTTGCTTACTTAACCTTCGTGCCTTTCTCGCTTGTCCGTTTACCTCATCCTCCTGCCTTGCCTAACTATCTGCTTGCCCCATCTGCCAGTATGCTTCACCTGTTTGCTTACTTCGTCTTCCTGCTTTTCTCACTTGGCTTCTTCGTTCCTTTTCCCCTCGTGTCTCACGTTTCTGCTTACTTCACCATCTTGCCACCCTCTTTTCCCCACAGTAACTGATGTTACTGGGTGTGTGTAATTCTAGTCAGCTTGAAGTTCTTTTGTAATTACCTGTTTGTACAGTACGAGGTGGGAGTTCTACACTCGTGGAGCACCAACTCTTGGAACATACGCGACCCTCGTGAGGCTTCTTAAACATTTGCACAGCGATCACATTCGCAGTGTCATTACTTAGTCTTTTCCAAACATCCATCGTCTTTGCGTTACAACGGTACTTCCTCTCATTCTCGCTAACAGGGTCTTTGCTCAGCTTCATGTCATGGCTTCTGGTCACTCTGTCATTGCACCTCATGAAGAAGTGTTTGATGGCGACGTCGTCCAACTGATTTAGTAACCTGAAGACTGTAGTCAGGTCACCCCTCTGTCTCATCCTCCACTGAGGGGCAAGTTTGTAGCCTTTAGCCTCACTTTGTAGCTCAGTTTATTGGATTTTCAATTAAATCTTTTATACTTCTGTAGGTGCGTTGACTTGTACTGAGAAGAGGAATCCAATTTTGGTCGAGTATATGTTATGAACAGTTTATCAAATATTTTCTCAAACATATTCTAAGATGCAGTTGTAATATTTACTTGCAAACAGTCCACATTCGTAACAGTTCTCCTCACTTGGAGCTCTGGTGACTGACAGGCAAAATGATGGCCTCCAACTTTATTTCATATACAAGTTCCTGCAGTTTGTTTCAGGCTTGATGGTACTCGCACCAAGACCTTCTTTCACTGTCCCATCTTCATTACTTTGCACACCCTCTGATTAAATTTCATCAACAGCTTAAAAGACCAGCTTCGGAGTTCGTCTCTGTGCCCATGCAAGCCGAAGCAATCGTATTGTTCTTTAGTTCTCTGATAACCTTGGCATCATCTGCCCATATGTTCAGGTAAGAGTCTAGTATATACCAAGAAGAGCAGTGGTCACAATGTTGAGCACTACGGTACGCCACTGGTGACCCACATCTTCATTTCGAAAATGCTCCTTTAAGCTGTGTCCTGCGTTCCTTTCTACTGTGGCTATCATTCATCCAGCGAGAGGGTCTACCCGTTTTATTTCTGCTTGTAGATGTAGCTCTAAGTGAACCTCCAATGTGGTACAGTGTTAAAGGCTTTCTGATAGTCCACAAGTACACAGTTTATCGCTTCATGTCTTCCACGGAAAACGGAGTTCACCATGTCATGGAAGTTGAAGAGTCATGTAATGCAAGACATTATTGCCCAGAATCCATGTTGTTTCCTGGTTTGGTACTTTCTCCTTTGCTGTTATTCATCCGTTTTCTTTCTGATTATTGTTTACAACGTATTACAGACCATACTTGGTAGATAGACTGGTCTGTAGTTCAGCGCAATTTCTCGATCACCTTTCTTAAATATAGACACGACATTTACCCTCATCACACTTTTGAAATTACGCTTTCCTCTTGTGACCAGTTGAACAATATTTCGTGCGTCTTACACACACACACACACACACACACACACACACACACACCTAAACCAAGTACCTGTTTATCGACCAGCCGTGAGGGGAGGATGAACATTTGTGTAGGGTTCCATCTCTTGAACATCACCATTATACAGCTTTTTAAACTTCCGTGTGCTGTCCTCGTTTACTTGTTCATCACATTAGTTTATTCCAGCGATCCACTACTCTTTGCTTCGATGTCATGCTGTGGGCCTCTGGTTGCTCTGTCTTTGCCTCTTCCGAGGAACGGTTCACTGTTAACACCAACCTGGTTTGAAAACTTTGAGGTTGTGATCAGGTGTCACCCATTAAGCCTTTTCTCATCCATGATGTAGCGTCTCCAACCTCTCACCGTAACTGAGCTTTCTCAGTTCTGGTATCGCGTTCTGTTGCCTCTTCCGGACCTTCTCTTGTTGTTTCTTTGCGCTTCTCTGAGTGTGGTGGTCCAACATGGGCGTTATTTGTGTCTGTCATCACTTAAGAAGACGCGCGATGAATTGTTAGAGAGAGAGAGAGAGAGAGAGAGAGAGAGAGAGAGAGAGAGAGAGAGAGAGAGAGAGAGTGCGTTTGAGTGCGTGTGGTTTTCATAAAAAAAAAGAGGCGGTTGTTGCGACCCCCTTCAATACGAGACCCTCGCTGAAGTTAATGTCAGTGTTCTTTGTCGTGAATTTCTAGTCATTTGCCTAATGTCTGTCTTTTGGCTTGATGTACATAGCAACCGAGTCCAGCGTCAGGTTTCTAAGGAATATTGTACTACTTTACTGGCCCAACCCATTTTTCGTGACACACACACACACACACACACACACACACGCTTGTAAAAGTAATTCTACCTAACTAAAGTCGATGTAACCCCTTGTGCATGACGGTACAGCCTTTGAAAGGTGAGATATAGCCTTTCTACGCACGACGATACGATCCTTGAGCGCGATGTTGCAGCCCTTGAGCGCGATGTTGCAGCCCTTGAGCTCGATGTTGCAGCCCTTGAGCACGGTGGTGCGATCCTTGAACACGATGTTACAAGCCTTGAACTCGGCGGTACGACCCTTGGGTATGATGGTCAAAGGTCAGGCCATCATATCCAAGGGTCCTACTGTACTGTTCAAAAGGTTCAAGTGTATAACGTAGTGTGGTTGTGGGTCGCGACGGAGGGTCGTGTTGTCTTGTGGCAGGATGGGGACGGGAGGGTTGTGTTGGTTCCTGGTGAGGTGGTAGTAGGTGGGGACGGGGGGTTGTGTTGGTTCCTGGTGAGGTGGTAGTAGGTGGGGACGGGAGGGTTGTGTTGGTTCCTGGTGAGGTGGTTGTAGGTGGGGACGGGAGGGTTGTGTTGGTTCCTGGTGAGGTGGTAGTAGGTGGGGACGGGGGGGTTGTGTTGGTTCCTGGTGAGGTGGTAGTAGGTGGAGACGGGAGGGTTGTGTTGGTTCCTGGTGAGATGGTAGTAGTTGGAGACGGATGGTATGTGTTGGTTCCTGGTAAGGCGTTAGTAGGTGGAGACGGGTGGTTGTGTTCGTTCTTGGTATGGTGATGGTGGTGGGTTTGACGGGTGGTGGTGGTGGCTTAGACGGGTGGTGGTGGTGGGTTAGATGGGTGGTGGTGATTTTTGCTCCCGTTGGGGAAGAGGTGGGCGAGAATGGGTGGTGGTGGGTGGGACGGTTAGTGGTGATGGCTCGTGGTAGGCTGAGGGTAGACGGGGACGGATGGTGGTGGGTGGGCCAGGTGTAACCGCCTCCTGATGCAGCCTTGAGGGAGCGTGGACTACCCCAGCAGGAGACAGTGGTGCCGACCCCGATTCGCCTTGACCCGCCCCACACCGCTCGGGGTTCTTCCTTCTCCTCCAGCTGCTGCACGCAGCCCTTGCCTTGTTGCACCCATGCCCGCTGTTCCTACTCTTGTATACACCCCATGATTTTCCTGCTGGTGTGTCTTCTGCTGTGGTGTTGTCATTACCTGCTCGTCTGTTGTACTTTCATCTGCTCCTAGTGTTGATGTAGCCCGTCCTTCTGTATGTGTACGTCTTGCCCCTGTATGTTGCTGGTACTTTAAACACTGGTGCCCTCTCCCCCTGCCTTCCTGCTGCTGAGGTCTTCTCTCAGCTGTACATCACCTGTCACTGCTGTGATGTATCGTCGTTGGTGTGGCGTGGCCCGTGAAGCGTGGCTAAAAGTTGACATAAGTGTCTGCCTCGTCTGTCCTCTGCTGTGGTCAGGAACAGCCTCAGCTGTTGGGGGGAGTCATGTCTGACCTTCCCTGTGGTACAATCCGACCTGGGCCTGACACCTTGCGTGTCAGTCAGTGACGGTGTCAGCAAGAGCATCAGCGCCTTTTGTGGCAGAGTGTGGTCAGGGGATGACAGGGGAACATTAGTTCTTAGCAGTATGTGGCAGGTGATCACCGCGTGTCACTAGACACAGCCAGCTGCACACACACTCCTCCTACCGCAGCCTCAGGTTGCCAGGACCTCGTGATGTCACCCGTGGTGTGCCACAGTCAGGGTCTCCGCCACTCAGCCGTCACCACACTGAGGCGTCCCAGCATCTTCCACTCTCTCCTGCCCACCTGAAATATGTTACTCCACCGACCCTTACGTCTGAATGAATGAATGTCCCCTCATCTCTCTCCCTTTGTTTGCCTGCATGTCACTGTTTACAGATGTATATTTAGTATATTGTGTGTGTATGTGTGGTTCCATATGTGTGATAACCTACATATTTGTACTGGACGGGGAGGGAGTTCTGCGCTCATGGAGCCTTATCTGGCGAACCTTCAGAGTTACACAACTTTTAAAACTTGCAAAGGTTGTCTGCATATGTTATTTCGCCATTCAGTTTATTTCATTCATCCACCATTCTGTAACCATAAAAGTACTCCTTTACATCTTTCCTAAAAACAAGTTTCTTACGTGTGTGTGTGTGTGTGTGTGTGTGTGTGTGTGTGTGTCAGCTTCCGGTGGAGGCTGTGGTGAAAGGATGGGCCCGTCACCCCGCGACCCCCGGCCGCCCTTCAGTCCCACCTTTAGGAACGGCAGCCTCACACCTGTGAGTCACTCTGGAGCAGCAGTGGAGGCCGCTTCCTGCACCACTATCCTCACCGGTCCTCTTTTACTCCTACTGGCTGTCACCTACGGCCACCTCCCTCCTCCCAGTCACCCCTGGCACCTCTGGTCATCCTACCTCCCTGGCACTACCGGTCACCCAGTTCTTACGTCACCTTCGTGCACCCGGCCTGGGTCCTCATGGCTCTGGGGTTGTCGTACGGCAGCAGGACGGGTGAGCGACGCGTCTCCCAACATGTGTACGCCCACCGGAATGTAAAAGAATCGGCCGATTTTTTTTCTTTCTTTTCACGAGAATTGATTTGTAGGATATAGCTGGTGACCTCACCTCTAATTTTCCTATCAAAAGAAGGAAACATTATATCCAGTCAGATAGCAACACACATTTCGTCCTCATATTGCATAGCTTTCCAAAAAAGTCAACAAATTTCAAGAGGTGAAAGGTAATACTGCCAGTGTTAGCTGGTCAGTGGTCAGGGTAAAGTGCAGATGACAGAATCTGCTGGTCTTCGTTATGGTCAGGGTAGCACCACTGTTGGCGCTCGTCCGCTCGCAGTCAGTGGTAGTACTGGTCTGTGCGACGGTTGACAGGTGCGGTCAGTGGCAGTACTGGTCTGTGCGACGGTTGACAGGTGCGCTCGGTGGTAGTACTGGTCTGTGCGACGGTTGACAGGTGCCGTCAGTGGTAGTACTGGTCTGTGCGACGGTTGACAGGTGCCGTCAGTGGTAGTACTGGTCTGTGCGACGGTTGACAGGTGCGGTCAGTGGTAGAACTGGTCCGTGCGACGGTTGACAGGTATGGTCACTGGTCGTTTTGGAGGGTTTGCGTGTTGACAGGTGCGACCATTGGTAGTGTTGACAGGTGGGCCAGTGTTGTGGGCCGAGCCGGCTGGTAGGGACATACGGATCAGGGAGAGGAGGCAGCGGGGACCTGAAACCTGGCGTCGGCCAGGGTGATTAATGTATTTCACCTGTGTTACCATCGTCTGTCATACCCGCCTGTGTTGCCATCCACCACTGTACCCTGCCACCTCACCCACCTGTGTTGCCATCATGTGTATCCTTCCACCACACCTACCTGTGTTGCCATCGTCCGCTGTATCCTGCCACCACACCTTCATGTGTTGCCATCGTCCGCTGTATCCTGCCACCTCACCTGCATGTGTTGCTTGCCATCCCCACATAGGAGAAATACCACATGTGCAAGATTTCTCCTGGGTGTGTGTTGTGACCTCGCACTCGTACCGGGAAAATTAAGGCACGGCTGGACTGGTAATCCCCACCTGTACTGTGGCAAGCGGGGTTAATATAAACACTAGATTCCACGGGAGCTGCCGGGACCACTATGTAGTCTCTGCTGGTGTTACTACAGTGTCGCGGATCTGACAGTTCACAGCAACGCATAACGCCAGTCGTGTTGCCAAACTATTCTAATAGAAGCATGTGGCTTGAGGTGATTACGTGGCAGGTGAGGCGCCGTCCCATGTTGTATGGGTATCAAGAAGCCACACTCCGCTCTGTATAGCCAGCAGTGGACACACCACCTGCCTCTACACATCCTCATCTCAACTTCCTGTTGTTCAGTACTCTCTCTCTCTCTCTCTCTCTCTCTCTCTCTCTCTCTCTCTCTCTCTCTCTCTCTCTCTCTCTCTCTCTCTCTCTCAGTACCGTAAAATTCAAATGGTCATTGTGTAAAGCCATTCATGTTACAGGTTTTTCTCTCGCGTTGATTCCATCGCCAGGCGAGCGTGGCAGTTGAGATCCGATTAGACTTGAAGTACCTGGCATGTTCAGTGGTATACCATTTACCCGAAGGTGGGGTTGTAGGGCATGGTGGCTGGCATCTCCCTCCAGTACCCTCCTGTACCCTAGGAAGCCGTTCATAAGCTTGTCTCAAGTCTTGACAAGCGCACATATTTATCAACATTTTCTCTCAGCGATATGCAGGAGGGAAGGGTCCGCGAGGCAGTGTACACAGTACTTTTTGTACACGTATGACCGTGATTATTGTGAACTGTCCGGTCGTGTGTTGGTGCTAATGTTCACCACGCACTAGTGCCTCGCTCCATCATGCATATATCTGTCATCAAGCCATCGATTTATCCGTCTGAGTCTGTCTATCATTCGGTCTACCAAATAATTACCTCGTGAACCATTCTTGCTATACATTAGTGAAGCAAAGATGACCTGACGGTTTTGAAAGCTGCGGACGAGGCTACCTTGTGTACTGCCGTGGTGGTGTCTTGCTGTAAGGGGAGTGTACTGGAACGCTACCCCGGCCGTATGGCCAGTTGGATGAAGAGGTAATTGTTCAGCCACACGAGAAGGTTTGGATGATGGGGTTTAACGAGCAGATGACAGTCTGGTTGATGGTCATGGTTGGAGACTGGCAGTGAGTATGCTGGAGGTTTGGAGTGAGTTATGTTGAAGGCTCAGAGTGAGCGTGGTGGAAGTGGTTAGTGAGTGTTGGAAGTTAGAAGTGAGTGTGGCGGATGTAGGGAGTGAAAGTGTTTGAAGATGGTAGTGAGTGAACGTAATGTTGGGGGTTAGGAGTGGGTGAATGTGTTGGAGGTTGGTAGTTGGAGTGTTAGTGATGGTGGAGGACCGTCTGGTGGTGGTCAGCTGTGGCCAGGCTAGGCTCCAGGTTACGGTGATAAAGCCTAGGGTGGAATGTGCCGTATATGGCCGGCTGGGGTCACCTTGAGGCCTGTACGCTGCTCCTGTCACGCCACCACAGCCGCAACCTCTGCCGCAGACGGTCCCGTGTGGCAGGTGGGGATGCCTGGCCGTTCCTGTCACGCCGTAACCTCGGTCTCTACCACAGACCGTGTGACAGGTGGGGAGGTCTGGTTGTTCTTGTCTCGCCGCAGACGGTCCCGTGAAGTAGGTGGGCACTCGCTGTCCACTCCTATGTCGCCGCAGTCTCTGCCGTAGACGGCCCTGTGTGATATAGGTGGGGACGCCTGTCGTGCCGTAGCTGTAGTCTCAGCCATAGACAGAGTCCTATGTAATAGATGGGGCTTCTTGGTCGCTCTTGTCGCACCGCAGCCGCAGTCCGTGCTGCAGGCGTCCCCATATTGCAGATGGGGACGCATACTGGTGTGGTACACTCGGGCCTGTGCCGCACCTTGCACTGACTTGCGGTGAACTGGTTCGACCAGCTAAGTGGCTTCTTGTAGGTCAGGAGGCCTGGTGGGTGCCACGCTCTCCTCCTCCCTGCTGGAGCAAGTTGAGGGAAAGACGTTGGTCGGGAAGGATGGTAGCTCAGTGCAGTGAGTTGTAAGGGCGAGTGTTTGGTATAGCGAAAGGGAGAGATAGTGGTAAGGGAGGGAGTGAACCGTAACCTACCCACCCACCCACCCTCCTCCCTACTTGTTAAGTGTCAAGGTGGGGGTGTCCGCAGTTCCGGTGAGGTGAGTGTGGTAGGTTCGTCTTGCGTTGGTTAACCACAGACATGATTCACCCTGAGGCCAGAGCACCAACAGCAGCAGGAAAGTTAGACACACGAAGGACGGTTGATACTGAAAAGACAGTTCGTGACGTCAGGCGTACAGGGAGTATGAGGACGGAGAGAGTAATGGTTGATGAGGGAAGGGAGAGGAGGACCCTTCGTGGCGTGCCGGAGGAGACAAAGGGACAGGTGGTGGTGAAGGATGTGGTGCAGGAGGACACTATCACAGAAGAGGGCGCCTCGGGAGGGGAAAAAAAAATCCAGGTGCTCGTCAAGGCTTCAGCAAGGCCTGATGCCGTGGGTGACTTCCTCGTGAGCATCCTCCACATGTGGCAGGAGTCGCTGGTTATGATCCTCCCCGTGCCAGTGCTGAGTCCCTCTCCTCCACATACCTGCACAGGATAATTGTATGTCTTGATCCGCATGTGTGAGGCTCAGGCATTTTTCCGCTATACCATATTTGCAACACACTCGGACGTGTGGTACGACACGAGGTACAGCTTTTCTAGCCGTCTTGTCTTGCCACATTTTCACATCCCTACTTAGCTCTCCACTCTCCCTTCCCCACTCCCAAGATTCCAGGCCACTCCCTTCCTCTCCTCTCGCTGTCAGACCCACCCTCGCGGCTGTGGGTCTGCGTGTCGTACGAGGTGATGTGCTGGTGAGCTGCCCCTGGCCGGCATGTCCTGCTGGCCTGCCGTTCCTTGTGGGTTATTGTTGACTCAGGGTGAGATCGGTGCGCGCTCAGTGCCTTCCCTCGAGTCAGTCAACACTAGCCTGTGTAAACTGCTCTACTCCTTTAATGCCAGTTCCGCCACGGAGAACAACAGATATAATTGAACTCGGCCATGACGTGCGATGGACTGCGGTGGATCCTTGAACCCTAAACATTAAACTCGGCCATTTGCTGTTCCTATGAAGGTGACGTTTACGTGTGTGTGTGTGTGTGTGTGTGTGTGTTGTTCCTCACTCCAGCCTGACAACTGTTGTCACCCCCTTGCCAGGTGTGGTCCCAATATTCTGACCTACTTGTCGTGGCCCTGTCCTGGTGACCTCGGCACTGTCCGTTGTGCTCACCTACCGTAAGTGTCTCGCAAAGTCCTGGCGCAGCTGTAGTGTCCCAGCTGAAGCCGTGACTCAGATTGGGTGAAATCGTTGAAGGATCACGGTAAGGTGACCCCCAAGTGTTGACCGAGGTGTAGAGACCTTGATGTGTTGTCCTAGTTGTGTTAGCCCTATATGCTACCCCAAAGTAGTGACCAGGATGTGGTGTCCCGAAGGTTGTGACTAGATTGTGGTGTCCGTAAGGTTGTGACCATGTTGTGCTGTCCGCAAGGCTGTGACCAGGTGTTGTGTACCCATAGTTGTGGTCGTGTGTGGTGTATCCAGACGTTATAACCAGGTTTGGTGTTTCCACAGTTGTGACCCTAGTGTGATGTCCCCATCGTGGATCATGTGTGGTGTCTCCGGTGTTGTCACCTGTGTGGTGTCCCCAAAGTTGAGACCATAGGTCTGGTGTGGTGGTCCGAGTTGTGACGAGGTGTGGTAACCCTGTTGTGATGACCCAGTTATGGCGGTTGCACTCCAGGCTGGGTCAAGAGCACGGAAGGAAGGAAGGAAGGAAGGAAGCTTGCCTTCATTGGGGATTTCTGTGAAAGAATTTTAGGGTTAAGTTCCTTTTTTGTATAGAGAGGAAGAGTAGGGTGTGCTTGTCGGAGGAGTTTACGGGCGATGCATTACAGGATATGGAAGTGTAAAGGAATTTTTTATGTGTCGGCATTTCCGTATGTGTGAATGTATAAATATCTATTTTTACTTGTATTTTTGTTAGTTGGTGGATATGTGGATGGATATTAGTAATGTATATGATTATTGTTTGTGTGTTACGGGGAGAGAGTTTGACGCTCGTGTTGCCCCGCCCGTGTGTGTGTGTGTTTGTGTACATGTGTGTGGTGTGCTGTGCTGTATCGGGTCCACTGCTGGTGGGTATGGCTACTGTCCCTACTTTCACCGTGTCCTTCACCACTGGGATCACCCCCGTTGCTCCGCTGCAGTAGGTGCTGTGCCACGACGGTCGCTGTTGCTGTTGTCACTGCTAGTGTTATCGTACTGCTGTTGCTGTACGATTTATGATTGCTGTTTAAAGTGCTGGTCGTCTTGGGTCGTCCGAGATGGTGGTTCCTGTCACCCCACGCCATGGCGACCCCCTCCCCCCCCCCTTCCGAACTTAACCCATTGAGCACGACGACTGTACGACTTTGGGTATGATGGCCTGGTCTTTGACCTGATCCTTGAAGGTCAGGTCCAAGGTCACACCATCGTACCGGAGGGTCGTCCAGTGGTCCTCAAAGGCCTAAAGTGGTATCGCACTGCACTGGGGTCACTTGGGGTGATAATGACCCTTGCACCGGCCATCGTTCATGACAGACACACATGCACACACACACACTCGAGATGGGACCCCACCCTCAAGTTAATAAGTCCCGCCTCGTACCGTAAAGTGGATAATTCACTATATTCTGTCACGTCTATTTTCTCCATGTACTTTTAATGGAGTTATCGTGCACGCATGACATTAGCAAGAACTGTGTGTGTGTGTGTGTGTGTGTGTGTGTGTGAGGAAGGTGGAGGGAGGGAGTGTGGCAGACCCACAGACTAACACAAATGGATGGCAAAGGAGGAGGGAGGCGCTGTTAGAATTAATTGTCGTCTGTTTTATATGGAGGTTGTGTCCAAGCCTGCGAAGGACTTGTGTTGGCCCGGCCGGGTGATTGTGGTCAGTATGGTAATGTTATGACTTGGAGGGACGGACTGTGGTACCACCTAGTATGGTTATGGTGTATGGTGGCGGGGTCTGGTATGGTAGAGTCTCTTGACATGATCGATGTCAACACAGTCACCCAGGAAGGTACACACATCCCCTGGCCGCAGGTGTCTGCTGGCCACACTACCAGGTACCGAGTGTGGCAAACGTTGGTACAGGTCACAGCACACAGTGTAGGCCGGGAACACGTTACTGGCCCACCACATTAAGAGTGGATCAAGGATCAGCCTTGCTCCCTGGTGCAGCTGCATTCGACTTTACTGTCCCTCGTTGTAGTGTGTTCTACTTTCTTCCCCACCTTTCCTCTTCCCGAACTTTACATTACCCTAAATTTTAGTCCTCAATTTTACACCACATCGTCTTAACTCTCTCTTTCTTTCAGGTTAAATTGGCTCAGCTTTCGTATCTTCTCTCAGGTGTACTATCTCCCAGTTTCACGATATGTAAGCAAATTTAGTGGTCATGTCTTAATTGCGTTTTTAGAAAACATGTTTGTTTGTTCAGTGTTTACCTGTTTATTTTCGCCTAGGTCGTCTTACCTTGACACAGTGAACTCTTGCTGCTATAAACCTGGCTTGTGTCCACGTACCCGAGAGAAACTGACAGGTAGTAAACATCTACGTAGACTGTGAACTCAGACGCGATTCTTAACAGTACAAAATGCAGGCAGATGCGGTACATCCACAGCGGTCAGATCTCCGTGTTCCTTCATGAGCGTGTTGAGGAGCTATCTGGTGGGGGAGGAGGAGCTTCACCTGTGAAGGGTAAATGTCGCGGGTGTTACAGCTGCTCTTGTCCAGCACGGAGTAGGGGAGAGAGAGAGAGAGAGAGAGAGAGAGAGAGAGAGAGAGAGAGAGAGAGAGAGAGAGAGATTAGACAATGGATGTTTGAGGGAAAAATGGAGCAGATGAGATGCGTGTGAGAGAAGTATCATAACAGGGAAGAGGGAAAAAGTTTGGTGTTGTAAGGGAAGTGGAGATGGCAGGAGGCTCGGCTAGGACACACAATGACCTTGGGAATAATTAAGACCGAGTTAGCAAGGTAGCAGTCGACCTTGACAACTGTTGAACTCTGCCGCATATGGGCCGGTGACTGCGGCCCCCTCGAGGCAGCGTTCCAGACCTGGCCCACACCAGACGCTTCCTGGCAAGAGTGGCCTGGTCCTGCCTGTGGGTCACATCCTCCCAGCAACAGTGTGAGGGGCCCCTGCCGTGCGGGATACCACCCACCCGATAGAACTACCTCGCTCCTGCTGAGGGGAAGCCAGAGCCCCGGCAGGTCCAGCGATCGCCAGGCATGACAATCGTGTCTTTCGAGTTGACAGATTTTAGTCTGGTACTTAGAGTATGAAAATCCTTAAATTTCAGTACGTGAATGTTTTAAGTATTCGAAGCGTAAATGAAATATGTATCAGTGTTTTGAGAAGTGAGGGAGTGAGCAATTACGGCCCGGCCTTGATGATGTGGACTCTTGACCGTGATTGAAGCGTCCAACGTAAAAAGAAGTTAACCAGATATGTGATAATGGGAGCTGAAGGTGGTAAAGTGATCCCCGGCCCCGCGAAGTGCTCTGATGTGGTCAGACTTCAGCCTTGCTGTTGACCCTATTGATGAGGGACGAGGTTCAGTATGCAACTGTGGATGGGACGTCAGTGAGGGAGATTGCGTTGAGAGGGACAGGTGCTGTGGGGTAGGATGGGAACGTGGCGCTGAGGATGAGTGGCGTATAATGATAGTGGGAGGAGGCGGCGGGGAGATGGATGATGGCGGTGTGAGGTGTTAGGTGGCTGAGGAGGTGGGTGTGCTGTGAGGAGGAGGAGGATTAGTGGCTTGGGTAAAGTAGGGTCGGGTGTGCTTGCGTAGGACAACGTTTAGTGCCTCTAACCTTCACAGCCAGGGTATGCGCCCCACGACCCTCACCCTGGCCTTAGGCGTTTAACACCCCCCCCGCCCATGACCTCTGCCATGGACCCGCCTCACCGTCGACCGTGGTAACCTTTCCCATGACCTCTGTCTCAGCCCTGTTGGCACCCTGTCCGCTGGCTACCCTCTCAATGGCCTATACCCGGGTGTTGTGGTATCTTACCCCCTGGTCAGCCGTGACCCCTACCTTGGCCTTACTTGTGCTAACAAACAACCTGGCTTAAGACCAGGCCCTCACCTGGGATGCCTGGTGGCCGTGGTAGGGGACAGCCTCCGAAATCAGCCTAAGTTTCACATGCCGGGAGCCCATCTTATGACCTCTGTGTAGGGTCGTTTGGCACTGGGCGTACTGACATCTTGCCCTTGAACTCCCCCCCCCCAACCCAATTGGCACCTTGAATTCCGGTCAAACCCCCCCTCCCCTCCCCTTCCCTGGGCCCCTACCGTGACCTTATTGGCACTGGTCACATGGGCCGGTACGCTATACTACACCTGCCCTACTCTCTCTGACTTTCATTGTTCTATACTTTATATCCAAGCGTCACCCCCTCAGATTTCAGGGCCTCCCCCTTAGTGGTAAAGTGCAGTGTGTATGCGTACTGTTTGTGTGTTACGGGGAGACTTTTAACATTCCTGTTGCCCCGTCTCTTAACCTTTATATATATATATATATATATATATATATATATATATATATATATATATATATATATATATATATATATATATGTATACCATGTCTTTACGCGTATGTGTGTACACACACACACTCGCACCAACCTAACATATTCATATTTCAAATTTGTATTCTTAAGAGGAAAGGAAAGCGATGCTTATATTTCTCCGGGGAAGTGACAGGACTGTCCGATGGTTTATCAGAGACCTGACACGGAAGTGGACGCGGGATGCATTTAAATGAAACAGGTTATATACCCACCGGAACTTACCTCGTTATGGTCGGGTCAAGCCTGACCATTCTCCGTATGTAACTGTGTCATGGTTATTTTCATAGCTTGTAGAGCAAGGCGGTGACACCCATCAGCCCTTGGCAATGATGATGACAATGAGTGTTTGAGGTCTGTTGTTTCATCTCAGCCTGAAGTTGTCAGTAAGTTGAGAGCAGCTTCAAAGTTGTCAGTAAGTTGAACAAGCTGGCGGGCGTCAACCAGACTTTCTGGTGGTTCTGAAGCCTCGAGTGCAGCGACTTCGTAGATGACACAACCCCCATCGAGTACGACGACATGACTTCCTCGAGTACGACGACTTCACCGCTGGAGTACGACGGGTTAATCACCTCGGGAGGACGACGGCGGCACTTTTGAGTACAGTGACAGAAATCATTTCACTGTGGCTGGGGTCGTCTTCGTACTTGAAAGGGGGTTCAAGTTCACGTATTCTCGAGGTTAAGTCGTGGTACTCAAGAAGGGTTTAAACTGGTGCTTAGAACCCCGTGATTGTGGCGCTACCACACACTCGGGATGTGGTGGAATTCCGTCATCACGTTGGATGTGTATTGCACGCCCCAGCTGATCGTGCGTGTGTTCTCGAACACCTCAGTGATACGCGAATAAAAGTATCTTACAGTAGGTCTACTGATATGTTCATACCACACAGAATTTTTCCTTTGTTTTTGACGTTTTCTCTTTGATTCAGGATGAGCTGTGGCGACCTGATTGCTCACAGGGTCGATAGTATACCGTCACTTAGACGTAATTCAGAGTGTTCTAGAAAGATGAAATCGTTTAACCACAAACTTGAAGACTTCCTGGTGCGTCGTATATTACGCCCTCCTGAACCGGTTTCCTCTTTACGAGTAAGAAAAAAAAAGAAAGAAAAAAACTTGCTTTGTCATATGTTTTCCATGCATGCACCGCCATCTTGATGACGATTTCAGATCTGGTGGAAGTGTGTCAGAAACTGAGGGGGAGTGAATATCTACACAGTATATACAGTGAAGTTGTTGGGGGACAGTGTGACGTAATGCTTCCGCTTGATTCGGTGAGGGGTGAGGGATGGTGGCGACCTTCTTCAAAATGCGCCGCGCCATCTTCCGACGTGACGACGTACTTCCACCAGATTCCGGGTGTGTGTGTGTGTGTGGGTCGTAGGAGCGACCCTGGTTGTAAACTGATGATGAAACTTGTGCTTCCCGCCTGGCCCCGACTTCCGCTCCAAGGGCTTGTGTTTTCCTCCTTAGGTCTCAAGTCGCGGTGTATAACGTCTGGCAAGACTCCCCGGTGGTTTTCAGGGTCGTCATCAATGGATAGTTTTGAGTTAACTTTATTTTTTCCACGGATACCCTCACCAAGAGCTCACTCGACATGATGGTAAACAGAGCAGGAACGAGAGAGCGCGGGAAAAAACAAGCGTGCCAGGTGTTGCCATCATGATGCTGTTGCCTGTCTGTGGTCACCAAAATATTAGGTTTGGCGAGCCCGGCAAACCGGTGCGTGGTGAGGAGTAGCCACGAGATCAGTTATCTCTGAATATGCAATGCCCTGAGCCCCGTCCTCAGTTACCTGGCCGTGGATCGAATGCTCCGGCTCCCTGACGTGACACACTCCCGAGTGCCGACGATACAGAGATCGTCTTACGGATATGTGTCAGGACGTCGACATGTTTCGGTATTTCTCACTTTACGTCATTATGTAAAATGTTTTACAGAAGTGAAGTTCGATTACGTTTTTGTATGGTTTCGAAGGACCACGGGAAGTACAACAGTTACGGTAACGGTTTTAAGTGTTCGTGACGTGGGATTATAGCCGCAGTCCCGCGGGAGGAGGCAGGTCCTCTGCACAAAGCGGCCGGGTACGTAATCCCTCCTGAGTCTAACTTGAGCCCATCCCTTAGCAATGAGCGTAGATATACCTCTGGGCGGCCTTGTTAGCCATATCAACATGAAGATACTCCAGGGCCCCGTGCTGTACACCGTGCTACTACATCCCTAGCATGATTGTTTATGCGAGGGTTTGTTTGTAAACAGGAAACTGAAGTTGGGATGTGATGGCCAGACCTTAGTTTTTTTTTTTTTTTCACTTAGCTGTTCCGACCCACATGAGTTGCACCAAGAATGTTCGCTGGGTCGAAACCCGCCTCTGAGGTGCAGCATGATCATGAGACTTTGTTGACACATTTGTCGTGTTACATGTATAGAAAAAAATTCCATCGAGACTCACAACCGTAGGTAAGATGTGTGGCGCTTCGTCAGAGCCATAGTGAACTTGTTACCAGCTGGAGAATTTGTGTGTAGATCTCCTCTGATGAGGGTCGGTTCCGTCCTACGTATGGCGACCGGAGGCTGACGGCTCCTCCGTGCACCCCGACCACTGTTGCTGCTACTGCGCCCTGCCCAGCCCAACCCTAATTGCGTACGGAGCAGGGGACCCTGGTCACCTAGGTAGGGAACGTGGCCCTTGTCCGGGAGACCGTCCCATCGTCGCCACGTTTTTCTAGCCTGACCTTGGCTTGCCTTATACCATCTTGTGGGTTAGTGCCCGGCTAGTGGGTTAGCGCAGGCCCTCCCGCTGGCCAGGGGCCTCCTGCTTGCAGTCAGGTAGGGTTAAGTTGCGTGTGTGTGTCACTACTGATGCCGTCGTGTTAGTGTGTGCTGGCGAACGTCAACTCTGTGTGGTATGTTGTTCAGGAAATTTAAAGTGGGTCTGTTTTATTTAACTGCTTTAATCTTAGCGGTGTTGTGTTTCATAATGCGGCGTCATCCCTCCCTCCCCCAGGGCTGCAGGTCCCCGGGGAGGAGCGCCTCGCGGGGCGGGTCTCGGCTTTCAGAAGTGTTGTTATCGCGGGCGTGGTATTAGCACCGGGAAAATCATATTATATCTGGCAACCGGTTCCCTGTTCAGGGCTCCCCCTGCAGTCACCACCCTTTGCCCCTCTCTCTCTTTCTCACCCTTTCTTCCTGCCTGCCTCTACCCCTCTCCCTTTTTCTGCCTCTTCCACTCTTATCCTCCTCCTGTCTCGCCTCTCTCTCTCTCTCTCTCTCTCTCTCTCTCTCTCTCTCTCTCTCTCTCTCTCTCTCTCTCTCTCTCTCTCCTTGGCAGATCATCCTTGTTCCTCTCTTCCTCCCCTCCCCTCCTTTCCGTTTCCTTTGTCTCCCCTTTTTGCTGTCCCTCCTTCCTTTTGGCCCACCTTCTCCCTCCTTCCTCCCTCCGTCCAAGCCCCTACCACTCAGGCCACGGTCGCGGGACCCTACCCTACCCTACCCTGCCATGCCCTATCCTCCGCCTCTTTATGTTCACCACAAGATGCACAGTTATGGAGCACATACTGCACCACTTGAGCACCATCATTATGACCTCTGGGTATGGTTGTCTGGCCTCTGACATGATCCCTCAGGCTCGGGTCAAAGGCCTCCCCATCCTACCCAAGGGTCGTGGCATTAAGGGTGAAATTCATTAGCGTTAATGTGTACCAAGTGAATATAACTAACGGTATGAATGAAAGAACTACAGTATGTTTTTTAAAAAATGGTCGGCAGTGATGGGGGAGTCGTTATTTTTGGCGATGGTGCCTTTTCGGCGTTGCTTACGTTCCCTGACGTCACTTCTTGTGGGTTAGATTTGGGAGGGGGGGGGAGGGGGTTGGGTCCTTCCTGGTTTGGTTAGGTCAGGTCAGGTTGATTGCTGCGTCTGTTTACTCCAAACACTTTCCCTAGACTTGAAATTCGCGACGGGTCTGGACTCTGCCTCGACCTAGGTGGACCTGGTGACGATCAAGTGGATCTCCTCGCTAGTGGTGTCTGGACGAACCTTAGTATTTGCAAAAATGAATAAAATAATAGAAAAACTCCGTAGATCCTGTGATGAAAGGGAAATAAAGGGGAGGGAGGGGAATATAACTTTAGCGGCAGCATAATATTTGAACAACTGCGGCCGACTTGTCTTCGAGATAACCACTGTCTACATTGAAAACTGTGTACATAGTAAGCCCGAGGTGACAAGGACACGCCTCTGTAGTAATGAGAGATTAAACTCGGTGAATGATAGATCGTTTGTTACGTTATATATAATACATGTGAGGCTTGGGTATGGAGAGATGATTGCATAAGTCACAGCCCGGCTGGGTTACCCGTGAGGGAGGGGTGGCTGGTGGGTGCCCTTATCTTCATGGGTCAGGCTAGTGTACAGTCAGGCTTTTAACCCTTGTCGTTGACCTACTCTCTCTCTCTCTCTCTCTCTCTCTCTCTCTCTCTCTCTCTCTCTCTCTCTCTCTCTCTCTCTCTCTCTCTCTCAGTTATTCCCCCTACCCCTACAATATCACCACCCTTCCCAAGTCATGTATTATTCATACGTTTAATGTTTATTTTGTTATCCTCATCTCTAGCAACTTCATATTCCGGAAATTAACTTTTTTCTTCTCGCTAACGAAAATACCTTAAACCCCGGCATAGTTTTCTGTCGTTTTGACACTTTTGTTTTCATATTCTGTTTCGATACAGTTAACTGATATTCTCCAAGGTTCTGGTGCATTGTGCAATTAAAGAGGTCTGTTAACATCTTAATTGTCCAGAAGGTAGACTATCTTGTGGTAGGGCGACGTACCTGTTGTTCAAAGAATTAGAAACACGATTCCATTACTCCCATCAGTACGAGGGTACGACTCTTTGATTACCAAGTCCAGGACCTGCAGTCGTGCAAGAGGGAGGTGCCGTCGTGTAGGAGGGAGGTGCCGTCGTGTAGGAGGGAGGTACCGACGTGCAGGAGGGAGGTGCCGACGTGCAGGAGGGAGGTACCTTCGTCGTGCAGGAGGGAGGTCCGACGTGCAGGAGGGAGGTGCCGTCGTCGTGCAGGAGGGTTTAAGGTGTTGGTGCGGGGCAGTGTGGAGGCAGCGAGCGTGGCTCTCGTGTGTCGGATCATGTTGCTCCTCGGCTTGATTATTTCTGCAACAAGTCCCGGGCCAGGCATTGTTGTGTTGGCCTTTCTGGCTGTCTCATGACGATCCTCATGGCCTTGGTGTGTGTTGTGTTATGTCAGGTGTCTTTGTATCCCTGTTGTGTGTGGCGGTATGTATTCATGTGTCTTGTGGATGCTCTTGTGTGTCCTTTTTTGTTTATGTTGTCTTGTGGTCTGTATTCATGTGTCTTGTGGGCACTCCTTCTTGTCCTCGTTGTGTGTGTCTGTGTGTTGCCTAATGTATTCATATGCCCTTGTGTGTTTGTTTTGCCTGATGTATTCATATGTCCTTGTGGTGTGTTTGTGTTGCCTGACAGTAAGCATTCATATGTCTTGAGGGCCATCCGTTATGTGCTTGTGTGTTAGTGTTATGTGTTCAGGTTTATTTCGTATGCACATGAGAGTTTTGTGCACGCCCTCGTCTTACCCAGTGTGTCCTTATGTTTTTGAGGTGTGTCTTGGTGTATATATGATGTGTATACTTGTGTATGGATGTGTTCGTAAGTTTTTTATTTAGTGGTGTGTGTGTGTGTGTGTGTGTGTGCACGTGCGTGTATGTTTGGTCTGTCTCGACTCCTTCCTTCCTTTCCGCCTCTTCCCACCCTACCCACTTGGCTTCGGGATTTTGATTGTTGCCACAAAGGCGGCGAATTTACCGTGCATCCTTTACCCATCCCGTGGGCGATAGCGCTGATGAGGAGGTCCAGGGACTGGGCCACGCTGTCTGAGTTCCATTGCATGTTGCATAATCAGAGACCTGTTGGCAAGGTCTGGGCAATAGTGAATGAATCATGGTATGTTACGTAAAGTCAGTTGTTCACACAGAGAGCATTATATGGGGTATGTGGCGAGTGAACGATTCACAGTGGGCAAAGTTGGGATGCATTTCAGTTGTCTTGGATAGAACATTATTGTGAATGAAATGGTTTAATCATTAGCAGAGTAATTATCTCGTGAATTCACTGAATTTACAAGTCATACTAACAGTGTTGCAGGATGAGAGAAATTCTGTTGAAAGCATTTACTTCTTTTCTGTTGTCATCTGATCCTGAAGTGGAACACACACACACACACACACACACACACACACACACACACACACCTCGTGTCCACAAGAGACCTGATGTGGACGTCTTTTCCAAGTCGATAAACTTTTCTAGTCGTCCGAGTTTCAGCCTCTTCTTTCCACCCGTGGTCCATTTCCTGGCTGCTTCCTCTCCGTCCATCCCGGTTTGCAGCCAGTAGTGTAGCCCGCCGTCCGTAACAACCCCAGCAACTCTCCAGCCGGGCCCTCACGACCGAGTCGTGTACGTGTCTGTCTGCCTTTTAATGATGATATGGTCATTAACCTTACGCCACGCAGATGTTCATGCTATTGCCTCATTTAGCCTGGCATTTGCCTCATAGACTTGTTGATATTTAATGTGACTGGGTGTTGACTGTACAGGTGGTGGTTCATTTGAGTTAACGCCTATACTGTTGTATAAGACCAGTGCTGACTTGCTTTTATATTGATCAAGGAGAAAAAGCTGGGAATCTTGTGTGAAGGAGATGAAAGTTTAACAGAAGGTTATGAGTTAAGGAAATCGGCTGGTGCTGCTGCTGCTGCGTGTTGAGGAAGTCGGCTGCTGCTGCTGCGAGTTGAGGAAATCGGCTGCTGCTGCGAGTTGAGGAAGTCGGCTGCTGCTGCTGCTGCAGAAGGAAAGACGTTGAGTCAGTGAGACTCGTTTCCTTGTGGGCGTATGTAAGTGTTGTCATCGTGGGCTGGTGACGACTTCTCCACTAGGTTGACTCACTCGGCATTTTTTTTTTTCTTTTTTTTCCAGTAGTATGCAGCAAGAGCAGATGAGCAAGAGCAGATGAACAACACTTGTAAAATGCATCACTGAGATTGTTTAACCCAGGAAATGCTGTATGCAGAATATCATTTAATGAATATGGCTGTGAAACCAGTTGGAACCTAGTACTGTTGGTATTGCAAGCACGTCATCGTCCCATTTCTCTCGAGAATAATATACTTTTTAATTAGATTGATTACAGTAAGAGGGCAGTAACACATTGGGCTGCCTGAACACTGTACCACAGACATGGCTTCAAGGTGCATGGCACCTTTCAGCAGGCCAAGACGCTGCATTCATGTAAACCTGGAAGTCAGTGTAACAGGAAAAAGATGTAAGAGTGAGGCCCAGGGACGGGAGGCGCCAGGGACAGACAAGAGAGGAGGAAGGGGGATGTGACCAGAGTGCAGGTTGTGTGTGTGTGTGTGTGTGTGTGTAGCTGCGGAACTGGGAAGGAGGAGAGAGGGAGAGGGAGGGAGGATCTTGATGACGCGTAGATATAAAGCGGAGGGAGGGGCTGTTGGTGAAGCGTGTAGATTAGATCTTATCTGGACGAGCCAGAGAGGGGGTTGGGATGTTCCTGCCGGGCTGTGGAAAGATGGGGTAGGACTGGCTGGGGTGTGGAAACATGGATGTCTGCATCACAAGTGCCGAGTGTGTAGGACACAGGAAGGTTATAATCTTTATCTTGAGATGCTCCTGCAGCTCCAACGCTGTGCTACACTCAGGAGCAGGGACAGGATGAACCTTCCGAGCAAGGACTTTTTTGAGGAGATTATAATATATATATATATATATATATATATATATATATATATATATATATATATATATATATATATATATATATATATATATGTGTGTGTGTGTGTGTGTGTGTGTGTGTGATTGCAGTAGTGAAGTCATAGTGTATGGGAAGTGATTATCCTGCAGAGCAATTAACCAAAAGCCATCTGAGAAAAGTGCAGTGACTAACCCCGGCTTAAGGTACAAAATTGCGTTATAAATGAGCTGCATTATTGATCATGACCCCGTCACATCCAGGCTAGGTCCCGTACCTCAGACTGGCACTGGAGCAGAGAAGTGACTGTGGATGATTACCACCAGAGTCGAGGCGATGACCCGAATGGAAGAATTCGATGGAAAGGATAACTTGGGGAACCACGCTACTCACCTTCCATCCAGGTGAAGTAAATCTAGCGAACTTACAGAAGGAAGGGATAAACCCCAATGGATTTTGATGGGAATATCACCTCGGTAAGACCATGTTGTTATGTCTGTGGCATTGTAATCTCGGGTTCGAAGAGGCGTCTCAGAATCATGCAGATGCTCTTGAACACCATGATCCGACCCATCAGCACGACGGGACGACCCTTGAGTATGATGGCCTGACCTTTGACCTGGACCCTTACTGGTGTGGTCGAAGGCCAGATGATTATACCCACCAGGGTCACCGTTGTGCTCAAGTCATGATGCAGGTAGTACAGTGGAAGTATTATATTTCTGGTTGATAACATTGCCTGCGTACGGAGCTTGTGTGTCGGCACTGTTCGTTCGTCTGTAAGCAGATTATATAAATTTGGGATGAGAAAGGCTGTCCTCTTGTGCAGAGCGACATACCGGGTTTCTTTGTACATCTTATTGCTTGGAGTGATGATGTTCAGTCTTTTATTATGATCATAGAAATGACTTCCATATGATGCTCTGAGTACTGCATAGAAATGACTTCCATATGATGCTCTGAGTACTGCAGTTCGCCATTTTGGAGATGATGTATAGCTGGAACAAGGGCTGAGTTAACCTCTTGACCATGTTGATAAACACATTGTATAATGACCCGGCTCTGTATAGCCACCTTAAGTTCATCATTACCTCCGTATGGCTCCCTCTGTCTCACCCGCTGAGTAAAGGAATAAACGAATAATCTTTTTTGAACGCGAGACATCAGCCCTCAACATTTATCATTTATAAGACATGAACGGGTTACCTCCCGCCGCTCAAGACATTTATCATATAGTTTTAATGGCTCGTAAACATGATCAAGTTTCATTAATCATTTACTTACGATTGCCAGCCAAGTTGTCTGGTGTGTTGATCGTGCCGAGGATGTGAAGGCATCAGACTTAGCATTGTGGGTTCGGTCATCCTGATCGATGGCGGGGTCTCTCACTAAAGGGATTGGGTCATTATATGCACAGTGTTGAAATATGTCTCCCCGAGCTATGACGTCATCATGTTAAAGGGAAGACAGCGTCACACGTGAGGAGTGAATCATTATCCTTCATATTTGTTTTGATAATGTAAGTCTCTCTCTCTCTCTCTCTCTCTCTCTCTCTCTCTCTCTCTCTCTCTCTCTCTCTCTCTCTCTCTCTCTCTCTCTCTCTGTGCATATATTAATTCAGCCAGCTGTACTTGCCTGCTGTCGCCCCACTCATCCCACACCGCCCCCGTCCATCTAGCGCATCGTCCGTGCCTTCATGGTGAGTGGCAGTGCGTGGCTGGTGGCGTCCCTCAGGGCTGCCTTCCTGGCTCTCCTGGTGGGGGGTTGAGGGGGCAGTGCGTGGCGCCGTTCCTCCAGCTTTCTACCCTCACCATCTCCACACTCCACGGCGCCGCGCGTGCCACCACTCTGCACACGACGCACTAAATTAGAAAGTCCAGTTGACGGACCCGGAGTGCCGCGCCCGCCGCATGCAACACCCCTGGCTCGTCTCCCTGTCGAGCCTCCGCCCGTCCCTCTGCCTCTCCCTGGTGTAGTAAATCTTTCCACCGTAAGTTCGCCGGCCTTCCACCAACCTGCCGTCGTTTACACCCGTCCGGCGGCAGCCTGTCCGTGCAGCTGTGTGCCCGTCTTGTGTGTAGGCCGGGTAGTGGGGTTGCCCAGCGACGGAGCAGGCAGAAGTCTGGGTGGGCGGCCGATCCGAGCTGCGATGGGACTGGCAAGGGAGGGCCATGTGTGTGTGTGATCCGGGCTGCCGTGGGGCGAGTGTTGGCCCGGGGGAGAGGGCTGGATAGGCGACCAGGGGTGCCACCGGGCGTCCACCAGCCATCACAGCCTCGGCCAGCCGTCAGTCAGTCTTGCCTCACTCAACACGACCTGCCTCCTCACTCACTCACTCACTCGCTCTGCTGACCACCGACGCTTCTTATTACTAGTACATGGCTATCGTTTTGTCAACACCACCTGACGTGTATTTTCCATTTGGAATAATACATAAATCTCCCCCCCCCCTCTCTCTCTCTCTCTCTCTCTATCTATCTATCTATCTATCTGTCTGTCACTAGTATTTACGTACTATGTCTTAAGTCCCGTGTGTGCGGTGGATTTAATGGCTTTCATCAGCTGGAGGTCTTAAAGCCAGACACCCTCACATACATCAGACACAAAATCCAAGGAATGTATGTCTCTTATGAACAAGAGACACGGAACACCAACGGTAAGAGGAGCAATTACTCCTAGTCTTGGACATACATCATGTAGGCACTTGGCTCAGTAACTTGTGGCAGGCGTGTGTGTGAGAGAGCGTCGTCCATAATGGCGCTCATTTACATAACAGTGTAAAGTTTGCTTGTAAGTTGTTTGTCTGTGTGGGTGGTGGTGGTGGTGGCCTTGTCATCCTCAGCTGGCCTTTCCCCTCCCGAGACTGCTTCCCCTCCACCCCAACCCCCTCCCGGTCCTGTGGCACCCCTCCTATTCCTCCTCGTGAATATTTCCTCCCTCTCCCACGCCCTCCCGCGCCCTCTGCCGACTGTTTTGGTTGACAGCGTTGTCGTTATTATGATGGCTGGCTCCTTGGTCCCCTCACAGCTGCCCAGGCCCCACACACATTACTGGCCTCACTTGTCTCTGCTACCCAGGCCCCACACACACTACTGCCCTCACTTGTCTCTTCTACCCAGGCCACACACACACTACTGGCCTCACTTGTCTCTTCTACCCAGGCCACACACACACTACTGGCCTCACTTGTCTCTTCTACCCAGGCCACACACACACTACTGGCCTCTCTTGTCTCTCCTACCCAGGCCACACACACACTACTGGCCTCACTTGTCTCTTCTACCCAGGCCACACACACACTACTGGCCTCACTTGTCTCTCCTACCCAGGCCACACACACACTACTGCCCTCACTTGTCTCTCCTACCCAGGCCACACACACACTACTGCCCTCACTTGTCTCTCCTACCCAGGCCACACACACACTACTGCCCTCACTTGTCTCTCCTACCCAGGCCACACACACACTACTGCCCTCACTTGTCTCTCCTACCCAGGCCACACACACACTACTGGCCTCACTTGTATCTCCTACCCAGGCCACACACACACTACTGCCCTCACTTGTACCTCCTACCCAGGCCACACACACACTACTGCCCTCACTTGTACCTCCTACCCAGGCCACACACACACTACTGCACTCGCACATTCTGCTTCTCCTGCTGGCCTTCGTGTTGTATCCTGGTCACACACACACTTCTACTACTACTATTACTACTGCTGCATTTCACGACACGGTTTGGTGTGTACAAGAATACAGTCAGCATAACTAATGATGATAATCCTAGTACTTTCTGGGATTGATTTTAGTGATGTATTGATTAGTATGTTGAACAAGGTGGGGCTAAGTATTCCACCTTGAGGAGTGAAAGGTAGCGTCTTTAACTTGTATGCATACGCTTACGGGATGAATAATGAGGGTGCACAGTAAACTTGTCGGGGACACCGGCACAAACCAGAATACTGCTCCTTCTGGCTCCACACTCCACTGCTGGTCTCCCAGCAGTCTTACCCTGGACACACACACACACACACACACACACACACACACACACACCATTACACTTCGAGACAGTTGCCTCCAGCGGCTTCTATTGATTATCGGTAGAGATCTATTAACTTTGGTGGCCAGTGTTTGCTTCATGCTTTTTCCCGTGGGTTGTGTGCGTTTCTTGTCATGTGCTGCCTTTGCTACCGCCGTATTACTCCTTCCTCCTTGTGTCCTTCACCTTCCCGCGCCACATCCTGCGGCCGGGCGCTGGGAGCGAGGCGTCATCCCAGGGCGCGGGAGCAGCAGGCCGGAAGGAGAGCGGCATAAGGGGCCAGAGGGTTCCTTGGAGGGGACGGGACGGAACCGTGTTGATGGGAGGGAGCGGCAGGGGCCGCGGTCACCCACAGGCCCAGCTGGGGGGAGAAGCGCCCTTCTCGCCCCACACCCCTCCTCCTGCTTCCCTACTTTTTTTTTTTATTATAGGAAGGGGAGTCAGTCAGAGCGGATTATTGTGGGGGAGTGCAGGAGTGAGGGAGGGCGTGGTTGGGGGTGAGACAGAGGGACAGAGAAGTGGAGGGTGCAGGAGACTGTTTGTGGAGGGTTGTAGAGTGTATGGTAGAGGGAGAGGCGGAGGGTGCTGGGGAGTATGGTAGCGGGTGTGGCGGAGGGTCACGGGCCACCGCTGCGGGTAATGACATTAGGGGGCCGGGCCACGCATATGACCCACACACACAGCCTACTGTCGCCAGCCTCCCTCAGCCACCATGGCTCTCCCTCCCATAGCCCAGTGCTGGCCTAACCTAACCGCCTAGCGCCATGGATGTAGAACTGGGTTTGAGCTTCAAGCAACATATGTACATACATTCAGCGATGCCCTCCGTGTTTAGAAAACTGTAGAAATCATTATTTTGCATTCTGTAGATTCTAGAAAGTTATTTACCAAGGGAATCTACTCTCTACTGTACACGTGTCTAGCCTCTGGGGAGGTTGGTACATGTGTTGACTGGCTGATGCTGGCCTGTGTCAGCTCTCGTGAGGCCATTGAGTCTCTCTCTCTCTCTCTCTCTCTCTCTCTCTCTCTCTCTCTCTCTCTCTCTCTCTCTCTCTCTCTCTCTCTCTCTCTCTCTCTACTCAACGCAACTCTTCATGTATGTATATACGCCACTTGTCCGAATTATTTGCTGGAATCCCGATTTTCACCTTTGAGACACACACAGTGATCAGATCATGACGACGAAGGGGTAGTGGTATGCTGGGTTCTGAGGTGGAAGACGTTGATAATCAGTAATGATGTGGCTTGAACTGTTCGATCAGTGAGGGAAGGAAAGGTATGGGAAAAAGAATCAAGGGTTGCGTGTAGTAATGGTGCCACAGATCGATTCTAGCTAAAGTAAAATACTTATGGAAGATATTAGATTCAGTCAGAGAAGTTTATGAAGTAAGTAATATATGTTATAGACATGGTTGTGTTGGTAGAAGTTGTTGATGATGGTAGATATCATTGAAGCTACCTAACCTCCGAAGGTGGTAGATTGTGAGAAGTGTTAAAAGTAGGTTGATGCCAAGACAGAACCACTGAGTGGAAAGCTGATCGAGAAAAGTTATACGGAGGAAAGCTTATAGAAACTGAAGACATAGTTGCTTGGGTATTGATTAGCAAGTGGAAGTGAGAGAAATAGTGTCGGCCTCGTAGTGTGTGGCAGACGATGGAGACGCTGGTAGGTGTGTGTGGTAGACTGTAGAGGCGCTGATAAGTGTGTAATGGAATTTGAAGACGCTGGTATGTATGTGGCAGACTGTAGAGACGCTGGTAGGTGTGTGTGATAGATGGTGGAGACGCCAGTAGGCTGGTGTGGGTATGTGTGTGTGGAAAGGTCTTTCAAACAGGGTTATACGGTTAGCTGACACTCACATCCGCACAAAAAAATGAGGGATAGGCGTTCGACGGAGTTGGCTAATACAAGGCCGTAGGCGGGGTTATTGTCTGTACGGAGAACGAGTCTTCGTCACCTCTTCCAAGAGAGGAACTCTCGCTGCTCACCCACACCTTCTGGTATGATAAGAAATGATTAGACGAGGAGAGTTGAGGGAGAGGGCTGGCCACTCGTTGTCTAAGTGGGTAAGGAGACTAGTAAGTCGCTTGACAAGTCAGGTGTGATCCCGTGTCACGCATGTTGGCCCTGTTATCATGTTTATATCGTAGCGACCTCCCTAATGGTTTGTGCCAACATTGTTAGGTAGAGTCTGGTACGTACCACGCACAGCCCGGCCCACACAACCCCCCAGGGTCTACACACAGTCGCCGAACAAGCACAAGCACACACTGATAAACGAATGGTGTACGAGGTAGACAAGTGGCTAATGTAAATAGCGATTGTTATCCTGGACCTGTGTGTGGATTGTGATGCGAGGTCCGTACGCCAGAGGACGGGGGCCCGCCATGACGAAATTATGGGTGCGTTAAGGAACGGTGAAACGAGAGGCTTGTGATGGGGTGGTGGTGGAGTCGACACCAGGAGCCTGCTCCACCACTGTGGTGGTGGTTGTTGACTCTGTACATAGTGGAGGCGACGTGGCCCGGCCGTTTATGTTTCTGTAGGGCGGTGGTGATTCACCGCCGCTGGGGCTCGGAGAGAATCTCCCGATGACTCACAGGGCAAAACGAGAGACCAGGGGAATATGGTTATTGTTCTGATGATCCCGGGATTAGCGTGGGACACACACTGGAAACTTGGCCCTCATAACGGCAAGATCGAATGAAGCCGATCTTTGAAGGGTCAGATATTGGTGTGATATTCTCGTGGGCTGAGGTATAGGCTTGGATCGCCTGTGTGGGTATAAGGTTATTGGCGTGATATTCTCGTGGGCTGAGGTAATGGCTTGGATCGCCTGTGTGGGTATAAGGTTATTTTGGACCCGTGAATGTATGGCTGACGAGGACTGGGAAGCAAGGGAGGAGAAGTGATCCGTGAAGGGGGACGGCTCTTCGTGGGGCAGATGGTGGGAATGTGCAAGTGGTGAGGATTGGGAGGCTGAGGACGACCTAACAGTACCAGTGTGAATCATGTGCCTACATGGGACAGACTGATGATGATAGATGACCTGATGCTCAGTCACTCGTGCCTTCCATGAGGTCCTTCTCTGACTTAAGAAAGGCCTTTTTTCGGCCATCAAGTCACTTTAGTCAAAACAACTGAACCCGTTACCCCAGGAAATCCAGAGAAACTATATGCAGCCAAGTCCTTTGTCTTAAGAGTTACCAAGTAGGTTTTTATATGCGGATGATGATAATACTACATAATGGCGTAAGACTTTTAGGAAAATTCCTTTGGGATTAATGATGATTAAGCCATGACGTGAGTTGTAAAGTACTCCATGGTCTTTTTGGAGCTCCTGTGCCGTCCTGTCCTAAGACGTAGTACACTGTTGGTAGGGGCACTTCATGCTTTTGTTATGTATGACTCGCACACAGCTGGTCCTTACCTTCCAGTGTTAAAACCTGTCAGCTAACGCTACTTTACATATTAGAGGCAGGTCATAATGATACTCTATTATTTACCAGGTTAGATTTATTATCTCTTAGGTTAGAGTTATAGTCAGTTTAATGTGGGGAAGGCTTGTTCGTCTTGGGAGTTCATACCGCTAATGTTAAGGTATACGATGGTATATTATATTTGGTGGTTTTGTTTTGTATGAGACAAGGTTATATGCCGAAGGACAGTAACAGTAACGTTGGTTTCTGTTGCCGTGGACAGATGTATTACATGTGGACAGTCTGATATTAAGAGGGGAGGACAGAGCTGGAAGATTTAAAGTGTGACAAGGGCTGTGAAGGGGGGAAGATGCTGGCGCAAGAAGAGAGGAAAGCCTGAAGGTTGGTAAAGGGTCGACACGGAGGGAGGCAGCATGTGAAGTCGTAAATCTTCCTTCTGTGTCTTCCCCTCTTAATATCAGACTGTTCTCATGTAATGCTTCTGTCCACGACAACAGAGTCTACCTGGTGAATGATATAAAGGAGCCGCGCTGTAGACTTTGATTATTTTATGGGTGGCAAGGGCTCGTCCGTCGGCCTCTTCTCAGTGAAAGTGAAATCAGGTGATGAGGTGTGGCGGTGGTGACCCACCCGGGGGGCCTCGTGTCTGCCTCCTCACACACACATAGTAGACTCCTGCTGCATCAGAAGTGACGACTGTGTGAAGACTGTTGAAACCAGAGGTAATGATCGACTGCTGTTGCCATGTTCACCTCACCCTGCCAGTTCAGGGAGGGCGAGGTGAACAGAGGAGGCACGCTCAGTGTTCAAGGTTATGTAGCATATTTCTCTTAGTGGATATTCGATCTTCAGCTCCGGATGTATTTGCGCCACGGGTGTGTGTGTGTGTGTGTGTGTGTGTGTGTGTGTGTGTGTGTGTGTGTATCTGTAGATGTCTGTCAATGTGTATATCTTAATACGTGTGTGCCTGATAGTAGAGAGTGTGGTTGGTTGCTTGGAGGAAAACGGATGAAGGAAGCGTAAGGGGAAGTGAGTGAGAGCGAGGCTTGGTGTGAGGGTAAGGAACCTTCCCCCCCTCACGTGAGAGTAATGCACCGTGATAATAAGGGTCGCTACAGACTGAGCTCAGTACTGCCAATTATTGATCGTCCCAGCTCGGTAGTTAGGACAGTGGCGCCTCCCTGGCTGCCACACACTGGCTCGCCCTCCGCTTCCCTCGCCCTCTGACCGGTTTGAATACTGAGAAGACCCGCCTAGGTTCACGTGGCGCAACTGGTGAGCAGACACTTGTGCCCGCCCGGACTGCCCCCAGGGCTCCCCGCTGCACTTGCTGCTTCCTACTGCGGAAGGCAATGGTTACATCCTTGTTTTGGGTGCCTGCTTGAAGCTGTTTCCCTCGTGTGTCGGCCAGGTCCTCAGGCGATTCAGAATGGAGACTCGAAAATTGCCACGCCAGGAAAGGCCGCAGATGAGTCACCCTTGGGAACAGTGGGGAACATTGCTATCCATGTATCTTCTGCGTGCACCGGAGGGCGACTTGAGCAGGAAATCCTCCCCTCTTATATTATCATCTGCTCACTTTTTAAAAAGTTTGAATAGAGCCAAGCGCAGATCTTTTCGTCAAGGTTTACTCCTTAGTTTCTGACGCAACGTTTCCAAGTCGGGAAAAGTAAGCAGGTATTAAGAAAAGCGTAAATACACCTGGACGTTTTTTATGGGACCGGTCAGTCCGTTGCCTAGGTACGTTGTCAAACAGTGGAAGTCATTCCTTTGTCGTAAATGAGACGCGCGTGTGTTAGATACTGAGCAGTGTCCGTCACCCTGTTCACCGAGTGTTTCCAGAGGCTCAGCCAGCCTGTATGTGGAGAACTGGGGACACCCGTGTTCCAGGGACACCACCAGCCTGTATGTGGAGGACTGGGGACACCCGTGTTCCAGGGACACCTCCGTCCTGTATGTGAAGGACTGGGAACACCTGTGTTCCAGGGTCACCACCAACCTGCTTATGAAGTTCTGGGGACACCCATGTTCCAGGGTCACCACTGTACGTGGACTGGGGACACCCATGTTCCAGGGTCACCACTGTACGTGGACTGGGGACACCCATGTTCCAGGGTCACCACTGTACGTGGACTGGGGACACCCATGTTCCAGGGTCACCACCAGCCCGTATGTAGAGGACTAAGGACACCCGTGATCCAGGGTCACCACTAGCCTGTATGTGGAGGACTAAGGACACCCGTGTTCCAAGGCACGACACCAGATTTTGTGTGATGGTGTGGGAGCGCATTCTCTTGTCTCATCTTGCAACCTCTTCCAGGAGCCGCAGCGTTTCGTTACGTAATACCAAATAACGTATGAGACTGTACATCGTGTGGACGGCTTCTCTGCCGTGGTAATATGGAGGGTATAGGGTGGAGTGGGCCAGCGTCGGGGATGATGTGTGGAGGGCACAAGCTGAGCGAGCACCCATGGCACGAACGGCAGTCAGCAGGGCGGCTGTTACCCTCCGGGTGGTGGTGGTGGTGGTGGGAGCCCACGCTGTCACCTCCCGCGCCCTCCACACTGGCCCTCCCTCGCGGTGCGCCGTATGATGCAGTTATGACGCGGAAGACACCGTCACTTAAGCCTTAAGCAAGAAAGAAAGACAAGAAACTTATCGGTGTCTCCCACAAATGGTAAAATTGCTAATCATGCGTCTATCCCCCGGCCTACTCCCCCCCCCCCCCCCCCCCCAGAGTCTTGCCGCGCGGCGTGGTAACTTCGTACGCCATATAGTGATAGACATTGCTATTTTTTTGTAACTCTTAGGTACAGATTCCATAGCTTTTGTGAGGCAAGTCTTTAGTCTTGATTTGATTACTGTTGTTATTATTGATGCAGTGTGGCAGTCGAGGCTTCAAAATAGGGGCACATAAAGCTTAACTAGTAACTGCGACGTGGGCCGGGGAGGTCTCGGGTAAAACTGGCACATGTGTTCATTCAGTAGCTTGCCACCGCCGTGTTGGTTAGACGTCGCTTCTTACCGTGTGCAGACAGGGTTAGTGTCGTGGATGATATCTCCTCTCTTCCACATGATTTGATAAGTCAGTTTGACCGATTTTGGAAGAAAGACTTGATATACTTTGCAATCGTAGTGTCTTCCAGGGCAAAAGCCGATTCTGTGTTATTCCTCTTCAAGACTTGGTTCGGATACTGCAAGGTGAGGTTTACCTATCCTTACAATCACTTAGAAAACTGGAACTTGAATGTTACTACAGTGTGAAGATAAGCCTGAAGTTATCATTGAAGTGAGGCAAGGCCCCGTGAAAACTGTTGTGCCGTTGGATCCCAGTGTCAGTAATACATGGATGCACCAAGTGAGGAATTGATTAGTTTCTCTGTACATTGAGTGAACAGAACATGAACTTAATGGTTTTAAACCACATGTATACTCGAATTCATTTTGAACAACGTGAATCGAAGTTTATATGTATACGAATGAAGACCCGACACGTCTGTGTGCTTGTGCACATAAACTTTGCGTGTTCACCAGCGTAGAACCGAGTAATGGTCATGGGTACTTAAGTGTGGACCCAACATATTCACAATGTACACCAGTGAAGACTCGACATGACGCACTCACCGTGTTCCTGTACACCGATATGGAACTGATCATCCTTTAGGTGTACTGTACACTAGTGTCGCACAGACAAATGTGGACCTGCACCCGCCCATGTTCAAGCATACACACCACTGTCATGTTCATATGTGCACCAGTCATTTCTTCATGTGTATACCTTTGTAGACCAGTGTTCATTTACATACAGGTGTAATGCTCACAGGTGTTAGGAGCTTAGAATAGACCAGTTCTCCTGTGTACATCACTGATGAACAGACGACTGTTGTTGTGTGTGCACCGGTGGTGAACTGACCAGTGTTCGTTTGTATCCCATTGGTGAACCGAGCACTGTTCTTGTTGACAGCATTGTAGACTAAACCACTGATTAATGTATACACAATACTGGAGTCTGTGCTTTTGCTGATCCGCTCACCAATGTAAACCAAGTCAGTGTTTGAGTTAGGATATACTTGTGTGTGATGGTTTTGTGGGCACTGTGTAAGGGAGAGAGACTACCTTGTTAGTTTTGTGGGCTTAATGTATGGGTGATTGACTCCAAAGGTGTGACGTGGTGGTGGGGAGGGTGTGACGGCTGGTGGGGAGAATATGTGACGGGTGGTGTTGGGGAGGCTGTGACGGGTAGTGTTGGGAGATTGTGACGGGTGGTGTTGGGGAGGTAGGTAATGTGGGTGATAGACAACTGTGCTGGATTTGTAGGCCGTGCGTGGGTGATAGACTACCATGGTGATCTCATGGGCCGGGTAGAGACTTCCAGTGTCGGTCTTGTGAGCCGGGTGTGTCTGGCCGATAGACTCCCGAATCTGCTTTTTTTTGGCCGGCCTTGTCTGTGGGTGATAGATTTCCATGCCGGTTTTGTGGGTCGGATGTGTGAATGATAGATTCCCTTGCCAGTTTACTGGGCTTGGTGTTTGTATGATAAACATTCATGCTTGTTATGTGGTCTTGTTTTTGTTTTTTTTAAGGAGGGAAGAGACTCCCGTGCTGATTTTGAGGATCAGTTATGAGGGAAAGAGACTTGTAAGCTTGCTTTATGGCCAGGTGTGTTCAGTGTGATGCAGAGGTTGGTATATAGACAATAATGTTTGACGGTGTAAAATACGTTTCTCTCCTTTAGCCTAAACGTGTTTTCTGACTATACTACATTTAGTTGATGATAAGATAAGAAATGCATTAGTTGTTAAATTCCTGAATTCACTAAACATGTATTGTCTGGCTCAGCACAGTACCCTGGGCCGTATTGGTGATTGCGTCATACGACCGTGTTGATATGTAGATCAGTACCTAAACCTCCTTGAGCCCGACGGTACGATGGCCTAGTGTATGACCTGACCTTCAAAGCGGGTCAGAGGTCACGCCCACATACCCAAGGGGTCAAGGTATTTCTATGAACCGAGTCACTGTACATGAACTAGTTTAACCCAAGGCTCCAGCTTGTACCTTCTGAATGGCTAACCTTCTAGGCTCTGTTTTTGTTCTCTCCATCTCTCCACGCTCAGATTTTGACCCGTTTCCCCATTTTATCGTCACCTCGCGGATATAAGAGGCTGGGTCATTGCTCCCGACCCATCTCTACTTCTCTCTTCACTTTGATTTCACCTTCACACGACGCGTATTGTTTTATGAGAGCTGGAATTGTGCTGGCAGGATGGCAAAGACGTGAGAAATCTTGCCAGACAGCGGGTTACTGCAAGTGCTTGTATCGTCCACGATCCTGTAATCGTCAGTCCAGTGTTGTACCTGTGTGTGCAGTGCTTTGATGTTGATGATAATAGTTTATTGATTTAACTGCAGTTAAAGGCTTGAGGCTATAGAGAAAATCCCGTTTGAAAACAGGGTAGCGCTGTTGTTGTTAGGAACGCTTTGTCTCTGTGTTCTCTTAGATCAATGAAGCACTCTGAATTGAATTAGAAAATACTCGCAGCACAAATAGTTGAACTGTAAAAAAAAAGGAGAGGGATTAAGAAAAATGATTTTTTTTACACCAATGCTAATTGGTGTAGCAGGTTTGTAAAAAGAGTGATGGAAAACATTCTCCATATAAATGTTTGGGATGGGGTTGGTCTTACAGCGGTCTCTGTGTCCTGCGTTGGGCTCGATGCGAGATTGTGGTGCCGAACCACAGCTGTGGGACGAGGGACTCCAGGTGGCAGACGACGGTGGCGGGAGTGATGCTGTTGTTTCTTTCCCAGCTATCGGGTTACGGGTAGGTAACGGTTGGTGCGAGTCGGGAGAACCATATTATCTAATGCCTCTTGACAGATGATGATAGAGGGACCGAAGACGATCATGCGTACTCGTTCTACATCTTTTGGTAGTAGCACCTGTTGTGTGGCGGATGAGGTGATGGACCGGGCGGGGGAGGCGCAGGTGTGATGGGCAGGAATGAAAGTTGCGTAGGTGTTCTCCGGTTCATGTGCTGAGCAGCGCAAGGGTGATGAATCAATGAGGGATGTCGAAACGAAAGCCGGACGATTTTCTGTTGGCAGTGACATGTTCCGTCCACTTTAATTTAAAGTCCAGAGCCAGAGAGAGAAAGGGGTGGAGGTGGGTGATGGACTGAACTACCTGGAGGGGGATGGGGCTCAGTGAGACACTGGTGGGTGGGACAGGGACGGAGGATGGAGGACTATGGTTTAGGTTTCGAGTTGATGGTGAGGTGGTTGGCGTTGGGTCCAGCTTAGACTAGAGGTTAAGTGTGTTGTGGAGAGCCTTGTTCTAGTTGAGAGAGCTACTATCGACACAGTCACTCACCGTACATTGTGGCTTTGACCGAAACACCAACTGAAAGACTAACAGGCATTGCTCCGAGTATTGTAGTGTGAGTAGTATTGTTGGCGTAAATGGCTGGTGTGGGTGAGTGAGGCGGTAGAGTGGGTGGGACGACGAGCAGGGCGTCTCCTCCCACACCATCGCTCAATCTCCACAGTCGCCACTTCGTCACACTTGCCACTGTTGAAATGATTATAGTTTCACCCAGGCTCAGGATGGCAGGTTGGAACCCACTGAGTACTACCGTACGCCCGTAAAGCACGACAGGAAGACCCTTGAGCTTGACTGTACTTCTGATGGTCGTGCTCAAGGGTCGTGTCGTCGTGCAGAAGGGGTTAAAAATGCTTGCCATTCGACCACCCTACTAATCGACGGGAAGATGTTCGATGTTAGTCCATCCACTGTGAAACCCTCGACCGTCAGTAGACTTGGAAAACTAAACACGCGAATTAGAAATAAAAAAAAAAAAGAATAAATGTGTTTGTTAAACGTCGCAATAGTTAATGTGATTAACGTAGCTGGGCATCACTGTAGATTTGAAGTGGATTAGTTTTACCGACGGGACCGCGATCATTGTTAAAGCGAGACGAACTGTAAGCCAGGAGGAGGTAATGCCACATTTGTTTTCCTCCCTCAAATTAGACTCGCTGACCCAGTCTGATTATCGCGTTCACGTTCCCCCTCTAGAGGTAACGAAGCGCAGAAGTTTTTATACTAGGTGGTGATCTGTGCTTAGAATACAGACCGTCTCGTTTCCGAGAAAACAGTCAAAGATGCAAACTCCCGCCGGATTCCTCAGGGCGCGTGCGTCTGCGCCACCCGCTGACTTGTCGCTTTTTGTCTCCGAAGGTTAGCGAATGTGAGGTATGTACGTGGCGTATGTCTCCACGCAAGCGATGATCGTGCGTGTCAGTATTGTCCCGCGGTAAAGTTTAGCATTTATGTCAACACTGTAAGACGATGGTCAGTTGAAGTTGGTATATGTGGACCAATAATAAAGAGTAGAGTTCATCTCAGCATTGAATATGAACGTATTGATGTTGGCTTTTGACAAATGAAAGATATTCATCACTCTCGTGGCGAGTAGCCCCACCCACCACTTGACGTCATGACTGAGGAGACGAATAATAGCTCCAAAGGACGGAAAGACCTCCCACAAGCTGACGTCATTGATACCATGACCACTGACATTATCGTTTTACGAGGGGAACCGCCCATTGGCTAACATCATGGGCATATCGACCAGTGATATTGTTGTAAAATGGATGGCGGGGTAGGGCGCCAAACCTATGACATCATGACTTGCTCGACCAGTCACCCCGCGACATTATGGGAAAACCTTGTGGCTGCTTTCGTCACTACATGCGTCATCACAAGTTTTTCTGGTAAGGAAGCTGTACGTAGCGTAGCGTAGGTTAAAGAGAATTAGATCAGGTTCTTTTTAAGTCGACACACCACATGATTACCTCTATGAAAGGTTCCTGTGCTGTACGGTGAACCCCTTCCACCGCAGACTGTTAAACGTCATCGCCGTGAGCAACATTTGAAATTTCGATTGAACTCGCCGAGAGGACCCGATTGTGCCGTAAAGACAGTCTGCCACACGGAGAGGAGAGTGGCGCAACCAGATTTCCTCCACGCAGATGTTCGTCCCGAAACGCGAGACCAGGTGGCGAGCGTTTCACTGGAACTTTGAGAGTGTTTCCTGAAGAACAGTGTGGTTGCTGGCTTGACAGTCACGTACTAAGTGAGGCAGTGTTCTGGATTCGTCCAACACAAGACCCGACGTTTAAGGGGTAAAGAGTTTCGGCTTGTGATTGCAAGGAGGGCGTGTGAGTAGAGGAGCGTTAGAGCGATAACGGCCGGTGGATTACTATGCCGAGAAATTTTGAATCGATGTATGGAAAGACCGCGGGAGGGCGCCACATCACGCGGGGGATGCCCTACAGTGTGGGCGAAGCCATTAGCCATCTGTGGGAGTAATGTTATTGCACCTATCCCACGGTAGTGTTGCTATTTGACTACCCAGGCCAGCACTGATCACATTCAGATCGAAGCTGCTAGGAAGATTGTGTACGTCCACGAGGGAGCGAGTACTCCTCAAAATTACTTTTGATCTTTAAACAAGACGATAAGTGGAACGTGTGAGGCGGGCGTGATATATGAGCTGGTGAAATGTCGTGTGTGTGTGTGTGTGTGTGTGTGTGTGTGTGTGTGTGTAAGGGTGTCATCATTACATCCTAGATATCGAGTGCAGGAAAAGTGAAAGGTTTTGTATTAGAGAGAGAGAGAGAGAGAGAGAGAGAGAGAGAGAGAGAGAGAGAGAGAGAGAGAGGCTTGGGTTCCTGTCGTGGGCGGAGTGCGCTGGGGCCGCTGGCTCGTGGAAAATCCTGTTTGAAAGATTTATTGTTGTTTTTCGCCGCCGACGCGAGAATGGAGGCGAAATATTGTTGATTCCGAACGAAACGCAAAACACCAGGTCACTTTTCTGTTAACAGGTCAGTGAATTAATCTCTTCACTGAAAAAAGACGTGCAGCTAAACTATCCAGTTCGCTTGAAATCAAGTTGAAGAGGAAAATCAGTTGTAATGTATGGTTGGCCCGGGCGGGAAGACCGCCCTTCAGCTGTGTTTATTATGGCAAGTACGTACGCCTGGGGATCGGGGGGCCAGCAGGCAGTTGAGGAGCAGGTGGCGGGCCATTTGGTAGGCGTGATCACTTATCATAGAACAAGCTGAGGCGTGGGTAAGACTTTCCAGTCACTGGACATACTGGAGTGTTTAGTTGTACCAGTGGTGTTGAAGACGAATCAAGTTACAGCTGAAGGGGTGGTGGCCCGTATACTCATTTCATAGGCGCAGGCGCCATACAGGATGCGTCAAGACCCATACATAGGGACAGTAGAGTCCAGTGCAGTGCGTCTTGTGAACTATACCAGTCTGACCTCGAAACCTGACCCACTTGCCCTACTTCTCAGTGTTGGTTCACTTTCCCCTCTTCTGCAGGTATTATTTTGGTGTCTGTCCCGCAAGAGGTGGCTGCTGGTGTGCTTCCCGCCATTTGCTTGACGTTGCATTGCCTGGCAAACTACTGTGTCACATTATCACTGCGTGGCTGTTGGCAGCTCAAGGATGGGTCTTTGTGACGTGTTTCTTTCTCTACAGTACGAAACTTTGAAACTCTCTAACCGCCTCGTGTCTTTCATAACAAGACCTGCTTCTCTGAGAAAGATTTTCCACTTCCAAAATTCGAAAGCATATTTTTCCTTTGCCACTCTTCCTGTCTTTAACATCTTTTTTTATTCCGGTTAAAGACTCGGAATTTAGTATTTGAACATGAATTGGTGAAGAATGTGGGCAGACAAATAGATAGATGACAGGGGTGGGTTGAATGCCTCATATATTCACTGAATACACACATTCCCGGTTGGGTCAGTATCCGCTTATGTAAAATACACGTCCAGGTACAGGCCAGACAGAACGACCATGTATTCAGTACTTAAGTAGAACGTCCTTGTGCACGTCATTGTTAACGAAGTATTAATAAAACCCTTAAAGCATAAGACCCGGAGGCATAAAGTGGGTGATGAAGGGGCCCTTTGTTATGGAGTAACGTGGCGTGTGCTTATATGGTACACCACCCTAGGTTGTATCTACTGTAGGATCACGTTCCACCTGCCACATATGTCATGTGAGGGCCCTGCCACAACCGTCCCACCACTGGTCGCAAATGTTGCCTCCCCACAGACGGGGCACGATGTGATTTGTGCCTGTATCACCAACCGTCTGCCTTATTGTGCACCCCATGCTCATCAGTGAGCGGTAGCGCAACAGGATCACAGGACACAAAGGGTCTTTGTCAGACCCCAGTGCGCGGAGCTGCGTTAACCCATGAGTACGGAAGTACGACTCTGGAGTACGATAGCTTGGTCTGTGACCCGACCTTTAGGGTCAAGTCGTGTCACGCCGCCATTCACTTAGATGATAACCCTCGTTCTGAAGCGGTTATCGGCGAAGGCATAGGATTTTGTACGGTTAAGTCTGTGTTTGTGTGTGGCCATATCAGTCAGCATGTTGAAAGACCCATGGTCCTAATTTTCCCAGTTGTTTTCTGTGAGCATGTCCAACGTTTTATTACGTCTCAAGCTCTCAACACTCTAGCTTCTTGGCCGTGCCTGTGGATCTGACAGAAAACCTTTTTTTCTCGATGGGCTGTAGGTTCTTATGGTCGTCACGGCATTTGTGAAGGGCTGTGTCGTCATCAGGTATATAGACCGTTTTCTAGTACACATTTTCTGCAACTGTTCACCGCATTCGTTGTTTGTATACTAGACGTTGCGCGGAAGAGCAGCATAAACAATTTGCGGTTGAATATTTAGATCTGGTCTCGAAGGTTTGAGAGACCTGAACGTAGTTGTGGCGGCCGTGTGTGTATTGGTAACTCATGAAGAGTTTTGGGGCCTTGTGTGTGTGTAGGGCAAGTCACAGTTGTTGAGGGGTGTGGTGGCATTACCCAGTTATATGAAATGCTCCGTTGAGGAGAGGGTTACAGACTGGGGTTTTGGTCAGTGCGTTGTGAGCGTCGAGAGGTGTTGTCGGCAGTGTGAGGGTAGGAGTGTAAACATCATCAGTATGACGGGCCAGGCCAGGGTGAGGTATTAGCAGGCTGGCGGCGTCTCTCTGCAGAAAAAGTGGTGGTGAGACGCGGCAGATATCCCGCAGTAGCCAAGCTCTCCAGCCGCTGTTTCTCCTGTTGTTGCCATACACCTGACCTCACGCTGTACCTCAATTCCTCCTTCCTAGCGAGGACTCTCCCTCGTAATTGGGCCTCTCTATTCCTGTTGCTTGGCCTCTCGACTCTCCCAACGTGCAAGGCCTTCCATACTGTCCTCCTGGGTCAGGGGTCGCTTTCGTCAGCATGTTCGGAGCCGGGGATTCAGCCTAAGGGAGCATCTGTGCCGCCGCCCACTCGAGCCATACAGCTCACTTGGCCTGTGGGAGGCAGGCTGCCTGCCATGGATGCCTGGGGCTTGGGGCCTGGGCCTTACATGGTGCGTCCGGTGGTAACCAGAGGCCAGTGTGGAGATAAGGTGCGGTATGGTACGGTACGGTGTCCCCCGTCACTCACTGCCAGCCAGCCTCACGCACACTCACAAACAACACATGGTTTCATCACTTTACGTAATCCATTCGTCCACAAGTCTCATAATCTTTGTCTCAGAAGCAAATTCCCTCCTTAATTTCGTACTAAAACCAGTCATAAAAGGGAATGAAATATGAATCTTATCAGCGTAGCGGATGAATGAAAATACTCGTTTTAAAGGCTGAATGGAAGAGAAAGTACGAGAGTTGAGGCCCGACTAGTGCAGAACTCCCTCCCTGTACAGTACAAATAGTTAATTACAGGGTAACCGAAGCTTCAAGGCCGATAGAAGAGAGGGATACATATGCGTGACCTGCTGTGTTGTTTGCTCGCGTGCCTCTTCTTGCATCATGTAACCTTCGGTCTTCCTTTAATGCAGAGCGAATTTATGGACTGGAATCTAGATATTAGATCGATCTTAGGGAGTTCCTGCCTGCTGGGAGTTTGTGTCTTAAGTTTACCTCCCTTGCAGCGCCATGGTTGATGGAGCACCAAAGCTCTCGGTTCAGGACCTGTTGTTCATGAAGGTGTCCTCCGCTGCGCCGCCTGGGTGGGCGATCACTGGTCGCCCTGCACACGGCTGTAGCGTGACTTGTCTCATTCATAGCGGCAGATCGGAGTGCTGGTCTTGGTTGCCGCGAGGGGAATGTGTGTTGTATTGGGAAGTTTGTAGTGCCCCCATGTGGCCAGGACTGGGCCATTATCCTCCTCTCTAACTAGGGTGGTCGTCCTGGCTAACGCTTCGCACCTGTCTAGTGCAGGTGAGAAGCCTTGTTGGTCATGGAGGACGTGCTGGTGGTATTGGTGACCAGTGGTGATCATTAAGGATGTTTTGGTGATACCAGGGATCTGTGGTGGGCGTGTCGGTGCAGCGTGGGTGTCGACACAGTCAGTGCTGGGTATGAGAGCCACCTGTGACTGCCGGCAGCAGCTGTCAGCGCTCCCACGTCAAAGAAAAGAATCCCTTTAAATATGACGTAATATGGAGGCTGGTGTGGCGCAGTGACCAGCCATTGTTGGTGCCTGGCGTGGCAGGCCACCAGGCTGTCCTTACCTGCATTATACATAGGTGCTCATCATGCCCGCTGCCACGTACTGTAACGAATGGCCCGGCAGACCACACAACCAGCGGTCGTTCTGGCCATACATGGTGTGGAGGGAGGGAGGGACGGGGCGGCCTTAGGCAGGATTCCAGTACTCCAGCCGTGGTACTACCTCGCATTCGCATGGTGTACCTGCTGTATGCTGTACCTCACATGGTGTGTTGGGAGGGTAGTGGCGTGAGTCACACACACTGGTACACCAGTCGTGGCACCACCTTGCATAGTGTACCTGCAGTGCTCACTACACATCATGCAAGGTGTCCGTGACATTGTGAGCTGTGAGGGGATGGAAGAATCCTCTGACGCCACATTAGCATTAATCCCAGGCTGCTGCGTCCCATGCTATACATGCTGTACATTGTACTCTCTCCACCACTTGTGGGGTACACTATACACGCCACCAGCGGTTATATATGTGTGATGTATACTGGATTGTCGGGTTATATAGAGTTTTTCCCGCTGAAGGATTACCTGCAAAGTGCGTAGATAATACGCTGGGAGGAGGATAGCAAGGTGGCTACCTCTCTTGTCCTCTCTGCCATATAAGACAATATGAATATGTTCTGTTTTTCTGGACATGGGAGGTGAGCTGTGAGCAGGTGGATCGTGAGGGTGATAAACGAGAGGCTGTACCTCGGGGAACGGCTTGGATGGTTCACTGGAGCGTGTACGGGAGGAGAAGTTGTGGTAGTACTCGGCTGGTGTTGTTGTGGCTGTGGTGCTGGGTGCTCGCCTCCCCGGGAAACTCTAGTGAGTGGGAACAACTGCTGTGGCAGTGGGTGCTCGCCGCCCTAGGAACGCCAGTAGCTGGGACCTACTGGTTTAGTGCTCCCGAGGAACGCCAGTAGCTGGGACGTACTGGTTTAGTGCATGGTGCTTACCTCCCAAGGAACGCCAGTGGCTGGGACGTGCAGCTCTGGAGCGTTTCCCAGGACTGAAGGGATGAATAATACTCCTCGCGTGACGGTACTCGTAACCACGAAAAGGAAAAAAGTTGCTTTATTGTGAAAGTGTACAAAGGGCGAGGAGTGCGTGGCAGGGAGGGTGGGAAGGGAGAAGAGTACGTGGCGTGGAAGGTGGTGTCTGGGTGTGTTACATGGGGATGGTGGCAGTAAACACCTGCTGATTCGTGCTGAGGGAAAGAACATGGTGTCATAATCCTCGCTGTACACACACAATGACGTGATTTGATCAAGTTGCTGACAGTCGGTTATTGCACATTCGTGAGGGTGAAAAGCATGCGTGGGGTGGAATGAAAATGATATTTGTGGTATACAAGGGCCGATTTGCTGTAAGTAGGGTGAACAAGCACATTATGAACAAGCACTTTACGCCAGTTTTGCTGCATCAAACCTTTTATCCTGTTAGTGCAGAAAATGATATCCAGTGGGGAAATTGGCTTGGAATGAATATTTTGTTTCACATGGAAATTGCTTTCATCTCGTATAGAACTTTTTTAGTCTCGGCTTAAAAATGTAAAATGGTTTTGCCTGCTAAAGATGAAAGAAAAAAATTACCTCTTCCCCAAACCTGTGTGGATTATTTGATTTTCATTTTTAGATTATTTATTTATTTTTTCATATCCAGTTGCCTCTCCCATCTTAGCGAGGTAGCGTCAGGAACAAACCAACAATCGCTTCATTTGCTCACATCCAGTCCTTACAGTTGTGGAACCTGACCCTGTCATCCGCACACACGTTATGCTCCATGGTTTACTTTGACCACTTCATGTGCCTTTGTCCAGTCCACTGACAGCAACCCCTCCCATCAAATTCACTCTATCCCGTCCACGCTTCTTGCCCTTCTGGTGGTTCAGGCTCCGATATTCCAAACCCTCCTTCAACCTTCCATCTCACTGTGAGTCTCCCTCTACTTCTCACGTGGTAGTCTTCGTCCGTCGTTTCCATATGTGCAAACCATTTCAGCCCACCCTGGTCAGCCCTCTCAGTTCTCTCTCGTACTCCTGTCATTCCGCACACATTTCCCACCCGCCCCACACCACACCCGCCCCACACCACAAGTCGTCCTCAGGCATTTACCCTCCAACAACTCGACGTTCTTCTTCTCTGTAGCGCACAGCGTCCACGACTCTCATCCATGCAGCACTTTCGGGATTACTGTTACCTTCAGACATACCGGTCTGTAACCCAGCAGACACGGACCTCTCCTTCCACACGCTGCTTATTGCACACAGGAACTTGGCCCAACCTTCTCCCTTCCAAGCCACACAGTTCCATCCATTGCCATGTCCTCTCTCAGAGACCTGAAGTATTGCTTCAGGTCCCCCTCATTCAATCATACGCTTGAGCCGTCCCGGTTCATCCACCCTGCTGGACCTCTTTGCCTTGCTTTGGTTTACATGTACTCTCGGAGCTTCCTCCCTTCACCCGCTCATTCGTTTTAAAATACGCGATGCTTTAAGGTTTGCCAGACTGGCTGTGAAAACCTCGTAGCTAATAGTTTGTGTGTCTTCATTTGGTCATAACGCAGCTTGGAAGAAAGCTTCAGTTATGGAAAGATTTCTACCCATTTTTTTCTGTGTGTTTGCAGCTGTCATAGGAAGTAAAGCTTGGTGATGAACGCCCGGCACGACCCTTGGTGAGAGAACCACTGTGATTAAAAAAAGTAACTTCCTCGGATTTACACTAGGAAGATAGTGACCCGGAAGGCTTCCTTGTGTACGTCCATTTCGTGATATCATTTGATCGTGAACTTAAACTGCGAATTTAGGGGGAAAAATATACAAGAATTGTAAGGAGTGTGATAAGTTCAGTGACTGTGGGAGGCAATAAAGATATCCATAACGAGCCTCTTGGATTGTGAGGAAGGCCAGGTAACTGGCAGTTACTGAGGTGGTGTAAGCAAGTAGGATGTGATAAAGTGGGGTGTGTGTGTGTGGGAACCAGGACCTGCTCGCGTGGTGTCGTCTGTATTGTCACCACCACCCATCCATCACCACTATTACCTCCGCCGCCGCCATGAACAACATCCTAGGCACGCTGGCCGGCCTCTCCCTACGGGAGCCGCCCCTCGGCAAGATAGAGATCCTCCAGGACCTGGATCTCTACTACATCAAGCAGTTGGCTCACAACTTCAAGGTTAGTCGCTCTCACAGTACCTGATCGCTCGCCCAAGTCTCTGCCGCCATGACATCTATACAACAACGAGTCCTCTCATAATTACATTAACTTTCACACTTTCATAATTTGAAACTGAGATTATTTTTTTTTATATAATTTTGATGTGTAATGTTGTATAGGTTGTCTGTGCCATGGTGGATGTTGGCAACAGAGACGCACACAGTCGTGCTGGAGAAGTCACGCCCCAGGTAAGCATGTTTGGAAACTAAGTTTTGTTATGCATGTAAACACTTACTGGAAGGCCTTATTGTTTATGTGGAAGGTGTTCGTAGCAAGTTCTGTCATCTGTGCGTCATGCATGGTAATTCTTATATCAGGAGGGAATCATCTTGTTTTGATGCCTCTGCATGTAACAGTCTGAACAAGTGAGGTGCCCTGGCCTGTGACCTGATGGTCAGGTCAGAAATCTTGCTATCACACCCAAAGGTCGAACCGTCGTTGGGGTTTAATGATTAATATGGAGGCATGAATCTAGGTAATGATCACTGATGAAATGTAATTTGCAGATCTGTATATTGGTTGGGTGTAAGTGGGGAAAATATTCGAGATGCTGGAGGTATGTTGTTTGTGACTCTGGGGGATGGTTATGGATGTGTTGTGTACAGGTTTATCTTCGTGTTTGTGTGTGTGTGTGTGTGTACGAATATTTTTTATTTGTATACGCCTCTATGCATGTACCTGTCTGTACTTACGTGTCTGCATGCGAACACCACTCCAGCCAGGTGTCTGACAAGCAGATGTCAGGTTTTTTCAACGCTTCGTCACGCCTGTGTATCGTATGTGTTGCTGCTAGTGATGGTGGAGGTAGTAGCGCAGCACACACACTGACCTCAGTCTTGAACATAACCATATCTTCGGTACCTCATACTCAAGTGCAAACCCTAGGTTTATATTGTGCTCAGCAGCGTCACATTATTTGTCCACCCTCACCTTCCATGGTAACCCCTGACGTTGTGTTTACTTCAGGAAGCCCCCAGACTCTCCTAGAGGAATGCCATTAATGCACAGGACTGTACAGGTTCACTGTGTTCTCAGCTGTGGACAGTGCAAGAATTCCTTGTTTGCTCAGCCATCGGCAGTGTAAGGGTTTGTTCTGTTGTCTGCCTTCACTACTGCAGACGTCTGCTGTGTTCTCAGCCTTCAGTAATGCAACTCTGCTTTGTTTACAATATTTTGTTCTGCAAACGTCTGTTGTGTTGTCAGCCTTCAGTAGTACAGGACTGTAGTGTTGTCAGCCTTCAGTAGTATAGGACTACTGTGTTGTCAGGCTTCGGTAGTACAAGTCTGCTGTGTTGTCAGCCTTCAGTAGTATAGGACTGCTGTGTTGTCAGCCTTCAGTAGTATAGGACTGCTGTGTTGTCAGCCTTCTGTAGTACAGGTCTGCTGTGTTGTCAGCCTTCAGTAGTTCAGGTCTGCTGCTGTGTTGTCAGCTTTCAGTAGTACAGGTCTTCTGCTGTCAGCCTTCAGTGTTGAAGAAGTCTGCTGTGTTGTAAATTTAACTTCAGGTATGTCATATACTTTAAAACTGAAAAATGTGCAGTCGATCAATGTTTACGATTGCTTTTGAGTTTATCATGATAACGTGGCTTTAGTAGCTTGTAATTATGAAGAACCTTCCTTAGCCTAAAGCATGAAAAGTTTCTCGGCTTTCATCTCTTGATATAGAAGATAGTCTACGTTGTAAGCTGTCATCCCTGAAGGTATTTATATGGTAAGCTCATGGTTCAAATTTTCGTCATAAGCCCCCGGTATAGAGCGCCGTTCTTAACGTCTTCAGCTGACAAGAGTGTGGGGGAGGTGTAGAGGTTAAGTGGTACTGTGCGAGTCGAGCTGGAGTGTGTGTTGGCTAGTGACAATCGCGTCTCATCACATCAGTTAACGAGACACTCACCAGGTCCCCACCAGTCATGGCGTGTCGCTTGTGCAGACAGTTGGGGCACGCCCGTCGCGACCTGCACTTGACGAGAGTTAATGGCGCCAAAGACACACACACACACACACACACACACACACACACACACACACACACACACACACACACACACAAGCATGTCACCAGACTGTGGCCAATTCATCCCTTACCAGTCAGTCACACAGTTACCCGCCCGAGACCACCATTGAATGGCGCAACTGACAACTGTTAGTTTTTGAATGGTCAGAGACATAGCGACCACCGGAAACCATCCGGATGGTGACGTTGCCAGCGTCGTCACGAGTCGTCCTCAACTCCAAACGTATTCTTTGTTTGCTTATCGTAGTCTGACAACGTAGTGGACGCGAACGTAAAGTGAGGTTATAACATGCGTCATGCGCGGGATGTAACGTCCCTTGCTCTGTGACCGGTTTTCCTCCTTTTTTATGGTCGCTCGAGACGCGCGTTGTCAGTGGCGGGGACGAGCACACTGGTTGCATGGCGGCGGGTGTTGGTGGTCTTACTGCTGGGGAAGTGTCCCGTGCGAGGGACTGCCACACCCCAGCCGCCCGCCTTCTCTGGCGGTGTGCTACCCTAAAACTCATAATTCTGTGAAGTGATAATGCATGTTATGACCATCGCTTCTGGCGCCTACTGGTCGAAGAGACCCCAGAGTTTTTATGACCCCGGTCTCTGGCATGACTCTGTGGTTGTTCAGTTCTAGTGTTGAGAATATTTTCCCCGTTTCCCACATAACTGATGGGACCCCACGCTGGGTACGACCTATGGCTCACACGATCTCGGATCTGTACCTTCTTTACTTCTCTGATTTCCTAACCTCTGCTCATGCTCGCCTCCTGAACATCTCCATCAGGCCCTTGCCAGAGCCTTCAACTCCTATAACCGGTTGTCCCTCCAGTCAGCACGAGAGAAAGATATCCATAGCTTTAACTCCAGCCTCCTGGAGGAGGATGGCAGTGCAATGTGCGTGTGTGTGTGATACCACCCAGAGTCGGGACGAACCCATAATTTGGAGACGATATTTGGCCTGACCCAAATTGTAACCGGGGGTTCAAGTGCTGTCGATCAGTTGTGTGTAGCCTAACCCCGGTCGTTGCCTCAGTTGTGTAGCCTAACCCCGGTCGTAGCCTCAGTTGTGTGTAGCCTAACCCCGGTCGTAGCCTCAGTTGTGTGTAGCCTAGCCCCGGTCGTAGCCTCGTCTCTGGAGGACCTGATTACTGGGACAAGCTCGTGGATGATGCAACATCGTCAGGCTGAACCCACATTTACTGTGGAAAGTTTGTGATAAATGTAACTTGATTTCTGGGTTAACTTGACTGTTTGTTTGATCCAACCATTGGTACATATGACCTCGTTGACCGTTGTTAAGTGCGAATTGGTCGTTAGTCCTCTCCACTGTTAACACTTACCAAGAGCAAACTGTGACCATATTTGGTGCCGGGTATTGAACTTGTCGCTGCAGCCTGGACCTCCAGGTATAGACATGTTTGTATGTCGAGGACTTCTACCCTAACCATTAGAATGGTGTCAGTACTTCCATGTTCCTCTCCTGTGAGGTGTTTTATGATGGCCCTCACATGTTAGGTGGTTTATGCTGGGCCCGTTGTGGGGGATGGTTTATAATGGTCCTCCCGTGTAAAGTGGTTTATGCTGGCCCCGCTGTGAGGTGGTTTATGATGGTCCTCCCGTGTGGAGGTGTTGATGTTGGTCCTCCCGTGTGTGAGATGGTTTATGATAGTAACTTAAGCCTGAAGATTGCAGGATGTGTCCTGATATTTATGGTAACAGTGGCTGTGCCATGTGTTGGTCTGTTGTTGTGAAGATCTTGTCAGTAATGTGTGCGTGCGTGTGCGTGCGTGCGCGCGCGCGGAGGATGCAAGTTATGCAGGCGTCAGTTGGGAAGATTGCTACTTTGAGCCCTGAGTTCTTGAGGACCAGTTTCAGAGGTGTTAGGGGACTTCGCTCGACCTTGACTAGTATCCAGTCCCGGAAACCTGCCTACCTACCCATCCCCGCGCCCTGCCTGACCTTGAACAACACCCGCGCCTCGAGCTGCCTGCCTGCCACTCTCCCGCGCCTCGCCTGACCTTGAACATCACCCGCGCCTCGAGCTGCCTGCCTGCCACTCTCCCGCGCCCCGCCTGACCTTGAACATCACCCGCGCCTCGAGCTGCCTGCCTGACCTTGATTATGATCCACGCCTCGAGCTGCTTGCCTGCCACCCACAGGCTCCCCGCCTGACCTTGAGTCGCGTCCACGCATGTGATGTTAACCTTGCTACCTGTTTGTCTCGAATTACCCAAGTTCCTGTGAATCCTTGGTTACTGTGTAGAGAATTTATTTACTTAAAGTAGAAATGAACATATATGTGCAGTAGTTGGCCGGGGGTTTAGTCCATGAAACTGGAACTGCTGTCAGGCGGCACAAGTGTGTCAGGTATGGAAGGTGCGTGTATACAAGGTGTTGGAGTGGGTGTGTACACAGTACAGGTGTGGCAGCAGGTGTGTAAGAAAGTGCGCGAAGGAATACATCCACCACAGCCGTCACTCAGCTCTGCCATCAATCCTGGGAAGTAACTGAGTCAGTCCACCCTTGACGAGGTAGACAGTTCTTGCTGGTGAGTGGCCTCCAGTCCTCCCGAAAATGATTGTCTACGTCACCAGAGGGAACTCGTGGCAGGTTCCTGAAAGTTTAGCATAATGACTAATGGCCATTAAACCTTCAGGAGGAGATACTAATGGCCATTAAACCCTCAGTAGTAGATATATCAATTGCAGGAGGAGGGTGACAGTCAGTCAGTCGGTCCCAGGAGGTAGCAGCTATCCCTGGCAAGTATTGGTTAGGTTATCTGTCCCAGAAAGTGATTCGCAAACAGTTAATCCTGGAGATACAAAACGAACAATCCACTCTTGTAAATACTTAGCAGGCTTTGAACATCCCTGAAGGTTTGTACCAGTCATTGTTCTGAAACAGGCGACGAGGACTCGTTCTAGGAAATGGTGAAGTCGGCTGAAAGAATTTGATTTATGCCGCAAGAGCGGATATTTTATTGTACACTCCTACTCATCCTGTGGGCGGTGGTGCAAAAGAGGTCACAGCGGAGGGGGCGGTAAGTCATGGATACCATGTGTGGGTGGCCCCGCGATGCTGAGGGGTCAGACCAGAGCTGATATTGCTTCACCAGCTACGTGGAAGGTCGTATTGAGTCACTGCTTAGGTACAGTTACATGCTGCATAGTCATATTGTTCTGGGGTGACCTGCTTCAGCAGATACCCTTGTCGTGGGCCGTTGGCGGGTTTCCAGGGTCCAGCTTTGGCTTGGGATGCAGCAGCACAAGTGGGTCAGGGCGGCACTCGCCTCTCCTCCTCCTGCCATCTTAGGAGCAGCGCCACGTGTTGCACCTGACACACCGACACCTGCTGACATTTGCTCATGTAGTCTTGCTGGGAGAACCAAGTGGTGATGCATCTCTATAGCCAGAGACAGTGAGCTAGCTGACGAATAAATGTGTTGCTTAAAACATTCAAGAATCGTGCATAGCTGCCAACCATTATGCTTTTTGCCGTATTTATCACTTTTTTTTTTTTTTAGATGACTGTCAGTACTATTTTTCTTGGTAAAATAGGTATTATACATGTGTATGTAATGTGTGGGAACTTCACTGGGGCGCACAGTTCAATATGGAGTGGACGTTCTCATAGCGCACACAAGTACTGAAATGTAGTGTACAAACTAACAGTCGGACATTGGTCCTTTCTCCGACCATTTCGCGGAAATGACCGCACAAATTGTTGCACGGTCGGCCTTACCGTCCGATCATATATTGTGTAGCTAGATAATCCTCCTCCTCATAGGCCAGGCCCTCCTGAGGCTTCAAAAAGTCGCGCCAAATTATCATGTATAGAAGTGGATAAGAAACTACTAGTTCCCTTCCACTTCTTGCTATTCTCAGGAGAATAGAATTTACAAAGATTTTTTTTTACCAACGGCAGATGAAAAGTGGTAATGAAAATTTTGCTAGAAATATCGGATCCACAGCACGTAAGTTCCATCATCACATCCGGACCTCGACCGTTTAATTAACGGGGATAACATGAACTGCTGTGTATAAACCCGATCCTTTCCTGCAAAATTTAGCGCGGCTAATCTCGTACAAACCTCTGAAAATGTTCATATTACCATTACAAATGCCAAATCATGTTTATGTAAAAATTTAGGAAGTGATGAAATAAGAGAAATCAATTGGACAATGACCAATTTATAATGAGAGAGTTTGAAGAGGTCGAAATGTTTACAGCCATCTCCCACATTGGGAAACTTGGTTTGTACTCATGTCGACGGTAAGCTGGAGAAGTGAAGTCGCTTCATAATTTCGATTTCGGGTACAAAATCAAGCAGGAAGAAGCAGACTTTTTGGTGGGAATACACCAGGTAGCGGCCGTGCATTGTGTGCTATCGGAAAGGATGAATTTACCGCACGGTCAAGATTGTGCTTCGGATTCTAGCATTGCACACGGAGGAGCACATGACATTCAGACTAGATACTTTGTTGGCTTTAAAGTGAACATTTGTGGATTATCTACATGTGAATAAACGAATGGAGACAACAGCTTTAGCACTGGACATCACAATTTCCTTTATTGCAAGTGCACATGTATTGCGCGTGGTTGCAAGTTTCGTTTAGCAGTTTTTGTTTCTCAGAAAGTCAGGTTTGCAGTATTCGATATATTTTACTGAATGATTAACTTATTTATTGATCTAAGAAAGATACATGAAAGGAGAATAAACGGCAATGTTAAGATCACATTTCTATCGTTGAAATTCCAGCCCTGTCGCGCAGTTGTGCTGAGAGATGTGTAATGTTCTTGTAGACGTTGAGCTGTTGAAGTCATTTACCACTGTCGTCCATGCCAGAGATAGGTACATGAATTACCATATTCATATGATATTTGTGGAGACCGGTCACTCGAGGATTAAGCCGTCAGGATACCGCTTCTTCCCACAAACAGCTGCGCTGTGGAGTTTTCTCACTTCTTTCGTCTTTCCCTGTTTCTGTTTTTTGACTTTAACAGTCAGGTCTACAAACACTTGCTGAGCGCTTATCAATTTCTTCAATCTTTTCCTCTTTTTGTTTTCAGCGAAGATAGCCTCCGATTGAGGAACGTTTTGGCTCTTGCCATTCTCTCTCTCTCTCTCTCTCTCTCTCTCTCTCTCTCTCTCTCTCTCTCTCTCTCTCTCTCTCTCTCTCTCTCTCAACTGGTTGGTTTAGGCAATATTTTCCCACCAATTCATTTATCATTTTCACACGCCGCGGTAAAGGAAATGGCATTCACTGACACAAGGCATCAGGGCGCCATGTCCTCTTTTATGTTTCCTGTCCAATGTGGCGTAGAGGTCGTTTAAGTGGAACTAACACAAAGAAAAGTTGGCCTTTCCTTGAACTGTATTTTGTATTGTCTTCAACGGGAAAGTATATGTAGGTATTCGTTTGTATGTCGTTTTTTTGTATGTGTATGTATGTAGCATCACGGGTTCAGTGGTGTATAAGCCTCCACTTATTTAGTACCTGTATAATGTGATGAGGGGCACACATGCTATTGTGTGAGCATGTGTGGCTGACCGCCATCTAAAGGTCTTCGGAAGGAATGATCAGACTGTGTACTTATTGCAGGAGTATGACCTGGAACAACGGATCGCCTTGGAGATAAAGATGCGTGAGGGCACCACCAAGTTGCTGGCTGCTTGTGGCGCCCAGGGACCCCGAGCCAACTTGCCCCACACCCTCGAGGCCGCTAAGAACCTCCTCACCTCCAACGAGCGCATGACAGCCTACATGGCGGAGCTCCAGCGCAGGAGAGACATCACCCACCCCCAAGATGGGTTAGTGAATCGTGTTGCAGGTCTAATAAGCACCTTAGCACAATACGATTCCTGAGGGTATTACTCTTTGGTTTGATGTTCTTGTGTTAGACCTGGCCGTGAAGGCTAAGTCAAAGGCCAGGCCATCATACTTAAGGGTCGTACGGTCATGCTCAGGGCTCATACCTGCTTACTGAAGAGGTTAATAGTTAAATTTTGGTAGCCCTTCGGTATTGGTTTCCTTAGGGTTTGATTTAGCTATAGTTAGTGAGAAACCTGACTGTGGCTGAGAACTCTTTTTGGAAACCTGTTATGAAGGAAGATGGAGTGTCAAATGTTCGGTAAATGCCAGGAATATCAAACATTAGGAATTCCTTCTAGAAAATGTTTTCCCTCCATTATCTTAGCAAATTTTCACACTTTCTGATTTTAGTTCTTCAGATGACCTTATTGGCATAAGAAAAAAAAAATTGAGCTTAGTTTATCTTGTAAATATGATGATGAAAAATGAATTGAGATTTTCACATAACTTCATTATAACCTGATAGTTCTTTATATGTGATGGTCTTTTGTTGGAATATTTAAAAGTTAGAATACCTGTGTGTGTGCTATGCGGTCGTTGATAGTGAAGATCTTGATTTGTGTACAAAAGTAAAAGTAAGTTTTGTGTGTAATGATTATATTAGGAATAAAGGATCCTTGAATCTTGGTAGCACGAACTATTCTTTTCACCCAATACTTTTAACATTGCTTCATGCTGCAGATAGATGAAACCATTCATTTATCTTTCTATCTGTATCTCTTATGCTCATTCCCTCTGGGAACTCCCATCAAGGGGATGGCCATGGTAAATGAGTCTACACTTATGCCTCCGTCACATTCACCATTCCACACATTCTTCCTTTTTCTCTCCCTCCAGTATGTTTCCACTCTTTACTCATGTCAGAGGTGGTCTTCCTAACACAACCCCCTTAATCATGCTATTACATGAAGTTATCATAGGAACTTAAAGTAAAAAATATGCTGGGTGACTTACCATAATAGATTAACTATTACATTAATGGTGACCTTGATGGAATATAGAAATTTGTCTTTATTTGAAGTATATTTTATATACCTTGTAATGATTTAGGTTATTTCAAGAATCATATGGTATCAGGGTTATTCATCAGCTGTGATTGTATCCTGGGGTTCATAGACATGGAAAGAAGTGCGTAGGATGTTTGGTTATTGCTCATCACTTTATGTTGGAGGATAATCTCAGTGATATACATCAGTCAGTTCCAGTAATAGACTATGATAATTTATGTACAAAACACTTGATTGGAATTAGAGATTGTAATGTACACTTTGCACTGACAGGTCACAGCCATCCTTAGCACGTGTGTGTCTTTCTGACCTCCGCATGCCCCTCATCTGGAAGGACAGTGATCACTTTAAGAATAAGGGTGACTACCGTAGGTAAGGATATTTAAGTTAATGAGTAGAGGCACTTCATTGAGGCAAGAAGTTTAATAACATGAGATAAAGCAGTAAGGTTTGCATGTTCCAGACAAACAGCAGTTATGTGTCTTGTTTTATCTGCACATTTTACAAATCATATATTATCCCATGATTAGATATGTAGTTGGAACAGAGAATAGGGCCAAGTTAGGATTTTCCCTCTTAGGCTCAGTCCTCTGTTCTTAGCACTACCTCACTAATGCGGGAAATGGCGAATATGTATGAAAAAGAAAATTATATATATATTCAGGTGTATTTTTTTCTTTGTAATGTTTCAGATTTGCAGTGTTTGTACTTCTAAAGATTGGCACAGAGATTTATGACACAGTGATGGTGAACCCTGTTGACCGTTCCATGACAGACATCTGCTTTGATGATATCATTGTTTTGTAAGTAAATTTTTCCCTTATCTACATAAGGTCTATAGCATTCTGGGGTGAAGGTGAATCTGAGGTGAATCGGTAGCTGTTTAGAGATTACACCTCTTTTGTGGCAGATTCAAGAGAGAGGGAAGGTTAATTGAGTAAGGAATGACTCTGTGAAAGAGGATTGAGAGTCAGTTAGGGCAATATTGCCTCTTTTCCATAAGATTTTCTCTTTTGAAATGGGTGCAAGTGTGTGATTGAGGGATAGCCCAGATGGAGATCCTCTTTGGAAGGTGTTATGAATATATGGTAATGGAAGAAAGCTTCAAGAAGCAGAGAAGTTTTTATCTAGACAGTAAGGCATATGTGCAGATATGAAGAGGGAAGGGGGTCAGTAGTTGCAGGTGAAGGTGGGTCTGCAGCAGGGGTCTGATGTCTGCATGGCTATTCAATCTGTTTATTCATTGGGTGGTGATGGAGATGAATGCATAGGTCTTGGAGAGGGGAAGGTCTGCAGTCTGTCAGTTTTGTGGGTGTTTATATGTGTGTGTGTGTGTGTGTGTGTATAGCAGATACAAGTGAGAGACCCCTGAAGCTGGTTTCTGTGTTTAGGAGGGTGAGTGAAAGGAGCAAGTGGAGAGTAAATGTAATTAAAAGCAAGATTATTAGGTTAACAGTTAACAGAGTGAAGATGTTTTGTATTGCAAGTGTGAATGGAGAGAACTTTGGGAAGTGGAGTGCTTTCGATATTTGGAGTGGATAAGTGGATACGACGGTGAATGGATCCACAGTAAGATATGCTATAGATTGAGTGAGGGGGCGAAGGTCTTGGGCAGACTGAGGAATGTGTGGAAAGAGAGGTCACCATCTGTAAGGGCAAGATGAGTATGTTTGATTGTTTGGTATTCCTGTTGCTGTTAAAGGATCCTGTACATTGTGTCCTAGAGTTATAATGTTGATTGCATATAGGCAGAGTACAGTAATACCTGTATGTAATTGACCATATAACCCCAGCAACAGGCATATCGAACAAACATACCCATCTTGCCCTTAAGTATATTGACCTCTTTTTCCACACATTCTTCGGTCTGCCTGAGCCCTTCACCGCCTTACTCAAATCTATGGTTTATCTTAGTTCCTGGGGTTCCATTCACTGTCATATCCACCCCAAATATCAAAAGTACTGTAGTCAGTTGACAAAGATAAGTAAAATTTCATTAAGGAACTTTTCACTCCAAAGAGTCCATCATTATATTGTTTCTGATTGTTGAGCTTTCTTGAAACTGCTGAAGCTCATAAGATGGTTCCTGGGGTTGCATATTAATGATAAGTATTTGTAGTTAGTTCATTGATTGTATTCCACTTAAGAGAGAGAACATTGTCTGTTATTCATTGGGTGGGAGTTTAAAAGAGTGGAATTTTAAGTATTTTATCAACGTAACTGAATAGATAGTGCATTTGCTTAAAGGTAATGCTAGAAAGGTTTTTTATATTAAAGGTATCTGAAAGAGTAAATAATTTTCTGTGGATTTTCTCTCAAGTCTTTCAGTTACTCTAACACTAATTTGGAGGTAATGAAGTATTGTTACTTTCCATCTTTTACAGCAACAGTATTCCATCCAATTTTGAGTGTAACATGGAAGTGTACAGCCATGTGCTTCAGAATGACTTAACCATGGCAAGTACTCCTCGGAAGCTAAAGAGAACATTACATTCATCTATATCACGCACTGTTGGCAGGAAATTGGCAGCTTCACTTAGGGATGAGTTATCAAATGGAGAGATGTGAGTGATTTAATGTTTTCCCGTGTTTAAGCAACTTTAATGGTTATTACTTTGTACATATGACTTTTCCTCATGGGATTAATGTTGAGAGATATGTTTTAAGTGATACCTGCTCAACACATTTTGCATCCATTTGATATTGGTTTCAGGTTTAAAGAAATAGCAGTGATCTCCAAGCAATTTTTCAGTAATTTTTTTGTTTCTATACTTTTAAAAGTACATCTTAAAAAGAGTTTTATGCATGAAACCTGTATAGATGAATATTTTTAAACTTTTAAAATGAGTTTTCACTGTTAGATTCAGTGATGTAAAATTGAATATTTTTTACAGGGGCCCAAAGTTCGAGTTGGTAGCTACTGCTAAATTAAGTTTGGATAATGTGTCCAACAACACAGCAACATTTGATCTTGCCATGGAAAATGTTGGTAAGGAGTATGAATTATTTTTATTATTATACTGATGATCAGTTTGACTGAATTTGCCATATTCATTATTATTTCATAAAACTGGAAAGTGTATGTAACTGGGAAAGGATAGCTGATATGTTGACAGTAAAACATAGTGGTAAGTGGGTGATTTCTATTTCTGAGAGACACTTAGGAAGTAAGAAAATATCACTCCCACCGATGCTTCCTTTCTTTATCAGGTATAAAGTTGTCTGGATTCTTGACATTGATATTTATTCATAAGTAGGTACTTTTTCTTTCTCTGAAGTAATTTAAAAGATAATTATAAGGGGCTATGTAACCATGATACACATTTTCTCTTATGTATTTATAATTCAATATACTGGTTGTTCCCTCACTTTTTTGTTGTTACAGAAAATCAAGCTCATCAGTTGCCATTGTTTGGTCATTTCTGCTGTCGTCTGGCTGCACAACCTGATTGTGCTACTCAAGAGAGACTTACTGGTTATGCTTATGTTCCAGTAAGTGGCATAATTCTTCATATTTTTCAATGTTGTCATAGTGTAAGAAGAAGGTTGGTCTGTCGCATCTCCAGTATGAAGTTTAGATCGATTATCAAGTGTAGAGGAAGAGCCTATATCAAGCATTTTTTTTTTTTTAATGGAAAATGTGCCAGGAGCATACCATACACCTAATCCCTTCTCAGCATTGAAGAGGTTTTCTAGGGAAACACAGCATGCAGAATCACCAGATGGTGAATCTCATTGTACCGTAGGATTCAGTAGGGTAAATGGGGGTTGCTATCCTCGGTGAGGTTTTTGAACTTTATTTTGACACAAAAATAGGAATAGAATCCAAAGAAACTTGCCATACCACAGATGCACATCATTGATACAAGTATGTATGTAAGAAAATGAGCTCAAAGTAGTATTGTTTTGAAGTAGAAATTCATTACACAAGTATAGTAATGTTCCATTGATACTGATCTTTGAATCTGACACTCTGTATTCATTCAGTGCCTTCCAGTCCACTTGTTTTATTTCGAATATCATTGTATAGTTATTGGAGATAATGGTATTGCATAAAAACTGAGTATCCAGTACCATGATAGAGGTTTAAAATGAAAATTGTAATTGCCTCCTTGTAGTTGCATTTTGTACTGTATAGGGAGTGAGTTTTACACTCATGGGGCCCTATCTCTTGAAAGTTCAGTAATTTATGTATGTTGTCTGTATTAACCATGTTCTCAGTCCTTTGGTTCAATTCATATACCACACTTTCTTTTTTTTTCATACTTTATTGCCGTTTCTAGCAATAGCAAGATAGCACCAGAAACATATGAAGAAAGGCAACATTTATTCGCACCCATGTTCTAGCTTTTATGTGTAATATACTGAAACCACAGCTCCTTATCCACAACCAGGCCCCACAGACCTCTCTGTGGTTTCCTCTGCCTGCTTCACCTCCACCACACTTGTACTATGAAAATATTTCTTTACTCTTTTTTAATGTTTTTGGTTAGTTTCATGTTATGTTCTCTGATTTCTCTATCCCTACATCTTTAGAGAACTTTTCACTGCCCATGTCATTGACCTCTTTTCAAAGTTTTAATGCTGTGACCAAGTCACCCTACATTCTTCTCTTTTCCCGTGTGGACTATTTTAAAGCCTTTATCCTTTCCATGTAACTTGACTTTCTTATTCTAGTATCATCTTTGTTGTCCTACACTAGATCTCTATTAGATGTAAGTGCCTCTTTAGGTTTAGTGATCAAACTTGATATGCATATTCTGATTTTAGCTTTATGAAGGACATGAACAGTTTAGTGTTGCTGGCAGGAAAAACCACTCATTCCTCATTCTTTCCTTTGTCTCATATGGTGGCATATTATTTTTTTACTATTATTATTATCATTATTATAAAATACCAGTACATAAACGGTGTATTGCATACTTTTTTGGCTTAATAGATGATGATCATAGGGAGGGCTATGTTGGTCAGGTTAAATTTGGGATCAAGTTAAGGGAAACAGTTGCAGACATCAGTACACTATATGAGAACCTTGTCCAAGAATGATAATAGGAAGGGATATGCAGACCTAGGAAAATGTAGGGTAAATGTAGCAAAAATTCATTACCTAATTGCCCCTTAACACCTAAATTTACAGTATTTTCATTTATATGAAAAAAGTCTATAAAGTTACTCTTGATGCTTCTGAAGTGGAAAAGATAGTTTTGGGATTTATGGTAGCAGAAGAGGTGGAAGGGTTATGTAAAAATGCAGCTGGGATACGTCTACCATTAATGAACTAAACCATAAAAACTCTTCTATGATCCCTTTTTGAGGCAAATGCAATAATTTTTCATGTGCACAGGAGGCAGTGTTTCAAAATGATAAACATGCCCATCTCTCCCAGGTTCCTGTCCCCTTAAGTCACCTTCTGTGGCGTGCAGGAGATTTTTTGGTATTTTTTTTACTTCCTACAGATTTTGTAGGTGTGTAGATATAATTATTAGGTTTGGACGAGGGCATATGAAGCAGTCAAGGTTAACCATGAAGTAGTCTGTGAGGCTTGGCTGTGGATGCTAGTTTCTGATTTACATACATTACATAGGACAGCTAGCGATTCATTTGTTACTGTCGCTGTCTTGCAAAATTGGGAAAGGCAGTAACATCTACAAATGAAGTCATTTTTTTGAAACTATATGAAATTGTCATTTATCTCTGATTAGGAGAGTGAACACCAGCAGTCATGGTGTAGAGTGTTTGGATGGCAGGTGGAGGTATGGGCAAGCAAAGAAGATGTTCATCTCTCCCCTCATCACCCTCTGTCTCTCTCCATTGACCGGGTATGTGCTATTATCTTCTCAAGTTAATGTGTTATGTATAGATGTGTTTGTTACTTAATGGTTTAAGTCGTTATGCTTCTTTCTTGACATAGTTGCCCTCCAAAACAATGTGCTTCTGTGGATAATGAAAAAATTTAAGGGATGATATTTTTGAATGTGAAAAGCATTTCCCCCCAAGTTTTCATATTTAGGGTAGCTAGCCCTAATTTTGATGTCATTATAGATATTTAAATGACAGTTGGAAAGATGAGATTAAACATAGGACACTCACTTCAAGTTTAAGACTTCACTCATTATTATTAGATTAAGACATTTCTGAAACCCCCTTGATCCAGATTACAATTGAGAGTATAGTTTTAGTTTATGGATACAGTAGTTTGATCTTAATAGTATCAGAGTAAAAAACATCAGTCATGTTGTTAAATGTGGCAAAACTTTAGTATACCAGCAGAATCGACTCCAAGATGAGTTTAACAGTTCCATGGGAAGTTTGTGGAAACAGAGGAGGCTTTAAAATGAAGGAGAATGTGAGGTTCAGTAATGTAAAACAAGAAAAAAGAAATAACAGAACCATTGAAAGTCTTATCCATCTTTCCTGAGAAGATGAAATTTGATTTAAATTTCATTGTTATAAGAGAAGTATATAATTTTCATTGTTTTGTTCATACTCTCTTTTGTGGACTATGTACTCGAGTGTGCATTCAGAGCAGATTTGTTGGAAGCATTCTCATGTGAATTCCATGAGATAATTTTTTAGCAAATTTTCTTTGTTGTTTTTGGTCTTACAAAGAAATTATTCAGTAGGATATGTCCATAAGCTTTCAGGTAAGAATGATCAAAGCAGTCGTCCTTGGATGCACTTTTGAACACCCAAGGCTGCAGCATTTGTATGAAAGATGTTTTCATAGGCTCTTCTGAATTCTGAAAATTAGAAAAAATGTTACATTATATATCATGATTTTTCACATTTTCATTGATCTGCATTTTGACTTATTCGCTGACTGATTGTTTTCACCATATTGAGTTCAGTCTGTAGGTGTAATAGTGCACTCAAAACTAATTGATCAGATATGATTTTCATGGGTATTTGTAACTTCAAATGATATATCCACAAAGCAAAACAACCTATATGACAATTAGGACAATTAGATACCCTAATTGTTGCCTTTTGATGGCAATATGAAAATTTTATCCCTGGGGATAGGGGAGAAAGAATACTTCCCACGTATCCCCTGTGTGTTGTAGAAGGTGACTAAAAGGGGAGGGAGTGGGGGGCTGGAAACCCTCCCCTCTTGTTTTTGATTTTCCTAGAGAAGGAACAGAGAAGAGGGCCAAGTGAGTAGTTCCCTCAAAGGGTCAGTCCTCTGTTCTTAATGCTCCCTCGCTAACGCAGGAGATGGCGAATAGTGTGAAAAAAGAAAAAATGGTATATTTGGTGTTATTGTTCAAAGAATTATCTAAAATACATAATTATACTTGAAAAGTTGGAACTCAGAAAGAAGGGCAGTATTTATCCGAAATAGATTTTTCTTACCTTAACCTTATCTGAAGTTCTAAAATGGTACTTTGAAACAGGATATGTTAGATGTAATCATCAGTATTACAGAATAGCACCCATAAACTTGGAATATGCTTATATTCACATTCCAGGAGGAGATCAAAGTGCAAGATTAGTTGGCATGATGAAAATTTGTAAGTTGGATATGAGCTTGAATACTTGGGAATAAAGATGATAATGAGAAAGCTGTAGTTAAAAGTAATTGCGCTAAGGAGAAAGATGGCACTGAGAGCTCTGATGAATGAGTAATCTTAAGAGTAGAGTGTGCAACAAGTTTGCCTGAAGAAGTACTTATCCCATCTCTGATGTATAGGTAAGAAACCCAAGTTTGCATCGGTTGGGATGGATCAAAAATAAGAGAAGAAAAGATGGATAACTTCTGATGAAAACAGCATGGTTTAAGTAACACAGTCAGTAATTGTTCATTACTTATATTGTAAAATATAGAAATTTGAGGAAGATTTATTTATTATTATTGTCATCGTGACATTTTACAGAACACAGAGATAACTCAAAATGGAGTCACTGTGATGGTAATCAACGCATCTGGATTTGACCGTGGACACCTTACACTCACCTTCGACACTCAGAGTGAAGCAGATTCATGGTTCAGATGTTTACAGCAGCATATAGCTGACCATCGCCATTGGGGTCCAGCAGCAGAGGAAGAAATGGAAATTCTTACACCACAGCCAACGCGACACAACTTCATCCTTCCCAGAAGAGGACGATTTGCTTCACTTTATGAAGAGACTCCACTCAGAGGTATGCTATAGAATTTTAACTTGTGTATTAGTGAGAATCCCTTAATCAGACTGTGGTATGCTTCAGAAATTTTCTGAATTGTGTGTTTTCAATCATAGTTATAATGAAGGAAAGAAGAGAAATTTTCTTATCAAGCTGCAATAGTAATTGCTTTATTTTATACAGAGAATGGAGCAGTTTAGAATTCATTTTATCACAAGAACTCTCGTGTGTTTAGCAATTAACCAATGATCATTCTCTGTTGCTGGTCGTTTCCTTCTTGAATATTACTGCAACTTCAGTCCATAGTTTTGAGACTGATTACACAGAATGCTGTGTTACTTTTCATCAGAGTATATTACTTCAAAAAGAGTATTATTTTATTTTCAAGGATTTTATCTAAGTAGATCACATGGAAGGGTCAGATATATGGCAGGAGTGTAAAGACTGTGAGGAGAAGAATAAAGGAGTGCTGTTATTTTTCACCAAAGCATATTGTAGAGTATTTTATCTTCATAGTTGGAACCTCTCAGTTTTGAATTGTTCTCAAAATTACTTTAGAAAGGGCATCATTTTATTTTCAAGGTATTTTTGTAATTCATATGGAAGGTTACATCATTGGCTGGAGCTTGAAGACTATGACAAGTATGAAGGAATTTCTCTAAAGAATGCTCAACTGGAAGTGAAGTAAAGGTTTCCCCATTCTTCCAATTCGTTGAGAAGGCAGTAGAGTTGTCAGACTTTTTTTTTTTTTTCTGTCTGACTGTGGGTACAGTTTATTTACCACTCTTTTGTAACTGATAGTTTTACAGATATGAAATATTTTTAATGCTCTTCAGGATAAAAATTTGACTATGCAAGGAGAGACCTAAATCACATTAGCAATGCAACTGCAGTTCCCAGTGAAGTTGTTAAGTAGACTATATTGCACTCTAATCCAGCTTGGCATGATTACTTATTTGATCCTTAATATTAAATTTTTTTTCTTCTCAATGGCTTTCTAGGTATGATATATATTTTACAGTGTTTGTGAAAGTTGAATGTTGCTGTATCAGGTAAATGGATAAGCATGTGATTGCCATACCTAAATATGTTGCCAGTCATAGGCCAAAAACTTAGTCTCACTTCACTTGTTTATTCTGTACTAAGTACAAGTGGTAAAATTCACTTTTTCCCTGCTTCAACAGATGGCTCCCCAGGCTCAGAGAAATCATCATTTGATGATCTGTATGGGTCTTCTGCTTTTGTCAACAATTATTGTACTCCTGCCCAGGGTCCTGCAAGACCAAGGGCACTAACTCTCTCCTCCCGTGCATCATTTAGAAGATGGGGTTCAGTCAAGAGTAATATGCCTTTCTTTAAGAGTAAGAGTTAGGCTCATGTGCTTGGCATGTGTGTGTCAAGCACCACAGCATCTTGGCAGCCTGTCTTGTACATACTACCTGTTTAATGATTACATATGAAGGGATCAGTCAATTTAACTTGTTAATTTATTCCAAAAGCACTTACTTGAAAACTGCATTTTCTTGTTTTTATTTATAACCTGCACTGCAGTCTGCCTAGAGAAGGAATAGTTGATTTTCATGTTACTGAGCACTCACTCATTCTATTTTCCTTTGAAGTATTTCCCTAGATAAGATTAATGACAACAGCTTCATCTCTTTTTAAGAGATAAACTAATGTGCAGAAGTTTAGGTGAGTGGTTTGAGTGCAGACTGTCTGACATGTATTTCATTTTAAAGCACTATGATTAAACTTTTATGGAAGATTCTATATGTTGCAGTATAACATGCAGATAACTACTTAATCAGTATCCACTATAAAATAAATGATGACGTCTTTTAGCATCCTGAATAGGTTTAGAGTGTATTTAGGCATGAAAAGACCTTAAAGCTCTCTATGTTCACTGTTGAATTTACACAATAGGTATTTTATGTATTGTAATCGTATGTTTGACGTAATCAATCAGTGTGTCTTTCAGAAAAGAGAAGTACTTGCAAATACCAATCATTAATAGGGAGAAGTTTATATATGGCAGTGTACATCATCCTCAGAGAAACCACTTTTGCTATAGAAGGAACAAGGCAGATTATGTCGGACATTTTTGTGAAGTAAGAAATGATGGAAAAAATTGCTGATGTAATATTATTGAATCATGGGTGTCTTGAAAAAAAGCACATCTTGTAGGAAAAGTTTTCATTAACCAGTGTATTCTTTAGAAATGAAAATTGTTGTGCCATAAATGTGGTTAATTAAGGAGCTATGGTATGTTTCTTGATCATGTGAGACTTGAACAGATCCTAGCCATGTCTCTAGACATTGGTTCAGCCTGATGGGATTTGCTAATTGATTTTCAGTAAAGGAGAAGCCTTTAGGTTGACTACAATTTTGATTAGGGAAGTTTATGAGTCCATATTTTTAGTATTGAAATTATGATGCTTTTACTTCATATCCATGGAATTATATTAGGAGAAATTGCCACCATGTGTAGCAGTATGATAGATTTAAGATCTACCGTAGTATTCGACTTTTTATTATCTCTTGGATCTTAAGTATAACAGAGCAATCCATTAAAGTCTTACAGTTGTACCACATTAGTAAGGTAGGAATATTTTTTAACTAAGATATTTAAAACTATAATTACTTTGTTCTGCTTGAGTATGGTATGGCATTTCTTTTGACCATATTCACTGTCTCTTGTGTTAGTAAGGTAGCACAAGAAACAGATGAAGAATAGCCACTTTGTATTGAAAGATAGGTTACTGTTTGAGTGTAAAGATGGATTTGGTTGATGGTATATTACTGCTGATGGTGCTGTACGGATGAGAGGCATAGGCCCCTGCTTGAAAAGTACAGAACGGGGTGGCTTTTTCGTAAATGAAATGTTGAGGATATTATGTGGTGTGAGGAAGGTAGATAAAATAAGAAATGATAGTGTAAAAGAGAGGTTTGGTAATAAGAGGATATGTATGTTGGATATGGAGGGAATAAGAAAGGAAAACAGAGGAGGAGATCGAAGGTTGGAGTGAAACATGCATTCAAATAATAGGGCATGCATGGGATAGAGTGAACTGGAATGATGCAGTATACATGGGGAAACATGCTGTAGTTGGGCTCAGCCAGGGCATATAAAGTGGTCAGTGGAAACCACAGATAGGTCTAGGACTTGGCTGTGGATAGAAGGTTCTAGGTTTGTGAATTTATAATGACAACTAGAGAGTGGACATGAGCAAATAGGGCTATTTTTTAATCTTTTCCTGGTACTACCTTGGTAATGTAGGAAATGGCAACATGTATGAAAGAAACTGTTGTAACTCATTTATGGGGATTCTACAATTTTGAGGTTTCACTCCATGCAGGAGTAGGGTGAGTTGGGCCCCTATGTGGTAAGAAGGTCTTGGGAGATATACTCTTTTCCTTCTGCTGATAGTGATACAGCTTTGTCAGAGGTGGATTCTTACTTGTGGTGTTTCCACTTGCAGGTAGAGTCTGCAAACATTCATGTAAGGCATCTGTTCCCAATATTTTCACATTGCAGCTAATGAATTTGAGGAATATTTTTTAAGATTAGACTCAAAAGAGACCAACTCTGTGAATGGTCATAAGTATTAAGGAGACTTTCTTTTCATTGTGCAGTTTTGAGGCAACTTCTGTCAACTAGCAACAGAAAAAGTGTTGTTAAGTTTACACCATTTTTGAAAGAAAGAATGTTTGTTATTTTTGTAATGGAAAGCACCTTTACACCAAAATGTGCAACATTATTTCTTGGATGTAGTTTATAACAAGGGTTGTATTAAGGACTTAGTACAATGAATGATTGCTGAGTACGAGTCCTATTGAAAATTTCTCCGAAAATGTTTTCAGTTTTATTTTTGTTCCTTTACTGATATTCTGTAAGATGATAATGTTGTTGATTTCTATATGAATTAGATTGAATATAGTTTTATGAGTAGATTAAGTATGACATAGAATAAAGAAAAGCTCTTTAGATTTGAAAAATGCAGTTTTGATTTTCAGCTGCTATAGATACAAAAGGTTTTCCTCAAAACCAAAGTGATGCTATTAGCACATTGATCATACAGTGCTGGTGTCTAAATAAGGCATTATTTTATTGAACAGTGTTTAATTAAATTTTAGTGATATATGAATATATACAAGGGAACCATTGTGAAGGACTCATGATATGTAGAGTTAGGCGTGGTTAATGAAATGTTATTTGCATAAGCATGCTCACAGTTAGTTCACTTGATGTTGATATGGAGAGATGTAAATGATCTATACACAACTGTAACTCATTCAGAGGTCAAAGGTCTTCTTGCAATTAGTTGCAAAAGATATACTGGTTGATGGCATGTTTTGTCCCTGATTAATAGGGAATCAGTCATTTTCGTTTTTCAAATATAACTTACCTCATTTTATTTAGACATTCATTGATATATTTTGTAATTTAGATTTTTTAAACCAAAAAATAGAAAGTTTGGTAATAAAATGGTAAGTGAATTAATACCATTTTGGTTTGAATCTTGTTGACAGTAGGATTATCATATAACATGATAAAGTAGTGTTTTTGTTAGCTAATATCATATTTATTTCAGAATTTGTTACTCTCGATTAGACTCATCCTTGTGTTACAAATCAAGAATCATGATCACAGTTTGAGCAATGTGCATTTCAGGTTTTCATTTTACACTTTAAAAGAATTGTACTGACCGTAGATTCCATTTGTTGGAAATGTTAATCATAAGATTCATTTGTTTTTGCTAAGAAAGACAAGTTAAGGAATTTCGTTTTCCAGCTGTTAAAAGAGAGCTTTTATACATCGCAAGCATTTATTTGCAAGTTATGACTGTATTAATGGACACTTGTTACCCTACTTGACCAGCATTGTGGAAAACTTAGTAGTATTTGAACATAGTAGTATTTGCATGTTCAATGTGTATTTTGCAGTATTCATTACATTATTGATATTTTCATATATTTTCCAATGCCCATTTTGCTATTCAAGGAACTCAGTAGCATGTAGTATGTGCAGCTTATATATCCTGTACTGCTTAGTAGAGTATGTGGGCACAAGACTCCATAAGGCAGCAGCCCCCCAGACTTTTTCACACGATCCCAAAACTAATATTTTATACTTTTCACACAAACTCTCTCCACCCACCCACCCAGGCATTAATCAAGCTTTAACAGGATTCCTTGCTTGTGTTCTGAAATCTTAAATGGGAGCTACAATTATGCATATGGGATGCTGAAGCGCTTGGAGATAATGAAAAAATTTTCAATTGCCTTAATTTAGAGAAGGCGATGAGAATGACTAATATTGACAATAAGAAACTGCATTTTACAAACCATGTATGTTCATGACCCTAAAGACCAACTTTATGATTAGGAAGTCCTATTCTGACCATTTAGTTTGAAAAGAACTTTGAGGAAGTATTTTCTTTTATAAGGAGTCATCCTCTTGTAGTTTGTTGTATTTTATCAGTTAAAGATCTATCTCTGTGGATCAAAAATTAATGGGAAAATTAGTGAAACGGTGTAAAAGTTTTTGTAGTTTGAAGAAAGATTAGGCTTTATATCCATTCACAGATGAGAATGCTGTTGCCTCATCATTTTGTAAGCCTTTCCTTTCAGAAGACTGTGACACAGTTAGGCACTTATTTTTTTCTTTAGTTATATATGATTGCCACAGTAGTTGGAGCTGATTCCTTTTGGTGGAACTTAATTGAAATAGATCCACAGGTTGGAAGAAGAAAGATTAGTCATCAGTATTTGGACTCGAATTTGTGTATTGAGATGTCTGTATGTTAATAGGGTTTGGTTTAGGGCCAGCAGAAATTTTTTTTTTCCCATTTGATATGAGCTTTTATACGGGTAGCATGCAGTTCCCATGATAAACTATACAAAAGTTAAATGGTCCATAAGCTCTAACTGTGCCTTCAAGAAAAAACTTACATCTGGTTTTTGGCTGCAGAACAAGAGTTAGATTGTGTAAACATGAGAAAACTTTCTATCTCAAAATTTTTGAGTTTGCCTTCTGATGATAGAGTCATTCAGGTAACAAACATGAGAAGACATCATAGCAACAGTATTTTAAAGCTTCCAGTAAGTTTTTGAAGTCACCGCTATTTCAAAGAAGCTCCCTTATCTGTGCTGTTAAAGCAAGTAAGATGGGACATTAGGCTGAGGCATCTGTCATTGTCTACTGTACCCTTCATGTTACTCCAAGAAGCACTGAGAAGTATTCTTTGCTGTACTCTGTTGGTTTATTTGAGAGTTATGTGAACAATTATCCATTCACAGTTGATGTTTGGTAGGTTCTGTAGATTCTAAATTGAAAGTAACAGTAACAAATTGTACTGTTCATAAGCTGGTAGTTAAAGCTTGTTAGTAATATTCACTTTGCAGATGTCTGATATTGGCAGCTTGTTCATGGCTACTATTTTCCAACATGCATTAATCCTTATATTCTAAAATAAAGCTCGAGCATTATTTCTTGAGAGTAGTAATTAGTTGATGGGAAGATGTGATAGTGGCATTATGGATGTTAAAAGATTAGTTTTGATGAACTGTAGCAAAAGATGCTGCATTTTGGTATGATGCAACTACATAACTGGTTTTGTAATACTAAGAATGGGATAGTTGGAAAAGTGATGTTTCATATACCTTTTCTTGCAATTTTATTACCTGTATTACATATAAGCAATGTTGAGTGTTTAAAGTTAGTTATGAGATATTCATACTTTCCAAGGTGGTATGATGCATCATATTTTGTTTCAGTAGATGCAGGTTTTTACTACTATTTCTGTCTCAATTTTTCCAAATACTGTATACCAAATACAGCATTTTGGTAAATTGAGATGATAACGTGTGTGATATTTTCATTTTCTGCTGTGTATATTGAAAAATTCATTCCTTCTCTGTACATTGCATTTTCTATAATTTGCATGTAAATTAAAGATACTGTACTTCATATGTAACTGCCAAATCATGACTCCTTTTTTTTTGTATGTATGTTTCAGAATATATCGTAATAGTTTTTACTTGATATTCAGAAAGTGAAAAAGTAAACTTTAAATTGCAATTTGTTCTGTAAAAAAATTCTTTCTCTCTAGTTGTTATGATTTGTTGAAAAACCAGAAATTAATAAATGTATATAAGTAAAAGTTAACAACACTTTGATTGTAGTGTTGATATCACCCGCCATAAGTTATTTTAGGTTGGTTTATTGCATCTTGTTTGTAATTTTGCTTCTTTGGGGGATTTACAGTTTGTAATAAAACTTATCATATATTTATAGTTATATTTCATTCTTCCTTGACTTTATGAATTTTCTCTTCGGTGGCATTCCATGATAGATACATATACATGTTTGTAATCTTGAAACTACTTATAAGTTCCTTTATTCAGTAGTTTGTCTTACTTCTAAAACAGATGTATACAGTTTCTTTCAAGAACTTTATATATAATGCATCTTTAGAGTCTGAATACCAAGAAATTATCTGAACATAGATATTATCAATTTTTTTTCATTGTTGATTTTTGACACGGTGGCACTTCTTTTTCCTAATTGGCTTTTCTTACTCTACATTAGCATAAGGACCAAATGAACAACAGCTTCATTTGAATACCTGTAATCATGTATAATGTACTTACACATGAGTCAACCATCCACTAACAAGCCCTAATGGCCACTCCATATTGTAATCTCTATGATCTTGTTTATCCCAATGAGAGCACTGCCTCATGTCCCCATAAACCTCTAACTCCATTCAGTTTTAACTTCCTGATGTTCCAAAGCTTTCTTAACTCCATCCTTCCATCTCCTTCATCCCCCATATCACTTACTCATCTCCACTTCTGACATGATGATCATCTTTGTCAGCCTTTCTTTACGTGTTGTTTCCATATCTTTCTTTTCTTTCTTTTAAACTATTCGCCATTTCCCGCATTACCGAGGTAGCGTTTAAGAACAGAGGACTGGGCCTTTGTGGAATATCCTCACCTGGCCACCCTCTGTTCCTTCTTTTGGAAAATTAAAAAAAAAACGAGAGGGGAGGATTTCCAGCCTCCCGCTCCCTCCCCTTTTAGTCGCCTTCTATGACATTTGGCATGAGGACCACAGGCTGTCCTGTTGGTTTCCAATCAGCCGACAGGTCTTGTTGGCCATGTCGTTCAACAGCCTGTTGGTATGGCGCTACTCCGCCGGTGACTGTGCTCGGAGCTGTAGGCCACTTACCGTTTGTTTTGTAGCACTTTTCTGTGTGCTAAGTTGGCAGCAGGTCATATATTTTTTGCTTTTATACATTACACTCTGCTGAGGCTATGTTCTCGAAGATGGAAGATGCTTGTTGATAAGAATGAATCAGTTGCTTGAATCAACGATTTTCCCCCTATTTTCAAGTAACATGTAGTTATTTCATATTCCAGGCAAAATATAGAAATTGTTCTTTATCCAGACAGACATTTACCTAACTTAGGACAGAATTCATTAAACAGAATACAAATCCTGATCATTGCGAAAAACCCACGGTAACTGTGTTGCATGATGAACATAGGAAATAGCCAAGCGCGTTACATTTTACTTTTGTACAACTCGGGCTTGAAGAAGTGCGCACTAACTGCTTCTTGTTTAGTATATATCGGTAGTTTACCCATTCCGTCATTGTCCTTTCCTTCAAATCCAAGGTCACCTTTCTAGATTTATCCCTACATGATAAACATATTACATCATAGTTCATCACACGTCTACATAACACTGGACTATCCACAGAAATGTGTTTTCTCGCAAGTAAACACCAACATATATGTTAATCTTTACTCATATTACTCATCACAGATTACGTAAGGAATATCCTTGATTCATATTACTCATCACATTACGTAAGGAATATCCTTTACTCATAATACTCATCACAGATTCGTAAGGAGTATCACTGCGTGCCTTCCGCAAATGACGAGGGCAAAATATATGATGACCTTTGCGACTGATGCGACATTTAGTCACAGTGTAAAACAAGCGTCTCAGTCTGCATAGCTAGCTAGCTGGTTTGGTTTAAGACACCATCATCTACTTAGTTGCATGTTGAAAATCTAAGTCTTAGAAGAAATCTGTTCAAGATTGTAATGGTAGGGTTTTGAATATAGTATATTTATTTATTTTTTTTGCTGAAAGAAACATTTGTACTTAGGGCTGAAAAAAAATGTTTGGACTCGCTTTTGTGTGGTAATTATTCACAAATTGTCGTATATTGAGAATATTATAAACTTAGTTTAGATTTTATCATAAGAAATTATTTATCAAAAACAAATACTGACGGCAAGGGACTGTAAGATAATTGATTTTGAGTAAACTAGGACGTACGGATTCAACTCTGGATGTAGCAGTATTGTTTTGTTAACAGGCTCAGTTTAGTTGGGTGTATATTACTTACATATAAAACAAATTGAAGTTAGTTCTTGGTGCTCTCCCCTTTGTTAATTAATAAAAGATAGCATCGCCACAGTCAGATAGCTTAATTTGATGGGGCGTTTAGGGTACAACAAAGGAAAATTCTCAAATCTCTCGTTCAGCGTTGAAACCTCGCCCAACTTTTTTTTTCTTTTATTACGCTTGTCTTTTCTGAGTGCCTTATAACCAAGTGTAAGGAAAGTCCAGCCACTTATTGAGCAGTGTTGTGCCAAAAGCTGGATTTTAGAGAAAATTTTTCTTTTACTCAAATTAAGAGGTTCTTTCCAGCGCAAAACCTAGCAAGTAATGATCACCAAGAGTTGATTGTGAGATAATATTTAATCGATTGTTTGATATGTTTATTTCGATAAGAGAAAAAAAGATACAATCTCTCAAAGGGAGTAGGTGACATAAGTTATCCTCTGTACCATACCGTGAACATAAGGACTGCCTCAAGCCATCCCGACGGCCAACATGCACTGTGCCAAGTCAAGTTGTAAATGACTCTTTACGTTCATCATTAAAAGAAGTTAAAATGTCTCTAAGAATACCAGGGTGCATTTATACCAAATCATAAGCTAAACTGCATTTGTATTTGAGTAGTTAGTCAGTGTAAGCTAGCACGAATCTTGATTAGTATTGCTAAAAACTATTTCTGACGGCCCCGAGTGGCCATAAGGCGGGAGATTTGTTTCTTAGAAGGACAAGATTGATTGTTTGAGTCTCCTGTGCAAAGAGAGACAGGGCATGACTTTTGATATTGTGTTGCGGATGTTTCCTACTGGGCCTCAAGTGTGCAGCATAACGGTGAGTAACGGTCGAGGATCTCGGCAAAATAATAAAAGTAGGGAACTAGGCTCAGATCTCACGCCGCTGAACTTTATCGCCTGAGTTGCTTCTGTCGGACAAGGTGGTTGTTAATCGCTAGTTTCATATTAGCTTATTATCTCATAGAGAACATATGTAGTGGTTTTATGCCTAACATACTTATAGAATGTTTAAGCAAGACGTACATTTAAGCACCTTTTTATGATCCAAGGAAGATTTCGCGATCCGGTTTATATAATATTTGATTTTTAGACGGTACGTGATGTCACGGAACGATAAGTCGATAAAAAGTAACCTGTCTTCAGGTACTTGAAACAAGAAAACTTCATTTAAGTTCAGAGCATAAAAAGAAATCTGTTATATCAGCAGCTATTTCCCATGATCTGATATTGATACATTAATTGATGATTTTCCCCCTTGATATGGAATCCAGACCAGCTAGACCACTTGCTCATGAGAAGACAAGTTTCTCAAATCGGCTTCAGTCGAAGGTTTGTTTCTAGGCGAAGTTGCATTTTACTGGCCTATGTTGACTCCCGCGTGAAAAGTATCCCAAGTGGTGGCACGGTCAGAAATAATATTCTGTCATTAAGTCGGTGATGGTTTCAAAGGTTATTGACTCTGTTCACTGTAGTCAGCTGTTGCGGTGAGCCGCGAGGGCTTCGCGTGCGTCCCTTCTGCTTCCACTTACCGAAAGTGATAGATCTTGAAATGGAGAGAGACCAGTTTTTCTTGGTACGTAGTAAATTGTATAAAATTGAGAATAAAACAGATGAATGATCGTAGCAGAGCAAATGGCACCGATGTTGATAATGTATTAGTTGTAATGTTTTCATGGTCACACAAAGGAATTTGACGATTTGATAGAAATACCCAGTACATCTGGCTTCATACTAAAGACAATCATATTTTGAAATTCTTGTGCTTCAGTGTGATAATTATATCAAGGATACGATTTTCTTTAAGGAGAGAAATATCCGATCGAAGTATTGGTCTACTCTTGGGTTACTCAAACAGTAATATTGGTGCAATGTTTAGAATGTTTAAAGTGGGTGAACTTGTAATTCTTATGGGATTACTTAACAGAGAAGCCACGCCGTCTCAGAATGTCCAGGGTCTCGGCGCGCGGTCACCCGGTAACTCCTAACGAGGCTGAGTTAGCGATGCCGCCAGTGTGCTTGCTCGACCAGCCTCGGCCAACCCTTGTGACAGGTAATGACCATGGGGGTAGAGGGAAGTATTACTCACAGTTGTAAGTGGCCATGAAACTGAAAATAGTGTATGGAATTCGCATGGTACAAATTGTTGCTATACTCGACAGACCTGGTCGCTCTGTATATGTGAATATAAGTTATAGACCGATTGAGTCTGATAGGATTATATGGGTAATCTGAGAACATAGGTTGGTTGATTAGCAGGTTTCTCTGTAAATATGTGGTTTGGTTGATATAATGCATTTGACACATCAGTTACCAGATAGGTTTATGGTATTGTAAGATTTGCATTAGCCAGTATGGAAGTATATAAATGATAGGTATGCTGATTAATGATATTCACTAAATCTAAGTATGAAACTGCCTTATGATGTTTCTCTAGCTGTCTGTATGGTATTTGTCAACTATGGAACACTGGGGCAAAAATGTTTCCTGTATATCTTTGCAGGCGTCGCGCGGCCTGTCAAATGTAACTTCGGTCCTGAATAGGACGCCAGACGTTCACGCTTTACAGTAAAGATTATGAGTTAGGGAACATCACTTGGAGCATTGATTTTCTCCTACGAAAAGTGATAGAAAGGCCATGATGACCAGTTGAAATGTGAGGTAAAAGCAAGTGAAACTAGTATTGGTTGCATGCCTATGGGAAGTAAACACACTCGGCGACCGAAATTCGCTGCAACCTGAATGCCACCAAACCTTTCATACTTTCTTTTTCCTCGACATTCCATCATTTTATGCAACCATGAGATAGAAATTAACGCTCCGAACAACGTTACCCCTGTCTCAGTCACTTATACAAAGAGTTCATTCGTATGCATTTCTTCCACATCCACAAGTTATTTCTTAGTGCTCCAGAACTGGGACTTTATCGTAAGGGCCTGAGAGAAGTCCTGGTGTTGTTGAATTAATTAAATTAGTCTACATTCTGATCTGTTGTTGTGGGCTCTTCCCAAATATGCAACATTAGAGACATCTATTTAACATAAACCAAGGCCTCTCTTTCCCAAGATGCAGCATCCACATTGAAGACACTGGCATCAAATGTTCTGCACTCGCCTTAAAAAGGCAAGCATACATCACTACACTGCTTAAACTGCGGTCCCGGCCGATGAATGTGGTAAGGTTTGGGTGGCTTTGCTAAGATGTTGCAGAGGAGAACGCTGAGGTGAGGGTGGCTAGGGTATGGTGATGTTGCCAGTGCAGGGAAAGTGGCTTTGTACGGATGGCTGGTAATACAGACGCGTCCGACACAAAAGTGACGCCTTGTTATATATTTATTAACTTTCCCTTGTGATTGCAGGTTATTATAGGCAGGAAGTGATGGTTAGCTTATTAATCTGTCTTTTGAGTCTGTAGATACTATAGCTTTTATAGCGGAATGTTATTGTTGATATGGCTGTTCAGAACTGAATTGCGAAGTCAGTGATTATCTATGTATTCATTTATTATTATTTTTCATTCGCTTAATTGATCTGTCTATCAGTCCATGTGTTGAGTGCTTCTGGATGCCTACAGTATTGGTGTGCAGTGAAATGATCATGACAGTTACATATATTTGCAGAGACTGATATCTGTATCTTGAAAGCGTTGGCGTTACCTTGCATGACTAGTGCTGTTCCCTGAATCATTACATGACTCGTAAACATTGCTGACCTGTCAAGCAGACCAGGCGAAGACAGGTCCTTATAAGTGGCAGAACCTCTTGCTAACCTAATGCCTACATTAATCTTCAATTTGAAAGTGCCATGTCATGAGATAATCGCCCACGGGCATCAGCTTTTTGATTTTCCTCTTAGGAGGCAACGGTTTCTTTAACGTGAACTTTAGTTAGAAACGGAACCATAAATGTTTAAAAGGTTGCGTTAATATGATCTTGACAGTGGCATTATTCTAGCAGTCTGAAGTTGAAATTTCAGCCCTTCTGGCGAATAACCCTTAAAACTGGACATGAATCTTGAAATGACATTCATTCTTCAGGGATGCGAACCCTGCATTGACTTAACTTAGTGACGAACCTCTCATACAAATAGTCGTTAAGTGACGTGAATCTCACAGAGGCATAATAATCTACCCAGGGCACAAATATCACATTTAAACGATCCCGTGAAAAACGTTGATACTCTATTGCTGCTACTACTGCTAACTTGACAGTGACATATTTGACGTTACAGTGGCAGATTTTACACTGGCATTCATTTTTATGCCTTACAATGAAACTGACCTCACGATAAACATTATGATGAAAGTTTTTAATGAAGTTAATCTTGAATTGGCATTACTTAGAGTTTCATTGTTCAAGATGCACGAAAAGATTTCAAATGTAGACGCTTTCTCTTAACATGAATCTTCGTGAATCTTACAATGACGAACTTGGAGTTGTATAGACTTATCAACAAAAACTCAAAACGCGTGACTGATATGATCGTAAGATAAATAACCTAAGAATTCCTTGACCTTGTTTCAGAGACTATATTGACGTGACTGTATTTCCCCGGACATTATCTATGGATTAAACTTTATGATTACAAAAATTTCAACTTTTAACTGACATGGACAGCGACATGACCCCGTTACAAATTTAGACTAAGGCTGATTTGAACCTTGTTACAAAAACCTGATCTTTAGAAAGACGAACCTAACTAGGAACAGTAGAACAAAATAATTGATGAAGAGTATATAGAAAAAAATGTACCTTAATATGACATATTTGTAAAAACTAGAAACTTAGACTGACAAGGACCAAGCGACGAAAGACATGATTAACTTATTCAGGAAAACAAACGTTTGGTTTCACCTTCCAGCGATTTGACAAACAATGTGTTTGTGGTTCATAAATCGTGATCGGTATTTCCGTTATACTAGTTCAGGTTTGGAATGATCCGATCGCGCTATACCTACTTTTGACCGACAGCAACGTTTAAGTTTTTAGTAATGATTTAGATAAGTTATTGGCGTTCATTTATAGCATATATGACAACCTTCCCTGGGGATATCGTTGTATGGGCTGGGCTCCACATTGCCAGCCAGCTACAAGGATACACCCAACTTTCCCCTTAATTATGGAAAGTAGAATGGTTTTAGAGCTTCCGTCTTCTTAAAATGTACTGTACTATTGTTGCCGTTGGGCGTTGGTGTATGGACGCTTGAGGTCGGTCTCTCTCTCTCTCTCTCTCTCTCTCTCTCTCTCTCTCTCTCTCTCTCTCTCTCTCTCTCTCTCTGATGGAACATAATTTGTCTTTATCCTGAGTTAACTTAACCCACCTAAACGTTTTAGTATCTTTCTTCAGATTATCAAGCCAGGAGTATGATTTTTTTTTTGTGTGTATGTTCATGTGTGTGTTTGTCACTGTGTGTGTAAAGTTTCTATGCAGAGGCTGAATGTGTTTGTCGTGTGGGCTGCTCGAGGTTTGAGAGGACAGCATTTCTGTTGGCCGCACGTTCAAGAATCAGGCGTTGGGGTTGCGCACGGACTGCCGAACCTTCGGGTCGAAGTGCCCTTAGTTAGGTCTTGGTGAGATCTCAGCCTCATATACATTCTGTCCTCGTCACTTTTGTATATAATTGGTGTACAAGTAAAATGATTATGATTAAAGTACAATCCTAAATTACTCGCGTGTCACAAAGGCCATATGATTGATAGAATTGATTATTTTTGTAATCTTAAAATAACTGGTTTCAGGAAAGGCAGTTTATATGATAGAATATTTGCCTTCTTGAATCGGGATGTAAATCTTAGCCAAGCATAACCGTAAACAAAGTCCCACATTTTTTGGCCAAGGAATGAATTGAGAACAATTGAAATTGCTTAAATTATAGACTAAAAAAAAAAAAAAGAAATTAGAAGCTTACAGAAAACGGAATATCTCCTACCTTATGATGACAATTAAACAAAGATGTTTACGGCTGACCGTTGGCAGGAGATGGAATCTTTGGGTCGGACAATGGTCGGGAGAGGCGCTGTTGGCCTAGTTGGCTCAGCCAGTCCGGTGTCCCGTTAGCCTGCCTGATCCTGGGTTTAGCCTCTACAAGGACTCCACATAACCGGTTCATGTCAGCTCTCTCTCATTTCCCTCTATAGATCCTTGGTGTGATAACGGTGATTTACACACCGTCCTCACCAGCCGACGTGTGCTCTGGCATATTAAATCACGCATTTATTTAAAGTGTATTTCTGCATCGCGCAGGATGTTACTCTTGTTGATCTCTGTCCTCTTATCTCTCTCTTTCTCTTCGTTGCTGCTTATGTCTGTAACGATTTTTTTTTCTGCCAGTCCTCAGACAAAATATCTGAAGGATGAAGTGTTGCCTTATCAAATGCTACAAAAGAGAGAGAAATTCGTAGGTTACAATAAGTATAGTTTACAGGTTAGGCCATACATACCCAAGGGTCATACCATCGTGTTTGGGGAATTAAAAGAAAAGGATGGTCGTCATGCGGTTGACAGTGCTGCCGGTGGCCCGGTAGGCGCGGACATGCATGCTGCCAGACGTCAATAAGGATTTTGTACGCCTGTTGGGGGTCTCGCGTGTCCTGGGCTGGGAACACTCTGTCACGTAAGATGAATTTTCTAGTTTCACTCCAAAACCAACAGAGTCGGTAATTTTGTTGCGTGATTAGAATTATTATTATTATTTTCAAACTTCGTAATAACCTGATTTAACTTCTAAGGAAACATGCTTAGTTTGTACAGGCAAGGGCGTATGCTCGCAGCAAGGTGAAGAGCATCAGAGAATGTGGCCTAATTGTAGGGGTAGGACTATCAGCCTGTGGGTATTTCTGGCTCTCTCGATATCCTGTGCCTCCGATGCTGATAAGGATCGAGGGCGTGCCTTTAGTATTCCTCGCGTATGTCGGGTGTTTGTGTCGCCCGGACTCTCTCATATGTCGGCAGGGAGCAGAATGCGTCCCATCTCCCGTCTGTACCCCTGTTGACCCTACGTGAGACCCTCATCTCTCAGCCTGACCTGCCGACTTGGTTGGCTTTGTTCTTGTGGTGATCTGCTGTATGGTGGCTTGGTTTCTAGGTAGACATGGCCTTCGATTCCTTGGGTAACCCAGCAGCTAGGCTTCTTGGGATGAACTGTGAAGTTTTTTTTTTTTTTTTTTTAAGGGTGACGGGTGGTGAGTTGTGTCCTGGGTTGACGTGGCCACCCAGATGACCATACTGTTGCCTCAGCAGGAATGTTGGGATGGGCAGGCTGCCAGGGTAACGTGACAGCTGGGATGGGCAGGCTGATGGGGTGACATGACTGCTAGGGTGGGCAGGCTGATGAGGTAACACGACTAGTCGCTTAGATGAGCAGGCAGATGGGGTGACATGACTCCTGGGATGAGCAGTTTGATGGGGTGACATGACTGCTGGGGTGACATGGCTGTTGGGATGAGCAGGCTGTTGGGATGAGCAGGCTGATGGGGTGAGCAGGCTGATGAGGTGACATGACTACAGGAGTGAGTAGGCTGACGGCTCAGCATGACTGTTGTGGGTGCTGTGGCCCCCAAGGTTAGCCTGGTTGCTTTGGTGACCCGACTTGTGGTGATGTGGATGTTTCCTTGTCCTCATTCTGTGGCTGACGTGCCTCCTGGGTGATATTACCGTTGGAGTGACCAGTGGGTGGATGGATCTGTCTGATGATGAATTGGGGGTGGGGGTTGAAGTTAGGGTGTGTGCTGATCTGGTTAGTAGACTGAGAGGGGGGGGGGGGGCTGACCGGAGAGTGTAAGTTGACCTGGCTGGAGGGTGACCAGGGTGTGGGTTGACCTGAGAGTGCAGGTTGATGTGGTATATGATTGACCTGGGTATGGTTGACCAGAGGATGTAGGTTGACTTGACTTCTGAGGAGATAAGGGTGCTTGGATCACTCTTGTGACTCAGTACGCGGGTGACTGAGCAGGTGGACAGTCAACTTCATTCATACTGTCGATTGTACCTATGTAAGAGGATGTATTTTATTATTTGCATCAGAAGATTCTATATTGGTAATTAGGAATATATATATATATATATATATATATATATATATATATATATATATATATATATATATATATATATATATATATATATATATATATATATATACATATACATACCAATAATTTGTAAGATACACACGTGGACCAAAGTCTTTTAATCTTTCAGGATAGTGTGACATGCAGGACTAGCAGCAGATGACAGAGTGGTGAGGAAGATGTATGGTAACGTGGTGGGAAGGAAGATGTAGGACGCTAGCGACGTAGACAAATGGTGAGTGGGCTGGCCACGGCGAGAGGTATTCGAGAGGGAAATATCAGGGGAATGATTTCTCCTGGTGAACTGGATGGCTTCCTGTGTGTGAGGTAAGTGTAAGACGCGAGGTTAGACTCGCCTCAAGAACAGCTTTAGTATGCAAAAGGTAACAATAAAAAAGTGACATACAGTAGTGTGGAAACCTTTGTTAACCTTAGCGTTTTGGACGCAAGTTCAGGATGTGAAGAGGCAGCATAACCTTGATATACTATATGTACGATATATATATATATATATATATATATATATATATATATATATATATATATATATATATATATACTTAGTATTTCGAATAGTTGTTTCCTATTATACAGTCCCTTAGCCTAGCGGTTAGCATGCCTGCCTCTTGCACAAGGCGTCCCAGGTTCGATCCTGGCTGTTGGAGCTTTGTATGTTCTGTGAAGGTGCGCGTTCATATACACTTTATTCGTATATATATATATATATATATATATATATATATATATGTATATATATATATATATATATATATATATATATATATATATATATATATATATATTCCTGTGAGTCCACGGGGAAAATGAAACACGATAAGTTCCCAAGTGCACTTTCGTGTAATAATCACATCATCAGGGGAGACACAAGAGAGAAATATAGCAGTCAATTGATATACATCGAAGAGACGAAGCTAGGACGCCATTTGGTAAACATGCGGTTGTGTCTTCCCTGATGATGTGATTATTACACGAAAGTGCGCTTGGGAACTTATCGTGTTTCATTTTCCCCGTGGACTCATAGGAATATCTTGATCACGCGCAAAATTGTGATCCTTTCCAATATATATATATATATATATATATATATATATATATATATATATATATATATATATATATATATATATATATATATATATATATGAATAATAACTAATAATAATAGAAATTATTATTATTATAATCATAATTATTATTATTATTGGTGGACCCCTGTCTATCATTTGTGTCAAGGATGTCCAGGATCTTCAGTGTGAGGATGTGTTGGGAAGTGTCAGAAATGTTTAGTTTATATTTATGGCCACTAGTCCGGTGCGGGAGGAAGATTGTGTTTCCCTTTCTTGAGAGAGAATTATTTTCCTTATGCAAATATTCGATGATAGTAACGATAGATTTTGATGAAGATTTAACTGAAGTCAAACATGGTAATTTGACTATTGTTGACGGACTCCGTCTGCTTGGGTTACGTCGCCAGTGAAAAGTGGCCGGCGAGGTTGTATCATCGAAGTATACAAAGTTGTCGAAGAACTTGACACTGCAAAGGAGCTCATCTTTTCATTCCTGTAGATTGTGGCGCAGTCCTCGAGCTGCAGGAACCCTTTTAGAAGGGGTCTTAGGATTATATAAAGTACTAGCTGCAGGAGAACCCGTCCGTTAGACAGTTGACATAAAAACTCGTTTGTAACGAAGGATAAAACCCGTTCTTAGTCTACCCGCAAGAACATTGAAGAACATTCAGTCATGTTCTCCGAAGAAATGAAGGTCATTTCTTCACTTCCTCACATTCATGACCTTCTTTATATTATTCTGTGTGATTGTGATCTTTGCTGATCAAGAAATGAGGAAAAGTATCAAATGCGATACATGGACTGACTCTGCCGCCCTCGAATATGAAAGTAGACTGGGGTTCCAGACTCCCATCTTCATAACTTTCCGCATTTCATCGTTCTGTATCAGTGATCAACCAGTAATAAACATATGTGGAAGCTTGTAAGGAACAGATACGCAGTATAGGGGGGTTTGAACTTCCCTGACGTTGCTGTTGTAGACAGAGTGAGTGGCGCAGATGGTCGTGGCGCCAGAGTTGTTGGTCGCGGTGGCAGATGGCGGTATTGGGAGGTGGGCGAGCTGAAAAAATGGCAGTGGTGGCAGACGCAGGTGGCGCTAGATGGTTGTGGCGGCAAATCGCAGTTTGGGGAAAGGTCTTGTAAGATACGGTCAGACAGATGGTTGTGGAGGCAGTTGGCTGTGGTGACTGTGTGTGCTGGTGTCAGATGACTGTGATAGCAGATAACTACGGTGGCAGAATGTTGTTAACGGCAGATTATTATTTTTTAATTTTTTTTTTGTCCATGTCTGTTGGAGGGGAGCGATAGTTTCAAATGGCTCTTGTCAGCAGATGGTTGTGCTAGCAGATGACCTTTGTTAGAGGATGGTTATAGTGAAGTATGGCAGAGGCGAGTGGCGGCCTTCACAGGTGGCTTTGGCTTCAGATGGTCTTGGTGGTAGGTGGCGGTAGAGGCAGACGGTCGTGATGGCAAATGGTCGTGGTGGCATTTTGCTCTTGGGGCAAGTGTGTCAGAAGGCTATGGAAGGGGATGTCTGTGGTGGTGAAGACACACAGGTTATGGCGGTGTGTGTCACTGGAGACAACAGTGATGATGATGGCAGGTTGGCTGAGCCAGGTGGCAGGGATGGCGGATGTCCGTCTTGCCAGCTGGCTGGTTGTTCCACATGGTAATGACACGTCACATTAGTGAAGACGCCAGTAGCTACTGTTGTACAGGAAACAACGTATGAGGGCACTCCACCATCGATTATATTACAATGATATAATCTTCCAATTATTTAATTACATTCGAAGTAATTGTAGTGAAAGTGGGAGGTTGGTGAGGGTGATGGAGAGTCATTATGCCTGGTATAATAACAGTGCGTGTGAGACGAGAAGTTTGATTGCAGTGGAAACGAGGTTTGAGGAAAGATGGTAGTCTTTCTGGCAGGCTTATGTAAGTATAATGATAACATGCAAGACTTTTAGCATAAAAAACAGCGGATGAGACTTACGAAATAAAAAAAAAAAGCCTTAACAGGCTTATGATAAGTATGGTTGGAACGGTTGAATGACCAAGGAAGGATGATAAATGCAAGGAGGCATGATGAGTATGATGCATCTGTTGAATGCTTAAGGAAGTATAACGTTAGATGAGGCTTATGATAGGTATGACAGTAGTAGGTGAGGCTTATGATAGGTATGACAGTAGTAGGTGAGGCTTGTGATGGGTATGGTAGTAGTAGATGGGGCTGGGGATAAGTAGCGTATGATAGTAGTAGATGAGGCTAGGGATAAGTAGCGTATGATAGTAGTAGGTGAGGCTTGTGACAGGTATGGTAGTAGTAGATGAGGCTGGTGATAAATAGCGTATGATAATAGTAGATGAGGCGTGAAATAAGTATGATTGCAGTCTGGGAATCCTGGATGAGAGGCAACAGTTGGCATGCCTTCCCTTACTCGGCTGCGCAGGTCTCCCGTCACGACGCGTCTCCTCCTCACCCATCAAACCACTCAGCATGGTTGCCTCCCGTCAGCCGGTCCTTGATAATGCACATTAGCTCCCCTCCTTCGCCAGACAGTACCTCGTAATGACCAGACTACAGTGGTCGCTGGTTTGCGAATAGCTTCGAGGTGTGCTTTTCTCATGACAAATTTATGGACTTGCTTCATGAATGGTGTACTCAATAGATTCTGCATAACCTAACGCATTGGCGACCTTACTGAAGAAGATCAAGGTTATGCAATGTCGTAGCTGAAGTGCACGGCGGACGGGGAGAGGAAAGCGCTTCTGATCCTTCTGGTTTTAGTGGGATGTATAGTCAGTTGAGAAGCTCCCAGTCATATGGCATTCTATGGCAAAAATCCTCTTAGTAAGAGCTTCCACACTGCCTTTACAAGTCTCATGATAATCACCTACATCACACTTTACAAATTAACAACACTGAGCCTAGCGAACATGGTCGGTGTGCCATTTCGCACTGTACTTGGCAATGTGTTATTCCCTCCACGTAGAAGGATACGCTGTTCTCACATATCAAGTTTCAGATCTTACGACCTGCCGAACTAGATTGAGTCATTGCCTCACTAGTAGGGATGGGGCCACCTAGTTCATCGCTCAGAAATGTATTTCTCCCAGCAAGAATGAACGCATACCTTCCAGGGTCGGTAGAAGTGATAATGATATAGATGATTATGATATTAAAACATTCAAAACCTGTTTGTTACATGGAATGTGTGATAGCACAGGAAATAACTCTGAGATGCATAGTATTTCTTGCCCCTCAACAGTTATTACGGAGAGTACGTAATTAAATAACCACAAAGGAAGACAATTAATCTTACTTGAGATTAGACGTTTAATGTTAATAGCAGACTAGTCATTCTTTCCGAGGTGGTCAAAAAATAAAAACAGATACCTTCAGATGCGCAGACTGGAATATATATTAAACCGATTGGGTGACGTCACATCCCACTCAAACTTCTGTCACATTTTTTAGGGACGAACAAACCTCTTCACCCAACCTTGCGCGTAATGTTTGGAAGACGCCGCAAGGCACACCAGCAGGCGAGACTCGTGGTTGTAATAGCTAACTCCCTCGTTATTACGCATGATCATGACATTTATGCCACTTGTATCCTACCATTAGTAACGTATGTGCGCTGAAACGTTATATTAACTGAATTCATCTTTCAGGCGTCATAAGTACCGCAACAGTGCTGGTTAAGGCGAAAAGTAGCTGTTCGTCTAGAGCAGGTGTAATTGACGCTTGTTTGGGATTTTGGGCCAGGATGGAATGTCCTCTTATAGTTTTTCTGATGTGCTACACTTTGGTTAGTGCTTGACCTTCTGACGTGTCTGTTGGTTGTGATATTTCAAAGTTAGGTACAAAATGTGTGCAGGATTTTTCGTAAACGGGGCAAATTATCAGGAGTTTAGACTCGATTGTTCTATTGCTATATCAAGTGGAATTTTTCAAGACAAATGTAAGACCCTTCAAAGTTCATGGTTCTCTGGTGATTTTCGGTAAGTAATGAATGGTTGCGGGATGTTAAAAGAGCAGGTAAGTATCGGATGTAGCGTCATGTACAGTGACCTGCATAACGCGGTGTCCTGGCTGGCCAGCTCAGTAGTCGGCAGACTGTCTTGACGGGTGGATGTGTATCGCTCCCGCGGTTGTTCTTGCACTCTCTTGCTCAATTATTGCATGGTGTTCACGTTGTGGTAACGGTACTCAAAAGCAAGGTAGGAAGTTTGCCACCCCTCTCCTCTGCTTGCAGAGTTAAGTTTGTATAGCTTGAGCAATAGCCAAGCTTTCATTACGTCACTGTACGTAGTATATTGGCCTGTAACTCTTGTGAGTATATTCACGTCTCCAAGTGAGGTAGGTCTACATTTTGATAACGATATTGAATATCTCCTTCAACACCAAGTAGAACCTTACCGGATATTGACACGTTAACTTTTTTTTTTATTGAACTCGCTATCCTGTGTTGACCTGAACACCGTAGGTTGTTAACCACGGGGGGGAAAAAAAAAGTATTTATTTTTTGTTGTGTTATTTGAGAAGGCCTTGAGAAATACCTCCACGAGTGATTGGCAGGTTAGCGGCGGCGGACACCACGTGATGAGTCTGGCCCGAATGTTACTGTGGCATTGCTAACACTGACACAGTTTTGGTCTGGTGACATTGCCCGTTTGGTGTGTGTCTGGTAACGCTGCTGGTATGTTAGTCATTTTCATATTTAATCCTGGTCGCGTACCTGTTTCGGGATTAGTCACATGGAGGAACCTGTGGGCGTGGCAACACTGCTTTGGTATTATGAATGTCATTTTTTTTTCTTCATTGACTAGGAGGTGGATGGCAAGGAGTGTAGTAGACGCCCTGGAACACATCATCACTTGTGGGTTGTAGTTGTTTTTCTTTTTTTTAGGTTGGCTGTGAGTTCTGTAAGATGTGCAGAAGTATTGCACGAAGGGTTGTGATATATTCTTTCCTTTATAGAATAATTCCTCGATTGTGACGACCGGCAGGAAATATCAAGTCACTTTGTGGTGGAGGAGGTTGTCTCGTGTTTCTACATAAGAAAAGATATTTAAGATACATGTAACAGAATTATTTAGGTATATAAAGATTACTTATATAACACAACGGCAGTGGTAACTTTGTTTTCATGGATGAGGAAAACTTGTCAACATGTAGGTTTACCGTAGGATTCGTTATTCTTACAGTCGTAAAGCATATTGAGGTTTTTACTCTGAAACTACAGTATTTCCCTTTGCAACAGTAACATAGACCAATTAACAGCATTTATCTCATTTTGGTTTAATGGGTAAGCAGTATGTGGGAACAACATGGGCTGTCTAGTCTAGTTTTTTGGTGATCTTTGCAGTGTTTACAGGTCTTAAGCTACTTGATGATGTAAATCACGTAACAGTACTAATATTACACATTCAGTGTACCATCATTGTAGTCATTGTGGTACACTACTCCGCCATTAGTATAGATGTTATCTGGGTGGAAAGCCCAGCCTTAAGTTGTCCAGTAGTGTCAAGCTTGCCCAGCTGGAGTACTTTATCTTGCAGCGATAAGAGAATCCAGTCAGGAGGACAGGACAGTAGTGGCAGGGTAAGGTGGTAGTAATCATGATATAAAGCACATTATCATGACAGCTCAGTGGTGGCAAGTGGTCTGATCATTTGGTTGAATAGTTTATGTTTCCTGTTCGCATGGAAGGCATTCTACATATATATTTTTTGATTGGATGTTTTTCACTTGATATTTTTGTCACTTATAGACAAGGGTTGTGCTGTCGTCCGCAGGGAGTGTTAATGCCTCACATCTCCCGCTTAGATACCCTTTTCTGTCGAATTTTCATGGTACTCTATTTTTTTTCTAGCATAAAACATCAACTTTTTGATCTATGTGAAAGTCATGACTGAGTGGGTGGGAAGCAGATGATTATTTGGGTGATTGTCTGGTTAGGTGTGTCACTTGCAAGGATCATTATGACTGTCAGCGTCAAGCTTCATTTTCCAGCTGAAAACTCTTGGAACACTTTCTTCCGGTGCTAAAAATAATTTTCAGACCACATGCACTCTCACTGTGTACGTGGCCCTTTGTTGGGGGGAAGCAGAACAAATGGTGGAGTAATTAGTATTAAGTCTTGGGTGAATTTGAAATGTTAGGTGAAGTACATCCATCAACGTGTGTTAATGTTACAAGCATACATAACACCAGTTTAGAGTTTAGTGGAGTATTTTTTTTTTATTATTTTAATGTTGAACGGTAAAAGAAAAGATAAGGGAGAGTATTTACGAATTTTGGAGTAAGTGAAAAACCTGCTTTTGAAGTGTGGCAGGTCATAGTTATTGGGAAGGACATGAGGTGGTAGAGAGTTCCAAAGTTTCAACTTGTAGGGGGGGAACAAAGCAGGTATCAAAACAGTATCACACGATAATCATGTGATGCAGCAACTTATCGAGTATTGCCGAATAGTGGTTTGGACACACAAGGCAACCAGCTGTAGGAAGCAAAAACCAAAGTAATACCTATAAAAGAAGGAAACTGAACCGACATTGCGGCGTAGGGCAAGGGGGTCAGTTTACAAGTCAAACCGCTTTCGACTGAACTCTGTCATGTAAGGATGCAAGGCTAGAACCGCTTCAAATGTGAGAGCAGTCTAAGGATATGGGAGTTGAGGAGGGATTCAGACTTTGGTAATAGTAGATGTCAAAGTAATAGGACGATAGTTAGAGGGGTCAGAACGGTCATTCCTTTTTAGGGGTGGGGTGTATCAACGCATGCTTCCAAGAAGGAAAAGTTTTGGTTTTTAAACACAAACGGAAGAGACGAGCAAGCGCAGGTGCCAGTTCAGAGGCACACGCTTTCAGTACACGGGGAAGGATGCCGTCAGGACCATAAGCCTTGCTTGTCACCAGAGAAAGAAGCGCTTTTCGGACAGTCCGAAAAGATGTTATGGGAAGAGGCATAGGATTAGCAAGAGGATCATCAGGGGATGAGGGAATGTTAGAGTCATCCAAGGTGGAGTTAGATGAGAAATAGGAACCAAAGAGTTGCTTTGTCAACCACAGAGACAGCTACAGTACCGTCAGAACGGAGGAATGAAGGAAAAGTAGAGCGATGAAGTTGTTAGAGATGCCCTTTGCTTTAAAACCAGAAAGACCTATCAGTGGATGACGAGGAGAGATTATCGCACTTCTTTTGAATAAAGGAACGCTTCACCTCACGATTAACGTGCTTGCTGCTGTTACGGGCAGTGATAAAAGCTGGGTGGGAGCCAGAGGAAGGGGAGATTTTCCAAGCCCGATATGCCTGATTCCTTGCCTGAATGGCCTCAGAACAGGAACGGTTAAACAATGGATTGGATGAAGATGTGGTCTCGGAGGAAGAGGGATTAAATGTTTCCATTCCTGCAAGAATAACCTCTGCTATGCGTTTGGCGGAGACAGAAGCATCACCACATGAGATAAAGTAATTTACCCAAGGAAAGTCAGAAAAGTTACAGAAGTTGTTCTGGTCAGCTTTGTTGAGGTGCCAGTATTTACGCTTAGAAGGGGCTGCTGGAGGGGCAGGTGCCATTAGAACAATTACATTTACGAGTGTGATCAGAGAAACCGATTGGGAATGATGTGTATTTACAGCGGGATGGACTAAGGTGAAAAACAAATCCAGAATGTTAGGAGAATGGTCACAGCGGTCAGGAATATGGGTAGCGCGGGAGCTGAGTTGCTCTGATTCATTGAGAATAAAGAACGTGAGGGTTCCCATCCCTCCACCATCCGTATGGGAGGAATTCAACCATTCCCTATGGTGAACATTGAAATCCCTGAGGTAAAGGATCTCAGTTTGCTGGTGAGAGGATCTCACAGTCTCATGGCAGTTTAGATAATTGAAGAAGGATATAATTTTTGTGTAATAAGGAGCAATAGGCGAAACAGGAAAAGTGTGGTAGTTAGGAGACAGACCTTGAGCCACTTAACGTCATAGTTTGGAGACTCAGGGTCTTGAGGCGTGCTACAGGTGTGTTGATGTTGGAGTAAGCACAAACTCCACATTTGAATCTGAATCGTGAGTGGAAGTTATAGTTAGATATGAAAAAGGAACAAGTGAGAACGTCATTAAACAACTGTGTCTCAGAGAGGAGTACGATATTAGGAGAGGTACTGGATAGATGGTGTTCAACTGAGAAGTTACTAGAGGAGACACGAATGTTGGTACAGTGAATAGAAACAGAGGAAGGTCTGAGAGAGAGAGGGAATGGTCGTGGGAGGGGCCGATACTACTACTACCAGAGCCCTCCCTCTCTGGCAGTAGAGTCAGGTAGAAACCTGGAGATTCTTAGCACCTCATGATGCCGGGGACATGTAAGACCAGCTCCACTTTAACCCCACTCAGTCAGAACTGTAGTACCACCCTGGGCGGCTGTTGTCAACAGCGTACTACCCAATGGATTGCTCCAAGGGTAGAGGACGGGATGATCCTTGAGTTAGCTGGGGTATTGGGAGATGCCGATACACTACCGCCTGAGCCCTCCTTCTCGCCGATGGTAGAGTCACACAAAGTGTAGTCAGAGGAGTAGGTCTTAGATTTGCAGGGGTCGTGGGAGGGGCCATTACTCTACTGCCTGAGCCCTCGCTCTCGCTGGCAGCAGAGTCACACAGGGTAAATATATACGTTCATTGCCTTGCTCACAATCCCAGAGGCCAGCTCTACCACTTGATCTGCATGCCACGTACTTCATCCATGAATATATTTCAATCCTCTTGCCCCGTTTACTTCCCCACTATGCCACTCTTTACACCAGGAGTCTCCCAGGAAGGAGTCATAGGGCTTTTACAAGTAAATGTACATAAGTGTCACTGAACTCCGCCTGTCTCTGGTTACACCATGAAAAGTCATGTTTAGCGAGGCTTTATCTTCGTCTCGTGACTAAAGAGAATAAAGTCTCGACTAAGAACTTTTCACTCCAAGGAGACCATCACTTCCCTATTGATAGAAGTAGCGCAGCCATAGAGCTGAGGGAACTCTTGAGTACGGGGTCCTGGGTCAATCACAGCGGTGATTCAGTGCAAGGGCAACAGTGTTGTTATGGTAATGGTTCGATACATAATTGTTTAGGGTGTATGATTGGGCTGGTGTTGAGATGTGGTGATGCACGTACAGTTCTGCCCTGGAATGTCATGTAATACTCCTCGGTGCCGGAGGTTCACTAGCTCCACACAAGTGCCACACTGTAGTACGGACAGGCTGATGACTCAACACTCTGCAGTATGTCTTAACATTGCTCTTCTCACACCTGGATCAAGGTGCGTCTCTCAGCTCCCACTTACTCTACTTTGTTTCGCTTATTGCTCTCATGATTCTCCAGATTTTTGTAACTTTCCTCCCCCTATCCAAATCCTTGTCATGAGGTCATGACATCCTCTCATAAGCAAACCGAAGCTCTCTGCTCAGTAGATTTCACCATACACCATAAGGATTAGTTGAAGCCCCTCCTGTTCTTTATGATCTAGAACTAAATTTCACCTGTGTGACCACCCTCCTAACAGTCTCGATCTGTTTTTTTTTTTTTCACCTCAATCTCCTCCCTAAATAGATCACCTGACCACTCTCTCGTTTATGTGTCTGTTTCGACGGCACCCGCCCCTCCAGCAGCTCCCTCAAAAAATGTTATAGATACTTTTATCTCAATAATAACTTTGGGTAGTTTACTGTCTCTTCTCTGGTGATGTTTTCCGTTGAACGAACGGCAGAGGTTCTTGGTGCGATAATGTGAGAATGTTTCCCCTTTTCCAAGACTACCACCTCTCCCAGTCCATGGTTTCACTGTTCCTGGCCTGAGGCCCTTCGTTGTTTTCGTAGTCGATAGATCAACCTCTCTCCCTCGTTCCTTGTCAACAGTGGTGTCTCTCAAGGTTCAGTCCTGTACCCTATACTCTTCCTCCTTTATACCAGCGATTTCTTTTCTTCGTCAGATAACAAAATGTACTCTTATGCTGACGACTCAACACTGCATTCCTCCACTTCTTTCAGATCTGTTCCATCTTTTTATATGTCGATTGAGGTTGTTATTAATGTGGACTTTTCTTTGCGACTGGAGCCTCCAACATTATAAGAGAAAATACGTAGTGTCGTAGATACACCACTGGTCATGTGTAGTGACGTAGACTTACTTGTTGGCCATGCGCAGTGACGAAAGCTTACGCTGTTGGTCATGTGTAGTTACCGAGGCGTACATACAGGTCATGTGTAGTGTGACTTTGGCTTACACTACTGGTCATGTGGCCATGTGTGGTTACCGAGGCATACATCACAGGTCGTGTGTAGTGAGTAGGCAAACACTGCAGATCATGTGTACTGACGTAGGCTTACACTTCTAGTCATGTGTATGGACGAGGGTTTACGCTGCTGGTCATGTTTAGAGACGCAAGCTTACATTATTGCCATGTGCAGTGTTGTAATTCTACACTAGTTAGATATCTTGTTGTAAGATAGCTCTACTAACCATTATTGTCCAACACTACTGGCCAAGTTTATTGTAGACTTACACCACAAACGAAATCTGTAATAAACTATCATCACTGACAAAGTTTTTTTCCTCCTTTTTTTTACACTTAAACTATAGGCCAAGGATGTTGAGAAAAAGTGGTTTGTTGTGAATTCACACTACTTTAAGTTTACCCTTGAAATGCCAAATGAAAATAAAACTATTTAGAGAAAACGAGCCAGTTGTAGACATGGGTAACTCTACCCGTTTTGTCTTGCTCATTCATTCATTCATTCGTTCGTTATTTCCCTGATAGTTTGATTCATAATTTGAATATCTTATTAAGTATTTTTACTATTTTTTAATAACCCTGATAGCAATAGATACAATTCTGACGAAATCTGGTGGTGTCGGAAAATTATGACAGTCCAGTTCATAATACAATTTATCCTTCCTTGGTATAGAATCAGAACACAACTCCTGATCTGATTACAAGTAGCAGGCTGGTGTTGTAATATTTAACTTACGACTTTGGATTGATTGTAAACAGAAGTGTATTGGAATGTTTGATTTTTACACAGTGTTTATAGTGGAGAGAAGAGTACGTTTTGGGCACATAGAAGTGCATATGTTAATCCCTATGACCAGCCTATGTATACATGAAGGCCGTTCTACTTCAGTTTGAAGTGTATATGTAAGATGTGAATTGATGTGGTTTATATATATATATATATATATATATATATATATATATATATATATATATATATATATCTAATATTTTGCGTTAACAGGTTAGAAAATTCCAATTTTGAGTACTGAGCGGTTAACTTTTTGTACAATAGGCATAGTGACTAAGGTAGGAGAGGAGGAGGTATCATAATATTGAGTGTAGGGTAGAGCCAGTGTTGTAAGCAGTGAAGTTTTTTCTTAAGGATTGTGCGCTGTCAGGACAGCAGGGAGTGCTTGGTCACCAGTGCTGGCTTTGCGGCACGTTCCGAGAGTCCTAAATTGTTTAATATGTTTAAGCATGCGCTTGGCTAATGCCAAGAGTCTTAAAGGCAACTCTAGTGGTCTGATCAAGCATCAGAGCTTGTCCAAGCATCAAGTCAGTTGTCGGATGACAGCGCTAGCTGGGTCCTAGATAAGCAACTCTACAGCTGGGTCAGCATCAGCATCAGGGTGTTTATCAAATACACACTATGTACACTGCCATGGGCTAAGTCTGGTCTACTGAGTAGTTACATGTCAAACATAGTATACTGTTCTAAATAGTATCAATCGTCTAGTCAATAGTTCTGATCAGTGATGTAGGGGATGATTATAGTAGTGTCATTTCGGCATTTATCGTCACATAGGTATGACAGTTCTAATGCTAATTTAGGGTTGAGTTGTAATGGAGGTTCTGCGAGTGCAGGAGGAGTATCGGTGGGTGGAACGTACCCGGTGGACTGTGAACTACAGTTGTGTGTGGTGGAGCAGGCCTGGGTGGGCTGGGAATTGGCCTTAAAATTTTCGAGGAACCGACTTATCCGAAAAAGGTGCTTGAAGATTATCCAACAATGATGATCCTGTTCGTAGGCTGAGCCTTTGATGGTATATTGCAAGTTGGATCGTCAGAGCAACGGATAACTTTAAGAGGCCTTAGTGAGTCATGCAAGGTGGTTTCAGTATATCACAGGGTCTACGAGACGTGTATTGCAAATATGTGGAAAGATGTATACTGGTGTGTTGAGATGAACAGAACGTCAGCGTAAAGTGTTTGTGTAATGGAATATTTATTTGGAAAAAAAAAAAACGGGAGGGGAAGATTTCCAGCCCCCCGTTCCCTCCCCTTTTAGTCGCCTTTTACGACACGCAAGGAATACGTGGGAAGTATTTTTATCTCTCCTATCCCCGGGATATATATATATATATATATATATATATATATATATATATATATATATATATATATATATATATAATTAAGAATTATTTTGTAATGATTGTAAATTCATAACGGTTGTGTATGCCGCCATCATACACAAATGTAATAACTGAAATGCTTATGTAAATAAAGGATGAGGAAGAGAGGGGAAAGAGAAGGAGAGGAGCAGAGCAGAGGAAAGGGAAGAGGCGACATACCCTTGCAATTTGTTCTGAACTCAGAATTTCAGCGTGTACAGAAAACGTCGTTTTCTTTGCCGTTACCAGGTAATGCATTCCTAATTTCTGCAGTAACTGCAGCGGTTAACCATTTTTGTACAATTACGGCCACTACAGGTCCGTAAGAGGAGAGGAAAGGAGCCGCACACCATTATCTGTTGCAGTGTAAGTTAGAGCCTGGTGTAGCAGGTGTTGTGTCGTTCTTAATGAAGAATTGTGGCCGCCTTCCAGGCCCACCCGCCTGGGGTGCTGGGCCACCCAGTGCTGCCTACAGCCACCGTTCACGAAAGCGCCCTAAATAATAATACAGCCATCCATCAAGCCGCCACTCGGCTAGTGCCCAAGCATCAAGCCACCTCTCAGCTGGTGTCCTAGCATCAAGCCACCTCTCAGCTGGTGTCCAAGCATCAAGCCACCTCTCAGCTGGTGTCCTAGCATCAAGCCACCTCTCAGCTGGTGTCCTAGCATCAAGCCACCCATCAGCTGGTGTCCTCTCATCAAATCACCCATCAGCTAGTGTCCTACCACTGGCCAACCCATGGGCTATGTACGTGGTCATACTGAGGTAGGGTTAACAGTTGGTCATAACACATCAGTATGACTGTAGTTCTCACAACTAGGTACTTCAGTATCGTTCTATGTCACAATAGTTCCTTGAATGCAGGAGTGATGTAAGGGGGTGATTTTATAGCTTAGTCGTCCCAGTTTCGGCATTTCCATCCCATCATATATTCATGAACAGTTTTCTAATGCCTATTCTTACAGTTGTCGGTGCTAATGGGTGGTTCCTCAGCAGTGCCTCAAGAGGCCGGAGGGTTGGGTGAACGTGACCCGGGTGTTGGCTGCTGTACTCTCACAGGTGTTGTGTGTGGTGGCAGCCCAGCCGCCCTGTGGTTGTCTGGTGGTCATTAACTTTTACGAGGAACCGCACGTGTTACGTCGTGATCCTTGCTGCCCTCCATCCTCACGCGTCACAATGACGACTCCTGTCGTAGGCTGAACCCTTGACGGTGGGTCATATTACAGTCGGTCCCTCAAGAGCAACGGTTCAACCCTTGAGTAAGATGGCCTTAGGAGTCATGTCAAAGGCCAGGTCAGTTATGCTCACGGGTCGTATCGACGTGTATTGCACAAGTACTGTGGACAGATTTGTATTACCTGGTGTGTTGCGATGACAGAACCGTCAGCGTCAGTGTTTGCTGTACTGTGAACCGCAGTATTTACCTGTATTACAAAGGTCGCTGGTAAAACGGTCATGTTAGTTTTATTACGATACTGACTTGAGATTTCAGCTTCAGGTCGGAAACCTTAACAAAGCTGTGAGGTATTTTGACTCTACATTAGATTTCTGAATTAATAGGCTATACAGACACAGTACTGGCCTTCTATTTTGACTTATTACTTATCATTTGCGGCTTCTGCGAGATGGTTAGAGGCATCGGTTCATAATAGACCAGCGACCAGGATTGTTTGTGCTGGGGTCAGCGCCATATAGACTTGGCATGACTCCCACCTTGCCATAAAGGTCAGTATACACTCATAGTCACTGTACTACGGTCAGCTGGGAGTATCAACCGTTATCCCTAAGATAATTCGCCCTTGTCCGTCCGGAGCGATGGGTGTCGTACGGCGGACCTGACCGTTCCAGAACTTGGAACTGTTTTTCACGTGTTATCGAGACAGACTGTGTTTACAGATGGTGTATGGAGGGACACCGCAGTGGTGGAGGAGAGAAGGTTACCCCGTGGGTGATGGTGTATGGAAGGATACCGCAGTGGTGGAGGAGGAGGAGGTCACCCCGTGGGTGATGGTGTATGGAAGGACACCGTAGTGGTGGTGTTGGAGGAGGTCACCCCGTGGGTGATGGTGTCCGTACACCGCAGTGGTGGTGTTGGATGAGGCCACCCCGTGGGTGATGGACGAGTAAGACCCGTCCTCTCTGGGGGAGGGAAGGAGGAGGGGAGGAGGCCGATGAGGGACGTTGGTCAGGCATGGATGTGAGTCGTGAGTTGCAGAGGACCACAGTGTTGTGGCCGGTGGTGCAGGGAGTGTGGGTACACCGTTGGATGGCGTTCGCTCTACCCGTGCCAATGTAGCGGCGGGGGAGTGGGGTGGCTTGGCCAGCTGATAACGGTGTAGCGGCTGCATCTGTATGGGTCATGGCTCACCAGTTGCTGAACAGCTCAACCAGAAACGTGTCACTTACATCTTTGTTCGCCGTGGTTGGTGTCGGGGGGAGGGATGAGGTGAAACGTGTTTCATATGTTTCGTTTTTATGTTTCTGTGTCAGTGTATGTCATGTGCGTTCTTGACTTTTTTTTTATCTTTTTGTTAGGACGGTTGCAAGGCATGTTGGAAGCTTGTGTGTCTGTGTCCAAGGGTGTGACAGCTGACGGCAGACTCTCTGTGTCTTTCTAGTGTCAGTGGAATGTGTGTGTGTGTGTGTGTGTGTGTGTGTGTGTGTGTGTGTGTGTGTGTGTGAAGAGGGTCGTTGTCTCCCACATACAGAGCTGAGGGGAAGATGGGTCTGTCCCTCTCCTTGTATCTCTGTGGGCATCCGTGCACACACACACACACACACACACACACTCACACACACACACTCACACACACACACACACCATCCCATGACGGGTAATGGACCAAGCTTGTCCCACACGCACTGCCTTCGTGCTCTTAGCTCTTTATCTGATGTATTATTTTTCGAGGTCGATGGTCAAAGCCGTCGGTCACAAGATGTCCTGTGCTGAGGACACACTATCTGAACGCTGGGGTAATGGATTTGGGCCATACATGTATCACGCATGAGACAGTGGAAAGTCTTATAGAAGATTAAGTTATGGATGTCACGGGTCAAAGATTAAGGTCACTGATACTGGATGATATGGTGAGTGGTTGCTGACCAAACCTTTACCGCTGATACTACGTACAGAGCTCAGCACCCGAGGAATGTTTGAACATCTGGGGTCAGATGTCAGGGTTGGAAACCCATGTGAATTAAGATGTTATGAAACGTTTGTGCCCACGCTATTTTAAGACTTGGATGGATGAATGTTAATTATAATTCTGTAACAGGTTTTACCTGCAAATTTCTACGTAAGGGTAACTTTTGGAAGTCAAGGATTACTAGGGTCGTGTGTTATATGCTATAAATGCTTGGGTTTACCATATCTGAAGGCCTGGTGAGCAGATGTTAACTACATACAAAGTTCTTGTTTGATTTTTTGGAGATGGGAAGGTATAGGACAGGATCACAAGGTGACAGTGATTCATTCAGGTAATGCTGGGCCTCATGTAAGGGGACATGAGTGCTTAACAAATACGTTTCCTTATCTTGGTATGATTATGTCAGCGGTTGGCATGGGAGGTGTATATCAGCGTACGGGAAGGCCCGACACACTGGTAACCCTTAGTGAAGGTTATAGTCACCAGGCAGTGGGTTAATGTGCTGGGGTAACGTGTATTGTCTCACCTGTATTGGTTGCTTGAAGATAACGCGGCTCAGTTCCCTCGCAAAATAATTGCTTCAGTTTGACATTTGTCAGTGTTGGGACGGCTTTGATTTCACGTAGACTTTTAGGTGTCATTTTACATTGATTTTTTTTTTTCTTCAGGAATTGAAAATAAGTCAGAGCCTTTGACTTTCTAATCTTATATTCTGTTCATGTTCGGCAGCAGCAGCCTCAGTGAAAAGAAAGTGATGCATATATATATGTATGTATGTATGTATCAGTGTTACCGGACTCCGTCTGTTGTCACTACAAGAGCAGGAAGTCGTCTTTGACATGGCTGTATCGTCGTCAGCGGACGGAAAGGAGTACATTACCCTGTAGGTCTCCACTTCCCGTAAAAGGAGCCAGTTTTCCCCTGCTCCCGCGTGGGGGTGCAGCCTCGAAGCTTCATTGCGCCTCATAAAATGATCAGGGGTTATATAACTGGCTAACCAACTGTACTTACATATAAATGTACTTTATTGCCGAAATAATCATACGTTTGAATGAAATCATTAAAGAATCCGCTGAAGTTTACTTATTCTCAGATGCTGAAATACTCAAAGCCCGACGCGTAATATCTCATATTTAGTCGAAGTCCGGCGTGGAGTCTCCCCTTCCCTCCTCCTTACATCAGGCCTGGTAAATAGCAACACCACAAAAACTCGACCCATCTGGAACAGGTCCTGTTGCCAGACGGGTCAGACCCCGTACGTGTCGCTGCTGGCCTCCAGCACCCGTAGGGACGCGGCTCCTGCTGGCCCAGGAGTGTGTACAGTGTCCCATCACGGGGCCGAGGGGATGTGGGTCAACCTGAAGGCCACACGTAATCACAGGCCTAACGCACAATGCCTTATGCCAAGGTCGGAGACACAGCGAGACATCATCATTACCCGGGAGTGTAACACAGAGAGATAGAGAGCAGGGAGCTTTTTTTCTTGTGGTCGAACCAAACGCCTCGTATTACTATCGTATTCATTCTTTTAATTATCTGATATTATCTGCATTTACTGCTGCGCCGATGTTCCTCCACATGTTCATGTGTTCTGTTGGTCAGTAAATGTGACCATGAATTGGTTGATGTGTATATCCCGTCCGTGTCTGAGGGAGGAAATTGTTGTCAACTGTAATATGATGAATATTTCACAACACAATTTTTCGTCTTGCTGTGTGTGATCGTTTCCAGAACGACCTCAGATTTATGTTTTGTGTGTTGTGAATGTTGTAGCTACTTGGTGATGACGTTACGACTACTGTAACGACGTTACGACCCTTGTATAAGATGGTGTGGCCTTTGACCTGACCTGAAGGGTGAGGGCAAAGGCCAGATCTCCCTATTCAAGGGCTTCATCGTCATGCTTAAGGGTCTAACTGTAAAGTCAAAGTAGGAACGGGTCCTCTGGCATTTACAAATGACTTGATGTTGGGTTATTTCCGAGGCCCGACGCTGTTTCTAGATAAGATCTAGTGGGTAGAGGCGGTTGTGAGGGCCAGGACGAAGCTCCATCGAATAAAGATTATGGGGGTTACGAACGAACTGATAATAGTAATTGCCGCCCACAGACAGTATCTTCGATTTTATAGGGCTGGAATTATTACTACCTGGTACATGGGATCTGCATGAGCATCTGTCGTCCACATTTGCCCCTCCTCCAGACTTAACCTTAAACGGATTCGCAGCCGCTGTAAAAGATGCCAGAAAATCGGCGGCGAGACACCACCTCGTCAATTTGTCACCATCAAGCATCACTCAAAGTCGGGTTGTGACAGTCATGCATCATACCTAGTGTGTCTTGCTTGCCTCAGACCCGGCGGCGCCGCCTGCCGCCTCCCAGCAACTAGTCAGGCAGTAACAGTAGGAGCGGACTCCTCCCTCTGCTCGCTTTCCACCCATTATAAACTAGTTCGTGGTAGGTAGCAGCAGTGTCAGTGTCTCGTCTATTATTATCCCAGGTTGCCGAGGTAGCGACTTCGACGCTGCAGTAAATAGTCAGTCATCTCGCCTGAAGGAAACCATCTCTCAGGCTGTTGCCACATTTCTAATCCCGCTTGTGAATGCCTCTTGTGTGTGTGTGTGTGTGTGTGTGTGTGTGTGTGTGTGTGTGAGAGAGGGAGTTGCCGAGGCCACTCATGGTAGGAACTAACTTCTTTCCATAGTTCGCTGAGGCATCTCTCTCTCTCTCTCTCTCTCTCTCTCTCTCTCTCTCTCTCTCTCTCTCTCTCTCAAATATAGAAAGCACACATATTACATCCGCTGTAACCAAACGTCAGCATAAGGATTGATTACTTGACCCATGACCTCATCAGTGGGCATTGTCAGAGAAAGCTGTTTTTATCAGTGTTGTATATATATATTTCTTCATGTTCAGCAGCAATAGAATAAAAGAAAGAAAATGACGTATATGTATGTATGTATAGGTGTTGACGGACTTCGTATATTAGTGGTAAGAACGAGAGCCGAAAGTCGTCTTTAACGCGTCGTCAGCGGACGGAAAGGAGCACATCATATGCAGGTTCTCCCTTCGCCATAAAGAGTCCACTTTTCCCCTGCTCCCGCGCGGTAGGGCGCCCCATAAAATGATTCCGGTGTTATATAACTGGCAAGTCATCTGTACTTACATATGAATATACTTTATTCCTGCAATAATCATATATTTGAATAACTCATTAAATATTCCGCAGACAATATTAACTCAAAATCTAAAATATTCACTATTGATATTTTGGTACTTCTTGTGTGGATACATCGACCTTTCGTATAAATGAATAGTTGCTTCAGTTACTGAGATTCGTACAAACGTGTTCAGAAGCATGAAAAGAGAGACCGTAAGACGCACACACAGTTTTTACCAAGTCTAACGTAAGTCGTTGGCAGAAAGCCCTTGCCAACAATGTACGGGGGATGGGTGAGTCAGATTTGTGGCAATATTCTCATTTTTTTTTTCTAATTTGTTTTTAGGATGTCATTGTTTAGCGTGCACTCATTATTCTTATATCTTAATTATATTTTAAAAGTTTAATGATCATTCGTTTTTGTTTTGAGAAGACATTAGAGTGATTTTATGAAGACTATGCTGGAAGACGTCACATTTGCGCATGCGTAGTCTCAGCATGCGCACTCTCAGGAATTTGAATAATTGGCGGGAGGATGGCTAGTTAGCGTCCAGGCTGGTCGTTAACATTTTCGTTTCATCGGCAATTATCGTCCGTCGTGTCCAATGTTGGCCGTTTCTCTCATTGCATAATCTAGTGAAGCAGACCAGCGCAGTGCAGTGCCCTACATTAATGTGGGTAATGTGGGTAAATTGTAGCGATTCCGTTGGGTCTGACGCCTGGGCGTTTCAAAGTCTGGTGATGAATGCGATAGACGGTGCTTGTGTCGTAGTAAGATAGTTAAGATGTGAAGAAGTAATCTTGAAATTATAAAAAAAAAATATATATGAAACACGAAGAAAAAGGGGAAAAATGAAATATGGTTTTGTAAGATATGAATTTAGAAAGGTAAAAGCAGGGAACAAAGAACTAAGAAGGGAGATATAAGAACTTAGAGTGATGAAAATTTTTCATATAGAATGAAAAATTTGGAGGTAAGGAGGAATGTTGATGTAAAGTCATGAGAGAAATTGGATAGAGAGGCACGTAAAGAATCGCAGAGTGGGAGGAGAGGAAAATAGAAAGGAATGAGAAACTTTACCTTGTACGGAATATCGAGAGGAAGGAAGAAAGTCAGAATTACAACGGCCATACATAGAACAAGATGAAATAATAGGACAACGCTTGTTTAGAAATGATGGTTTAGGAACTGTGAGGGAACTGCATTATAAATCCTGGAAACTAAGAGAGTATACAGGAAGACACACAACAACAGGATATTAACACTTAAGATAAATATGCGTAGCATGATCGAGTACAGTGAATATACCAACTGAAAAAGGGAGGCCTCAGGTACCTTTGCAAAGGCAAGACCTCCCGAAGTACAATTGAATGAACTGTTACTTAGGAGTGAATATACCACTTGAGTGACACTTGAATTCCTCGACATTCCGAGGCAGTACGTTGGGTTTAGATAAAGGAGACCCCTGTCACCGTGGCCTCATGGTAGTTTGGATGGCTCTAGGGCGGCTCTACAAGTCTTAGTACGGTTTCATCAGCTCTAGTACTCCGAACTTCCATGTGGCGGTTATCACGCCTCTAGGATCCATCCAGAACAGCTGCGGGCGTTCCAGAAAATGAGTTTCTGGGAAGGGGAAGGTAAAGGGGAAGGAAGGTAATGGTATATCCAGATACCTTCCTATCCAAGGAGTACCTTTTATCCTCATAAGGTCTCTACAGCTCTCAGGAAGCTGGACAAGTCCACCGTTCGGGACCACAGTTCGTAGTGTTGTGATATGTGTGTTCGTCTCTGTGCAGAAAGTGTAGAACAGTTGATTGATAAGTGCTCGATGTCGTTTTTATGGCAGTTGCATCGTGGGCATATGTGATATCTGGAAACGTTGGCTGTAGTGATGGATGACGTTCAGAGCGTGACCCGTGTTTGTCTAGGGAGTGTGATTTCTGACTTGGGTGTATGTCTGATGGGTTGGGAGGTTGGCTGTTTAGTGCTGGTCGAATTATTTCAGCATGTTTGTTTTTGTTTTTTCCCCGCAGTTATATTTGTTCAGGGAAGGGGAATCTGCAAGTAAAGGCTACTGAAGTGTGAGGCAAGGATGTTTTTTGTTGTTTTACAGTAGTTTGGATGGAAGTGTTCAATCGCTGTTGCTTAGATAATATATATATATATATATATATATATATATATATATATATATATATATATATATATATATATATATATATATATGTATATATATATATATATATATATATATATATATATATATATATATATATATATAGAAACACTTGGTGTTACCGGACTCCGCTTGTTAGTGGTCACACCGTGCGTGAATTCACCTTTGGCGAGGCTGTGTCTTGGAGTAAGGGTCTCGTCACAGAGCTTTCATTCCCTGGAAGCATCGCCGCCTTGGGCAGCAAGAGCCTCTAAGGAGGAAGTCCTGGGTAGCACCAGGACCTCTTTTCTTAGTAAGGGTTCCTTGGGAGAACGTTACAACCCAGCCCCCACCTACCCCTTGGCCACGCCTCCCACAGCTCAGCCCCACCTCCTCTCCTGGCCACATCCTCCTCACCACAGCTCGGGCATGCCTCACAGCCTAGCACCATGCCTTCCTCATCACAGCACCGCTGCCTCCCGTGCGTTCCACGCCTCGGCCCTGCCCATACCACCCCTGCACCTTCCCCCATCCCTCTTCTTTATGACGTTAGAGAAGAAGGGAAGAGGTTGATCAAGGAGGAGGAGGAGGAGGAGGTCAGCTTTGAGATGGTAGAGGGAGTTAAGGAACATCATGTAGACGTGTGGTGTAGGTGTTGAGGCGCCTGTGGGGAACTGTTCAGGGAGACGTGTTTATGGTGCCTCATTCATATCCCTCCGACAGACTGCGGGTGTGTGTGTGTGATGGTGTTTGTTACTTGTCGGGTGAGGGAAGGTAAAAATGTTCAACAACACCCCCCCCCCCCCCCCCCACGGACTATCCCCCTTCCCTCCCTCCTTCCCTCACCACATCCCAGCCCCGTTCCTGCCTCTCCCACCATAGTCCAGCCTCGCCCCTGCCCCGCCCCGTCTGCCTCGCCCCAGCCCCGCTCCGCCCCCCACACACACACCAGCCCCGCCCCTCTGCCTCACCTCCATTTTTCAGGCCCGCTCCTCCGCAGTGTCTGTTACCTCTCCCTGCGACCTCAACTCTCATCCTTCTCCCTCACACTTTGATCCCGCCCTTAGCTCCCTCTCAAACCCAGACCCTGCCCTTAGATAGGTCCCTCACATACCAGGGCTGTCCCTTGCCCCTCATGGCTTCTCCCACCGTCCTTGCACACCTGCAAGATACTAGTCCTTCCCGACCACTCCTCACCCCCAGACCAGTTTGAGGGACTTTCCCGGCAGCTCTGATGGACTCGCTGGGCAACTTTCCTCCCCACCGCCACACCTGTTCCCTTGTCTTTCCCCTTGACCTTTACTTCTAGGTTTCCCCCCCGAGCCACCTCCCCGACCTACTCCTGGTCTCTGCTTGTGGTCATTCTTCCTGGACATACCCCACACTCCCCAGCGTTTGTCCTACATCCCGGCCTCGTAACTTATGCTCTAGTCTCGTGGCTCTCCTGCCGTGCCTTTGCCCCACAACCTCCCTGCTCTGTGATCCATGACCTAAGACCTCTCTTGCTCCTGTTCTTACTTCATAAAGTTCCTTCCACCCAGCCCTCACCCACAGACCGTCCTGCAGGAGTCTTTCTACCCAGCCAACCTGGGCGACCGTCTGCCTCTCTCTCCCCACGTCGACGCTGGTAGAGCATCCTCCGTCTTTCATCTGCCCCTTCAGCACATTGTTCAATCCTCACGGAACATCTCTCCCTCTGTAACAGATACATATTCCAGTGCACCCTAATGAAGTTGGGGCGAGGGTGTCTGCCTGCGAGGTATATGCATGATTGGTCGTCATTGTGCCCTGGTCGGGAACAAACACCCATTAATTTTTTTTAACATCCCACTGTGCCTGACTAACTATACCAGGCCACATCGTCCATCAGTCCTCATGGATCAGGCGAGGGGGGCCTGTGTGTCAGGTCAGCGGAGGTATCGGTACATCCATGTGACATAGTCAGTCTGTTGAAAGCTCCAGCTTTCCTTCAGTAAGTTACCCGGCATGGCATGTGAAGGGGAACAACCAGGATGGTACGCAGGGCTGCATCAAATGTGACTGCATGTAAGTTTCGCGCCTTGGAAATCTGAGTGTTGCAGATGGAGGACAAGAAGATGGACGTCTTAGTAAAACTGACGCCGTAAACTCGTCGTCGTTCGTGTCACAGAAAGAGTATTCGGTGTTTGATACAACTGTCGTGTGATGATTGATTGCTATTGAATGAGACTGTGAAGAAAGCCCACGTGAGGAGGTTTCCATCCATTGTACAGCGGTGGCGATGTGTGTCGGAAAGGGCCGCCCCTGGAGTAATAATTACCCCGTATGGTGGATGCGGCCGCCCTGACCTACTCCTCTGCTTGTCTGTCTTCCTGCCTTCCTCACCTCACTCACCCTGGGTAGTGCACTGTGACAGCCACCGTAACTCCTCCCTCCCCATCCACGCACAGACACCTGTGTGGTGTAATAGGTACTTTCTCCTCGCTCCCATACACTCCACATAGCTAGTACTCATGGACAGCCTTCCCCACTATACACACCTTGTGAATAGCGTACATTGGCCCTTCCTTCTCCCTCCAGTACTCATATTATCGATACTCGTCGTGAGCAGTGGGAAGCCACCAACATACCTGGCCTCCCCTTCTTTTTGGAAGTATTCTGCGGGAGTTTGTCCCACCGTGAGACGTTTTTTTTTTCTATAACACAGATACGCCAGGGGAATGTTGTGAGGTTCGTGAGGCCCTCATTCTCGAAGACTGACCGAGGGACCTCTGACTACTCACAATACTGTGTGACCCCCGAGGTGTTAGTGTTTTGGCCACGTCACTGTCTTGCCACAACACTCCTCGCCTCTTATTGCATGCACTTGGCGACCCTCCGCACTGGCTGTTATGCCACCTATCAGGGTTGAGGAGCACGTCTTGGAGGGTGTATAGGTTCCGGGATGACGAGCGTGTGTGTGTGAGGGCTGGGGTGCGGGAGGAGGAGGGAGTTGGTAAAGGGATGCTGTTGCTGCGTCATTGATCCATTCTGTAGTGAAGCGTTGTACACAGCGGTGACTGTGGCATGGGAGGGATACGCTCGGCCAAGTTAGAGGAAGGCAGAGGGGCAGGTGGGAGCCAGAGGAAGGCAGAAATGGAGGGAAGGAGGAGGGAAGATGCGGACGTAAGACGAATGCGGAGATGGAGGAGGGAGAGGGGAAGATAGGAACGTGAGGGAAGATAGAGCACAGAGGAGAGGTAGACGACAGAAGACTTGATGATCTATGACTAGACGAGGTTATCTGCTGGGGGACGAAAGTGGTGCCCTTGACACCTGATCTGTATATTATATTGAGACAGGATAGTGGAGGAGGAGGAGGGAGTCAGAAGGGGCGGATGGAAAAGTGCGATGGGCAGGGGGGAAGGAGGTAGCAACGTTGAAGGAGGGAGAAAAGCATGTGGAAGAGTGAGGGTCAAGGAGAGGGATAGATGGGGAGGTGAGAGAGGGAGGTAGGGTGAGGGAGGGCGTATGGATGGCGGTGGAGGGAGTCAGCTGTGGCCCGCCTGGTGAGTGCCCGCCCCTGAGTAACGTGGCCACCACCACACTTGCGTCTTGCATGACCCAGAAGCCCTTCCTTCTCCCCCCGGGGTGTAATGACCAGGATCTGGTGGTGACCTAGTAAGCTCCCCGGCTCCCCAGCACACCTGACCCCAGCCCGTGTTGTCACTGCCACTGGGATTGCGCCATCTCCGGCGTGAGGAGTCCTGTGTTTTAATTAGCTGCAGTTTATTCCTTGTTGCACGCGTGCCACGCCACACGTCTGTGTGTTTATTTCTCTTCTATTATCTCTCTCTGCTGTGAGCACTACGTTCTTGCCTTCCAAATGACAGAATCTGTCTCAGGTATTCGATGGCTCTCTCTCTCTCTCTCTCTCTCTCTCTCTCTCTCTCTCTCTCTCTCTCTCTCTCTCTCTCTCTCTCTCTCTCTCTCTCTCTCTCGTGAAATAGTTAAGATAGTTTTAAAACATACGTTATTTTTTTTTTTTTTTTTGCGGGTAAATGATTCATCTTGCTGTGAATTTTTGAAAGTGGCTGCGACCAAGCCTCAAGTTAGTTCTTCACCTTAGAGAGAGATACAACATCGTCTTTGGTCGGGTTTTTATTAAGCTTCATCTGAGTGGGAGTTGGGAAGCAGCGGTGTGTGTGTGTATGAGTTAGTGTTCGCTGGTGGTGTGAGCTCTGATAGCTAGCACCAAACTGGTTATTCGCCAGTTTTCGGTTCATCAGTGACTCTACCAGACTTTTGGAGAGTCTCGTCCATATTAGTGTAGCCGTGTGAGGTTTTATGAAGATAAAATCCCGATACAGATGCCGATAAAGATTATTTACGAGAGCAGGCCATCATACAACGCTCCTGGCAAGACAGCTGCGTACGAGATTTCCAAAGAATAAGAACCAGAACTTAGGAAAACCACAATTGTTGTGGATGCATTGTCTTCGTACGTAAGGTAGACCGTCCAGGTCGGGCCAGGCAAGATGGCTGACCCCACCTCACACAGTCATTGCGGACAATGATTGTGGAACTTTTCTTCTCATTATGTAAATTCAACACGACATTTCAGCTCACACACCTTGATTAGTCTTGACTGTTGATACAATCTTTGTTTTTACTGCTCACGTGAGGGGATTTTGATTATATATATATATATATATATATATATATATATATATATAGGGAGAATAAAAAGATGTTAGGGAGAATAAAAAGATGTTCTGGAAGGAGGTAAATAGGGTACGTAAGACAAGGGAGCAAATGGGAACTTCAGTGAAGGGCGTAAATGGGGAGGTGATAACAAGTAGTGGTGATGTGAGAAGGAGATGGAATGAGTATTTTGAAGGTTTGTTGAATGTGTCTGATGACAGAGTGGCAGATATAGGGTGTTTGGGTCGAGGTGGTGTGCAAAGTGAGAGGGTTAGGGAAAATGATTTGGTAAACAGAGAAGAGGTAGTAAAAGCTTTGCGGAAGATGAAAGCCGGCAAGGCAGCAGGTTTGGATGGTATTGCAGTGGAATTTATTAAAAAAGGGGGTGACTGTATTGTTGACTGGTTGGTAAGGTTATTTAATGTATGTATGACTCATGGTGAGGTGCCTGAGGATTGGCGGAATGCGTGCATAGTGCCATTGTACAAAGGCAAAGGGGATAAGAGTGAGTGCTCAAATTACAGAGGTATAAGTTTGTTGAGTATTCCTGGTAAATTATATGGGAGGGTATTGATTGAGAGGGTGAAGGCATGTACAGAGCATCAGATTGGGGAAGAGCAGTGTGGTTTCAGAAGTGGTAGAGGATGTGTGGATCAGGTGTTTGCTTTGAAGAATGTATGTGAGAAATACTTAGAAAAGCAAATGGATTTGTATGTAGCATTTATGGATCTGGAGAAGGCATATGATAGAGTTGATAGAGATGCTCTGTGGAAGGTATTAAGAATATATGGTGTGGGAGGCAAGTTGTTAGAAGCAGTGAAAAGTTTTTATCGAGGATGTAAGGCATGTGTACGTGTAGGAAGAGAGGAAAGTGATTGGTTCTCAGTGAATGTAGGTTTGCGGCAGGGGTGTGTGATGTCTCCATGGTTGTTTAATTTGTTTATGGATGGGGTTGTTAGGGAGGTAAATGCAAGAGTCTTGGAAAGAGGGGCAAGTATGAAGTCTGTTGGGGATGAGAGAGCTTGGGAAGTGAGTCAGTTGTTGTTCGCTGATGATACAGCGCTGGTGGCGGATTCATGTGAGAAACTGCAGAAGCTGGTGACGGAGTTTGGTAAAGTGTGTGGAAGAAGAAAGCTAAGAGTAAATGTGAATAAGAGCAAGGTTATTAGGTACAGTAGGGCTGAGGGTCAAGTCAATTGGGAGGTGAGTTTGAATGGTGAAAAACTGGAGGAAGTGAAGTGTTTTAGATATCTGGGAGTGGATCTGTCAGCGGATGGAACCATGGAAGCGGAAGTGGATCATAGGGTGGGGGAGGGGGCGAAAATTTTGGGAGCCTTGAAAAATGTGTGGAAGTCGAGAACATTATCCCGGAAAGCAAAAATGGGTATGTTTGAAGGAATAGTAGTTCCAACAATGTTGTATGGTTGCGAGGCGTGGGCTATGGATAGAGTTGTGCGCAGGAGGATGGATGTGCTGGAAATGAGATGTTTGAGGACAATGTGTGGTGTGAGGTGGTTTGATCGAGTAAGTAACGTAAGGGTAAGAGAGATGTGTGGAAATAAAAAGAGCTTTGGTTGAGAGAGTAGAAGAGAGTGTTTTAAAATGGTTTGGGCACATGGAGAGAATGAGTGAGGAAAGATTGACCAAGAGGATATATGTGTCGGAGGTGGAGGGAACGAGGAGAAGAGGGAGACCAAATTGGAGGTGGAAAGATGGAGTGAAAAAGATTTTGTGTGATCGGGGCCTGAACATGCAGGAGGGTGAAAGGAGGGCAAGGAATAGAGTGAATTGGAGCGATGTGGTATACAGGGGTTGACGTGCTGTCAGTGGATTGAATCAAGGCATGTGAAGCGTCCGGGGTAAACCATGGAAAGCTGTGTAGGTATGTATATTTGTGTGTGTGGACGTGTGTATGTACATGTGTATGGGGGGGGTTGGGCCATTTCTTTCGTCTGTTTCCTTGCGCTACCTCGCAATACGCGGGAGACAGCGACAAATTAAAAAAAAAAAAAAAAAAAAAAAAAAAAAAAATATATATATATATATATATATATATATATATATATATATATATATATATATATATTATATATATAATTTTCCCTACATATTCGCCATTTCTCACGTTTGCGAGGTAGCTTTAAGAACGGAGGACTGAGCCTTAGAGGGAATATCATCAGTTGGCCACCTTCTCAGTTCCTTCTTTTGGAAAATTCAGAATTCGAGGGAAGGATTTCCAGCCTCCCGCTCCCTCACCTTTTAGTCACCTTCTACGACACGCAGGGAATACTTGAGAAGTATTCTTTCTCCCTTATCCCCAGGGACATATATATATATATATATATATATATAAAATTTGCGTCTGTAGAATTATAGCTGGAAGATGATAGCATCATAAGAGGTAGCATAATTATCACTTGTCTGCCGTACAACAGTGTGAAAACCGATCGCTCTGTGACACACACACACACACACACACACACACACACACACACACACACACACACACACACACACACACATATGTATGCATCTCTCAACTTGTTTGACTTGGCGAATATGCTGTTCCAGCGAACGCTCATTAAAAGTGACAGGGAACAAATGACGTTGCTTTTGTCAAAGCTGGTCTTAATCTGGCACAGAAAAAAAAAAGGTCGTTGTCGATATTTTTCGTAATTAGAGATAAGCTGTGTTAAAAGAATAGTTTTAGGATTAGTTCATAGACCCGCCACACAGACACAAGAGGTAGACGAAAGACTACATTTCCACTTAGACAATTTATAATGAACATGATACAGTTGTGATGGCAGATTATAAAATAACGGAAGCTAAATGGTAGGATTCCATTCCCGTAGCGTTAAATGGTAGGATTTTTTTTCCTGTAGCCTCAGCCGTGGGCTATACCTAGACTTGCCTGATAGTGTTCTACACAATCCATTAAGAAATTTACTCGTGAAGTGAGTATGTTAGACTCGTTTCTTCTCGTGACTTGTGCGGGTGGGCACTATGTTGTAGTCTCGAGCTTGTAAGCTGACGTGCATAAACTGATGGACTTGAGTTTGCAGGTGGTAAATGCATCCTGATACCGATTCAGTGTAAAGTGTTACATATCGGTAGTGAAAACGAGACGGCAGACTAAGGTATGAATCACTTTTAGATGCCAAAGCTAAATGAGGAAAAATACGTAGGTCTCCTCTGATGACCTTCAAGCCAGGAGAGCAGTGCACGGAAGCGGGAAGAGAGAAAAAAAAAAAAAATGGGTAGAGCCGTTGAATTCAAGCGTGAAAACCTAATCTTAACAGTTCACTGGAGCGTCCTCGCCTTGGGTATGGTGTTCAGTTTGGGTATCCCCGCCTGAAAAAGACGTGGACGAGATGGAATGATTACAGCGGACGAACTACAGAGATGATCCCCGGATAAGGAACAAATCCTCAGAGAACCAGGCAGAGGATCTGAACTTATTCACTTTGAAAAGAAAAGAAGAACAGGGGATTTCATACTGTAATTCTGAAATATCAAAGGCTTTGATGATATCGATCTAAGCAGCTATTTATTCTATTTATCTGATTTCACTCGTAATAATGGGGATACAAACTCGTTGGCAAATGTTGCTCTTCGAATGAGGCAAATTCCTTTACTTCAACAATATTGTTAACGTATGGAATTAGTGACGATGTAGAGTGCTTAAAAGCAACTCCATAGATACGCTTATTAATGGACTGACATATTATAACTGAACGTCCAGTCCTTATCCGATACTGTTTACGGCTCCACAGATGCATATAGAATTTAAAGATATCTTTCCTTTAGTCACCTGTTTACTCCTTTTACCACATCAGTCTCTCTGTTTTAATCTCTTTCCTTGTCACAAACAGCCTCGGGAGGACCCAATGGTCTATTGTTATCATTCCTTTCTGTAGATCGATGTTTCATCCCTGTTTTCGACCATTGTATATATTTCTCCACCGTAGAACAGTTGTCTACAGAATCCTGTAGATATTCCCGTGGATTGTTACCGACATGTTTAGATTTCTCCATTTCGTTACTTGTGAGGGAATTCATGGTCCACCTCCGTGTGTGTCCGCAGGGAATGTTTACTCAAAAGTAGTTAGAAAAAAACTTTTTTTTTTCACTGCTCTTGTGAAGTCCTTTGCCCTCTGCCATGCTCCCTGCCCAGTACGCATCCATGGTATTTCCTGTTGTGCAGGGGAGTGGCTCTTTGAGATGGAGGAATTCTTTTTTACTTTTTACTTCGTGAGAGGAAGACGATGCGACCCGTACACTTCAGGTGAAAGGCCAGGCCCGTCATTGTCTAGGCTCCTGCTGTCGTGCGCACGGGGTAAATTTAGAGTCGGTGCGCTACGTTTATGTTTCAAGTTGATGGTGTTGCTGGAAGACCAGATACCATGCTGGTATCTTGTACCCATGTGGAGTAAGGCGGAACCGGTTGGTAATACACTGTATTGTCAAGAAATAAGATTTCCAGGCATCGTACGTTTGGAGATTCAAGAAATCATGTGTTCATAACTTATGGATTTGTGTGTCAGAAGATGGAACCAGATTATGATCATACTTACCTGCTGCCTTTCCTTATTACATGTTGGTCCGTAACGAACCATGCCAGCTCATGTATTTGGCGTTGCTTCCGTCATTTGGTCTTATTTTACATGTTTTCTTGGGAGGATCAGATAGTGGCTAATGTTTACATAGTTCTGGAAGTTCTTGTTCTTAGAACAGAGTCCATTTCCCACCTTATCGTAACACAGAATTCATTCCTCTCCTTTTCTTAGCGTAGAGGCTGTTCTCCTCCATGCCTTTGATAGAGAGACCATCTTCCTGTGTGTGCACGGGGTCCTTTCCTTTCCTAATACTGAAGCAGACTCCATTGAGTTTAAAGCTTTACGTCATGCATATGGAAGCGTCGCTTGTAAGACTTTTATCTGCACTGTGTTGGTGGATGGTGCGTTGCTGCTACTATCTTGTTTACGGGTCACTGACGGTGCCCAGCGAGGGCTGTAGTAGCTGCCACGGTGCTCTCTGTGATAACCATATAGCCTTGGCCCTGCCCGGACATGCGTAACACTGGTATAAACAGACCATCAGAGGGGTGAAGCTGGTGTATCATCGAGTCTCGCCCGTTGTTGGTGTTCGTGTAGGTGGTGTGGTTGGTAGCCCAGCGGTAGCCTAATGTTTACAAGCATCACTTGGTGTAACAGCCAGATGTGTTGATTACCCGTTGTCGCCTGCGCTTGTTAGCGAAGCCGTGAGGATTGAGTTGTGTGGGAGGAATGTGGCACGAAGGCCAAACATTTTGTGTAACTCCAGGAGGCTGTTTGTCTTGTGTATGATGATTTACAGTGAGATATGTTGTTAGACTTATGTCCCGGGGTTTATGAGACACGTCATGTTTATACTTGACCAGGGTGTAAAGTGTTGCCAGATATGGTTAGATCGAGCAGTGACGTTGTTGGATATGAGTTAGATCGATCCTGTGATGTGAGGGTTCTGGAAGCCGGATCCCTGGTCCTTGTATCAGGCGTGTGTGGACGTGAGCCTCAGGACCACATCATGGTGTACCCTGCATGCGAGTCCGTACATGACGCCTCTTGACTGATTGATTGGCTGACGTATGTTGACGGTGTCAGGCCCACCAGAAGCACCGTTCGTCTTGTTGCTGTTAGTCGCTCATTCTTCGACCAGTCCCTTGCTAATACTTTACAAGTTTATATATATATATATATATATATATATATATATATATATATATATATATATATATATATATATATATACTTTAAAAGTGCTCGCGCAAAGTGTTACACTTGTTCGAGAAAACTGGCTCATTTTTCATGTCATGCAAAACACCTCGGTCTGGTTAAGGAGTGACAACGAGAGTATTTGAGAGAGTGAATAGTCTGGTAAGGTTTGGTAGGATGGCCACATTGCTGTATTGTTGCCACAATGATAGCAATAGCCGGATGCACAGAAAGCAGAGCCCCAACCCCATCCAAGCCCCATAGACCGTTCCCTATTACCCCGGACCACTTTTTATGCTTTGGTTCAGCCTACTGACAGCACGTCGCCCCTTCTGTATCACATTGCTCCAATTTGTTCTGTCCTATGCGCCTGAATGTCTTGGCGTCAACAATTCAAAGCCTCATACGTTCCATCCGTCCATCTCTTTATTGGTCTCCTTCCACTGTTGACACGATATTCTCATTTTTTTTTTGTTTTTGTTTATTCATCTCCATATGTTCAAACCATTTCATCATAACATGGTTGGCTTTCTCGATTATACTCCGCTTGCTTCCACACATCTCCCTAACATCATCTTGTCCTCGGGAATTTCATTTCCAGCACGCCACCCTCTTACGTTCTTTTGCATTCAAGGGCCCAAGGTCTAATACCATACAACACCGTCGGGACTACTGTGCCATCAAATACACCCATCTTTGCCCTCATACACAATATCATCTCACTTGTAATCTAGCGGTCATTTCTCCATCATGGGCTCCAAAGCCTAGTTGTGAGCGTTCTCAGCTACCGCACAGCTGGTAGTGATTCGAATCCTGCAGTCATAAGGGCATTAGGTGTTCTATGAAAGTCCCGCTCATATATATATATATATATATATATATCATCACGTAAGGCCAGTTATAGAAAAGACATTTTTAGACACATTCAACCAATGTAAGCATATATATATATATATATATATATATATATATATATATATATATATATATATATATATATATATATATATATATATCAGCATACCTCTTTCTGGGTCGTATAACTGTTTTCTGTCAGGCTGCCGGTGATACCATTTTGCTCGGTATCAATTTTCGTTCATTCCCTTTACACTGTCGAACCATTACAGCTGACATCTGTCGTTGACGTTAGAAAGACTTTCCACTCATGAATGTCATATTTTTTATCTTCGTGTCTTGCAATATCTCGTCTCGTCATTGCTTATCGGGTGGAGGGTCCTTGTAACATGCCAGCAACCATAACTCTTGAATTTCTTTTTGTAGTGTAGGTCTATGCTTCACAGCCATACTTCCCCGAAGCCTCACCTGTGAAAAATAAAAGAAAATGTGCAGATGTTTGTTGTTTAGTTTTATGTAGTCATAAACAGCCCACTGCTCTATAGCTCCCTGCTCCAAAGAGACTTGTAAATAACTGAAAGTCTTCGCGTGCTGTGGAACTGTTCCGTCAGCAGTGGTGTTTGTTCACTCCTGCCTCCTGGACACGACCATTACTTGTCATTTTAAGGCTTTGTACTTGAAGACCACAGGCTCTTGAAGACCACAGGCTCTTGAGGACCACAAGCTCTTGAAGACCACAGGCTCTTGAAGTCCGCAGGCTCTTGAAGACCACAGGCTCTTGAGGACCACAAGCTCTTGAAGACCACAGGCTCTTGAAGACCACAGGCTCTTGAAGTCCGCAGGCTCTTGAAGTTCGCAGGCTCTTGAGGACCACAGGCTCTTGAGGACCACAAGCTCTTGAAGACCACAGGCTCTTGAAGACCACAGGCTCTTGGAAGTCCACAGGCTCTTGAAGATGGTTACATCATGATATTTAACACTATCTGTATTATTTCTTCTTCCCTCTGAATGTGCAACATTTCCCCCACATTATATGCAGAGGTATCTGTGTGGTTCAGCTTCTGGCACCATCATGAGACTGCCCGTACACTGTGTTCAGAACCTGATCCATCATCTCATCTTTCATTGAACCGTGAATTTTTGCCAGCATAAGATTATCTTTACGCATGCTTCATAAACTGCAACTTATTTCTCTAGTTTATCCGATATATGATATTCAGCTTGTGTAAGAATCCGTGCCAGGGTTTAAGATTTTGCGACTCCGTCTCGTAACTTTCCCAACACCAGCAGATACAAATGTTTATTGATGATAAATCCATACGACTTGTCATGTATAATCTTCCAGGTAGGTGATGAGATCCCTATTTATTCTTATTCTTCTTTCTAGTCGGTTGTCATGTTGCTGACCATCAAGAACTCTTGATTCATTATTTACTAGCGCGCGCGTGTGTGTGTGTGTGTGTGTGTGTTAAATTACTATTTATAATTACCTGTTTGTACTGAACGGGAAGGTATTTTACTCTTGTGGGGTCTTTTGTTTGTTTGTTTGTGTGTGTGTGTGTGTGTGTGTGTGTGCCAGCGGAACGAGGATAGGTTGACAGTTGGTAAAACTATGGTGTTGGGAAGTTCTGTTATGTGATGACGTCATATGACATGAGGGAAGTGTTGTCCAGGCTGGGGATGAACGAGTGCTTGACCTGGTACCCTGCTTCCTGGTCCTCAAGTGGAACAGGATCTGTTGCTCACCTGGACTAGAAGTTTGACCTGAGTAGTTGACCTGGGCTGGAACTGTGACCTGAGTTGCTGACGCCTGGAACTGTGACCTGAGTTGCTGACGCTGACAGAAACTTTGGCTTGAGCTGCTGACCTGGACAGGAACTGTGACCTGAGTTGCTGACGCCTGGAACCGTGACCTGAGTTGCTGACTCCTGGAAGTATGACCTAGTCTGCTGACTCCTGGAACTGTGACCCTGATCTGCTGACCTAGACTAGACCTGTGACCTTCTGCCTCAGACTGGAATTCCACTCTGTCCCAAGCTACTGAACTATACTGGAACTTGTGACCTAAGCACCCGACTTAGACTGGGTCTGTCACCTGGGCTGGTGACCGCTCGTCAGCCTGGGTGTGGCTGTGCCTGGAGTTGACTTGATATTTTCGGACGCATTGTTCACCGGGGGAGAGAGAGAAAAAAAAAAACAAGAGCCCAGACGAACGACTCCAGCTTCATGCAGGACCTGTTTGGGTGCCTGGCTGAAAGCCTGGCGACTTCCCAAGGAACCGCCGACGAGTTCTCAAGTGGACCGTCTCCACTTACGTCTCCCTCCAGACTGGCAGACGACTCCTTGAGGATGTATGTGGTGGTGGTCGTGGTGGTTCCTTCGTATGCCACGGCCTTCCCTTCCTCTCCACAGGGAAGGCTGCTGCTGGATGGCTGTGGCTGGCGAGTCATGGTGGCGGTGAACCGGCCTGTGACGGGTGTAGAGATGACTCGTGTCTTACTCTTCAGCGTCCCGAGGTGAGGAGGCTTTAATCATGTGCTACACTGGCGGGAGGTGTGACATACTGTGGTGGCGTTGCCCTGCGGCGTGACATTATGCTCGCACAGGCGTCAGTACCGTTGTGGAAAAGTATTACACTGGCCTGAGTTACGGACCTCGATCTCACAGTGGAGGACGTCAGTTAATTCTACCCACGCAGACGTAACTGACAGCCACGGTAACTTAATGAACAGGATAGATCGAGAACGAGGCCTGGGCGCCCCAGGTTGCGTCGCGACCTGGAACTTTGGAGGTGGTTCTATCATATGGAGAAGTTATCGTCTGCAGTTGGTGGAGAGAGTTGCTGCCGGTGATGGGGCTCGGGTCAGTGCTGGAGATGGGTGGAGGACGTTCCCTGCTAGTTTACTTCATACTGGAAATCGTAGTAGGACTTTATGGTCATTGGTCTGTACACGGTGACGTGATGGGAGGTTTATAGACACGGAGAAGATCGTCTCTTTAAGCTTTCCAGGACAGACGGACGTAATCCGTGCGCAAACACACACACACACACACACACACACACACACACACACACACACACACACACACACACACAGGGATGATCGTATGCCATTCGTGAGCTGAACAAATCGAGCTCGGCCGCTTCAATTATTTCCACTTTAAACCAGTTGATACTCCGTCCCGGCAATGGTCATAAGTATATCTCTCGCTTTGATTTGCTGTTGTGACATATGATCAGGGCAGAAGATGAATGATATTATATTGCTTTAGCTCCTCGTCGTCTGTAAGTGTATCTATATTGTGCCTCACCCACCCACGGCCCGTAACAGACTTGGGACTAATATGTGACGCTGGTTTACTGTTCCTGTAGGATGTATTGTACTATTGTACTCTTGACCATTGATGAATGACAGGGAAAAGTTGTAGACATTTGACTGACCTTCTGTGTGTTTAGTGTTTTAGACAGTGACGTTTCATACGTCTGATACGTCAGGAAGCAAACCGTTCACTTAGGGATGTAAACATTGAGGAATTATTGATTCACTGTCTTTGGTCGCTAATTGTGCGAGAGGGTGAGTAGGTATTGTTAGGGAACCTTCTTACATACAGATTGTGTCCTTGAACACGAGGATACGAGCCTTGAGCACGACCTTGCCACTGTTGAGCACAACCTCACGAACCCTTGAGCCTGGCGGTGCGAACCCTTGAGCCTGGCTGAGCGATGGTTCAGCACAGGAGCACAAACTGTGAACATATCATCCAGGCCGTTAATCCGAACTTCTTGGGTGAGGTCGAAGACCAGGCCATTGTAACTCAAGGGTCGTATCGTAATGCTGAAGGGTCGTATTAACAACAATTAAGTGGGAGATGTGCGTCTGCACCCTGCTAGCGACCACCTGACCCAGCAGTGTTTGTCTTTGTACCAACTCATTTTTCCCGCCGTTAACGAAGAGAGCGCACAGCTGGAGGTGGTCCATTTCGTGGTAGGTTCCTCATCAACGTAATGAGATTGTATCAGCGAAGATTCATTTGAATAAGGCAGTGAAAGACGTGCATTAACTAGGATGAAGTTGATTACTCAAGAGCTACAGGTTGGAACTCTGTACATGAAGGGGAGGTATTCAGTTATTGTTTCTCCTGCCGAGCTGAGAATGTGGCGGTGTTATCAGAAGAGACCTTCCCCTGCACACCCCAGCCGCTCATTCCTGGTGTAACCTTGCCCTCTTTTTTTATCTTGTGATTGACATATTTTTCCTGGGTGATCCGGAGGTTAGGTCACATCTCAATATTTAAACAAAAATGACACAGTTTATGTAAGCTGATCTTCAGAGGTTTCTATACATTGTGCGTGCATACGCACGTTTCGTTGTACTGAGGTGTGGTATAACGTACGTACGTGACCATACCTTAAACTGCTCAACGGGATTACCCTTGAGCACGATGGCTCAGCCCTTGGCTGATCCTAAAGGGTCGGGTTAGCTGATCCTAAAAGGGGTCAGGTCAGCGGCCATGGTCATCATCATAGGGTCATAGCGCCGTGTTCATAGGTGGAATCTCGAGCCCGAGGGGGGGTCGTCGCAACGTCTTGCTCAAGGGTATACAATCTTGCTTGGAGAGCGTTCGATCCCTCGGCTATTTGTGGGTGGAGATGCCCCACTTAGGTCTCAGCAGATCACAGTGTGTGTTGGGGGGCAAAAAGTGGGTGTGTGGAGACTTTTGTGGGGCACCGTGTCGAGCTGCCATTGTTTTATGACGAAGGTAATATAAGAAAATGATTGACTCATGTGACTCTTGGTTAAGTCTTGATTATCCAAGTATATTACGTTGGGTGTCACCGTTAGGACCAGTGCAGTAGTGTGCTGCGAAACACTGCTGCAGGACCGATTCTGAAATTATGATTCTCATTATATCATTTGGTCCACTGTGACAGAATTAGTGGACGCGTAGCGACTACACCAGAAAGGTCAGATGCGGAACATGGCTGTCATAGCTTTAACAAACACAAGCACGAGCTTGGCGACAGATGCATGACGGTGGCATGACGATAAGCGAGTGATGTTCGCCTTGATTGATTATTAAGTGTCGACTGCCGAGGTCAGAGCACACCGGCGTCCCTGCCAGCCAGAGGGGCGTGATGGGCACCAGGACACCCTCCCACCCACCTCAACCCTCCGTGGTGTGTAACCTGACGAAGGTGGTTCTCGATCTGCCTCTGGTTGCAGTCATCGAACTGCCGCCTCTCAGTCGGTAGCCCAGCGCTCCTCCTCGTCGTGCTCATGTGTATGAAATTTCTCCTGGCCTCTCCTCCCTCTCCCTCATCCTTCCTGCTGCTGCTGCTGCTGCTGCTGCACCTCTCTCCTACCTCCATCTCACCGTGGTCTTCCTCAGTCCCTCCCGCCGCACTACTCCCCGCCCCCCTTTTGCGAAGTAGGAAAAGTTTACAAGAAAGTTGGTCGTGCGGGAGCCGGATGTCATAGAAAACAGTGACTCCTCCTTAGATATGTCTTAGAAAACGGTATGTAGAAGGCCAGGATGATATCCTACAGTGCGCGGTTGCTGCTCATGTGTGTGTATGTGTGTGTGTGTGTGTGTGTGTGTGTGTGTGTGTGTTTCAGCCAGAAAGTTTGCAGATCTACATAGTCGTAAACCAAACGATGTAATCATAGCGTGGCTGACTATTGATGGTAATTGCACCCAGATTACATTTCCAGGTCCAGTGTAATCTGCACAGGAGGTAGTTACGTGTTTCACCGTGCAGGTGGCGTGTGAGGCTTGCCCCGCCAGACCCCCCAGTCATTGTCCTGACCTTAGCCACATTCCCCACACTGTTGCAGCCCTCCTCCTCCTCCTCCTCCGGTGTGGCCTCTTATCACCCGTACATCTGACCGATGATCCATCGTGGGGAATACTTGCCACGTCAGCAGGGTCGTATCTTGAGGTGTTCGGGAGTCTTATGACCCGTGCATCGTGTGGGCGTGGTGTAGTGACGCCACCAGGGCCCTCTGGGAGAATCACTGGCGTATGGAAACTCGAGCTGAGGAAAAGCTTAGAATGAATTTAGGGCGTGTATGTGAAATCTGGAATGTGTGGAGAGTACCAGAGACGTTCATGGAAATGTTTACAATTTTGGATCATAGATACTCCGCTGAGTAGCGTGTATTGGACGTGTCCACCATCTGAAGTACTCAGGACAACATGTTCTTTTCTTTCCTTTTTTTTCTTTTTTTTTTTTAACTCTGAATCACTTGAGACGCCTTTTAGATCTGTGAGGCCTCGTAGTTAGGTTCAGATCTACATGTAGCGCAGGAGAACGACGTTTGAAACGACACTGAAAGCGACGGCGTTACTTCAGAGCGTTGTTTGTCGTATGCCTTATCCGAGGTCCGCCACACGCTTGACCTCGCCGGGTCACGACTCGGCTGCGTAAACAGAAAGGCTCCCCTAACCCCGTCCCGCCCAGCGTCATCTGTTGACCACAGCTCGTTCACGTAAACACGGGCGTCGTCCACCCAGTATGATAAGATTATGAACCTCATTAGGCCGATAATACACTCCCTGGCCTACAATACCTGTGTGTCCTTTCGAATAACAGACTCACCCCCGCTGGAATGCGATAACTTAACTATGGTATAGTGAGTGTGGAATCTTAAACTACATAGCATTACGTATCCTCTCTGTAAACATAAACCTAACTCATGAAATGTAGGATGTATGACGAGACGATAAATGACATCTCTTTAGTATATTGATACAGCCCCTTGATTATAGTGTCACTGTGAGCAGTAACTTGTTGACTATGATATTACTATGGGTACAATAACTTAATGATTATAGACATTTAAGGTAATTGTTGATATCTTGTAGATTAACCTCTTAGGTAAGATAAGCCATTGAGTACATTAATCTTTTGAATATGATCTTTTAACTCCTTGGGTATGACAGGTTAATCACCTAAGTCCGATGATCTAATCAGTATACTATTATATGATTATTTTAGTATGGTGGAATAGCATGTGAATATTCGAAGAACCCCTTAAGTCAGTAAGAAATCTTAACCCTTCCCCATCGATCAACCCTTGAGTACGATAACTTACCTCCGGGAGTACGAATACATACGAGATAGTTTTTGGTTGTTTGAATATAAGAGTCCCTTCAGTGTGGCCATGTTCTGTCATATAGCTTAATCCGTTAAATACAATAACTTGAGCATTTCACTGAGTATAATAATTTATTGAAACCTCTTAACACGATAATAAACCTTTAAGGACAGTTAATGTTTTTAGTGAGATGAATCTTAACGTACGATATCTTACATCCTTGAGCCCAAAAGCGCATCCCCTTGAGTATTAAGCCTTTATTACGTTAACTTCAGCCCCTACATATAATCACTTGAACCCTTAAGTATGAGGACTGAAGCACCGTGATTACGATGACTTAGAATCTTGAGTACAATAACTTCAACCCATAGGTACGATGCTCTGACGCCTTGATTGCGATCATTTTACAACCCTTGAGTACGATAACGACCTTTGAGTATGATAACGCAGCACCTTGAGTACGATAACATGAACCTTTAGATAACCTTGATACGATAACTAGAATCCTTGAGTACGATTATTATATTAACGGTTGAGTATCCTAACCCAGTCACTTGCAGTACTGAACGCAGGAACTTGAACTCGGGGTACTGCGTGACCCTTGGGCCTACGAGCAGGACGGCAACGGTCCTTGGGTCTGATGGCCATGGCCCTCTTGACCTGACCCTTAAGGTTCATCATCATACCCATGTGTCGTCGTGCCACCGTTCTTAAGGATCGTAACGTCGTGGTGGTCCAGGTCGTATTAATGTACCTCTTGCCCCTACGTGGCGTACCGTCAAAAACCTGCCCCTCCTTCTTAGGTGTCCCCTTTCCCATCATCCATGGGACTCCATTGCCCTTCTCAGGCCAAGAGCTGAGGCTGTGTTCCCTGCCTCTCCGGCTCTGACCTGGATCTGCTCCTGCCCTGGTCCAGAGCAGCAGCCGGTCAACAACCTCTCATGCCTACTAGGTACAAGGGAGTTTGATTTAGGCCACACTAGAGCCTCTCTGATCAAGCAGCCTCCAGGACTTGTAAAAGGTCATACACGCAAGCTTTGATTTAAGCCCGACGCGAATGGTTCTACCTGAAGATACACACTGGACTATTTTTTTTATCTTATGATACATTTAAGATACATTCGGGTGATTTCATTTTGAATTGTGGCGAGGCTTGGGGTGTTAGAGAGAGAGAGAGAGAGAGAGAGAGAGAGAGAGAGAGAGAGAGAGAGAGAGAGAGAGAGAGAGAGAGAGAGAGAGAGAGATGGACGTGGACGGGGATAGGGCAGGAGGAGGGAGAGGTTCTCGGGAGGTGGGTGGTGTCCGCACTATGGAACCGCACCTTTGTACTGTTGACCCAGTGTGACAGGAGAGTTCCCGTAGCGCCGCCACCACACCGGTGGGTTATGATGTGTGGCCCACCCATACAGGCGGCGGCACACCCTGTACTGTACTCTCACGATACATACAGCATTTCCTCCCCCTCCCCGCTGATCTGTGTTGATTCACTCCTAAAGAAGTAATTCCTCCGCTCGTTTTGGCACCCAAAATGATGCTTCTCCCCGACCTTTGAGTACTTTGTACTGTGTGGCGTCTTGATGCCACCAGAAACCAGGGTTGAATGGTAGACACGTTTACTTCTCACGTGGACCAGATTTCTTAAGGGTAACAGTGTTGTACGTGATTGCAGTCATCATTTTGTAGTATGATAAAAGACAGTGTGTGAGGGAGTGAGAGGGTTTTGTTTTCACGAGAACGTATGTATTGTTCGGTGCGTTCTACACACCACCAGTCGGTGGGTGGAGAGGACGAACACACAAATAAGGATGTTCTTCAGTAACCTACCTAACCTAACCTAGTGTAACCTAACCTAACCTAACCTAACCTAGCCTAACCGATCGCTTATTATAGTTTTAACATTTTTATCCTCTTCAAAAACCTAAGATTTTATATTTTTATTTTTTATTTCTCGTCCTCTAACATCTCTTTAGTCTTTTTTTTTTTTCTTTCTAATGTTTCGTTCAAGACCTGATCTTAATGCCGGTTCTCGCCCATGACTGGGTGTGGCTTTGGATAGTTAGCGAACAAAAACCTTCGCCAGGAAGCGGCCGTAATAGACGCCACAAACTCAGCCGCATATAATGAAATTCGATACTGTTGTGAGACTCAGCGTGAACAGGTTCTCTCGATATTTCTATAGGTTCAGCAACCGATGTATGGATAGGTTAGCGTAAAGATGAGAAGGATCTCAATGTGTATAGATGTAAGGCTATGTGCGTGTTTGTGGGAATTACTTACCTACGTATACTTTAAAGGGAGGGAGTTTTACGTTCGTAGGGCCCCATTGCTTGGACATTTTCTTGTGTCATACAACCTATTAATCTTCTGCTTGCTGTCTACATTGACTTGGTCCTCTCTTGGTTTAATCCGTTCGTACACGATTCTCATATTGTAAAAGCACATCTTCCATGCTTTTCTAACAAGTTTCGATCTTAATTTCATGTTATATCATCTGGTTGGTCTGTCCCTACATCTTTTGAAGGTCTGTGTAATGTGTGCGACATTAATATGGTTATAAAACTTAAAGGTTGTGATCAGGTTACTCTTTAGTCTTCTCTCATCAGTGGTGAGCAGATTTAAGTCCGTAGGCATTTCCTGTGACAGTTTTTTTCATTCTGTTCCCATCTTTGTTGCCCTCCTCTGGGCCGTTTCTGTTAACTCTTTGGGCTTAACCTGATAAATGTTTTGTAGTTTTGACCTCACGTAGGATGTGAACAGCTCGGTGAATGTTGCCTTATCCATATACTTGAAAGCTGCTCTGATGTATGCTAGTAGACAGCTCGCTTCCTTTGTTCTCCTGATGTTGGACTATGGCGCCAGGCCAGGGACATCGTCTACTTCCAAGTACCTCACACACACACACACATTCTTGGAGCTTATATCCTGCTAGGTCATAATCCCACTGAGACCTCCTTTCACTGTGTACCCTCTTCGCCTGGTTGAATTTCATCAACCATGTATCAGACTAGCTTTAGACTGCATTTAAATCTTCTGGACGCAAGTCTCTCAGCTTATTACTTTCCTTGTCACCTTGACATCGGTAAACATGGTCACGTAGGATGGCAATCCTCTTGGTGAGTCATTCACACACATCAAGAAGAGCAGTGGTCCCAGGACGCACACAAGAAGGCTCCCCTAACAAACATCATTGTTCCCTTCTACTACGATAGTTTTCTCTTCATTGACGTAGTTTCCCCTGTTATTGCAATCTGAGGATCCATCTTCTATACCAGTCTCGCATGTGGCACAGTGTCAAATGTTTTCTGGTAGTCCAAATACAGTCAGTCCACGAAGTCTTCTCTTTTGTCCATAACAAACCTCACTATCTCGTGGAAATGTAAGAGGTTCTGTGCACATGACCTCCTTTCCTTGAAACTGTCTTTTACTGAGGTAGTTTCTCCTCCGTAGGAAGTCATCCATGTGTTTTATGATCATTTTTTCCAGTACCTTACCGACTGTGTGTGCGTGGGTGGGTGTGTGGTCGCATTGGCTTGAGGCTGTGAAAATGTGTGACTTTGACAGTTTAATGGTGTTTATTATGTCTTGGATATGAATATGTGTAGGCCGGCGTGGCACAGATTGCTTCGCAGGGTATGGTCGCCTTCACCCGGTACAAACACTGTGTAACACGTAGGACAGGGAGGCGGGCGGGCACCGCTCCACACAAACAATTTCTAAAGGTCACATGCTAAATAGCTTATGTCCCAGAGGCACAGATTTCACGTCCAAATGCGAGGTAACTGGGTCTCGGCGGTAACTGTTATATGATAATGTTGATCCTCTCTTGGTGTCTCGCATACTGACCCCTGTCTTCTGCTTCCTGTTAAACCTTCAGGTTAACATTATTAACATGGTCGCTACGTGCTGACAGTTCACGAAAGTTAATTTTGATGGTTCCTTGGGAACGACTGCACGACCACTGGCGAGGATAGTACGACAAGATACGACCCTTAAAGCTGAAGGGTACAGCCCTTGAGCATGACAGTTTGACCTTTGGTTAACGATGGCTTGGCCATGAACCTAACCACCCATCGTGGTCAGGTCACAGCTGATGGCATCATGGTCAAGGGTCCGACTGTCGTGTTCAAGAGGTCAATCTGTTCTCACTAAACCTCGTCTCTAACTACCCCTGACCCAGTTAACCCAGACCTACTGTCACACCACCACGACCACCACCACTGCCATGACCACGACCAGTCGTACCACAACCATCACCCGAGGTAGCACCGTCACACCCCATCTGCCACCACTGTACCACAAACATCACCAGACGGTAGCACCGTCACACCCCACCAGAAATAACACCATCGTAATCCTGTCACCAGACCGATCACGAACATCACAACCCTAATGGCATCACACCATATACACCATCACCAGTAAGCCACGTCCATAACCTGTACACAGTCCCCAGCACATCACAATGATGACATGCATCATCACCAGCACATCACACACACACACACACACACACACACACACACACACACACACACACACTCCACTCTCCCCCATACCTAGCTGGCCAGCGAGGCTGGTGTTGCCTTTCCAACACCTCCATATTGGCGTTATCATACGCTTCTCCTCCTTATCTCCCGTCACTAAGGCCACACTAACCCTATCGCTCACCAGGGTTAACGGCTTCAGTGGATGATGTGGTTTGTCTCTGTGTTACGCCGAGGCATTATGCTTCCCGGGTGGGGTGTGGAGGTGGTGCAAGTGACCCGTGGAAGGTCCTACCTCCTCTTGCAGTATCCCAGGGGCTCCTCTCTTGGTCGTTGCCGCAGAGGGCGGTCGAGGCGTCGCTCCCTCATGGGTCGCGGATGGTTTAGCGTCTGTGTTAATAAGATTAATGTCGGCAGCCACGGGTACCGGATGGTAGTGTTGGTTTGTGAGTTACTTAGCAATGATCGGGGAATATGTGGAGCGCTCCAACTGTGAGCGGTGGTGCCGCAGAAGAGGACACAAGGCGCACAAGTAGTCGCGGTAGCGGTAGGAGGTGCATCAGGAGGGAAAAGGTGGCTGGATGCCGCAGGACTGGTTTAAGTAAGGTAGAGGTATTACTCACCCAGCTGGGGGGGAACAGTGACAGTACTTCTGGCCAGTTACAACAGTCAAGATGAAGGTTTACCGAGATTTGCTTTGGATTGATATTGAAAATGCTTATTATGATTGAAGCGAGATTAAGATTTTTGGGTGATGATATTTTATTTGTGATGATGTAAGTGAGATTAAGATTTGTGTTTATTGGTCGACTTGGGAGTGTTGAAATCATACCCGGATCCATCGTACACCCTCCGTGTCAGTACGTTTTAGCCAGTAGCCGTCGTACTGATCTGAGAGCATTAACTTGGTGTTTAGAACCATATTGATACTACCTCATCCGTGTCAGTATTGCTGGTCTTACTTCTCGTCTTATCAAATCCAAGCATCCAGGCCAGATCTCCCGTAAAGCACTGTACACTTGCTCTTTTTATTTTTTGTTGATACCTTCACATTCTTTTCTTACCTTATTTTATGCTTTATAAATCACCTGTTACTCATTTGATCGATTGATTTGTGCCGGTGTCCCCGGCAGGTTACTCAAAACAGCTACAGCCTGTGCCTTTAAAAGAGACAGGTTTGTATCCTTTTGAAAAACTCGGTAACTCTTTTCTCCTGTTAAGGCCTGGCCTTGATGAGGACTGTGTCCGTCACTGAAACCTTCAAAAGAAAGAAAAAATTGTTGTTACCTCCCATGTCTGGCGTGGTGTGTGGACTGGCACTCTGTCTTGGTACAGGGGAGTGTATCATACTGGTCAGAGCTTTGCCAAAACTGCTACGTAAAGTCCCTCATGCCTTCCTGCCACGTTGGCGTTAATGTCCTCTAGTTACCTCAGGTTGTGTGATGAGACAGTAGGTACGTACTTCCACTCACACTACGACTCGTCCACTTGATCCCCCACCTCCCCACTCCTGGTCCTCTGGTTAGGTCAGGTCGTTCGAGAGATAAGGTCTCCGGGGTGTTGAGGAGGACCAGCCAAAGTGGTTACCAGACACTACCCGGCGGCAGGTCGTGCGTGTAGTAACCTCCTCCTCCTCCTCCTCCTCCTGGACAGACGATGATTTATTTGTTGACACTTTGTACCATCGCTAATTGAGCGGACCGGGGCCCTCCTACCACAGTCTTTTGTTTTGACCGTCAGTGATCGTATCTCGGTTATTACGGGCCTTACAGAGCGCTGTGAGCTGGACGCTGGTGTTCCCAGGGCTGTGTTACCTTAGTTCTGCCCACCAGGGTTCCACCCACCTGCCAACACAACACAGGAATGCCGTTCCTCTCACCACAGTGTTGCCCGCCACAAACCAACACCGTAACGTCAACGTATCAGAACCCGACGTGCTGACTACTCCTCGTACACCAACCAATTATCAACCAATTAACGTTTTGAGTAATTGTCCAGTCGACCATCTTTCCACACACCATCTCTGGCCGTTGGAATCAGCGTGTGTCTGACCTTGAGGAATGCCTTTTGAAGGCATATAAGTTTTGTGCTCTGTAGTCTTCGTCGTCTTTCTCCTTCCCAGCTGTTCATACTCAACGAATTCTACGACAAACTACATCTGAAGTCGTGTTGTTAACAGTTGTGGAGATGTGTGTTTGTAGGGGTCATATACCAGCCATCCTGAGACCTTCTCAGCGAGATCCGGTCTCACGGTGGGTACTTCAGGAGCCGCCAGCAACACAGGTCCACCAGCTGCTCAGCATCTTTGCTCGTGTCGTGTTGCAACTACCAGGGTCAGGGATATGGTGGAATACAGAGTTTGGTGTATCATAATGGCCAAACCCAGACATTCTGTTTTGCCTGTGTTGCGTAAGCCACATACAGGGAAACTTCTTCATTCATTTCAAGAAAGATCACATTAATAGAAAATGGCTTTAAGGAAGTCCTGACTCCGTGTTAGAAGACCCGATTAATCTTAACGGCTTTTATAATGAGATTAGTGATGGTATAACGTGATTATTCTGAAGTAAATATGGGGGAGTGCGTCAAGGGTGTGTGATTTCACCTATGGTTTGTTGATAGCATTATGGATGGGATGTACTGAGATATGAAGTGACTTAAGGTAACTGCCATGTGCTTCTGAAGCCTGGTGGTACCGAAGTGAAACTGCCACGTTTACTGTATGCTGATGATGCTGTTATCTGAACTGAATCAGTGGCGAAGCCTGACAGCAGGTTAAGTCGCTGTAATGTATATAGGAGGAGGGAGCTAGACGTAACAGTGGGTAAAGATAAGATTCTTCTTTCTTGGGGAAGTAAGTCAGACGTGTAATGTATGGTGAATGGGGAAAGATTAGATCTTGATGGGCTTAACTATATAGAAGTGAAGGTCAGTGGGGACGGATGGTGATGGAGAAGTTAGGTAAGAAAATAGAGTGATGCAAGGTGCACTGGCAGCCTGGGTGAGGGAGGAGTTTGATGTTGAGTGCGGAGGATGCTTGCCTTGTGGAGTATTTGGACCAGTCATTATGTATGGATGCGTCCTGTAAGTTTCACTTTGGACCAGTCATTATGTATGGATGCGTCCTGTAAGTTTCACTTTGGACCAGTCATTATGTATGGATGCGTCCTGTAAGTTTCACTTTGGACCAGTCATTATGTATGGATGCGTCATGTAAGTTTTCCTCAGGTTCAAGGAAAAGAGCCATAGAGATTCATGACTTGCTTAGTACACGTACAGTAGTTGGACTTGTGGAAAATCGGTAAAGACTGAAAATGTGGGGGAAGAAATCGTTAATAAACACTCGGGGATGAAAGCGTTTCGAGATGTGGCCAGGCAGGTCACATGGCATTTGGTGGTTGGGTGAGGAGGGTTATTTCCCACTTGGTTAGTGGTGTTCTTACGAGATGAGTTAAACCACGGAAAAAGATCGATAATTGTAGTGTGTTTGTTAAGAACTACAAGTATTCTCTCCAGGAAAAATGTCAGATGAATGTTTTTTTTTTTATAGGTGTTGTGTGTTTGTGTGCGAGGTGGAGAGGAGATGGTAGTCCCAGGTGATGATTCACTTCATCCGGGGTGATAATTTAAGAAGGGCTTACCTTAATGCGGAAGTCTTGTTCAGCGTAGCACACTGGCCGTGGGTGGAAGGTGTGTGTGTGTGTGTGTGTGTGTGTGGATGTGTGTGTGTGTGTGTGTGTGTGTGTGTGTGTGTGTGTGTGCTAGTGGACTGAAAGGCTCTATGTAGTACTGAATCCGCCCCATGTAAACTAGAATGGAATTAGAATTGATAAAAGTTGCGTATTGATGTTTATAAAACTCTTGCCCTTCCATTGTTTTTCTTTTTTTCCCTCTACGCGTGTCTTACGAAAATGAATTTCGTCGGGAACTTTTTTTTTGTGTTCGAGTTGAACTTATCAGGATTATTTTGTGGTCCCTGACTCGCTCCCTTGACCTCCCTTTGAAACGAGAGAGAGAGAGAGAGAGAGAGAGAGAGAGAGAGAGAGAGAGAGAGAGAGAGAGAGAGAGAGAGAGAGAGAGAGCTTACACTGACACACATCCCCACTGCCCAGGCCGTCCTGCTGACACATCCCCGGACCTCCATTGTCTCGTCACCACATCCATAGTAAATAGGCCGGGAGGTGAAGACGCCATAGATATAAAGGACACATGATAATTTATCCTTAAGAAACATGATCTCGACAAACGAGACTTAACCTAACCTAACCTAACCATTCAGAACCAGAGTTACGCAAACCTCACCACACCGGCCTTAATCCCTTGAGCGTTACTGAACCCGACTAGGCTAAAGTTTCGCACCGTCACACCCAAGGTCTTGGCTTAGGCTGTTCGCACCGTCACACCCAAGGTCTTGGCTTAGGCTGTTCGCACCGTCACACCCAAGGTCTTGGCTTAGGCTGTTCCCACCGTCACACCCAAGGTCTTGGCTTAGGCTGTTCGCACCGCCACACCCAAGCCCTTCGCACCGTCACACCCAAGGCCTTGGCTTAGGCTGTTCGCACCGCCACACCCAAGGCTTTAGCTAGGTCTGCACTACCGTAGTATTATGTCACTCGTGATGCATGTAACGCATACATAACCCATCCCTCGCACCTAAGACCTACCCTCATTCTCTTCACATACCTCCACACTCTCCCATCCCATGTTGGGCCTTCACCCGCCCGCCGCATTGTTGTGGTGTTTTTGTAGTGATTAGGGAAGTGTATGCCACCCTCCGTGGACCCGTGTGGCGCGCTGCCAGTCATCCTGACCTGGAGGAGGAGGAGGAGTCTCTCCCCGGCCAAGAGGCTGTCCTGGGAGTTAAGCTGGTCGGGACCTTAATCCAGAAGTTCCATATCAGCCCAGAGCACGATGGTGCCATCCGTGAGCACGATTTTGCTACCCTTGAGAAAGACGGTACGACCACTATGATGGCTTCGCCTTTTGACTCGATCCTCAGGGGTCGGGTCAAAGGCCTGGAGCCCTTCAGAGCCAAGGGTGGTACCGCCATGCTTAAGGGTGTGAGAGCCAACCTTACGAGGCATGTTGGTCCAGCAGGTCGGGAAACCTAATCTAGATATTATGCTCACCAGGAGTTGTTACCGTGGTCTACCTTACCGGTCCAGTTGAAGTACTTACATGGTTTAACCTAGCCGTTCCTGTAAGGGTATTCTAACCATATTTGTATGGTTGAGGCACATAAGGTTGCACCTGAGTGATGCCAAGAACGCCGTTTCTCTTCAGCCCTGGGTGTAAGGGGATGATTGCTATCCTTGGCGAGGACCTGGAGGACTTTAGCCACATTTACATATGTATCCGTCTGCATGTTCCGCCGTCAGTTATCTCCGCAGCCTTTGAGGTATGTTTATGGTAATTAATTTTGGTGTGGGTTGCCCCTGGAGGCAGCGTAATTATGGTTTAACAGTTCTCCATTAGCCAGGGAGTCGGACCACACGCCTTACAGCAGCTGGGTGGCCTCCTCTACCCCTCCCCATATCTGGGCTGACTTGGTATTATTACCATTTTCTCTTTTGCTCTACAAATACATTTTTTTTTCTCTCTCTCTTGAGTTTTGATATAAGGTTTTTTTAATTAGTTCTCTCCCTATATTGAGCCAAAACTAGATTATACTTTTCGGGTTTGGTAACCGCACTGAAGCAGAAAGAACTACTAGAGAAGGTCCAAATGAAATTAAGAGAGCTGAGTTATACTGAGGGGTTAGAAGGTCATGAATTTGTTCACCATGAAGGTGGTAAGAGGGAGGGATGACTTGATCACAACCTTTGAATTTCTAAAAAGTTTGTTGATGTCATTGATAAACAGTTCGTCGAAAGATGAAAAGATAGAAATAAAACGAGAAACGTTTTAGAAAACATATAAGGATTTTTTTTATATAGTATAATAGAAGTGGAGGTGAAATAGAGGGCAAAGGATAGCTGTAGTGAGACAGGATTGATAAACTTAAAAGAAGATACGAAAATTTTCGGAAGGTTGTGAATTTGGTGAAGGTGAGCATGAGAAGAAATTGGAGAGATAAGGAGTGCGGATAGGAAGCTGGTGAGAGGCAAAGGAGAGGTGTAAACGAGGTTAAGTGAGTATCTACGTTGATAGGGTGGCGGGTGTGTTGTATTTGGGAAGAGATGGCATGCTGAGCGAGTCATTGCAATTGGTATGGTGAGAAGCCTTGCCTAAGATGAAGCGTAGCACCGCAGCAGGAGTGGATGGTATTGCAGTTGAGTTTCTTAAGAAAGGGGAGGATAGCGTTGTTAGTTGATTGGTCAGGCTTCTCAGCGTTTGTATGCTCATAAAGATTGTCAGCACGTATGTATAGTGACTGTACATAAAGGCAAGGGGGAACTACAGTGAGTGCTCGAATTACAGAAGGATGAATCTGTATGGTAGAATGTTGATTCAGAGGATGGTGAAATGTACAAATCATCGAACTGGGGAGGAGCAGTGTGGCAGTAGGAGAGGTTGCTCTGTGTGTGCCAGGTATTTGCTTTGAAGAATTCATGCGAGCAATACTTGCCTGTATGGTTCTGAATTGGTGAACATGCCATGTAGAAGGTGCTCTGAATATATGAATGTAATGAAAGGTTACTGATCGCAGTGAGGAGACTTAGCAGTAGAGTGAGGCACGTGAGCAGGTTGGAAGATACGAGAAGGAGGATTAGTTCCCAGTAAAGATGGCTGGGTTAGCAGTGCGTGATGGTTGTTTAATTTGTTGGTGGATGGTGTGGTGAGGGAGGTGACTGAAAGAGTCAACGAGCGAAGGGCAGGTCTTACGGTATGTTGGAGGTACAGGGGCATGGAAGGTGAATCAGGTGCTGTTTTGCAGTTGACACGGCTCTGACAGTAGACTCAAGAGAAAAATTCCGGGTGGTAGAGTCTTGGGGAATGTGTGAAACGAGAAAGTTGAGCTAATGTGAACAAAGAAAAGATAATAAGGTGCAGCAAGGGAGGGGTATGAGACAGGAAGGTTCGAATGTAAGTTTGAGGAGGTCTTGAAGGAAGTGGGATGGTATGGTTACCCGGCCGTGGACGTAGTAACAGATGGAACCATGGTAGCTGAAGCAAGTCCTAGGATGAGAAAAAGGGGCTTTAGTAAAGTCTTAGGTGCAGTAAAGAGCGTGTGGGAGAAGAGATCGGCGCCATTTAATAACAGAGATGGGTACATGTGAAGATTATGAGTTCCAAAAGTACCGTATGGATGTGAGTCTCGGACCACGAACACAAAGAAAGGAAGAAAACGGATGCGTTGCAAAATGGAATACCCGAGGACGCTATATATGGTGTTAGGCGGGTTAATCTTGTGAAGGGTGACGGTGTAAGAGGCAGGTGCCGGCTGTAAGTGCAGGGTTATTCATAAGGTGACCCGGATGTACTGAAATGCTTCGGACATATGAAGGGAATGAGTGAAGAAGTTTATGTTAGATATCTGCGTCGGAAGTGGAGAGGAGGAGACCAAGAAAGAGATGAAAAGATGGAGTAAATAAGGCTTTGGGCCAGAACATTCAGGTGGATGAGAGGCACGTATAGGATAGAATGACTTGGGTCGATGTTTATAGGGTGACATTGTATTGCCGCTGGGCTGAAGCGGGGCACATGAAGCGGCCAAGGTAAACCATGGACTTTAGTCTCTGCGGCTGGGTTGTATACTCACAGATTTTGGATTCATTCATGAACAGTCAGCGTGTGGTCCCGTGCAGTGATGACTATGGTTTTTCTCCCCACCGCTACTCGCTAATGCAGGAGGAGAAGCAATCAAGTAATAATTTATTGTTTTTGATTTATTTATTCATTTATTATTATTATTATTATTATTATTATTATTATTATTATTCTATTGTTATCATTATTATTATTATTTTTATTATTATTATTATTATTATTATTATTATTATTATTATTATTATCATTATTATTATTACTTTGTGAGCGTTAGGTAAGGACGGGTAGGACCGGTTGTGCCCAACCTGTTGTATGCTTTCTAGGTTAATGATGTGTTCTTACCGCCAGCATATTTTAAAACCCCCCAACCTCTCATCTCTCCCACCACCCCCAACCCTATAGCTTTACCTTAGCACCCCCTCCTCCTCCTCCTCCTCCCCCACAATCTGCCCCTACTGCCCTCGCCAGCGACCATACAGCTGGGCGAACAAAGGCAGCGCGCATCGCTTGGACTCTTGCCCTGGGTTCGTCTCTCCTGGAAATCGAAGCTTGGCTCTCCTCACCCGCTATTGTTAGCCGAACCCGCTCACCGAGTTAAGAGCGGGGGAAGTGAATTTCGTGAGTTATCGCCTCTCTTTTTTTTAATGTCAAAGGTTTGTACCTTGGTAAATGTAGAGGATGGCATGATTGCACCTTTGGTTAATGGTTCATTATTGGGTAAATGATGGTGAATTAATTTCGGGAGGATTTAGGGTTACGCCTTTTTACGTTCGGTAGATTCGAGTGTTTTTTGTTTTCGTTTTTTATGTTATTGTTGGTCGACATGCTGTTTTACTGTGCTCTGACCCTCTCCATAATGTCAGACCGGTACAACTGTAGCATGTAATGAGTCGTACTATCTCTTTTATTCTTGGGTGATAACTGGGTTATGGGGTTTCATATCCGCCTCACTAATTACCGTTGGCCGCCCTGACCGGTTTATGACGTCATAACTGTGTAATGACCTCCTAACGAGCGGTTATCGTTCTTATAGTGTCCTTAAAACTTTTTCTCTCATTAATTGTTAAGATAATCTTATATTTGCAAGTATAGTGGAAATTACTGTCTCTGTGCCCATCCATATGTGTACAAAGATCCATTTTGTTTCAGGTTTTTAGTCGATTATTATTATTATTTATTTATCATTATTATTATTAGTAGTAGTAGTAGTAATAGTCGTAGTAGTAGTAGTAGTAGTAGTATACTACTATTACCATTACTACCACCACTACTGCAACTACTACTACTACCTCAACTACTATTGTTACTACTACTACTGCCACTACTACTACTACTACTACTACTACTACTACTACTACTATTACTACTACTACTACTACTACTACTATTACTTCTACTAATGCTACTACTACTACCACAACTACTACTACAACTACTACTATTACTACTACTACTACCACTACTACTACTACTACTACTACTACTGCTGCTACTACTACTATTGCTACTACTAATGCTAACACTACTACCACAACTACTACTACTCCTACTATTACTACTACTGCAACAATTACTACTACCACAACTACTATTACTACTACTACTACCACTACTACCACAACTACTATTACTACTACTACTACCACTACTACTACTCCTACTATTACTACTACTGCAACAAATACTACTACCACAACTACTATTACTACTACTACTTCTACTACTACTACCACAACTACTACAACTCGTAATAAGATTGTTCCCAGTAAACCGTCTGTCTCCTCAGCCATGTATGGAGACAGTTGGGATGTGTCGGTCTGGACGCTGTACATGTAGACGCGTCTCCCCCACCTGGTCGTAGCAGCATCGTAGCTCAGCCACACGTTCACACCTTCAGCACGATGATACGACCCTCGGGTACGACGGTGCGACCCATGAGCACGATAGTACGACCCCTCAGTATCATGATCAGGCCTTGGACCTGGCTCTTAGAAGTTGGGTCAAGGGCCTGGCTCTTATATACGAAGGTCACACCGTAAGGTCAAGGGTCGTACATTTACACCCAAGGGTCGTACCGTAGTAACCAAGGGTCGCACTGTCGTGCTCAGTGGTCGTACCATCATAACCAAGGGTCGTACCTTCATAACCAAAGGTCGTACCATCATAACCAAGGATCTCACTGTCGTGCTTAATGGTCGTACCATCATAACCAAAGGTCGTACTGTCGTGCTCAGTTGTCGTACCATCATAACCAAGGGTCTTACCATTATAACCAAGGGTCGAACCATCATAACCAAGGGTCGTACTGTCGTCCTCAATGGTCGTACCATCATAACCAAGGGTAGTAACATCATAACCAAGGGTCGTACTATCGTCCTCAATGGTCGTACCATCATAACCAAGGGTAGTAACATCATAACCAAGGGTCGTACTGTCGTGCTCAATGGTCATACCATCATAACCAAGGGTCGTACTGTCGTGCTCAATGGTCATACCATCATAACCAAGGGTAGTAACATCATAACCAAGGGTCGTACTATCGTCCTCAATGGTCGTACCATCATAACCAAGGGTAGTAACATCATAACCAAGGGTCGTACTGTCGTGCTCAATGGTCATACCATCATAACCAAGGGTCGTACTGTCGTGCTCAATGGTCATACCATCATAACCAAGGGTCGTACTGTCGTGCTCAGTGGTCAAGGGTCGCACCGTCATGCTCAAGCCGTTAACGTTGAGGCTTCAGTCTACACTAGACATTGCAGTAGACGACTGGACTGAGATAATGTTGTCATCACATCTTTACTGAGAAGGAGAGACACGTGAGGTATAATGTTTGGCGCGTCACGCCCTAGTGACACCCACACGGACTGAGTCTTTCATCGGACGAATGTGGATGAATGACGCAGGGGACGTGACCAACACGGGCCGATCTCCTCCTGTTGTGGTATTCATTCCTCAGGTATGTACGTGGTGCTGTTACTGTGTGTCTGTGTCTGTCTCTGTCTGTGTACCTGTGTCTGCCCGCGTGTCTGTCTGCCTGTGGTGTGTGTGTGTGTGTGTGGTGTGTGTGTGTGTGTGTGTGTGTGTGTGTGTGGATACATGTATCACCATTGCAGCCACCATTCCCATCGCTTGGTTGCCCATGACCACTACTACCACTCCTGCCACCATTTTTACCACCTCCTCCTCCTCCTTCACCATCTCTCCCACCGCAACTTACACCTCAGTTACCACCCCTTTACCATCACCTGTGCCACCACCTTCGCCGTCAACATGGCCATCACCTTTTCCACCATTTATGTCAAGTCTCTGGTGCCACCATAGCTGCCATCCCCCTCTCATCCCCTTTTCCACCAGCCACCTCATCACCTCTGTCACCCCTTCTGCAGCCAACAGTGCCACCATCTCTGCCACCACCTCAGCTTATTTCTCGACCAATGTTCTGTGTTCGGTTTAGTTCATCTGCTCTTCCGTACTGGTGAGCGCTTCAGCTTCCGTCTAAAAGTAGCCACCCTGACCCACATCCAACGCCTTACGAGCACAACCGGAGATTCCCTCTTGTCATATTGGTTCGTATGGGCAGGTGAGTCGTGGTAACCTGAGGATGAGAGTTAGTGTGAGCGAGTGAGGCTGTTTTGTTGTGACGCTGGGCAGATGCGTGTCTGGCACGGTCTTATGTCGGTCCGTCCTCAGTGTTGGTGGTGTAGTATCCCTCCTTGATCTGTGGTCAGGTCGAGGGAACAGCTCTGCTCTAATGAGGAGTCGTGTATTGGAGAAGGGGAGAGAGGGAGGGACACCACCAGACGGAGGAGTGGACGGGGGGAAAGCCGTACGTACGGCTGACGGGTAACCACCGGAAAGAGTTACTGAGGGCGGACGGGGACGTCACACGACGGAGGAAAAGTCTTCATAAAGCCAGTGGTTGAGACCGCTGCACCAAGAAGTCAAGGAGACGAGAAGACTAGCGACATTATCCACACACGCCGGGTTGGGGGACGGACACACACTGGAACACGACGCGAGGCAGCGACCAGAAATACGGGGGGGAGACGGGTTAGAAATCTACACTAGTCTGACGGGAAGATACCCGCGAAAGGAAAAGTCCTAGAGTGATATTCTTCTCCCATTAGGGAATAGATTCATTACAGAATCGTATGGACATCCTGAGGCTGTCCTGATCCTCGGTGACATGACCTCAGGCAGCTCCCGGGGGAGGTCATGTGGTGATGTATGCAATGAGGTGACTCCTGGTCGTGTCCAGGATCCTGGCCATGACGGATGAAAAACTTGTCCATTAGACCAGCAGGCTCGTCCAGGTCCAGACGGTCATGACACGTTATGCTGCTGGCCTGCTTGTGACCGCTGGCTGCCTGATGCTCTCCAGTCTTATTCGTTGTCTTGTTTCGGTGGTTTCTGCTTTGAAGTTGTGTATGGTAACCCCACGTACACGACGTATGGTAACCCCACGTACACGACGTATGGTAATCCTACGTACACGACGGTACGACCCATGGGCACGACGGTAACGACCCTTGGTCATGATGGTGTGACCTTTCATCTGACCCTTTAAACGGTCAAGATGAAGGTCAGGCATTATAACCAGATGTTGCACCGTCATGATGAAGGGTTGTACCTTCGTCCCCTTGGGGGTACATGTGTTGTTGTTCTGTTGTGTTCGTTGAGTTGTCAGAGTAGTAGAGGGAGGGATGGGGGTCGGTAGCCTGAGGAGACATTGTATTGGGGAAAGATCATTATCTTGTAACACAAGACGGGAATTAGAAAACGGGTTATCATAAGACAAGAGCCCGTGCCAAGCAGACATTGGCCGAACGTTAGAATGATAGACGCATAAGATTGTTAGAAAGTACATATATAATGTGGCAAGAACATTGATATGTATGTCAACAGAGGCATTTGCATGTACCCGCGCGCTTGTGTTCGGGTGGGTGTGTGTGTGTGTGTGTGCACGTTTCTGTTTTTTGTACGTATGTTGTGTGTGTGAGTAGGTTAAGATGGGATGGGGGTTAGTGTGGTTGAGGGTGGATAGTGAACAATGTATGTTGATGGGGTTCGGTTCTGTGGGGATAATGGGTTTAAGGATGAGGACTGGACATTTGGAGGTGAGTTTACGTGTGTAGCGGCCCTTCCAGCCCGACACACGAGGCAGCCAGTGTGTCTCACGCTCGCCCGTCACACATCACCACCTCCACACTCCCACAGGCTGGGCTGCTGACTGACACGTTACACACCACGGCAGACAAAAAGTGGCCGTGATGTAACACAAGTGGCCAGGACGTGACGTGAGGAGGGAAGTGGTCAAAAGATATCACATGTTCTCGACTCCAAGGGTCGAACCCTCACCAGCTGACCTTGCGCGCCACCACGGAGGCGTACCCTACAGACTCCTGTACCTCAAGTCATTAGTACCTGTGTGTTGTGGCTGGCCCGGCCAACGTGAGGATAATGCATAATAACCTACACCCGCAGGAGCCATAGATACGACGTCTCCCCTGACCACAGGGGTCTGTTTTCGCCCTGAGTGTGACGGTACGATGGTCTGCCCTAAACTTAACGTAGCCATTAAAAAGTCGTATCAAGGATGTTACTGAGGAAACCTGAGTGGTTTAAGTGTGGTAATGTTTAGTGTGTAGGTGCGTGTTTGGAATGCAACTTACAGCCGAGTGAAAACCAGAGTCAGGTGGATGGATCCTGAATTAGAAGACGTTAGAAATTAGTATTTTATTCTTGGACGCGGACTTCTACCCCGCTCCATGATAATCATTATGACATTGGTGTCACTATGATCACATTCCTTGCCTCACTAGAAGGACTGGTGGAGCCGCACCGCCCTCCGGCCTCTCCTGCTGTCTCCAGTGTTTTGTCTTCCAATGGTATTCTCTACCTGTCTCTTTTTCTTTCATCTGTCTGTCTCAACTTTGGTGGTGAAGACCATACTGCGTGCCTCCCTGCTTGCAAGTTTCTTAGCTTGTTATTAGTACCTCCTGGATACATCACTCCATGATGGTCGACCCCTTGTGTCTCGAACATATCCACCAGTTCTCTGTCTTGTATCTCAGACACTACATTTGGTACTTGTAAAACCTCTGGAAGTCTTGTGGTCACTTTATCTCCTCTTCTCCTCGGTGGCTGGAATATGGTCTTCATGCAGCCCAGAAATCATCGATTTTCGATTGTCTTCGTCCTGTTTCGCTCACGTTCATTAGTTAGGTACGGTACCACTGCTTCAGTGCCTCCAGGTCACCGTTCCTTCATCTCACTGATCAGGTCTCTGATGTGTGTGTTGTGGCGGCGAGTTTGTTGTTGTTGTATCTCAAGGACATCCAGAGAGAACCCGGCTGACCTTTCCTTCGGTTACATTCCTTCTGAATCCCCTCAGTTGACTTCCTCGTGGCCTTTGTTTATATCTCCCAGTTCCCAGATTTCCTCTTTCATGTATGACAGTTTCATGACCCGTGGTAGTATTCGTTTCTTGATTCCTTCCTCCAGTTGTCATAATTTCTGATGCTTTTGATCAGTAACTGACGACAGTTTTCTACTTGATTCTTCTCTTATTTTTTCTTCATCCATCGTAAGAACGGTACAGTACCCTTCATCTGGTCAGTTTTTAACAGACGTGGTAGTTATAACTGTAAGGGTCTTGGCACTTTATCTTCTCTGACCATTTCGTATTTAAGATTCTGGTCGAGTTTGTCTAGTAGCATACTAAATTATCTCCCATTCTTTAATTTCCCGACAAAGGTGATGAATATACCCGTACAAAATTTCCAAATCATTCTACTTACGTATACTTCAGACCTCAGGCTTATTATGAACCAGATATAGAAAGAATCTGGCCACATATATACTGAAAGCTCTTCGACCGGCATGTCGGTTAAGAGAGTTGCCTAAAAGTTATAATTTTTTAATTAATTTACTGTTACACTCTATATTTACTGTTACACTCTTATATAGATTTTTTTGTGTAACGAACTTCTTTATTCACTTAAACTGAATTATTCCCTTTATCTCCTTATTAATTATATTTTTCAACCATGACCACCGACCAAAAGATTCATCGTATTGTACACATGGCACCTCGTCTTCAAGCGTGTCGGTTTGAATCCTCCCACGACCAGTGGTAACATTACCTCTCACATATCTGCAGTGAAATGATGCATTATAAGAAATACTGCTTTCAGGGGCGCCTTAGGAATCTCCTCCCTCTCCTTGCTTGTACAGCAGACCTGAGGAAGCTGTAGTTTGGTTGAATCATTGGCCAGAAGATGAGAGTTAGCTTGGGTGTTCCCGTCCGTTGCTGCTGTTCTGTGCGTGTGTGGGTGTGTATATCTGTGTGTGTGCGCGTTTGTGGGTGTGTGTAGGGTGTGTTTAGATCATATGTTTTCTCAGGAGTGAAGTTTGTTGACTTTGAACCAAGAACAGCTAGACACTGTGGGTGCGGCCTCTGGGTTTGAATGGACTAGATAGTTTTTCCTGGCAAGTAGAAGTGCTGGGGCCGGACGGTCTGGTCCTGTCTCCCACAGCTCCCACCCCAGAGAGTCAGCCAGTTCCTGCTGCATGTGGACCTCCTGCGAACCAGATCAGGAGCAGCCACGGGTCTACAGTTGACATGCTACTTGCTGGCTAGGAGGTCCTCGGTGACCACAATGGTGGTGGTGGCGATAGTCCGCAGGGATCATATGTATTGACAACATGAAGCTCAGGACAGAGGTTAAAAGATTTCCTTTTCTTTTGTATATTGAAGGACAGACAGAAGCCCTCACTGAGGTGCGGCCTTTAATGAGAACGAGGGATACAAGAGGAGAAGAATTAAGAATTTTGTATGAGATAGAGGACATAGTTGTTTGGAAAGAGATGCGGAGGTTAGTTAAGAAAGCCTTTGTGGGAAATGGCAAGGAAGAGTTTCCCAGCGCCTCACTCTCGAGGGCAACAACAGAGTAATCATATGACGCAGCGACACGCCGAGTATTATATGATACACGTAATGGTGGAGGCACACAAGACCAGTTCGTGGAAGCACAAACCGGCTAAATATCTATAGAGCAAGAAAAGAAAATCAACACTGCGGCGTAGGGGAAGTGGGTCAACTTTTGAGGTCGGGTTGGGAGTGTTAAAACAGATTTCTTTGGTCTCTTGTGTTCGGTGAATATGTACAGCTGGAGCAGGAGGCTACTCCATACAAGGACGAGTGAATACTTATATATCATCAGAAGAACAACGGTTTAGAAGAGACGAATCTGCCACATGTAAACAGGTCTCACAGTTTCTCTAAGGCCTGGTGTATAATGTGGGGCTCCCAAGGTAGAGTTTAGATGTTACGGTGATACCAGGTGAGTGGTGGAATGAACGAGGCACGTGAGGAGTTGGGAAGATTGTGAGGGGACTCGGGAAAACTAAATAGGGGGGGAAAAAAATGAATATTAGAGGCCTTGGGTTAGGTTGCATCCATCCAGCTGGGGAAAATCCTGTCTGAAACCAAGTTTCCAGCCGCCGTTGTGACGGGATGAGGCGTACATCGATGGAGCAGACTTTGAGAATTATTTACAGTTAAACTTTTTGAGCTGCGGACTGACTATGACCCCCAAACTCATCTTTGTTGGTTAACAGAAAAATAGTTTGAAGTGTAAACCTGAAGATAAGTGTTGTAATTTAGAAGTTTTTATTACGAAGTAAGCGATGCAAGATATATATAAAAAAAGAAAAGATATGAGCCATATGTTCGTAAATAAAATTAGTCGTTTCAACCAGTAATAAACTTTATAGATAAGAGATTAAGATGATAAGACGGACGTGACGAGGCTAACAGTAAACGTTGTGAGAGGCGAGAGAACACTAGGCTAAAATCACACCTTCAGGGGCACACGGGGCCGTTGGTGCACAGACGTGTACGTTGTGGGTGAGAGAGGTGTTGGAGGGCCTCGATGAGTGTTTGGGCCAGAGAAGTGTTGCAGAGCCTTGGCGAGTGATTCTAAATAGCCACCGTGGTCTGCTGGGGTCTGTAGTTCACCGCTCACTCACCAGAGTCCCCACGTTCCGGATGAGCGCGCGAACAGAGAGAAAGACAGATGGGGGCCCCCCCACGAGCGTAAATCTTCCTCCCCGTACAATACAGATAGATAACGTACACCTTCCCTTCTCGCACCCTGTGGTCATTACGCCTCCCCTTGACCTGGTCTGCTGGAGGTAGTAGGCAGCCCAGACGTAAGTAGGTCAGCAGACGTCCCCACCAAGCCTGCTGGACTAGGCCACTTGCCGTCGCTTTACAGGAAATGTCTTTTTTTTTCCCCCCCTCCTCGTAAACCGGACCCGCGTCTTACCTAATGACTGAAAACTTTCCAACTGCTCATTTATGATTTCACGTAGGGTTGTTGGAGAGATTTTTTACGTCATGGTGAGGCCCTGGGACAATGTCACCCTTGGGGTGATGATTGGAGCTGGGTCCTGCCCTGTTGACGGGGAGTAAACCCTGTGTTTCACTCGTGCCCCGTGTGTGTGTATAGGTGTGTCTTATGACTACCCCTCCTCCCCCCCCAAAAAAAACGATCGCACGACCCTCAAGTGTGATGACGTAGCACTGGAAACGACCATTTGATAAAGCTCATGATTAATGGGGTTCTACTGTCGTGGTTAAGGGATCGAGCCATTGTGCTAAAGGATCATCCAGACGTCCTGAGGAATCAGTAAGGACAGAGCAAACCAGTTTTTCGGGGAGGGTGGAATGTGACCCGACTCGCCGGAAACACGGCTGACACCTTCCCCTGCATGTAGAGAACCTGTCTTGCAGGAAGACGGGTTCACTTCTCGTCCATGCCAGGCAGCTTAAGACATAGGATTTCATGTCGTAATGACAGGTTCGCAGAGCGCACCGTCTCACTTCTCGTGAAGAGACAAAATCTTCATATTTCGGTTGTAGAAAACAAAGAAGGAATAACCTTGGTTTTACGACGAAGACAACGTTCCTCACGTTTGTTTGGTGTATCGTCTGATGATACGATGATGTTTGAACGTCGCGTACAGTCTGGTGGCAGCCGTGATGTTAATGACACAAATGGCTCATCCAGGAAGGAAAGGAGAAGTTTGAGGATATACGACATGAAGATGATTGGTACGGATGTGTGTTCCTTTTATCACAATCATAATGGCTCATTAAGGTCAGATCTACTGTAGAAATACGTAAGATAAGTCGGGAAATTACTACAGATGGAGAGAGGGAATGGAATGAATGTCAAGGAGACTGAATGAGAGAGGATCATTGACTCTGGTGGGATGATCTGCAAAAATTCCCCTAGAAAAACAAGGGCAGAGGTAGCTAAGGTGACCCCGGCCGAGACTGTGCTGTGGGAGCCATCACTGCCTCCCGTCATGCACGCCGACTTGATGTGCATGACTGACCTACCCACCTGGCCAAGCACCCCGACCAGCCTGACGTCGTGGTGATGGATTTAAGCGTGCCTTTGACCCGTATATTAGCCGACGGCGACCTAGGACCACGGAGACGTGACCCAGTTTCCTTGTGTCGGGGTAATGGATGTTTGGGAGGACGGGGGTCCCGGCTAGCACCGTGGAGGGAGGAGGTAGCCTCAGCACCCAGGTGGATGGTTTACGTAAGCCTCGTCGTCTGATGTTGGTGAGGAGGCTTATGAAGACGTCAGGCTCCTGTTCACGACCCCTTGAGTACAGCGATGCAACACCTGAGGACGACGGTACGACCCAGAGTCACGGTGGCACGACCCTCATGTATGATGGCCTGGTCTTTGACCTCAAAGTGTCGTGCCGTTGTGCCCCAATAGGCTAATTGGCATTACTTTATGTTTTATCATATATTGCCAGAAGCTGTCGACACTACATATAGAAACCGTTCTTTCACCACATGTACTCACTACCAACACACAGCAGCCACCCTGTCATTAGTGATCAGGCTTGCTGTGTACACAGTATCAAGCGGGTAGCCGCCCCATGGTCTACATGACTGTGAGCCTCCCAGGTCACGGCAACAGCCTGCCAGAGGACGACCCGGTGACCTCCTCCCAAGACCCGTGTTGTGCTCAGCGTGTTAAAAAAAAAAGTGTTGTTATTCGACCAGGTCTGGGGATGCGACGCGTGGCAGTGTTTTTGTGTGGGGAGGTTAGGTTAGGTTAGTCAAATAACAAAACTAAGAACGTCTGAGATGTCGCGAGGTGCAGGTGGGTGTTCCTGAACAGGCCCTGTCTGGCCTCTGGTTCCCCAGAAGGCCTTTGGGATTGTTCGTGACGCAACAAAGACCCTGGCCCCCACTGCGCCGACCCTAGATATGGGGACCTAGCAGGCGGTGTGACAGCTTCTAGCTTCCGCCTGACTGCCCGCTTGTACAAGGGTGTGGGATGAGGGGTTGCGCCCGCATACGTCCAGTGCCTTGCCCTGTGATATGAGAGCCTGAAGTATGAGGGATCTCGGGTGAGGTGTTATGTCCGCCGGGCTCTCCATAATTGTGTGAGGTATTACGTCTGATGGGCAAGGCTGCTGTGTAATGATGAGACGTGGGGTGAGGTATGGAATGGTGAGACCTGGAGTGAGGTACGTAATAGTAATGCCTTGGGTGAGGTACTGCTCTCCCCCTGGCCTGTGATGTAAGAACATGAGGCGAGGTGCTGCATACCGCAGCGTCATCGAGTACACTTCCTAGTGTCCATTAGTAGAGGCAAGGGGCAAGGTGGGTGACGCTTGCTGCTGCAGTAAACTCGTGCGATCCTGTGTTGGGGCTGCGACCCTGTACGTTACAGGGTATACAGGCGAACACAATCACCCATCCACTATATATATATATATATATATATATATATATATATATATATATATATATATATATATACATATCCTTGGGGCTAGAAGAAAAAGAATACTTCCCACGTATTCCCTGCGTGTCGTACAAGGCGACTATAGGGGTAGGAGCGGGAGGATGAAAACCCTCCCCTCCCGTTATTGCTTTGCCAAAAGAAGGAACGGAGAAGGGGGCCAAGTGAGGATTTTCCCTCTAACGCTCAATCCTCTGTTCTTGACGCTGTCTCGCTAATGCGGGAAATGGCGAATATATATATATATATATATATATATATATATATATATATATATATATATATATATATATATATATATATATATAATGTTTTATATATGTGCATGTATATATGTTCGTAAACTTGCAAACTTAACAGTGAAATAACAAACTGATGCTGTTATAAAATGAGTACATCATCCTGTGTGTGTGTGTGTGTGTGTGTGTGTGTGTGGTCGCTGGTGCCGGGCCGCCATCAGTGACGAACACCTGGGAAGGTGCCCTCTAGATTTACGGCCACTTCGCGTGTCACTACAAGTGGGCCTGGTGACGGTGTAGGGCCGGCCGCCACCTGACGCCCTCACCTGTGCAGCGTGTCGCCCGTTGATAACCCACGTACTGGAGACCTTCTCTCGTTGTTTACTGTGACGGAAAGTAGAGGTCGCGCGACACGCTGGGTAGTGGAGGACACCTGGAACCGGGTCAGCTGATAATCGTGTGTCACATAAGTAGATAAAGACGGTGTAGGGCCGGCCTAGAGCCGGCCTCCGTCGTTGCTCTTGTGATCGCTGTTTGTGTATTATGTGGCTCCGGAGGAGACTGTCGTTTCCCATCTTCTGGAAGTAGCGCAGCCTTGCAGGTGCAGGAGCTTTTGGATAACACCAGTGCCTTTTCCTAAGAAGGGATAATGGGGCAATATATATACACGAATATAATGCATGTGAATGCTCACGTTCATAGAACACATAGTACCCTTTAACAGCCAAGATTCGAACCCAAGACGTTTTGCGTGATAGTCAGGATCGCTAACACCTAGGCCATGGTCGCTCCTTATAGGTGAATGACCATTCAATTACAAGAAATCAAATACCCTTCGTCTCACATCCATGAATATGAGACGAAGGATGTTCGATTACTTGAGTAGTTCTTTCCCTATTAGGGGCGATCATAACCAAGCGGTTAGCTATCCCGACTACCTACCACGCAAAAAGTCCTGGGTTCGAATCCTAGCTGTTGGAGGGTATCATATATATATATATATATATATATATATATATATATATATATATATATATATATATATATATATATATATATGTATGTATGTATATATTATCCCTGGGGATAGGGGAGAAAGAATACTTCCCACGTATTTCCTGCGTGTCGTAGAAGGCGACTAAAAGGGGAGGGAGCGGGTGGCTGTAAATCCTCCCCTCTGTTATTTTTTTTTCTTTTTTTCCAAAAGAAGGAACAGAGAAGGGGGGCAGGTGAGGATATTCCCTCAAACGCCCAGTCCTCTGTTCTTAACGCTAACGCGGGAAATGGCGAATAGTATGAAAGATATATATATATATATATATATATATATATATATATATATATATATATATATATATATATATATATATATATATATATTTTGTTCCTTCTTTTTTTTTTTAAATTTTCCAAAAGAAAGAACAGAGGGGGCCAGGTGAGGATATTCCAAAAAAGGCCCAGTCCTCTGTTCTTAGCGCTACCTCGCTAACGCGGGAAATGGCGAATAGTTTGAAAAAAAAAATATATATATATATATATATGCAAACAACTAACAGTTTGTACCTATTTTCTGAAGACGAGGATGAACACGTGTGTTGGCTGCGAGCCAGCTGACCAATCTCATAAGACAGGTGGGTCACAAACCAAACCTCACACTGCAGTACTGCGAGAGCTGTCTTTCATGTCTTCCTATCATTTGATTTATTCTGTGTGTGTGTGTGTGTGTGTGTGTGTGTGTGTGTGTCGGTATATGTGCGTATGTGTCTGTGTGTCGGTATATGTGCGTGTGTGTGTACGTCGTGGTATGTGGGTCGAGGTGTGTGATCTGGGTTGGTTGCGGGAAGGTGTCACAAGGGCGGGGCAGGGGGACGCCTACCCACACCAGCCTTCCCGGGGCACATCGGCCAGCCCTGCGGCAGGAGCAGAGGGCGCTAATAAAGAGAGGAGGAGTATACCTTGGCCAGAAGGTAGTGGAGGCGGGGAGGTTAATGACGGAGGGACAAGAGGAATTTCCGGGTGTAAAACGATTGAAAGTGATCATGAAGGAGTACCGAGCCAAGCAGAGGTAGCCAAAAGCAAGTGATTTACATGACACCCCATCGCCGCTGTGGCCAGAATGGATGGTGAGGTTGGCGTGGACCTTCATTGATGGACGGACACATAGAAACGAGGGATAACATGTTTGTCTTGTGTTGCTGGAGTGACGTAAGACGTGTATATATATATATATATATATATATATATATATATATATATATATACATGGATATTGGAAAGAAACTGAAAGCACACTGCTCCACAGGGCGTGGACGTAAACAAGTGCCTTACATGGAAGGTAAGGTTAAGGGCTGATGTTTACGAGTGCAAGATGGAAAATAGTTGATAGGTTTTGTCCCAAAACAAATAGATAAGATAAACGCAACGTCCCAAAAACGTAAATAACATCAACACAGTATTGCTCCCATGAAAACAGATAGACATAGTATGGTCCCAAAAATTGTAAATAAGGTAAGCAGTACAGTATTTGAAATAGTAAATGACGAGAGCATAGTATAGTCCTTTAAAAAAAAGAAGGCAGCTAAAACCATGGCATTATCCTTAAAATGTAAGATAAACACAGTATTGTCACTTTGAAAATAAGTAAGATAAACATAGGATAGTCCTTAGAATAGTAGACAAGGTAAACTAACTTCCCTATAAAAAGTGAAAAAGAAAAAACACTTGTCCCCTAAAAGTGAATAACAAAACACACTTGTCCCTGATAAGATAAAGACAGTATTGTCCCTAATAATGTAAGATAAAGACAGCGCTGCCCCTAATAACGTAAGATAAAGACAGTATTGTCCCTAATATAGTAAGATAAAGACGGTATTGTATAAACTAAGATAAACAGTGTTATCCATAATAAAGTAAGATAAACACAGTATTGTCCTTAATGAAGATAAATACAGTATTGTCCCTAATAAAATAAGATAAACACTATTGTCCCTAATGAAGATAAATACAGTATTGTCCCTAATAGAGTAAGATAAACACAGTATTGTCCCTAATGAAGATAAATACAGTATTGTCCCTAATAGAGTAAGATAAACACAGTATTGTCCCTAATGAAGATAAATACAGTATTGTCCCTAATAAAGTAAGATAAATCCAGTATTGTCCTTAACGAGTAAGTGAATAAGATAAACACAGTAGTACCCTTGAATAAGAAAAAAAGAATGTGAGTGGTGAAGTGGAAGAGTGAGTTTCATCACCAAGGTGGGTACTTGAGGCAGACTGGACTTTCCCACTGTGGCAGCCAGTACCAGTACCCTCACACACACACACACACACACACACACACACACACACACTGGTCACATGACGTGCACACCCCGTCTCACATCTTGCCTCAGGTGATAGTGTTTTGCATATGTTTTTTCCCCCGACACCTTTGAAAACCCCTTCGATGTAATCGTCTTATTTCACAGCTTCTGTGGCCCCTTTTTTTTATGATAATTTCACCTTTCCTGGTCGTGGTAGCGGTCCCTGGACGGTCAGGCTGCCGGGGATTTACCCGGGCCTCTCCCACCATCATCCCTCCTCCCCCTCCACCTACCATCCCACCCCGAACAGTGTCCGGGTATACGTGTGTGTGTGTGTGTGTGTTTGTGTGTACCCCCGACATGTTGGGTCCGCTGGCACGCTCCCAGAGGACCAGGAGGCACCTGGTGTACAAGAAGATGCTTCCAGTTGTAGGTATTATTGATACCGTCTCGCCCTGCGGGATGCAGCCAAGACTACACTCAGGGAGAAAGCCTGTTTACACTCGAGGAAAAATAAGAGAGAGACAGGAGATAACTTGGTGACAGCTTTCCAAAGTTGCGTCGTGTCAGTTGTAAGAAAAATTAAGCAAGAAACCATTTTCTTTTTCGGAGTTCATTATTGCATACAAGTAGCAGGCCGGACCTTAACATTGGAGCCTTAGGTGTGACTCTAAAGGCCAGGTCATCGTACCTTATATTCGTACCGTCTTATTTAGAGATCGAACCGTCGTGTTCGAGGATCGAACCGTTGGCTTCAAGTGTTTCGATCAATCCGTGCGTCTCTGGGGAGTGATGACGCCGCGCACGTCCTTTTTCCAGACGCGTACCATCGTCCAGCCGTATCTGGCTCTCGAGGCGGCCCCAGATTCTTTTCAGCGTGACCCAGAGAACTTCTAACTGCTTCAAGCTTCCTCACCTCCTCCAGGTATTTGGACGACCCCAGAGCTCCCTTACCAGAAGACTCACATTCCATGACTGGCATTCCCGAAGTTCTCCGGAGTCCACGGGTCCTCAGGAGAGGGTTATATAAACAGTGGCATCAGTGGTGCCATGTATGGATCTTGCTAAGTGTTGCCTCAGCTGTGTGTAGGGGAACGTTTAGGTAGTGGCAGGGCTGGATTCCCAGTACTGGGAATCTTGGATACAGTTGACCTCGTCACACAAGACATGCGTGGGTGTAGTAGTGGTGTGATCAGTAAGTGACTCTGTGTTGGATTACAAGGATTTAGACTCTTGGTTTAAGTCTTTCCATCATGCTGCTCACCAGCTCTGTCGTCTCCTTCCTTATGGAACGTAGCTGGGAAGGTGGTCGTCTTCACTCCTTCAGTGGAACCCCTTACCTCCACAAGTGTCCCCCTTTCCTCTTCTTCACGCCTCATGAAATTATGGGCTTCTGTAGGGGTTGGAGGAGGCATTATCAGTGGGACGAGCCCTTAAGGTGAGATAAAAGCACAGGGAATGGGATGTGGGAAGCTTCCTTACTTAGTAAAAAATTTTGCCTCTTTGCTGGTAATGCAAGTCCAGTATTATAGAGTATACTGTGTGCATTGATTTAGTACCCTTGTAAGTTTTTGTTTGCACTCAGTAGACCAAAGATATATAGTATTTCTGTTCTGGTCATGAGATGCGCATTTGTTCTCCGCGAGTTACACTGTGGCGATGGTGTTATCTGCCTCGTGTCAGTGGCAGGAACACCTAAAAGCCAGTAGGAGATGGTACGTGGCCTGCATGCTGCCAGGCAGAGCTTCCTTCTACAGGCAGACCATCTCAAGGTAGAGCTGTTCTTGACCAGGCTGGGCGTGGGTCAGCTCTCCACCTCTTCCTGAACATCTTGGGCTGGACCGGCGTGAACCATTCCTCTTGCCTGATACTCTTTAGCATAAGTCATCTTTATTTTTTTTTTTGTAAGTGGGTAATTTCCTATTTAACAAGGTGCCTGAGTAGACCCATTTTAGCAGAGTATTTTTGACTTCTTGTATGTATGTATAAGATGAATGCACAATTACACAATATTACTCAGACTATAATTCAAAACCCTAAGGTATTTTAGCAGAGTATTTTTGACTTCTTGTATGTATGTATAAGATGAATGCACAATTACACAATATTACTCAGACTATAATTCAAAACCCTAAGGTCATGAATTAGTATTATGACCCATGAGGATCGTGAAATGAGTGTTTTTAACAACTGTGGCTTGAGAAGTGATCTAATAATTCGTACCACATACACTATAGACACTGTCCCTGATACTGATGACTGGGAAATTGGAGCTCACACTTTTCCATTTTTTCAAGAGTTTGGAAACGAATTATCAGCCAAACTTTCCTTATACCAGAATCTCACGGCCAGGCCAGCCTCGCTACCCAGGGTCTGCTCTACCCGTCCAACCCTTTGCATTGTACCTATACAGTCTCGCCACCGTTGGCTCCTCTCATCACACCTTTGTAAAGGTCCGTTTAACTCATCGTATCTGCTCCTCCAATCGTCCTCCCTAAACGCCAGTTTTGGCACAGTGACAGCGCTGACTGCAGCAAGTTGCCTCACTTCGTAAAGCAGAGCAGAGCATATGAGTAAGGGGTTTATCCCCTTTTCAGTCACCCCTATTCTTAGAAAGTTCAGGCAAGGTGACCTAGCATGTCGGATCTGGAAACACGGAAGCTCTTACACCGACATTCATTCACCATACATATCCGTGAAACATTCCTGTATTCTGTGGAAGTGTGTCATCCTCTCTTCTTCCACATGAAGGTCTCTGGTCTTCGGCCAGAAGTATGTCAAACAACTTCTGTCTCAATACCTACAATACTGGGCTTTTCTGTCTGGACGACACTGTAGCTTCCTCCCCTGTCGACAAGACTACCGTGTTCCTTTCTCATTTTCCCTCACACTCCACCTTGGATGACTGTAACGTTGCCTCATCCCCTAGTGTACATTTTTTTTTATTATATCCTTCCCTGTCATCTCTCTCTCTCGTACAGAACCAAAAAAAAACCTCTTTCTCCGGCTACAAGCAAGACGTATGAACCAGATGGCATCCCATCCTGTGTTTCGAATGTGATTCTGAACCTGTGATCGAGCTTACTCGTTCGTCTTTTACGATTCTTTTTAAGCCAAAAAAAATTATTCGTCTTGGACACATGCGTTGTTGCAGCCCGTCCCAGTGAAGGGTGAACGTTAGAGCTCTTCAAACTATCGTTATGTTGCTCAGTCGGCTACTCTGCTACTGCTCGCAGAGTCTTTGAAACTTTTCTTATCGAACGTTTATTGAAGTACCTTGAATCTCGCAGTCTTCTCTGTGGTCATTATGACCTTCGCAAGGTGAGGTTCCTCAGTGATATCCTCTCCCATGTGACTAATATTGATCCGATCATCCATTCTGAGATACTGCGGAGTCATGTTTGAAGTTCTTCATGTAAGCTTTTGACATCGTATGGCATTGGAGTCTTATCTTCAAGCCTCCTCTTTTGGCTTTCTTCTCTCATTCTGCTGTTTATTTATACAGCCGTTGCCATGCTTGTTTCTTTCCTTAGACCTCGAAGCTTTAGAACCCGTAACCTTCTCATGTCTCTCCTGACAGCTACGGCCTGACCCTTTTTAAACAACCAGTTTTGTGTCCTCCAGAACTTGGATTATTTTTTGCAGTTTCTTCCTAATTTCACCATTTCCATCCATTTCTTTTGTTTCCTTTTCCGGTGAGGGCTTCCCAGAGTTCGAGTGTAGCCTTCAACAAAAAGAAATCTCTTGCAACGCTTGTATTAAATCTGCGTCACTTTACGAAATAACAAGAAAATGAAAAGATAGGTAAACCCCCAGGTTCACCCCCTCACGTCCTGTGTGGAGGTCTTGTGGTGGCGTCTGCAGTCGTTGAGGAGGTGTGGAGGTTGTCACTTGGGGCCGTCCGCTGCCCACATCCCGCAGGCTTACTTCTGCCCTCGTTTATCTTTTGCGGCGGATGTAGGGGAATGAGTTGTCGTCACCTGTGGATTGGCCGGGGAGGGAGAGAAGGTCACCTGCGAGGCAAGTGTGAGGGAGGAGTGTGTCGGGTCCTGTTCACTGAGCAGTGAGAAGTCACTCCTCGTGGGATTCCCGCTGTATTGCTTATAGTTAACTGTGTCTCGCCAGTTGTGACCTGCTGGATGCTGACGGTAACAGTACGTTAAACATTTTATGTCTGTCTTATCAGGTGAGGGATGGATGTATCAACGCCATTGAGCACGAAGGGACGACCGACCCTTGAGCATGACAGAACGACCGTTGAAGTAGGATCGCCTGACCTTTGATCTAACCCTTAAGGGCTAATTCGAAGTTCACACCATAAGGGTATGATGCTTAAGGGAGTGAAGGTTGTGGCCTAGCACACTGAGGTTGTCTCCGTTTGTGGCGTAATTTTTGAAGAGTACCTTGTGAGGTGTACGTTGGGGAGCTGATGCGTCCACCTCTCACTACACCTGCTGGCCATCGAGAAACGATGGGTTGAGAAGTTTCATTAGATACTGCCGTTACCAACGTACTCTTAACCATCATTATTTGTGTCTGAGACGAGAGGTCATTTAAGATGACCGTCGAACCCTTAGATCTGTGCTGGTAGTCATGCAGAGGTTTATGGGACGCACCCATGACCGCTCCTGCTTTTGGGGTTGTCGCGACCCCCTCATGGCTTGCATGACCTAGATTGACATCTCAGAACAGGTGAGGTCAAAGTGGCCGGATGACCTTTAGATGAACGGATGCGACCGCGGGATGTGTGTGTGCGTGTGAGCAGCGATTGACCTGTGATTGTGGCTCTTGGGGGGAGGGTTGTTGTGACGTTGTTGACCCATGTATACACACCCATCCCTGCTGGTATGGGTGGGCTGCTCAGGGGTCCGGGAGTTGTTAGTAATTTGTCAAGGTGGTCAGTGAAGCGAGGCGAGTGAGGCGGCGGGGAAGGCTTGAGCTGCGTACTTGACCTGGGGCGGGCGTTAATTAAGAAGGTACGGTCGTGACGCCTCCACTGAGGTGACACTGTCTTTTCTCGACGCCTCCTTTGTAAACCCTGGCGGATACCTGTGAAGGGTTGGATGTTGGGTGCGGAGATGAGTAGGATGTAGGACGGACGGGGTGGGGAGAAGACTAGGATGTAGGACGGGGTGGTGAGAATATTAGGATGTAGGACGGGGTGGGGAGATGAGTAGGATGTAGGACGAACGGGGTAGGGAGAAGACTAGGATGTAGGACGGGGTGGGGAGAAGATTAGGATGTAGGACGGGGTGGGGAGAAGATTAGGATGTAGGACGGGGTGGGGAGAAGATTAGGATGTAGGACGGGGTGGGGAAAAGACTAGGATGTAGGACGGGGTAGGGAGAAGACTAGGATGTAGGACGGGGTGGGGAGAAGATTAGGATGTAGGACGGGGTGGGGAAAAGACTAGGATGTAGGACGGGGTGGGGAAAAGACTAGGATGTAGGACGGGGTGGGGAAAAGACTAGGATGTAGGACGGGGTGGGGAGAATACTAGGATGTAGGACGGGGTGGGGAGAATTCTAGGATGTAGGACGGGGTGGGGAGAAGACTAGGATGTGGGACGGGGTGGGGAAAAGACTAGGATGTAGGACGGGGTGGGGAAAAGACTAGGATGTAGGACGGGGTGGGGAGAATACTAGGATGTAGGACGGGGTGGTGAAAAGACTAGGATGTAGGACGGGGTGGGAAGAATACTAGGATGTAGGACGGGATGGGAAGAATACTAGGATGTAGGACGGGATGGGGAGAATACTAGGATGTAGGACGGGGTGGGGAGAATACTAGGATGTAGGACGGGGTGGGGAGAAGACTAGGATGGAGGACGAGGTGGGGAGGAGACCCGATGTTTAGGGGGAATGGGTGCGGATAACAAAGGGAAAAGAGGTGAAGAGAGGAGAATTACCTGATAATCGTTCCATGTTTACGAAATGGCGTCCTAGCTTCGTCTCTTGACTGTTATATTTCTCTCTTGTGTCTCCCCTGATAATATGATTATTACACGAAAGTGCACTTGGGAACTTATCGTGTTTAATTTTCCCCGTGGACTCATAGGAATATACTTGATCACGCGCAAAATTGTGATACTTTCCAATATATATATATATATATATATATATATATATATATATATATATATATATATATATATATATATATATGTGTGTGTATATATCTTTTCTTTTTTTCTTTTAAACTATTCGCCATTTCCCGCATCAGCGAGGTAGCGTTAAGAACAGAGGACTGGGCCTTTTTTAGAATATCCTCACCTGGCCCCCCTCTGTTCCTTCTTTTGGAAAAAAAAGTAAATCATTATATATATATATATATATATATATATATATATATATATATATATATATATATATATATATATATATAATGATTTACTTGTACTGCAAGTGGAAGGAGTTATACACTTGTAAGGCTCAATCTCCTTAATAGTGTGTTTGCTATCATGCAGCTTATGTATCTTGTTTGCATTAATTATGTTCTCAGTCACTTTATTTCTTGTTTGCATTAATTATGTTCTCAGTCACTTTATTTCTTGTTTGCATTAATTATGTTCTCAGTCACTTTATTTCTTGTTTGCATTAATTATGTTCTCAGTCACTTTATTTCTTGTTTGCATTATGTTCTCAGTCACTTTATTTCTTGTTTGCATTAATTATGTGCTCAGTCACTTTATTTCTTGTTTGCATTAATTATGTTCTCAGTCACTTTATTTCTTGTTTGCATTAATTATGTTCTCAGTCACTTTATTTCTTGTTTGCATTAATTATGTTCTCAGTCACTTTATTTCTTGTTTGCATTAATTATGTTTTCAGTCACTTTATTTCTTGTTTGCATTAATTATGTTCTCGGTCACTTTATTTCATTGTTTTTATGTATGTGTGTGATATTTGGAATTATCTTGCTGATTACACAGGGATAGAATGATTAGGCTCACTAGATAAAGCACTTAGTAATATGATTATATAATATAATAAAGTAACAAGGTGCGTATGCCTTAATACGGGACCTGCTACTGTACCTCTCTACCGGTCTACGCCCAGTGGCTGGGACCCACCTGGATACCTGGTCTTGGCTCACAATTGGCCAACCCAGGTGCTGACATTTGGCTGACCCAGGTGCTGACGCTTGGCTGACCAAGCAACCAACATCCTGTGGTTACAACAACCTCTACTTTGAATACCCGAATATTTGCACGGGGGTCACAAGGCGCCGTCCAGATAACTAGTTGTGGCTTCACTGCCTTACACATCCCACACCTGAGGTGGTGTGACCTTACGTAAAGTAACAGGGGCGAGGATGTGTGTCGAAAGCACAAGGGTAATGACAGGGTAAGAATCATCGAGGGGGGAGAGGATGGTAGTCGGCGACAGAGGTTTATATACCAAACATTAGAAAGTGTGGAGTGTAGACAGAACAACATTTGCAAGTATGATAAATGTATCTGTCGGTATATAAATCAAGATGTGCAACCAGTACTCTCAAGTACATAAGAGTGTAACAAATCATTGCAGAAAAACTGCATGATTTCAGAGAAAAAGTCGAATTTGTTTAATGCAGAGATATGGATATAAATAATACGGTAAGAAAGCCAAGGTATGAAACGAGTCTAAGACATATGTTTGTATATGACTACAGTATTGCGCAACTGTACATGGCATAAATGCAGAATCGTGACTGTGGCGTCTCTGTCCCGTAATCTCTCTCGCTTTACAATGCAGTAAGTAAACACAGCCACCATGAACAGAGTGATTAGTACCACTGTAACAGCTGTGTACGAGTGGTTTATGAACATGAGTAGTTAGTGACATAGTCAGATGCTTATTTCTTTATAGATTATATGTTTGATTGAACGCGACCAACATCTTATTCTGTACAAATCACAGACCTGTCCGTTCCCTTGCGAAACCTATTCTCAGGTCTCTCTTCGGTTATTAACTCACATACGTGTTGTATCGTTTATACTTTATCGTTGAGGTTCGTAGACGATAGACAGATCATGTCTTCTCAAGAACAAGAGCAGTTCTTTTAAAGTGACAGATCGGCTCGAGAACAAATTTGTGTGTAGGGCACCTGCTTTCGAAATGTTCTTTCGAACTGTTCTTCAGTGGTCTTGTACCTTATACCTTGTACCTTATTTACGAAGTGGTAGTACCTCATCACGTACATCCATCATTGATCGGGGTCTGCGAAGATGATTTTACATAGAGCTGAACCACCATCACTTACTTTCCTATGTGAAAACTTATACAAATCTTGCAGCTGTTAGACGTGCTGTGGAGTCAGATGCCGACGTCCTGGTTAAGAAACAAATCTTCAGACATTTTATAAAGTACGAGCGCCTGGCGCTGTATTACACAACAAGAACGAGAGGTTCCAGTACAGGGCGCTGCAACGAGCGTGTTACCGAGGAAATAAAAATCAGGTATTGTCAAAATGTGCATGGGTCAGGGAGGACACATAGACCTAGGGTTGGGGAGGAGAGTAGGAATTGGGGTTGGGGGAGGAGATGAGGATGTGGGGTTGGGTGAGGGGAGGACACTAGGAGGTGGAAGGGTGTGGTAGGGGGGGAGGAGAGTTGCAGGCCTGGCCACAGACAGTTAAGAGACGCGTGAAGGCGCTGCTTGACCCATGACATTTCCACGCCGGCCGGTCTTCCGAAGACAGACTCCCCAAATCCGTTACTGAGCTCTCGAAAGAAAAAGCCAAATACGTTTATGAAAGTTATTTCACCACGAAAAACACGAGAATGTCTTAACGTAATGATTCTTACATTCTCCCGGAAGAAGTGATTCTCTTTTGTCCGACAGACGTAGGAAATTATTATGATTTTACGATCCTTTGTATTGTTGTCGTTCGTTCTGGGGATATGATGAGGGTATTATCATTTGACATGAAATAACGACTTTCATCTTAAAACTATAATTTGTCATATGTTTATTTCCCGAAAGATATTCTTGTATGTCCAGAGGCTATGAGGTTGGAGGGTAACAATACATAAACGCGTCCTGACAGATCTTGTGTTGTTGTATACTGAGGGGAGAAAGTTTGCGACAAGAACTTGGAACTAACATATTGTCATGGGCTCTTGAGAATACTGTCCTCTGGCCAGGGGACTTGTGTGTGTTTGTATGGAAGGTAAAGTACTCAGGTGGGGATCATTGAGCGAGTCTGTGGTTGAGGAACCATCTGTGTGGCCAGGAGGCAGATGGAATGTGGCTCTCCCGACCTGAGGCGTGTGCTGGTGGAGTAGGGCCGATGACCCAGGACTGGGTCATGAGAGGCCGCTCCTCTAGCCCAGTGCTGCCACTAACGTGCAGACACAGAGCAAGACGAAGACAGGTACAGAATGTAATATTTTGTAACACACACACACACACACACACACACACACACACACACACGTCTGTCTATCTTGTAAGCTTTTCTTTACAAAAGCAAACTTGATTTTCATGTTTCTTTTTCACTTCTCAGTTTTTTCTTGCAGTATGTTTTACATCATCTGGTGGCTTCTATATTTGATCCCCACAATTTACATTTAAATTCTACCTCAGTATTGTTTCAATGTGTCTTACGTATTTGGAAAACACGCAACCACCATTTCCCACCATCAGCCGGCAACACACACCAGAAATCACAGTTTCTGTGGCGATAGGAAAATAACACAGTAGCTCTGAAGATTACAACCTGATGCTAAGTGTTGGGGTGGTCGAAGAGGTTGTATCTCAAGGGTTATTATATCTTGTTCTGTTGTACTGGACCACGACGTGTGTCAGGTGAGGCCACACGCATGGTACCAGCTTGTCACCAGCAGGTGGGGTGGTGGGAGGCGCGTGTGTTGCGCTGGAAAAGGAAAGGCTGAGAAAACGGCCTTGGCCATATATGGTTGATGATGACCAACACTGTCCCTCCCGCGGGTGTGGATGGCATCTGTGAAATGTTAGTTTTATTGTGAGTTGATTTTGGGTTTTATTGTGAGTTGATTTTGGGTTTTAGTACTTTGCTATTTTCATTAGGATGTTTGACAGTTTATTATTGCTTCGTGTTGTTGCCTTCAGTGCTCCAGTGGGGGCTTTCATGATTTAGCTGTCGACTCAGTATGTTGGTAGATATGCCATCATACCTTGTCTATCAAGTTGTCTGAAGCTGTCAGCTTGGCGGGAAAATGTCAAGAGTCTTGGCGTCTTGTAATCGGCTGAGATCTATTGTGACGTTGTGGCTCGTGAGTGAGTGGATTACTGACTTTGTTTTTTGTATTAGATGGTGAGACTTGTTGTGGGTCATTGTTCGTCCACTGCTGGGTTGATTTATAATGTACAGCTGACCTGTGGATGACGGCCGCCGCTAGTGCTGCTGCTGTCGATTTGAACAGCTTCACGTCAGGAACAGATGGAATTCACCGTCGATTGGTGGTTGCATGGAAGCCATTATATTGACTATGACTTGCATGCATTTTCTATCGCACTCCCTGCAGACCTGATTTGACTTTTGAGGACACACTTCCTCTTATGTGTTCAGAGGCGTCTCCCCGTGTGTGTACTTCGGATGGACTCTGGTTTTCTGTAAGTGCTGCACGACTCATGATCAACATAACAATTACGGAAAGAGTAGAGATTAGTCTCAGGGTTCTTGACGAACTGGAAAGAAAATGCAGCTCTTCGTCTGCCATCCTGTAACGTAACTCAAGCCTCAGGTTGTCCATTACACCAGAAACCTCAAGGATTAGGTCTGCCAGCTCTCTACAGTTAGCCTGAGTCCTGGCTTTGCCAAACAACACTTGCACACGATATAACCATATTTACATATCTACCAGACAGCTTCTATGTCTTCCATCTACCCTACACGGTCATATTTTCTTTCTTCCTGATGTTGTGTCTTGCGCAAAGGCGGGATGGGAGGTGGGGCATGACTTGTCCTCAGAAACGTGGATGGTGTGGAATGCTGACCAATCAGAAGCCAGGATTAGTGCTGCCGTGTGGCCTCCGACGTGAAACACTACAAAATGTGACCCTACAGACCACCTTCCTACCCTGGCTAAACTACCCTTAAAGCACTACGTCTTCATTAACACTATCCATACTGAGTTGTTTAGCTTACTAGTAACAGCGGCCCCTCTGAGCGTGGCTGATGCCTGCCTCTGACGAGTCGGTTATCGGGGTTGTTGTTATTTAGGTTGTGCGAGGGTTGGGTCGGTCGTGTGAGGCTAGGTTCAGCCATCCTGGTCATGGGTCACCACACGAGGTCCACGGTCTGGGAGTGGGGGGTCATCATTATCCACAATCTTAATAAGTGCTAGTTAGCGGAGATGAGGCTCCCCAGGTGTGCTACGTCGTTCTCTCTGCTGCAGTGGTACCGTCTCTCGTGGATGATACGCAGTCCATCATGGGAGGGTTGGCTTTACTACCTCCCTGCGTCATTAGCCAGGCGTCCAGCTGACTGAAGGGCAGGCGGACGTACAGGGTTTGACAGCTAGACAGAAACACTGGATATCGTGCCTCGTGACCATTTTGTTAACAGGTGAAATGTTTCGAGAATTTGCAAGTTGTAAGTTAGTTTTCTCGGCCCAGCGAGAGGATTTTGAGCGACGCCGCTCAAGTGTATCAGGCTACATAATAGTGTTAGCTGTGCCACGCCTCTCTCTGTGTTTGTCCGTCCGGCAGCCGTTAATGTATACAGCTTCTGCTACGCTCGCGAGATCCCAGGCATAGTTTTAAATCATATGTTTCCTTTCAATGAGATAGAAGCCTCAGTAATTGTCGTTAAGTTGACTAGGCTTCACGCCATAAAAACGTAATTTCAGTTATCCACATGAGATTAAAACCCACACAAGTCCTCTCGTTGAAAGTCAAGTGTGCTGGAGGCCTTAGTGTTGTGGACTGGGTTTAAGAATAATGGGACCAGGAGTGAGGATCAGCCGACGATATCATGAAGGACTGTCGCACATCACAACAGTTCCCGCGCGAAGCGGCCTCTGGCAGTCACTCCATCCATGTTGTGTAGTTCTGTGTCAGTGTTTCTTCGTGACACCATCTTCTGTACATCGTCGTCACATTGTAGCTCCAGCAAATGGTGCCTCTCGTGTACCGTGAACGTGTGTTCGGGCGCCGTTTCCATGTATTATTCCATCTGATGTGGTCTTGAGGGCATGTTTCCCAGGGACGTGGTACGTGGCTAGGGGTTCTTGGGTCAGCGTGTGTGGCCTGGTTTATCCCAGGCCGGAGTTCGCGCTGCAGGAGTCGCTGCAGGGACCCTGCCAGACCCTGCAGGACACCAGCCCAGGCCACTCCACCATAAATTCCAGCAGAACAATATATATATATATATATATATATATATATATATATATATATATATATATATATATAATAATGGATATATGAGCATACATTGGTGGGTTTTCTGTATATGCTAAACTTAAACTTGTTTCCTTATATATATATATATATATATATATATATATATATATATATATATATATATATATATATATATATATATATATATATATATGTATATATATATATATATATATATATATATATATATATATATATATATATATATATATATATATATAGAAGGCATATGATAGAGTTGATAGAGATGCTCTGTGGAAGGTATTAAGAATATATGGTGTGGGAGGAAAGTTGTTAGAAGCAGTGAAAAGTTTTTATCGAGGATGTAAGGCATGTGTACGTGTAGGAAGAGAGGAAAGTGATTGGTTCTCAGTGAATGTAGGTTTGCGGCAGGGGTGTGTGATGTCTCCATGGTTGTTTAATTTGTTTATGGATGGGGTTGTTAGGGAGGTAAATGCAAGAGTTTTGGAAAGAGGGGCAAGTATGAAGTCTGTTGGGGATGAGAGAGCTTGGGAAGTGAGTCAGTTGTTGTTCGCTGATGATACAGCGCTGGTGGCTGATTCATGTGAGAAACTGCAGAAGCTGGTGACTGAGTTTGGAAAAGTGTGTGGAAGAAGAAAGTTAAGAGTAAATGTGAATAAGAGCAAGGTTATTAGGTACAGTAGGGTTGAGGGTCAAGTCAATTGGGAGGTGAGTTTGAATGGAGAAAAACTGGAGGAAGTGAAGTGTTTTAGATATCTGGGAGTGGATCTGGCAGCGGATGGAACCATGGAAGCGGAAGTGGATCATAGGGTGGGGGAGGGGGCGAAAATCCTGGGGGCCTTGAAGAATGTGTGGAAGTCGAGAACATTATCTCGGAAAGCAAAAATGGGTATGTTTGAAGGAATAGTGGTTCCAACAATGTTGTATGGTTGCGAGGCGTGGGCTATGGATAGAGTTGTGCGCAGGAGGATGGATGTGCTGGAAATGAGATGTTTGAGGACAATGTGTGGTGTGAGGTGGTTTGATTGAGTGAGTAACGTAAGGGTAAGAGAGATGTGTGGAAATAAAAAGAGCGTGGTTGAGAGAGCAGAAGAGGGTGTTTTGAAGTGGTTTGGGCACATGGAGAGGATGAGTGAGGAAAGATTGACCAAGAGGATATATGTGTCGGAGGTGGAGGGAACAAGGAGAAGAGGGAGACCAAATTGGAGGTGGAAAGATGGAGTGAAAAAGATTTTGTGTGATCGGGGCCTGAACATGCAGGAGGGTGAAAGGAGGGCAAGGAATAGAGTGGATTGGAGCGATGTGGTATACCGGGGTTGACGTGCTGTCAGTGGATTGAATCAGGGCATGTGAGGTGTCTGGGGTAAACCATGGAAAGCTGTGTAGGTATGTATATTTGCGTGTGTGGACGTATGTATATACATGTGTATGGGGGGGGGTTGGGCCATTTCTTTCGTCTGTTTCCTTGCGCTACCTCGCAAACGCGGGAGACAGCGACAAAGTATAATAAAAAAAAAAAAAAAAATATATATATATATATATATATCCTTTATTTACGACAGGTAATGTTTTATGTTTAGACAGTTTCCACCTCACAGAAGATTTGTATTTTCAATTACTTATTTTATGTTGCCAGATACAAATTATCATCCTCAGTAACTTTGCGATATTTGTGTTCGTGTCCGACTTGGTCCGGGCTAATGTGCACTCCTGACAAAGATTTACACCTTGGAAATGCACGATGATAACTCTTGAAAGCAAGAAGAGATACATTGATGGTTACTATGAGTTACCTGAGTATTGCTTACGACCCTTGAATGTAGAAAGTTGATAAGAAGAGAAAGAGGGACGAGAATGCCACAGCTTCGTTGTATGAGGAGGTATTATAACAACCCGGCCCCGTGTGACTGGCTTCCGCACTCAGGGAGGAGCCTGTCGCACTCCGCGCGCCGATCAGGATCTTTGTGGATGAAACACATACACACACACACACCGCGAGATCAATAGCAGAAATGATACCTGTAGAATAGAGAGGGTGAAGCACTGTTACCGTTGACGGAAAAGGATGGCTGAAGAGAGTTGATAACAAGAAACTTGTTGAACTGGAAGGCTGAAAGAGAAATGGAAGAGGAGCCGCTCCAAATGTGCAGGCAAGTAGATCAACGGATATGGCAAAGCTGCTAAAAAAGAAAAGGTAGTGGGAGGGGTCACCTAGAGAACACTCACAACTTTAGGCAGCAGGATTTGTTATGTTCAGTAGATGGGTTTCCAGGATAGAGTAAGTGTTGTTGCGTCTATGTACAGTATTACACAGTTGAATTGTAAAATGTTCGAGCTTGATTGTATGAAACGAGTGAAATGTTGACAGAGACGAATGTAAATACCTCGTTCGTGCACTGTTGAATCTAATCAAGCTACTGCTTCCCCTGTTGAGAGACGCTGCACAAGTGTGAATTTAAGGAAGGAACATGTACTGAATGTGAGAAGAATAACGAGTATTGGAGGAGGAGGGTGGGAGAAGAGGTGAGGGAACTGAAGAGCGTATAGTGGATTAGAATGTGGATCGTCGGCGTATTTAGTAAGCAGGGATTGTGGTCCGAGGATCATTTTTGAAGGGAAGAAAGATGGTGAGAGCTAGGAGAAAATTGCACACATGTGTCTGTCATTTCATTTAAACATTTTTCTATCCTTTAAAGTGATTTATAATTTTGATTTTCGTATTTTGTATCATCACATGTTCATTTATCCAATAAGTTTTTATTTTTCTCATAACTTTTGACTTCAGAGGTCGCCGATCTCTCGATGAGTTATGGTCTTTTCACTTGCCTGCATTTCCAGGTACTCTGCCATGTTAATGATTGATGCTCTCCACCTGCAGATGTTTATCACGCCAGGAGAACATTATCCATCATGGAAGATCGTCCTTGTTGGATATTTACAGTAATATTCCTAGTCGCGGAATGGGGTCAGGTCCCCCAGATCTCTTGATAGTCTCGCTCCTCACAGACGCCGTGTACGGTACGTTCCATATCTTCAGCACTATCGCTGACACACACACACACACACACACACACACACACACACACACACACACACACACACACGAATGTAGGTGGCAACTCAAGGGTGGGCCGTTTTGATAACTACTTCTTTCCCTAACCTTCAAGCTATGGATCTTTCTACTTTGCACATTTTAAGACATGCTTTTTACTTCCTCCAAAATTCGTAAGTGTTTCTCGTTGTCTCTTTTTAGCGCTTTCATTAACCTCTTTATCCTTCAGGTAAGGCCCAATCTCCGACGGAAAATACAATCCTTTACCGCACAGTACAATTAAGTATCGGAAACGGCCAATAACACACTGTATGTCCAGGTAGGTATATAGAGGAGACTCAACAGGTAGATAGGAAATTACGTAATTGGAGGAGAGAGAGAGAGAGAGAGAGAGAGAGAGAGAGAGAGAGAGAGAGAGAGAGAGAGAGAGAGAGAGAGAGAGATGCATGTCAGGGAAGTCTTCCACACATGGGTTGGAATTCACCAGCGGCGTGCTGCAAGGCTCGCTCCTGCGATCATTACTCTTGTTGATGTATATAGATTGCTCGCCTGAAGGATTGTAGTCAGACCCTGACGACGTTTGCAGATGATGTCAAGGTCAGGAGGGAAGTGAGGAGTGAGGAGGATTGCTGCAGCTGAAAAGGAGACCTGCACAAACTCCAGCGTTGGCTTGATGCATGGGAGACGAAATTCAGTCCAAGTAAAGTTATGACGATGAGATTGAAGAAAATGACTCCCTTACGAATATCATGTGGCTGGAAATAAGCTGCAGGAATCTGTCAGTGAGAGGGACTTGGGTGTCGACATTGTACCTAACCTTCCTCCAGAGCTCACGTTAGGAAACTTGTAAGGTAGAATAACTCTTTGCTGGGATATTTTTAGGATCACATTTAAGGACAAGAAAAAGGAAATATTCACCAAACTGTTCACGTCCTGTTTTTGGCCCAAACTACAGTATGCTTCTCTAGTTTGGGTGGAGCACATAGAACCAATCGGGAAGGTCCAGAGCGGATTAGCAAAGATGGTAACAGGTTTAAGATAGATTAGTTTATATACTGAGAGGTTAGAGGTTCATTATTCGATCATGGAAGTGAGAAAAGCAATGGGTGACTTGATCGCAACCCTCAAGTTTCCAAAGCAGTTTGATGATGGTTACAGTTGATATTTCTTGAGAAGGATGCAAAGTTGAAACATCCAGAGGTCAAACGAAGAAATTGAGCAAGAAATGTTATGGACAATATGTAAAGTATTATTTATATTGTGTAAGAGTAGTAGATTAGCGGAACTGCGTGATTGTGAAAGCGGACACCACACAAAATATTAAGAGTTGATAGTAGAGAAGCTTCGTCAAGAGATGAGACCAGCGAGTGTAGAAGTCCCTCCCTGGACAGTAAAACTAGACATTTACACTCATTGGCACATTCGAGCGTGTACTTGAACGTTAGCTCACAGGTCAGGAGTAAGTTTGCCTGCCTTAGGGCCCAAGTGCATCCACCCAGCCCTGTGTAGTACTGGGCTTTGAGCATCAGATGTTGGGGGTCAAGGACCATGTGGTCTTCCCCGAGGCTTCAGAAGCCTGCAACGGAGGAGTCCACATGCCACAGTCACACGGCGCTGGTGCCACTCAGGTATTGCTGTCAGCCTATCACGCGAACCGTTGATCAGGCATATCCACGAGGAGTTGGGTGCCTGAATCGAGTTATTACTTAAAGAGGGAATATCTGTTGCTATTAATGTTATTAATATTGCTATGAATATTACACATCAAGATAAAGTGAAGATACGAACGCATTAGGAGTGAGAACCATTGAGGCTCTGACTCTGTTGCCGTGAATATAAGTCTAGTGTGGTATTGGATTACGAAAAGTTGTCGCTGGAGTCGCTAGGAGGCGCGCACCAGCAACTGTTGGTAGCGCTGGGGTAAGTAGCCTCAGATAGTTGGTAGGCAGTTGGCAGCAGCAGTGGCGGGCAGGTCGACCAGGCGTTGGCAAAGGTTGTCACAATAGACTATAATGACTTGTAGTTTTCTCCTTCAGGCGCAGGTTTTAAAAGATCCAGAATGGTCGTATATTAAGTATGTAATTGAGGTTAGAAATGGCCGTATGCTTGGGGAACGTCCCGCCCAGCAGCGTCGTAACTGTCTTAAGTGTCCTTGACAAAGAAGGAAGAGAATACTAATGAGGTGAGGAGCTGGACACCAAGTCTCGGAGTCTCCCGTACTTGTTTGTCGCATTGATTACCTCGGCTGTTTATATTGTTTATGTAAATACGTTATTTATTTATCTATATTACCTCGTCTAAATATGAAGTATATCATTATTTTTTCGTGTATATCCTTCACTTTTGACTTACCTGGCTTTATGTGTCAGGCTGTAGGGTTGTCTGTGTATTGTTAGGCTTTTCTAAAGTTTTCGTAGCACCTCACACTCGAGGGTCATGTCAAAGCTCAGGCCATCCTGCCAAAGTGTCATATTGACTTCCTGAAGGATGGCTCAGGCAGTGGTGTGTGTGACCAGCAAGTGAGCCTGGACGCCCGGTAGATCTAGATTATTTAGGTCGTCTTGTGGACGCGTTTTTGCTCTTCGTCGCAGTTGATTCTGGCTGTATCTTCACTTCCTTATCTGCAGGAATAAATACTTGCTTGCAAGCAGGGTACGAATTTCTCCAGGAGACTGCGTCAGGCAAGACTGTGGTCGAGCGAGACCTAGATAATGCAGGCACCACCTGCCACGCCTGCGCAGGAGCTGCTGATGCCACCGTTGTGGTTCGTAAATCTGCCGACGTGTCCCCTGGCTCCCAGGCCCTCTAGTGTCACAAGATATAAACATTACATAGACCATAAGTGGGATGTGGAGCGGTATGGAGTGAAAACTACTACAAGAATTGGCAGTATTTGCAGTTAGAAGTCTGGGATGCGACTGTAAGTGGTCTCTCTGGAGACCTGACGTGGCTGCGATGCCTCCAGGTGGGGCTGGAGGCTGGGGAAGGCCGGCATTGTGCAGGTTCCAGCCAGCCGGTTTGCCTGTCATAGGTTTAGCCTAGAAACTGTAGCAGCTCAGGGGTCACCTGAGGCCAAGTACCAGCGTAAAGCTGTGGCATATTGTGGGCTGGTGCGGTACATAATCACGACAGGTGAGGAGCGTTCACCTCACATCATCACACACTGATCACACACACACACACACACACACACACACACACACACACACACACACAACGCTTCTGCCGTCCATTACTCCCCCTGAGCAGGGCGGCCCGACCCTCGACTCCCGTCACCGGACGTTTGACCTAACTTCAAAGGGTCGGGTCAGAGGCCGGGTCATTATGCCCAAGGGGTTGCACCAACGTGTCCAAAGTGTTGATAAGATTATATTGAAATACGTAGTTGTGGGACGCGTTTATGGTCTAGTCTCTAAATATACAAGCAGAAATATTCATTGCGTGTTTGAAGATGTAGGGAGGATATACGGTCAGGTGTGGGTAGGATAGAATAGCATAGTTTAGTTGGTCCGACTTTTAAAAAGGATGGATCACAGCACCTTGACAACATCTTGAAATGTAATTCACGGTTTACATTTGAGTAACTGAACAATATGACGTGTCAGCAATAGTTACATTTACTTAGTCATTACATTAATTCATCTACACCTACTGAGTACTGCTCTCAGGACGCGCGCTGGTGCGTGTGTGTCGACGCTGATGGGATGTATAAATAAAATGTTTTTTGTCTAGCATGAATGATCATCATTACTGATTCTGTTCTGGCGTTTATTTCCTCGTAAAGTTAGCTTGTTCGAAGAAGAAATTCTTTAGGCTCTGCGAGAATCTTAGATAATTATATATATACGCGGTTCGTTGCGTAATTATATATACGCGGTTCGTTGCGTAAGACAGCCGTTTAATTTTCAGCTTCCCAGACTTCCCGCCAGCAAATCTGTGCTGGGTCCCTCACGGCCGCTATGTGACGGTGACGAAGTGGTGTCGTTATCCAGCCGTCCTGGGAGAAAGAATGGCAGACCACAAGGAAATGTGCTGTAGACACGAAGGTGTACCTCTGAAAATAGACTCTCAGGTGCCCATGAAGGAGTAGGGTATGAAGGTTTGATGCACTCTTGTTAAATGTTGTGCTATGGTTCCAGCTTTTAACCCCTGACCTGACCTGTGCGATCCTTGAGTGCGACAGTGTGACCCTGTGAGTGCGACGGAATGACCCTGCAGCATGACGACGGGACGAAATTCTGGTTTGGTAGTTCGCGTTTTGACCTGATCCTAAAGGGACTGGTCAAAAGACCGACCATCCTATCCAAGGGGTCGTCCCGTCATGCACAAGGGTTTGAAGTAAATACTGTCGCTTGTGTGTTTCTCTGAAGGCAGACTCTTGTGTGGCTGAGACTTCCATATACACAGACAGACTAAAGTCGTCTCTCTCTCTCTCTCTCTCTCTCTCTCTCTCTCTCTCTCTCTCTCTCTCTCTCTCTCTCTCTCTCTCTCTCTCTCTCTCTAACAGTGTTCCCTTTCCCATCCTGGAGGAATTGAATGAAAGGAAACTTGAGGAGGGGGGAGGGAAAAATTATATCATGTCAGCGGGAGGCCCAGGTTGAAAGTTGTCTTGCTGTGGTCTTATCATTGAGCCGTGGCCTGGCGTGGAACATCCACTTAACATGTAAAGGCTTACTTTCGTGTCGGACTTTATTGTTCCGGTCAGACACACTGGAAAGTTGATGTGCAGCGAGGAACCGAGATGGTGAGATTAGCCAGTTGTGGTCTGATCCCAGTGGCTGTCACTGTTAGCGGAACTCATTATTGTCTTAATACTTCACTGTATGAAGTAGTAACTCTGGCCGATGTGAATGACCGTATTTTTTCTTTTTTTATGATGCTAATCATAGAGAAGTGAAATATTCGCGTGGGTGTTTTGTTTCTGGTTTTATGGAAGCAAGTTGGTGAAATTCGAATGTTTGTTGACATGGAACCGTGCGCAGATGGGTCATGGCAGAGTTCTGGGAGTCTGGTATCAAGCGGCGTGTGTGTCGGAGGTCAGCACCCTCCATGGGGGTCAGGTGTGGATCAGGTGTTAGTAGTGTGAGTGTAACCTGTCATCTGTGATCCACAGGTCAAGGTAAGGGAGGCTTCTGACGCTACATCACTCGTTGCTAAGATGATGCGGGTTCACGTGAAAACTGGCAACTTCCGCAAGTTTATTACTGCCATCTTAAGCCAAAGAATATTTTCAGTGTAGTGTGAGTGAGCACATAATGTTTGCATGCCACTGTATGTAAAGGTATAGGAAATCTTATTCTCTGGTGAGTCGGCTAGACTCTTGGTTTATGATTATGATGAACGTCTAGTGTTGTACTCTCAGCAGTGAAATGATACAATGTATGATGTAGGTGTCTCTATTGGTTGTGTAGCCCGATAAGCTACAGAAATCAGATTGAAGGAAAGCTTAACTGACGTATATATATATATATATATATATATATATATATATATATATATATATATATATATATATATTGGTGGACGTAAGGACCTTCATTAAGCCAGAAATCGTCCCATATACCAGAAGACAAAAAGAGTGCAGTTGTTGCTAAGTATTTCTGAGACTATAGCGACCTGATGGGTTTACCTGGGGCGGCCGGGCCCTCCTTGTCACCAGGCAGTGCAGAGACCAACGTAGGCGCCCCCCAACCTCCAGGCCTCACAAGAACTTGTCACACAGTCCCCTCCTCCACACACACACACACACACACACACACTGTAAGGGTTATTCAGACTTTTAGTTTGCGTGGACATTAAGTGAGTGAGAGACGCTGACATTACGAGAGCGCGACTCTTATCTTGCTGGTGATAGACGCCGACATTTTGAGTTCGCGACACTATCTTCGTGTGTGTATGAGAGATGCCGACATCACAGGAACTTATAAGGGACGCTGACATTACGAGAGAGGGAGACGCTGTCCTGTTTGTGAAATACGTTGACCATCATGAAAGTGAGGGACGCTGACATAATGAGAGAGTGAGGGACGATGACGTAATGAGAGAGTGAGGGACGATAACATAATGAGAGAGTGAGGGACGATGACATAATGAGAGAGTGAGGGACAATGACATAATGAGAGAGTGAGGGACGATGACATAATGAGAGAGTGAGGGACAATGACATAATGAGAGAGTGAAGTGATTCACACCGACACCAGTCACAGCTTCGCTATGTAGACGGTTGGCATGTGATGTGATGCTGAGGATGTGAATATATTTTTCATATAAGTACAAAATCTTATTAAGAGGATCTTGTGGCAGAATTACATTAGAAACCATTAAATCCCTTGAAAAAAAAATCATTTTAATACGACAGAAAACTTCTTGTTTGTGTCGATGGTTCGAACAGCATAAACCCCAGGTTCGGACCACTCAGTATCGAGGATGGGCCAACGATTTCATCCAGATAATTACAGCCACCTGGCATCCTTGGAACGTCTGATGGTGCTGTAGGAGTGTCCAGAGTACGTAGCGAGCATCAGAAGCAGGCAGCACCTGTACACTAACCTGCTCTTTCCCTCATTCTCCTTCTAACGCTTGCCACATGAATGTCTGGGAGGAACCTATCTGTACATTTATTATGCCATTCGTAGGCTACAGAATATCTGGAAGGAACTCCGTTCACGGCTTCATTCTCTCAACATTCAGCTACAGGACTTTTGAACCGGCCAGGTATGTAGTGAACAGATTTCACTGTACTGAATAACTGTTTTAGTTTTTTATACTAAGCTAAGCTACGGGTAAACCGAACTTGTGGTTGATGAAGCAGACTTGAATAGCATATATGACAGTTGGATCATGTTCAGATCAGATTAAGTCGGGCTTAGGTGTAGGAGGTGTTCCGCGGGCAGTATGTAAGTTATCTTAAGCTAAGCACGCAGTTATGTACGCCTGGTTGCCCCGTCGACCAGGATTGCGGTCGGGAGGCGAGGGAGGAACGCCTGGTCGGTTATGGTGGCGGTTTTTCATTGTCGTTAGTCATAATGATACGACCGAATGTTAATAAAGGAGAAAATTTGATATCATGCCTGAGGAGATGAAGGCAGACGATGCACGAAGTTACTACATTCACTGTAGTCCCACTAGTGAGACCCCCAGATGTAGACGGCTTATGGGAGTCAGGATGACCGTGTTGTATAGCTATTTATTACCTAGTATAAAAAAAAAGGAAGACATTTACTTTGGTATCTTAAGACTTTGAGAGACTGGTTTGGCCGTCACTTGCCGGGTGACATCCATAGCTTTGTCTCCGTTAACGTTTCTTGTGGGCAAGTAAAGCAAGGTGGGTCAGGGCAGGGCGCGGGGGCTGTGTGACCGGCGGCGTCTCCCACCCTCTTGCCGGCAGGGGGCACAACCTGCTAGATACCCAGCAGGAACCGAGGGGCTCCCACGCAGAATGCGGTGTTGGCCTCTTTGAAATCTCCCACAGGTTTCTGGCGTGTGAGTCTACGTATGGCAACGTGGTTGTCCTAGTTCGGTTCTCTTGGTGCGTGGTTGATGTCGCAAAATGAAGCACAGGATTAACGTGAGGTGCCAGACTGTTGGTCAGATCTGACAGTGTTCCAGTCACGTCTGGAAACTTTTAAGTCTGGAGCCGATGAAGAGATTGAGGCAGCGGTCATGAAGCTGTAGGTCAGAGGTCACTTGATGGGATGGTTAATAGAGGACGATCATACGCATGATAGCAAACCCAGCCTTGTAATGATGGCGAGTTGAAGATGTCGCTCATTAACTGGAATTACCGGGGAGCATTTTGTGGTCACGACTAGCACTCGAACCCGTGTTCTGAGGTTAACGTATGACATGCTTTAGACCCATGAGCCATCCTGATATGAGGGTGGAAGAAGATGTGTACTTTAGATCACGAGCGCAATAATCATCACCTTTTCTTATTTTCGGTCATTGGTAAGGGTTTCTTCCCAGTTTATATCACTGTGAGGAAACGTCCTTATGGCCATGGCTGGCGGTAAAACACTGCTAAGTCGACTGGTTTCTGAAACCGTTTTCTTTTTTTTCTTCAAGTTGGGAACCTAGATGGCGCGGTGGTGTTACAAGCGGCTGGTTCCACATCTACCCAGCAGCGAGGGGGTTGGAATCTTGTTGATGTTCACATTACTGTTACTCAGACATTCCTCTTGATGGACCTAATGGGTCTGCATACGTCCCGTCCACTGTTACAGACACTAATGGAATTGGATAATGGGTTCCAGGGCGTGGTGGTCCCTCTGTAATGATAGGTCAAGATAGTGGCGAGTACAGACCCGAACTTGCTGGATTGAATTCGCTCCATGCTGCCAGGATGTCACCAGGAAGGGCTTGGCTTCACTTGGAAGGTCGTGTCTACGTTTTATCTTGTATTTATACATAGGTAAATCTAAGATGTTAACTTGTCATATGTCATTATAGTGGTTTTCTTAATATTATATTACTGATCGACGTGAAGGCGTTTCAGTGTGGGATTGTATTAAGATATTACGTAAGTGTTCTTAGGTAGTGAAGTATGCGCTTCGCTGGGAGGACGAGCCAGTCTAGTTGTTAGAAGTTGTGGCTGTGTTGCAGCAACGCCAGGCCCGTTTTCCTTTGCGTTTGTCACTTGAAGGGAGACTAACCCTCGTTCGTTATAATGTTAGCATTACCTTTTACAAGTGATTTATGGGTTTACTTTGCATAATTATCACTCGCGTATGTGAAACTTGTCCAGAAGTTTGGAGGTGTGGTACTGGTTTTACGATTTGCTCTGTCTTTTACGACTATATTTTTTTTTTTTAGGTCATAATTTTCTGCCAAGAAAATAATACATGTTGGTTACTCATACTGGGTTTATTGGGGCTCATAAATTTTGAAGGATACCCTCTTTACTGTACTGGCTTAGTTACAAGATGGAATCAGAGTGTGGTACATTAAGTATATCAGTTAAGTTATGGTCACTGTATGTGCCTTACGTCTTCAGCAGTGGTAGGAGGGTCAGTAATAAGTAGTAAGCAGAGAAAGTAGGTCGAGCAGTAGTCACATTGAATACTTAAATAGTTGAGTAATAGTCAGGTCGAATAGTTTAGATTCAACTAAGTTGAATATTTGGAGTCACTTAGGTCGAGCGGTAGGTAGGTAGAATATTTAGTCAGCCAGACTACGTAAAGTTGGCCGGTGGAAGACAATAGTAGTACAGATTAAGCAGTTGGCAGGTCGAATATTTTGTCAACCAGGCTGAGCGGTTGGCAAGTTGAATATCTAAGCATAGTAGACAAGTCGAGTATTTGTGAAGAGTCGATGAGGACGAGCAGCCGGCAAGTGTAGCAGAGTTAAGTAGGTAGACGAGTGAGCAGGTCGAGGACTTGGCATATCGAGGAGGTAAAGTAGGCCGGTCAGTAAGCAAGACCAGTTGAAAGTTACTGAGATTATATGAATGAAAATGAGTCATGTCTTCGCCATCTCTTCCATCCTCAGCTCCGTTCCGGTCGAGTGGCTGTGAGTTAAAAGGTTTCCCATCGACGGCTACCAGGGGTCCCGTTTTCGATGGGGGCCGGATCGATTGAAGTCACAAAGGCAAAAACTCGAGAATTTGGCCGGGAAGTGGCTGGCCCAGCAGGAGGCCCGGGACACCACGGTTCGTCTCCGTAAAAGGTGGTGAGAAAACCGGCCACCTGAACTGGTTCACCACCAGCACGACGGTACTGCCCTTGTGCACGACGGTACTGCCCTTGAGCACGACGGTACTGCCCTTGAGCACGGCGGTACTGCCCTTGAGCACGACGGTACTGCCCTTGAGCACGGCGGTACTGCCCTTGAGCACGACGGTACTGCCCTTGAGCACGACGATTACAGCCCTTGAGCACGACGGTACTGCCCTTGAGCACGGCTGTACGGCCCTTGAGCACGACGATTACAGCCCTTGAGCACGACGGTACTGCCCTTGAGCAAGGCTGTACGGCCCTTGAGCACGACGATTACAGCCCTTGAGCACGACGGTACTGCCCTTGAGCACGGCGGTACGGCCCTTGAGCACGACGATTACAGCCCTTGAGCACGACGGTACTGCCCTTGAGCACAGTGACACGACCATTGAGTACGATGGTTGATACGAACTCTGAACCATGACGGTAGGGCCCTTGGTTATGATGGCGCGGCCTTTGATCTGACCCATAAGTGGTCAGGTCAAAGAAAGGCCGGGTCATTACATCCGTAAGTCGTAATGTCATGTTCAAGGGCAGTACCATCGTACTCAGTGGGTTAGGTTCTTGAGTACAATAACATCTTGAGTACAGATACCTAACCTTTTGCTGACGGTGACCCAAAGTACTTTATCATACCTGCTAGAGTCTTGTGACTTTGATGATGATAGTTTATGTAGTTTACAATCACCTACTTCGTGTCTTATACTTGAGTGAATACTTTGGAGGTAGAGAGATGTATGAAGAATTTTGGGTTCTGTGTTGGTCATATGGTCAGGGTGTGAGAGCGCTAAGCGGTCGAATTTAACTGGTGGGTACAGGAATGCACTCGAGTTTGACGTCATTTACACATTAAACCAATCATTTTCGGTGCATGATTTATAGGAATTCCAATCTCAAGTCTTCCTTGCTGTGGAAAACTGAATTTTTTTTTTCTAGCCAATGTGGAAATGAATTTGCCAGAAACCATCATTTATACCTCGGTGAGGGGAAGCGAACCTTGCAGTAATGGATGGGACAGACCATCATACGGGCTGGTGGCCTTTAACGCTCCCTGCTGCACTGAATCGTAAAAGTTGCGGTGGATCAACCTGTCGTGAGTGGCGGTGCGTCGGGTGGAGCACTTGGCCAGGCTCCTCTGGTGAGAGATCTGTTGTGAAGTGATGACAAGACTTGGCTTCAAGTTCCGAAGATTTCGCCGCATGCGACACTGTTGCGTTGGACGAAAGACGATTTGCGAGTTGATAGGAAAGGAGAGGATATAGAAGGTGTTGTATCTTAATCATCTACATTCTTATTTATAACGATTTCTTCTCCTGAGGTGTGGAGAGAGTTGAGGCTGCCGCCCCGCCCCCTGGCTGGTCATAGATCTGCAAGTTATAAACCTAGAAAATTTTCGCAGAAGAAAAGCGACTGTCTGCTGGGGGGGTCATGGACCCGGTGTGGAGGTAATGTGGGTGCTCTCCCTAGTCGTCTGGCCTCGCCTGGCCTGCCTCTTGTCTGTCTAAAGTGAACTTGTCGCCTCCTCGACTCCTTCTCTAAGTCTCACACGACCACATGCACGAAACAGGCCTTGTTAGTTATGAGGTAACGACAGTGTAGCAGCAGGCAGACGTGTCATACTGGATCCTCTAGGTGACTGTGGGCGTCTGTTAGTCGAAAGTTTTATGGAGAAAATTAGTTATCGTTAATTGTGTGTCAGTCATCACCGCGGAGACTAGAATATTAACCAGCGAGAAAATGAATGGCTTCAAACTCTCCATAGTCTCTTCATATATATATATATATATATATATATATATATATATATATATATATATATATATATATATATATATATATCATTTGTCATTATGCCTCTCTGTTAGGAACGCCCATTCATTGTGTGGTATAGACTATAGACGATACGTCTATACTAATAGGTTTTGCTTGGACATCACATCCTTCCTTATGTCCATGATGTATGACGATAAAGAGACTCATCCATCACAACAGATTTGATTAGCACATTGATTGGGCGTCATGGGGGTAGCTGGGACACACATCCTGTTACCCAAGTAAAGGAGAAGCGAGGTGGAAGTGTTAAGCCTGCTCAACCAGCGGGTGGGTCGAGAGTGTATTCCGTCGACGCCAGGTAGCCGGAGAGAGAGAGAGAGATGGTCGAGGCGCAGTACCGGGGCCCCGGAAGGGGTTGCACTGCGCACCCGTGGCCACGGCACATTTAATGCCTTATCATCAAACTGGTTTGCACTCCACCCGCCCATTATATATCACTCTGTAGTTAACCAGGAAAAGGCTGTGTGGTGGTTATGGTGGCCATACCTGTTGTACGTGGTTCAGTGGCAGAGGCGCTTGTGAGCGCGGCAGCCTGCGAGAGTTGAGCAGTTGCTTGTCGTCCTCATCTTGAGGTTTACAGAATACCAAAGGGTAGACTTGTTTTTGTAACATTCCTCGTGCGCCGTGAAACCTGATGCCCAGCATGTCGTCGGTTGGGATTACACGCATGGTGTCTGTTCTCGCGTCCATTAGACTGCACTCAGTTATAGCTGTGTGTGTGTGTGTGTGTATGTGTCATCGTTTTTGTATATGACTTTGTCTTTGTTTCCCTCCGTGTGCTTTCCTGTTTGCCTCTTCGTCTGCCTTCGTGTTTGTTTGTTTTGTCAGTTAAAGTCCCCTTAGCTGTGCGTCGCCCTAAAGTCCCCCCTAGCTGTGCGTCGCCCTAAAGTCCCCCCTAGCTGTGCGTCACCCTAAAGTCCCCCCTAGCTGTGCGTCGCCCTAAAGTCCCCCCTAGCTGTGCGTCGCCCTAAAGTCCCCCCTAGCTGTGCGTCGCCCTAAAGTCCCTCCCTAGCTGTGCATCATACGTAGGGCCACACTAGGTGTACACTAGGTGACCTAACTTCCCATGTACACAAAGGGCCAAGACCATGTCACTTGCCATCCCATGTACACAAGGGGCCACAACCGTGTCACTTGGCCTCCCGTGTACACAAAAGGGGTTAGAACCGATTGTTCTGGCCTCCACGTAGAGCCATGGTCTGTGATCTGGCCTGGCCATGTACAGTGACGACCAGGAGATCGTTCTACAGCTCTCACCAATCATATCTACCAAACATACGCCAGTCATTGTGATCATATGACTTGGATCAGTTGCTGTACCTGTCGGGTGGCTTCTCTGACCGGCGCTCGTGGACGTCTCGATGTAGCTCCCTCCTCCGAGACATGCATCAAGCTTCGGCCGGGAAGATCCTAACCTTCTCCAGCATCAGGTAATGCCTAGAAGACAGAAAGACATTTACTGTTTGGGCTTATGATTGAGTGAAGTGTTGCGCCAGGTGGAAACGGCTCATATAATGGTGATGTGAGGGTTAACGGCTAACACACACACACACACACACACACACACACACACACACACACACACACACACGCCAGACCTACCAGATATTACGAGTCTGTAAGAGAGATGCGTGTCATTTTGATTTTCGACTCCTCCTGTTAACAGGAGCAGTCATGCTGATGACTGTATGCAGTAGATCAGGACCAGATTAGTTGGCCCATCATCCATGTAGAGAGCAAGCCCAACAGACTTGGCCTTGTATGTGCTACGTGCATGTCGTGAACCAGGTGACCCGGTTTCCCCGTGTACAGAGAGGGCCATGACCAGCAGACCTGGCTTAACCGTGTGTACACATCAGTCAAGATCTGAGCACGTAGCCTTCCTGTGTGCACACATGGCCAAGACTAACTGATCTGGCCTTCTTGTGTACACCCATGGCCAGAGCCGGCTGACCTGGCCCTCTCGTGTACACTAGCCAGACCAAGACGCCTGGTTTCCACCCGTCCTCCTCAGGACACATAAACCAACACCAGTTCACTCATGCGTGTATATACATGGTGACGAGCGGATGACCTGCTTTCCCAGGTGCACACACACACACACACACACACAGATGACCTGGCCTCGTCGCACACCCATGGGGTGACCACATGCCTTCCCGGCCAAGGACAAAAACTGGCCGCTCTTACCACCATTGTCAGGCGACCGGTGAACAAATCCACCGTTTTTGTCTCGTTGACTAAAGACTTTCATTGGCTGGGACTCATTATTCAGGATCCACGATGACTCGCATCTCGTTATATGTTGTTCTCTCATGTTCAGTCTCCTATAGTCGCTAATTACCCTCGACAGTGGACAAATGCGTCGATTGTCCAGGATTTCGTAAATGTTAACCTCGATGAGCGAGAACTCCTTAAATGTAGACCATTGTGACCAGGGACTTGTAAAAAGGTGGTTTCTGTCATCCAAAGCCATGTCGTTCAAGGGGAACCACGATTATCCGAGACTAATGAATCGTATGTCTAAGGCTTCATTGACTTGACCTTAACATGGGCATATTAGTAGGGGGGCCTTCGATGATTATCCACGAGTCGTTAACCCTTCGGTAATTATCACGGGGCAGTTTTCCGTCAGGTGGTGGGCGGGAGCACCTCTCACCACCCCGGCGGTAGGGCTGGACTACCCAGGGGCGGCCACTCTAACGGCCTCGTTAAGCACTTTGAGTCGGTAGCTGGGGTGGGCGAAACCAGCCCCACCAAATGACTTTCGCTTGCTGGGAATTCCTCCTTCGTAGAAGGCGGTCGCAGGCCTCGCTCCCCTCCAGGAAAGTGGTTTGAACAGACTGGGTGCTACACCTCGCAGGGGAGAACACGTAGGGTTCCGGCACTGTGGCGCGCGTGCCGTTCAAGACGTGTTGGGACTTCGCGGTCCTTTTATTGCTACTTCGTGCGCGGAGAATTGTAGCTTATCATCAACAGAAGTTGCGAGTGGACGCCGAGGCGAGTGCTGGAGCGGCGTCGACGGGATGATGGGCGGGTTTTCTTCATTATCTGAATTTAACGAGGCAGATTGCCATACCATGGCTTAGATTATCCAAGGCTCCGTAAACAGGAGAATTAAGCTACAGAGACTGGTTCACTAATCTTCAATTATCCAGTAGTTTATAGCTGTTGACTGCAAGGTATCCAGCGCCCAATAAACGAGGACACGGGTGAACCAGGACTTGATCTCTAAATAACCACAGCTGCATGACTGTGGACCACGCTGCCCTGAGGCAGGTGCTACTCTCTTTTATCTCAGTGTAAACACCTGTTGTGATGTTCTTCTGTACCCAGTGCGACACAAATGCCTTACCGAATTTACTGTGACTGATTCTTTTCACCTGTGTCCCACGGTCATCACAGATATGGCTTGCTCTGTTATTGTACCTGAGGCAAAGCGTTTATAAACGAGGCAGTGGCTCTCACAGACCTGGCATGAAAGATGATAGCGCAGGCGTGTCTCTGCATCATAAACTCTTTTCTTTGTCGTTTCTGCTTCCTTGTCCTTTGAAGTCATTCCATCGCGTTTGTTGTCACATGTCAACATTGGTGTGCCTCAGGGTTCTCTTTCGTCGCCTACTCTCTTTCCGCAGTCCAGACACGATCTCTTATCTCCTCATTGTTGAACCCTAATGACTCTTATACAAGTGGTGCCACTCGACTACATACCACAGCTTACTGCCTCTCCTTCCCACTGACTCTGATGCTCGTTCTTTTTCTCCCACTGAACATATTTCTTTCTTATTTCGGACCTTTGTCGTATTGCAAAGTGAGAAAGCTGTAACACTGTTAGATTTAAGACGTGCAATAACGGGATCCTACTTGTATTTCTTAAATATCACTCGTTCTTCACCACTACATTTCTAGACCCAACAGTCAAACCCTGCATTTGATATAAACATGTTGGACCTTCACGCTGTCTTGGAAACGGCACATAATGACGATCATGAAGTATGCTTCACAGAAGGTGCAGATCCCGTATAGGTGCCGTAGGAATTACCTGATCTCGTCCGCTTCAGTACTAGAGTACTGCTGCTCGTATCCCTTGAGATGGCTCTTCCTTTACCTCTTTCTTGAGCACAGCGGAATCACAACCTTCCCGCCTTGTTAACTACTGTGTCTTCACCCATCCCCCTCTGTCCGCCGTTGTTACTTCTCTTCATTTGTTTTACAGGTATTATCACGGCTGCTGCTCCTCTAAGCCTTCAGCGTGTTTCCCAACCACTAAGACCCGGACCTCCGGTTAGCTGCTGCTTCCACTATTTTCTATGATGATACACGAGGCTGTACCGTTATGATAGTCCCTTCTTTCCTCGAACAGCGAAACTGTGGAATTCTCCTCCCCCTTTCGTCCTTCCTTCTTCATATGACCAGTCCATCTGTAAGCATTAGGTTTGCAAACACTTGCAGAGCTCAAATTGATTTCTTCTGTGTTCACTTCTCATGTTCTTAATGTCTCCTCTCCTATGAGGTGGCCACGATCAGGTCGTGTTTTTTTTGCCCGTGCTGTGTCGGAAACAACAGAAGAATGCATAAATGTTTATTGACCAGGCATAAATGTATTTATAGACCAAGCGTAAATGTATATAGATGAGGCATGAATTTTTATAGGCCTGCCATAAATGTTTATGGGAACTAGGTGTAACTGGCAGTCACTTCACTCGTTTTTTTTCTCTCTCTATATGTTAGGAACCTTGGACAAGAGTGAACTCATACGACTGAGAAATGATAGGATATGTCTTAACTAGACACGTACATGTTAGCTGTAGGCGTCAGCTATCCAGGTGAGCGGTTAATCAGGACTATAATCAGAGTCCTGGATTATATATATATATTTTTTTCTTTCAAACTTCGCCATTTCCCGCGTTAGCAAGGTAGCGTTAAGAACAGAGGACTGGGCCTTTGAGGGAATATCCTCACCTGGCCTCCTTCTCTGTTCCTTCTTTTGGAAAATTAAAAAAAAACGAGAGGGGAGGATTTCCAGCCCCCCGCTCCCTCCCCTTTTAGTCGCCTTCTACGACACGCAGGGAATACGTGGGAAGTATTCTTTCTCCCCTATCCCCAGGGATAATATATATATATATATATATATATATGCTCCTTTCGTCAACCGAGGCCTCGGATTACCCGTGGCTCTGGATTTATCCAGGACTTGTTAACCGTTAGCTCTAGTTTAGTGTGTGTTATTATCCGTGACACGTTCCTCATAGGCTTCAGTTATACGTGGGTATTGTTAACCGTGGGCTTCGAATATATTAACTTGGGGTCTCGAATACCAGGTCCGTTCATCGGAGCCATTCATTAAGGTGGCCTCAGAAGTGGGTTTCGGCGCTGCAAGTCTAGTTCATTGGGTGCTGGTGATTATCCACCCATCCTTATTTTTCTTCTTCGATTATCCAAGACCCGTGAGCCGAGACGAGCGTATTATCCACCCATCCTTATTTTTCTTCTATTATCCAAGACCCGCGAGCCGAGACGAGCTTATTATCCGCTCCTCCTTATTTTTCTTCATCGATTATCCAAGACCCGTGAGCCGAGACGAGCTTATTATCCGCCCCTCCCTATTTTTCTTCTTTTATTATCCAAGACCCGCGAGCCGAGACGAGCGTATTATCCGTCCCTCCTTATTTTTCTCCTTTCGATTATCCAGGACCCGCGAGCCGAGAGACGATCGTAGGTAGACTACTAAGAGGAGCAGTAGCTGGCCCTCAGATCACCCGCAGAGCTGCCTGGCTGACAACAGACCAGGGCAAGATGGAGGTCAGCGACCCCGATTCGGGCCAAGCCAGGTCACTGACCCCTCGGTAGGCAGTCAGGCGAGCACTTCCTGCGTGCTTTTTGCTCTCGTGCGGGGAGGGGGGACGTCGTAGGGCCCAGGGAAAAGTGAGAGAGAGAGAGAGAGAGAGAGAGAGAGAGAGAGAGAGAGAGAGAAGAGAGAGAGAGAGAGCATGAGAGCATTTGGAGGAAAGAGGCTATCACACACACACACACACACACACACACACACACACACACACACACACACCTACACACACACACGGAGGAGGTTCTAACGACCATTTAGTTCCATCGTTTATGGTCGACCTTTCTCTGGCAGGCATAACCCACCCTGGTCTGCCTTCCGGACCTCCATCATGTACGCTTTATCGTCTAGGGGAAAGGTTTATGGCCCAGAAGATTGTGTCGAGTTAACCTTGGAAAGGCTGGGGCGATGCGGGGCAGCTGTGCGCTGCCGTCATTACCATACTGGCTCAAGGTTGTGGACGCGACCGGCGCCACTGCATCTACTACCACCGCCTTCTACTCAAGAGCCGCGGCTAACCGGTCTCCCAGAGGCGGGGCCTTTCCCAGAGGCGGGGCCTCTCGCAAGGGCGGAGCCTCCTGGATGGATGGGACTTCCTTGTGGCTAGGGTTGGGAGGGGGAGCCTGAAGAGGCGTGAAGCCTATCCCAGGAAATGGGACCTTCAGGAGAGGCGGGATTTCGAGATGGAAAAGGGTCCGGCGAGGCTTTGTGTTCCGAAGGGAGACCTGGTGGAGGGGCGGGGCTTTGTAATGGAAGGGAGACCTGGTGGAGGGGCGGGGGCTTGTGATGGAAGGGAGACTTGGTGGAGGGGCAGGGCCTTGTAATGGAAGGGAGACCTGTTGGAGGGGCGGGGGCTTGTGATGGAAGGGAGACCTGGTGGAGGGGCGAGGCCTTGTGATGGGAAGAGGCATTTCTGAAAGAGCTTTTTGCAGCGTGAAGGGAACCTTGCAGAGGGGCAGGCCCCTTGAGAAAGGACCTGGTTAAGATGCAAGACCGACTGATGGGAGGCGGAACCCATAAGAATGTCAAGAATATGATCTTAAGATGAATTTTACGCACTTCTTAAGGTGTGTCATCACCTCCTCCCCAACCCGACCAGCTGGAGTAACCACGGCCACTGCTCTCCTCTCTTCCTACACCATATATTGTCCACAGTCATGGACAGGTGTCTCACTAGGGACATGATGCCCAAACACGTCTCAATTCATTGTCCATTTTTTTGAAGGTGGACTTTAAGAGTTGTGCGTCATAGTCTCAGTAGTGATAATGGACTGATTACTAAGTACAAGACTGGACGATCATTTGGAGACGCCCGTATCTTGTAGCGACTGGTGTTTTGTTTGGTAATGAAGAATCCAGTGAGTCAGGAGGAGAAAGTTTGAAGAAAAGGCATAGCTGGTCTTGCACTGATCGCTTCCTGGTAGTGATATGCGGCGAGATTCAAGGCTAAACACATTCATAAAGCTGACTTATCTCCTGGAATATTTGCATCCGTACCAGGAAGAAAACTGACTGGTGTTACTTGCTGGTAAGCAGACTGATACAACGCATCTCAGCCTCAGAAAACGAGATGCTGACTTCTTTAGCAAAAACCCTTAATATATTTTTCTTCCAAACAAGCTGTTGACTTGTTAATGTAATGCACATTTATATGTGGCACTGATATCAAGAGAAACAACCCTCTCAGAGAAAAACAAACAGACAAACCACTCGATATTAAATTGGATATGATAGTAATTAAGATCTTAACTGTAATTACCTGATCATCAGTTTGCACTCATTGATCGTTTCCCTGGATGAGTAGTCACCTCAGCCCACTCAAAGCTTCCAGGATGTCATGACTCAGTCCTCCCGTTATCTGTCTTCCTTGCCTCCCTCCTGTCGTAGAAAGTCGTCACCTACGTCATGGTGTCCCCGAGGCCGACGTCTCTGGTTGGTGTCAACGCCTCACTGGGCCAAACCTCCTCGACCCCTCCTCCTCACGAAGGCACCCGACGTGGTAGCTGCCTCCATGACCCACCTCTTGTCATGACTTCATTACTATAGCTCCTGGGACGATAGAGATCGCCGAAATCGTTCATACACCGGAAGGATACAAGTCGCTTGGCGGTGGTTTATAACGCATGACCCTGGACTTTACCGTGCCTCCTCATAGCAATATTCTCGTGTGAATGGTACGTTGTCAGGCCACGCACGGAATGCTATCAAGCATATTGGAAAGCAGATCCTCTAGATTGCATTTAACTGCGTCCACATTAGAAATTCATCGCCTGCAGTGTTCCATATGTATCGTATATACATTTTTCTTACGTGTGGCCTGAATGATTTTAGGGATTTTTCGGGACGTTGACTGAAGTGGCTAGAGACAGCTGCCTTAAGAATCGGAAAGAAATCATGTCTGACGTTGGTGCCTTTTTAGATTTAAGAGAGATATGCTATGACGTCCCTCAGGGATTGGTACTAGTGCTGGTTCCAGTCACCTAGCCGGGCATAGCCTCTGTTAACAACTTGTACTGCCCTCATATAATCGGCTGGTCGGTGCAAGGCTAATGTTGCCATGTTATTACTGCCCTCATGCCTGCCCGGCTTAAGGCTACTGCATGCCTGGCCGGCGTAAGGTTGTGACTACTGTTGTAGTGTACGTTGTAAGCAGTGTAAGTCCAGGTGGCACTCCGATGACGGTGTGGTTCTTCCTGGTTATCATCAGTCATCACGGCTTTATCACGCCTCCTGAGGGTCGGTCAGTATCTGACGTAACTTGGGTAATGTGTTAACGTATTTCAGTGGTCTTGATGGATGGTGCCCCCAGGCTGTGAGTGGTGGAGGTTTTACTGCAGTTTGAGAGTATTCTTTAAAATTCATTTGGTAATGCATATTTATAAAGATGTACAGACAGACTGTTTTCGTCCATAAGGTCTGTGTGCTTGCCTGAAAAAAAAACCTGCTCTCCACGCCTCTATCAGCTCATCAGAGCAAGACAAACATAAAATCAGACATTTTATGTTATAGGTAAGGTGTTCCAGGCGAGCAACAAGGATGTAAGTTTATCATAAGGCAGTATGTGTTATGGAGACATCCTTAGAGTTTTTGTTATGTATGCCCGGTCGACCGACCAGTACTTCTGTGTCGCATCTAGTGTTCTTTTGTCAACTGACGATTGCATCGTAGACAAATAAACATCTCCTGTGGTGGCATTTATGACTGCAGTGGAGGGGCGTACCTGAGGGAAGCGGCGGAGCCGGCCGGCCAGGCACATAGCTGCTGGCCATAATAGCAATGGAGGTGACGCGGGCAAACGAGTTTTTTCCACATAACCAAGTCACGAGGAGCAGCCATACCTCTCATTGATTGGAATCGGATGTTTTATTCACCTTCTGCCGGGATTATTACCTCACTGCGTGAGTTTTCCTACTCTTCCTTTCGTTCTTAGTGAGGGCAGTGTAGGTAAATGAGGTAGATGGTTGAGTAGAGTGAGGAGCATGTAGCGCGAGCAGGTAGTGCCAGGAGATAGGTGCAGCAGTTGGTCGAGTCGTCCTCCTCGCCCAGCACAAAAGCGGGGCAGCAGCCAGTCCTGTGGTCAGTGGTGCCCTTGCCTCCGTCCTGCCCACGTCTCGCTCCTTACCCCCCTGCTTGTGTGTCGCGGCCAAGCGGATCGTGTTGGTGATAACTGTGTACAACTTGTGCTGGATTACTTGTGTGTCGGTGTTTCCAGTGTTGGCTAGTGACGACAGTTGTGGTGTGGTGGGAAGAGGTCTTGTGTGCAGCGTGGTTCCTTGGCTCTTGTCTGGAGGGGACTGTTCTGTGTATCCTGCACCATCCATCACCAGTGGCACACAGGATGAACCTCGGGTCAACACGTCCCTGAAAACACTCGTCCGACATCAGACACTCGTGAACGATTAACACAGAAAAACGCTCATCCTCCAAGGACTTACCACCGTCCCCTGTTTTGTGCCGTTATGATGATCGAGTGAGAATGGGAGAGAGAAGATAGTGTCACTCAACAAACACATCCCAGTGACTTAAGAGCTGTATTCCTTAGTCTGCTGCAACCACACTCGCCCAGGTATGTTGTCTCGCTCGACACCGGCACGTTGCCGACCAGATTCCTGCATCCAGAAATGTTAAGATATTTGCCATCTTTAGGTTTAGTGAGGCTGGTGTCGTGTGACATTAAAATTCCTACATTACAGTCCGAATTCAGGTGCAACGCAAACGAGGAAGGCTAAACGTTTGCTGTAATGAATGTTAGGTGGCTGGTTTCGTAGTTAATGACGCACGTCGCACTCAGTCCTACAGAGAGAATCTTCTATTGGCCTAATTTCCATTCAGGGTTGCTGTTGGTTTATTCGTGACCTTTGATAGAGGTTTGTATACCTTGAGGTGTTGACTGAGATCATCCTTGAGCACCTGCGATGCAACCATTAGGTTTGAAGGCTTGTCCTTTGCCAAGGCTTAAGGTCAAAGACCCGACTGTCACATCCAGGAGGGACGGTGTCCAGAGCCATCAAGGCATCAGGACGACGGACGATATCCAGTGCGATCAAGGTACCAGGACGTTGGACGGTATCCAGAACCATTAAGGTACTAGGATGATGGACGATGACCAGAGCGGTCAAGGTATTAGGACGAGGGATGGTGTTTGCACCCAGCGTACAACCCGTGTACCGTACCCTAGTGCAGTACTTCCCGACCGGCGTACGGTACGCGTACCACAAATGGTACACGAGAACTCATCTGGATGGTACGTGTTGCTCAGAGTTCCAATTGTTCGCGGAAAGCTGGTGTGACTACCTCTTAATGTCGAGGAATGTTGGACAGTACGTTTGATTGAGGTTCCGAGGTCCTGACTGTGTCGAACAGGGATTCGTAGGATGTAAGGCGGTAGATATAGGTGGAGGAGAGACAGTCTGCCGGTACAGTCTACTGGAAAAGGTTAGCAAGGTCTTGTGTTCTGTAGTATATTTCTTGTTTGCACTTGCTTGCAGTGGTGTCTTGTTTATATGTTGCGTAGTTGAGTCATTACACGTACCTCGTGTCACACCTGCAATATTTACACTTGCCTCATTGGTCAGGTTATGTACGTTCCGAATCTTGTTCAAGTTGATTGTTGTTATGTTCGTCCAGGTGGTCACATCTGTTTTATTTATTTATGTGTGGTTACCCTCAAGACCTTCTCTGAAAGGGTCTTGGTTTTACCCAGGATATGTTCTCTAGGATCTCCGGCTGCGCTACGCTCAAGTGGCAGGGACAGGATGGACGAGTTTCAAGCGGGAAGGTTTTTAAACGAGTCTTTACTCTCCCAGTCTTACAGCCTCGCTAAAGGTGACGTTTCACTGGCGGTGTATCCTCGAGCAGGAGGAGCCCGGTAACACCTCACTTCTGTTCAGTCAATACAAAGCATTAACATGCACGCGAAAGGCAGTCGCCCCATGCCAGCAAGACGAGACGGTTGGAGCCATGCCACAACGTATTACTATGCACATCTATGCATCATTTGCATGACGTATTTTCCCCCATCGTGACGGCAGTGACACGGACTGAACATTCGCCAATCGTGGCTCTCGCGAATGACAGGTAAAATTAGAGAAATTAAAAAAAAATAATTAAGAAATCAAAGCTCTTCAGGTGGCTGGGCTGTACCCTTACTTATGATATTTACTTTATATATCTTGGGATTTACACGAGTCGTATGTAAATGCCCGTGGGTTATTTACATGCCGTTTTTACGACGATGGAGGTTATAAAGTAGCTGTAAAACAAGGATAAACACAGAATTGTGACGTTCAGTTCTCATACCAAAAAGTATAGAGGGGGAAAAAAAAGTAACAGTACTCCTGGGTGGAAATCACACAACAGTGTTTTATGTTTCGACGCGAATACGAATACAACGAAGGACAGAACTGAACCCCTTGACCACGGTGGAACGACCTTATGGTATGATGGTCTGCCTGGCCCGTGACCTTACTTAAGAGCAAGGTCTGAGGTTACGTCATCATACCCTATGATCGTAGAGTCGTGCTGGAGAGGTGGTGAAGTGTTCACAAGAGGATATGATATGATATAACCTATGATGGGTCGGGAGGGGTCTTGCCGGTCGATTAAACACGCCTCAGACCACACCATCTGTGATGTGTGTGTGTGTGTGTGTGCGTGTGCGCGCCTGACGTGAGGCTCTGGCCTCATAATCATCGACTGCCTACTTAATTTTCCTCGGCTCCCTCGCTGGGTATCTGATTGGCTGGCTACCAACACCCACCCATCCCTACCTAACTGGATATTGCCTCGTTAAACATTCTATAGCTTTAGATAGTAAGTAGCAGGTATGGTGATTTGTTAGCCGGGTGGCCTAAGGACCAGCAGTATGTTACGCTAGATGGTAAGTGTCTTGCTCGATAGTCTTGTGTCGCGTATTAGTGAGCTGTTTGTTTATTAAGTGGTATGTGGTCTAAGTGACTGGGTGTTCTCACTGTCTGGCGGATCTTTACTTAAATGAGTGGTAGCTCGCTGGCTGCCTGCTTCCTGACCGGTTTGCCAGAAGTGATTTAGTTTTTTTTTCTATCTTTACTAATCATTAGGTAGCCAGTTAGACTGACTAACTGGCCAGTTGCCTAATTGACTCGCTCTTCACTTTAACTACCTGGCTTACGGCATGGCTGACTGGCTGGGTAACCTGACCGTTATTCTTGACACTCAGAGATGAGGTACTTCTAGACCTCACTTTATCTCTTATGTCAGGGGGAAGTAATAAGGTTCTCCCATGTGCCGGAGACCAGACGAGGCCAGTTCCTGTGCGAGGAACTGTCGTCTGAGCACCAGCTTGCCACGTCAGTGATGGGTGTTCATCACCAAGAGGCTGGCTAGAACTGAGTTAGTCGGAGGGAAATTTGACTCACGTAGTAACCATCGCTACGCAAGACCAGTAGAAAACCCGGAAGTCTACGATGTTGGCAAAGACAGTATTTGTTACGGACAAATATTCTTGGGGGCCAGGTCGTCAATAAGAAACAAAAAAAAAGGCTAAATGAAAAAAAAAGAGACGTAAGAGGGAAAGAAAAAAAAATCTAAGAGATTTGAAGGAAGTCAGAATACGCCTCTTGAGAAGAGAAGATCGTACCGGTAAAGCACATGAGAATATATGAGTTCCAAAGCTTACCGGTGAAGGGAAAGAAACGGATTAAAACAGCTACTCACCCTGCAGCTGGTGGCAGCCAGGTTGATCATGTGACACCGTAGGTTACCGGGTATTACGTGGTCATGCGCATGGCGGAGGGAAATATCTACTGAAGAGGAAAAGAAAACCAACCCTGTAACGTAGGGCAAGTAGGTCAGGTTGGGAGAGTTGATACGTCAGACTGCTTTAAATTCCACTCTGTCAAGGAAAGAGTAAGAGCTAAAACCTCCCTTGCAATATACTCTATGTACAAACACAAATAAAGACCACTTTTGTTCTCGGAGCAGCTGCTCAGGAGAGAAAATTCTCCTCCGCACCTGTACAGGATTCCCACTTTCTTAGAAGAAGGCTTTGTATGTGTAATGAGTTGATATCGTTAGATATATCAGAGGGTCAAGGATTTTGGGGAGGAGGCCGGTACTGCTTCATCATGATGTCTCCCTCTGGTTGGCAGCAGAGACAGGCGGGACTTCGGAAAGGTGCGACACCACGGTATGGCAAGCACAACATTGCGGTACATGAGACAGTATTGGACACGTGCATTTCAGTGAATGAGTACGTATCATTTTACCGAATTTGTTGTACTTGCAAATTCATATAAGCTGTTAGAAGTTTATGTAATCAAATATCGTTCAATTTTATCATCCGGAAATTTGTCTTAAAGCGTAGATTAGTGTGGCCTGGAATGTCGGAAGTTCGTTCGTTAGAGATAATTGGTTATATTGGAAACCGGATTGAGAATATAGAAACTGGAAATGAGCTTCCCAGAGGATCATCTCTAGTCCCATATGAAGGTAATGAGTAGCAGTGTTATGATCACCGATAACACTGTAGAGTTCCCTGTGGGAAAAAAAAAAATATGGAATGAGACAGAGTTCCCTGTGAAAAAAAAAAAAAAGTATGGAATGAGACAGCCTCCCTTGCTGTCCCTAGTGGGAGGAATACCCTCACTTGCCGAGGATGTTGGTTCATGACGCCCCTGGCCCAACCGGCTCGTGGGAAGGTGTCAAGTGTGTTCATTACAAACATATTTTCGTGTGGTCACCTTCCTTGGCAGACGCTGTCCGCCGTCACCCGTCACTTGGATGGGTCACACCCTGTTCTTGAATGTTTCCCTTTGACTCGTGAGGGTCAGGTCAAACGCAGTCAGGTCGACCTTTACCATAACATCAGTTTCCAGCATCTACAGAATTTATCGGCGTGAGCGCCACTCCCGGTTTGGATCCTGCTTGACCAGTCCTCATGAAGAAAATTCCACCTCTGGCCATGGAACTTCGCAAAGATGTTTTTCTTTTGCCAGTATTACTTCCACCCTGTTCTTATTACACTGCCAGTCACTGTGCTGCACTGCAGGACCACGCCAATGTTCGACAAGAGCTCTTTTTCTTACTTTAAACCTCCAACCTGCATTGAGCAGTTTGAGAATAACGTACACCTGACTTTGCGTCGCCTTGGCAGTCATTCCATTTTTCGTACGTGGGTGATGTATTATGTGAGTGAGCCTCTTGACCAAGAGGGTTCGATCCTTGGTAAGATAAGATCTAACATCACGTAATCATACTATGGTAACCTTCGTATTCAAGAGCTATACTGACGTGGCCACGTATTCACTGTTTAGTTTGCTAGTGTCCTGCTTTGAGATGGTCTGTCTCCCATTGTCATTATCTTGACATTTTTTGCAAACATTACTTCGCGTTTTAAGCGTATTAATTTATAAATGCGAGCGTGACCGATTGTATCTTACTCAGAACAGTCGAGGAAACTATTTCTTAGGTTGAATTAGCAGCGATATGTTGGTGAAAAGTCTGCGGTAGAAACTAGAAACATTTTACTTGTCAGGAGGAGGATCTGGAGCAGGCGAGCGCTGACGGGGGATGCCGGCAACACCACCCAGCCGCGCCGGCCCCCGCCAGCCGGCCGCTCCCGGTGCCGGCTCAGAGCCACCGTGAGCACCGCTAGCATGTCTTCACCTCCCGCTTCGCTGTCCTCTTTAGTCATCATCGATCATGTTATCCTAGTTACTCGTAAATGTGCGTCGGAAAAACCCTCTTTGATAAGAAATACATCTCTCGTTTGTTCAGTGTTTTTCAGACGGGTGTCTGCATAGGCGTAACGGGCTCCGCCTCATGTTTACATATTTCAAGTCTCCAAAAAGTGCAGATATTCACGTAAACCTCGCGAGTAGAGAGAGAGAGAGAGAGAGAGAGAGAGAGAGAGAGAGAGAGAGAGAGAGAGAGAGAATTCCATGAGAAAGCCAGACTACAGAAGACTTGGTAGTCATTGACAACGAGAGGGAGAAAGTCATGGATTTTAAGTTTCATATCATATAACACTCTCTATGGCTGCAGTGTTGTTACGACGATGTGTTTATAAGAATTAGTGAGGGAAGCGTGTAGCACAAGGCACTTGGACCGGTTTTTGTTGGGGTGGGTTGGGTCGCCATAGACACGACCGCAATACCTGCTCAATAATTAGTCCCGAGGCCGTAGCTACGCTTGGCTGGCTTACCTGTAGTGCCCATAATTGTACTTACGTTGTTGCTGCTAGGATGTGCAAATGCCTTGCCTGTGTTGCTAGCAGTAACTAGGCTATTTTTTTTTTTTTTTTTTTTTAGTCCAGCAATGGATGTTTGTTCTTGGCAGCGTCTTCGAAGGTCAGTATTACGTGTATTCCTGTAATTATTTCCATGTTTTGCGTTAGTTATTACTATGTTGCTCTGTGTTTCAGTTGATGTACCTGTGTTGCATGTGGTGGTTATGTTGTGTACATAACGCTGCATATTGTAATTAGATGGTAAGATTTATGGTTCGTGTACGAGCGAGGGTGTGTGGCTAGCCTCTCCACTAGTGCTGGATGTTGGAGAAAGGCACGCATTCGTTGTATGTATCTTCTAGATTGAGTCTTACTGGGTGTTGTGTCTGTACGTGTGGCTACTGTGTCACTTTGTCGCGTGTATTTGGCGTGTGTAGTGGCTAGGTTGTGTTCCTTTGTTGCTGTTTGGATGTTGAGTATTCATACGTAGTACGTTGTATGTGTTCACAATTTTTTATTCTTGTGCATCAGTTCTTTATTGCACTAGAAGTTTTTTTTCTCTCACACATACCAGGGAGGTATTTTTCCGGTACTACCCATCTCGGTATTAGTGTGGTTTAGTAACGGCTTCATCGTGAGCGAGCACTCCAGTGGCTGTCAAAATGTCACTCCTTTGGCCTACGTAGCTTTTGTAACTTCCTGTCACACACACTCATACGTAGATGGCTTTCAGTCAACAAACACACGATCTCTCCTCGTACATAACACTTAACAACACGTAAACTCTCACTCGAGTCGTTCTTTCTTAACTCTACATTTCTCTACGGTGAGAGCTACGCTCTAGCTCCTCCTCACGGCAGAATCTTGTCGCAGGTACTTAACTCGTGAGTTAAGAATGTAGGTAATTACTTTTACACCGTTACACGACCAGTAGCTGGAACCTCCCTCCCCACCTTGACCCCAGAGGGGATTGTGCCTGTGTGTAAATAAAGCTGACGGGGCAGAATACAGGCGCTGTGACCCTGGGTTAGTGGGCCGTGTGCCCGGTAGATCATGGTTGTGTATCGCTGGAGAATATTGCTGAAGCTCAGAGCGCCAGCAGAACTTTCATACGTTTGTCCTTATGTTCGGATGTTTGAGATATACCTCAGTTGTTATAAATGATAATGGTTTGTTGAGGATTTTGCGCTTTATAGAACAAGTTTCACGGGAATGAAAACGATGATCCGGTGTGTAAGAATATGAAGGAGAACTAATGATATAAAGTAGGAGACGAAACAAGAAGATATATCATCATTTTTCTCTTCCTTATGAGGAATTTTGGCGAGTGTATTTTATTATTTTACGTTGCCAGTATGATCGTTGATCACACGTGTGTTTGCTTGCTTGCCTAGGTGCATATACGTATGCATACGTGTGTGTTTGCTGTCTTGCGTAGGTGCATATACGGTATGCACACAAGTTTCTCTTTGAGTGCTTCCACCTTTGGTACCACCCCAGAATGCAACATAAGACGCACTACTACCAGGACACGACACAATAAGAACACTACGTGCTGTAACTCAGCAGAGTTGGCGCACTGCAGAGCTTAGCAATCCCTCTCTGAGCCGGGTACAGTTGAAGGTTGTGAGACCAGTCAAGCGAGTTGTCAGTGTTGTGACAGGCGATGCCAGTTCGAGGACTGGCTACAGACGGGGAGTGGTAGGGCCATCTTGCTCACCCAGCACACACACACACACACACACACACACACCGTAGTGCGGTGGTTGGTTGTGCGCCCCGCCAGTCTCAGGGATCCGGGTTCTAGTCCCGAGCAAGTCAGGCGGGTCACTGCCAACCCAGCTGTTTATCTTTTCCTTGAAGCTAGGGCGTGTTCGTGTGTGTGAATATGTGGTACATATATAGAGAGAGAGTTATAGGACGGGGCAATATGAGTGTAAAATTCTTCCCATGGCACATATATACACATACTGTACACATACTCTGGTATTGCGACACATGATCTCCCAGACAGCTATCTTATAGAAACGTTAAAATAAGAATTGTCACAGCATTAAGGTGTATAATACGAATGCATAAACTCAAACAACTGCAGCCTGTCTTAGATGTTCAAGAATTGAATGCCTTATAACAGCTCTTTATAAATACTTTATGTATTTCCCCTTGACACCTGGAGATATAGGAGACGAATAATTGGTCTTGGAGACTGTGGAAATTCTTAGGTCTTTATTGGATCTGCGAAGGCTTAAAAGACTTAGCCGGTTGTTGAGCTCCAAGTTTTTCATTACTGTCGATTAGCACTGCCTACCATCCAAGATCTGGCATCCGAATTCCTTCAAGGTAGTCAGTCTACGTAGGCACAGGCTTGAAGGTAGAAAGCCTAGGAAGATAGCAGATGGAAACCGCCAGAGGCTAAACCACTGGAACCCGCCGCGAAGTGGACCACAAGTTAGGCGGGTCAGTAGAGGAGGACCGTTGAACTTCGCCAACCAAACCAGTCTGGAGGGTAGGTGCCTTACATGCTTGCCCACTGTCATTAAAGAAAAAAAAAAAACTTGAGAGAAATGTGTTTGGTGGACCTGACATCTCACTGGGTAATAAAGGAAAATGCAAACCTTTAAAAGGCCAAGCGTTGGTCAGTTGCGAAAGGCGTCACTGATCAAACTTGCCTCTCTGAAAATGGCCTCGTTGCTGATAGCCCAGTGTTCACTGACCATCTTCACGCCATCTCCTCAAGTGGGGACGTCCTTTCTACCGCACCTCACACACGACCCACCTCCGTACATCCTTCTTAACACCTTCCTCCCTCATCCCACAAGGAGCAGACCCATATAATACCTTCCGCTCTGCTATTTGTCCTCATTGACAAACCTCCGTCTCTATGATTACCTTAGGTTAGGTTCAGTATGGAAGTCGTGGAACAGCGGGGTAAGGTAAGAATTCAATTTGTAAGGAAATTGAGCAGAAACTGTAATAACCAGTTATGTCGGTGATCGGAATACAGAACACCTTCCACGGTGCCCAGCGGTGCGTTTCTCGGAATTAATCTGACCACGGTGTGAATAACAACTCTCTCTCTCTCTCTCTCTCTCTCTCTCTCTCTCTCTCTCTCTCTCTCTCTCTCTCTCTCTCTCGTCGTGTTTATATGCGGTAAACTGGTGTGTAGTAATTACTAAACATGCCTTAGTTAAGCAGAATATAGAGGAGCAGTAACAGATGTAGGCATGATTGTAAGAACTGATCGTCATTAGTGAGGCTCGGGGCTCCGTCTCAGTTTTCTGCGTCCGACCTGCTCAACTTCGCTGACGAACCTGTTGGGAATCGTCATGCAGTTTCACCGGTACTCAGGAAGTAACTAACTGTCGATATGCAGATCCAGGCGGGAACTCCGCAAGCATCGTACCCCTTACATGATGATTCGGTGTTGTTTTTCACAAAGTTTCGGTCACTCCGTGAGGAAACGCTCTGGGCGATAGTGCGCGTAATGTGTGGGACGAACCGTAGCTCAGTTTGTACTTTGATGATAAGTGAACGCCGCCTCGTATTGCGCCTCGGAGGAAAACATTATCTGAGGTGCAGCGATGTCGTCTTGACCCAGAGACGACTGGACTAACCTCCTGAGGACGACGTGACGACCCTTGGCCATGGCGGTATGACTACTTAGTACCGTATTTGCACTCCTGAGCTGAGCACTGTGTGTGTGTGTGTGTGTGGACCATCGAACATGGACTGGTCTTTTGACTCAATCCTTAAGGATCAGGTCCAAGGCCAGACTATCATACCTGAGGGTTGCACCGTCATGTTGAAGGGCATCCAGGATGGTAGTGATAGAAGCAGTCAGTGGGTTAGCAGGTGTTGGCGGGCCAGGTTGGACGGGACGACCATGACAAGCAACCCGCTGGTGCCCTGGTCAGGGTGGCCTCAGGCCTGCCACCCAGCACCTGCCTGCAGCTTGCCACACGTTACGGATGACGTAAGTTGCTGTGTGCAACACACAGGGGATAGGTGAGGTGTTCACAGGAGTGGGGAGTAAAAATGTACCGGTCGCCTCCCTTCGGTGGGGGGAATGAGGTACCCCAGCTTGGCTTAAGGTGCTCCATCAGAAGCCATGAACCAAACTGGTGATGACAGGCCCCGCTAACCGGACACTAATCCCTTACACGACATCCCCACCAAAGCCTCGAAACCGGACGGATCCCTCCCTAGGACATCTGTTATTTAAGGCAGATTGGAACGAAGACAAATGTCGTGTTGACATCCTACAAAGAGGGGGATAGAAGTAAGATAGATTGCTAGTTAGGTAATGGAACGCGCACGAGGTCCACACGGCGCCCCGTCCAGGTGCTTATTTCCTGTCAAATCTCAGTAGTTCCAGTGGAATGGTGCACGACTCTCCTTGCTGTATGCTCCCAATGATGCCTGACATCCAGTAGAGCGGTGTAGCTAGTCTGACAGCTACGATGCTTAATTGAATACGTCTTAGATTTATACTTCGTCACTTTTAGAAGTGTGATTTGGTTGTATTGAAATCGTGTTATTTATGGAGACTAGAAGATTAGTAATGTCGTCATGTTTGCAGCCGCTGGTGAATGTTAGTGGTCAAGGTTGATAAACACCTGCCTGAAGGTGCTGGTGTCGCTGGGCTCGCCCCCATCCTTTTACTGACGAGATATAAAAACGATCCACATCCACCTCTCCAGTGTAGCAGCACCATCACCTGTGTCCCATGGTTGATGGTGGAACCCATTTTAACCTCACACTACCACAAACAGTTCAACATGCACACTGTCCTTACTCATCAACTGACTCACACCATCCATACTCACCACCTGGCTGCCAGGAGTGGCAAAATTTGATCCTTAACAGTCATGGTGAAACACCCTCGAGTAAGCTAACACCTTGTTATCTGGAGATGTAGTGTAAGTCACACCCACAGCCTACGTAGCAGCCACAGCCTACGTAACAGTAACAGCCTACGTAACAGCCACAGCCTCCGTAACAGCCACAGCCTACGTAACAGCCACAGCCTACGTAACATCACAGCCTCCGTAACAGCCACAGCCTACGTAACAGCCACAGCCTACGTAACATCACAGCCTACGTAACAGCCACAGCTTAGCTTACATATTTATGCTGTGTCTGTACGACGTTTAACGGTACACAGTGAAGTGATGGCTCGGGGCTAGGAAGATACTTGTGCGCCACGCATGGTACATGGCTCAGGGAGGGATGAAGTGCGTGCTGGGCGGGTGGTGGTGGCCTCCCATGAACGTTTGTGTACTGCCTCCCTCACTGACACAGCTCCTGCTGAGTCGGGGAAATGAAGTGATGATTGTCATTTCTTTTTACTATCGTCGGTTGTCGGCAACCTAACCGATTTCTCAGGCGTAGAGCAGATGCGTGTGACGGCGATAGTGTGTGATCACATGACAGTGCGGCTTGAGCGAGTCCACGGCGCCCCATCGCCACTGACTGTTTCCTCAAGAATTACCCTTTTTTTTAACTTGGTCTCGGATTTTTTTTGTATATGAAAAGAAAATTCAGTCATAAGACGCACAAACTCTGCAGGGAGGAGGTTTAGTCCAGACATTACTCGTGAAGGGCATGTTTTTTTTCCTGTTGAATACCAAGGTGACGCTTACTTTATAGCACACACCAGAGCACATATCTCATATTTCTGGTTTATTCACGTATAAAAAGAATATTGAGTGAGATTTCCACAGTTGTGACAATTTCGGAGGAACAGATTTACTTTTTTAAGGATAATGATGGTGCCAGGATCCTAGTAAGTACTCGTGGAATAAGTTACATGAGTAAGTCTTACGCTAACTGGAACTGGTCATGGACGGTGGTGAGGCTGAGGGGTGAGTCTCGTGTCTTTATGTCTCTCATGTGTCTCCCGTGTAGCCTGCGCCGTACACACACATGATATTATCAAGTGTTTGTGTCTTACTCTTTCGCAGCTGAAGAGTAGATCCCAGAGGCCTTAGAGGCCATCTTTAAAACTTCGGAGTTATTAACACCATTTTTTTTCCATTTGTGCAGTGCCGGGTATCCAAAGCTGCAATACAAACAGTGAGGTAGCGCGCGCGCGCGCGCGCACACACACACACACACACACACACACACACACACACACACTTAGATATACGTATATATTGATATATATACACATACATATACATTGACTTATATACACAAGTACATATTCTTACTTGTTTGCTGTTATCCATTCCCGACGCCATCCCGCCTCAAAGGAAACAGCACATCTGCATGGAAGAAAAGAAAAAAGAATAAGATATATATTCCCCTCTTCACCCTCACACCCGATCGCCGTCCCCTGCGTCAGCGAAGTAGCGTCAGGAAACAGGCGAAGAAAGGCCACATCCACTCACATCCTTACACGAGCTCCCTGTCCACACCCAGGCCCCACAGACCTTCCCATGGTTTACTCTGGGCGTTTTATAAGCCCCAGTTCAGTCCAGGTGTGTGTGTGTGTGTTAATAAGTTCCCGGTTAATATTTAGACACAGACGCAAATGGAAGAGAATGGTGGACATGTTAGAAGTAGCTCTTCGATATGTGTGAAGGTAACCAGCGGTCCACCACAAGGCTCTGCCTTATGAGCTGCCACTGACCTTGGTCACTGTTGATGGCTTGCTAGGAGTCTTATCGCACCTGACTATAGACTGTATGATGTTCAGTATATTGTTTGTAGAGTAAATTAGAAGGAAATTAGAGTGTACGTCATGAGTTTGGTCAGCCCTCCTTACGAGGTATGTACTATGACCTTGAGAACGTCCGACCATCGACAACTCAAAAGTTTGCCTGGAGTGAGGAGACTTGAGCTACAGGGAAAGATTAGCTGTCGTAAGCTTGGCCACGGCAGAAGAAAGGGTGAGGAATACGACAAGATAGTAAGGAATGGAAGTGAAAAACGAAAATTTAATGAAATGCATTTGTGTACAGGGATACAATGGCGGGCGACCGAAATATGCTGGATGAAGAAGTAGTTACGTACAACACATGATGAAGGTCAAGGAATGGTCTGATGCAGAAAGAAAAAAGTTAGAAATCGGAGCCCCATGTATCCACATCCAACACCTGATGATGTTCCCTGCTGCTTCCATCTGTACAAACACATAATCTGACACGGACATACAGATGCCATACAAAGCTGTACACGCAGTTAGACACGCAATATACACGAACTCAGTCTCATATGGTGATCATTGTACGGTGTTCACGGAGTCGGACGCGACCCCACCATACACAGCACTGCCCTCGACTAGTATACAAACACAGATGTACCACGGAATGTTCGCACTGTTCGGGAATGTGTTGTCAGTCGTGGTGAGAGCTGGAAGAACGAGGAAAAAAAAAAGAACTCCAGTACAGACCCGCGCCACACGTAACATGGTAACTGCCTGGGAGGTGTTAGCATAGAAGAACCTGTCTTGCAAGGAGCAGCAGCAGCAGCAAGTGTTGGATGCCAGCCAGCTTAGTCAGTCACGAGGCGACTACGGCATATCATCTGCCCTTATAGGCAAAGTCAAGGCCGGTGCTTGTGGGGTGTGAGCGACTGTGATGATTGTGGCGTGGTAGACGTGCAAGCTGGACAGTGATTGTAGTCGGCTAATAGGAGAATTGACCGGTTTGATTTGTGCCATACGTCATGCAAGATGATTTGATGCTTCTCCTAAACTTAAGTGCCATTTTCCACAAGGTCAGGTAGTGCCACATAGTTCCAACAAGGTCGGGTCATGCCACATAGTTCCAACAAGGTCAGGTAGTGCCACGTATTTCCTACAAGGGCAGGTAGTGCCACATACAAGGTGTTTTTGTGTTCCAACGACTTGTCAAGTGTGAGGCTGCTCCTTCCGTGTGTGACAAAGGCACCCTTAGTCCTGGCTGGCCCACCTGCTGCTCTCTCTCTCTCTCTCACACCTGCGGGGCCCAGCAGGGCCACACGCTGTCCCACTCTAAGCGCCACTTGGCTCCCCATCTCCTCTCCTAAGTGTTGGAGAAGGCTTTGTATAACGCTTCGACAGGAAAACATTTATAAATCAAGGTCGCAGAAATGTTGTAGCTTGTCCATGAGCTGATTCACCGTAAATGGCATTAGATTCTCCTCATGCTAAAACACACACACACACACACACACACACACACACACACACACACACACACACACACAATAATGATGACGGGGCACTGAAAGAAGACCTCGATACGAGTATTATCTACCAGGAAATAAATGCAGGAATCCGTATGTGAGAGGGATGTGAGAGTCGATCGACTTCGTCCTTAACTTCTCGCATAAGTCTCACCTTAGGAAAAATAGTCAAGGAGACCAACTGTCTGCTGGCAAATATTAGAAATGCATTAAATTGATGGATAAGGAAATATTTCGCGAGTTGTTCATATCATACTATAGGCCGAAGCTGTGATATGCATCTCATGCATCCAGTGTACGTCCCTGAGTGTCAGCATGAGTCCAGACGAGAGTATGTATGTCAGCATCCTTCCTGACGTACATGATACTGTGAGTAGGAACAAGAGACCTGTGCACCGGGTGTGTTTGAGCTACTGGGGGACATTTGACTCTGACCCCCCCACACACACACACACACACACACACACACACACACAGGAGAGAGGGAGCTCAAAAGAGTACTTCCAGGCCGATTTGAGAGGATGAATCCATTGATGGATCGAAGTATTGGAAAGGTAAAGAGGATACCCGATGACCGTTTCTACAGAAGGAAGAGGTGACTCCTCCTGCAGCGCCCGCTGCTGCTGCTAGCGGTATATGTAAATAACTTACGAAGACCTCAGTAATATCTTGATGTACCTGCGGATGACGCTGAACGTACGAGGTTAGGAGCAGTCATGGCTGCACCAACCTACTGAGATACCCAGACGATTTCTTATGGTCTTCTGATATAAAGATGATAAGATTCAGCACACGGTGGATGAGGCCAGGCGATAACCGTTATCTGCCAGGGATCATGTTGCAGGAATTTACCTGACGGAGACTCGGGTTAACAGAGTACACGATCATTGTCCAGAAAACCACCCCAGGAGACGTGTAAAGGATGTAAACTATATACTGGGCTCACACACACACACACACACACACACACACACACACACACACACACACACACACTGCAATGTTGATGGGAAGATATGACATCACAGGGAAGTGCCACGGCGGGTAACGTAAACAGAAGCTGAAGCATGGGAGGCGAACTGCTGTGACAGGTTGGCAGCCACAGACTTTCACCTCACACACACACACACACACGTGAGATGAGACCAGGACAGGGACGGACTGGGTTACTGACTGTGGTGAAGTTCCTCACAATCTTCTTGAGGTCATTATCGAATAGGTTTTGTAGATGAGGAGGAACTGGCTAGTTTGAGGCTAGGCTACACAAGAGGAGAGACCGGCTGCTTATGGAGAAAGGCTTTTGTTTTGATGAATCGCTGGGCGAATGGAACGTTCTGAGTGAAGAAACACGTAAGGAGGAGGTGTGTTGGTAGCAGGCTCGAGAACTGATAGGAAAAGAAAAGAAAGGTTGACTGGTGGAACTTTGCAAGTTTATGACTTTTTTCCCGTACGTTTAGATATTTTCACACACACACACACACACACACACACACACACACACACACACACACACACACACTGCAATGTTGATGGGATGATAAGACATCATAGGGAAGGCAGCGGACACAAGATCTTTTTGCATACAATAAGTACATTCCACGTCCCTCTGCCTGTTGTTTCGTGAACCTTTGACCTGGACACCGAGGGAAAAGCTTGGAAAAATTATGAGAGAGAGAGAGAGAGAGAGAGAGAGAGAGAGAGAGAGAGAGAGAGAGAGAGAGAGAGAGAGAGGAATGAACGGTGAGAGAGATTAGTAAAGGAGAGAAAAAGCGCGTAGAAAAAGGGGTATTTAAGCAAGGGGATGGAGGGAGAAGGATTCGGTGCGAGGAAGGCGATGTAGGTAAGGGAAGCCGGTTGCGGCATTTCTGTCAGATCTTAAGATGATCGCTTCACGCCTCCCTGGCCAGGACTGGTGCCCCATCCCTGCAGCGGCATAGGTGTCTTGCTGTACCCTATTTGCATATGAATATAAGCCGTAATGTAATCGTTTTCCACAGTGAACATCTTTCTTGATCTCACCGGCATCTGACTGCCTGGGAAGGTGGTGTCAGGGCGGGATGGACGAGCAGGGGAAGGAGGGAGGCACCTGGTTAGAGCGGAGTGCGTTGGGAGGTTGTATGTGGTCGGGGCGGAGTGTACAGAGAGGGAGTACCTTGTCTACACCTGGTTATGACCCCGTGTGAGGTCCGCCCTGCCCAAAGACGGGATACTCGCCCCCAGGAGAAACCTCGTCTTGTGTGAGCAAAATTATAGCAGCAAGTGTTTAAGTGTAATGATGGTCTGAGTTGGAACTTGTTTCTCCGGGATGTTTATGTATGGGGAGTGTGTGTATGTGTGTGTGTGTTATTACGTATTGTGGATACGAGGAGAGAGCATTGCGCTGGTGGTACCCTGCTCGTTACTGTTTGATCATTCACTTGTTCTTTGCTTAGCTCGTCCCTCGGGGCCCACAGCGTTGTTGCTGAAGAAGTGCCTCCTCACGTCCCTCCGTACATTTCCCATCCCAAGCCTCCAGTTGTGGCCTCTTGTCCTTGCCTTTCTTGCGGTATCGTAAAATTGCTGCGTTAACGTCGTTGTGGCATCTTTAGAAATTTAGACGTCGTTCTGATATGGACCCTGACCTAACCTTCGTCCAATGTGGGTACATTGAGGATTTCCACTCAAGTCCGGTTTCATTTTTGTTGCATTGCTGCTTTGGCTCCTTCCCTGCAAACCTTTGTGGCTCTTTTGGTGACGTTGCACATTCCATCTTCGGGAGAATGTCAGTTGTGTATATATGTATATAAACATGTCGACGTCTGTGGCCTAGAAGGTAATTTTGATGTTGTCCGGGATATAGTTTGCTTTTCCTCACAGTTCTTTGCACTGGCTGTTCAGACGACGAGGTGGGCGTAATGTCAGCGCATAGATACCTGGCGTAACACCCAAGCCTTGGGTATGATGGCATGACCGTTGACCTGATCTCAATGATGGGGGTTAGAGGTCACAGCGTCACACTACCGTAACGCAACACAGCACCTAACACCACACTACCTCCACTGTACGACATATCACAGTAAAAGAAGTAATGCCACGGCATACCACTGCCTCGCACTTGCCGCCACTCCCCCACCACACCACCACATAATCACATAGTGCCACACCACACACCACCGTGACATGACACCCTGCCACCACCTCATCACTCCACACACTCTGGTAACACCAGACTATGACACCACAGAGAACCCTTCACATGACACTCATATCACACCATTATATCATCACCATCTCTTGTGGATTACATCACATCACTGGTTCGTCCGCTAGTTCACAAATGAGCTTACTCATCCTCGTATTCATTCACTAGTTTTATGGATTCATTTGACCTAAGTTTGTTGAGTCATTAAATCAATTTTCCACTCATCGACTCTTATCTTCTTTTTTTTTTAAGTAACCGACGTGGGACGGCTAGAGATATGCCCTTATTATGGCCCTCTCGGGAAAAAGAGAAATATACAACAAGAAAAAGCATGAATGATGTAATGGCACTTTTGGTGTTTGTAGACCTGAGTCTTACTAAGAAGGTGGAAAGGTTGTCGGGAGAGGGAAAGACGAAGGAAGGAAGAGAATCCCAGAGCTTTCCTGCTCGAGGAAAGGATGAGTTACAGTTGTTATAAAAGATTCGTCTGGTTGATATTGTGAAGTCAAATTAGCACATCATTAGGATTTTTTCATTAATCGATTAATTAATTTACAAACCTAATTAACTCGCCTATTTCCCAATGGGTCTTCGATAACTTTTCGTCGACCCAGGATTTGGCAGATTTTGATGGTTCACAGTCTCATTCCTGAGGCACATTGTTACTTCATTGACTCTCGTATTCGCCAGCTGTTGTTCATCCAGCAAACCATGTCTGACTAACGTGATTGTTGGCGAACATCCGGCGTGGTTCCCGTGGCATTAGTCCCTGACGCATCCAAGTGCACCTCCAGAAGCCCTGCTTCGTGGCTCATTGTGGACATATCCTGGAGGCTAAGCGACGAACGGTACGCCGTGTGAGGAGGACGGTACGACTCTTGGATACGATGATCCGACGCAAGGGAAGTACCGTCCTGTTCAAGCGATCAGGGACGGGCCTGGAGGAGGTGGAGCGATGCTGGCGTCGCTTAATAAGGTTAGGGGTGTCGTTAGGCAGCCAGAAACCTGGCATCATCACACGCCATCACTGGCGGGCGGGAGGAATGCCACCACATCCTGGGGTTAGGGTGAGCAAAGACTACATCATTATGCTGTCCACGACCTGGGGATGAGGTGAGCAAAGACCACATCATTGTGCTGTCCACGACCTGAGGTTGGGGTGAGCAAAGACCACTTCATTGTGCTGTCCACGACCTGGGGTTGGGGTGAGCAAAGATCACATCATTATGCTGTTCACGACCTGAGGTTGGGGTGAGCAACGACCACATCATTGTGCTGTCCACGACCTGGGGATGAGGTGAGCAAAGACCACATCATTGTGCTGTCCACGACCTGGGGGTTGGGGTGAGCAAAGACCACATCATTGTGCTGTCCACGACCTGGGGGTTGGGGTGAGCAAAGACCACATCATTGTGCTGTTGACTGAGTGTTTTGTCGTCACAGAATGCAAAGCACTGATCAGCACCACTGTATTTATCTCTCGTATTTTATTTCATTTTTTCTGTTTTGTTTTTTACAATATTTGCTTCACTATCTCATGTCCTGTCTCAGTGGAAGGCAATTTACTCTCATCGAAATACTCTCAATGTTTGCTGATTCATACAGTAGTAAACCATCTTATGTGTAAAGAAAACACACACCGTTGTCATTTAAGTGTTTCGGTTCCCTCATGCTGGGCTTCCGTAAGATGACTGAGGAGGGTGGACGAACGTGAGACCAGAGTTGTCATCAGTGTTGCAGGAGAGCGGAGGTTGGAGTGGCAGCAAGATATGCCGGAGCATCTGGGAGTGGCAGGTGGGCATATGCTCCCTCCTCACTACATATTGATTTCCTACTTACTTCACTCCCCGGATTTGAATACACACACACACACACACACACACACACACACACACGTGTAGCAGGGCCCACCTAGCAGGCAGGAGTGAGGCGACAGAGCTTACATAATAAACGTGTTCACCTGTGGTGGGCCGAGGCAGGCTGCTCGCGGGGTGAGCTCAAGGCTGGATGTAGGTCAGTGTGGACGAGCCACCAACTCCCCGTGGTAGCTACTGCTGGCCTGCCGTATATAGACGCTTATTTATAGGTAGGCCAAGGAATAGAATGTATGGCCAGCCTAACATTTACGACCGGAGGTAAACAAAGTTACCTGGGAGAGAGAGGACCGACAGACGACACAGTGAGGTGTCAGATACCAGGGTGTGATGACAGAGACGTGACAGTGAGGTATCAGATAACAGGGTGTGAGGACAGACAGATGAGACGGTAAGGAGAGACAGACAGGAATGGAAGGGGAAACAGACCAAAGGGTGAGGAGCAGACTCACGCGAGGGTGGAAGAAAAAGAAAAGAATGAGGTAGAACAGATGAAAGAGGAAGACAGACATACTAGATGGAAGTGCCTAAAATTAAGATAAGGCAGGGACAGACAGAAGAGTAGGAGAAAGTACTGTTGGTAGGTTGCAACAGACTATTGGGGAGGGAGAAACAGACAGTATCTTCCTGGGTAAGTCGAAACAGACAGGACAGGGAGAAACAAGAGACAGCATCGGAGCAACATACATTATGATAAGGAGACTGAGAGTGAAGGATGAGACACACAGTCACGAAAGGCAAGATAAACACGCAATAGAATGATGAGTAACAGACCAGTGGATAAAGAGAGAGAGAGACGAGGGAGCGTAAAGCATGTCTAGTGATTTGAGGGTGAAGACTGGGTCAGCCAGCTCGGTCCTTCTTGCATGCTGTGTGTCTGACACCAGTGGTGCTCACTCCTCCCGCCTACTGTTCGGCTTGGTTGATACTCACCTCACCCCACCACACATCTACCTGATCCTCTGTGTTGCGGCTGCATGACTTCTAGGACGTAGATTTCTGTGAGCCGTGTTACTTCATACCTCGTGGCTCACGTAGAGAAAGAACAAGGTCATTTGGCCTTCCTAGGCACCTCCCTACTCGGTGGGTGAGGGCTGTCCTTGGTAGAGGGAGGTGTCTCCGTGGAGCCGTCCGTCCTGTGTCCCACACCCCGGCTGTCATGACTGCCTCAGTCTTCCATCTGTCGGTGCTGGGCCTGCAGGAGATACTGGCCGTGCCGCACGAGTGCTCCGTCTGTGCTTTTTTTTTTCTTTTCTTTATCTCAAAACGTAACTCTTGTCTGCCAGTTGTAAGATGCTAACAACACCACCTCCCTGCCGCCTCCTCCTCCTCCTCCTCCGCCTTTACCATGAGATCATGACATACTAGCGAATTTTGATCACACACACACACACACACACACACACACACACACATACACGCACACGCACGCACGCGCACACATGAGGCAACAGTGTTGTAAAACGGGAAAAAGACATGATGATCCTAAACAGGGACGGCACAGAACAGAGGAGAGCAACAGCAGTAGCACCCTCCTCCTGGACTGGGTTCTACTACTTTCCAAGATCTGGATTGACTGCAGTTTGCCCCGGGTCTCTCCGTACAACGGGAGGGAGGACAGGCGGACGAGACAGTGAGGTGTCAGCTACCAGGGTGTGATATAGTATTTCCCTGTGGCAGAGTAAAATGAATAATAGCGCGGGTGTGAGTGATGTGAGGAATAAAGATGGAAGGTGAGGAGGTCAGGGATTTCAAATCGAATGTTGGGAAGTGTTGTCTCGCTCTTTAAAAGAAAATAGTGAGTAACCGACATAGAGTAAAAAAAAGTTTATGAAAAGAAATGGTACAGAGTGTAACTGTGAATGAAACAAAGAAATGCTTCCCATGTAGCCTCAGAATATAGGAGAGGAGAGAAAGAATACTTCCCACGTATTCCCTGCGTGTCGTAGTCGACTAAAAGGAGAGGGAGCGGGGGGCTGGAAATCCTTCCCTCCAGTTTTTACTTTTCCTAAAGAAGGAACAGAGAAGGGGGCCAAGTGAGAGTTTTTCCCTCTTAGGCTCAGTCCTCTGTTCTTAATGCTACCTCGCTAACGCGGGAAATGGCGAATATGTATAATACATATATATATATATATATATATATATATATATATATATATATATATATATATATATATATATATATAATGATAGATTCTGTTTTGAACCAAAAAGCTAACTACTAACAGTTTTTCTTATACCCCGTTAGGGTAACTGTAAGACTGAAGTGTGTTGTGGTTGAGGTCATGGATAACTGATTTCAGACACTTCAGTGGGAGAGTGAGCTCCATTTTAGACCAAAGAGTGGTTGGCTGGATCATATGTATGTGGACGGCCGGCAAGTATGTGACACCGTACCACATAAGGTGCTGGTAAAGACGCTGGATTCTCATACGGGAGTGAGGGGGAGACTCTTTTGATGGGGAGAAAATTCCTTGTGTGGTTAGAGGGTCTGTCCTAGTAAAATTACTCTTCGTGATGTATGTCAATGAATTTGCCATGGGTTGGCCTCTCTCAAGAGTATGTGTTTGCAGGTGATGCCAAAGTCTTGCGGGAAGTGAAAAAAAAAAAGTGAGGTGGACTGCTTCCGTGTAAGGGGACTTCGGGAAAACTTCTAGAGTCGACCTGATTTATGGTTCATGAAATGCAAGCTTATTAATGCATAGTAATGAGGATGGGAAATATTAAAGTAAGGCCTTCTCACGGATAATAGCAGGAAGTAAGGTGCAGGAACCTGTGTGTGTGTGTGTGTGTGTGTGTGTGTGTGTGTGTGTGTGTGTGTGTGTGTGTGTGAGGGAATCCCGAAGCGACATTGTATCTGTCCACAGTCGCCAGATCCCCCACGTTAGGAGAATAGTAAAGGAGACAAATTGTTTGTTAATAAATATTACAATTACATTTAGGTAAATGCCGGAGGAAACACTCAGCAAACTGTTCACGTCTTGCATCAAGCCAGAGTTTATAATATGGATCTCAGGTGTGGTATTCGCACTCAAGAGAAACACAAAGAACTAATAGAGATGTTCCAGAGGTTAGAGAAACACAGAGAACTAATAGAGATGTTCCAGAGGTTAGAGAAACACAGAGAACTAATAGAGATGTTCCAGAGGTTGGCAACAAAGGTGGTGCCAGAATTAAGAGGAGGGTTGAGTTTGCAACAGAGTTTAGAGGTAATTAGTGTGTTCAGCAAGGAAGAGAGAAAAGTAAGAGTTGATTTGGTCAAAGATTTGAAACCAGTTTGTTGACGGGAACATAATCCTTGGAAAGGTACAAGGATTGAAAATCCAGAGAACATAACCTGAAATTAAGCAAGAAACTTCCCAAAAAAGATTTATTTTTATAGTTTAAGTATTTCATGAATATATTACACCAAACGGTGTAATTGTGAGTGTGGAGTGAATGCAGAAGTTTGAGAAAGTTCAAGAGATGGGGCTACGAATGTAGAACTCCCTCCCCCTGCTATATAAGGTAATTACGCAAAAACGGGGCAGGAATGGGGAGGTATATTGTTGTGTGGTGTGGCGGAGCCAAGGGTACATACTCCTCCGCGGGTGTGGGGTGGGGAGATCCGTAACGGTGGGGTAGTGGGGCGGGGGATAATAATGCAGATGATAGCGTATGAAGTTGGCGGAGACCGGAGAGAAAGGCGCTGCATATTGAGTGTGGGATAAGGTCGGGGCAGGTGCGGGTGTGGTCCTGGGGTGTGTGGCACGGGAGGGGAGGGAGGGCAAGGAAGAAGCTGCCGCCTCCCATCCGGTGTCGTCCATCAGGCGACACAGTTATTGTTTACACCTGAGGTGTGTCGTAAGGGTGTTGACGAACGGCACCTCACACCCAGGCTACGTTGCCTCCACACCCCACTACCTCACCATACTGGGAGGCAGAGGTTACAGCTCTCGCTACAGGTTGAGAGGCTGTTGCCCGATGGTTCCTAGTTGGTTAGTGGTTCACTAAGACAGTTGATAGTAACTGGCAACTAATTAGTGTGTGTCTGTGTGTTTATATGGACTGGAGTGGTATGTCTGATACATGCACAAAACACACGATCAGCTGACCTCGACACTTAGGATGTAAGAACACCTTCTGACGGTGCGTGGAAACCTTGATTTCCAGTTGTGAGCCGATTAACTACGCTTTTATTCCTGGATATAATTTGTGGATCGAGAATAAGTTGACGGATAAGGAGCTGTAAGACCATTGCTCCCTTGGCAGTCTCACCACCACCACGTACTGGATGATGAGCCGACTGATATGCATGAATAGATTCGGTTTTCTTGTACATACAGATGCTTCTTGTGCGCAGCAGACCGACCGATGATTTCTGTGGAGTTCTGAAGACTCGCACATCAACTTTCTCCCACCTGCGAATACGATTCAGATGTATATAAAAGGCAGTATGATGCATTTCATGTGTCTACACACAACAGTACGACCTGTTGTTCCGTTGAGGGCGCTTGAAGTGAGGACGTGTGATCCAGTCACCAGGGGAGAGTCATGTGACCCCGTCTGACCTGAGTTGACCCCGAGGCTGATATGATAACATAACTTCGCAAATTCCGCGCCGATGGAGATACATTGTGGTCTTGGAGGTACGTGAGGTGTGGGGTGGATATAGAGCCTGCCGTGTGAGTAGCGGACGACCCGGATGGCTTCAGTTACGGATAGTTGATGGATGAATGTCTGGCAGGTGATGTGGGGTGGAGCCCACCTCCAGGGCCCCGCTGGGAGGGGACCTCCTGCCTCGCCAGCTAGCCAGGTGCCCGCCAACCGGGTCACTGACCTGCCGCGGCGCCACCCGTGCTACACCCAACCCCCACCTGCCTCTTGCTACTGCCTCACTTCCTCATCTTGTTTCCACGCATTCATCAGTCTCCTACGGCTCCTGCTGTTCCTCTTCTTACTACTGCTGCGAATACTAGTTCTCCACCTGCTGTGGCTGCTCCAACTTCTGCGTCTAGTTTCTGCTGTTTCTTGTTCGTGCGCTGTCGTCATTTTCGTTCCTTCTCCTCCAGTTTAACTTTTGTCCGTAGCCAACTTCGGTCTCTTACTCAACTTTCTTTCGTCTTCTCTTCTCCTTGTACTGTTTCTGTTATTGGTGCTACTACTGTTTAGGGATGCTGTTATTGTCTCATTTATTGCTGCCGTTCTCGTCTCGACTGCTTGATCTAACTCTAGTATTGTTACCAATGTTTGTGTAGGTACTTCTATCAGTAACTTCGTATAGCAGAGCGGCCACCGTGATGGTGGAACGGGAGGTCGGAAGGCTGGTGTGGTAGGAGGGGTTGATGGGAGACTGGTGTGGCAAGAATGGTTAGTGGGAGGCCGGTGGTGCAGGAGAGGTTGGTGAGAGACATTTGTGGCAGTAAGGGAAGTGGTAAGGGGAATAGGAGGCTGGTTTGGCAAGAGGGGGATGGTGGGAGGCTAGTGTTGTAATGGGAACTTGCTACTGTGGGAGGGGGATTTCGGTGGGGGTGGTGTTGTTACGGGTGCTGTGGCAGGCAGTAGGGCAGCCATAGGGTCGCTGACCTGGGCCGGACTGTCTACCACGTATCTTGGCGCACTGTTCCGGCGGATGGGCAGATGTATCATGTTTAAGCATCTTGCCGGGAAGGGCAACAGGTGGCATAATAGATGGTAGGCGTGGCAGGGGGCGGGCTAACGACCTACTGTGGTGTGGAGGACCTCGCTCCTCGGGCGGCATCATCCTGTAACACAAGGCTACAGTGGAGGTGGGCACGCCACTAGCAATCCCAGGGTAGGAAAGACAAGGGACATTTGCTACCATGAGAGATATGATTTTTCAGTAAACAATTCAAGTTGGTTTCAATATGTACAGCTTAGGCTGTCAGAGTAACTTTATTCTTGTATTTAGTGAAACATATAGCCATCTCATACTCTTGAATTTAACTTCAGTAGTGTTGCATAACGTAATTCCGTGAACAGTTCATCGCATGCCATTTGCATCTTATTTGAAAAGGAACATAGAAAAATGAGAGCAGAAAAATCAGCAACATAGAGGAATGAACGAGTCACATAACGCGAAGGTTGAAGACTTAAGAAAGACAAATGAAGTACGTGATGAATGGTAGGAAGCTGTGGGAACACGGTAGAAGGTCGGTATGCGAAAGGATATATATATATATATATATATATATATATATATATATATATATATATATATAGGTGTCAAGGTCACAGGTTAGGTCATTCCTTGTTAAGACGACAGGTCAGGAACTAGTAACTGCTTGCGTTAGATTTGTTTTATGATGATAATTGTAGCTGGGGGAGAAGACCTGCTACAAATTGGCGCCTGTAATTGCAATATTAACATGGAACATGTACTAACGGAATGCTAAAAATACAGGAGTCTCAGTTTCAGATATTAACCATAACAGGGGAAGGATTAAAAGTATAGGTGAAATAACAGTAATATAAATGTATTGAGATTGATCATCTTTTTTAATGCTTTTAAACGTCTTTTAAAGGAAGCCAAAATATATCCGGTATTTATATGTACATGGTTTTAAGTTTTTAAACATCTTACTAGTAAGCGCTGAATATCATTAGATTCCAGCCCTTACAAATTTCACAATATCGGCCTGTCAAACTGATTAATTTTCATGTAATAAGGAAAAGAATAGCACTTTGTGGATGCATTCCAATCAGTTTTGTAACTACATGATTTCATTTTGCTGTTGGACTCACCTCTGTACCTGAAAGACAGTTTCTCGGTGTATCTTACCACATCTGTAACTGAAACACTGTTTCTTGATGTATCTTATAACACCACCTGAAAGACAGTTTCTTGATGTATCATATCACACCACTGTATCTGTAAGACAATTTTTGATGTATTTTATCACATCTCTGTACCTGAAGGATTGTTTTCTCATTTACTTTACCACAGCTCTGCACCTTAACAATGGTCTTGATATATATCTTATACACTTCTTTACCTGACTGTGTTTCTTGATATATCTAATCATACCTTTGTACCTAAGCAACAGTCCCCCCCATTTATCTTTTCACACTTCTGTCATTGAAGAGTAACCCTTGCTCATATAAATCCACACCTGCAGATATGAACATCGACAGGAGACAATATATGACCATCAAACCAGTAACGCCTGTGTTTGTTGTCCACAGGATGACGTGTGTAGTTCGCAGTGCTGCTGTCCTGGCGCTCTTGTCACTGCTCACTAACCTCGCTGATGTAGCAGCTATCAACTGGTAGGTCTGAGGGTTTACCTCTTACTTCATGTACGCTCCCTGCCATGTGAGCTTGGAAGTGCTAATGAGGGGGCATGATCTAGAATTTTCACACAGGTTTTGTGGCTAAAGTCATACTCTGAAACTGAAAGTTGATGTACTAAGGTTATTGCTGTCAGAGAGTGGTATCTCATGCTGGTATGTTTATGTTTGTATTTTCCTCTTTGCTTAATACAGGAAGAGTTTTACACTCATGGGTCCCATCTCTTAAATTTTTCATAGCATAAAGTAACCTTTCAAACCTTGGTAAACTGTTGGTATTCACCTTTCTATTCTAGGTTATTCATGCCAACCACCATCCTTGCATTAAATTAGTACTTTCGTACACCCTTACTAGTCAGCTTCTTGTGTCTAGTGGTTCCTCTGGTAATGCATCTCATTAAGGATTAGTTTACTTTGAACACCATCCAGTAGATTCAAGAACTTGAAGGCTATGATAAAGTCACCCTTCTCTCGTGTCTTCTCCAAGATGGAGATATCAGTAGCTGTCAGCCTGTCGTTCTATATCGCCTCAGGTCAGATATCTTAGTAGCTCTTCACTGGATCATCTCGGTCAGATCTTCGTTCTTTTTGTTTTTAACTTTCAAGATTTCTTGTATTAGAGTAAATAAAACGTGGTACAGAGATGTTTTAGTTTGGACTAAAATATGTTTTAGTTACGCTGATATTGTGTAACATGATTTTACCTATGGTACCGGTGCCCTACACATGACAGCTAGAGACTGACTGTGAGCCAATGTGGCCTTTTTTTTTTTCTATCTTTTCCTGGCGCGACCTCGCTAAAGCGGGGGATAACGATGCTGTTTCCTTTGGGGCGGGGTAGTGCCAGGAATGGATAAGGGCAAGCAAGTATGAATGTGTACATGTATATATATATATATGTCTCTGACAGCTAGAGAATTGAGTGTGAAAGAATGTGGCCTTTTTTTTTTTTTTTTTTTTTTTCCTAACGCTTCCTCGCGCGCATGCAGGGGGAGGGGCTTGTCATTTCATGTGTGGCGGGGTGGCGACGAGAGTGAATAAAGGCAGCAAGTATGAATTATGTACATGTGTATGTATGTATATGTCTGTATATGTATATATGTATACGTTGAAATGTATAGGTATGTGTATATGCGTGTGTGAACGTGTATGTATATACAGGTGTATGTGGGTGGGTTGGGCCATTCTTTCGTCTGTTTCCTTGCGTTACCTTGCTAACGCGGGAGACAGCTACAAAGTATAATAAATAAATAAATGTAAATATATATATGTCTGTATTTGTATATGTTGATATGTATATGTGCGTGTATGGGCGTTTATATATATATATATATATATATATATATATATATATATATATATATATATATATATATATATATATATATATTGGTTCTCAGTGAATGTATGTTTGCGGCAGGGGAGTGTGATGTCTCCATGGTTGTTTAATGTGTTTATGGATGGGGTTGTTAGGGAGGTGAATGCAAGAGTTTTGGAAAGAGGGGCAAGTATGCAGTCTGTTGGGGATGAGAGAGCTTGGGAAGTGAGTCAGTTGTTGTTCGCTGATGATACAGCACTGGTGGCTGATTCATGTGAGAAACTGCAGAAGCTGGTGACTGAGTTTGGTAAAGTGTGTGAAAGAAGAAAGGTGAGAGTAAATGTGAATAAGAGCAAGGTTATTAGGTACAGTAGGGTTGAGGGTCAAGTCAATTGGGAGGTAAGTTTGAATGGAGGAAAAGTGGAGGAAGTGAAGTGTTTTAGATATCTGGGAGTGGATTTGGCAGTGGATGGAACCATGGAAGCGGAAGTGAATAATAGGGTGGGGGAGGGGGGCGAAAATTCTAGGAGCGTTGAAGAATGTGTGGAAGTCGAGAGCATTATCTCGGAAAGCAAAAATGGGTATGTTTGAAGGAATAGTGGTTCCAACAATGTTGTATGGTTGCGAGGCTTGGGCTATGGATAGAGTTGTGCCCAGAAGGGTGGATGTGCTGGAAATGAGATGTTTGAGGACAATATGTGGTGTGAGGTGGTTTGATCGAGTTAGTAATAATAGGGTAAGAGAGATGTGTGGTAATAAAAAGAGTGTGGTTGAGAGAGCAGAAGAGGGTGTTTTGAAATGGTTTGGTCACATGGAGAGAATGAGTGAGGAAAGACTGACCAAGAGGATATATGTGTCAGAATTGGAGGGAACGAGGAGAAGTGGGAGACCAAATTGGAGGTGGAAAGATGGAGTGAAAAAGATTTTGAGTGATCGGGGCCTGAACATGCAGGAGGGTGAAAGGCGTGCAAGGAATAGAGTGAATTGGAACAATGTGGTATACCGGGGTTGACGTGCTGTCAATGGATTGAACCAGGGCATGTGAAGCGTCTGGGGTAAACCATGGAAAGTTATGTGGGGCCTGGATGTGGAAAGGGAGCTGTGGTTTTGGTGCATTATTACATGACAGCTAGAGACTGAGTGTGAATGAATGGGGCCTTTGTTGTCTTTTCCTAGCACTACCTCGCACAAATGAGGGGGGAGGGGGATGTTATTCCATGTGTGGCGTGGTGGCGATGGGACTGAATAAGGGCAGATAGTATGAATTATGTACATGTGTATATATGTATATGTCAGTGTGTGCATATATATGTATACATTGAGAAGTATAGATATGTATATTTGCGTGTGTGGACTTGTATGTATATACATGTGTATGTGGGTGGGTTTGGCCATTCTTTCGTCTGTTTTCTTGCGCTACTTCGCTAACACGGGGGACAGCGACAAAGCAAAATAAAGAAAATGAATGATTTATATATATATATGTGTGTGTGTGTGTTTGTATGTGTGTGTGTGGTTGGGTCCATTCTTTGTCAGTTTCTTGGCACAACCTCGCTGACGTGGGAAACTGCAATCATGTATAATAGATTAATAAAGATGAATTAGACCATAATTCTTAATGCTGTAATTTTGTATTTGTTAGCAGAGAAGTTGGATTTGAGAGAGAATAAAGCAAAGGACAGTTATAGTAGTATCTTGAAGTTGACATTAAAAAAAAAAGATATTTGTTCATTTTCAAGAAATACAGCACTTATCTAAGCATTAAAGTATGAAGACAAGTCAGATTGTCAGTGATGGTTGAATTGCCCAGTAGTAGTAAAATTGTAGGACAGAATTGCTTATACATGGGATCAGTGATTAAACATTTTTTCCTCTGAAATAGTTTTATTGGGATGGCACAGTGTCACTTTTTGTAGTAGTAGGATGCAACATTCATTAGCAATTCATATTTAAGAATGGAAATAAAGCCACACACATTGTACATATTCAGTGTATAAATAAAGAAATGTTAGTTGAACTATTCATAAACAATGTTCAGCCAAAGCTCAATTATGTTTCCCAAATCTGGTCACAACATATAAAGAAGCATAGTGAATGAACTAAGAGATTCCAGAGAAGAAAAACTAAGAGGTTATCTTAAAAAAAAAAAAAAGGCTGAGCCACACTTAGAGGCAAAAGGCTACAAATTTTCCCACTTTGAAGGTTAGAAAAAACAAATACAGACTAACCAGAGATCATAACTAAGCTTTTTAAGAAAAGATTGTGAAGAAGTATACTTTTTTAATGTAATGGTGGTGGATGGCTGGAATAAACAAAGTAATGGAACTGTGAATGTTGGCAATTTATAAATGTTTAAAAAGCTACTTAATGGTGAAAGTTTGGATGTGACACCACAAGTGTAGAATTTTCATCCTTCCTCTGTACAAATAGGTACTGAAATTACTAAAGCTTTTATGGTATCACAGTCTTGAAGTCTCTGTTATACTTTTTATATATCAGCTTAATTGTCTGATTTGTCCCAAGATTTTCAAACTGGTACTTTAAATATATCCCCTCAGGGATTTTGATCTTTGTCATTTCACTAAATATAATGAGTGAGCATAATAGTATGCATATCATGACAGATAATTCATTGATATTACTGGATTCCACTTGCTTGTGGTTAAACCCTGAGCATAAAAGTCAACTTTCATGAGGCTTTATCATCGTCAATAGATAAAAGGGAGTACAGTCTCATCAAGGAACTTCTTTATTTATTCCAGCATTTTCCTACTTCTGATTGCAGTGCAGCCCTACAGATGTAGGATCCCCATAAAAGGAGCCCTTAAGTTGTATTTAATGATGATGATGATAATTCATTTCACTGCTTGTGTGTTTTGCTCTCCATTTTAAGTAATCACTCCTTCCACAGTACCTCCGGTCAAGCACATTCTCGCAAGAAGAGATTAATCTTCCTGACATCAGAGCGACGACTTACTCTGCCTCCAGCAACTGTACTAGTACTGACGCCTACTCTTAGTCTTCCCTTTGGAAGGAATCTCCCAGTAGGCTATGGAGCCTCTATGACCATTTCCATCCCTTTCAAGAGTAAGATAAGCTCATCTCCTCAAAGATCGAGAATTCATCAAACTTAAAGTTGTTCTTGTTGTAACGCTCTGTTTAGCAAGTATTTTATCAGTTATTTCTTGTCACCTGTCATATTTCATCTCTTCTTGAAACTTGCCTTAACTTTATGTAAGCTGCTTTTTGGTTGCTGTGATGAACGTTTCTTCTGTGTCTGTCACATCATAAAATGATTTGCTACTTATGCCATGTTGCTATAGACATATTATCTTCTATGTGTCTGTATATTTACCTTTCTGCCCCCTCAAACATACTGTCATCTTGTTTCCCAGTTTCCAGTATGCCAGAGAGTACAAAGGATCTGACAATAATGAATCTGCACTTTTGCTAGTCCTTCACTTTGCACACAGACTATCAGTTGTCATTCCTGTTGCTCTTGTTTAATGTTTTTGCAGCTTTCAACAATATAAACAGTGCATCTGCCCATCTCTTTCATGGCTTGTCTTTAGAAGTAGTAGGTGGGTGACATTCACTGGCTAGAGAAGTACTGCTATGTGGGTATGTAAATGGTTAGTGATGGCATCACAGTGATTGAGCTCTGTGCTATCTGTCATAATCTCCTCTTTGGCTCATTTAGCTGTCTGTTTTCCTCAAACTTACTTGTGGCTTGCTGGATAATCTACAAAGTACACACTCTCCTTTAACATAACACCTGGCAGCACAGAACTCACACAGCGACAAAGCAAAATGAATAAATAAAATAATATATATATATATATATATATATATATATAGAGAGAGAGAGAGAGAGAGAGAGAGAGAGAGAGAGAGAGAGACTGAGTGTGAACGAATGTGGCCTTTGTTGTCTTTCCTAGCGCTACCTCGCACACATGAGGGGGGAGGGGTTTTTTATTTCATGTGTGGTGGGATGGCGATGGGAATGAATAAAGGCAGCCAGTATGAATTATGTACATGTGTATATATGTATATGTCTGTGTGTGTATGTATACATATATATATATATATATATATATATATATATATATATATATATATATATATATATATATATATATACATTGTGATGTATAGGTATGTATATTTGCGTGTGTGGACATGTATGTATATACATGTGTATGTGGGTGGGTTGGGCCATTCTTTCATCTGTTTCCTTGCGCTACCCCGCTGACGTGGGAGACAGCGACAAAGCAAAATATATATATATATATATATATATATATATATATATATATATATATATATATTTCTTTTTTTGTGGGTAGGTTGGGCCATTCTTTCATCTGCTTCCTTGTGCTACCTCGCTAACGTGGGAGACAGCATCAAAGTATAATGCTAATGATATAATAATAATAAATTTATTTATTATACTTCGTCGCTGTCTCCCGAGTTAGCAAGGTAGCGCAAGGTAACGGACTAAAGATTGGCCCAACCCACCCACATACACATGTACATGCATAAACACCCACACACACACATGTGCCTACCTATACATTTCAACGTATACATACATATACATTCAGAGACATATACATATATACACATGTAGATATTCATACTTGCTGCCTTCATCCATTCCCATTGCCAACCCGCCACACATGGAATGGCACCCTCTCCCCCCGCGCGCGTGCAAGATAGCGCTAGGAAAAGACAACAAAGGCCACATTCGTTCACACCCAGTCTCTAGCTTACATGTATAACGCACGGAAACCACAGCTTCCTTTCCATATCCAGGCTTCACAAAACTTTCGATGGTATACCCCAGACACTTCACATGCCTTGGTTCAATCCATTGACAGCAGGTTGACCCCATTATATCACATCATTCCAATTTGCTCTATTTCTTGTATGTTCAGGCCCCGATCACTCAAAATCTTTTTCACTCCATCCTTCCACCTCCAATTTGGTCTCCCACTTCTCCTTGTTCCCTCCACCTCTGACACATATATCCTCTTTGTCATTCTCTCCATGTGACCAAACCATTTCAGTACACCCTCTTCTGCTCTCTCTACCACACTTTTCTTTATTACCACATATCTCTCTTACCCTTTCATTACTTACTCGATCAAACCACCTCACACCACATATTGTCCTCAAACATCTCATTTCCAACACATCCTTCCTCCTCCGCACAACCCTTTCTATAGCTCACACTTCGCAACCATATAACGTTGTTGGAACCACTATTCCTTCAAAAATACCCGTTTTTGCTCCGAGATAACGTTCTCACCTTCCTTACATTCTTCAATGCTCCCAGAACCTTTGCTCCCTCCCCCACCCTGTGGTGCACTTCCTCTTCCATGGTTCCATCTGCTGCTCAATCCACTCCCAGATATCTAAAACACTTCACTTCCTCCAGTTTTTCTCTATTCAAACTTACCCCCCAGTTAACTTTTCCCTCAACCCTACTGAACCTTGCTTTTATTCACATTTACTCTCAACTTTCTTCTTTCACACACTTTACCAAACTCAGTCACCAACTAATGCAGTTTCTCACCCAAATCAGCCACCAGCGCTGTATCATCAGCAAACAACAACTGACTCACTTCCCAAGCCCTCTCATCCACAACAGACTGCATACTTGCCCCTCTTTCCAAAACTCTTGCATTCACCTCCCTAAGAGCCCCATCTATAAACAAATTAAACAGCCATGGAGACATCACGCACCCTAGCCGCAAACTGACATTCACTAGGAACCAGTCACTTTTCTCTCTTCCTACTCATACACATGCCTTACATCCTCGATAAAAACTTTTCAGTGCTTCTATATCAACTCTATCATATGCCTTCTCCAGATCCATAAATGCTAAATACTAATCCATCAGTTTTTTCTGAGTATTTCTCACATATATTCTTCAAAGCAAACACCTGATCCACACATCCTCTACCACTTCTGAAACCACACTGCTGTTCCCCAATCTGATGCACTGTACATGCCTTTACCCTCTCAGTCAATACCCTCCCTTACAGTTTCCCAGGAATACTCAATAAACTCATACTTCTGTAATTTGAACACTCACCTTTATCCCCTTTGCCTTTATACAGTGATACTATGCATGCATTCTGCCATTCCTCAGGCACTTCACCATGAACCATACATACATTGAATATCCTTACCAACCAATCAACAACACAGTCACCCCCTTTTTTGATAAATTCCACTGCAATACCATCCAAACTTGCTGCCTTGCTGGCTTTCATCTTCTGCAAAGCTTTCACTACCTCTTCTCTCTTTACCAAACCATTCTCCCTGACCCTCTCACTTCGCACACTACCTCAACCAAATCACCCTACATCGGCTGCTCTATCATCAAATACATTCAACAAACCTTCAAAATACTTACTCCATCTCCTTACTTCACCACTATTTGTTATTACCTCCCCATTAGCCCCCTTCACCGATGTTCCCATTTGTTCTCTTGTCTTACTCACTTTATTTACCTCTTTTCACCTCTTACACCTTTCTCTTGACCTCCTGCCTCTTTCTTGTATACATCTCCCAGTCATCTGCACTGTTTCCCTGCAAAGATTGTCCAAATGCCTCTCTCTTCTCTCTCACTAATAATCTTACTTCTTCATTCCACCACTCACTGCTCTTTCTAATCTGCCTATCTCCCATGCTTCTCATGCTACAAGCATCTTTTGCACAAGCCATCACTGCTTTCCTAAATACATCCCATTCCTCCCCCACTCCCCTTACATCCTTTTTTGGATTCAGAGGCATTTGATAGATTTGATAAAAGATAGACATCAGAAATTTCTTACTCCCTATGCATCCCTATGCATAAATGTCTTCTGAATGCTGTTAGGAACTCTAAGAATATTATCATTCCTTGTGTGAGAGTAAAAGGTGGTGTGTATGGTGTGAAACAAGTTGATTTTAGCTCTTGCTTTCAGTTTTCCTTGCTACCTTTAACATGGTCTGAAATATATTTGGCAATTTGTCAAGACATTGTAATTTCAATAGAGTTGATGAATGTTTTTTATGAGTGGTTCATTAGTCATTAAATGAAATGAGATTGATATGGGTTGCTGCCTCTTTCAGCTGAATTTTGGTGTAATAGAACGGAACTAGTCTTTTTTTCTGAGATCTCAAAATGATTTTCTTCTTTTTGTTGAAACTGGAAACTTGCCAAGAGTGGTAGGCCACTTTGATGATGTGTTTAGGAGGAGGATGTTTAAAGTAAATGAGAGTTTTGCTTTGAAGTTATAGTGTAATATATTTTCAGATACAGAAGAATTAGAAATTGCAAATGTGTTACAGACTGATGATTAGTACAGATGGTAATGGGAAATCTGAATTCACTAGTAGAGTCTCGCAGGGGAAAAAACATTGGAGGTGTACATTTACTTAGTAAAATGGAACAGCTTAAGTGTGGAATTTGCAAGAAACATAGAGAATGATTGCTTGGGTGTGAAACCTTAAATTTTTTAGGTCCAGTTAGATAGAAAATAAAACAGTAGATATGAATAGCTCAGGTATTATAATTTGGTAAAATTTTTGGAATTAAGTGGATGAATAGGGAATGAAGTTTATAAAAGGTATGTGGTGTATGAGTATCAGTAGAAAGATGCACAGATGAAAGCTTTTATCATCATATGGCTATGTTGGACACATGGTAGGTGATAGATTGGTGAATATATATGGTAAAGTATTAAAGATAATACAGAGAAGAGGTAGTTATTAAATAAGAGGCACAGATGCATTGAATGAATTGTTTATGTTTAGGTTATTTCACATACCAGAGGAATGATTTTGGAACTTTACAGTGGAGTTACATGAAGTGTGAAGGTTGGGGTGTGAAAGGAGATATTGATCTCACATGAAGAAACAATACATTTTAGAAAATGAAATGTTGAGAAGCATCTGTAAGACATTGAGGAGTGCTTATGTTTGTGGGAAAGCCTTTGTTGATGTAAGCACTCTGGACATAAGTTTAGGTTGTATGAGTAAATTAAAAGGATCTATATACCAGATACACCTCATATAATTATAAACTATTAAAGACAATAAAAGATGAAAATGATACTTCAGAAATTGAAAAGGCTGTAGTAGCAATAGTACCTGTATCTCTTGTAAACTATCACATTTTGTCATTATTTAATTTGTGTAAAGGTTACTCCTGCATCCATTACATCATCATATTGTATTCTACACATATCTTGTTGCCTTATTTATATTATCTTTTGTCTTTATATTGTTTCTGTTATCACTTTTAGGAACTTATTTTTCAGGAGTTACTGTTACTTCTTGTTCTAGTGTTTGAATGTATATTGCTAATTTCAGGAACGTTTCCTGATAGAAGCTACTGCTACTTCCTCTTCTTATGTTTGAATGTATGTTGAGGCCATAGAAAGCTTACTTTAGCCATTTGATACTACCTAATATTGCTCTAATTTGTTTCTGTGTGTGAACAATAACTTACACAAATTTTTTTTTTATTTCATTAAATTTCTGCACATACAAGAATTAGTGCATAACTATTTTTGGACTTTAATGTTTAATTATTTGTTGTAGGAGGCTTGCCTGTATGAACAGGTTTGGTTTGTAATGAAATGTGACATGTTTGGTGGGTGGAAAGTTTTTCATTTCTTAAGATTTAGCTTTATGAATTTGGGCTTTACACACCACCAGTTTTGTCAGTGTCAATCCATAGATGTGTCTGAACACCCAGAGCCATGGAGTAGTGGTCAGCTTTAGTTGATTGATTTAAAATTCTGAAATATTAACATTGCTGAGATTTTAAACACAGAACTGTTTACTGCCAATTTTAAAAAGTTTTCTCAGGACTTAACCCAATATGTATATTGTAAAGTGTTACTTTGCTGTCACTATTACCATTTATCTGTTTGGCATCTTGTGTTTGTCTTGACATAGTGTGAAAAAGTCACTTCATTCCCCACATGCTAAGATTATCTGCCTGTATGTTTCAGCAGCTTTCTGACTTGCCTTTAGGGGATAAAATGTCTCAAATTATTTGAAAGGGGAATTGGCTATGGCTGAATGTGCCTATCATCTAAGGTTGCAACCAAACAAAGCAGGGGATAGCAATGCTGTTTCCTGTGGGACAGGTTGGCTCCAGGAATGGATGAAGACAAGCAAGTATGAATATGTATGGGTGTATATGTATATATCTGTGTATGTGTATGTATATGTATGTATATGCATATATGTTGATAACTGGATGGGCCATTCTTTCTTCATCTGTTTCCTAGCACTACCTCACTGACATGGGAAATGGCGATCAAGTATAATAATAATTCTTTTTTCATACATATTCACCATTTCCCGTATTAGTGAGGTAGCATTAAGAACAGAGGACTGAGCCTAAGAGGGAAAATCATCACTTGGCCCCCTTCTCTGTTCCTTCATTTGGAAAAGTATAAAACTGGAGGGGAGGATTTCCAAAACCCTTCTTTCTCCCCTATCCCCAGACGCTTCATATGCACTGGTTCAATCCATTGACAGCATGTCGACCCCAGTATACCACATCATTCCAATTCACTCTATTCCTTGCTCGCCTTTCACCCTCCGGCATGTTCAGGCCCCGATCACTCAAAATCTTTTTCACTCCATCTTTCCACCTCCAATTTGGTCTCCCACTTCTCCTCGTTCCCTCCACCTCCGACACATATAACCTCTTGGTCAATCTTTCCTCACTCATTCTCTCCATGTGGCCAAACCATTTCAAAACACCCTCTTCTGCTCTCTCAACCACACACTTTTTATTACCACACATCTCTCTTACCCTATTATTACTTGCTCGATCAAACCACCTCACACCACATATTGTCCTCAAACATCTCATTTCCAGCACATCCACCCTCCTGCGCACAACTCTATCCATAGCCCACGCCTCGCAACCATACACCATTGTTGGAACCACTATTCCTTCAAACATAGCCATTTTTGCTTTCGGAAATAATGTTCTCGACTTCCACACATTCTTCAAGGCTCCCAGAATTCCCCCCCCCCCATGATTCACTTCCGCTTCCATGGTTCCATCCGCTGCCAAATCCACTCCCAGATATCTAAAACACTTCACTTCCTCCAGTTTTTCTCCATTCAAACTTACCTCCCAATTGACTTGACCCTCAACCCTACTGTACCTAATAACCTTGCTCTTATTCACATTTACTCTCACCTTTCTTCTTTCACACACTTTACCAAACTCAGTCACCAGCTTCTGCAGTTTCTCACATAAATCAGCCATCAGCGCTGTATCATCAGCGAATAGCAACTGACTCACTTCCCAAGCTCTCTCATCCACAACAGACTGCATACTTGCCCCTCTTTCCAAAACTCTTGCATTTACCTCCCTAACAACCCCATCCATAAACAAATTAAACAACCATGGAGACATCACACACCCCTGCCGCAAACCTACATTCACTGAGAACCAGTCACTCTCCTCTCTTCCTACACGTACACATGCCTTACATCCTCGATACAAACTTTTCACTGCTTCTAACAACTTGCCTCCCACACCATATATTCTTAATACCTTCCACAGAGCATCTCTATCAACTCTATCATATGCCTTCTCCAGATCCATAAATGCTACATACAAATCCATTTGCTTTTCTAAGTATTTCTCACATACATTCTTCAAAGCAAACACCTGATCCACACATCCTCCACCACTTCTGAAACTGCACTGCTCCTCCCCAATCTGATGCTCTGTACATGCCTTCACCCTCTCAATCAATACCCTCCCATATAATTTACCAGGAATACTCAACAAACTTATACCTCTGTAATTTGAGCACTCACTCTTATCCCCTTTGCCTTGTACAATGGCACTATGGAAGCATTCCGCCAATCCTCAGGCACCTCACCATGAATCATACATGCATTAAATAACCTTACCAACCAGTCAACAACACAGTCACCCCCTTTTTTAATAAATTCCACTGCAATACCATCCAAACCTGCTGCCTTGCCGGCTTTCATCTTCCGCAAAGCTTTCACTACCTCTTCTTTGTTTGCCAAATCATTTTCCCTAACCCTCTCACTTTGCACACCACCACGACCAAAACATCCTATATCTGCCACTGTATCATCAAACACATTCAACAAACGTTCAAAATACTCACTCCATCTCCTTCTCACATCACCACTACTTGTTATCACCTCCCCATTAGCCCCCTTCACTGAAGTTCCCATTTGTTCCCTTGTCTTACGCACTTTATTTACCTCCTTCCAAAACATCTTTTTATTCTCCCTAAAATTTAATGATACTCTTTCACCCCAACTCTCATTTGCCCTCTTTTTCACCTCTTGCACCTTTCTCTTGACCTCCTGTCTCTTTCTTTTATACATCTCCCACTCATTTGCATTATTTCCCTGCAAAAATCGTCCAAATGCCTCTCTCTTCTCTTTCACTAATAATCTTACTTCTTCATCCCGCCACTCACTACCCTTTCTAATCTGTCCACCTCCCACGCTTCTCATGCCACAAGCATCTTTTGTGCAAGCCATCACTGTTTCCCGAAATACATCCCATTCCTCCCCCACTCCCCTTACCTCCTTTGTTCTCACCTTTTTCCATTCTGTACTCAGTCTCTCCTGGTACTTCCTCACATAAGTCTCCTTCCCAAGCTCACTTACCCTCACCACTCTCTTCACCCCAACATTCTCTCTTCTTTTCTGAAAACCTCTACAAATCTTCACCTTCGCCTCCACAAGATAATGATCAGACATCCCTCCAGTTGCACCTCTCAGCACATTAACATCCAAAAGTCTCTCTTTTGTGTGCCTATCAATTAACACGTAATCCAATAACGCTCTCTAGCCATCTCTCCTACTTACATACGTATTCTTATGTATATCTCTCTTTTTGAACCAGATATTCCCAATCAACAGTCCTTTTTCATCACAAATCTACAAGCTATTCACCATTTCCATTTACAACACTGAACACCCCATGAATACAATTATTCCCTCAACTGCCACATTACTCACCTTTGCATTCAAATCACCCATCTATATAACCTGGTCTCGTGCATCAAAACCACTAACACACTCATTCAGCTACTCCCAAAACACTTGCCTGTCATGATCTTTCTTCTCATGCCCAGGTGCATATGCACCAATAATCACCCATCTCTCTCCATCAACTTTCAGTTTTATCCATATCAATCTACAGTTTACTTTCTTACACTATATCTTTCTTCTCATGCCCAGGTGCATATGCACCAATAATCACCCATCTCTCTCCATCAACTTTCAGTTTTATCCATATCAATCTACAGTTTACTTTCTTACACTATATCACATACACTCTATCACATATTCCCACCACTCCTGTGTGTGTGGGTGAGTGTCAGAGGTGGAGGGAATGAGGAGAAGGGAGAGACCAAATTGGAGGTGGAAGGATGGAGTGAAAAAGATTTTGAGCGATCGGGGCCTGAACATGCAGGAGGGTGAAAGCCGTGCAAGGAATAGAGTGAATTGGAATGGTGTGGTATACCAGGGTCGATGTGTTGTCTGTGGATTGAACCAGGGCATGTGAAGCATCTGGGGTAAACCATTGAAAGTTTTGTTGGGCCTGGATGTGGAAAGGGAGCTGTGGTTTCGGTGCATTATACATGACAGCTAGAGACTGAGTGTGTCTTTTCCTAGCGTTATCTTGCGCACATTCTGGGGGAGGGGGTTGTCATTTCATGTGTGGTGGGGTGGCAACGGGAATGAATAAAGGCAGCAAGTATGAATTATGTACATGTGTATATATGTATATGTCTGTGTATGTATACATATGTATACGTTGAAATGTATAGTTATGTATATGTACCTGTGTGGACATGTATGTATACACATGTGTATGTGGATGGGTTGGGCCATTCTTTTGTCTGTTTCTTCGTGCTACCTAGCTGACTCAGGAGACAATGACAAAGTATAATAAGTAAATAAATAAATAATGAAATTATACATGTAATTTTTTTTTACTTAACATACAAGCTGAGACAATGCCTCCAAAGGAATATAAGCCAGAAATTTAAGATTAGTGAAACAGAAGTATAACAGAGTAACTAAAGTTAATTGTCCATGGATCAGTGTATGGATTACTTCATTCACTGAAGAAATATCATGCATAAACAATTAGATAGTTAATGTTGTAGTTTGCCTTTTATGAATTTATTTACCTTGTTATAACAGTGTCTAGGTGTTTGCTTTAGTTTTAAGAAGATTGCTTAATTGTTATGATTTATCACTTATTGAACTAAGGGTTAGATTTCAGAGCACGTTCTTGGGTGCCTGTCAGCACTATTCTTTCCTCTAGCATTTGTTACAGACATATTCACAGACATTTTACCAAAACCTATGAATGAACGTTATGGGTGTTGCACCACTAGAGATGATACAGTTTAAGTATTCTAAAGTGAAACTGGACTTAACAAGGACCTTGAGTTTTCTAATCAAGCATTCTTGGTTGAAAACCTTTTTTTATTGTTGCTCAGAATACTGTACACTTTGTGTTTCTAAAGATCATATTTCCCAGAAGTACAGTACTTCTCTAATCTCGATAAAAAAAAAAAGATTACTTGGTTTTTTTTTAAATCTTAAGATACTAGCCCTTGATAATTTATTCAATATTTGGATCACACTTTCTTGTGAAAAGAGCAAATAAGAGGCTGTTTCATTTCGCAACACAGTATGACTTGATCTTTATTGATAAGACTAACTGTTATGTACAAGCAAACACACTTTGTAGACTGACCTGTCAATTAACTCTATCCTCACCGACATAATCCTTATTGACATAAGTCTTGTTACCACTGAATTCATTCAAATCTCTGGGTAAGGCTTTTTCCTCTGTGACAGTTAATATTCTCTTAATATCTTAACAACTCAAGACATCATTCTTTGACCATGACCAAAATTTTTTTTAACATTTGCTTTTGTTGACCGTGGCATACTAACTAAAGAGGACTTTAATAGACCTGATGTGACCTTTATCTCACAGTTGACTTTGAACAACTTGGTTTGACCTCCGTAGAGAACCCTTTTGGAATTTTCCCAACCTTCGGACTGTTTAGGAAGAAGCGTGAGACGTTTGCTCCTTTTCCTGGCGTCAACTGGGCGGGAGGTGACAGGTAAGACATGAACAGTGATACTGTGATTATTGGTTGTCAGGAAAGGAAGATGATATAGCAGAGAAGTGCAAAATGCCATGAAAACCAGTTTATGTAAGAGCATACAATGTTGATTCGTGTCCCTTACTATGTATGGAGTTAAGTCCCTAACACACAGATAATAGGGAGATCATCACTTCCCTGTCCTTCAAGGAGGCAGTGAAACAAGATTTTAGGAATGCCAGGAGAAAGTTGCACCATAATACCCCCTTTTATCTAATTTGACTTGGTCGTAGCCCCTTTTCTGTATTTTGCTTGAAAATATTCAGTCTCGTATGATTACTTTTCATTTTATAAGTATGCATTATTCCCATGCGTACACAACCCTTGATGGATCCTAATTATGTTACCATAAGGGAGACATCTTACTTTCCACTTTCAAATTATTTAATTTTGCAATGATGGAAAAAGGTAGCAGTTTCACATGTTAAACATTCAGACAAATTTGTGTTAACATTTTTGCTATTTTTTATTTAGCAGTACATGCTTTAAGTTTATGGAATATTCTGCTTACATTACTGCTAGAAATATAAAGAAAATTGCTAAATATGAGAATATACTTTTGGAACACTAAATGTTGTTATTGAAATAGGTAATTTAACCTTCCCTTAAGTTTTATCTTTGCTTCTACAGAGAGATGATGTACCAAGTTATGGAGGACTCTCTTTATAATGTGGGACTTAATGGAAAGGCTTGCCTCCTGCGGGCCATCTGTGAAATGTTTCAGATTCCATTGACCAACCATGGTTTCTTTGGTGAAGTTTTAGAATTGTTCTTCAGGTGGGTTTATGAGCAATCATTTATTTGCAATTTTTTGTTATGTATTTACTTTGAGGAGCTTTTACTAAGGGAATAATGCATGTCTCAGAGTGGGGAGATAGGAAGGTGAGTGGCTCCAGGTGAAAGTGGGTTTCCAGTAGGGGTGTGTGATGTCACCTTAGCTGTTGAATCTGTTTATGGATTGAGTGTAGAGGGAGGAGCAGGTATGTAGTCTGCTAGGGATATCAGGGCCTGGGAGATGAGTCAGTTGTTGTTTGCTGATTATATGGCACTGTTGACAGATTTGAATGAGAAGCTGCAGAAGCTGTTTTCTGAGTTTGGGAGAGTGGATGAGAGGAGAAAGTTGAGAGTAAATGTGAATGAATGGAAGGTTATTAGGTTTAGCAGTGAAAAGTGGAGTGTGCATTTGTATGGAGAGAACTTGAAGGAAGTGGAGATACTGGAGAACGGATATGGCAGCGAATGGAACCATGGGGACTGAAGTGAGCGATAGGGTGAGTGAGGGAGCATAGGTCTTGGGTACATTGAAGAATGAGTGGAAAGGTCACTGTCTTTAAGGGGAAAGATGAGCATATTTGATGTATAGTAGTCCCATTGGTGCTATATGGATGTGAGGTGTGGGCCTTAGACAAAACTGAAAAGGATATGATGAATGTGTAGGAAATGAAATGTTTGAGGACAGTATGTACATAAAGAGGATTGATCGAATAAATGACAGAGTAAGAGAGAGGTGTGTGAGTAAGAGGAGTATGTATGAGAAAGATGAAGATGGTGTAATGAAATTGTTTGGACACGTGGAGAGAATGAGTCAGGAAAAGATGACTAAGTAGGTATACATATCAAAAGTGGATAGAACAAGGGACAGGGAGAAACTTGGGAAGTGGTGGAAAGATGGAGTGAAAGATGGTTTGAAGGTTTGGGGGTTGAACATGTAGGGGGGTGCATTGTGTGTAAGGGATAAAGCAGATTGGAGTGATGTGGTTTTCAGAGGATGAAGTGCAATTAGTAGGTTAAACCAGGGCATGTGAAGTCATGAGTGGAAAACATGGAAATAATTAAGGTTGTTAGTGAAAGAGAAAAGAGAGGTTTTTGGATGATACTTACAGGGAAGTAGTGCAAATGACTGGGAGATGTATAAAAGAAAGCAGCAGGAGGTCATGGGTTGAAAAAGAGGGCAAATGATAGTTGGGGTGAGAAGGGTATCATTAAATTCTAGGGAGAATAAAACGATGTTTTGGAGGGAGGTAAATAATGTGCATAAGACAAGAGAACAAATGGGAATATCGGTGAAGGGTGAAAGTGGGGAGGTAATAACAGGTAGTGATGAAGTGAGAAGGAGGTGGAGTGAATGTTTTGAAGGTTTGTTGAATGTGTTTGATGAGAGAGGGACATTATATAGGGTGTTTTGGTCGGGGTGGTGTGTGAAGTGAGAGGGTCAGGGAGAATGGTTTGGTAAAGAGAGAAGATGTAGTGAAAGCAAGGTGGCAGGTTTAGATGGTATTGCAGTGGAATTTTTTTTAAAAAAGGGGGTGGCTCTGTTGTTGATTGGTTGGTAGGATATTCATTGTATGTATGTACCACAGTTGAAGTGCCTAAGGATTGGCAGAATGCATGCATAGTGCCATTGTACAAAGGCAAAAGGGATAAGGGTGAGTATTTGAACTACAGAGGCATGAGTTTGTAGAGTTTTCCAGGAAAATTATATGGGAGGGTATTGATTGAGATGGTGAAGGCATGTACAGAGCATCAGATTGGGGAAGAGCAGTGTGGTTTCAGAAGTGGTGGAGGATGTGTGGATCAGGTATTTGCTTTGAAGAATGTATGTGAGAAATACTTAGAAAAACAGATGGATTTGTATATAGCATTTGTGGGAGAAGGCATATGACAGGGTTGATAGAGAAGCTTTGTGGAAGGTTTTAAGAGTATATGGTGTGGGAAGTATATGGTGTGGGAGGTAAGTTGCTAGAAGCAGTGAAAAGTTTTTATCAAGGATGTAAGGCATGTGTACGAGTAGGAAGAGAGGAGAGTGGTTGGTTCCCAGTGAATGTTGGTTTGCGGTAGAGGTGTGTGATGTCCCCATGGTTGTTTAATTTGTTTATGGATGGGGTTAGGCTGGTAAATGCAAGAGTTTTGGACAGAGGAGAGAGTATGCAATCTGTTGGGATGAGAGGACCTGGAAAGTGAGTCAAATGTTATTCACTGTTGATACAGCCCTTGTGGCTTATTCGAGTGAGAAACTGCAGATGTTGGTGACTGAGTTTGGAAAAGTGTGCAAAAGGAGAAAGTTGAGAGTAAATGTGAATAAGAGCAAGGTTATTAGGTTCAGTAGGGTTGAGGGACACATTAATTGGGATATAAGTTTGAATGGAGGAAAACTGGAGGACGTGAAGTGTTTTGGATATCTGGGAGTGGATTTTGCAGCAGATGGAACCATGGAAGCAGAAATGAGTCACAGGGTGGGGGAGGGGATAAAAGTTCTGGGAGCGATAAAGAATGTGTGGAAGGAAAGCAAAAATGGTTATGTTTGAAGGAATAGTGGTTCCAAGAATGTTATTTGGTTGTTAGGCATGGGCTATGGATAGGGTTGTACGGAGGAGGGTGGATGTGTTGGAAACGAGATGTTTGAGGACAATATGTGTTGAGGTGGTTTGATCAAGTAAGTAATGAAAGGGTAAGAGAGATGTGTGGTAATAAAAAGCGGTTGAGAGAGCAGAAGAGGGTGTACTTAAGTGGTTTGGTCTCATGGATCAAGTCAGTAATGAAAGAGTAAGAGAGATGTGTAGAAATACAAAAGATGTTTTTGAAAGAGCAGAAGAGGGTTTGTTGAAACGGTTTGGACATATAGAGAGAATGAGTGAGGAAAGATTGACATAGAGGATATATATATCAGAGGTGGAGGGAACAAGGAAAAGAGAGAGACCAAAATGGAGGTGGAAGGATGGAGTGAAATAGATTTTGAGCAATTGGGGCCTGAACATACATGAGGGTGAGAGACGTGCAAGGCATAGAGTGAATTGAAATGATGTGGCATACTGGTTTTAACGTTCTGTCAATGGACTGAACCAGGGCATGTGAAGCTTCTAGGGTAAACCATAGAAAAGTCTATGAGGCCTGGATGTGGATAGGGAGCTGTGGTTTCAGTGCATTACACATGACAGCTAGAGACTGAGTGTGAACGAATGTAGCCTTTATTTGTATTTTCGTAGCACTACCTTGTAGCGGGATGGGGTGCTATTTCATGTGTGGTGGGGTGGCAATGGGAATGGATGAAGGCAACAAGTATGAATATTTTTTTTCATTATTATTATTATTATACTTTGTTGCTGTCTCCTGAGTTTGCGAGGTAGCACAAGGATACAGACGAAAGAATGGATCAACCCACCCACATACATGCCCACACACACACATATACATACCTATACATTTCAACTTATACATACATGTACATACGCAGACATATACATATTCATTCTTCCTGCCTTCATCCATTCCTGTTGCCACCCTGCCACACATGAAATGGCACCCCGCTCCCATCGCGCATGCGCTCGGAAGCACTCGGAAAAGACAACAAAGGCCACATTCATTTACACTCAGTCTCTAGGTGTCATGTGTAATGCACCCAAACCACAGCTCCTTTTCCACATCTAAGCCCCACAAAACTTTCCATGGTGTACCACAGATACTTCACATGCCCTGGGTCAATCCACTGACAGCATATCGACCCCAGTATACCACATCGTTCCAATTCACTCTATTCCTTACACACCTTTCACCCTCCTGTATATTCAGGCCCCGATTGCTCAAAATCTTTTTCGCTCCATCCTTCCACCTCCAATTTGGTCTCCCAAAAGGGATAAGAGTGAGTGCTCAAATTACAGAGGTATAAGTTTGTTGAGTATTCCTGGTAAATTATATGGGAGGGTATTGATTGAGAGGGTGAAGGCATGTACAGAGCATCAGATTGGGGAAGAGCAGTGTGGTTTCAGAAGTGGTAGAGGATGTGTGGATCAGGTGTTTGCCTTGAAGAATGTATGTGAGAAATACTTAGAAAAGCAAATGGATTTGTATGTAGCATTTATGGATCTGGAGAAGGCATATGATAGAGTTGATAGAGATGCTCTGTGGAAGGTATTAAGAATATATGGTGTGGGTGGCAAGTTGTTAGAAGCAGTGAAAAGTTTTTATCGAGGATGTAAGGCATGTGTACATGTAGGAAGAGAGGAGAGTGACTGGTTCTCAGTGAATGTAGGTTTGCAGCAGGGGTGTGTGATGCCTCCATGGTCGTTTAATTTGTTTATGGATGGGGTTGTTAGGGAGGTGAATGCAAGAGTTTTGGAAAGAGGGGCAAGAATGAAGTCTGTTGTGGATGAGAGAGCTTGGGAAGTGAGTCAGTTGTTGTTCGCTGATGAAACAGCGCTGGTGGCTGATTCATGTGAGAAACTGCAGAAGCTGGTGACTGAGTTTGGTAAAGTATGTGAAAGAAGAAAGTTAAGCATAAATGTGAATAAGAGCAAGGTTATTAGGTACAGTAGGGTTGAGAGTCAAGTCAATTGGGAGGTAAGTTTGAATGGAGAAAAACTGGAGGAAGTAAAGTGTTTTAGATATCTGGGAGTGGATCTGGCAGCGGATGGAACCATGGAAGCGGAATTGAATCATAGGGTGGGGTAGGGGGCGAAAATCCTGGGAGCCTTGAAGAATGCGTGGAAGTCGAGAACATTATCTCCGAAAGCAAAAATGGGTATGTTTGAAGGAATAGTGGTTCCAACAATGTTGTATGGTTGCAAGGCGTGGGCTATGGATAGAGTTGTGCGCAGGAAGGTGGATGTGCTGGAAATGAGATGTTTGAGGACAATGTGTGGTGTGAGGTGGTTTGATCGAGTAAGTAATGTAAGGGTAAGAGAGATGTGTGGAAATAAAAAGAGCGTGGTTGAGAGAGCAGAAGAGGGTGTTTTGAAATGGTTTGGGCACATGGAGAGAATGAGTGAGGAAAGATTGACCAAGAGGATATATGTGTCGGAGGTGGAGGGAACAAGGAGAAGTGGGAGACCAAATTGGAGGTGGAAAGATGGAGTGAAAAAGATTTTGAGTGATCGGGGCCTGAACATGCAGGAGGGTGAAAGGCGGGCAAGGAATAGAGTGAATTGGATCGATGTGGTATACCGGGGTTGACGTGCTGTCAGTGGATTGAATCAGGGCATGTGAAGCGTCTGGGGTAAACCATGGAAAGCTGTGTGGGGCCTGGATGTGGAAAGGGAGCTGTGGTTTCGGGCATTATTGCATGACAGCTAGAGACTGAGTGTGAACGAATGAGGCCTTTGTTGTCTTTTCCTAGCGTTACCCCACACACACGAAGGGGTAGGGGGATGGTATTCCATGTGTGGCGAGGTGGCAATGGGAATGAATAAAGGCAGACAGTGTGAATTGTGTGCATGGGTATATATGTATGTGTCTGTGTGTGTATATATATGTGTACGTTGAGATGTATAGGTATGTATATTTGCGTGTGTGGACATGTGTGTATATACATGTGTATGGGGGTGGGTTGGGCCATTTCTTTCGTCTGTTTCCTTGCGCTACCTCGCAAACGCGGGAGACAGCAACAAAGCAAAATAAAATAAGATAAAATAAATAATTTCATACTTCGTTGCAGTTTCCCAGATTAGGAAAGTAGTGCCAGGAACAGAGGCCACATCCTATTGGAATTCACTCCATCCAAATACAAATGTGATAAAGATGGGACAGACTGAAATGAGGACAAGTTGTGATTGTCATTTTGCAGGAAGACATTTATAGTTAACACCTTTGATTTTAACAAAATGTTTAAGTTGACCATATTATTTATACATTATTCTTTCTCATTTCCTGCAGTGCTAGTCGAGCTCCCTATGCAGAAAAACGTCTGAGGGATTACATTATAGCTGAGAGAACTGGGAGATCTACAGGAGATTGCACTGAATATTATTTTGACTGCCCACACTCTTTATTCACCAACCCAGGACAGTCAGAATGGACGTAAGTAAAATTTTTATATTATAGCTGTGAATATATTCTATATAACAGTATGTCGAATCGTAGCTTAGAAGTGTTTTATCCCATAAGATAAGTATTAATTAATTTGCTATTTTGAGTTTTACATAGAATTGGATGCTCCATATACTAGCTTTCAAACACCCATTATATCACTTTTCACATTCCTCTAAAGTTTTTAATTTTCAGACCCTCTGTTCCAGATGAAGTCATACACTGTGTTCACTGGTGCATGATTTTTTATACACAAATGGCACAAAAACTGCTATTACAACATATTGCCTTTTTATGATTATATGTGTTTCAAATATCTGTTTTGTATGTTTATTGTAAGTTCTTTTTTGCAGAATCATCCCCATGTACTGCATGATTTTACATTCATACATATCTGTTCTTTTATGGATGATGTATAACTCCATTTGCAAGGAGGGAAATGTTAAAGTAATCAATCCCCATTTTAATAGTACTGACTTTCTGTGTTTCATGCTACAACAGTGTAAGTTGAGAGTATAAACACACTCAAGTACAATTTTCATTTAGTTTTAGTGGATTTGACTGTGTGTTCTTTTCAGTTGTTTTCACTTGCCCTTGTGTGTAGAATAAAGAAAAATGATTTAGGGAAGGATACCTAAAACACTGATACAGAAAGTTAAATCCTCATCAAGTGTCTCTTTCATGTTCTGTAGGTATTCTGTTTTATATGAGTTTGACCTCAGTTTGCGCTCCTTAGCCTCATAGATGTAATATTTTTTCGGTTAGGTATTTCTGTGATACTAACTGTATATGAGACCAGCTTTCAACCATTAACCTCTGTTCCAAAATTTCTGTGATAATAATTTTGGCTGTATGAGCTTCTAGAATATTTATGTATTAATTACCCTGGGACTAATTTCTATGAAAGAGTCCTGGTGTTACCCAGAACCTTTCTAAAGGCTCCTACAGCTCAATGCTGTGCTGCTCACCTGTAGCAGGGAAGTGTATTCCTTTGGAGTGAGAAGTTCTTTAACAAAAACTGTACTCCTTGCTAAAGGTGAATTTCACCTGCAATGTAACCTCATGTTATATATTGAATAGAATGTTATTACAGATATTTCTGCTTCACTGTTACTTATCATGAGGAATACTGTTCAGTAGATATCACTTATACTGTTTTACATTTTCATCATGAAATGGTGAAAACATTTGCCTAATAAATCCTGACCCATATATCATAAGTAAACAAATTAACATAAAAAAACAATTAGATGCATAAGATATACTGATTTACGTATTTTTGGCTGATCAGGCATACTTGATTAACTTCATAGTGAGAGGAGCTATTTTTACATGATGGGTAACTCTCAAGAACAAATGTCTTGGAAGTCATAGCTGCTTCCTATAGGACTCTGACATAGATTCAGGCCATTGGCACATGTGTACAGGACATTTCTTTAGTCATCACCCAGTCATGGCCTTATATGTGCATGTTTGTACATCACTGAGTATAAGGGATTATCAGTAAAAAGAAAAAAAAAAAGACAATGTTATCTCAGACAGCAAAAAAGGGTATGTCTTGAAGGAATAGTAGTTCCAAAGATATTATAATGTTGCGAGGCATGGGCTATAGATAGGGTTGTGTGGAGGAGGTTGGATGTGTTGGAAATGAAATGTTTGAGGACTATGTGGCGTGAAGCAGTTTGATCGAGTAAATAATGAAAGGGTAAGAGAGATCTGTGTTAATAAAAGGAATTTGGTTGAGAAAGCAGAAAGGAGATGTGTTGAAATGGGTTGGAAATATGGAGGGAATGAGTGAGGAAAGATTGAGGTTGACTTAAAGGACATTTTTGTCAGAGGTGGAGGGAACAAGAATTGGGAGACCAAATTGTAGGTGGAAAGATGGAGTGAAAAAGATTTTGAGCAATTAGGGCATGAACATACAGGAGGGTGAGAGGCATGAAAAGAACTGAGTTAATTGGAATGATGTGGTATACCAGGGTCAACATGATGTCAGTCGATTGAACCAAAGCATGTGAAGCATCTGGGAGGTAAACCATGGAAAGGTCTGTTAGGCCTGGATGTGGATAGGGAGCTGTGGTTTCAGTGCATTACACATGACAGCTAGAGACTAAGTGTGAATGAATGTGGCCTTTCTTGTCTTGTTTTTCAAGCACTATCTCACTAAAGTGGGGGATAGCAATACTGTTTCCTGTGGGGTGGGGTAGCACCAGGAATGAATGAAGGCAAACAAGTATGAATATGTACATATGTATATATGAATATGTCTTTGTGTGTTTAGGTATACATATGTATATATGAATATGTCTTTGTATTTGTATGTATTATTATTGTTATATTATTTTGCTTTGTCGCTGTCTCCCGTGTTAGTGAGGTAGCGCAAGGAAACAGATAAAAGAATGGCCCAACCCACCCACATACATATGTATATACATACACGTCCACACACGCAAATATACATACCTATACAACTCAATGTATACATATATATACACACACAGACATATACATATATACACATGTACATAATTCATACTGTCTGCCTTTATTTATTCCCATCGCCACCCCGCCACACATGGAATAACAACCCCCTCCCCCCTCATGTGAGCGAGGTAGCGCTAGGAAAAGACAACAAAGGCCCCATTCGTTCACACTCAGTCTCTAGCTGTCATTTAATAATGCACCGAAACCACAGCTCCCTTTTCCACATCTAAGCCCCACAAAACTTTCCATGGTGTACCACAGATACTTCACATGCCCTGGGTCAATCCACTGACAGCATATCGACCCCAGTATACCACATCGTTCCAATTCACTCTATTCCTTACACACCTTTCACCCTCCTGTATATTCAGGCCCCGATTGCTCAAAATCTTTTTCGCTCCATCCTTCCACCTCCAATTTGGTCTCCCAAAAGGGATAAGAGTGAGTGCTCAAATTACAGAGGTATAAGTTTGTTGAGTATTCCTGGTAAATTATATGGGAGGGTATTGATTGAGAGGGTGAAGGCATGTACAGAGCATCAGATTGGGGAAGAGCAGTGTGGTTTCAGAAGTGGTAGAGGATGTGTGGATCAGGTGTTTGCCTTGAAGAATGTATGTGAGAAATACTTAGAAAAGCAAATGGATTTGTATGTAGCATTTATGGATCTGGAGAAGGCATATGATAGAGTTGATAGAGATGCTCTGTGGAAGGTATTAAGAATATATGGTGTGGGTGGCAAGTTGTTAGAAGCAGTGAAAAGTTTTTATCGAGGATGTAAGGCATGTGTACGTGTAGGAAGAGAGGAGAGTGACTGGTTCTCAGTGAATGTAGGTTTGCAGCAGGGGTGTGTGATGCCTCCATGGTCGTTTAATTTGTTTATGGATGGGGTTGTTAGGGAGGTGAATGCAAGAGTTTTGGAAAGAGGGGCAAGAATGAAGTCTGTTGTGGATGAGAGAGCTTGGGAAGTGAGTCAGTTGTTGTTCGCTGATGATACAGCGCTGGTGGCTGATTCATGTGAGAAACTGCAGAAGCTGGTGACTGAGTTTGGTAAAGTATGTGAAAGAAGAAAGTTAAGCATAAATGTGAATAAGAGCAAGGTTATTAGGTACAGTAGGGTTGAGAGTCAAGTCAATTGGGAGGTAAGTTTGAATGGAGAAAAACTGGAGGAAGTAAAGTGTTTTAGATATCTGGGAGTGGATCTGGCAGCGGATGGAACCATGGAAGCGGAATTGAATCATAGGGTGGGGTAGGGGGCGAAAATCCTGGGAGCCTTGAAGAATGCATGGAAGTCGAGAACATTATCTCCGAAAGCAAAAATGGGTATGTTTGAAGGAATAGTGGTTCCAACAATGTTGTATGGTTGCAAGGCATGGGCTATGGATAGAGTTGTGCGCAGGAAGGTGGATGTGCTGGAAATGAGATGTTTGAGGACAATGTGTGGTGTGAGGTGGTTTGATCGAGTAAGTAATGTAAGGGTAAGAGAGATGTGTGGAAATAAAAAGAGCGTGGTTGAGAGAGCAGAAGAGGGTGTTTTGAAATGGTTTGGGCACATGGAGAGAATGAGTGAGGAAAGATTGACCAAGAGGATATATGTGTCGGAGGTGGAGGGAACAAGGAGAAGTGGGAGACCAAATTGGAGGTGGAAAGATGGAGTGAAAAAGATTTTGAGTGATCGGGGCCTGAACATGCAGGAGGGTGAAAGGCGGGCAAGGAATAGAGTGAATTGGATCGATGTGGTATACCGGGGTTGACGTGCTGTCAGTGGATTGAATCAGGGCATGTGAAGCGTCTGGGGTAAACCATGGAAAGCTGTGTGGGGCCTGGATGTGGAAAGGGAGCTGTGGTTTCGGGCATTATTGCATGACAGCTAGAGACTGAGTGTGAACGAATGAGGCCTTTGTTGTCTTTTCCTAGCGTTACCACACACACACGAAGGGGTAGGGGGATGGTATTCCATGTGTGGCGAGGTGGCAATGGGAATGAATAAAGGCAGACAGTGTGAATTGTGTGCATGGGTATATATGTATGTGTCTGTGTGTGTATATATATGTGTACGTTGAGATGTATAGGTATGTATATTTGCGTGTGTGGACATGTGTGTATATACATGTGTATGGGGGTGGGTTGGGCCATTTCTTTCGTCTGTTTCCTTGCGCTACCTCGCAAACGCGGGAGACAGCGACAAAGCAAAATAAAATAAGATAAAATAAATAATTTCATACTTCGTTGCAGTTTCCCAGATTAGGAAAGTAGTGCCAGGAACAGAGGCCACATCCTATTGGAATTCACTCCATCCAAATACAAATGTGATAAAGATGGGACAGACTGAAATGAGGACAAGTTGTGATTGTTATTTTGCAGGAAGACATTTATAGTTAACACCTTTGATTTTAACAAAATGTTTAAGTTGACCATATTATTTATACATTATTCTTTCTCATTTCCTGCAGTGCTAGTCGAGCTCCCTATGCAGAAAAACGTCTGAGGGATTACATTATAGCTGAGAGAACTGGGAGATCTACAGGAGATTGCACTGAATATTATTTTGACTGCCCACACTCTTTATTCACCAACCCAGGACAGTCAGAATGGACGTAAGTAAAATTTTTATATTATAGCTGTGAATATATTCTATATAACAGTATGTCGAATCGTAGCTTAGAAGTGTTTTATCCCATAAGATAAGTATTAATTAATTTGCTATTTTGAGTTTTACATAGAATTGGATGCTCCATATACTAGCTTTCAAACACCCATTATATCACTTTTCACATTCCTCTAAAGTTTTTAATTTTCAGACCCTCTGTTCCAGATGAAGTCATACACTGTGTTCACTGGTGCATGATTTTTTATACACAAATGGCACAAAAACTGCTATTACAACATATTGCCTTTTTATGATTATATGTGTTTCAAATATCTGTTTTGTATGTTTATTGTAAGTTCTTTTTTGCAGAATCATCCCCAAGTACTGCATGATTTTACATTCATACATATCTGTTCTTTTATGGATGATGTATAACTCCATTTGCAAGGAGGGAAATGTTAAAGTAATCAATCCCCATTTTAATAGTACTGACTTTCTGTGTTTCATGCTACAACAGTGTAAGTTGAGAGTATAAACACACTCAAGTACAATTTTCATTTAGTTTTAGTGGATTTGACTGTGTGTTCTTTTCAGTTGTTTTCACTTGCCCTTGTGTGTAGAATAAAGAAAAATGATTTAGGGAAGGATACCTAAAACACTGATACAGAAAGTTAAATCCTCATCAAGTGTCTCTTTCATGTTCTGTAGGTATTCTGTTTTATATGAGTTTGACCTCAGTTTGCGCTCCTTAGCCTCATAGATGTAATATTTTTTCGGTTAGGTATTTTCTGTGATACTAACTGTATATGAGACCAGCTTTCAACCATTAACCTCTGTTCCAAAATTTCTGTGATAATAATTTTGGCTGTATGAGCTTCTAGAATATTTATGTATTAATTACCCTGGGACTAATTTCTATGAAAGAGTCCTGGTGTTACCCAGAACCTTTCTAAAGGCTCCTACAGCTCAATGCTGTGCTGCTCACCTGTAGCAGGGAAGTGTATTCCTTTGGAGTGAGAAGTTCTTTAACAAAAACTGTACTCCTTGCTAAAGGTGAATTTCACCTGCAATGTAACCTCATGTTATATATTGAATAGAATGTTATTACAGATATTTCTGCTTCACTGTTACTTATCATGAGGAATACTGTTCAGTAGATATCACTTATACTGTTTTACATTTTCATCATGAAATGGTGAAAACATTTGCCTAATAAATCCTGACCCATATATCATAAGTAAACAAATTAACTTAAAAAAACAATTAGATGCATAAGATATACTGATTTACGTATTTTTGGCTGATCAGGCATACTTGATTAACTTCATAGTGAGAGGAGCTATTTTTACATGATGGGTAACTCTCAAGAACAAATGTCTTGGAAGTCATAGCTGCTTCCTATAGGACTCTGACATAGATTCAGGCCATTGGCACATGTGTACAGGACATTTCATTAGTCATCACCCAGTCATGGCCTTATATGTGCATGTTTGTACATCACTGAGTATAAGGGATTATCAGTAAAAAGAAAAAAAAAAGACAATGTTATCTCAGACAGCAAAAAAGGGTATGTCTTGAAGGAATAGTAGTTCCAAAGATATTATAATGTTGCGAGGCATGGGCTATAGATAGGGTTGTGTGGAGGAGGTTGGATGTGTTGGAAATGAAATGTTTGAGGACTATGTGGCGTGAAGCAGTTTGATCGAGTAAATAATGAAAGGGTAAGAGAGATCTGTGTTAATAAAAGGAATTTGGTTGAGAAAGCAGAAAGGAGATGTGTTGAAATGGGTTGGAAATATGGAGGGAATGAGTGAGGAAAGATTGAGGTTGACTTAAAGGACATTTTTGTCAGAGGTGGAGGGAACAAGAATTGGGAGACCAAATTGTAGGTGGAAAGATGGAGTGAAAAAGATTTTGAGCAATTAGGGCATGAACATACAGGAGGGTGAGAGGCATGAAAAGAACTGAGTTAATTGGAATGATGTGGTATACCAGGGTCAACATGATGTCAGTCGATTGAACCAAAGCATGTGAAGCATCTGGGAGGTAAACCATGGAAAGGTCTGTTAGGCCTGGATGTGGATAGGGAGCTGTGGTTTCAGTGCATTACACATGACAGCTAGAGACTAAGTGTGAATGAATGTGGCCTTTCTTGTCTTGTTTTTCAAGCACTATCTCACTAAAGTGGGGGATAGCAATACTGTTTCCTGTGGGGTGGGGTAGCACCAGGAATGAATGAAGGCAAACAAGTATGAATATGTACATATGTATATATGAATATGTCTTTGTGTGTTTAGGTATACATATGTATATATGTATATGTCTTTGTATTTGTATGTATTATTATTGTTATATTATTTTGCTTTGTCGCTGTCTCCCGTGTTAGTGAGGTAGCGCAAGGAAACAGATAAAAGAATGGCCCAACCCACCCACATACATATGTATATACATACACGTCCACACACGCAAATATACATACCTATACAACTCAATGTATACATATATATACGCACACAGACATATACATATATACACATGTACATAATTCATACTGTCTGCCTTTATTTATTCCCATCGCCACCCCGCCACACATGGAATAACAACCCCCTCCCCCCTCATGTGAGCGAGGTAGCGCTAGGAAAAGACAACAAAGGCCCCATTCGTTCACACTCAGTCTCTAGCTGTCATTTAATAATGCACCGAAACCACAGCTCCCTTTCCACATCCAGGCCCCACAGAACGTTCCATGGTTTACCCCAGATGCTTCACATGCCCTGGTTCAATCCATTGACAGCATGTCAACCCCGGTATACCACATCGTTCCAATTCACTCTATTCCTTGCACACCTTTCACCCTCCTGCATGTTCAGGCCCTGATCACTCAAAATCTTTTTCACTCCATCTTTCCACCTCCAATTGGGTCTCCCACTTCTCCTCGTTCCCTCCACCTCTGACACATATATCCTTTTGGTCAATCTTTCCTCACTCACTCTCTCCATGTGACCAAACCATTTCAAAACACCTCTTCTGCTCTCTCAACCACACTCTTTTTATTACCACACATCTCTCTTACCCTGTTATTACTTCCTTGATCAAACCACCTCACACCACATATTGTCCTCATACATTTCATTTCCAGCACATCCACCCTCCTGCGCACAACTCTATCCATAGCCCATATATACATACATATATATTATTTTATTATTTATTATACTTTGTCGCTGTCTCCCGCGTTTGCGAGGTAGCGCAAGGAAACAGACGAAAGAAATGGCCCAACCCCCCCCCATACACATGTATATACATACGTCCACACACGCAAATATACATACCTACACAGCTTTCCATGGTTTACCCCAGACGCTTCACATGCCTTGATTCAATCCACTGACAGCACGTCAACCCCGGTATACCACATCGCTCCAATTCACTCTATTCCTTGCCCTCCTTTCACCCTCCTGCATGTTCAGGCCCCGATCACACAAAATCTTTTTCACTCCATCTTTCCACCTCCAATTTGGTCTCCCTCTTCTCCTTGTTCCCTCCACCTCCGACACATATATATATATATATATATATATATATATATATATATATATATTATCCCTGGGGATAGGGGATTAAGAATACTTCCTACGTATTCCCTGCGTGTCGTAGAAGGTGACTAAAAGGGGAGGGAGCGGGGGGCTGGAAATCCTCCCCTCTCGTTTTTTTTTTTTTTAATTTTCCAAAAAAAAGGAACAGAGGGGGCCAGGTGAGGATATTCCAAAAAAGGCCCAGTCCTCTGTTCTTAACGCTACCTCGCTAACGCGGGAAATGGCGAATAGTTTGAAAGAAGAAAAAGAAAATATATATATATATATATATATATATATATGTATGTATGTATATGTGCGTGTATTGACATTTATGTATATATATATGAGTATATGAGTGGATGGACCATTCTTTGTGTTTCCTGGCACTACCTTGCTGATGTGGTAAACAGTGATTAAGTATAATAAAGAATGAAGTAAAATCAAAGATTTTGAGCGATTGGAGCTTGAACATACAGGAGGGTGAAAGAGGTTCAAGGAATAGAGTGAATTGGTACGATGTGGTATACCAGGGTCGACGTGTTGTCATTGGCTTGAACCAGGGCATGTGTAACATCTGGGATAAACAATAGAATATACCATCTCAAACACTCTATCAATAAATTCTGGACCGCATATACGTAATGCCTTAAGGAACATCGACTGGAATGATGATACTTTAACTCTGTCATGCTGAGCTTAGTAATAATGAATATATGAACAAACATTGGTAGGTTTTCAGTATATGCTGAATCTAGACATGTTTCTATCTCTATTGGATCCAAGTTAAAGTATCCTAGATCTTGTATTAATAAATCCCTTAAGTTCTGAAAGAAATTATTTTATAAAGGGAGGAAAAAGTGGGCAGTGAACAGTATTGCAGAATTTTCATTCCAGGGATGTGTTTACATAAGAGGAGTAATAATGGTGTAAGCTTTGTGAGAGGTAGATCTCTGGCATACCAGAGATGAGGGATGTAGGGAAACGGATAACTTGCTGCTTGCTGATGATATGACTCTGGTGGCAGACTCCAGTTAAAAACTCTAGAAGTTTGTAATGTAGTTTGGGATAGTGTGTGAAAGGAGGAAGGTGATGTGATGAATGTGAACAAAAGTAAGCTAATGGGGTCCAGAAGTCAGGTAAGACAGTTTGTATGTAGTGTAAGTTTGAATGAGAATAACTGCAAGGAATTGGAGAGAATGGACATGGCTGTGGGTGGAACCATGGAGCTAAATTAAGTCATTGGTTTTGAGAGACAGCTAAGATCAGGGTTGCTATCAAGAGCATGGGGAAGGAGAGGTCCTTGTATATGAAGGCAAAGATGAGTATGTTTAAAGGTATAATTGTCATGGGAGTGTTGTGAGACTTGGGCCTCAATGCAAAAGAAAGGAAGACTGTGGATATGTTAGAAATTTGAAGGATGATATTTGGTGTGAGTCAGGTTGATTATGTAAGGAATGTGTGTAAGACAGAGATGATGGTAAGTGAAGTCTGATAGAGAGGCTGACCAAGAGGTGCTGAAATGCTTCAGATACATGGAGAGTATAAAGTGAAACAGACTGTATAAAAGGATATATGACTCAAACATTAAGGGAATAAGAGGGTGGGAAAGACCAATATGAAGATGGTTGGTTTAAAGGAAACTTTTGGGGACACAGGCCTGAACATTCACTACTGGAGGGAGATAAATGAGAGAAGAATGTGTGGAATGGTGTATATAAGGGAGGCACATAAGGACAAGGATAAGTCGATAAGTGGAGACTTTTTCCACGTCCACCTGCTTAATAGGATTTTGTGAAGGGAATGGGTATCAGAGATATAGATAGATAAATAGAACATTCAGGAAGGCAAAAGGTGTGCATGGGATAGAATGAATTGAATCATTGTTTTATAAATTGGGTTTATGTGCTGTCAGTGACCTGAACCAAATATATGAAGAACTCATGGTAAACCATAGAGTAGTTTATGGGGCTTGACTGTGGTGCTGATCTGTTTTAGTACATTATAAATGACAGCTAGAAAGTGGATGTGTGTAGATGGGGTTTGGTACATCGATTCCTGATGATACTTCACAAAGGTATCAGAGGTATGACAAATGTTAACAGTCATTGCATCCAAGCAGTTTCATATACTTTGTTCATATATCATATATGGACAGTCTCAAAACTATTTGGATATAGCCAAACTGGCACTATTTGCTGTTTCTTTTTAATCTTACTGAAGCTCTTCCATATTGACTGATACTGCTATGATGTTAACACCTAACAAGAATAAAATATTGCATCCAGTCAGAAATGAAGCAAAATTTTTCCTTGCCTACAGAGATTCTGAAGAGGACGTGCAACACTGTGCTAAGGAAAACAATAATGAGGATGAGACAGATAAGTCTGCAAAAGAACACACCTCAAGAAACAAGTCATTCCCAGACTTACAAAATATAAAAGCTACCAAGAAGACTAAAAAGACACGAAAAGGATCTAAAAAGTATTATGATTAGTTTTCTGAGATTGTACAAAGCAAATAGAGACTTGTAGTTTCTGGTTACCATTGCATGGTGATATTTGTAAAGATTCTCAAAAATCTTAGTGTTCATGCAAATTACATGTAAAAAGAATCCTCTTTTTGCATGCATTGTGCTGGCCTCAGTATTTCAGTAATGAGAGTATAGCAGTGCAAGATTGTTTGGATAGGAAATGTGTCTGTCTTTTTGTTCTTATACAGTTTCTCTGCCAATAATTTAAACACGTAGTTCCTAGGTAACCATGTGATAAAATGACAAAGCTCTACTGACTAGAATAGCCAGTAAAGAAAACTACTTTAACTTGTGTAAATTAGTTTGCTTTGGTGTCATAAAGTAAATAATTATAAAAGATGCTTTGTAACACATTCTTCATAGGATGCTCCTCAGAGGTGGAGTAAAGTATTCATTGCATATTACAATATTTGAATAGGCTTTTGATTCCTTTTTAGGTGATGACTTCTTTACATGAAATTATGCAATTATGGTTTTAATTTTCACACTGATCACTTTATTGTGATTTCATTTAACTCATTCTGTACATTTTTTCATAACTATAGTGTTAATTAGAACTGCAGTGAATTGCTTCAAAAGGAATGTGTTATCGATGTCCAGACACCCAATATTAAAAAACCTAGAATGTATTGGTTTCAGATTGTATTGCCACAATATTTGCTTTGGCAAGTGCATTATGTCTCAGGAATCCTCCGGCTTACATGTAAGCCAGACACATTTTCTTATGTTAAGTTTTGTGTTGGCATTTTCTGCTTTTAAGTGTTGGGCATCATATATACTGAAAGTTATATTGTACAGAATATGTACATAAAAGCATTGTGAATGTTATAGAAGTGCTCTTCAGTTTAGGTCTCTCGTATTGAGGTTTAAGCTAAGAAACAGTAGTTTATGTGGACAGTTTGCAAACTCACACCTTTACATACTTCTTTCAATGCCATAGGTTGCAGCTTTTAAGATGATATATTTAGCAGGCAATTAGATGCCAATATGAAAGTCAGTCATTTTATCCGGGTTGAATATCATGATTAATAGCATATTCCTTTCAATAATTAAATTGAAGTAAATCTTATATTTTCAGACTTAAGTATCTTTTAAATGTGTAAATGTCTTTAGGATTTTTCTTTATTAGAACAGGCGTATTATTCAGTAATCTATTCATATTATTTGGATATGAATTTCATGCTCTTTTTTTTATAAGTTTGTTGATGTCTGTATTTATGATTTATTATGTAAGTTTTAGAGTAATTTACCTGTATATAGATAGAAAAGTTAAAAAGCTGTGTGTGTCAACAGTAATGACAAGTAGTAATACATGAATATATATATTTATCTTTATGTAACCCCAGGACCCTTTTCCTTGGGGCTCCTGCAGCTTCAAGACTGCACTATAAACAGCAGTAGGGAAAGGAAGGCCTTTTTGGAATGAAACATTATTCGACAAGATTGTACTCTTATGATACTGCCTCGCTAAATGTGACTTTTCACTTGGAGAATAATCAAAAGTAAGCAGTCCTGTAACATCAGTGTATATATCTATCTCTCTATCTCTAATGCCCATTCCCTCCGAGAACTCCCTCAAGAGGGTGGCCTGGCAAGTCTCCATAACTGCTGAAGTTCAGTGCCTTTTCTTAGCATTTAGTGTTTCACCCTTAACAGGCCACTGGCAGAGGTAACTATAGCACAGTGTTTCCAGATGCTCCTGTTTAATAATTTTATCGATTAATTCTATCTAATATGTGTACCTAATGTTTCAACCTACTACTGATACCTACTGCTCCTGCCCATGTACTACTTCTATCTATTGTTTCTACCATATTGCAGAAAGGCAGGGTTAGTGCATAGCACTCACTGCAGGAAAATTTAGTTCTGAGGGAGTTATGTGAGTCAAGTGTTATGTGTGACAAAAGGAGATTGTATGTTTGTGGACAGAATACCAGCAGTCCACATGTGGATGAGACAAAAGAAAAGACAGCTACCCGGGTCAGAGGAGTAGAACTTTATAAATACAAATATAAATAGATACCTGGGAGTGGACTTGGCAGCGAGTGGAACCATGGAAGCAGAAGTGGGGGAGGGGTCGAAGGTTCTGGGAGCTAGAAAGAATGTGTGGAAGGAGAGAACGTTATCTTGGAGAGCAAAAATGGGTGTGTTAGACGGAATAGTAGTTCCAACAATATGTTATGGTTGCAAGGCAGGGGCTATAGATGGGGTTGTATGGAGGAGGGTGGACGACTTTGGAAATAAAATGTTTGAGGACAATTTGTGGTGTGAGGTGTTTGATCGAGTAAGTAATGAAAGGGTAAGAGAGGTGTATGGAAATAAAAAGAGTGTGGTTGAGAGAGCAGAAGAGGGTGTGTTGAAATGGTTTGGACATATGGAGAGAATGAGTGAGGAAAGATTGACAAAAAGGATATAAGTGTCAGAGGTGGAGGGAACAAGGAGAAGCAAGAGACCAAATTGGAGGTGGAAGGATGGAGTGAAAAAGATTTTGAGCGATTGGGGTCTGAACATATAGGAGGGTAAGATGTATATTTTTTCTTTTGTACTTGTTTGCTGTTTTCCATGTCAGTAAGGTAGCACCAGGAACAGACAAAGAAAGGCCTCATTCGCTCATAACCATTCTCTAGCTGTCTTGTGTAATGGACTGAAACACAGCCCCCTATTCACAATCAGGCCCCATAGACCTTTCCATGGTTTCCCTTGACTGTTTCAGTTGCCCAGGTCAGTTCATGGATAGCATGTCACCCCCAGTATACCATATTGCTTTGATTCTCTCTGTCTCCTGCATGCCTTTCATCCTCCTGCAAGCATAGGCATAGGGCACTCAAAATATTTATCATTCCATTCTTCCATCTCCAATATGGTCTCCCCTCCTCGTTGTCCTCTCCACTTCTGACACACATGCATCATGTCTTTCACCTCTCCTCCCTCATTTTCTCTGTCCAAACCATTTCACCACTCTCTCTTTAACCCCCTCAACCACATTCTTCTTATGACCACACCTCTCCCTTACCCATTTATTACTTACTTGATAAACCACCTCACACCACATATTGTCCTCATACATTTCATTTCCAACACATCCATCCTCCTCTGCACATCCTCATCTGTAGATCATGCCCTGCATCCATACAACATTGTTAGGACTACTGTACTATCAAACATACCAAGATAACAATATCTCTTTCCACATGTTCCTCAATGCTCCAGGAGCTTTCACCTCCTCACCTTCCTGTGACTCGTTACCACACTACTTCCATGGTTTTGTTCTGTCATGTCCATTCCCAAGTATATAAAACACTTCACTTCCTCCAAATTTTCTCCTTTCAAACTCATTCACTAACTGACCTGTTCTTTTGCCATGCTAAACCTGATAACCTTACTTTTACTCATATTTACTCCTTTCACTCACTCTCAGACTCAGACACCAAATTCTGATGTTTCTCACTCAAATCTGCCACCATTGCTGTATTACCAGCTAACTGACTCTATTTCCATCCTCTACAGACCCTGCACTTACCTCCCTTGTCACCACATCCATAAACAAATTAAATTGACATGATAACATCACACACCTCTGCCACTTACCGTCCTTCATGTGGAACCACTCATTCTCATCTCTATCTACTTGCATGCTCACCCTACACTCATGATTAAGATTTCTTACAGCATCTAGTAGCTTCTCTCCCATACTATGTATTCAAAAAACCTACCCAAAAGCAACTCTGTCAACCTATCAATCATATATATATATATATATATATATATATATGTGTGTGTGTGTGTGTGTGTATATAAATTTTTTATTATACTTAGTCGCTTTCTCCTGCGTTAGCAAGGTAGCACAAGGAAACAGACAAAAGAATGACCCAACCCACCCACATACGCATGTATGTACATAAACGCTCTCTCGTTTTTTTTCAATTTTCCAAAAGAGGGAACAGAGAAGGGGGCCAGGTGAATATATTCCCTCAAAGGCCCAGTCCTCTGTTCTTAACGCTACCTCGCCATCGCGGGAAATGGCGAATAGTATGAAAAAAAAATATATATATATTTATATATTTATTTTGCTTTGTCGCTGTCTCCCGCGTTTGCGAGGTAGCGCAAGGAAACAGACGAAAGAAATGGCCCAACCCACCCCCATACACATGTATATACATACACGTCCACACACGCAAATATGCATACCCATACATCTCAATGTACACATACATATACACACACAGACACATACATATATACACATGCACACAATTCACACTGCCTTTATTCATTCCCATTGCCACCTCGCCACACATGGAATAACATCCCCCTCCCCCCTCATGTGTGCGAGGTAGCGCTAGGAAAAGACAACAAAGGCCCCATTCGTTTACACTCAGTCTCTAGCTGTCATGCAGTAATGCCCGAAACCACAGCTCCCTTTCCACATCCAGGCCCCACACAACTTTCCATGGTTTACCCCAGACGCTTCATATGCCCTGATTCAATCCATTGACAGCACGTCGACCCCAGTATACCGCATCGATCCAGTTCACTCTATTCCTTGCCCTCCTTTCACCCTCCTGCATGTTCAGGCCCCAATACCTCAAAATCTTTTTCACTCCATTTCCACCTCCAATTTGGTCTCCCACTTCTCCTCGTTCCCTCCACCTCCAACACATATATCCTCTTGGTCAATCTTTCCTCACTCATTCTCTCCATGTGCCCAAACCATTTCAAAACACCCTCTTCTGCTCTCTCAACCACACTCTTTTTATTTCCACACATTTTTCTTACCCTTACATTACTTACTCGATCGAACCACCTAACACCACACATTGTCCTCAAACATCTCATTTCCAGCACATCCACTCTCCTGCGCAAAACTCTATCCATAGCCCACGCCTCGCAACCTTAGAACATTGTTGGAACCACTATTCCTTCAAACATAGCCATTTTTGCTTTCGGAGATAATGTTCTCGACTTCCACACATTCTTCAAGGCTCCCAGGATTTTCACCCCCTCCCCCACCCTATGATTCACTTCGCTTCCATGGTTCCATCCGCTGCCAGATCCACTCCCAGATATCTAAAACACTTTACTTCCTCCAGTTTTTCTCCATTCAAACTTACCTCCCAATTGACTTGACCCTCAACCCTACTGTACCTAATAACCTTGCTCTTATTCACATTTACTCTTAACTTTCTTCTTTCACACACTTTACCAAACTCAGTCACCAGCTTCTGCAGTTTCTTACATGAATCAGCCACCAGCGCTGTATCATCAGCGAACAACAACTGACTAGCTTCCCAAGCTCTCTCATCCCCAACAGGCTGCATACTTGCCCCTCTTTCCAAAACTCTTGCATTCACCTCCCTAACAACCCCATCCATAAACAAATTAAACAACCATGGAGACATCACACACCCCTGCCGCAAACCTACATTCACTGAGAACCAATCACTTTCCTCTCTTCCTAAACATACACATGCCTTACATCCTCGATAAAAACTTTTCACTGCTTCTGACAGCTTGCCTCCCACACCATATATTCTTAGTACCTTCCACAGAGCATCTCTATCAACTCTGTCATATGCCTTATCCGGATCCATAAATGCTACATACAAATCCATTTGCTTTTCTAAGTATTTCTCACATACATTCTTCAAAGCAAACACCTGATCCACACATCCTCTACCACTTCTGAAACCACACTGCTCTTCCCCAATCTGATGCTCTGTACATGCCTTCACCCTCTCAATCAATACCCTCCCATATAATTTACCAGGAATACTCAACAAACTTATACCTCTGTAATTTGAGCACTCACTCTTATCCCCTTTGCCTTGTACAATGGCACTATGGAAGCATTCCGCCAATCCTCAGGCACCTCACCATGAATCATACATACATTGAATAACCTTACCAACCAGTCAACAACACAGTCACCCCCTTTTTTAATAAATTCCACTGCAAGACCATCCAAACCTGCTGCCTTACCGGCTTTCATCTTCCGCAAAGCTTTTACTACCTCTTCTCTCTTTACCAAATCATTTTCCCTAACCCTCTCACTTTGCACACCACCTCGACCAAAACATCCTATATCTGCCACTTTATCATCAAACACATTCAGCAAACGTTCAAAATACTCACTCCATCTCCTTCTCACATTACCACTACTTGTTATCACCTCCCCATTAGCCCCCTTCACTGAAGTTCCCATGTGTTCCCTTGTCTTACGCACTTTATTTACCTCCTTCCAAAACATCTTTTTATTCTCCCTAAAATTTAATGATACTCTCTCACCCCAACTCTCATTTGCCCTCTTTTTCACCCCTTAAACCTTTCTCTTGACCTCCTGCCTCTTTCTTTTATACAGCTCCCTCTCATTTGCATTATTTCCCTGCAAAAATCGTCCAAATGCCTCTCTCTTCTCTTTCACTAATAATATTACTTCTTCATCCCACCACTTACTACCCTTTCTAATCTGCCCACCTCCCACGTTTCTCATGCCACAAGCATCTTGTGCGCAAGCCATCACTGCTTCCCTAAATACATCCCATTCCTCCCCCACTCCCCTTATGTCCTTTGTTCTCACCTTTTTCCACATTCTGTATTCAGTCTGTCCTAGTACTTCCTCACACAAGTCTCCTTCCCAAGCTCGCTCACTCTCACCACTCTCTTCACCCCAACATTCTCTCTTCTTTTCTGAAAACCTCTACAAATCTTCACCTTCGCCTCCACCAGATAATGATCAGACATCCCTCCAGTTGCAACTCTCAGCACATTAACATCCAAAAGTCTCTCTTTTGCGTGCCTATCAATTAACACGTAATCCAATAACGCTCTCTGGCCATCTCTCCTCCTTACATATGTATACTTATGTATATCCCTCTTTTTAAACCAGGTATTCCCAATCACCAGTCCTTTTTCAGCACATAAATCTACAAGCTCTTCGCCATTTCCATTTACAACACTGAACACCCCATGTATACCAATTATTCCCTCAACTGCCACATTACTCACCTTTGCATTCAAATCACCCATCACTATAACCCAGTCTCGTGTATCAAAACCACTAACACACTCATTCAGCTGCTCCCAAAACACTTGCCTCTCATGATCTTTCTTCTCTTGCCCAGGTGCATTTATCACCCATCTCTCTCCATCAACTTTCAGTTTTACCCATATCAATCTAGAGTTTACTTTCGTACACTCTATCACATTCTCCCACCACTCCTGTTTCAGGAGTAGTGCTACTCCTTCCCTTGCTCTTGTCCTCTCACTAACCCCTGACTTTACTCCCAAGACATTCCCAAAACACTCTTCCCCTTTTCCCTGAGCTTCGTTTCACTCAGAGCCAAAACATCCAGGTTCCTTTCCTGAAACATACCACCTATCTCTCCTTTTTTCTCATCTTGGTTACATCCACACACATTTAGACACCCCAATCTGAGCCTTTGAGGAGGATGAGCACTTCCTGCGTGACTCCTTCTGTTTCCCCTTTTAGAAAGTTAAAATACAAGGAGGGGAGGGTTTCTAGCCCCCCGCTCCCATCCCCTTTAGTCGCCTTCTACGACACGTGAGGAATGCGTGGGAAGTATTCTTTCTCCCCTATCCCCAGGGATATATATATATATATATATATATATATATATATATATATATATATATATATATATATATATATATATATATATATATATTTCTTTTTTTTTCTTTCTTTTAAACTTTGCCATTTCCCGCGTTAGCGAGGTAGCGTTAAGAACAGAGGACTGGGCCTTTTTTGGAATATCCTCACCTGGCCCCCTCTGTTCCTTCTTTTGGAAAATTAGAAAAAAAACGAGAGGGGAGGATTTCCAGCCCCCCGCTCCCTCCCCTTTTAGTTGCCTTCTACGACACGCAGGGAATACGTTGGAAGTATTCTTAATCCCCTATCCCCAGAGAACTTTCCATGGTTTACCCCAGACGCTTCACATGCCCTGGTTCAATCCATTGACAGCATGTCGACCCCAGTATACCACATCATTCCAATTCACTCTATTCCTTGCACGTCTTTCACCCTCCTGCATGTTCAGGCCCCGATCACTCAAAATCTTTTTCACGCCATCTTTCCACCTCCAATTTGGTCTCCCACTTCTCCTCGTTCCCTCCACCTCTGACACATATATCCTCTTGGTCAATCTTTCCTCACTCATTCTCTCCATGTGACCAAACCATTTCAGAACACCCTCTTCTGCTCTCTCAACCACACTCTTTTTATTACCACACATCTCTCTTACCCTATTATTACTTACTCAATCAAACCACCTCACACCACATATTGTCCTCAAACATCTCATTTCCATCACATCCACCCTCCTCTGCACAGCTCTATCTATAGCCCACGCCTTGCAACCATATAACATTGTTGGAACCACTATTCCTTCAAACATACCTATTTTTGCTTTTAGATATCTGGGAGTTGATTTGGCGGCGGATGGACCCATGAAAGCTGAAGCGAGTCATAGGGTGGGGGAGGGGGCGAAAGTTCTGGGAGTGTTGAAAAATGTGTGGAAGGCGAGAATATTATCTTGGAAAGCAGAAATGGGTATGTTTGAAGGAATGGTGGTTCCAACAACATTATATGGCTGCAAGGCATGTGCTGTAGATAGAGTTGTGCAGAGGAGGGTGGATGTGCTGGAAATGAGATGTTTGAGGACAATATGTGGTGTGAGGTGGTTTGACCGAGTATGTAATGAAAGGGTAAGAGAGATGCGTGGTAATAAAAAGAGTGTGGTTGAGAGAGCAGAAGAGGGTGTTTTGAAATGGTTTGGTCACATTGAGAGAATGCGTGAGGAAAGATTGACCAAGAGGATATATGTGTCAGAGATGAAGGGAACGAGGAGAAGTGGGAGACCAAATTGGAGGTGGAAAGATGGAGTGAAAAAGATTTTGAGTGATCAGGGCCTGAACATGCAGGGGAGTGAAAGGCACGCAAGGAATAGAGTGAATTGAAATGATGTGGTATACCGGGGTCGACGTGCTATCAGTGGATTGAACCAGGGCATGTGAAGCATCTAGGGTAAACCATGGGAAAGTTTTCTGGGGCCTGGATGTGGAAAGGGAGCTGCGGTTTTGGTGCATTATACATGACAGCTAGAGACTGGGCATGAATGAATGTGGCCTTTGTTGTCTTTTCCTAGTGCTACCTCGTGCACATACAGCAGGAGAGGGTTGTTATTTCATGTGTGGCGGGGTGGTGATGGGAATGAATGAAAGGAGACAGTATGAAGTATGTACATGTGTATATATGTATATGTCTGTGTGTGTATATATATGTATACATTGAGATGTATAGGTATGTGTATTTGCGTATGTGGATGTGTATGTATATACATGTGGATGTGAGTGGGTTGGGCCATTCTTTCATCTGTTTCCTTGCGCTACCTCGCTAACGCAGGAGACAGCGACAAATTAAAATAAATAAAATGAATATATATATATATATATATATATATATATATATATATATATATATATATATATATATATCCCTGGGGATAGGGGAGAAAGAATACTTCCCACGTATTCCCTGCGTGTCGTAGAAGGCGACTAAAAGGGAAGGGAGCGGGGGGCTGGAAATCCTCCCCTCTCAATTTTTTTTTCTTTTTTATTTTCCAAAAGAAGGAACAGAGAAGGGGGCCTGGTGAGGATATTCCCTAAAAGGCCCAGTCCTCTGTTCTTAACGCTACCTCGCTAATGCGGGAAATGGCGAATAGTATGAAAGAAAAGAAAAGATATATATATATATATATATATATATATATATATATATATATATATATATATATAATCCCTGGGGATAGGGGAGAAAGAATACTTCCCACGTATTCCCTGCGTGTCGTAGAAGGCGACTAAAAGGGGAGGGAGTGGGGGGCTGGAAAACCTCCCCTCTCGCTTTTTTTTTTTTTTTTTTTTCCAAAAGAAGGAACAGAGAAGGGGGCCAGGTGAGGATATTCCCTCAAAGGCCCAGTCCTCTGTTCTTAACGCTACCTTGCTAATGCGGGAAATGGCGAATAGTTTGAAAAAAAAAAAAATATGTATATATATATATATATATATATATATATATATATATTATTTTTTTATAATAAATATATTGTTTCTTTTATTTCAGTATTAGTTAAATGACTGTATCAACATTGTATTTTTTAGCAAACATGTGCCATATAACTGAATCAGTTATCTGAATATTGTACATAATATAATGTTTCACTGAGGCTAAAATAAATAAGTTATGTGTATTCCTGATGTCCTTCTCTGAAAGGCTGAAAATCTGTTGAGTTGTGAAATTATTTCCTTGAAGTTTGACAGATTGAAGCTATGTCATATTTTGTTTAATGCCAATTGCTGAAAACAATATGGGGTGTAAGGAGGGTTGATCACATAAACTGTCTGTGAAAATGAGAGGTGTGGTAGTGAGTAAAGTATGATGGAGATAGATGACAAGGGTGTGCTGAAATAGTTTAGACTTATGGAAAGGATGAGGAAAAAGAGATTGACAAAGAGAATACATATCAGAAATACAGGGGGCAGGATGGAGGGAGAAACCAATAAGGAAATAGAAAGATGGAGTGAAAAAGGCTTTGAGTATCAGAACCTGAATCATCTAGAGGATGAGAGGTTATGCATGGGGAAAGTGTATTAGAGAGATGGGCCGAAGTGCTCTCAGTTATATGAACCAGGGCATATAAACTGGTTAAAAAAACTATAGAATGGTTTAAGGGCTTGGCTGTGAATGGGGGCTGTGCATTTGGTGCTTTACACATGGCAGCTTGAAAGTGGATATGGGCAAATGAGGCCATTCTTCATCTTTGCTTGGCACTAACCCATTAAGACAGGAAAATACAAACTACAAAAAATATTTGTTGCTGTTTAATCTGTTTATGGATGTGGTGATGAGAAAGTTGAATATGCAAGTTCTAGAGTGAGGGGTGGGTCTGCTATAGCTGGGGTGAGTCAGTTATTCTCAGATTACAAGGTTCTGGTGGCATACTTTAGCAAGAAGCTGCTGGAGCTGGTGTCTGAGTTTGGGTGAGTGTGTGAAAGGAAAAAGCTGCAAGTTGATATGAATAAAGTAAGGTAATAAGGTTAAGTAGAGGAGATAGTTTGTTTGATATAAGTATAGGTTGTCATGGAATGAACCTAGAGGAAGTCTGATGTTTGAAATACCTGGGAGTGCATATGGCAGCAGACATCACTCTCTGTAAGGGTAAAGATAATTATGTTTCACCACCCTTTTCTCTATCTCTATATCTCTGATGCCCATTCCTTCTGAGAACTCACCTAAGGGGGTGGCGACAGCAAAAGTCTCCATAATTGATGTCTACTGTGCCAGTTTAGAGCCTCTAGTGCCACCTCATCCTTTGCAGGCCAGTGACAGGGCAATTCCAACACAGTATTTCCAGAGGCTCCTACCTAATGTTCCTACTTACATCTACAGAATATGTCTACCTACGTAATGTCCCAGTCTAAAGTTCCTACCTAATTCTTCTACCTGATGTTTCAACCAAACGCTCTTACTTAATATTCCTACCTACTTTTTCTATCTAATGCTCCTACCATTTTGCCAAATGATAGGGTTAGTGATTATCACTCACCACAGGAAAATTTAGTCATGAAGAATGAGTTGTGTGAGATGAGCGTTGTGTCACAAGGAGAGATTGTATATTTGTGGGTGAGGCAGAATGGAACGACAGCTACCTGGGTCAGAGAAGTGCAACATGACAACCACTGAAGTGCTGGCTCACTATTTAGCCATCACTAACCACCCTTTTCTCACGTATATCATTTCCTCTTTTCTGAAAATCCGTATAAGTCTTCACCCTTACCTTCACCAGGTAATGATCAAATATCCCATCAACTGCCCCCCCTCAACATATTCATATCATGTTCCTGCATTAGCAAGGTAGTGTCAAGAATAGATGACTGAGCCTTGGAGGGAAAAATCCTCACTTGGTCCCTATCTCTACTCCTTCTTTAGGAATAGTAAAACAGGAGAAGAGGCTTTCCAGCCCCTCCTCCCACCCTTTTTAGTCGCCTTCTACAACACACAGGGAATGTGTAAGCAGTATTCTTTCTCCCTTATCCCCAGGGGTAAGAGAGATGTGTGGAAATAAAAAGAGTGTGGTTGAGAGAGCAGAATAGGGTGTATTAAAATGGTTTGGACATATGGATAGAATGAGTGAGGAAAGGTTCCCAAGAGGATATATGTGTCAGAGGTGGAGGGAACAAGGAGAAGTGAGAGACAAACTTGGAGGTAGAGGAATGGAGTGAAAAGGATTTTGAGCAATCTGGGCCTAAACGTACAGGAGGGTGAGAGGCGGGCAAGGAATAGAATGAATTGGACGATGTCGTATACTGGGGTCGACATGCTGTCAATGGACTGAACCAGGGCATGTGAAGCATCTGAGGTAAACCATGGAAAGGTCTGTGGGGCCTGGATGTGGATTGGAAGCTGTGGTTTCAGTGCATTATACATGACAGCTAGAGAATGAATGGGGCCTTTTTGTTTGTATTCCTGGCACTACTTTGCTGAAGCAGAGGGTAGCAACAAGAATGGATGAAGGCAAGCAAGTGTATATGTATGTCATGTCTGTGTATGTATTTGTATTTGTATGTTCATATGTATATGTGCGTATGTGGGTGTTTATGTACATACGTGTTTATATGAGTGGATGGACAATTCTTTGTCTGTTTCCTGGCGCTACTTGCTGACACAGGAAACAGCGATTGCATATGTAATAATAAATGTAAAGTGTAAGAGAAAAACAGATGTATGGGAAATACTTACACAGAAGGAATGATGATAATTGTGAAATTGACTAGAGAAACCAATAGATCAAGAGGAAAGTGGTGGGGTTGAAAAAGATGGCAACTCTAGGGTGGGCCATTTTGATATCTGCTTCTTTTCCTCCATGTCGAAGCTTTGGAACACTCTACCTTCTCAGGTCTTTCCCAATAACTTTGACCTGGCACATTGACATCTTTCAGTTTCTCAAAAATTCGTAAATACTTTCCCTTGTCTTTTCTTGTTCCATTTCACAAGTCTCTATATTTCAATTAAGGCCTCTCCTTGATGTGGCCTTTTGTCCATGACTGGATTTTCAACAACAACAAAAAAAAGTTGGTTGAGCATGTATCGGTAAATTTCAGGGATAATAAGATATTTTGGAATTGCATAATAGTATGAGAAAAACAGGAGAACAAATGGAAACATCAGAGAAGGAAGTAATGAGGAAATACTAAAAGGTAGTGATAAAGATGAGGAAATGTGGTAAGTATTTTCAGAGAATGTTGAATGTGTTTAATGAGAGGGTAGCAGACATGGGGTGTTTGGGTCAGGGAGGTATGCAAAGTGAGTCATGGAAAAAGGTTTGCCTTGTGTAAGATGAAATGTGGGAAAGCAAGTGGAGTGGATGGTATTGCAGTTGAATTTCTTAAGAAAGGGGGTTGAGTGTGTCATTAACTAGTTAGATGGGATTTTCATTGTACATATATATTGTTGGAACCACTATTCCTTCAAACATACCCATTTTTGCTTTCCGAGATAATGTTCTCGACTTCCACACATTCTTCAAGGCTCCCAGAATTTTCGCCCCCTCCCCCACCCTATGATCCACTTCCGCTTCCATGGTTCCATCCGCTGCCAGATCCACTCCCAGATATCTAAAACACTTCACTTCCTCCAGTTTTTCTCCATTCAAACTCACCTCCCAATTGACTTGACCCTCAACCCTACTGTACCTAATAACCTTGCTCTTATTCACATTTACTCTTAACTTTCTTCTTTCACACACTTTACCAAACTCAGTCACCAGCTTCTGCAGTTTCTAACATGAATCAGCCACCAGCGCTGTATCATCAGCAAACAACAACTGACTCACTTCCCAAGCTCTCTCATCCCAACAGACTTCATACTTGCCCCTCTTTCCAAAACTCTTGCATTCACCTCCCTAACAACCCCATCCATAAACAAATTAAACAACCATGGAGACATCACACACCCCTGCCGCATACATTCATGTTGTATGGTTGCGAGGCGTGGACTATGGATAGAGTTGTGCGCAGGAGGATGGATGTGCTGGAAATGAGATGTTTGAGGACAATGTGTGGTGTGAGGTGGTTTGATCGAGTAAGTAACGTAAGGGTAAGAGAGATGTGTGGAAATAAAAAGAGCGTGGTTGAGAGAGCAGAAGAGGGTGTTTTGAAATGGTTTGGTCACATGGAGAGAATGAGTGAGGAAAGATTGACCAAGAGGATATATGTGTCGGAGGTGGAGGGAACGAGGAGAAGAGGGAGACCAAATTGGAGGTGGAAAGATGGAGTGAAAAAGATTTTGTGTGATCGGGGCCTGAACATGCAGGAGGGTGAAAGGAGGGCAAGGAATAGAGTGAATTGGAGCGATGTGGTATACCGGGGTTGACGTGCTGTCAGTGGATTGAATCAAGGCATGTGAAGCGTCTGGGGTAAACCATGGAAAGCTGTGTAGGTATGTATATTTGCGTGTGTGGACGTATGTATATACATGTGTATGGGGGTGGGTTGGGCCATTTCTTTCGTCTGTTTCCTTGCGCTACCTCGCAAACGCGGGAGACAGCGAAAAAAAAAAAAATATATAGATTGTGGTAATGTGCCTGAGGATAGGCAAAATGCATGTATAGTACTACTGTATAAAGGCAAAGGGGACAAGGTAAGTGTCAAGCTACAGAGGTATAAGTTTGTTAAGTGTAAGTGGTAAGCTGTATGAAAGAGTGGTTATTGAGAGGGTGAAGAGTGTGCAGAGCATTTGATACATAATTTAGCATTGAAACGGGAGGTTATGCCTGAGGATTGGGTGAAAGCTACTTTCCCTTTATTCAAAGGAAAAGGTGCTATGGATATATGTAGTATTTATAGGGGAGTAGGTCTGTTAAGTATACCAGGAAAGATGTATGCAAGAGTGTTGATTGACAGAGTGATTGAAGTGACTAAATGTAGAATAAGTGAGGGGGATATGTGAATCAGATTTTTGTTGAGAATGATTGTGGAAAAATATCTAGTGAAAGGTAAAATACTGTATGCAGCTTTCATAGATCTGGAGAAAGCGTAAACCAGGGTTACGTGGAATGCTTATTGGGTTGTGTCAAGGATACATTGGGTAGGATGACAACTGTTGGATGGTGAGAAAGTCTTCTAGAGAAGACCAAAAGCTTGTGTAAAGGTAAATGGAGTGTTGAGTGAAAGTTTCAGTATACATTTGTTTGAGGCAGGACTGTGTGATGTCATCATGGCTTTTTAACATATATATATATATATATATATGAAATGATGTGATAAGAGAGATGAAAGCAAAACTAGGAAAAAGGGGTGTAGAGACAGAGTGTGGTAGTGAGTCATGATGGCTAGTGACAAGCCTGTCGGTGGATGATACTGTGTTGTTTTCTGAGAGTGAAGAGGAGTTGCAGAATTTTGTAAGTGTGTTTTATGACAAGTGAAAGCATAGGCAATGGAAGATAAATGCTAGTAAAATTAAAGTGATGGTGCTTGAAAGGAAAAAGAATAAAAGTATAGAGTTTGCAAAGTCATATAGAGTGGGAGAAGAAAGTTTACTATATTGTCTTATAGATATGGGGAAGAGGTGACAGAATGTGAGTATTTAGGGGTTATCTTTGGTAAGTTTGGTGATATGGAAGGAGAGTTAAGGGAGAGAGCAGTACAGGGTAGATAAGTCCATGTTTCGTCTGCGTAGGTCAGGGACAGCATAGTCCTCCCAACCCTGACCTATGCAGACAAAACATGGACATCGATTGAGTCATAGATGTCAAGAATCGAGGCTATGAAAATGAGTTATGTGAGAGGAGCACGTGTTATGAATAGATAGAATGAAGAAAGTAATGAGGGGGTGTTTGAGAGATTTGGTATGGCAGGGAAAGAATTGTGGAGTGGTAGAGTGGGTGAAATGTAGTACTTTGTGTTGGTTTGGGTATGTGGAAAGAATGCAAGATGGGAAGTTTATGAAAACAGTGTTTATTAGTATAATTAAAAGGGGTTGGTGTGAATGGAAGACCATCTGTGACATGGGGAAATAGACAACCTGTGACAAGGGGAAATAGAGTAGAAGAGTCCTGGATGGTGAGAAATGGTGGAAGAATGCATGGAATGGTGTAGGCAAGGGAAGCATAAAAGGAGGGGGATAAGTGCAGACACTGTGGCTATCCCCCTTGATAGGAGTTCCCAGAGGGAATGGGTATCAGAAATATAGATGGATAGATAGATAGATAGAATATGTGGAATTTTTTATGCAAGTGAGACACGCAAGGACAGGAATAAGTGGAGATTGGGAGTTCTTAGACAGAATGGGCATCAGAGATATATGCAGATAGATGGATAGTAAAGCATATGTGCAAGTGGGAAGAGAGAAGGGTGAGTGGTTGCATATGAAGTGTGTTTGTGGCATGAGTGTGTGATGCCACCATGGCTGTTTAACATATTTATGGATGGGTGTGGCAAGGAAGGGGAATGCAAGCGGTTTTTGAGAACTGGGCAGGTCTGCAGTCTGGTGGGGCTAAGAAGACCTCAGTGAGAGTTGTCAGTGGCTTTGGAGGCAAATTCGAGTCAGAAACTGCAGATGCTTGGTTTCTGACTTTGGGAAAGTGCGTGAAAGGAGAAAGTTGAAAGTTAATGTGAATATAAGTAAGGTTATTATTTAAGATTAACAATGGAGGGAGACAGGTTGGTTGTAGTGCGAGTTTGAACGCAGAGAACCTGGAGGAAGTGAAGTGTTTTAGATACCTGGGAATGGACTTGGCAAAAGATGGAACGTAGGCATTGAATTAAACCATGGGAAGGGCGAGGGACCTAAAGTCATGGACACATTGGGGAATGTGTGGAATGGTCACTGTGTATGAGGGCTATGACAAGTGTGTTGGATGGTGAAATAGTTCCAGTGATATTGTATGGATGTGAGGCATGTGCCCCACATATGAAAGTATAGAGAAGGTCGGATTTGTTGGGAATTAAATGTTTGAGGATAATATGTGGGGTGAGAAAAGTTTATTGAATAATAAATTATAGGGTAACAGAGGTATGGTATTAAGAAGTGAGAGAGGTATGGTATTAAGAAGAGTATGAAATGATGTGGGTGCATGAAGAGGATATCTGAGGAGAGGCTGACTTCAGTATGTATATATGTCAGAAGTGGAGGGAACAAGAAGGGGTAAACCAAGGAGGAGGGAGAAGGATGGAGCAAAAGATGTTTCGAGATAAAAGCTTGAACATGCATAATGGTGTGAGGTATTCATATAATAGAGTTAATTGGAGCAATTTAGTTTACCTTGGGCAACATGCTGTTGGTGGGCTGAACCAGTGCATATGAAAACATCGCGGAAACATTAGAAAATTTTGTTGGGTTTAACTGTGAATGGGGCACTCTGGTTTTAGTGCATTATGAATTACAGCTAGATAGTGGATATTACTAAATAAGGCTGTTCATCTGTTATTGGTACTGTCTTGATAAGTTAAAAACATATGAGTATGAAAAAATATGTAGAATTACATGTCGCCATGAAACTATTACCTTATTGTGTATATAAAAGTTTAGGAATAAGTAATGTACAAAAAAATGCTTATAAAAAATCAAACATGAACAAGGAGGCAATGAATGAACCGGCATGAGGATGGGATTATATGAGCAAATTTGTTCTGATATAGTATTTGCATATGAAAAACAGAGATACACATTAATCTAATATTTTATGGCCTGCAATCAGCCATAAACAATTTGCTAATGACGACCTTGAGAGGGTAAAAAGGTTCATACGTGGATTGTGCATGGAAACTTTGGTAGTTGAAATTGCAATATTTTGCTTTCACAAGTGTTGTCATGCCACTCATAGACCTCAGCAAAACACCTGTTCATAAATCCTGATGTAGCAGGTGAGGGATGGAAAGAAGCTGGTGCAGGGTAGGGACAGGTATGGTTGATGGTAGGGGAGAAGTTGGAAGAAATTGGGAAGTGGCAGGAGGAGATGGTCAGCATGGCCCTCCAGCAGCAATCGTCCACTCCTCAATGACTTGACAAAGCTTGTGTGAGCAAAACAATTTAATTTTATAAAGTTTCCTCCCAAAGAAATGTCTTTCTACCATTGTTTCCTTGCTCAATGAATGCCATTGTTGAGTCCAAAGCTATAATGAAACCAGACAGTTGCCACCTTTTCATTCCTACAATACCCCAAAGGACACTGCAAGAAGTATAGGAGCAAAGAGGGGTTGGGAAGAAAGAGCGAGGCTTATGCACAGGCCTCCACTTTAGGAAGAAATAGGTTTTTGGTATCTATATTATAATTGTAGTGCTTTAAACCCAGTTTTCATGTAATGGGATGGATTAGGTACATAACAGCCTACACAACACCATTTCCATACATCCTTAACATGTATACACTGTGTTCAAATGAAACACAGACTTTCACCCTTATAAAAGTGCTTATTTCTTAACTTTTCACAGTTGTGTGTGTGTTCAAATCAGTGTTTCTACTGACTTCCTTCTTTCCCAGTATGCTTCCACTGCATCAAATCTTTTCATTCCCTCAAAAACTTTTTATCTACTTGAAATTCTGCATTAGCATAAGATCCTATCAGACTTTCATCCAAGAGCCTTTCTGATGACTTCATGCCACATAATTTTCTCAAAATTTAATTCTATTCATTCTGCTAATTCCATCTCTAACATGCAAATTATGTCTCTACTGATTTGATTTGAATTTTAACTATCCTAACCTATGTGCAATTACTTTGAACTGTATTTTGTAGTTAAATGAGTACTCCTTCATGTAGGCATCTTCTTTTTGTTTTTTCTTTCCTTCATTTAAGCTGAGCTTACAATACATCCAAGCTCCTCTCCCTCACAGGACTACTTTGAGCATCAGCTTTCCCACTACAATCTTTGCTGAACTTTACTCCCAAATATTTGACATCTGTAACCTAATTCTTTGCCATTCACATGCATATTCAAGTCTAATCTCTTTTCCCCTTTCAGATGCCTTTATTTGCATTCACTCTCACCATCCCTCTCATATATATGGGAAATTATATGGAAGGGTATTGATTGAGAGGGTAAAGGCATGTACAGAGCATCAGATTGGGGAAGATCAGTGTGGTTTCAAAAGTGGTAGAGGATATGTGGATCAGGTGTTTGCTTTGAAGAATGTATGTGAGAAATACTTAGAAATACAGATGATTTTATATGAAGCATTTATGGATCTGGAGAAGGCATATGATAGAGTTGATTGAGATGCTTTGTGGAAAGTATTAAGAGTATATGGTGTGGGATATCCCAAATATCTAAAACGCTTCACTTCCTCCAGTTTTTCTCCATTCAAACTTACCTCCCAGTTAACTTGTCCCTCAACTCTACTGAACCTAATAACCTTGCTCTTATTCACATTTACTCTCAGCGTTCTTCTTTCACACACTTTACCAAACTCAATCACCAACTTCTGCAGTTTCTCACCCAGATCAGCCACCAGCGCTGTATCATCAGCAAACAACTGACTCACTTCCCAAGCCCTCTCATCCACAACAAACTGCCCCTCTCTCCAAAACCCTTGCATTCACCTCCCTCATAACCCCATCCATAAACAAATTAAACAACCTTGGAGACTTCATGCACTCCTGCCACAAGCCGACATTCATTGGGAACCAATCACTTTCTTCTCTCCCTACTCATACACATGCCTTACATCCTTGTAAAAAACTTTTCACTGCTTCTAGTAACTTACCTCCCACTCCATACACTCTTAATACCTTCCACAGAGCATCTCTATCATATGCCTTCTCCAGATCTATAAATGCTACATACAAATCCATCTGTTTTTCTAAGTATTTCTCACATACATTCTTCAAAGTATACACCTGATCCACACATCCTCTACCACTTCTGAAACCACACTGCTCTGCCCCAATCTCATACTCTGTACATACCTTTACCCTCTCAATGAATACCCTCCTATATAATTTCCCAGGAATACTCAACAAACTTATACCTTTGTAATTTGAACATCACCTCTATCCCCATTGCTTTTGTACAATGGCATTATACATGCATTCCACCAATCCTCAGGCACTTCACCATAAACCATACATACACTGAATATCCTTACCAACCAGTCAACAACATAGTCACCCCCTTTTTTAATAAATTCCACTGCAATACCATCCGAACCTGCTGCCTTGCCAGCTTTGATCTTCTCTTTTTACCAAACCATTCTCCCTGACCCTCTCACTTCGCACACCACCTCGACCAAAATGCCCTATATCTGCCACTCTGTCATCACACACATTCAACAGACCTTCAAAATAATCAAGCCATCTCCTCACTTCACCACTATTTGTTATTACCTCCTCATTAGCCCCCTTCATTGATGTTCCTATTTGTTCTCATCTTATGCACGATATTTACCTCCTTTCAAAACATCTTTTTATTCTCCCTAAAATTTAATGATACTCTTTCACCCCAACTCTCATATGCCCTCTTTTTCACCTCTTGCACCTTTCTCTTGACCTCCTGCCTCTTTCTTTCATACATCTCTTTCACTAACAATCTTACTTCTTCATGCCACCACTCACTACCCTTTCTAATCTGCCTATTTCCCACCTTTCTCATGCCACAGGCATCTCATTCCTACCTCACTCCTGTTATGTCACTTGCTCTCACCTTTTTCCATTTTGCACTCAATCTCTCCTAGTACTTCCTCACACAAGTCACCTTTCCAAGCTCACTTACTCTCACCACTCTCTTCACCCCAACATTCTCTCTTCTGAAAACCTCTACAAATCTTCACCTTCACCTCCACAAGATAATGATCAGACACCCATCCAGTTGCCCCTCTCAGCACATTAACATCCAAAAGTCTCTCTTTCACACACCTATCAATTAACACGCAATCCAATAACGCTCTCTGGCCATCTCTTCTACTTGCATGCATATACTTATGTATATCTATTTTTAAACCAGATATTCCTAATCACCAGTCCTTTTTCAGCACACAAATCTACAAGGTTTTTATCATTTCCATTTATAACACCGAACACCCCATGCATACCAATTATACCCTCAACTGCCACATTACTCACCTTTGCATTCAAATTACCCATCAATTTAACCCGGTCTCATGCATCAAAGCTGCTAACACAATCACTCAGCCTGTGCACCTCGTTATGAGAAGAAAGATCATAAGATCTTTCTTTTCATAACCAGGTGCATAGGCACCAGTAATCACCTGTCTCTCTCCATCCACTTTCAGTTTTACCCATATCAATTTAGAGTTTACTTTCTTACACTCTATCACATACTCCCACAACTCTTGATTCAGGAGTAATGCTATTCCTTTCTTTGCTCTTGTCCTCCCACCAACCCCTGACTTCACTCCCAAGACATTCCCAAAACCACTCTTCCCCATTACCCTTGAGCTTCGTTTCACTCAAGAGCCAAAACATCCAGGTTCCTTTCCTCAAACATGCTACCTATCTCCTTTTTTCTCATCTTGATTATATCCACACACATTTAGATACCCCAATCTGAGCCTTCGAGGAGGCTGAGCACTCCCCGCATGACTCCTTCCATTTCCCATTTTAGAAAGTTAAATTACAAAATTATATATATATATATATATATATATATATATATATATATATATATATATATATATATATATATATTTTCTATAATCGCTGTTTCTCGCTTTAGCAAGGTGGCACCAGAAACAGACGAACAATGGCCCATCCATTCGTATATTCATAAACGCCCATATATATACATATAATACACATGTACATATTCTTACTTGCTTGTATTCATCCATTCCTGTTGCTACCCCATCCCACAGGATGCACCATCGCTACCCTCTGCTTCAACGATGGTAGCGCCAGTAAAACAAAGATAAGCCACATTCATTCACACTCAGTCTCTACCTGTCATGTGCAATGCACCGAAACCACAGCTCCCTATCCACATCCAGGCCCAACAGACCTTTCCACAGTTTACTTCAGATGCTTCACATTCCCTAGTTCAGTCCATTGACAAGCACGTCGACCCCGGTATACCACCTCCTTCCAATTCACCTTATCCCTTGCATGCCTTTCACCTTCCTGTATGTTCAGGCCCCGATCGCTCAAAATCTTTTTCACTCCACTAATCCACCTCCAATTTGGTCTCCTGCTTCTTGTTCTCTCATCATGTACACATACACAGACATATGTACGTATTCATGCAATCAATTGCTGGCGCCACCTCGCCCCTCAGGAAACAACATTGCCCTCCCTGTTTCTGCGTGGTAGCGCCAGGAAAACGGAGAAATGGGCCAAGTGTGGAAATTCCTTTTAAGGCTTAGTCCTCTGTTCTCAACTCAACGTTACCTCGCAGACATGGAAAAAGGCATATATATATATATATATATATATATATATATATATATATATATATATATATATATATTTGAGTGTGTATGCTTTACGTACATATAATGATTTGATCTTCCTTCATCCGTGTCCTGGCACTACCTCGCTGACGCGGGAAATGATCATGTATAGTAAAATATCTAGTGTAATTGGATATGCTAGTTTTGATGACCTCAGTGTCTGTAATGAGTGCCACATCATTTGCAGTATGCATTTTTTTTTTTTCCAGAGCTTGAACTACTACGAAAGAAAACAGCCTGAGAGAGGAGAAAGTCTGGCTGGGTGGATCAGGCAGGGGAATATTGTGGAGGGCAATAACTTGTAAAAGAGGATGGTGGTCTAGACTGAATTTACTTAGATTTTCGAGGGACTTATTGGGTTGAGGCTGACTGAGTAAAGAAGAGGTTCTTATACCTCAACATAGCAAAAATGACAATTCCCTTTGGGCCTAGACAAAAGCAACGGGCTAAATTAAGAGGGGAACCACTAAAATCGTAACCACCCCCAACTACAAAGTATACTTAAAGAGCAGAGTATATTGTACTGATGGCAATCAAAAGCCGTATTTTGGTCGTGAAACAGAAGTACGGAAACTTATAAACATCTATGAAGAAACTAGTTTTGGAAGATCCTCTAAACTGCGTGATGGCGGCCTATGGAAGATCTAAAACAGTGATGACTTGGCCAAGAAGTTGGCAATGGTAACCAGGGAACAGAAATGCCAGTCTGGTAGTACTCGAACTAAACATTTGTACTTGGTTTAATCACAAGTCAACCTCCTGTTCATTTGCTGATTACAAGGTTTCCGGAAAGGTGTTGCAAATGCAACACATTGTCCAATGGTTATTCAGTTTTCCCGTCAGTTTCCTTCTTTCTCAGTCTTTCACACTTTAAAAATCTTTCAAGTTTCGGCTGCAATACATAAAATCCCACATCCTACGGTATACATCACCTTTACATATAGTAACGAAGCATCTTTGAAAAATATTGATTGTTAAAAATTTCTCCAGATGCGTTTTAAAGCTGGTTAAGGGTAGTCGTTGTTGGGATAAGAAAAGAATATATATATATATATATATATATATATATATATATATATATATATATATATATATATATATATATACAACGAATGACTTAGGTCAACTGTATTTTAGGTAGTCTTTCCTTTGCAAGGGCATCTTTTTTTCTGTTGATGTATCGTATTTACTTACTGTACTGTCGCCACTTATGTATAGTTATTTTAACTTCATACTATATTGTTTGTTTTTTATTTCCTTTCGTTTCTCTTTTCCAGAATTCATAGATTTGGTATTCATAAATTTTCATTTCATAAATTTTCATTTCTTCCTCTCCTCTTTCCTCTTCATATTCTGGACACCATAGTATGAATTGTAAATCTTACTCCTATGTTCCACATGAATATCTTTAAACAGTATTTCCTACAACTTTGATAGTTCCATAAACATGCTTTAACTAAAGATTATAAAATAGTTTAAATACAAACTCAAATATTTGTTTCTTGTGGGCTAACCAATAGTTTTGAGTAAAGAAGTAATAGGGACAGACCAACTTGATTTCACTTAACTTTTTAGGTCCTCTGAACAAAATATATTTTCATTACCTAAGAATAACTCGTACAAGAGACTGCAAAAATGCTGAAGTGCAATGGTTTTATATATATATATATATATATATATATATATATATATATATATATATATATATATATATATACATATATATATATATATATATATATATATATATATATATATATATATATATATATATATATATCCCTGGGGATAGGGGAGAAAGAATACTTCCCACGTATTCCCTGCGTGTCGTAGAAGGCGACTAAAAGGGAAGGGAGCGGGGGGCTGGAAATCCTCCCCTCTCGTTTTTTTTTTTTTTTTTTTTTTTTTTTTTTTTCCAAAAGAAGGAACAGAGAAGAGGTCCAGGTGAGGATATTCCCTCAAAGGCCCAGTCCTCTGTTCTTAACGCTACCTCGCTATCGCGGGAAATAGCGAATAGTATGAAAAAAAAAAAAAAAAAAAAAAAAACATATATATATATATATATATATATATATATATATATATATATATATATATATATATATATATATATATATATAGTTTCCCAACGTTACCTTGATAATGAAAAAAAATATTCGAAGAATAAGAAATGAACAATTCGTGTATGTGTACAATATAATGCAAGTAAATATTTAGACTTAGGGTCGTTGTTCAGTCTTACGCATGGCCCGGTTCATGAGGTGAACACTGGTTGGTTGTTCTGTCACGCTGTCTAACACGAGTCGGAGGGAAGAAAAATACGAACTCTTGATGGCAAGTTTATAGAAACATATAGCGAATCCAAGGAGGAAGTGGAAATTCCCAACGTAAAAGTACTTTTCGGGGTAAAATAACCCTGCAGTGGCTAGTTAAGGGAAAATGTGGAGTTAACATCCTAGTTTGTAAGGCACTTTCAGAAATAGTTAAGAATTTTGAAAAATCTACCCTAGCAGCTGAATTTTACGTCAAAAATATAAGTGTTAATGTGATGAGGTCTAGAGGATCACATTTAGTGATTCCGTTTGGGGTGGCTTTGTGTGACGTAGGTCTACATTCTAGGACAGCATTCGTGATAAAGTTCCCTCTAAAGGGCAACATAGAAGTGACGGGGGTTAGAATGAATCAGTTGGACTCCTTATACTAAGTAGGTGATTCGGACAGGAGAGTATTAATTATCAACAAACTATTACGTTAATTGTGTTGATAAAATTAAGGGTGATAAGGAAATGTTAATACGAATCAACAGAACCTATGAAATGCACCTAAGTTCATCCAGACTTACCTTCATGGTCCATATCTTAGACATTACAGTTATAGATTGTCATCATCCTGCCATACTAATTCATGCATAAGTTAAACACAAATGACAAACCTTGAATATGCAGTTCAGTTTTGGTTTCCAAACTGTTAAGAAGACGAGGAAAAATTAGAGCAAGTACAAAGAAGCATGACAAAATTGATCCCATCCCTTAGAAATCTGGCATGTAAAGAGAAGCTAAAACGATTGGATTTCTAACTTAGAAAAATGTAGATTTTGTGGCGACTTAATCTAAGTTTTCAAAATTCTGAATGAGTTTGCTTAAATACATCATGAACATCTTTTCAAAATGAGAAAATACAGTTACCAGGACAAAAGGAATAAAACTCAAAAGCTAAAAGATGTAGTACAGATATGGGGAAAAGCTTCTTTTCCTATAGGTGTGTTGATTACTGGGATAAGCTGCCATCAGATGTAGTGAATGCCACGACTGTAAATACCTTCAAAAGTTTTATAAATTCAGGTATACTCTGAGAAAAACGCCAGAAGTAAACGTAGAAACGACAGCTAATGTTGCAGTAGCTGGGAGTTGGTGATAGCTTAAAAAACTGCTGGGTGGAATTACATTTTCTTGCTAAGGTTAAAAAAAAATTTATTACCAGACAACCCAGTCTTGGGCCAATCAAGCCTCCTGTTGTCTGTCTTTGTTATGTAAATCTCATGTAAAACCACCTGGCAACTGAATATAAATATCATGTTTGCATTTATCTTTTCAAATAACATTGAGCATACATATAATTTTAAGTTGCTGATGGAAGTTATTTAAGGTTTACATAGGTTCTTTTTATTTGTGGAAGTGTTCCATTTTACTCCAACATTCTCTCATATTATATCTTTCCCCACTGATTATATACTTCTCTAGGATTAAAGTAAAGATGCCTCAAATTTTTTATGGTATTTCTTGAACACTGCGCTAGCATTGCATAAAAAAAGCTCAGTCTCCAAAGATATTCGTAATGCTGAACTCAGTTTGGCGAATTCTAAGATTTCTTTAAAATTTTTTTAGGAATATTAATGTGATGTGCTGCTGGGGGACCATTTGTTGTCTGTTTCTTTGCATTTTTGAGGCACCTGTCCTGATACCTAAAATCATGGATACACCTGTTAGGTCTGATGATAACATTGAAGATGAACATAAAGCTCAACAGCTAAAGGAAGTTAGTGAGGTTTCCATAGTTTTTGATGATACTTTGGAATATTATTTTTTCTATCTATTAGATACCCCACATTTTCCATGATCTTCATGGCCGCACCATGGAATAGAAAATAATGATCCTAGATATACTCCCCAAGTCATAAATTTTTCCTACCATTCATTAAGAAACTGTAATATTCCACCATCAGTAAGCTGGTGAGATTCAACTTGAACAATGTTCTGTATATATTTATTTTTCTGTACAAGAAAAAAGCAGCAGTTCTGATCAGTGAAAAAATTAATCGGTTTGATTTCACTAAATCCTGCAGAAGCTGTTAGATTTCTTACTTATTGCTGTTTTGAAGTGCAAGGAAATTAGATCAAAACAACTATATGGGGTGGGAAATAAAAACATGGTCAGCATGATAGGTTTTAAGGCATGTATTCCAGTATGTTTGTCAAATTGATTAACAGAAGAACTGCTGTGTGCTGATACTTTCATATTGTTCTTAATCCTGTTCACTAAAATGCCTAAAATTGTTATTTCATATGAATTGTTTATATTATAGTCCCATGACACATTTTATGGAGCTTCTGTAGCTTTGAGGCTCTACTTGAAACTGAAGTAGAGAAATGTTGGACTTGGAGTATGAACTCCTTTCAGGCCACTGATGATACAACCTTGCCAAAGATGACTTTTTATTTGTATTGTGACTACTTGCAAGTGTAGTCCAGTAAAACTTTACTATTTCATTGATGTATGCAATGTATGATTTTGCTTAAAATGAACCATACTGTATTCCTGAAAACATGTATGCAATATTAAAACCCTTAAAAGTTAACAAATCCTTATCTTAAAGATATTTGATCCACTTGCATTTACAGTAAGAGTGGACTGTATGCAAGGCAGGTGAGACGTGAGCACCAAAGGAAAGCATTTTGTGAATTTCCTGAAGAAGGGTTCCAGAGGGGTTTTGATGATATTCTAAGTCAACTGAACTTTGTCGGGAAGAAGTCAGCATAAAAGAAACCATGTTTGCCAAGAATGAGGAAAATGATAAAAAGTCAACTTCTGTACTAAAGAAGAGGAAATGTATTATTGAAGATGTTATTTTAAAGAACAATGTCAAAGCTGAACCATTATTTGGTAAGTCCTCTATTTTTGCATTTTACTGAATAGTACATTAAAGCAATACAGCTATCCATAGGTATTTATTATATCATTGTCCCACCCTACTAACGGTTGATTTACTCAACTAAGTCACTCTGAAGCCCCCTACCCTCACCCTGTACACCTAGCATACTGCAAATGTACCCCTCACTTCAAGATCCTCACATTTACCTTTCTCTCTACTACTCCATCCATGAACAAATTAGATAGTCATTTTGACATCTCACATCCTTGATACAGGCCCCTTTCAGTGAGAACCACTCACTCTCCACCCTTTATACTCATATGTGTTGTGTCTTCCTGGTAAAGGCTTCACTGCACTTTGTAGCTCTCTCATGCCTCATATTCATAGCAACCTTCACAAGGTATATCTGTCAACCCTGTCATATGCTTTTTCTGTATCCATTAATGCTGCATGCACATCCCTCTCTTTCTCTAAGTATATCTCACAAAGTCTTCAAAATAAGCCATATTGTCCTCTTTAGTCATATTCTCTGTGCATACACCTTTATCTTCAGTCATCACCCATCCATGCATTGAACCAGGTATACTCAAGAAAATTTTATGTGTTGAACACCCATTTTTTCCTTGCTCTTACACAAAGGTACTTTATTTCTCCACACAGTTACTTCACTTGATTGTAGCTCGTGCATAAATGCCCTTTGACAAAAGGATTCTTTTATATAGTGTACTTTTCAGTGACATTTGCAAATGGAAGACCTCAAGAAAGTGCAAGTCTTAAAGGAACACTTCACTGGAACACCAGTCATGATCGTCGGCGTCGGCATAGACGGATGTTTACAGTAGAGACTCCAAGGCTTAATTATGTTGGTAAAAACTTTGGAAATGAAACTGGGACATCTTTTACTAACCACACTCAGTTTCTTGGCATCTTGGATAAAGCTACAGGTTTGCATTTATACTTTCAAGTTTTTGACACTATTACATAAGAAGAGCTTCAGTATGGACGTGGACAGGAGATATTGCATGCGATAAAAGTGATACTAAAATCATGGGAACCTTCTGCACAAATTTAGAAATGATTTAGAAATTTCGAAAGATGAAAAAGATGAAGATGTAAAAGTTACTCGAGTAGACTCTCTGACAGAATGGTACGGATGATAGAGAAATGTCATTACACTGAATAGAATTTCTGATGTTGAAAGATGTAGAAACAAGGCCCAGGTGTAGGAGCATGCTTTTATTATTGTAATTTTGATCATATTATTAGGGTTTGTAAATTTTTTATTGTACAGATTAGAGTGCCACAGTACTGTGCCATAGTAGTAGCATACTTGAAGGGTTGGTTATCTGTAATCTTCCAAAACCAGTACTTCCCTATGAACAGAAGCCCCTAATCATGTGAGAAAGCACTTGAGGGGGGGGGGTGTTAGAAAATTATTGTCCTCTAAATGAGGTTTCTCCTTGACTCAGGATTTACTTTTCACCCATCATATGATATAGGAGATGCTCATATACAGGAACTTGATGATCATTCAGCAAACCACTCAGGTCTGTGATATTGCTGTAATGGTTGAGATGGGGCCAGTCGGCCATCCATCCCTATTCATTTCACTTGTTCACTTATCATTGCTGATTTTTGCTTGAAATTAACTTGCAGTCTTGTCATTTATGGCTTCTCGAGATGCCCGACATGTATAATTGTCTTCTATGTAAGATCTTTACATGAATCAGTAGTATGCTGTTGTACTCATCAATATCTTGACTTAGAGCAGAGATATATAGGATGTGAAGATTGAAAAAGTTCCGTATCTGAGGTGGTGTTACACAAGCAGTTTTTTGGTTTTCTTACCCTTCCCTGTTTTCTCTTCAGTCTTTTCAAAAATCCTTTTCTTTACCTGTGGTAACAACTTTTACTTTGATATCCATGAGATGCAAGTTCTGTGCTGGTTAGGTTAATCCCGAGTGAATGTGTTGGCTGTGTCACCACCTAGGTTGAAGAGACCGAAGCAGGTAAGTTGCCACCAAAGGTCAGTGGATAGCAATAGGGAAGAAGAGCTAGCGCTACCCCACCAGTTTGATGGGGTGTTAGAAGCTTCAACCCCCTAAGTATCCAAGAGATACCTTATTGTTCACGTGGCACTGCCATAGAGGAAAGATTTTTCAGTCATCAAAACCAACATTTATATATGTAGAATTTTTTGACTATGATTAACATCCCTAATTATAGATTCAGATTTTTTATAATGTGAACTTCATTGTTATGATATCCAATATACTTTGATTTTATTGTGCTCTTATCTCTTGTATCTTGTCAGGGAAAATGCGACTTATGGAAACAAGCTCATTCTGTGCTCATCCAATGTTAGAAACAGCCAGCACAACCAATTATCTTTTTGCAAAGCCTCATCAGTCTTTCACCTATGACGAAAAAGAAGAAGTAATCACCTCCGCATTTGGCTCTAAAAGAGCTAAGCAACTTGTCAGTCACCATAAGCAGTATCAAGTAAGTCCATGTTGCATCATTCTAGAGATTAAACATCCATTAATTATACGGTTGGAAAGCAGCATACTGAGGAAAGTAATATTAGTTGGAATAATGTAGATGGAAGGGTCATGTGGGTTGGAATAAAGTGAGAGTTGGAAAGAAAAATTGTTGAATGATGTAAATAGAAATAGATTGACAGAATGAAGAAGAAAAAATCTGTGGCTATATCGGTAACCCTTAGACTGTGGCATACATGTGAAATGCAGAAAGAAGAATCATAAAGGATATTTTTGTATCTTACATTAGTAAAGAAAATACTCCAAATTTTTTTTTATTCATATTTATTTTACTTTGTCGCTGTCTCCTTCGTTAGCAAGGTAGCGTAAGGAAACAGACGAAAGAATAGCCCAGCCCACCCACATACACATGTATATACCTACATGTCCACACATGCAAATATACATACCTATACATCTCATCATATACATATATATACACACACAGACATATACATATATACACATGTACATAATTCATTCTGTCTGTCTTTATTCATTCCTGTCGCCACCCCTCCACACATGAAATAACAACCCCCTTTCCCCACATGTGTGCGAGGTAGCGCTAGGAAAAGACAACAAAGGCTACATTCGTTCACACTCAGTCTCTAGCTGTCATGTATAATACACCGAAACCACACTCCCTTTTCACATTCAGGCCCCACAGAACTTTCCATGGTTTACCCCAGATGCTTCCCATGCCCTGGTTCAATCCATTGTCAGCACGTCGACCCTGGTATACCACATCGTTCCAATTCACTGTATTCCTTGCACGGCTTTCATTTCACCCTCCTGCATGTTCAGGCCCCGATCACTCAAAATCTTTATCACTTCATCTTTTCACCTCCAGTTTGGTCTCCCACTTCTCCTCGTTCCCTCCACCTCAGACACATATATCCTCTTGGGCAATCTTTCCTCTCTCGTTCTCTCCATGTTACCAAACCATTTCAAAACACCCTCTTCTGCTCTCTCAACCACACTCTTTTTATTACCACACATCTCTCTTACCCTATTATTACTTACTCGATCAAACCACCTCACACCTCACACTACATATTATCCCTTCCTTTTATTCCTTCTATATTGGTGTAGGGGAGTGCCAGTTGTTGGATGTCTTTCTGCTGGCATGGCTCAGTCTGTCATGTGGACCAATCTTCTGGTATACCACAGTCTAAGGGTGCAGAAAGGAACTGATCAGCTAGAGAGTATATAAGATTAAAGGTGCGAAGTTTGATTTAAAGGAGGACATCTAGCAGAATGTGATAAAATGGAGCTTAACCCTTAAATGATGGAAGTCATATACAGTATAGTTGACTGACTAGGACACGTTGAGAGTCATAATATTAGCACTAATCTTCGTGGGTTTTGTTTGAACTGTGTATCAGTATCATGATGTAAGTGTTACTGTGTGGCCTTGGTTTTTGCCTTACAGGGGCAGCATTGGTAATAACTCGCTGATGCCTCAGACGGTGATGCACAACCTCCTCCACCCCAGGGAAATCCACATGTTAAGATACCCTTTACTTTTGTGAGCTCTCTCTCCATTTCTTTCATTTTCTGATAGGAAACAATATATGAATGACACCTTCCAAAACCCCTCACCCACCACTTCACTGGAGGACTTGTACATCAACTGCAGCATTTAACTATGGACAAAGGAAATATGTTAGGCCACTTTTTTGTACATATCTTGTGCTTTTATACATATTTCTTTTTTATTGTATTGGAAAACATTATTTGAATAACATACTTTCTACTTTCTTGTTCATTTCTCCACCACTTTTTCAGGAAATTATGCATTGACTTCAGTTTATACTTTTTCCCATCTACTTTTACATGTGTATTTGATTCTATAATGGGAAATGGAAAATTTGAAGTCCATGTTATTTGTCCTTATTGTGATCACTGTTTGCTTGTTACATGTTGTTTAAGGGTTTAAGAGAAGTTTCTAGAGTAGGGTAGTTGAATTGCGTAACTAGACGAGGTAATGTGAAGTGCAGGAATAATAGTTCAAATGCATTCAAAACATAGAAAGATGAGCTGAGAGTATTATTATAGGCAGACAAGGTTTAGATTGAAGGAATAGGAATAGAGGAATACTTGTGGATTTCTGTTAGTTTGTAATTTTTATCATAGGCACCTTTAAAAGGCATTGAATGATGTATTTAGATATTTAGTGGTGGTGTTAGATTTCGGTTGCTAAACAGTCTTCTTTTATTTTGTGAAGAGCACTAGGTGAATGAATAGTTGTTTGTTGGATATAGATATGTAAATGTTGTTCGACAGGATTGTCATACCATCATGTATTACATACCAAGTAGAGGATGCCTCTAACTTATAGGATAAAGGAGAAGGATAAGTTATAGATAGAGCTTCTATTAGTGGATAGAAGTGGGAGGTTGTGGTATGAGTGGTTAGATAAAATGTATTAGAACTAGATGCTTAACATAAGATAAGGCCATCTTAATTTTTGAAAGTAAGGAAGATTAAAAAACCTGTTTGGAATATTAAGGGATTTATTGTTGGTGCAGCAGGGTAGAAAACTTGGTTGTCCCTTCTCTTTGCCAGGCTGTTGGATCAAGAATGCCAGTTATCTGAACTTCATTACTTCATAAGAGGCTAGTCAGTTTGTACATGATCAGTCCCACTGAATTAGGGTCAATGATAATAGATAGTAAGATAGATGGTAGCATTAAACTTGAGGGAGAAGAAACATGGGTGTGAGAAGGAATGAAATCCATCAACGAAATGAGGATAAGAAAGAGGAAGTAACACTGGTGCCTGACTTTTAACATTACAGGAGGTAGTCATTGATGAGGAAATCCAAAGACAGGATTCAATTAGCTACAAAGTGGTTGAGGACAGGTTTCATGCTAAAGAATTTTAATCAGTGCGAAAATTAATGATGTTGGTGGTACCTTTTTTTTTCTTGTTTGCTGTTTTCCATCTCAGTGAAGTAGCACTAAGATCAAGTGAAGAGCAGACATATTTGTTCATACCCTTTCTCAAGCTGTCTTGTATACTGCATCAACATCAGAGCCCTATATCCGCAGTTCTAAAACACAGAATAGAGCACTCTGGACATTTACTCTGCCTTCGAACCACAAACATTCAAGACCTCATCAGAACAGACATCTCCAATGCTATTTCACCTCAGGATGATCAAAAATCAGTTCCTTACAACAGCACTCTATTCATCTCAAACACACTACTTCATACCCATCCAACATCTGGGTAGAAATTAAAAGCTTACCCCTACCTTACACTTCAAAAACCTATAATTAAAGGTCCCCCTCTTCCCATACAAACACAGTATTGACAAGAAATAACACGAGAGCCTTTAAGGATGATATAGTCATATAGAGTGCAAGACAGATGACAAACTGTTCAAGAAGGTATATTGAGTGCATTTAATGGCACAAGAGAGGAGAGAGAGAGACCATTGGAGAAATCTAGAGATCTAGTGAGAAATTTGATTAGGGCTATAGATAAGTATTTCGTGTATGAAAATGAATTGAAACTAGGGTCTCAGTTTACTGATTGACTTAATGTGTAATGTGAAAAAGTAAGAAGCACTTTATGAGCGGGAGCTCATGCCGTACTGTAAAACACTGTGCATGAGTTGATGTATAGAAAAGCAGGCTGATTGTTGACTTGGGGGCTCTCTGCTCTTGATCCACCTTATTGGATAATTGGGGGTAACGATGGTAGATAGATAAATGGGTTATGGAGTTTAAACAGATATTTGAGAAATAAGGTGAGTAAGATTTGTTTTCATGAAGACAATGGTTGATGGAGTAAGTGAAAGACTGTGGAAGTTATTTAAGTATATAGGGAGAATGAAGAAAAGGATGTGTGTGAGTTGAATGGAAATACATTTAAAGGGAGGTAATAAGATAAGTTAGAAAAGCAGAATGAGTGAGAATACAGAAGAGAGATGTCTGAGTGAAGAAAACTACAGAATTGAACTGGAATTTTCTTTAATGTAGATTTCAGATGAGCTGCCATACTGGATTGTAAGAGAAAGGTAAAAGATTTAAATGGATGTAACTATTCCCATTTTTAAGCCATCATAATGATAGGACAAATGATTGTGAACTTTACATAGGATAAAAGATATATGAACTTTACATGCTTTCCAGTTCTGACCACTAGGTGTTCATTTTTTTTTATTTCATTATACTTAGTCACTGTCTCCTGCGTTAGCGAGGTAGCGCAAGGAAACAGACAAAAGAATGGCCCAACCCATCCACATACACAAGTATATACAGAAACACCCACACACGCACATATACATACCTATACAGTTCAACGTATACATACATATACATAAACAGACTTTCTTTTCTTTCATACTATTCGCCATTTCCCGCATTAGTGAGGTAGCATTAAGAACAGAGGACTGCGCCTTTGAAGGAACATCCTCACTTGCCCCCTTCTCTGTTCCTTCTTTCGGAAAATTAAAAAAAAAAAAAAAAAGGAGAGGGGAGGATTTCCAGCCCCCCACTCCCTTTCCTTTTAGTGACCCTCTATGACACGCAGGGAATACGTGGGAAGTATTCTTTCTCCCCTATCCCCAGGGATAACATAAACAGACATATACAAATATACTCATGTACATATTCATACTTGCTGCCTTCATCCATTCCTGTCGCCACCCTGGCACACATGAAATGGCACCCCTTCCCCCTGCACGCTTGCGAAGTAGCGCTAGGAAAAGACATCAAAGGCCACATTCGTTCACATTCAGTCTCTAGCTGTCGTATAATGCACTAAAACCACAGCTCCCTTTCCTCATCCAGGCCCCACAAATCTTTCCATGATTTACCCCAAACGCTTCACATGCCCTGGTTCAATCCATTGACAGCACGTCGACCCTGGTATACCACATCGTTCCAATTCACTCAATTCCTTGCATGCCTTTCACCCTCCTGCATGTTCAGGCCCCGATCGCTCAAAATCTTTTTCACTCCATCTTTCCACCTCCAGTATGGTCTTCCACTTCTCGTTCCCTCCACCTCTGACACATATATCCTCTTTGTCAATCTTTCCTCACTCATTCTCTCCATGTAACCAAACCATTTCAATATGCCCTCTTCTGTTCTCTCAGCCACACCCTATTTATTACCTTACATCTCTCTTATCCTTTCATTACTTAATCAAAGCCCCTCACACCACATATTGTCCTCAAACATTTCATTTCCAACACATCCACCCTTCTCCACACAACCTTATCTATAACCTATGCCTCGCAACCATATAACATTGTTGGAACCACTATTCCTTCAAACATACCCATTTTTGCTCTCCGAGATAACATTCTCGCCTTCCACACATTCTTCAATGCTCTCAGAACCTTCATCCCTCCTCCACCCTGTGGCTCACTTCTTCCATGGTTCCATCCACTGCTAGGTGTTCATATGTACATATTTCTCAACAGCACATATGATATTTTCTAGATTTACAGCGAATGGTATTGTTATATCTTTCTCAAATATTTTGATCAGTGTTACTCTACAGTAACTCATTATATGGGGGTCAGTAGTTTATTAGTAATGCTTGAAACATTTGCTTGTAAGGTGATTGAAGGTAGAAGTTGCTTTAAAATTAAATGGATTCGAATATCTGTTGGCTCGTAGCAGGTAAGGCAACCCTTACTAAATAAAGTAAACAAAGTGAAGGGTTGAGAAGATAGTAAGAGAAGAAGAATGGTAATTCACAGCATTTATGATACTGAGTGGAATGTTTAGAATGTCATAGATCACTAAATGGTCTGCAATACGAATCAGATTTTGGTGCCATCAGTGTAAGTAAAGAGGTCCAAAGTTTCCTCTTTGGGAACTCGAAAATTTGCTGATAATGTATTTGGAATGAGATTTTCAAGCTTATTTTTTTATGCATTTACATATTTAATTACATATTTTTTTATCCCAAAGGTTGATGCGCAAAATATGTCCAAAGCTGTTAACCAAGCTGCGGAATCTGTGTCTGTGAAAGCCAGTGAGTTGATTGATGATTCACAGGAAGAGGAATCCCTTGTAGCCATTCTCCCAGAGTGCAACAGAGAGGTAAGGAATGATGGAAAATTTGCACCTGTTAGATCAACATACATGCCTCTCCTTTTCTTTGCTTTCCCCTCCTTACACTCTGTTCTTTTTAAGGATATTACTCTTCTATTAGTTTCAAGTTATATATTGAATGTATTTATGGCAGTTTGCTGGAATTGTAACTAGAAGTTCAGATTTAGGGCTGTTTTAGAGAACCCTCACCACAAACACCCCTCCCATTTTGAAAATTTTCAGCATGACTGATCAAGCTGCTGATCCACTCATGATCATCTCCATCCATAGTTTTCCTTTCACAAATGTCCATATGAAAAGGATCATCATAAAGCAGCCAACTCAAGTATGTGTGTGTGTGTGTACAATAATTGACATTTTATCCAAGCTGCCTGAACTGGCATGCTCCAAACCATTGTATTTTCCTCCCTTACAGGAACCTATATCTCACAGATAACTAAGTTGAAGTCATCTCATATGTGTTTTGATACTTTTCCATAAATTAGTTTAGAAGGGCCAATATGCTTTCTAACAACAAAGTGGCACGTAAGATGTACAAAGATATCTAGGTACATAGAAACAGTTTAACAAAGTAGAGAATACTAACAAATGAATAAAATATTTGGGAGTGAAGGTTAGTAAGAATGAAAGTGGAAAAGTAGAATTTGAAAATGGTCTTACAAGATAGAAATATGGAGGTACACTCAAAGGATTTTCTTTTTCTCCAGCATTCAGCTTTATTCAATTCATAGTAAGTTTATAGAAGTATATTACTTTACTTTGTCGTTGTCTCCCGCGTTAGCAAGGTAGCACAAGGAAACAGACGAAAGAATGGCCCAACTCACCCTCATACACATGTATATACATACACGTCCACACGCACATATACATACCTATACATTTCAACATAAACGTATATATACATACACAGACATATACATATATACACATGTACATGATTCATACTTGCTGCCTTTATTCATTCCCATCGCCACCCCTCCACACATGAAATGACAACCCCCACCCCACGCATGCGTGCAAGGTAGCGCTAGGAAAAGACAACAAAGGCCACATTCATTCACACTCAGTCTCCAGCTGTCATGTATAATGCGCCAAAGCCACAGCTCCCTTTCCTCATCCAGGCCCCACAAAACCTCCCATGGTTTACCCCAGATGCTTCACATTTCCTGGTTCAATCCATTGACAGCACATTGACCCTGTTATACCACATCGTTCCAATTCACTCTATTCCTTGCATGCCTTTCACCCTCCTGCATGTTCGGCCCCAATCACTCAAAATCTTTTTCACTCCATCTTTCCACCTCCAATTGGTCTCCCACTTCTCGTTCTCTCCATGTGACCAGACCATTTCAAAACACCCTCTTTTGCTCTCTCAACTACACTCTTTTTGTTACCACACATCTCTCTTACCCTTTCAGTACTTACTCAATCAAACCACCTCACACCACACATTGTCCTCAAACATCTCATTTCCAGCACATCCACCTTCCTCCACACAACTCTATCTATAGCCCACGCCTTGCAACCATATAACATTGTTGGAACCACTATTCCTTGACTTCCATCCATTTTTCAATGCTCCCAGAACTTTCGCCCCCTCCCCCACCCTATGATTCACTTCCGCTTCCATGGTTCCATCCTTTGCCAAATCCACTCCCAGATATCTAAAACACTTCACTTCCTCCAATTTTCTCCATTCAAACTTACCTCCCAATTGACTTGTCCCTCAACCCTACTGTACCTAATAACCTTGCTCTTATTCACATTTACTCTCAGCTTTCTTCTCTCACACACTTTACCAAACTCAGTCACCAGCTTCACCAGCACTGTATCATCAGCAAACAACAACTGACTCACTTCCCAAGCTCTCTCATCCACAATAGACTGCATACTTGCCCCTCTTTCCAAAACTCTTGCATTCACCTGCCTAACAACCCCATCCATAAACAAATTAAACAACCATGGAGACATCACGCACCCCTGCTGCAAACCAACATTCGCGGAGAACCAATCACTTTCCTCTGTTCCTACTTGTACACATGCCTTACATCCTCGATAGAAACTTTTCACTGCTTTTAGCAACTTGCCTCCCACACCATATATTCTTAATACTTTCCACAAAGCATCTCTGTCAGCATTCAAAATGCAGATAAAAATATTACATAGAAAATTCAGGAGGTATCTTAAAGTAGGCCTATTGAAAGTAATGGAAAAGATGCACAAAAAGGGTTTATAGGGCTTCTCCCTCCATAGATGTTCTCCACATCTGTGATTTAGGACACAATCCAGTAATGCCCATCTTACCATCTTTTGCATTGACTCATATAATTATCTATATCCCTCTTTTTAAAATAGGTATTCTTAGTCTCTAGTCCTTTTTCAGCATGCTCCACAAGCTATTCACCATTTTTATTTACAGTGGGTACCCTATCTTTCGCAGTTTTACCCTCAACTACTACATCACTCACTCTTGCATTCAAATCACCCTTAACTAATACTTGGTCTCTCGTATCAGAATCATGATAAGCTTCAATTTTTAACTCATAGCAGTCTGGGGTGTACTTCGTTACTCTCTTTCACACATTCCGACTCCTCCTTCTGCAGAAGTGCCACACTTTCTTTGCTTTCACCCTCACACTGATCAATGACTTTACCTCCAAGACATTCCCAAGCCATTTTACAGCCCTTCCCTTTTAACTTAGTTTTACTCAGGTTCCCCTCCTCGAATATAGTTCTTATCTTTCTATTCTTCTCATCCTGGTTTCTTTGATGCACATTTAGACACCCCAGCCTGAGACTTCCTCACTTGGCTGCTTCTGCTCTAACCTAAGAAACTTATTTCATGCATACTCATTTCGTACTAAGGCTCAATGTTGGTGGTTGGTGAGGTGCATTTGAAATGTAATTTTTTTACACCAAGCATGAGTTCGGCTAAGACGCCTCCTGTGTAGGCTTCCCACCTTCTCGTGTGATCCTCCTAAAATCACCCTCAAAGTAATTTGTTATGTCTCATTTCTCATTTTATTCTTTTCCTTACAAATTGACACATGCATAGGTTTCCTCCCAGGAACTTACTGTGGGTCAGGCAACAATATGTATTTTCTGCAGGAAAATACAGTGGTTGTAAGGATATTGAGGAGAAGGTTAGGAGAAGAGAAATTTTTGTTGCAGCTTCTTGGCAGTGGAAGAGACCTCTGTGGACTGCTAATGGTACAATAAATCATTGGCAGGAAGAGTTGAATTATCACATGATAGTCCTTGAAGGTTCGATAGATAGTAACGGGAACAGTATCATTAATGGTAATGGACAGATACTTGTAGGTATGAAACAAGCTAAACTGTAGATAAAGTAGATTGATGAAGTCAGAGAATTGATTAGTGTTTTAGATATGTCACTTAAAGATGTCAGAGGAATATATAATTCAATTTGCAAAGGAATTGCTGTGTATATGGATGGTGTAATTGAAGACTTTGGTTTCACTTGATGGATCAACATAGCTTAAAGAGTAAGCTGTTACATTAGCATATCCAGTTTCGCTTACACACACTGGATATGGGTTACGGATGTGTATAAGTGAACTGAGATGCTGTCTACACTGTATCCACTCCTTGGAAGTGGGAGTGGAGTTGATTATTGAAATCAGTAGACACTGTTTACTCACTCATAATTATCTTAACAGGCAGGTTGCCCAGAAGATGTTTACAAGTTAGAGTCCATTGCTCCAGACAGCTTATTGGTGTACTTTGAGGAGTTTGCAAGAAATCTGTTACTGGAGGGGAAGAACCATAACCCAAAGTAAGTTGTTAAGGTTTGATAATGTCCTTCAAGATAGGTGAAATTGCCAAGATATGAAATTTGCTCTGACTGTAAAAAATGAAAACCTTTGGGAACACCAAAAAGCATTTTTTTTCTCTCTCTCTTTTTAAATTTTAAGGAGAATAAAAAAGATGTTTTGGAAGGAGGTAAATAAAGTGCGTAAGACAAGGGAACAAATGGGAACATCAGTGAAGGGGGCTAATGGGGAGGTGATAACAAGTAGTGGTGATGTGAGAAGGAGTTGGAGTGAGTATTTTGAAGGTTTGTTGAGTGTGTTTGATGATAGACTGGCAGATATAGGGTGTTTTGGTCAAGGTGATGTGCAAAGTGAGAGGGTTAGGGAGAATGATTTGGCAAACAGAGAAGAGGTAGTAAAAGCTTTGCGAAAGATGAAAGCCGGCAAGGCAGCAGGTTTGGATGGTATTGCAGTGGAATTTATTAAAAAAGGGGGTGACTATATTGTTGACTGGTTAGTAAGGTTATTTGATGTATATATGACTCATGGTGAGGTGCCTGAGGATTGGTGGAATGCTTGCACAGTGCCATTGTACAAATGCAAAGGGGATAAAAGTGAGTGCTCAAATTACAGATGTATAAGTTTGTTGAGTATTCCCGGGAAATTATATGGGAGGGTATTGATTGAGAGGGTGAAAGCATGTACAGAGCATCAGATTGGGGTAGAGCAGTGTGGTTTCAGAAGTGATAGAGGATGTGTGGATCAGGTGTTTGCTTTGAAGAATGTATGTGAGAAATACTTAGAAAAGCAAATGGATTTGTATGTAGCATTTATGGATCTGGAGAAGGCATATGGTAGAGTAGATAGAGATGCTCTGTGGAAGGTATTAAGAATATATGGTGTGGGAGGCAAGTTGTTAAAAGCAGTGAAAGTTTTTTATCGAGGATGTAAGACATGTGTACGAGTAGTAAGAGAGGAAAGTGATTGGTTCTCAGTGAATGTAGGTTTGCAGCAGGGGTGCATGATGTCTTCATGGTTGTTTAATTTGTTTATGGATGGTGTTGTTAGGGAGGTGAATGCAAGAGTTTTGGAAAAAGGGGTAAGTATGCAGTCTGTTGTGGATGAGAGAGCTTGGAAAGTGAGTCAGTTGTTGTTCGCTGATGATACAGCGCTGGTGGCTGATTCGGGTGAGAAACTGCAGAAGCTGGTGACTGAGTTTGGTAAAGTGTGTGAAAGAAGAAAGCTGAGAGTAAATGTGAATAAGAGCAAGGTTATTAGGTATAGTAGGGTTGAGGGACAAGTCAATTGGGAGGTAAGTTTGAATGGAGAAAAACTGGAGGAAGTGAAGTGTTTTAGATATCTGGGAGTGGATTTGGCAGTGGATGGAACCATGGAAGCGGAAGTGAATCAGGGTGGGGGAGGGGGCGAAAGTTCCAGGAGCGTTGAAAATGTGTGAAAGTCAAGAACGTTATCTTGGAAAGCAAAAATGGGTATGTTTGAAGGAATAGTGGTTCCAACAATGTTATATGGTTGCGAGGCGTGGGCTATAGATATAGTTGTGCGCAGGAGGGTGGATGTGCTGGAAATGAGATGTTTGAGGACAATATGTGGTGTGAGGTGGTTTGATCGAGTAAGTAATGAAAGGGTAAGAGAGATGTGTGGTAATAGTGTGGTTGAGAGAGCAGGAGAGGGTGTTTTGAAATGGTTTGGTCACATGGAGAGAATGAGTGAGGAAAGATTGACAAAAAGGATATACGTGTCAGAGGTGGAGGGAATGAGGAGAAGTGGGAGACCAAATTGGAGGTGGAAAGATGGAGTGAAAAATATTTTGAGTGATCGAGGCTTGAACATGCAGGAGGGTGAAAGGTGTGCAAGGGATTGAGTGAAATTGGAACGATGTGGTATACCGGGGTCGACGTGCTGTCAGTGGATTGAACCAGGGCATGTGAAGCATCTGGGGTAAACCATGGAAAGTTTTGTGGGGCCTAGATGTGGAAAGGGAGCTATGGTTTTGGTGCATTATACATGACAGCTAGAAACTGAGTGTGAACAAATGTGGCCTTTGTTGTCTTTTCCTAGCACTACCTCGCGCACCTTTGGGGGGAAGGGGGGTTGTCATTTCATGAGTGGCGGGGTGGCGACGGGAATGAATAGGGCAGACTATGAATTATGTGCATGTGCATATATGTATACGTCTGTGTGTATATATATGTATACTTTGAGATATATAGGTATGTATATGTGCATGTGTGGATGTGTGTGTATATACATGTGTATGTGGGTGGGTTGGGCCATTCTTTCGTCTGTTTCCTTGTGCTACCTCGCTAATGCAGGAGACAAAGACGAAGTTTGATAAATTCTTTTTTATTATTATTTTGCTTTGTTGCTGTCTCCCGCGCCTGCGAGGTAGCGCAAGGAAACAGACGAAAGAAATGGCCCAACCCACCCCCACACACATGCACACACACACACGTCCACACATGCAAACATACACACCCGCACATCCCAACATACACACACATATACACACACAGACACACACACATACACACATGCACACAATTCACACTGTCTGCCCCTACTCACCCCCATCGCCACCCCACCACACACGGAATAACATCCCCCTCCTCCCTCATGTGCACGAGGCAGCGCCAGGAAAAGACAACAAAGGCCCCATTCGCTCACACTCAGTCTTTAGCTGTCATGCAATAATGTCCGAAACCACAGCTCCCTTTCCACATCCAGGCTCCACACAACTTTCCATGGTTTACCCCAGACGCTTCACATGTCCTGATTCAATCCATTGACAGCACATCGACCCCGGTATACCACATCGATCCAATTCACTCTATTCCTTGCCTGCCTTTCACCCTCCTGCATGTTTCAGGCCCCGATCACTCAAAATCTTTTTCACTCCATCTTTCCACCCCCAATTTGGTCTCCCACTTCTCCTTGTTCCCTCCACCTCCGACACATATATCCTCTTGGTCAATCATTCCTCACTCATTCTCTCCATGTGCCCAAACCATTTCAAAACACCCTCTTCTGCTCTCTCAACCTTGCTCTTTTTATTTCCACACATCTCTCTTACCCTTACATTGCTTACTCGATCAAACCACCTCACTCCACTTATTATCCTCAAACATCTCATTTCCAGCACATCCACCCTCCTGTGCACAACTCTATCCATAGCCCATGCCTCGCAACCGTACAACATTGTTGGAACCACTATTCCTTCAAACATAGCCATTTTAGCTTTCAGAGATAATGTTCTCGACTTCCACACATTCTTCAAGGCTCCCAGGATTTTTGCCCCCTCCCCCACCCCATGATTTACTTCCTTGTAGTTCAACTTTCTAAAATGGGAAACAGTTTAATAAATAGATAAATATAAATAATACTGAAATGACTTGTTGGGTTTCAGAAGTGCTGTTGAATTGTTTTTATGTTGGTGGTAGTTATCAACAATTGAGTTATGGTAGTTTAGGTAGTCATTTTATTTGTGATCCAGTTATACAATTGACAGGTACATACAAATATCTCATTGTGAAAACTATCTATGTCATTTTTGTGTTTGATTTTCTGAGGTATGAATTAATTTTTCGTTTATTTCCATTTTGTACCAACAGATGGACATCTTTGTGTCGAGAACTATTAGCAAGGGCCAAATTAGAGAAAGATGATGAAAATCAAGTGAGATTAACCTGTGTTGCCCTTTATGTAGAATACCTTCTGTCCTTTCTCAGGATGAAGAGTAGAGATTTAAGATATTTCAGATTTAATGACAACAACATGAAGGGATGTCCACCAAAGATCAAGAATCATATAATGAATGAATATACCCAACACAACCACAACCAGAGGTAAGCTGGAAGAAATTGCATTTTTAGTTGGAAGTGTCATAAATAGAGCCTGGATCTTCAGGCTATCCATCTATATCTCTGAAGCCCATTCTTCTTAAGAACTCATATGAAGGAGGTAGCCATGGCAAAAGCCATAAATGCCTATTTTTGAATTTTCAGTATAGAATAGCTTGCTTTGTCTTAATTTGCTTCCAAATACCTCTCTCTTCTCTTTCATTAATGATCTTACTTCTTCATCCCACCACTCACTACCCTTTCTAATCTGCCCACCTCCCATGCTTTTCATGCCACAAGCATCTTTTGTGCAAGCCATCACTGATTCCCTAAAATACATCCCATTCCACCCCCACTCCCCTCACATCCTTTGCTCTCACCTTTTTCCATTCTGCACTCAGTCTGTCCTAGTACTTCCTCACTCAAGTTCCTTCCCAAGCTCACTTATTCTCACCACTCTCTTCACCCCAACATTCCTCTTTTCTGAAAACCTCTACAAATCTTCACTTTTGCCTCCACAAGATAATGATCAGACCTCCCTCTAGTTGTACTTTTTCTGTCTTTTCTAAGAAAATGTAAGTTTGGTTCTGAGAGTTTCTTCTTTTAATGTATTGAAACCACTGCCAGTTGTTTCCTGCAATTTCTAGTGAGGAAGATTGCTAAGACAGGAAAATATGACATTTAGTGGCAAAATCGTTTTATGGTTCATCCTGTAAATGCAGCTGTATTTACTCTTTTTTCTATCTGAGAAGCAGCAATGTTCCAGCTGAGAAGATTAATATGAATGAGCTATTTTTTTAACAAATTGAATGGTTAACAGTCATATATTTTACTAATAGTGTTATGTGCATAATATTTGTGTAATTATTTTTTGAAGTAAAATGATCATTGCCTTTTTTGGGTTTTGTTGCCTGTTTTTTGTTTATATTGGTAGAATATCTTGCCTACATGCTTGCTGCTTTTAAGGATTTTGGGCCTAAACATCTTGGCTTCACTCTTGAATTGATAATTCTTATATTGTATGATATTCTTTATTGCAATTGGAAGATAAAGACTGAATCTTTTATGTATATTGTGATAGAGTAACATAATGAACATCTATAGAAAATTTAGGATCATCTTATAGATTTCTGAAAGTTGCACTGACCAGATAAAGATTGAATCTTTTATGTATATAGTGGAAGAGTAACATTATTAACATTTATTGAAAATTTTGGAAGGCGACTAAAAGGGACGGGAGCAGTTGGCTAAAAGCCCTCCCCTCCTTGTATTATAACTTTCTAAAGGGGGAAACAGAAGGAGTCATGTGGGGAGTGCTCATCCTCCTCGAAGGCTCAGATTGGGGTGTCTAAATGTGTGTGGATGTAACCAAGATGAGAAAAAAGGAGAGATAGGTAGTATGTTTGAGGAAAGGAACCTGGATGTTTTGGCTCTGAATGAAATGAAGCTCAAGGGTAAAGGGGAATAATGGTTTGGGAATGTCTTGGAAGTAAAGTCAGGGGTTGGCGAGAGGACCACTCTTAAAGTAGGAGCTGTGAGAGTATGTGATAGAGTGTAAGAAAGTAAATTCTAGATTGATGTGGGTAGAATTGAAAGTGGATGGAGAGAGATGGGTGGTTATTGATGCCTATGCACCTGGTCATGAGAAGAAAGATCATGAGAGGCAAGTGTTTTGGGAGCAGCTGAGTGAGTGTGTTAGCAGCTTTGATCCACAAGACCGGGTTATAGTGATGGGTGATTTGAATGCAAAGGTGAGTAATGTGGCAGTTGAGGGTATAATTGGTATGCATGGGGTGTTCAGTGTTGTAAATGGAAATGGTGAAGAGCTTGTAGATATGTGTGCTGAAAAAGGACCGGTGGTTGGGAATGTGAGGTTTAAAAAGAGAGATATACAACGTACGTAAGTAGGAGAAATGGCAAGAGAGTGTTATTCGATTATGTGTTGACTGATAGACACGTGAAAGAGAGACTTTTGGATGTAAATGTGCTGAAAGGGGCAACTGGAGGGATGTCTGACCGTTATCTTGTGGAGGCGAAGGTGAAGATTTGTAGAGGTTTTCAGAAAAGAAGAATGTTGGGATGAAGACAGTGGTGAGAGTAAGTGAGCTTGGTACGTAAGACAAGAGAACAAAGGGGAACATTGGTGAATGGGACTGATGGGGAAGTAATAACAAGTAGTGGTGATGTGAGAAGGAGATGGAGTGAGTATTTTGAAGGTCTTTTGAATGTGTTTGATGATAGAGTGGCAGATATAGGGTGTTTTGCTCATGGTGGTGTGCGAAGTGAGAGGGGTCAGGGAAAATGGTTTGGTAAACAGAGAAGAGGTAGGGAATGCTTTACAAAAGATGAAAGCCGGCAAGCAGGCAGGTTTGGATGGTATTGCAGTGGAATTCATTAAAGAAGGGAGAAACTGTGTTGTTGACTGGTTGGTGAGGATATTCACTGTATGTATGGTTCATGGTGAAGTGCCTGAGGATTGGCAGAATGCATGCATAGTTGTACAAAGGCAAAGGGGATAAAAGTAAGTGCTCAAATTACAGAGGTATAAGTTTGTTGAGTATTCCTGGGAAATTATATGGGAGGGTATTGATTGAGAGGGTAAAGGCACATATAGAGCATCAGATTAGGGAAGAGCAGTGTGGTTTCAGAAGTGGTAGAGGATGTGTGGATCAGGTGTTTCCTTGAAGAATGTGTGTGAGAATAACTTAGAAAAACAGATGGATTTGTATGTAGTATTTATCGATCTTGAGAAAGCATATGATAGAGTTGATAGAGATGCTTTGTGGAAGGTATTAAGAGTATATGGTGTGGGAGGTAAGTTGCTAGAAGCATTGAAAAGTTTTTATTGAGGATGTAGGGCATGTGTACGAGTAGGAAGAGGTGAAAGTATTTAGTTCCCAGTGAATGTCGGTTTGCAGCAGGGGTGTGTGATGTCTCCACGGTTGTTTGATTTGTTTATGGATGGAGTTATTAGGGAGGTGAATGCAAGAGTTTTGGAGAGAGGGGCAAGTAAGCAGTCTGTTTTGGATGAGAGGGCTTGGGAAGTGTCGGTTGTTGTTCGCTGATGATACAGCGCTTATGGCTGATTCAGGTGAAATACTGCAGAATTGGTGACTGAGTTTGGTAGTGTGTGAAAAAAGAAAGGTGAGAGTAAATGTGAATAAGAGCAAGGTTATTAGGTTCAGTAGGGTTGAGGGACAAGTTAATTGGGAGGTAAGTTTGAATGGAGAAGAACTGGAGGAAGTGAAGTGTTTTAGATATCTGGGAGTGGATTCACCAGCGGATGGAACCATGGAAGTGGAAGTGAGTCACAGGGTAAGGGTGGGGGCAAAGGTTCTGGAAGTGTTGATGAATGCGTGGAAGGCAAGAACGTTATCTCGGAGACCAAAAATAGGTATGTTTGAAGGAATTGTGGTTCCAACAGTGTTATATGGTTGTGAGGCATGGGCTATAGATAGGGTTGTGCAGAGGAGGGTGGTTGTGTTGGAAATGAAATGTTTGAGGACAATATGTGGTGTGAGGGGGTTTGATCGAGTAAGTAATGAAATGGTAACAGAGATGTGTGGTAATAAAAAGAGCGTGGTTCAGAGAGCAGAAGAGGGTGTACTGAAATGGTTTGGTCACATGGAGAGGAGTGAGGAAAGATTGGCAAAGAGGATATATGTGTAAGAGTTGGAGGGAATGAGGAGAAGTGGGAGACCAAATTGGAAGTGGAAGGATGGAGTGAAAAAGATTTTGAGCGATCGGGCCTGAACATAAACGAGGATGAAAGGCGTGCAAGGAATAGAGTGACTTGGAACGATGTGGTTTACTAGGGTCGACATGCTGTCAATGGATTGAACCAAGGCATGTCATGTGAAGCGTGTGGGGTAAACCATGGAAAGTTTTGTGGGGCCGGGATGTGGAAAGGGAGCTGTGGTTTTGGTATATTACACATGGCAGCTAGAGACTGAGTGTGAACAAATGTGGTCTTTGCTGTCTTTTCCTAGTGCTACCTTGCGCGCATGTGGGGGTAGGGGGTTGTCATTTTGTGTGTGGCAGGGTGGCGATGGGAATGGATGAAGACATCAAGTATGAATATGTACATGTGTATATATGTATATGTATGTATATACATGTGTATGTGGGTGGGTTGGGCCATTCTTTCATCTTTCCTTGCACTACCTCGCTAACGCAGGACTTTGACAAAATATGATAATAATAAAAAAAAATATAATTCTGATAGAGAACCCCAATAATAAGAGATTGAGCTACGTTGTGGTGGAGTGGGTACAATTTTCATATCTTTTTACCTGGTTTTTGTTTCCACTGCTGATATTGTTAGACTTAATCAGAATTGATTAATTCTCTTTCACAGATTTCGTACTCGCCAGAATGAGGACAGTGCTTTCTGCTGTGTATTGGTGATGTCACTAATAGCTAATAAGTATTGTCTGCCAGTCAATACACTTCTTCTGTCATTGGGTATTCCTCGGGACAAGTAAGTTTTTATTGATAAGGAAAATTATCTCCTGAAACATTAGATTACACAAAGGTTGATGATTCATCATTAGGAGGTTTGCTTGCCTGATGTCTCTGAAAAAATTAATTTATTTATGTAAACATGAAACATGTTAATGTGCTGAGAGGTGCAACTGGAGGGATGTCTGATCATTATCTTGTGGAGGCTAAGGTGAAGATTTGTATGGGTTTTCAGAAAAGAAGAGTGAATGTTGGGGTGAAGAGGGTGGTGAGAGTAAGTGAGCTTGGGAAGGAGACTTGTGTGAGGAAGTACCAGGAGAGACTGAGTACAGAATGGAAAAAGGTGAGAACAATGGAAGTAAGGGGAGTGGGGGAGGAATGGGATGTATTTAGGGAATCAGTGATGGATTGTGCAAAAGATGCTTGTGGCATGAGAAGAGTGGGAGGTGGGTTGATTAGAAAGGGTAGTGAGTGGTGGGATGAGGAAGTAAGATTATTAGTGAAAGAGAAGAGAGAGGCATTTGGACGATTTTTGCAGGGAAAAAATGCAATTGAGTGGGAGATGTATAAAAGAAAGAGACAGGAGGTCAAGAGAAAGGTGCAAGAGGTGAAAAAGAGGGCAAATGAGAGTTAGGGTGAGAGAGTATCAATAAATTTTAGGGAGAATAAAAAGATGTTCTGGATGGAGGTAAATAAAGTGCGTAAGACAAGGGAGCAAATGGGAACTTCAGTGAAGGGCGCAAATGGGGGAGGTGATAACAAGTAGTGGTGATGTGAGAAGGAGATGGAGTGAGTATTTTGAAGGTTTGTTGAATGTGTTTGATGATAGAGTGGCAGATATATGGTGTTTTGGTCGAGGCTGTGTGCAAAGTGAGAGGGTTAGGGAAAATGATTTGGTAAACAGAGAAGAGGTAGTAAAAGCTTTGCGGAAGATGAAAGCCGGCAAGGCAGCAGGTTTGGATGGTATTGCAGTGGAATTTATTAAAAAAGGGGGTGACTGTATTGTTGACTGGTTGGTAAGGTTATTTAATGTATGTATGACTCATGGTGAGGTGCCTGAGGATTGGCGGAATGCGTGCATAGTGCCATTGTACAAAGGCAAAGGGGATAAGAGTGAGTGCTCAAATTACAGAGGTATAAGTTTGTTGAGTATTCCTGGTAAATTATATGGGAGGGTATTGATTGAGAGGGTGAAGGCATGTACAGAGCATCAGATTGGGGAAGAGCAGTGTGGTTTCAGAAGTGGTAGAGGATGTGTGGATCAGGTGTTTGCTTTGAAGAATGTATATGAGAAATACTTAGAAAAGCAAATGGATTTGTATGTAGCATTTATGGATCTGGAGAAGGCATATGATAGAGTTGATAGAGATGCTCTGTGGAAGGTATTAAGAATATATGGTGTGGGAGGCAAGTTGTTAGAAGCAGTGAAAAGTTTTTATCGAGGATGTAAGGCATGTGTACGTGTAGGAAGAGAGGAAAGTGATTGGTTCTCAGTGAATGTAGGTTTGCGGCAGGGGTGTGTGATGTCTCCATGGTTGTTTAATTTGTTTATGGATGGTGTTGTTAGGGAGGTAAATGCAAGAGTTTTGGAAAGAGGGGCAAGTATGAAGTCTGTTGGGGATGAGAGACCTTGGGAAGTGAGTCAGTTGTTGTTCGCTGATGATACGGCGCTGGTGGCTGATTCATGTGAGAAACTGCAGAAGCTGGTGACTGAGTTTGGTAAAGTGTGTGAAAGAAGAAAGTTAAGAGTAAATGTGAATAAGAGCAAGGTTATTAGGTACAGTAGGGTTGAGGGTCAAGTCAATTGGGAGGTAAGTTTGAATGGAGAAAAACTGGAGGAAGTAAAGTGTTTTAGATATCTGGGAGTGGATCTGGCAGCGGATGGAACCATGGAAGCGGAAGTGGATCATAGGGTGGGGGAGGGGGCAAAAATCCTGGGAGCCTTGAAGAATGTGTGGAAGTCGAGAACATTATCTCGGAAAGCAAAAATGGGTATGTTTGAAGGAATAGTGGTTCCAACAATGTTGTATGGTTGCGAGGCGTGGGCTATGGATAGAGTTGTGCGCAGGAGGATGGATGTGCTGGAAATGAGATGTTTGAGGACAATGTGTGGTGTGAGGTGGTTTGATCGAGTAAGTAACGTAAGGGTAAGAGAGATGTGTGGAAATAAAAAGAGCGTGGTTGAGAGAGCAGAAGAGGGTGTTTTGAAATGGTTTGGGCACATGGAGAGAATGAGTGAGGAAAGATTAACCAAGAGGATATATGTGTCGGAGGTGGAGGGAACGAGGAGAAGTGGGAGACCAAATTGGAGGTGGAAAGATGGAGTGAAAAAGATTTTGTGTGATCGGGGCCTGAGCATGCAGGAGGGTGAAAGGAGGGCAAGGAATAGAGTGAATTGGATCGATGTGGTATACCGGGGTTGACGTACTGTCAGTGGATTGAATCAGGGCATGTGAAGCGTCTGGGGTAAACCATGGAAAGCTGTGTAGGTATGTATATTTGCGTGTGTGGACATATGTATATACATGTGTATGGGGGTGGATTGGGCCATTTCTTTCGTCTGTTTCCTTGCGCTACCTCGCAAACGCGGGAGACAGTGACAAAGAAAAAAAAAATGAAAGAAAAAAGTGTAAATATATTCAAAACCCAATAACTATGAGTATAAAGTGTACAAAGGAATTTTTCACTTGTGGGAAGGAGAAGAGCAGGAAGACCATCAGCTAGGAGGTAACTTAGACATTTTGAAGGGTTCTTATGCTAGTCATTGTAGTGCTGATATTGCTAGAGGTCTTTGCTTGTCAGTTACATTGATTATAACTATCTTGAACTATGTAGATATACAGGCAGTGCTCCTTGAATGTGTCTTGTTATTGGCAGTGATCAGTTGTACCAGAGGTGAGGCTTTGGTGAACATTGAGTGTTAAGTTTTTGGATTGAAGATCAGAATCAGTCTAACGTACCTGTGCTTCATGGGATATTTTTTACATAGAAACAATAGTATTTTAAGATGTATTGGTTTGTGACTTATATACATAGATTAATGGTATGGTAAGGCATGTTTCTTAGTATTTTAATCATATTTTGTTTGAAATTTAGGCTGAGAAATCTTACCCTGGAATGGAACGCCACCTTATCATATTAAATCCTATGGTAAAACGGGATTCACCATACACTGCATTCAGTTGCATTTTTCAGAAAATTATATCCAATGTTTAGTGGGGATTAGATATACAGTTTAACTCAGATTGAAGATTGATGTATAAGATATTAATTCATACGTATGTAAGTAGGAGAGGTGGTCAAAGGGCATTATTTGATTGCAAGTATTGATAGGCGTGTAAAAGAGAGACTTTTGGGTCTTAATGTGCTGAGAGTGGCAGCTGTAGGGATGTTTGATCACTATCTTGTGGAGGTGAGGTGGATATTTGTAGATGTTTTCAGAAAGGAAGAATGTGTGATGGGGAGAAGAAACTGGTGAGAGTAAGTGAGCTTGGAAAGGAGACATGTATGAGGAAGTACTAAGAGAGATTGAGTGTAGAACGGCAAAAAGTAAGAGCAAATGATGTGAGGGAGTGGGTGAGGAATGGGATGTATTTAGGGAAGTAGTGATGGCATGTGCAAAAAATGCATGTGGCATGAGAAAGGTGGGAGGTGGGCAGATTAGAAAGGGTAGTGAGTGGTGGGATGAAGAAGTAAAGTTGCTAGTGAACGAGAAAAGAGAGATGTTTGGATGATACTTACAAAGGAGTGCAAATGACTGGAAGATGTATAAGAGAAAGCAGCAGGAGGTCAAGAGGAAGGTGCATGGGTTGAAAAAGAGGGCAAATGAGAATTGGGGTGAGAGAGTATGATTAAACTTTGGGGAGAATCAAAAGATATTTTGGAAGGAGGTAAATAATGTGCAAAAGACAAGAGAACAAATAGGAATATCGGTGAAGGGGGCAAGGGGGAAAGTGATAACAGGTAGTGATAAAGTGAGAGATTTTTTTAATGTATCTGATGATAGAGTGGCAGATGTTGGTTGTTTTGGTTGGGGTGGTATGCAAAGTGAGAGGGTCAGGGAAAATGGTTTACTTAAGAAAAAAGGGGTGGTATAAAAGCCTTGCAGAAGATGAAATCTGGCAAGGCAGTGGGTTTGGATGGTATTGCTGTTGAATGTATTAAGAAAGGGGGTGACTATGTAGTTGATTGGTTGTTAAGGATATTCAGTGTATGTATGGATCATGATGAAGTGCCTGAGGAGCAGTAGAAGGCATGTATAGTGCCATTGTACAAAGGAAAAGGGGATAATAAAGGTGAGTGTTCAAGCTACAGAGGCATAAGTTTGTTGAGTATTCCTGGATAATTGTATGGGAGGATATTGATGAGGGTAAAGGCATATACAGAGCATCAGATTGGGGAGGAGCAGTGTGGTTTCAGAAGAGGTAGAGGATGTGTGGATCAGGTGTTTGCTTTGAAGAATGTGTGAGAAATATTTAGAAAAACAGATGTATTTGTATGTGGCATTTATGGATCTGGAGAAGGCATATGATAGGGTTAATAGAGATACTTTGTGGAAGGTCTTAAGAGTTAATGGTGTGGGAGGTAAGCTGCTAGAAGCAGTGAAAATTTTTTATCAAGGATGTAAGGCATGTGTATGAGTAGGAAGAGAGGAGAGTGACTGATTCCCAGTGAAGGTCGGTCTGCTGCAGGGATGTGTGATTTCTCCATGGTTAATTTGTTTATGGATGGGGTTGCTAGGGAGGTAAATACAAGAGTTTTGGGGAGAAGGACAAGTATGCAGTCTGTTGGGGATGAGAGGGCTTGGGAAGTGAGTCGGTTGTTGTTCAGTTGTTCACTGATGATACAGCAGTGGTGGTTGATTCAAGTGAGAATCTGCAGAAGTTGGTGACTGAGTTTGGAAAAGTGTGTGAAAGGAGAAAGTTGAAAGTAAATGTGAATAAGAGCAAGGTCATTAGTTGAGCAGGGTTGAGGAACAAGTTAATTGGGATGTAAGTTTGAATGGAGAAACGTTGGAGGAAGTGAAGTGTTTTAGATATCAGGGAGTGGAATTGGCAGTGAATGGAACCATGGAAGTGGAAGTATCACAGAGTAGGTGGGGGGGTGAAGGTTCTGGGAGCAATGATGAATGTGTGGAAGGAGAAAACATTATCTCAGAGAGCAAAAATAGGTATGTTTGAAGGAATAGTAGTTCCAACAATATTATATGATTGCAAGGCATGGGCTATAGATAGGGTTGTATGGAGGAGGGTGGATGTGCTGGAAGTGAAATGTTTGAGGACAATGTGTGGTGTGAGGAGGTTTGACCAAGTAAGTAATGAAAGGATAAGAGAGATGTTTGAAAATAAAAAGATTGTGGTTGAGAGAGCTGAAGGGGGTGTGTTGAAATGGCTTGGACATATGGAGAGAATGAGTGAGGAAAGGTTGAAAAAATTGATATATGTGTCAGAGGTGGAGGGAACGAGGAGAAGCCGGAAACAAATTGGAGGTAGAATGATAGATTGAAAAAGATTTTGAGTGATCGGGGCCTGAACATACAGGAGGGTGAAAGGCATGCAAGGAATAGAGTAAGTTGGAGCAATGTGGTATACTGGGGTCGACTTGCTGTCATTGGACTGAACCAGGGCTCGTGAAACCTGCAGTAAACCATGAAAAGGTTTGTGGGGCCTGGATGTGGCTAGGTAGCTGTGGTTTTGGTGCATTACACATGACAGCTAGAGACTGAGTATGAATGAATGTGGCCTTTTTTGTCTGTTTTCCTGGTGCTACCTCGCAGAAGTAGGGGCAGCAATGCTGTTTCCTGTTGGGCAGGATGGCACCAGTAAGGGATTGAAGGCAAGCAAGTATATGTATGTTTATGTGTATGTATTTTTTTTTTTTTTTTTATACTTTGTCGCTGTCTCCCGCGTTTGCGAGGTAGCGCAAGGAAACAGACGAAAGAAATGGCCCAACCCCCCCCCCCCATACATATGTATATACATACGTCCACACACGCAAATATACATACCTACACAGCTTTCCATGGTTTACCCCAGACGCTTCACATGCCTTGATTCAATCCACTGACAGCACGTCAACCCCGGTATACCACATCGCTCCAATTCACTCTATTCCTTGCCCTCCTTTCACCCTCCTGCATGTTCAGGCCCCGATCACACAAAATCTTTTTCACTCCATCTTTCCACCTCCAATTTGGTCTCCCTCTTCTCCTCGTTCCCTCCACCTCCGACACATATATCCTCTTGGTCAATCTTTCCTCACTCATTCTCTCCATGTGCCCAAACCACTTCAAAACACCCTCTTCTGCTCTCTCAACCACGCTCTTTTTATTTCCACACATCTCTCTTACCCTTACGTTACTCACTCGATCAAACCACCTCACACCACACATTGTCCTCAAACATCTCATTTCCAGCACATCCATCCTCCTGCGCACAACTCTATCCATAGCCCACGCCTCGCAACCATACAACATTGTTGGAACCACTATTCCTTCAAACATACCCATTTTTGCTTTCCGAGATAATGTTCTCGACTTCCACACATTCTTCAAGGCCCCCCAGAATTTTCGCCCCCTCCCCCACCCTATGATCCACTTCCGCTTCCATGGTTCCATCCGCTGCCAGATCCACTCCCAGATATCTAAAACACTTCACTTCCTCCAGTTTTTCTCCATTCAAACTCACCTCCCAATTGACTTGACCCTCAACCCTACTGTACCTAATAACCTTGCTCTTATTCACATTTACTCTTAACTTTCTTCTTCCACACACTTTACCAAACTCAGTCACCAGCTTCTGCAGTTTCTCACATGAATCAGCCACCAGCGCTGTATCATCAGCGAACAACAACTGACTCACTTCCCAAGCTCTCTCATCCCCAACAGACTTCATACTTGCCCTTCTTTCCAAAACTCTTACATTTACCTCCCTAACAACCCCATCCATAAACAAATTAAACAACCATGGAGACATCACACACCCCTGCCGCAAACCTACATTCACTGAGAACCAATCACTTTCCTCTCTTCCTACACGTACACATGCCTTACATCCTCGATAAAAACTTTTCACTGCTTCTAACAACTTTCCTCCCACACCATATATTCTTAATACCTTCCACAGAGCATCTCTATCAACTCTATCATATGCCTTCTCCAGATCCATAAATGCTACATACAAATCCATTTGCTTTTCTAAGTATTTCTCACATACATTCTTCAAAGCAAACACCTGATCCACACATCCTCTACCACTTCTGAAACCACACTGCTCTTCCCCAATCTGATGCTCTGTACATGCCTTCACCCTCTCAATCAATACCCTCCCATATAATTTACCAGGAATACTCAACAAACTTATACCTCTGTAATTTGAGCACTCACTCTTATCCCCTTTGCCTTTGTACAATGGCACTATGCACGCATTCCGCCAATCCTCAGGCACCTCACCATGAGTCATACATACATTAAATAACCTTACCAACCAGTCAACAATACAGTCACCCCCTTTTTTAATAAATTCCACTGCAATACCATCCAAACCTGCTGCCTTGCCGGCTTTCATCTTCCGCAAAGCTTTCACTACCTCTCCTCTGTTTACCAAATCATTTTCCCTAACCCTCTCACTTTGCACACCACCTCGACCAAAACACCCTATATCTGCCACTCTATCATCAAACACATTCAACAAACCTTCAAAATACTCACTCCATCTCCTTCTCACATCACCACTACTTGTTATCACCTCCCCATTTGCGCCCTTCACTGAAGTTCCCATTTGCTCCCTTGTCTTACGCACTTTATTTACCTCCTTCCAGAACATCTTTTTATTCTCCCTAAAATTTGATGATACTCTCTCACCCCAACTCTCATTTGCCCTTTTTTTCACCTCTTGCACCTTTCTCTTGACCTCCTGTCTCTTTCTTTTATACATCTCCCACTCAATTGCATTTTTTCCCTGCAAAAATCGTCCAAATGCCTCTCTCTTCTCTTTCACCAATACTCTTACTTCTTCATCCCACCACTCACCACCCTTTCTAATCAACCCACCTCCCACTCTTCTCATGCCACAAGCATCTTTTGCGCAATCCATCACTGATTCCCTAAATACATCCCATTCCTACCCCACTCCCCTTGCTTCCATTGTTCTCACCTTTTTCCATTCTGTACTCAGTCTCTCCTGGTACTTCCTCACACAGGTCTCCTTCTCAAGCTCACTTACTCTCACCACCCTCTTCACCCCAACATTCACTCTTCTTTTCTGAAAACCCATACAGATCTTCACCTTAGCCTCCACAAGATAATGATCAGACATCCCTCCAGTTGCACCTCTCAGCACATTAACATCCAAAAGTCTCTCTTTCGCACGCCTGTCAATTAACACGTAATCCAATAACGCTCTCTGGCCATCTCTCCTACTTACATAAGTATACTTATGTATATCTTGCTTTTTAAACCAGGTATTCCCAATCATCAGTCCTTTTTCAGCATGTGTATGTATATGTATGTATATTTGTGAGTTTGGGCATTTATGTATATATTTGTGTATATAAGTGAGATACCTGAGAAGTGGTGGAGTATAATGACAAGAGAAACAAAAGTGAATGTTTTGATAATAGAGTATACATGATAAAATGTATGAGAGAATAGAGAATGAGAGAGTTGTGTTATACACAGAGCAGCTGATTTGGGAGGAGTGTGATTCACAGAGAGGTAGAACATTTATACACCAGGTGGATGTTTAGAAGAATGTTGTTGAGAAATACTTTGTGAAAGAGAATGTCTTGTATTTGGCATTTGTAAGTTTGGTAGAAAGCATATGATGTGGTTGACAGATGCCTCATGGAAGTTTCTGTGGATTTAAGGTGTAAAAAGTTAAAGTTCTTAAATGTTTTCAGAAGTATTTACCAAAAGAGTGAATATGTGTGGGAATAAGAAGGGAGGATGATGAGTGAATCCTGGTGAAGGTATGTGTGTCGTTGCCTTGACTTTTCAGGGTGGTTATGGATTGGATAGTAAGGGAGAAGGGAGGTAAGTGTGAGGGTGTTCTTGCAAGGAATGGGACTGCTGTATGCTGGGAGGGGCATAGGAAGTACATTAGTAGCTGTTTGCAAATGGCACTGCTTAAGAGGCTGGTGATGAGTTTTGGAGTGTGTGAAAAAAAATAGTTGATGTGAAGTAAAGTAAGGTAGTAAGGTACAGTAGGTAGCAGAGACAGGATTTTTTTTATGGAAAATACCTGAATGAGGTGAAGCACCATAGGTACTTGGGAGATGATCGAATCATGGAAGCTGGGGTGAGCCACTGAGTGGAAGAGGTTGAATTTCTTAGCATCATTAGGAGCAAGTGGAAGGAAAAGTCATTGTCTGTTGGGGCAGAGATATTCATGTCTGGAGGTATAGTTATCTTGACACTGTTGAATGGTATGAGTCGAGTCTTTGGCTTGTAGAAGTATTGGAAATGAAGTGCCTGAGGATGATGTGTGGTATGAAGAAGGGTGATCAAGTAAAACATAACATTGTCAGTGAGAGGTGTGATAAAGAGTATGATTATACTGAGTGGGTTGCCTACAGTGTGCTGAAAAGTTTCAGACATATGGAGATGGAAGTAGAGAGTGCAAGAGGGAAGGGGAGACTATGGAGAACATAGAAGCATGTAATAAAGGAAGGTCCAAAGTAGGAGCAGTAGATAGAAGTAGAAGGTAGGAACATTTAGGTAGAAACATTAAGTAGAAGTAGTAGGTAGGAGCATGAGGTAGAAGTAGTCAGTTGGAACAGTAGGTAGGAGCCTCTGCAAACACTGAATTAGAGTTGCCCTCTTCCAGTGGTCTGTTAAGGGTGAGGCACTAAAGGCTAAGAAGTGACACTGATATAGATATAGATAGATAGATAAAAACCCATGTATTGATTAAGAAGAATTGGATTGACATGATACTTAGGAGTATACATGTTAATTGGTTAAATTAGGTTATATGAAGCTTCAAGGCAAACCACAGGGTAGCCTAAGATGTAAAGGTGTGGTTGATGGTCTCTTATTCTAGTATATTATACTTAATAGCTAGAGACAGGATGTCTGTAATCAAAGCTGTTGTCTGATTGTTCCTGTTGTTACCTCAGAAAGGTGAGAAAGACAGTTGAATATAGAAATGAGGACATAATTTTTTCCAGAGGTTAGGTAGACTTATTTGAACATAGAAATTGGATTTAAAAGTGATAGAAAATTGTCTTAGCAGCAATAAAATTGTGTGGCCTCTCCTATATCTTCCTCCAAACCATCACCGGTTAGATAATTCTGACTGCTTTTGATTTTACAGAAAGCATTGTAACTAAAGTGGAATTTAGTTACAGCGGTGATATGAATGTGTTGAGTGACCATTTTCATTTACTTTACAGGAGGAAACCTTTACCACCATTGCAGGTTTCTAGGGAGTGAGCTCATATCCTTATAATGTATGTTGCCATACTTTTTACTGTATTATTTTCTTTTTGTATCCAGAGTACCGTATCCCATTGTGTACTGACCTGTTCAGAATCTTTTTCAGGACATTATTCAAAACTTGTTTTGCATTTCATTATGCTTACAGTCATTCTCTCTTTGTTTTTATATTGAATCAGTATTCAGAAAATTTATTAACCGAAAATCTTCCCCAGGCTTAATCTCTTGATGAAGGTAATTGGAGCAACATATGTGGCTAAGAGTCACTCATATGAACTGAAGATCCCATTGACCAAACTCAGGAAACCACACAAGAGAAGGGGCTATCAAAAGAAAATGAGACTCTAACAGTGTTTGTAGTGTTACAAATCACCACAGGGAGAGATAAGGACCATTAGAATAATTAAAGAAAGATATATATACAAGTTGAATTACCAAGAACGAATAACATCTTGGAATTTAATTGTTTTACTTTTTAATTTACCAGGACAGTAATATACAACATGCTGTAGCAAATGTACATTAAAGAAATTTCAGTGTCTAAATGTATTTTTCCCCCAATACAACATCCTAGGTATACAGTCATACATTTTATAATGCAAACTTTTTTAAATGTATAAGCAATCATCTTGCATCATTCTAATGTATAAATGAACTAACTGATATGCTGATATATTTTACATTCATATAGCTTAGAGTAGACATACTAGGCCATGTGCTCAAATTATTCAAAAAAGAGAAACCTATTGTGTGGCTGGCTGAGGTGATTTGCCATGATCTAATCAACCATTACATTAACATGTACAATTAACTGTTCCTTTATGCTACAAATTTTTATCCACTGAAGTAAAATTATACAAATACAACCACCAAGCCTCATAGGGGCTGGTTGATGAGCTGACTACCTAGGTTTGATGATATACAACTCATAGTTATTAGCAAGTACTAGATCTCGCACACAACTGTGACCTCTTGTAATATATCCTTTTTTTCTTCATACGTATTTGCTATTTCCCGCATTAGCGAGGTAGCATTTAGAACAGAGGACTGAGCCTAAGAGGAATATCCTCACTTGACCCCCTTCTCTGTTCATTCTTTTGGAAAATTAAAACTGGAGAGAAGGATTTCCAGCCCCCACTCCGTCCCCTTTTACAACATGCAGGGAATGCATGGGAAGTATTCTTTCTCCCATATCCCACATACTCCCTGTGTGTTGTAGAAGGCGACTAAAGAGGGCTGGAAACCCCCTCCTTATATTTAAATTTCTAAATGGGGAAACAGAAGGAGTCAAGCAGAGAGTGCTCATCCTCCTGGAAGGCTCAAATTGGGGTGTCTGCATGTGTGTGGATGTAACCAATATGAGAAGAAAGGAGAGATAGGTAGTATGATTGAGGAAAGAAACCTGGATGTTTTGGCTCTGAGTGAGTGAAACAAAGCTCAAGGGTAAAGGGAAGAGTGGTTTGGGAATGTCTTGGTAGTAAAGTCAGGGGTTGGTGGGAGGACAAGAGCAAAGGAAGGAGTAGCACTACTCCTGAAGCAGGAGTTGTGGGAGTATGTGGATGAGTGTAAGAAAGTAAATTCTAGATTGATGTGGGTAAAACAAAGTGGATGGAGAGAGATGCCTATGCACCTGGTCATGAGAAGAAAGATCATGAGAGGTGTTTAGGGAGCAGCTGAGTGAGTGTGTTAGCAGCTTTGATGCATGAGACCAGATTATAGTGATGGGTGATTTTAAATGCAAAGATGAGTAACATGGCAGTTGAGGGTATAATTGGTGTACATGTGTTGTTCAGTGTGGTAAATGGAAAAGGTGAAGAGCTTGTGGATTTGTGCTGATAAAGAGAGAATGTTGGGGTGAAGAGAGTGGTGAGAGTAAGTGAGCTTGGAAAGGAGACTTGGGTTAGGAAGTATCAGGAGAGATTGAGTGTAGAATGGCATAAGGTGATGGAAAATGACATGAGGGGAGTGGGCAAAGAATGCTATGTATTTAGGGAAGCAGTGATGGCTTGTGCAAAAGATGCATGTGGCATGAGAAAGGTGGAAGGTGGGCAGATTAAAAAGGGTAGTGAGTGGTGGGATGAAGAAGTAAGTTTGTTAGTGAAAGAAAAAAAAGATAAGTATGTGGCATGAGAAAGGTGGGAGATGGGCAGATTAGAAAGGGTGGTGAGTGGTGGGATGAAGAAGTAAGTTTGTTAGTGAAAGAAAAAAGATGAGTATGGACAATACTGGCAGGGAATTAGTGCACATGACAGGGAGATGTATAAAAGAAAGTGGCAGGAGGTCAGGAGAAAGGTGCAAGAAGTGAAAAAGAGGGCAAGTGAAAGTTGGTGTGAGAGTGCATCATTAAATTTTAGGCAGAATAAAAAGATCTTTTGGAAGGAGGTAAATAATGTGCACAAGACAAGAGAACAAACAGGGTGTAAGTGGGAAGGTATTAATAAGTATTGATGAAGTGAGGAGATGGAGTGAGTATTTTGAATGTTTGATGACAGAGTGGCAAATATAGGGTGTTTTAGTCATGGTGGTGTGCAAAATGAGAGGGTCAGGGAGAATGTTTTTGGTAAACAGAAAAGAGGTGGTGAAAGCTTTGCAGAAGATGAAAGTCGGCAAGGCGGCGGGTTTGGATGGTATTGCAGTGGAATTCATTAAAAGAGAGGGGTGTCTGTGTTGTTGATTGGTCGGCAAGGATATTCAGTGTATGTATGGATCATTGTGAAGTGCCTGAGGATTGGCGGAATGCATGCATAGTGCCATTGTTCAAATGCAAAGGGGATAAAGGCAAGTGTTCAAACTATAAAGACATAAGTTTGTAGGGTATTCCTGGAAAATTGTATGGAAGGGTATTGATTGAGAGGGTAAAGGCATGTATAGAGCATCAGATTAGGGAAGAGCAGTATGGTTTCAGAAGTGGTAGAGGATGTGCGGATCAGGTGTTTGCTTTGAAGAATGTATGTGAGAAATACTTTGAAAAACAAATGGATTTGTATGTAGCATTTATGGATCTGGAGAAGGCATATGATGATAGATGCATTGTGGATGGTTTTAAGAGTACATGGTGTAGGAGGTAAGTTGCTAGAAGCAGTGAAAAGTTTTTACCAAGGAAGTAAGGCATATGTACTAGTAGGAAAAGAGGAGACTGATTGGTTCCCAGCCAATGTCAGTTTACAGCAGGAGTGTGTGAAGTCCCCATGGTTGTTTATTTGTTTATGGATGGGGTAGTTAGGGAGGTCAATGCAAAGACTTTTGGAGAGAGGAAAAAGTATGCAGTTTGTTGTGGATGAGATGGCCAGGGAAAAGAGTCAGTTGTTGCTCACTGATGATACAGCTCTGGTGGCTGATTCAGGTAAGAAACTGCAGAGTTTGGTGACTGAGTTTGGTAAAGTGTGTAAGATAATTGAGAGTAAATGTGAATAAGAGCAAGTTTATTAGGTTCAGTAGGGTTGAGGGACAAGTTAATTGGGAGGTAAGTTTGAATGGAGAAAAACTGGAGGAAGTGAAGTGTTTTAGATATCTGGGAGTGGCCTTAGCAGATGGAATCATGGAAGCGGAAGTGAGTCACAGGGTAGGGGAAGGGGCGAAGGTTCTGGGAGTGATAAAGAATGTGTGAATGAAAAGAACGTTATCTTGGAGCAAAAAATGGGTATGTGTGAAGGAATAGCAGTTCCAACAATGTTTATTGGTTGCAAGGCATGGGCTATAGATAGGGTTGTACAAAGGGGGGGTGGATGTGTTTGAAATGAAATGTTTGAGGACAATATGTCGTGTGAGGTGGTTTGATCTAGTAAGTAATGAAAGGGTAAGAGAAATGTGTGGTAATAAAAAGAGTGTGGTTGAGAGAGCAGAAGAGGGCGTGTTGAAATGGTTTTGACATATGGAGAGACTGAGAGGGGAAAGACTGACAAAGAGGATGTATTTGTCAGAGTTGAAGGGAACAAGAAGTGGGAGGCCAAATTGGAGGTGGAAGGACAGAGTGAAAACGAATATGAGTAATTGGGGCCTAAACATATAGGAGGGTGAGAGGTATGCAAGGACTAGAATGAATTGGAACGATGTGATATACCGGGGTCGACGTGCTGTCAATGGACTGAACCAGGGCATATGAAACGGCTACGGTAAACCATGAAAAGGTCTGTGGGGCCTGGATGTGTATAGGGAGCTGTGGTTTCGATGCATTACACATGACAGCTAGAGACCGAGTGTGAATGTGGAACTTTTAGTCTGTTTTCCTGGCTTTACCTCGTTGAAGCGGAGGGTAGGGATGCTGTTTCCTGTGGGTTGGGGAAATGCCAAGAATGGATGAAGGCAATCAAGTATACGTGTACGTGTATACACGTATATGTCTGTGTATATGTATATGTTGATATATAGATCTATTTATATGTAGATATGACGATCACTCTTGCCCATGATGATAGTATGAAGGTGAAATCACACCAGTAGTTCATACAGCTTCATTTAATATGTAATTTTTCAACACGTGGCACGCCATGTTTCGTGGAGGCAATGCACCTCATTAGGTGCCAGTACTTAACAAAGTTATTTCAATCCCATCACACTTGGTTTCCGCTGTAAAATATATTCTACGTCTGTTTTCTGGCGCTACCTCTCTGACGCGGGAAACAGCGATTAAGTATAATTAATTAATACCTAAATATCGGATCAAATGGAAATAGCGTCTGACGATGTAATATTTGTTTGGAAGAGGGACAGACAACTGATGCTGCACCTTATATTAATAATCGTAATATCCATTATTTGTAGATAACCTCAAATGTTGGACGAGCGTTGTGCCAAAAACTGCGTACGTACAAGCCTCTCCCACTAGTTTTATTAATTTAAATCCACTAAATTAGTAATTTAAATCCACATAATCCACTAGATTTATCTAATTAAGGCCATGATCCTCGTAGTAAAACCCGCAACGTGAAAGGTCAGTGGAACACCTCACAGCAATGATTTTGGAGGCAGAATTAGCGCGTTTGGGGTCATAAACAGAATTATCATTGGAAATTATTTAATATTCATAAAAAAAAGATGAAACATTTTATTTATATATTATTCAATACTGCTGATCTGATCTGTGATGGGACCGTCCAACAACCATCAGTGTATGGCTTCAATCGCCGCCAGCATATTATGACTATCCACGATCGTTACCCTGAGATGCCAATGACACCAGCTATCTAAGGAAGATAAACTGTCCATCCTTCTTGCGTTACAGGCAATTTGACCCGCGTCCAATATCTACCTGAGTAAACCTATGCAGCATAACGTTGTTCGTTTGGTTATTAAGGTTAATAAGCTTATTAAGGTAAACAGCTTGGTCTGTTCCTGGCACTCCATCGATAACGCGGGAAACAAAACGACGAACAAGTATGAAAAAAGAGCAGTCGACTTCTTCAGTCATTAAACGTATGATACCACAATATTTCTGCAGTTTTGGGTTAAGATGTAGTCGTATATTGGATGTGTAAGGAACCTCTCAATCATTCTTTTATTTAATAAAGTATATACTCGACGATCATCCATCATCACTTATACTTCACTAATGTGAACATTGTTACTGTTCTATACCGGTTCCGGTAACTGTTATCCTCCCAGCTTTAATGATTTGGTTGGTTAGTTATTTGAGTTGTAGGGCATATTGACTGCTAGGGTCATTAAAACAATTTTGGTTATCTTAGCGGCACTTGCAACATGAATTTATTTAAGTGCGCTTATGAAATATCCCTGAAGATAAATCAGTTATGCTAGAAAACTGCTCTGCGAACGTTATTTGATAACTATTAATGTAAAATGTTAATAACTTGTATTGTAAGATAAGAAGTATCAATGTATTTTTCATTTAAAACTGTAAATGTTCAAATTTGTCACGGATAATTTTTCTGGGGTTGCATTTCATACATAGAAACGTTGGCATCAAATGAAAACTATGAAGTTGTATATTATTCTTTAAAGTTAAAACAATATGAATATTTTACAGGAGTCTTATGACTAGAAAGTATCATCAATTATGTTTTTAGGTTTGTTTTGGAAGTATTATTATTTTAAGACGAAGATATTATGAGGTAGAAGTAAAGAGTTGTCGGAGGACAAGTTTACGGTAGTGTTGTGGAGGTCAGTGTTCGGAAAGGTTTGTTACCTAAATCCAAAAATTTTGACGGCAAACCTATCAAAACACTAGTGGATGTAAATGTTAAAGTACAATGCCTTTTATTGGATGGTAGGTACCAGGTAACCATGCCTGATGTGCTGTCAATTGTTTTTACAAACATAAGGGTAATCATTTGCTAAGATTTAAAAGCCTCACCCACTTCATGTAGAGGCAGACCCTGAAGGCAGCACCGTAAGTTTACTGATGGTGTAGTTATTAATTGTGGTTATATATATATATATATATATATATATATATATATATATATATATATATATATATATATGACCCGAAGTAGCTCGAGCGTTGCAAGAAGTATAAAGAGTATATAAATTCCAGGATTAGGTTGTTAACGAAGGCATGCTAGAACACTTACGGAACAAAGATGATTGATTTTACTTTGTCATAGTTAATTAACTGTTTAGTGCTGCCACGAATGTGACTGGAATATATTACTTTCCTTTGTAGTACATGTATGTGGGAATTGCTGGGGGGAGCTTATGATCATTTTTGTCAAAGTGGTTGTTTTGCCGACATATGTAAACGGCACAGATGGTATAATAGACATATTTATCATTGGATTAGTTGTTTTTTTCGCTCAATATTTCAAATTATCGATGAACTTGGTGGTATGTGAGGTTGGCTAGAGTCGGGATAAGGGTCAGGGAAGGTTGGTTGGTGTGGCCCGGGTAATTCAGCACTGTATGTCTTTACTTCATCCTCTACATGTCTTTCCTCTGCATCCCTTAACCTGATGGGCTTCTCTTTATAGTTTTGGATTTTCTTGCATTCTCTACTATGTACTTTTCAAATTTTCTTTGTTCCTTATTTCTAAGATGTCTTCTTGTATTTTTGCTCAGACCATGTTAAAGCTGGCTGGCTGGAATGCCAGGTATTCCTTCTGTACAGCACATCTCAAAATTCCTTTGCTCTTTAACACCTTATCTCTACTTTTCTTTCTTGTTTATTTTCCCTCTGTATTTGAGGCTAAAAAGTACCAATATTTATACTTCATGTTAAACTTCACAAAACCTTTCTCTAGAGTGCTCCAGTTCCTGGCAGCTAAATCTCATTTGCCAATGGATATTGTTATAGAAATTGCTGAGTTTTGTGTAGTTTGTGCCAGTGTCATGCCACTAGGAAGTTATTTTTGAGTGCCATTTGAGGACTATGCCTTCATGGATTTTCCAGTTATAAATGATGATATACCTCTACTGTCTGTGCTCTAGGGAGAACAGCCCCCTGTGATTTCAACTGTTTCTAGTAATTTAGTTCCTTCCCCTCATTAATTTTGGCCATAAAAGATATCAATATTTTGTACTTCTGCAGTTTCACCTGACTTTTGGAGTGGTGTTAGATCTCATTGATGTTATTTATATGAGAGAATTAGTGCCTTGAAAAGTCCCATCACTTTTTTTCTTCCCTTGCCTTGAGAGTCCTCTGGATTCATCTCACCACCCTTTAGAGGAGGCGGCTGTTAGTTTATTGTGTTCGCTGAAGGTTAGGGCATTAGATATTGATTTGAGGTCTTTCCCAGTATTCATTTGATTTATGTCCATTTAGTATTGTTTTTTATTTCATTTTTTCCTTACTGGACGTGTTAAAATTTATCCCCCTTTTCCTCAAACTGGAGGAGTTGAAATTTATCACCATTGAAAAGCTCGTTGTTTCCTGTTAACCGCTGGAAGACTAGTGTGTGTGTGTGTGTCACTGGCTTGCCATTTGCTGGCCAGAGTCCAGTCAACTGCGATTGGGGTAGGACATTATAACTGTACGAGGTCTAGTTGACAGCATTTACTCGAATGATTTCTCGGGATTCCAACTCCGGAGGCATGGTCCTTACTTACAAGCCTGATAGACTATGTGTTGTGGGGAGAGTTTACACTTGTGTTGCCCATGTCACTTAACTTTATGTGTATATATATATATATATATATATATATATATATATATATATATATATATATACCATGTCTTTACATGTGTGTGTCCAGCCTTGCTATTTACCCATTTCTTTACTTATGTAATGTGTGAGTATGTTAAGGTTCATCATGAACAGAAGTCCTGTTCAGAAATCTTTGGAATATTTAGCAGTTTAAGAAAAGTAATAGAAATCTCGGTGTCGCTCTCTAGAGATGCCATTGACTATACAGTAATTATGTGACTGACTTGCTGAGTACTCTGGTGCATGGTCTTGCTAATGGCAAAACCACACAAGCAACCAGCTTATGAGAATAGAAGGAAATAATATGATATACTGTACATTGTGTATATCTTAGAAGTATGGGGAAAGTGGTTGAACTTTTGAGTGAGGTCATATTGGAAAAGTTCATGTCAGATAGCTTGTAAACCAGTAAATTAATTTGAACTTAAACAGATCTTCAAGTTTTTGGCATTAATCAACACTGATAAATGTATGAAATATTAGTGTCCATCATGAAAACTGCTGTAGTCTTATTCTTTCTTTTTTTTGTCTCACCTGTTGAGATCTTTTTCTCACTTACTACTGGTCAGAGGAGGCACTGCTGAAGACTGTCCAGCAAAAAAGTTAGAGCTGCATCTGATATGAGATCAGTAAATAGTCAGTAGAAGGAAGAATCAGGCCTTTGTGCAATGAGAATAAGTGCTCAGAAGGAAGATAATCACATCAGAAAGCCTGCCTCCAAGAAAAATGTTTTAAGAGGCTGATTTGCTTTGTAATTTGAGGTTTCCAAGTTAGATTAGGGTCATTAATCAAATCATTGATGTCAGTGATATGATGGAATCATGCAGCCTTCAAGAATTTTTATTTATATTTTTCCATGTTTGATTGCTGTTTCCGTTGTTTTGACATAGCGCCTGGAACAGGCAAAGAAAGGCTGCATTATCTCGTATCCATTACCTACCTACCTGTTATGTGTAATGCACCAAAACCACAGTTCCCTGTCTACAACCAGACCCAACAGACCTTTCCTTGTTTTACCATAGCCACTTCACATGCCTGGTTTCAGTCCATTGACAAAACCTCAACCCCTCTATTCCACCTCTTTGCAATTCACTCTGTCCCATGCAAGTCTCACCCTCATGCATGTTCAGGCACCAATCGCCCCAAATCGTTTTCCCTCCATCCGTCCATCTCCATTGGTCTGCCCTTTCTCCTTGTTCTCTCTACTTCTAACACTCATATCCTCTTTATCAACCTTTCCTCACTCACTCTCTCCATATGTCTAAACCATCTCAGCACTCCCTTTTCAGCTTTCTTAGCCTCATGCTTTCTGTTACCACACCTCTCCCTTCCCCTTTGATGACATACTTGAACCACCTCACACCACATGTCCTCAAATGCTTAATTTCCAAAACATCCCTCCTCCTCCACACATCCTCATCAATAGCCCATTCCTAGCATCCGTATGATATTGTTGGGACTGCTATACCTTCATACATACCCATTTCTGCCCTCCCAGATGGCAGTCTTTCCAGACATTCTGCATTGCTTTCAGAAACTTCGCCTCCTCACCCATCATATGACTTGATTCCACTTCCATGGTTCCATTCACTTCCATATCCACTCTCAGGTATTTAAACACTTCATTTTCTCTAATTTTTCTTCATTCAAACTCATACCCTCAACCCTGCTAAACTTGCTAGCTTTACTTTTATTCACACTTCCAAGCTCAGTCACTAACTTCTGCAGTTTTTCTCTCAAATCAGCCACCAGAGCTGTATCATCAACAAACAACAGTGAAGACTCACTTCCCAGGCCCTGTCATCTCCTACAGACTGCATAATCTCCCCAGTCTCCAAGACTCTTGCATTACATACCTCATCATCCCATCCATAAACAAATGAAACAGCCATGTGACATTGCACACCCATGCCGCAGACTACCCTTCATTTCGAACTGCTCATTCTACTCTCTTCCTACTTTTACATATGCTTTACACCCTTTATAAATACTCGTTGCTTCTAGCTGCTTTTCTCCCACACCATATATCCTTAAGACCTTCCACAGGGCTTCTGTATCACCTTGTCATATGCTTTTTCTAGATACATGAATGCCATTTGCAAATTGATCTGTTTCTCATAATATTTCTTACACATTGTGTAAAACAAACACCTGATCCACTTTTGAAACCACATTGCTCATAACCAGTCTGATGCTTTGTATGTTCCTTTCACCCTCTCGTACAGCTTACCAGAGACACTTAACATACTTGTACCTCTGTAGTTATAACGCTTATCTTTGTCCCCTTTGCTTTTATACAGTGGCACTGTACATGCATTTTGCTGATCCTCAGGCACCTCACCACATTTAATACATGCATTGAACAACACACTCGCACCCCTTAAATCAAACTGCAATACCATCCATACCAGCTGCCTTGCTACATTTCATGTGATGTAAGGCTTTCACCACCTCTTTATACCAAACCATTTTCTTTGACTTTCTCACTTCCCTTACCACCCTGACGCAAACACCCTACATTTGCCACCCTATTATCAAACACATTCAACAGTTTTTCGAAATACTCACTCCACTCTTCATTTCACCACTTCCTGTTATCACTTCCCCCTTTGACCCCCTTCACCAATGTTCCAGTTTGTCTTGTTTTTTGCACATTGCTGATCTAAAACATTTGCCCTCTTTTTTAACCCCTGCACTTTACTCTTGACCTGCTGCTTTCTCTTGTACATCTCCCAATCATTTGCACTCCTTACATGTAAGCACCGCCGAAATACCTCGCTTTTTTTTTTTTTTTTCGCTTGTAACTTTTTCATACCACCACTCTACTCTTTCTATTCTGCCCATCTCCCTCCTTTAGCATGCCACATGCATCTCGTACGTACCAGACTTTTTCCCGTAATCCCTCCCATTCCCCCATCCATTGCCTTAGCTTCATTTACTCCCACTTTTGCCATTCTACACTCAGTCTCTTGATAATGTTTTACAAAAGATTTTTTCCAAGCTCACTTACTCTCACCACTCTCTTCTCACAGATAATGTTCCCTCTTTCTCTCTCACCTCCACATCAGACATGCCACGAGCTGCCCTACTCAGCTCATTCACATCCAGAAGTCTATCAATTTACACACCTATAAGTTATTATTTAATCCAGTAATGACCGTTGACCATCTTTCCTACTCGCATACGTATACTTGTGCATGACCCTCTTTTTAAAACAGGTATTCCCCAGTTACCAGTCATTTTTCAGTACACAACTCAAGATGTTCAGAATCCATTAATTTTACTGAATACCCCATGTCCCTCACCTCAGTTATGCCCTCAACTGCCACGTCTCACCTTCGCATTTTAATCACCCGTCACTAATACACTGGTTCTCTCGCATCAAACTGCCGTCACACTCAAGTGCTTCCAAAACACTTGCCACTCTTGATCTATCTTCTAATGGCCAGGTTTACAAGCACTAATAATCACCCATCTCTCGTCATTTACTTTCATTTCATCAAAAACTAGGAAGAATATAGAATTTTGCCTATATGAGTTAATGATTGAGAGAAATAGTTCGTCGAATAAACGATCACAGGTATGGAACAATGCAAAGGTATGCAAAAGGCCTAAATGAAGATCATGATATTCAGCCCAGGAAAACGTGTAGTTCTTGATAGTGTCCCACTATATATATATATATATATATATATATATATATATATATATATATATATATATATATATATATATATACGAGTAAAGTGCATGTGAACGCGCACCTTCATATGTATATGATGTTACCGGACACTACCTGCTTGCGGTTACACTGCGAAAGTCACTGGCAGTATCGTCAGTTGAGACAGTACAAAGAAGATGTTTAGAATGAATCCAATCTGTCCCAGTAGTTGAATGTAAAGCAGTCTTGGAGCTGTAGGGGCTCTTAGAGAACGGGTCCTATCTGATAGGGGTCCTGGGGTGATTATAAATGAATATTTTACGGGTTTAAGGATCATCGAAATGAAATCTTCAGTGCTTGGCATTCGAGTTCCCGTCAACCAGCACCAGCAACCTTAAACGGAGTTATTTATGGAATATTTTTGACGCCAGAATTTATAGGCGATGCTTTGGAGATAATAGGGCGTATGGGTTTCTGGTAAAAATAGTGATGCGCTAGTGGTGCCTTCTCATGTTCTTTGGTGGGAGGAGGATGAGATGGTGTTCTGTAGACACACACACACACACACACACACACCAGGGGAGTTGGAAGGGGTTGAGTGGTCACTTTTTATCGTGAAATGGCTGATGAGGGTTGGCGAAATTTATGGTGGTTGGAGTGTGGTATGGAGTTGAGGAAGGAAAAATGTACGTAATTGTTGTTATCTATAGTGTCGGTGTGTGTGTGCCTGTGAGCACTCTTTGTGAGTACCACTAATGTACTACTGGGACAGTGCTTTACCTTCGTGTTGCTTCGTCTCTTGACCTTTATTCCAGTATATATATATATATATATATATATATATATATATATATATATATATATATATATATATATATACAAGGTTAAGAGACTGGGCAACACGAGTGTAACTCTCCCCGTTACACACACACACACACACACCGTGGTGTAACGGTTAGCGTTGCTGACCATAACGCATTTGCGGGCCGCCCGGGTTCAAGCGTATAGGTTTAAATCCTGGTTGCGGCAGTTGGTACACAGTCAACCTCGCTGTGTAAAACCTTGTATATGTACCATGTATAATCTTGTTGAGTATTGTGTGTGCGTTTGAGGTGCCCCATCCCTTGAACGTGCGTTTGTGTGTGTTTAAGAACGGATGGTAGGATTGGAAAGATGGTTAAGGTTGTATTTGTTTCTAACAGGGTATAGGTGGAAAGTTGCGAGCGCATCAGCTAATGGCATTTGTATGAGGGTTGTGAAAACTTACCTACCTACGACTACATACGACGTGATTTTGCCAAGAGGCAAGGTTAGCGTGTGTGATTTTGCCAAGAGGCAAGGCTAGCGTGTAGCGTTTACCGCACGGGAGAATACCTAGGGTGAGGTATTGCTTAAATGGCAAGGCTTACGCTTGTCGCTCGCCGCACGTTTTGATTGCTGAATAATGCTATTCTAAGCTGACGCTTTCGTTACTTGCACATTCTGGGTCCACCTGGGAATTATTTCAAGTACTTGTCTAGTTTGCTTAAAAAGAAAAAAAAAAAGACTCGATAGTTCCATGTATGCATGTTCTTTTTTCTCCTGGCAATTTATTGTAGTCTAATTAGCTTCCTTGCTGGCTGGCTTATATTTTTTTTTCAGATTTATTTTCGGTATGTTTTACAGCATTCTTGCAGATTTTGTCTCATTTGTTTAGATACTTTCGGAATCAATACGGTTTCCTTTACATCTTCAATTTGTTTTCACGCTTTGATCATGTATATTTTGCTCTTATTTTTAGGGAATTTAGTTCCAGTTCTTTCAGCGTTTCATGATGGTTATGTTCCAAACCCTCGCTTCTGCCCATGAAATGCTTATGAATTTCTGATTTTGTTTCGTTGTTGGCAGTACGGGGAGAGATGAGTCAAGATGTTGCGGAGGATTGGATAAACGAAAGTGTGGGGAAGGCAAAGGCACTAGAGGAGTTAATCTGTACAGATCACTAGCGGTTCTTCTTAGCATGAATGATATGAATTACAGTGACAGAATCAGGAAGAAAGTGTCATTTCATTATCGTATATCTATGAATACATAATGGCTCCCTCAAAATATTGTTGCTTTAGTTTGTATAACTTTCCAGGAGCAGTTTGAAAAGAAATTCAGTTGTCTTGCTCTCCTCTCGTTGAGTGCAGGTGTCATCTGGATCAGCTATGTTTACCACACGTGTTTAAAGAGGTGCTTAATTTGCCATCCATAAGGTCAGGCCCAGAAGAGAAATCCGTTAGTGGAAGTCAGGAGAGGGGATGCATGTGAGCCGTTAGTGGTAGTCATATGTAGCCACTTCATGTATTACCTTGAGGTGAGGTTGGCCCGTATCCGGCCTTTGACATGCCAGTGCCATGACCCTGACGGCCACAGTGCTGTCCGTTACTCTCGCGTGAAGCCTCCCACACCAAACTTTTCTCTCATAATACAATAAATGACCTCTTTCACTCAGACTATGAATTGATAGTTAATACTTTAATACGTTTATTTCTTTCCAATGAACATTACATATCTGCCTGTAAACTTCACCAATATCTAGAACGGGAAATGAAAATAGCCACACATGAAAACTACAGTTTGGCAATACGATATTTATCCATTTAGCAGCAAGTTACAAGAACGATGTGTGTGTGTGTGTGTGTGTGTGTGTGTGTGTGTGTGGCTCTTGTTGATAGAAATAGATACATACATAGACCGGTACAGACAAGATACGTTGTTATGTGAGCCAACAGCAGACGTGTCTGGCATGTAACGGTTACTTAGTCCGATTCATAGTGGCGTTGTTGTTGCATTTGCTTACTTGAGTTCGTTGTGGGTTTAGCTTTGTTTATGCAGCAGCACTAGCGGATCTTTATAAATGCTGCTGTTGCTTTGTTATACTCGTTAACGTTTTGTGTGCTTATGTCATTGTCTTTTGAAAAAGGCACGTGGATCTGAATACCACTGTTAGCCGACGTATTGTAGATCATAAAATTTACGGTCTTTTTTTTTTATGTAATGGTCGGCTTTCCATATCAAGCATGTTTGCTGTACATTATAACTCATCTGCGCCCACTTTATAACTGGTTTAGCTCTGTAACCATTTGAGTTATTGTAATATGTCAAGCACTATGTTAGGGATGTTGATAACCTCTCGAGCAAGGGTCTGTAACCCACTGTTTGTTCTGCTGTTGTCAGAAATGTTATACATGTGACCGGGAGGACGATATGATGTGCCTCCAGCATGCTTGAGGGTGCCAAGTTTCATTAACTGCATTTTGGGTAAACAAGAAACAGGAATATGAAAAAATCATATTACTGTATTATTACAAACTGGACTTGCATTTTGTTGCCTCAAGTTTATAGTACCTTATTTGGTAAAAGACTATTTTTGTTTCCTCCTTTTAAACAGCCTGTTATTGTGCTTGTTCATATTTTCCTTTTGTATGCTGTTTGTACAGTGTAGTTCTGCATGTTTGATTTCACATATTGTTTTAATCCTCTGAAATAGGTTTTTGCATGAGATGTATGATTACCGCGTGCGGCATTTGCGGCCGATCACTCATTACATGCTCATTACCTATGTGTACCCATCTCTCGAACATTCTCTGCTATCTTATAACTTCATAAGTTTATGTATGCTTTCTACATTAATCATATCCTCATTTTGTTTCATTTTTCCACCAGTCTTATCAAAGTACATTTTTTTTTTTTACCTCTTTAACGAGTTTCCTGTTTTATTATTGTCAGGGCCTTGGGTTGCTTTAACCTTGTATTTTTTTTTTTTTTTATGTTCGCTGAGACGGCACGGGCAATTGAGGCCCTAAATCAAGGCCATCCAGTTAACGCTGTGTGTGTGTGTATATATATATATATATATATATATATATATATATATATATATATATATATATATATATTCATACATGCTCGCCATTTTTCGCGTGAGCGAGGTAGCGTCTGCTCGCCATTTCCAGCGTGAGTGAGGAAGCGTCAAGAAATAGACGATAGAGCCTTAGAAGGAAAAATCCTCACTTGGGTCATTGCTCCGTTCCCTCTTTTTGAAAGTAATACATGAAGGGTGAAATTCAAGCCACCCGCTCTCTCCCCTTTTAGTCCCCCTTTACGACCCCATTTCATCGACCAACCCTTAGGGGTGGATGAACAGCTAGGTTGACTGTGAACCGACTGCGGCAACCAAGGTTCGATCCTGTGCGTTCGAACCTGGGCGGCACGAGATTTCGGTCACGGTTAGGAACGCGAACCGCAACGCCACTGTTAACGCCATCAGACTGTTTTGAGAACTTAAAGGTTGCAATAAACTTGCCCCTTACTCTTTTTGTCTTCCATGATAGACATGTTGAAAGCCTCTAATTTTATCCATGTAACTCGACACTTATAATTTTGGAACCATCTGTATTGCCTTCCTCTGGACCTTTTTTTTATCAATCATTTTTGCTTCTTAAAGTCTGGTCACCAAATTTGTGAAGCATATTCCACTGTTGGTCTCATTTAGGATGTGAATACCTCGCTCAGTATTTCCTCATCCATACGTTTAAAAGCCATTTTATATTTGCCATCAGACAGCTTGTCTCCATTACTGTCATAAAGTGGGAAAACTTGCTGAATGATTCCTTAGCCATATACTTGAATGTTATTCTGATATTCGCTCTCAGTGCAGTGCAGTGAACAAACTTGGAAAGCATATCCTAGTTTTAGCGTAATTATTATTACTGTTGGTGAGTTACGGAACATTTTTTTTTTTTCTATCGCGTTGCCCCCTTCTCTTATCCCTGTTTATAAGTATTCCATAGCTTACCTCATGTACGACACACACACACACACACACACACACACACACACACACACACACTCTGGACGGGGCAACACAGCTATAATAATATTCTATACTTTGTCGCTGTCTCCCGCGTTAGCGAGGTAGCGCAAGGAAACAGACGAAAGAAAGGCCCAACCCTCCCACATACACATGTATATACATACGCGTCCACACACGCACATATACATACCTATACATCTCAACGTATACACACATATACACACAGACATATACATATATTCACATGTACATAATTCATACTGTCTGCCCTTATTCCTTCTCGTCGCCACCCCGCCACACATGAAATAACAACCCCTTCCCCCGCATGTGCGCGAGGTAGCACTAGGAAAAGATAACAAAGGCCACATTCGTTCACACTCAGTCTCTAGCTGTCATGTATAATGCACCGAAACCACAGCTCCCTTTCCACATCCAGGCCCCACAAAACTTTCCATGGTTTACCCCAGACGCTTCACATGCCCTGGTTCAATCCATTGGCATCACGTCGACCCCGGTATACCACATCGTTCCAATTCACTCTATTCCTTGCACGCCTTTCACCCTCCTGCATGTTCAGGCCCTGATCACTCAAAATCTTTTTCACTCCATCTTTCCACCTTCAATTTGGTCTCCCACTTCTCCTCGTTCCCTCCACCTCTGACACATATATCCTCTTTGTCAATCTTTCCTCGCTCATTCTCTGCATGTGACCAAACCATTTCAAAACATCCTCATCTGCTCTCTCAACCACACTCTTTTTATTACCACACATCTCTCTTACCCTTTCATTACTTACTCGATCAAACCACCTCACACCACATATTGTCCTCAAACATCCCATTTCCAGCACATTCACTCTCCTCCGCACAACTCTATCTATAGCCCATGCCTCGCAACCATACAACATTGTTGGAACCACTATTCCTTCAAACATACCCATTTTTGCTTTCCGAGATAATGTTCTCGACTTCCACACATTTTTCAAGGCTCCCAGGATTTTCGCCCCCTCCCCCACCCTATGATTCACTTCCGCTTCCATGGTTCCATCCGCTGCCAGATCCACTCCCAGATATCTAAAACACTTTACTTCCTCCAGTTTTTCTCCATTCAAACTTACCTCTCAATTGACTTGTCCCTCAGCCCTACTGTACCTAATAACCTTGCTTAAGCTTATTCACATTTACTCTCAGCTTTCTTTCACACACTTTACCAAACTCAGTCACCAGCTTCTGCAGTTTCTTACCCGAATCAGCCACCAGCACTGTATCATCAGCGAACAACAACTGACTCACTTCCCAAGCTCTGTCATCCACAACAGACTGCATACTTGCCCCACTTTCCACAACTCTTGCATTCACCTCCCTAACAACCGGTGTAGACCCCGTTGCTCATGGATGTGAAACGAAGGATATTCCATTACATTTAAACTAATAGTCATTTCCCTTACAGGGGGTGATCGTAGCCTAGCGGTTAGGTTAGCGTTCCCGAGTAACACGCAAAAAGTCCTAGGTTCGAATCCTAGCTGTTGGAGATATTATATGTTCTAAGAAAGTGCTCGTTCTGATGTACTATATTCATGTTCATATACCTCCGTATTTGTACAGTAAGGTTATGTAAAACGCTAACTTCTGGTAATATGAGCCTGATGGGATTTGACAGGTGTAGACCCTGTTGCTCATGGAAGTGAGACGAAGGGTATTTAATTACATAATCGAATCGTCATTTTCCTATTATGGGCGATCGTAGGCTAGCAGTTAGCGTTCCCAAATACCACGCAAAAGGTCCTGGCTGCTGGAGGGTATTGTTTTATATGAATGTGCGCGTTCATGTGCACTATCATATATATATATATATATATATATATATATATATATATATATATATATATATATATATATATATATATATATTTGCATGCGCTTGCCAGCCTAAGTCGGGTGTGTGTGTGTGTGTGCGTGCGCACACACCTGTGTATGCGTGATATATTATGCGCGTGGGCTTACGCGCGCGTTTGTTGGACAAGCTGGCATCATGACAGCCTCATGACGGGATTAAACCGTCAGAACGTGGCGCATTTGGCACGTTCACAGGAATCTCGAGGTCAGCCTTTATGCCCTTACCAAGAAAAATGAACATCTTTCGCGACTGCATAAAAAATGCTTCAAGGTCTATTTTTTTCATTTCTCATGGTTAAAGATGCTGTAAGCTTAGTTTGTATATTACTTTTCACCAGTGGCAGTAGAGGAGCGAATTGCTGCGTGACTCGGGGTGATTGAACGCTGTTGGCCGCACAAAGTTGCCGTTCCGATGATATTTGTTGAATTAGATTTACTTAAGCTACTTATTCACTTTGTGTAGTTTTACTTTATTTTTTCGATGAAAATGCGCATTTCTTGCATCCTTGCTCGGGATACATATTAGTGAGGTAAGGGTTGCCTGAATCTTATGTCTCTATCCTTCAGATACATTAGCACTGCCTAGCACCGAATGACAGTGTATGGTACGGTTCACTCGTACTCTGTTCGAGAGGTAAGTATTACACTTGGCTACTTATCTTGTTTATTTTCGATCGTCTTGTATTCATGGCTGTATATTTATGTTAAACTTTATTAGTGTTTGTTCCCATTTTCTTCGTAACCCAGGATCCCAATCTCTAAGGCTCTCTTACTGCTCAGCAGGGCAGGACCGTAGGTGAAGTGTAATGTGTGTGTGTATGTCTTTGTGGGCTGAAGACAGGACACTCGGAGAGTGTGAAGTGTAATGATGTGTATGTATGTCTTTGTGGGTTGAAGACAGGACAGTCGGAGAGTTAAGTGTGAAATGTCTTAATGGAAGTTGCATCTTTTGTATGAGAGTTTTTGTCATATGTTGAATCGGCCTTTGTCGTGCTTGAGAGGTGCACAAAACGCTTGAGAAAGCGCTGCTTGTACTTGCCTGGGGAAGGTCGTTTCAGAAGGGTGTATGTCTGGCCAGGTGGTGTTTCAGACTGGGTTGCGAGGGTTGTTCTGTACTTGTCTGGTCATTACCATATGAATATGTTCTGTCACTGTCTTGTTTGTTAGGGGAAAGGGCACCAGTAAGTATAGGATGCTGAGGTATCTTTTTTATTTCTACTTCTGGGATCAGTTGTTGGTTACGAAGTAGTTGGGTAGGAGAGCACCGGTGTTGTTGCATAGAACTGAGTGATAATATATTGTCAATATTTTTGTTTCATTGTATGATTAATGATTGTTGTTAGGCAGCCAGTCATTGTTCTGAATGCTGTTTTGTGTGAGTTGCAGCGGCATATTTGCTTTTGATAGGTGGAGTATGAAGCAGGTGAGATGTAGTTTGGGGGTGGAGTGGACGAATTGTTTGTAGGTTAAACTCAATGAATCTGGTACCGGTGAGTGTTCTAAGGGCATTTAGTTTATGGCATTTTTCTCGATGTTTGTGGTGTGGGGAGTGAGAATCTCGTGTATGTCATATGTGATACCCAGTTCGATAAGTTTTGTTGAGTGGGAGAGGTTGACTGACCGTTCAGCATAATTGGAGGCTGTAGGTTGGATTCGTTTCTGTCAGGTATTGAAATGGTGATGGTTAATTTTTTTTTGGAGATGTAGCCGTTGTTTTGAGAAAGGCACTTTTCTGTCGACTTAGCATTGGAAATGTTACTAAAGATTTTTTTCCCAAGATGTAAAAAGTTAGAAGTTTGAGTCGACAAATAAGGAGAGTTTGTTTTGCGCTTTTCGTATCTGAGATTTTGTGTAACTTTTTTTTATTAAGTTACGTTAGAAAAGATCAAGAACATTCACAACATCCGTTGGTAGAAATTTAGATTTGAGAAAACTGTTAAATCACTCGGAAGTTTTATTCTTTTGATGCAGACTGTCAAGATCACACGTATGAGGTGAATGATGCTAGGCGTAGGCCTTATCTTAAGCAGTATATACCTTGTTGAAGGAATCAAGAAGGTAGATTAAGAAATTACGGCATCGTAAACACTGTATGAAAAGTGGAAAGATCATGAGCCCGAAACTGCTCAACGCTCCACTTACAAATAAGAACATCATTGACCAGCCACAGGAAAAATAAGATCTGAATAAATATTTACCAGATGTTCTCGATCAGCTAGGCAGCAGTGGATACGAGGGCTTCCGGATCGCTGCTTCAAAACACCGTGACTTGATGTGAGGAGCAGCATCGTAGCTGAGTTTCTAGACTGAGCTGCAAAGTCGGAGTGGTGCGAGCTCTCGTACTTAACCTGAGTTATTCATAAGGTGTTAGGTTGAATCATTGTAGTTAGAGCTTTCTGATAAACATCCTCAAAGAGATGTGAAAAAAAGACTTCGTAATTGTGTGTTTATTTCGATGAAATTGAAAATTGTTTCTTTTGGTCAAAAAATTGACATGAACATATTTTAGTTTAAGCGAAACTAAGATATTGTTTAAAATTAGGGTTAGAGGCTACATAACTCATGTCATGAAAAGTGTCTTAAGATATGAACATATGACTTAGGCATCGTAAGTGAGGCAGGTGTGGGTTGTGTGTATGGCGCGGAGGGTGAGTGGGTGTTTTGTGAGGCAGGTGTGGGTCATACGAAATATTTCGACTGTTGCATAATGCAGGAGAAGCTTTTGACCGAATAGATTTTACGAGTTGTGTGAGGTGGGTAGATGCAGCATGTTGTTTGAGATGGGTAGATGCTGCATGTTGTGTGAGGCAGGTAGATGCTGCAGATTTTGTGCGATAAGGAAGTGCTGCTTGTGTAAGGGAGGTAGGTGGTGCTTGTGCGAGGTAGGTAAAGTGCTGCTTGTTGTCTTAAGCAGGTAGATGCTGCATGTTGTGTTAAGCGGGTGTATTGTGTGGGACACGTGGGAGTTATGTGTCTGCTGTGAGGCGTAGGGGTGTAACGTGTTTTGCGTGAGGCAGGGCAGATGGATGGTGCGTGTTAGAATATGCGTGTTGTGCGAGGCGGGTGAGCGTTTAGACCAAGGCGGACTATGAGTCATGGGCCATCATCCCACCCATCGCCCCGCCCCGCCCCAAGCTGCCTGTCTGCTGCTGGTGCTCGGCCTCCTGCCCTCCCTCCCTAGGAAAAGGCACCCATACTTATCACGCGCCTCAGCATCCCTCTTGTGACCAGCTTCCCAGGAACTCCCACAGACAACCTCCATCCCTTCCACTGGTTGCCACCAACACTGCCCAACTCCCAGATACGTCGAGCACTAATATTATCCCTCTTGAGCAGAATGTTACGGCCTTTGGGAATTATGGCTTGGCCTTAGATATGACCCTTAAGGGTGAGAACAAGGCCAGGCCTTCATACGCAAGCGTCGTGCCTGCGAGTTTCCCCTCATTCCTCCGGTAACCTGTCATCATTACCATCATTCCCCATAGGGGACATTCGGAAGTGATAGATCTGACATTGGGAGCCTATCTGCTCTTCTCTGGATGACACACTTTGTTGTATTCTTCCTGACCTTACCAGCGCATGGGGATCACTTGCTCCTTGAGACGAGATTCCGTTCTCTACGCCTGGTATAGTCTAGTCGTGGTACAGACTTTTGTTTTGGCCTGTTGCGTCACTGGCTCATTTCAGCACCGTGTGTTCTTTTCACGAACCTGGGTGATGTGTAACGGACCGCCATTACTGGGACACGAACAGAGTTTTGTTATGACGGCATTAACAAATTGACTGCTTTTGTTTTACTGGCAGCTGTTCTACGCAGTGTCCCACGTTCCCGTTAGCAGAGTACTCTTACCACGTCCTGGGCTTTTGGTAATGCGTGTTTGGCATCCGTGATTAAGTCGAAACTCCGGTTTATCACGTCATGGGCTTCCGGGGGCACAACGCTCCGCTGTATGAGCTTCCATTATTACACTTCTGGGTGTCGTGCTTAATTCTGTAGCTTCATTTTATTATGCCGCTGGTTCATTGCTGTAAGCCTATGCGTCTCAAGTTCCCTTTGCCCTGTGGCTGACTAAACGCTGGTTACTCCAGTGGCTTGTCTCATTCGAACGCTGCTGCCTCTGCTACTCCCGTACATTCTTGTCTTACACTATATGTTATTGCTTCTAATCACCCCAGTGTCTTCATTGGTAATGTACGTGAAATGTAAGAAGGTGCAGATACTCCAGGGGGTAGGAGTTTAAGCTTCGAAAAAGTGGGAGTCATTAGGGACCGTAGGTTTTGAAGTGTGGAAGCCCGCTTCGAGAGTTTGAGAGAGAGGAGTCCTTCACAAAACTGGAAAGGCCAGCATTTTCATTGTTATGACATGCGAAAATATCAGGTGAAAAGAATAGACGGATGATGTTTACAACACTGTTTATGTTATCACGAGACATTTTATATTCGTAAATGTCAGTGTCAGGATGACCTCTGGGGAACGTGCATTAAAGTAATGAATGGTCGTTAGGAGAGCACGTTGTGGAGGGGGGGGGGAGTTGTATGAGGGGGATAGGGAATTTCCCCGTGGCTCTCATGACGGTCTGCGTCGCGTGAAAGGCTTGGCTACTGTCAGTGAATCGCGTCTTATTTTCTTCGTAGTGACTGAGTGGACGGCTTCACGTAAAGACATCCAGAATGGGGAAAGTCCTTGGGTCCCATAGATCATTTATGTCGTATTGGGAGATCGTTTATGTCGTACGGGAGATCATTTATTTCGTATTGGGAGATCATTTATGTCGTACGGGAGATCATTTATGTCGTACGGGAGATCATTTATGTCGTATGGGAGATCATTTATGTCGTATGGGAGATCATTTATGTCGTACGGGAGATCATTTATGTCGTATGGGAGATCATTTATGTCGTATGGGAGATCATTTACGTCGTATGGGAGATCATTTATGTCGTACGGGAGATCATTTATTTCGTATTGGGAGATCATTTATGTCGTACGGGAGATCATTTATGTCGTACGGGAGATCATTTATGTCGTACGGGAGATCATTTATGTCGTATGGGAGATCATCTATGTCGTACGGGAGATCATTTATGTACGGGAGATCATTTATGTCGTATGGGAGATCATTTATGTCGTACGGGAGATCATTTATGTCGTATGGGAGATCATTTATGTCGTACGGGAGATCATTTATGTCGTACGGGAGATCATTTATGTCGTACGGGAGATCATTTATGTCGTATGGGAGATCATCTATGTCGTATGGGAGATCATTTATGTCGTACGGGAGATCATTTATGTCGTACGGGAGATCATTTATTTCGTATTGGGAGATCATTTATGTCGTACGGGAGATCATTTATGTCGTATGGGAGATCATTTATGTCGTACGGGAGATCATCTATGTCGTATGGGAGATCATTTATTTCGTATTGGGAGATCATTTATGTCGTACGGGAGATCATTTATGTCGTATGGGAGATCATTTATGTCTTACGGGAGATCATTTATGTCGTACGGGAGATCATTTATGTCGTATGGGAGATCATGTTCACTTGTATTTCATAGAGGTGAGCTGATTCTCTCTCTCTCTCTCTCTCTCTCTCTCTCTCTCTCTCTCTCTCTCTCTCCCCCCGCGCGTGAGCAGTACCGTACCTGGGTGTGATGGCCTAGACTTTCACTTAACCCGTGGTGGCGCGGTGAAAGGCTCGGCCATTCATATCCAAGGGTCATACCGTCGTGGTCAAACGGCGTTCGTTCACCTTTTACCGCACGGACAGACGAGGCTGGAGGTGAAAATGTTGGCATCAGACCTACGGATTAATAATAGTCTTTAGCTATCAAGACCTAACTGTGGGCGTCGAAAACTCGGCTCATAAATGCATGAGGCGCTATGCTTTGTGATGCGTCATTGTGAAATCGACTGCAGTGTATATATAGTTACTGCGGCAGCAGGCATTATGATGTCTTAAGTGAATTGTCAGAGTTATAGACAAAGTTTTGTCTGTTTGTTTGTTTGTTTTTAACGTTGCTAGTATAACGTAAGTCCGACTTGGAAATACTGGTTTAGCCTCACTTAACCCTGAGTGGTTGATGGTGCGACTCTTGGTTATGACGACCTGGCTTGTTTTAACAGACCTATGAGGGCGAGGTCATAGCCTGGGGGTCATCAGACTCGCTGGTTTGTGCAGTCGTACTCATTATCCCTGTCTGGGAACCGCATCGAAAATAGCAGATGCAGATTAATACAAGGGATGCTTTCAGTGGTGTAAAGTATATGTGCGAGTGTTAAAAAGTGAATTCAGTTTGGTGAGTTACAGACTTCAGTTGTGAGGAATGCCCCGTGTTGGACGAGATGCGTGCCACGGTAGTCACTGTATATATACCGTAGTGTTATATCCGAGGCGTACGTTGGTTTGGAATGTGCTGTCTTATAACGCTATATGAGGCGTGCGTCGGTCGAGAGGCACACGTGGTTTGTGGTGTCGCCTTCGTCGCACAGCAGACGCACTTGAGCGATCTCTCTCTCGACGTCGTCGTCGGGAGCCACAAGCTGGTTGAGTGGAGTTAGAGCCGACCCTTAAGCGGCAGGATAACGAAAATGTTTCCCAGTGTCTGAAGATTTGATTGACATATGACCTACAACTCTAGCTTGGATTTTGCTTGGCTTCTGCCCCTTATGAAAAGGCTTACCTTGGAACAACTTGGTTCATGATTTTTAGAAAATTTCCACTTTAGCCATATATCTTCGTGTGTGTGTGTGTGTGTGTGTGTATATATATATATATATATATATATATATATATATATATAAGACTAATTCCTCCTGTTTTGATTTCTCCATCTTGCTAGTAAGTATACTGCACCACAAACAGCACAGATGTTCAGTGAACACGTTTGTGATATATTTGAGGCTTGCGTTGGTTTTGCATAATGCTCAGTGCTATATCTGAGGCATGCGTCGGTCGATAGCTATATAGAATGCTATATCTGAGGCATGCGTTGGCGGAATGCGTCCGGCAACTCGAGAGACCAGCAGGGCCATTGCCAGCCAGGGCCTTCCGGGTTGAGCTGGGTATTTTGGTGCCACTTATCCATCAAATGATAGAGTTATGTTTCGTTTCTCAGCGTTACTCCTCGTTCAGCGAGAGTGATTAGCTCCCGCGCACAACGGAACGACCCTTGAGCGCGTGGGTACGACCCCTTAGGTTTGATGGCATAGCCAGGCCACCATACATACTGGTTACACCGTCGCATGTAAAGAGTCTTATACCGTCTTGCTCGAGGGCTTATAATTCAGGGGTTGAGGTAGTACGGTAAGGGTTGAATCATGTAGTTTAGTGTGAATAATGATGAGAAGTGTTCTTGTTTTTCCATTGTGCATTTGGAGTCTTTGTTTCCCCAAATGGTTTCCAACGAGATGAGTCATTTGAGGAGGGTGTTGGGCGCTGTAGTGTGAATCACCAGTGATTGGATTGTCCTCGTCTTCCCCGTACCGTGTTAATGGCTTCGTCGTCCGTGATGAAGTTGACGGGCCTGTTTGTTGTCCCAAGTGCTTCATGGAACACATTTGCTGAAGGTCACATGGAGGTTCTCGTTCGTGAGGACGTCTTTAATAAGGGTTTTCGTCGTTCATGACGCGTGCACGCGTGGTAGCCAAGTTATCTATGTTTGGTGTCAGCAAAGTGTATGTTGGTTTTGCCGAGCCGACAAGTAAGAGGGGTTGCCAAGTTCGCCCCTTCAAGCTTCCGGTTTTACCAGACGTTTTACCATGATTCACCCATAATGAGATTTGTCTTTGTTTCCCCCCCCCCCCTCCTTGTTTGGCTGGTGATTCTCTCTCTCTCTCTCTCTCTCTCTCTCTCTCTCTCTCTCTCTCTCTCTCTCTCTCTCTCTCTCTCTCTCTCTCGTACTTGGAGAGCGAGTAACCCTCGGTCACGCGAGCGTTTCCCAGAGATTAGCTTGATGCATGTCACAGTCACACATGCGGCTCATGTATGTAGAGTATGGGTCTACGTCGGCCAGCACGTTCATGGTGAGGTGCATGACTCGTGTGGTAGGATGGAGGGCGACGGGTAGCGGCTCTTGGTGCCGGGCGCTACACTTCGTGTGCTGGTGCCAAAGCCGGGTCTTGATCCCCCCGTCGTCCGCGGCTCTGTCGACTCATTTCCGAACTCCCCTTTGTTGTGGAGTATTTTTGTATCCCAGGTGTTACCCGGAAGGTCGCATGTCGTGCGGGAAGGTTGACGGATTGCGAGGGGGAAGGATGCATTAAATCTATCTGAATAATATATATATATATATATATATATATATATATATATATATATATATATATATATATATATATATATATATATATATCCCATTGTATTAAGGATAGTGCAGAGCTAATGAGGCGGATATGCGATATCTTGAGGATACCGCACATTGTGTTGATATTGTGTGGACCAAAGGTGGATCATATGTACACTAGAGTACCTAATACCATGAGGAGAGAGGTGGGCACAGCACTCGAGTCATTGCTCATTGCCTGTGCAGTACTCTGTGTATGTGGGTAGTTTGGGGTACATCTCGAAACGCTTTGAGCTTCAAGGGGTACAACCCTTGGGTACGACGGGTCGACCATAGCACAACCTTTGGGTAGGATGGCCTGGCTTTCGTTCGACCAGACTCGAAAGGTTTTAAGTGTTATGGTCACGCCATAATAACTTGAGAGTCGTGCCGTCGTACTCATGGGTCGTAACGTTGTGCTTAATGGTCTTATCGTTATGCTAAGGGGTCTCACCATCATGCTCGGGGGGTTGTACTGTCGTGCTCAGGGGTTGTACTGTCGTGCTCAGGGGGTTGTACTGTCGTGCTCAGGGGTTGTACTGTCGTGCTCAGGGCTCGCAGCGTCATTCTCGGGGGTCGTAACGTCGTGTTAAGGGGTCGAATCGTCGTGCTTAGGGTTAAGAAAACTGAAATGTTGTTGTATGCACATTCACGTATCCCTACTTCGATATGCCGTAATTTACGAATTTCTTGGAATGATTATCTAAAGCATGAGTGATTTATTACCTTGGGTATCTCTGTATGGTTGCGAGGCGTGGGCTATGGATAGAGTTGTGCGCAGGAGGATGGATGTGCTGGAAATGAGATGTTTGAGGACAATGTGTGGTGTGAGGTGGTTTGATCGAGTAAGTAACGTAAGGGTAAGAGAGATGTGTGGAAATAAAAAGAGCGTGGTTGAGAGAGCAGAAGAGGGTGTTTTGAAATGGTTTGGGCACATGGAGAGAATGAGTGAGGAAAGATTGACCAAGAGGATATATGTGTCGGAGGTGGAGGGAACGAGGAGAAGAGGGAGACCAAATTGGAGGTGGAAAGATGGAGTGAAAAGGATTTTGTGTGAACATGCAGGAGGGTGAAAGGAGGGCAAGGAATAGAGTGAATTGGAGCGTTGTGGTATACAGGGGTTGACGTGCTGTCAGTGGATTGAATCAAGGCATGTGAAGCGTCCGGGGTAAACCATGGAAAGCTGTGTAGGTATGTATATTTGCGTGTGTGGACGTGTGTATGTACATGTGTATGGGGGGGGGTTGGGCCATTTCTTTCGTCTGTTTCCTTGCGCTACCTCGCAAACGCGGGAGACAGCGACAAAGTATAAAAAAAAAAAAAAAAAAAAATCTCTGGGGATAGGTGGAAATGACACTACCCGCTTATCTCCTGCTAATCGTTCAGGGCGACTAAGAGAGAGGCGAGAGCGGGAGGGGGAGGAGGTCTGGAGAGTCTGCACACCTGTATTATCTCCAAAGGTTGTACAAGGAGCCATGCAAGGATAATTGCTTTAAGGCTCTTCTGTGTATCATTTTTACGTTACCTTGCCAGGGTGGGGGAAAAGTATGAATTAACAGCATATATATATATATATATATATATATATATATATATATATATATATATATATATATATATATATATATATATCCTGTACACATGGAACCTCTTTTTTGGAGCTTCCGCGACGTTCAGGAAGCCAGCCACGTCCGCTGGGCGGGACTAGAGGGCAAGGAGTGTGGTGGTGGTGTGTGTATATATGTATATATCTGTGTGTGTATATATATGTATACGTTGAGATGTATACGTATGAATATGTGCGTGTGTGGACGTGTATATATATACATGTGTATATGGGTGGATTGGGCCATTCTTTTGTCTGTTTCCTTGCGCTACCTCGCTAACGCGGGAGATAGCGACAAATATGTCTTGGAGATGAACTCAGGACAGTGTGTGAGCGTGTACAGCGTCGTTAGTGTGGAGGTGGCACCCTGGACATGATGGGTCTTGTGATATGTTCAGTCGTTGGTTGGCACGTTATGCATAACGGTATAAGGTAGTGGTTTTTCCCGGACTCGTCGTCGTCCATTAGGTTACACCGCAGGTGGAGAGAGAGAGTCACCTTTGGCGAGGCTTTATAATTGTCACAAGGCGAATGGAGCACAGGAACCTCTCACTTCAAAAGAATCCATCCTTTCTCAACTACTAATTTGTAAGGCAACTTTGAAGCGGTCGGAGCCCCGTAAATGGGACCCAGGGGTTAATTAATGTGCTGTTTATGTTTTGATTGTACTTTAGTATTCGTAGTCAGATCAGAAAAAAGCATACGAGTTGCTCAGTAAGAGAGAAGAAAGGCATCGGTGGAGGAAGATAACAGTAGCATTTCTTTGTGTGAGTGTCAGCTTATTGCTGAGTCTGAGAAGGAATTGGGTCAGGAGCCTAGAGACATTGAGGAGTTGGAGTATGGGGACTGAGTGTTCAGGAATGGTGGGGAGGCTAGATCATGGGGACTGAGTGATCAGGAATGGTGGGGAGGCTAGATCATGGGGACTGAGTGTTCAGGACTGGTGGGAAGGTAAGAGGTTGGGGACTGAGTGTACAGGAATGGTGGGAAGGGTAGAGGTTGGGGACTTGAGTGTGCAGGAATGGTAGGAAGGGTAGATGATGGGGACTGAGTGTCCAGTAGTGGTGGCAAGGTTAGATGGTGGGGACTCGTGTGTCCAGTAGGTGAGGGTAGGGGATGAGGGATGAGTGTCCAGGACTGGTGAAGAGGGTAAGGGATGAGTGTCCATGACTGGTGGAGTGGTGGGGAGGAAGTGGTGTCAGGGGAGGAAATGCCTCGCGTTCACCCGCCGCACCTGCTGCCTCGCTTGTGCGTCTTCTCTAAATACGTTGATGATGAAGCTTGGCTAATTATATTCCAGTAATTTTGAGTAATGATAAAGTTTTGGTTATGTCATACTTCTTTGGGTTTGACAACAGGTAAATAGCTCCTTTGACTCGTTTATCATATTTCTAGATTTTGCTGCGGTGAGCTGTACGCGATGTCCATGCCTTTTGTCAAAATCTTGATCATACGTACTCGCAAGTAATATACCTCGTTCTCTCTTCCTCTCCTAGGGTGAGGTAGGAATATTGTCATGGGAAGCAGTTTAGCATGAGTGTGGGCAGATGGTGAGATGGCGTTGCCTGTTATGGACCATGGTGCCTGAGGGGTGCCGGCCGTGGCCGCAGTTATGATTTGCTATTCTTGCACCTCCATCAGCCTCGCTTTCTCCCGTCATGATACCCACCTCCTCCTCTTCCTCCCCCTCCTCCTTCATTATCAGCTGTGCTGCATCTCTGCTATTATTGATAGTCCTTGTCCTTCACATCTCTGCATGTACCATCATCTTTAACCGCTGGAGCACGACAGTATGATCCATGAGCACGATGGTACGACCCATGACAGTATGATCCATGAGCACGATGGTACGACTCTTGACAGTATGATCCATGAGCACGACGGTACGACCCATGACAGTATGATCCATGAGCACGACGGTACGACCCATGACAGTATGATCCATGAGCACGACGGTACGACCCTTGACAGTATGATCCATGAGCACGACGGTACGACCTTTGACTGTATGATCCATGAGCACGACGGTACGACCTTTGACAGTATGATCCATGAGACGACAGTACGACCCTTGACAGTATGATCCATGAGCACGACGGTACAACCCTTGACAGTATGATCCATGAGCATGACGGTACGACCCTTGATAGTATGATCCATGAGCACGACGGTACGACCCTTGGGTGTGTTGGCCTGGCCTCTTTAACTCGATCCTTACGCCGTCATACTCAGGGGACGCACCGTGCATCGTGCTCAAGGATCGTAGCATCATGCTTGTGGGGATTGGGAGTTCCTCACCCACCCCTTGTTATCAACTTCGACTTCCGTCCCCCCCGTTCCACATCACACGTCAACCCCCGGATATTTGCCGGAGCTGGAGGTACCTGTTATGTGTTCTTTAAAGTTTTAAAAAGGAGGAGTTAAATGCCTGACAGTGAGGGCTTGAGAGTACCTGCATGGGGGAATCCCACGCTGTTGTCTGTTGCCAATGACGGTGATGTCATTTTTACGTTCAGCTGCGTCGTCGGTGTTGACGGCGAGTCTTGTGGCTTTGAACGGATACAGAGTTTGTTTCGAGGTGCAAGTACATATGCTGTGAGTAGAAAGGTTGAATGGGTTGATCTTTAAGCTGGTCAGGTGTTCTTTTTTGCTTAGGAATGTCTTGAACTTCATATCTGAGGTAGTTGTAAGTTCAAGTGTATATTATTCATTTTCGTGGGGTACGTCTATGCGTCATTGAAGAACCCGGTTTACGTTAATGGAATTACGTTAGTTTTTCCCTTGTTGGGCAGGCGACGAGACACCGTTGGTGGAATGTACGATTTCATGTTGCTTTTAGTAGGTTGTACCTAGAAAATTAAAGTAGGAACATCTATACTGCACACTGAGTCTGCTTACGTTTTCATATTGTAGTTTTGTTCGAATGGCTGACTCTTACTGCCACTGCCACGCCCATGTCTGACGTTCTAGCTTTATAAATGACATACACTTGAGATTTGATTTTTTTATTTTTGCCTCAGTAACGGCTCATTTATTATGCATTCCTACCCATCTTGTGAACGGTAGCGCAAAAGAGGATACAGAGAGCACAAAAGGTCCAGGGACTGGTTTGGCCTCAGTGATTGAAATACATTATAGGTTACATAGTGAGAAGTGCGAGAGTCGAGAATTTTTTAGGAGGAAAATACAGTGCACTGTTTTGGAGTTGTGGGAAGTGTTTTAAAGGTGCAGTGCTGGTCTGTCCCGGTGTATTAAATGGCTCTGTGTAAGGGAAGCAAGTGTGACAGCTAACCTGGGGATAGCCGAGTGTGGTTTAGTGACGGGATGTTGCCTTGTGGACTTGAGTGAGTGGGCTGCAGGCAAGGCTTCATAGTGATGAGCGAGTTAACGATACGTGATATAGAAATGTGATGGATGAGTGAGGTGTGAGTGGTTTCATTATATGGCGGTGTGGTGAGTGAGGTGTGTCGGTGGGGAGGTTGGGGAGTGGCGACAGCACAGGTGTTTGTGGTGCAGGTCGAGGCGACTCACTTGCGTGTTGGTGTGTCGTCTGACCTTGGAATAACGTCCTCCCCGAGCTTACACCCCCTCCCTCCCTCCCTCTCCATCCCCCATGGAAACTCCAGTTGTTGACCCGCTACTTACCAGGGCTCTCTCCTGCGCTGCACATTAACCAGAGCTTCTTGAAGGAAGGTTGTGGGTGAGCCTTTCCTTGTGGTGTTTTCCAGTAATGAGGAGAGATTGTTGTGGTGTGCTGCTATGATTGGTTGTATCACAGTAGGATTGTCGTGCATTGCTGTGGTCTTTGTAGACTGTATCACAAGCTGTATTGTAAAATTCTCCTTATTGCCTGTACTGTAATGGCGTTGTGGCTGTATCGTCTGGTGTACTGAATGACTGCTATTGTTTTGTGGTGTACAGTACAGTGTCACTAGCTAGACCGGCATGTTTCTGTTGCGCTTCGCCATCCATTTTTTTCTGTCACTCACATGGCAGCCACTTCGAGTTTTATGCCGCCCTCCACAGTCTTCAGCACTGTAGCCACTGGCTCGACTATAGCCATCAGCATTGTTGGTAGTACCACCACTGTAATCGTCAATATTGTTGGCACTACCGACACTACAGCATCCATTGCTGTTGCCAATACAACCAATACAGCCGTCATTACTGTTGCCAGTATCACCTGTACAGCTGTCAGCACTGTTGAACCTTCCACCACTACAGCTGTCTGTAAATACCACTACAGGCGTCAGCAGTTGCCACTCCCGTCACTACAGCTGTTGCTACTACCACCATAACACCCAGCGCTTTTATCACTTCCACCACTTCAGTTGTCAGTACTGTTACCACTTCTAGTACTTCTACAGTTGTCTTCTTTGTTACCACTGGCTGCCACCAGCACTTTGTGTAGCCGCCAGTGTCGCCCGCCCCCTTGCCACCGTGCCCCGGCCTAGCACCAGTGATCATTGTAACGTCACGTTCATCTTGCATGAACGAATGTTCAACAAGGCATTTTGTTTTCACACATTGTTACCTCTGGACCTAGTGCGTAAGAAGCATATTTCAGTTCAAAAAAAAAAAAAAGAAGAAAGGTTTGCATCATGAAAAGTCCCAGGCGGAAGGGGTTTATCGGAATCGATATTCACATCTAAATTGCTCTGACAAAGGTGACCCCGATGCATGGAGAGATATCCCTGGGCCACACCTGGTTTTGTGGTGGGAGACACAACACCGAACATACCGATTGACCCGCATCATGGAAACTATTGCTTGTGGTGCCGTTGCCGAAGCTTCATTAGGGATTGGTGTTAGATATTCCTTTTCTGTGTGTTGGGTAGTGGGTAGTAGTTTATGGTTCAGGAAGGTGGCGAATGTGACTCAGAATTGATAGACGTCGTGTATGATGAAGCAGGTGTCTCACTCTGGCATGGAAAGTTGCGCGGGAGATATTTGTTGGTAAGACGTGGTAAGACGCCGCACGGTGTGGCCATGGCCTGTTTTTGTCGGTGTCTCTTGTGTGTGTGTTTAGTAGTCAAGTGAGCCTGCAGTAGAATCCTTCAGCTTTCCTAGTGTCTTTCAGCTTCTTTAGGATGCTGTTCACGAGGATCTTGACAGCTGCTCGTGCATCGTACATAGGCTGTACTATCTGCTGCAGTGTACTGCTGGTTTGCTGTGTTCCTGTAACCGTGTGGGAAGTCTTTCTAGATCCTGAGGGAGAAGGTGTTAGATGTGGCAGCAACTTAAGGATCGTATAGTAGCTTTAGTAGAGCGTATTCCTCCTGAAGGATCTAGCAAGGTTCCCCCCGCGTGGATGGATGCTCTTGGTCTGCCTTGTGAGGTCTGTCCTACACGCGTGTGCAGTCAAGCAGTCCCTCCTCGTGAGTAATATTTCCGCTCTTCTTGGACATAATGTGGGGAGTGCAGCAACCTCTAGTCTCTAGAGCACGACGATACGACCCTTGAGCAGAACGGCACGACCCCTCAGTATCAAGCAAACGCTTAAAAAAGTGTCACGTCAAAGGTCATCTAAAAGCCCAGAGGTCTTGCTCGACGATCGTACAGTCTTGCTGCTCTAGATTTAGCATCTTTCTCCATATTGTAAGATGCTACAAATGTGCTTAGAACTCTCGTGATCCTTTTAACCACGAGAGCATTGTTTCGCAGTGTGGTTTTCATAGATATTATAGCCGTGCCGTGGAAGATTTCTTTCCCCGCCGAGATGTTTTAATTAATTATCACCTAAACATTTTTCCCTTTTAAGACTGTGACCGACTTTCAGGAACACTCGCCAGACCCCGACGTCGATGGTGTGTTGTAACTGGAGGAACCGTCGGGCCGTGGTGAAACATGAGAGAGAGAGAGAGAGGGGGGGGGAGATAAAGGGTAAATGGAGTGTTGTTGGGATGGAGATCTGAGGGAGGGAGGGAGAGGGTTGGAGGGTTGAGGCAGCTGGGGAGGGTTATGGGTCCAGGAGTATCAAGGTCGCCACGATCCGGCTCCGCTGTGACTCGGCACCAACTTATCGATTTATAACAACGCCTGTTCTCTTTTTACACGTGGAGGCCGTGTGGGCGTGTTCCAGAGCCATCGTTTTGGGCGTGTTGTCTTTTACCAGGACGGAGGACTTTACCAGGGTAGGACTCTTTTATTTAAGATGCTCTTTTTCATCCCAGCGCCATGAGACACCCCTGTGGGAGCCGTCTTCGGAGAACAATCAGGTGCACATGAAATGGGTGTGGTTGAATAGCTTGAATACCCTCGTGTAATCGAGTTTTACGAGTATGTGTTAGATTATCATGGGGCATGTCGTCTAGTTGGCTGTGTCGGTGTAAGAAGGACGTCGTGTGTGTGTGTGTCAAGAAATTCTAAATTCGTCTGGTGGTACGTGTGTGATGCCGGGCTGGGCCACGCCTGGCTCCCTCAGGTGAACGTACTGGAGGCTTGTGTAAATTGTAGACCTCATGAACTTAGAGAAACTAGTACTATTGATTTTTTTTTTTTACAACGCTTTTTTTTTTTTTTTAGTGAAAATGGTCCTGTTGTAATGGATGTTGGCAGGCATCCTGCGTACGGTATAAATGCTTCAGGTTTAAAACTCTGTTGTTGATTTTTTTTTTTGTGTGTGTGTGTGATGTGATTTATGACTATTTGAAGGATAGCAAATCCTTTGTTGTTGTTGAGCTGTAGTGTACTTTTCTGGAACATCGTCTTTATATTTGGGTCTGACGTTACTGAGAATTAATATGAATATATTAAATTTAGATTTTTCCTTATCTATCCCGCCTTGCTGTTTGCTAGTGTGAAGATGGATTAATTGTGTGTAATACCCAGTTACTGACCAAGGTGTAATACCGATAGAAACTGGTTATCAGATGTTGCAAGTAGTTGTCAAGTTGGTGCATTAATGGAAACAGGTTACCAAGTGTTACCAAGTTGTTATATGACTTGAGACAGGAACCAGGTGCTCCTGGTGTGAGCCAAGTAATAGTACGACGTGCGACTGGTTATAAGATGTTCCAGGTAGTAGTCGTTGTACTCTGACCTGAGACAGGTTGCCAAGGTGCTCCTGGTAGTACATCCAGGTTGTAGTATGACTAGGGACTGGTTACCAAGTGCTCTGGCGACGTAACACGGCGGCTTTAAGGAATTTACCCCACTCTGGTGGTTCGGGACTCTGAGAAAGTCGATACGACCTTCGGTGTGGGATTTCTCTTGCGCCACCTTCACAGGTGCTACTTTATTTGGCGGGAACATCTGCAGTGACTTTATGGTAATATCTTAGATATTCTTAAGAGTGCATTTTCAAGTGCCGCACATTCAGAATCTTGCGCCCACCAACACACCCATTGTATAGCGATGTAGGGTAGTAGTGCCGCTGAATACGTGTTGGTAGGCTGTTGGTGTTCGTGCGCTGTTTTTGATTACTGGGAACTGAGGTTTGTATGTCAGTCAAGGAAGTATGTCAGTTTTTTACTCCAATTTTATTATTGTTATTATTATTATTAGTAGTAGTAGTAGTAGGAGTAGTAGTAGTAGTAGTAGTAGTAATAGTAGTAGTAGTAGTAGTAGCATTACTAGTAGTAGTAGTAGTCGTATATTTGGCTTGGAAGTTTTATTCGTCACGTCTTTAATGTAATTTGTGACATCTTGAGATTTGCATGTTATAATTCCTTTTTATAAAACCCAGCCCCTCTCCACTTTCTACCATATTGGTTTGACGATGGCTTAAGTCTTTTCTACTGGCCCCGCCCGGTCAGTGCAGCGGGGGTGGTGCTGTCCACGTCTCCCCCTGTACTGGAGAGACAGCCGTAGGTACGCGTGAGCACCTGTGATCCTGGCACACTCTACCTCGTGTAAAGTGCTACGTGGTCCCTAGCCCGCACTGCCACTATTCTTCTCCCAGCCCTCTGGGCCTTGCCTCCATCCCGTAGTCTCCCGCGACACACACACACACACACACACACACACACACACACACACACACACGTTTGTTAGTGCCCAGGAACCACGGGAGCTTAGCACGACGGAAGGACTCTTAGAGGTAGAGGGAGTGAGCATTGTGCACCACGGTACAGACAGACCCCCTGAGCACGACGTCTAACGACTCTTGAACCGAACGGCCTGGCCTGGCCTTTGACCCTGACCTTTAAGGGTCGGTTCAGAGGACAGGCCAACATACCCAAGGATAAATAAACTCAAGGTCTCGCAACGTTGTGGTGAGGAGGTTAAGTACATCCTTGCTCAAGATAGTCCCAAATCTGTGTGCGTGAAAGGAGTCGGTATCCTTAGATAGAGCAAGTAAATGTTTAATGCTACCCATATGTTACCTATATATACTTAAGATAAAACGTATTTAAGGTCAATGATTATATATATATATATATATATATATATATATATATATATATATATATATATATATATATATATATATGTGTGTGTGTGTGTGTTTGTGTGTAAATGAAAGGTCCGTTCTCCTTGGAATACATGTGGCAACACTGTTAGTTTTGTGGACGATATGGCAACTATTCTTAAAGCAGCTGTGGCAGTACTGTCTTCTCGTGTAGAGATAAGATAAAGTGTAAACCCTCATGGTTAAAAAATAAGGTAAGGAATCTCTGCCAGAGCGTTTCCATGGGTCGGTGGGGGGAAAAAAAAGAATAAGTGGATAAAACCAGCATGCACTGATTTTTCATACCAGTGGAGACTGGAGACTGACTGCATCTTTTAGATAACAGTCTTGCCATTTTGCCACTAACCTAACAGTCCTGCCATTTTGCCACTAGCCTAACATCCTGCCATTTTGCCACTAGCCTAACAGTCCTGCCAGTTTGCCACCAGTCTATCAGTCTTGCCATTTTCCACCAACCTAACAGTTCTGCCAGTTTGCCACCAACCTAACACCTGCCATTTGCCACCATCTTAATAGTTTTGCCCGTTTTCTAATAGCCTAACAGTCTGCCATATGACTACATATATTCCTATGGGAACCGACTTTATGTACAACCTGTGTATCTGAAACTCCTCTTACTATCAACACTCCAGGACCCCTTTTATGGTGCTCCAGCAGCTTTAATTGAAGACTGCTACAATCAGTAGTGGGGAAATTATGAAGTCCTTCCTTCGGAGTGAGAAGTTCTTTCTCTGATGAGGTTGTACTCATTTGCGTCCCTTACGATGGTGATTCAGCCTCATCGAGAGCGACTTTTCAATGGTGGTGGAAATCTGGTAACACGCACACACACACACACACACACACACACACACACACACACACACACACACACATGTATATATATATATATATAACGTATATGAATGATAAATATAACCATGATGTCATGACCGTGATATGTTAGAGAGTATATTATTACAGTCGTTTAAGGATTTATGAACTAATTCATAAAACTGATAAAAAGATAAGGATTATTAACCCCGGGTATTTATTTCATCGTGACATCAGCATCGCAAAAAATACTCGAAGAGTTGTGTAGGAGGTTGTGTTCAAGTATGAGAAGTCTGTGAAGGATGTCTGTGTGTGTAGGAGGTTACCATTATAGCCCAGCCGTGGGTGGTGATGGATAAGTCAGATCTGCCGGGCTAAAAATACGTCACTGGAGGCGAGGCCGAGGTGTGTTGTGGCGTGTGGCAATCCGCGGCTACCTACCTGTTGGTAATTGATTATTCCCTCTGGTTCAAGGCTGTCCACACGCACTAAATGTGACGCTCCTCCATACTCCTCCTGCTTTTCTGACGCTATGGCTCTCCTAGGGAGCACCTATGTATCTTGCAAGGTCTCCCACTTTGTTCCTTAGGTATTCAAGTATTAGGCCCGACACTTGCCCGTTTTTATGACAGCTGTGGGCATCTCCTTCCCCACCTTCCTAGGTTTTCTGGCCATTAGGATTCGTATGCACGCAAGGTGTGTACTCTTTGCTAAGCGTTCCACTGTTTACGTCTTCTGGCCCCCACACGCTGACGTTGTGTCCATGACTACCTGATGACGTTACCTTCACTTTGGCTCTCCTAGGAAGTTCTGTAATTTTGTTGGTGAACGAGTAGCATTTATTTTGAAATTACACACACACACACACACACACACACACTTACACACACACACACACACACATATATATATATATATATATATCTGTTTACCGTTCTCCACGTTAGCGAGGTAGCGCCAGAAACAGACGGAGATGGTGTCATCCGCTCCCATCCACTTTTTAGGTGAAATATATAATGCATTGAAACCAGAGCCCCCTTTTCTCAACCAGGCCCACTGTCCTATCAGACCGCTTCATTTTCTTCTCTTCAGTCCATTAATAGCATGTCTCCCCCCTGTATACCACATTAATCCCTTGCACGCCTCACACTCTCCTGCATGTTCGGGCCCCGAACACTCAAAGCGTCTTTCACTCCATCCTTCTGCCATCTCCTTGCATTACCCTGTTTCCTCCACACTTCCGACATTTATTCCATCTTAGTCATTCTTTTCTTACTCACCCTCTCCTTGTGTCCAAACCATATCAACAAACCTTCATTAGCTCACTCATACATACAGCTCTCCTAATACCATACCTTTCTCAACCCTATCATTCCTTATTGGATCAGCCCTCCTCATACCATGTTTTGTCCTCATATTCACTTCCAATACCTTCTCTCTCTCACGTTTTTTTTTTTAAAGGCCTTGCATCCATATAACACCGTCGGATCTACTCTACCATCAAACATACCTATCTTTGCCGTTACCAATTTCTTTCTACACACTTCTCATTGCGCTCAGTACCTTTGCTCCCTTACTCTCCTGTGGCTCATTTCAGCTTCCATAGTTCTATTCGCAGCCATATCCACTCCCTGGTATGTACACATCCCACCTCCAGTTTCTCTCCATTCAAACCGACACTCCAACTAACCTCCCTCTCTTCACAACCAAGTCTGATAACCTTGCTTTATTCGCATTTACTCTCAACTTTCTCCTCTCACACACACTTCAACTGAAGACATGATACAGGGGTCCTTGAATGAAAACCCCAGGGCCCCTTATCCAGGGGTTCCTGCAGTTTAAGACTGCGTTACACTCAGGAGTAAGGAGGGCTCCTTTGAAGCGAATGGTTCTTTGACGAGACTTGATTCTCGTCCACAGACGATGAGACAGCTTCGTCAAAGGTGACCTTCCTCGCGATGTAATTTCAAGTAGGCGAAACCGGGTAGCACACACACACACACACACACACACACACACGCACACGAGCGTATAAGTGTTACCGGAGCCCTCCGCCCGTAGTTACACCACGAATGACAAGTCATTATTGGTGAGGATGTAATGTCGTCTGTTAGCAGATGGGAATTCATTGTCGTAGAATAACTCACTCCAAAGGATTCTTATCATTTCTCTGCTATTGGAAGTAGCGTAGCCAAGGAGCTGCAGGAGTGTCTGGGAAAGAGGTTCTATGGCTTTTACCAATAGAATATATATATATATATGTGTGTGTGTGTGTGTGTGTGTGTGTGTGTGTGTGTGTGTATTGTTTGCCGTAGCTGTGTGAGTGAGGTAGCGCCAGGGATACACGAAAAACGGCACTTTTTGCTCTCCAGCCGTCATGTAAAATGCACCGAAGTCGGAACTCCCTCCCCTGAACCACAGCCATGCCCCACAGATCTCTCCGTGGTTTTCTCCTGACCGCTTCATATGCCTCGTTCACGTGCACAGTCTTGACAATGAATCGTAACATGATCTGTGTCAGCGTTGGAGACTCGTGATAATCATCTTTATCGATTACCGGTTCCTATACTGATGCCAGATAGTAAAGATTGTACATCGTGTCAGATTCCTTCTCATTTGCCAAGATGGTAGTATGTAGCCCTAATTCTAATGTCTATGCTTTGGCTAGCTTTGACGTTGTTATTGTTTACCTACATCCACCTTCAGAAGCTAATGAGACATGTGCTCGAGGGTGTGTTTGTTGACGCTTCTTTCACAAAACGTAAACTGCATAAACCTCGAACACTTGCAGCGAAGGATTGTATTATCTTGTTCAGTATTTGTGCTCACTCTTTGGTTGATGGTGTTGCCATGGGTAGCCCCAATAAGACCTACATTGGTTAATGTAATTTTTGATCCATTATTATACACGATGGGGTTTCAGATCTCTGTCTTATCGTTGGTATGTGGATGACACATTCCTTGGGTTTTAGATTTCGTGGACAAATTTCGGAATTTTATGATATACCTAAATTCCAGACATCCTAACGTAGAATTCGCGTCTTAGCAGGTAAACTAATGGTATACTGCCTTCCCATGATATCCTGCTTGATCACTCGGTTTCATTTTCTCCATCTGTGTACAGGAGACCTACATTTACAGTCCTGACTGCAAAGTTTTTCTCATTAATCCCAAACGTCTATAAATCGTAATGCAATTTCAATCACCAGAGGTTATATAAGATTTGCCCTTAACTTTACTGCACCCCGTTTTGAATCTCAGTTTTGACATTTTCATATCGTCAAATAGATTTGAGTGCAAAGTACTTTGATACATACTTTCGTAAACAAACAGTTTACTAAACTGCGGTAGTCTTAACAGCAAATGCCTTTTTGTCAAGAAAGTTATCTTGTATTTCCTTATAGCCTTTTCCCGGTCACAGCAGTTTCTCGTTGAAAACGGATCCACTATACTACTCTCGAGTTTTACCCCAAGTTAGCCATGTCATAGTTAGGCGTAATCATACGATTAGTTTATATTAATCCTATAGACCAGTTGATCCTACGATTAGTTTATGTTAATCCTGTAGACCAGTTGATCCTACGATTAGTTTATGTTAATCCCATAGACCAGTTGATCCTACGATTAGTTTATGTTAATCCTATAGACCAGTTGATCTTACGATTAGTTCATGTTAATCTTATAATAGAGTTGAGGCGTCTATCGTTTAAAATTCCCGGTTTCATTGTTGTATTGCCTCGTATATTGGAAAATCTAAATGTTTGTTGAAGGTACGCATATCTAATGATAAAAGAAAGGCTGACATGGTTAATAATAAAGTAATCCATCACATTACGTCATACGTGCGCATGCGCACAGTCTCGTCCACCCCCATACAACTCTCAGTTTTCACCTGGCAGTGAAGCGTTACGGAGATATCGATAATGGAGTGTCTGTTGACCTTGCGAAAAACCCTCTTTGATAAACATCGAGACATCTTTAAATCTTCTGTGTCTTTAAAGTTAAGTTTCCATACCTTTGTTTGATCATTTATACACTGAGTTTTGTTAAATAAGGATATTGTTTTTTCAGTAATATTTTCTTACGTCCCTCCCTTTGGTTTTTACAAGAAGTGTTTGGATTTCTGTGTTCTAATGCATATTTTTTTTTTCTTTTTCACGTTTGCTGATACTTTTTATTTCGTATACATAACGAAATAGTTTTGTTTCATAGTTTGCCTTATGAGGGAGGAAGCACGCTTTTCGACTCTCGATTGTTTAACGACCAGTTGTGATTACCAATTCGTACTGTTCGTGGAGAGAGTTCTACCCTTGTTAGGCCTCATCTTTTGAACTTTTTCTAGCAGACGGCTTTCTAGTTGTATATGCTGGCCACATTCGTGATCCCTTTTCTAGAACTACGTCAAGCTGGTTCAGAAAAACTTTTAAGATTGTGGTCAGTTCATCCGTCATTGTTCATTGGTAGGAGGAAAATTTTAAACTGCTAACCGTTCCCTGCACCTCTGCTTTTTTTTAAAATCCGGTACCATCTTTGTTACCCTCTCGTCGTGCCCCATATCTCGTAGTTCTTTGTGCTTAAGTGCGTTGACCAAACCTGAGAAGCATTCTTAGTTTTGGCCTATTGTAGGATGTGGACAGCTTTCTGAATAGTTCCTAGTCCATGTATTTGAATGCTACTCTAATATTTGTCGATAGACAGTCTGCCTCCTTTACTATTCTCTTGGGGTAGTACTCAGCGATAGGTGAGGGACGTGGGCAGTTACCAAGTCCCTCGTACACACCACACTCAGTGTGTGTGTGTGTGTGTCCGTCCTTCCGTGCGTCCTTCAGCAGGACATGGATACCATACGAGAGGTTGTGGATGGAAGTGTAGGCTTGCAGGCTGCGGCCTCGAACAGTATATGGCTGTGTTCCAGACGCAGCTTTGAGAGGAGAGAGAGAGAGAGAGAGAGAGAGAGAGAGAGAGAGAGAGAGAGAGAGAGAGAGAGAGAGAGAGAGAGAGAGAGAGAGAGCCTCCAGAGTCACACTTAAGAAGACAAACATGAGCTTAGAATCTAATCATGATTTTATAGACAAGCACGCACGGTGAACCTGACTTTAAAGGTATAAAGAAAAGAAATTCTAGAAGGAATGAATCAGTCGAGCAGGACGCGTTTTAGGTGTGGCACAGAACATCCCTGCTGCGAATACTAAAAGAAACGTGTGGCTTTTAGAGGCGGTTCTGATATACCATGAGGACAGATAACGGGATGTGGCAGGACACACACACACACACACACACATATATATGTATGTATATTTGTATATATATATATATATATATACACACACATACAGGCACATATTCACGATTCTACTGAGGTACCAGAGGCTGGTTGAATTTTTCTCCATGACAAATACCAAAGTATGTTTCATAACGATGTCAGTCAGCTTGGTCGGGAGGTTCTCTCGTGAAAAACAAACGTCGGTACATGGTAGCGCATTCTCGTTTACTTCAGTCGTACCACAGTAGAAACATGTGGTTCTGTAGTAGAACACAGCCACCGTGTGTGTGTGTGTGTGTGTGTGTGTGTGTGTGTGGAAGAGATGCATGAAAAAAAGTCAGTCTGACGATGTTCTAATAGATAGGAAGTACACATGACTGTGCAGCAGTTCATTTCCGTCCACAAGGAGTGTGAAGTTTGAAGGAATGGAATCGTGAGTGAAGCATGTACTTACTCTTGGTCAGCTTTGATGATGTTTGTGGTGACAATGTTTGCATGATGTTGCTGCTTCTGCGGTGGTTTTTATGAACACGATTTGAAGAGGAAAATGACAGTAAATGGATATCGTGTTGATGCCTACATTATCTTTGTTTTTGTCACCTTTCATATTAGTTTGATTATTGTGCGAGTGCCTGTGTTCTGCCCCATGAGCACGATGTGTCGACCATTGGGTATGATGGCATGGCCTTTGACCTTTAAGGATCAAGTTAAAGGCTGAACCATCGTATCCAAGGATTGTACCGTGGTTTTTGAATGGGTTAACGTGATGGTTATCTAATGTCTTTGTAGATTTGTAAGTTGAGGCGTGATGAAAAGATGATATAGCAGTACAGTCAGGGTTTCTGGTGTATGGTGTGAGACGTGTATGTAAGGTGTGTAACACTCCGCGGTATCAGTATGGAGGGGTCGTCTTACCAGTGGGGCCCGGCCAGATGGGGGGATATTGACTACCTTGTGTCCCTGGGTGATCTGTTGCATTATGCACACAGCCAACCTAAGTTGGGGGTTAGTTCTACCCAGCTGCTTCGACATAAGGTGGCACGGGTCAGCACTTCTTCATGTCGGATTGTACACTCAAACTTTAGTTAGTTTTTTTAAGCCTATTTTTTTTCTTCTTTTTCAGAGCTCTAGGTTGCGTATGTTTGCGCAGTCTTAGTAATAGTGTATCGCCATGTTCTGGGGATATTATTTTAGTTTTGTTATTATCCCTCTGTTGCGTGTATCGTTTGTAGGTTTACGTCTTTACCAGTAGCGAGGTCAAGGTATTGTGACACCGAGGCAAGTTGCGTTTCTTGAAACTAAAGGTGTTCGTAGCTTGTTTCAAGGCCGATCGCGAACGGAGAGTTGTTGACGCCTGTTTACATTGCTTGCTTTGAACCTCTCTCTCTCTCTCTCTCTCTCTCTCTCTCTCTCTCTCTCTCTCTCTCTCTCTCTCTCTCTCTCTCTCTCTCCCTCCCTCTCTCTCTCTCTCTCTCTCTCTCTCTCTCTCTCTCTCTCTCTCTCTCTCTCTCTCTCTCTCTCTCTCTCTCTCTCTCTCTCTCTCTCTCTCTCTCTCTCTCTCTCTCTCTCTCTCTCTCTCTCTCTCTCCTCTCTCTCTCTCTCTCTCTCTCTCTCTCTCTCCCTCCCTCCCTCCTCTCTCTCTCCTCCCTCCCTCCTCTCTCTCTCTCTCTCTCTCTCTCTCTCTCTCTCTCTCTCTCTCTCTCTCTCTCTCTCTCGGATTAGACGAGGTGGGGTTTTTACACCTGAAGCTCGTCAAGAATGGGCATAATCTCCCCATACTAATAGACAGTGAGACATGGGTGAGAAATTTGCTTTTGCAACTATTAAAGTAACCAGGTTCTTGGTACTAGTTTAGCTGTTACTGGTATTTACATCATATTAGCAAAATCAGCAGCTCTTGTTGCTGGTTCTTAGGGCTATTAATGTAGTTATTTGTATCTGTTTAAGAATAGGGATTTGATACTTTTTTATTCGTGTGTCGTCGTTCGTGAAACAGTCCTGTTTGCTGGGGTTTTTTTTGTTTTTGTTTTTTCGATATTCATTTGAGTATGAATTATTAATGTATCTTCTTATGACATAGAGTTCGTCGTCCATAACACGTTGTTTTTGGAATCGCGGAGAAACACGTGTAATAGTATACATATTTCACTAGTGATTCGTTAAGTTTTATATGGCGGGTTTCAAGGGCGTGTATAGTCCTTTTTATCTGGAAAGCCTTGTCGTTTGCTTTATGTATAGTGACTTTTATTAGTAGGATAACGTTTTTTTTTCCACGAGAGTTGGTTGGTTGCGTGTCGCCTGCTCTGGCTGGGTCACGCAGCCCCGGTACAAGCCACTACGTTTGTGTGTACTGGCTTCCTGAAGGGTGGTCAAGTCCATGTGCTCTCTTTCTCTCTCTCTCTCTCTCTCTCTCACACACACACACACCACAGCCTGGCTTTTGTACCGAATGCTGTATTTTCTGTTCCTTCAAAGGGCAGGTCTCTCATTAGCAGAACTAGCGACAATCACCCTCACCCCCCTCCCCACAAGGCCCCCCACTTAGATGTGGTGATTTGTGCCCGTAATAGGTTCCCTTTTGAAGGGACTCCAGGGGCAGAAAATAAGCGATATATATATATATATATATATATATATATATATATATATATATATATATATATATATATATATGAATGGAGAAAAACTGGAGGAAGTGAAGTGTTTTAGATATCTGGGAGTGGATCTGTCAGCGGATGGAACCATGGAAGCGGAAGTGGATCATAGGATGGGGGAGGGGGCGAAAATTTTGGGAGCCTTGAAAAATGTGTGGAAGTCGAGAACATTATCTCGGAAAGCAAAAGTGGGTATGTTTGAAGGAATAGTGGTTCCAACAATGTTGTATGGTTGCGAGGCGTGGGCTGTGGATAGAGATGTGCGCAGGAGGATGGATGTGCTGGAAATGAGATGTTTGAGGACAATGTGTGGTGTGAGGTGGTTTGAGCGAGTGAGTAACGTAAGGGTAAGAGAGATGTGTGGAAATAAAAAGAGCGTGGTTGAGAGAGCAGAAGAGGGTGTTTTGAAATGGTTTGGGCACATGGAGAGAATGAGTGAGGAAAGATTGACCAAGAGGATATATGTGTCGGAGGTGGAGGGAACGAGGAGAAGAGGGAGACCAAATTGGAGGTGGAAAGATGGAGTGAAAAAGATTTTGTGTGATCGGGGCCTGAACATGCAGGAGGGTGAAAGGAGGGCAAGGAATAGAGTGAATTGGAGCGATGTGGTATACAGGGGTTGACGTGCTGTCAGTGGATTGAATCAAGGCATGTGAAGCGTCTGGGGTAAACCATGGAAAGCTGTGTAGGTATGTATATTTGCGTGTGTGGACGTATGTACATGTGTATGGGGGGGGGGGTTGGGCCATTTCTTTCGTCTGTTTCCTTGCGCTACCTCGCAAACGCGGGAGACAGCGACAAAGTATAAAAAAAAAAAAAGAAAAAAAAAAAAATATATATATATATATATATATATATATATATATATATATATATATATATATATATATATATAACGATGTACAAATTGTGCAGACGCTGACAGGCACATTTGGCGTACATGGATCGTAACCCTCGCCCGTACGACCCCAGCTGGTGTAGCCACGAACACTTGGTACACAAAATGGTGGAAGGTTCCCGACCTTTACATAGTGCTAGTGTAGGGCGCACCGTAGGGACACCATCCTCCTGAGGGTATCAAAGAACAGCAAGTGGGTACGATGGCACTTTGCGAGAGTTGGGGTTAGATCCTATCTATACACGCCACCAAATCGTGTTTCAAAGAGTGTATCGGTTACAGCTTTGTGACGTGTTTGACAAACAGAATATGATCTAGTAGCGCATTGTTTTCGGAATCGTATGCCGTATATGGCGTTAAACGACATTTTAGCACTTAGAAGCCATAAGTATCACTGCAGTCTTCCTGTTGTGGGTAACTGATGCAATACTAACGTGTTCAGTGGAGATGATACAAGTTTCAAGTCGTTCACTCCGGAGAGAATTTCAGATCTTGAACCGATCACGGAATACGCCGCACGGACGTAGGTATATAGCACGGAGGAGGAGATTACATGATGTGGATGTGATGGTGGCCATGGCCTCACCTTCAGAAGGCACAACAAAGCCATCGTACGTGGTGCGAACATTCACGACAGCTGAAGGAGGACTTAACTCTTCCAAAGCGCGTGTACTGCCCAGACCACACAGTACCGTTGTAAGGTAACATCGCCTTTAATGGCGGGTTGAAATTGCTGCGTAGAAATACGAGATAATGTCTCTCTGGCGAATGTTAAAAATCGAAATTAGTGGTGAAAAAAAGGTGAGATTACTGTGACTTTCCCGTGGAGCGCAGACAGGAGAGATACGTAGTGTGATATGCACATGAAAAACTTGAGAGTCTGGACCCCTCGGTCATTGCTGGAGAATTTTCCCAGCTGAAACAATACACAGGGAAACCTCAGTAAAGTGACGCCTGTGAAAAGAAAGGGCATTATGATGATTACAATAAGAGAGAGAGAGAGAGAGAGAGAGAGAGAGAGAGAGAGAGAGAGATTAGAATTCCGTGGCCCCGAGATTGCTGGAGACTGCAGATAACCAGGAACATTATGCATCAACCTGTGGCAAATTAGAAAGAAGGTACGGAGGTTAGTGATCAAGTAGACCTGCGAGCCACGGCCTCCTGAGGCTGCATCGCTCCAGTTTGGCTCCAAAATTGATGTAAAAGGCTGACGTGAGTTCTGGCACCGTGTCTGTATACCCCACAATCGCTTCCTCATTTAGTCAAGTTGAACTTGATAGAAAAAAAAAATTATAATTTCCATCCCGACTGTAAAGCTACGATGTATTTTTCTTCATTTCGTTGCCATTCGACACGAATGTATTTAAAGTAACTTAATACATTAAGGCTGTAGAATGTGACTTTAAGGAAAATCATGATATTTAAAGGTGTGTTTGTGTTATCCCAGTATCTTCCAGCTGATTGAGTCATCGGTGAAAGATAAAGATGATAGGGCGGTGGTGAGTGCTGTTATCAGCTGATGAGTCAAAGATGATAGGGCGGTGGTGAGTGCTGTTATCAGCTGATGAGTCACACGATATCTTGACGTGGTAGGCGGAGGGCGGTGGTCCTCGAGCATGGATTTTACTGCCCACCTGTAGAGTAACACTGAGGTGGCTCTTGCCTGCGGTGTGATGTGATAAGGGATATCTTGTGAGGGTAGTGTGTCACAAAGGGGACTGTATAGTGATAAAGGATAGTCACGTGATTATAGCTCTTTGGTGTGTCGTGGGGGTCGTATCCTATACCGGAGGGTTTGTTTAGGGAAGTCTCAGATTTCAATTTTGAGTGACTATGAGTGAATGAAGTGTTTCTGTCATAGTGTGAGTAAAAGGCTAACAGTAGTGGGTAGGTGGAGGCAAGTCTGATGTGGTTCACGCCCTTTATGACGTGTTCTTCCTTGTCATTTAATAGATTTTTTAATACCATCTTCCATTTGGTTCTTATATTTTTTTTTTTTTTGCTTGGGAATGGAGAGAAATGGATGCATTTATTTATGTTATTCAGGAGCCAAGTGTACTCCTTCCTTGTTAGTGCCAAGAGGCACGAGTGTCGGTGTCGGTGAGACAGTGGAGTGTGGGTGTGAGGGCTGGCCTGGTGTAAGGGGATCCCTGCACGTGAGGCGGAATGTCTTGACCAGAAACACAACCACCTGAAGATGAGCTGGGTTCACCACCTGCCCCGGGGCAGCAGCTGATGGTGAGCTGGGTTCACCACCTGTCCCAGGGCAGCAGCTGATGGTGAGCTGGGTTCACCACCTGTCTCGGGGCAGCAGCTGATGGTGAGCTGGGTTCACCACCTGCCCCGGGGCAGCAGCTGATGGTGAGCTGGGTTCACCACCTGTCCCAGGGCAGCAGCTGATGGTGAGCTGGGTTCACCACCTGCCCCGGGGCAGCAGCTGATGGTGAGCTGGGTTCACCACCTGCCCCGGGGCAGCAGCTGATGGTGAGCTGGGTTCACCACCTGTCCCGGGGCAACAGCTAATGGTGAGCTGGGTTCACCACCTGTCCCGGGGCAACAGCTAATGGTGAGCTGGGCTGAAAACTAGGAGTGTTCTACACACCAAAGCACCCTGTGATGGTGAGCCGGGTTCATTGCCTTGGCCCGGGGCACTTGCTAATGGTGAACCGGGTTCACCACCTGGCCAAAGGTACATTCACCACTTCCCAGCATCCATGGTGGACCAGCCGGTGTTGTGCTGGTACGGTGCCCAGGTACGCTGTATGTCCTTGGTGGACCGGCATATGATAAGTCAGTACAGGGTACTACTGCTGGAGTATTAACAAGAGTATCGCTCACCTTGAATAGGAGGATGGAATGTGGTCATCTGTTAGTTTTCAAAGGTATGGATGATTGGGAGTATTCTTACGAATCTGAGATGATCGGCACATAGTGTGTGGTTAACGAGAGCACCGGTAGGGGAACGGCGAATGTGTACAATGGTTGGTAAGGCCAGTGACGCTCAGGTCTGGTTTACAGTTGGTGGGTCGGGTTGACAGTACTGACTACGTCCCTGTTAGCTGTCTCGGCCACCTGCGCAGGTGTGTCCCCAGCGCTATATGGGATTACTGGGGATTCGTGGGACTGAAGTCGTGTTAGGTTGATTAGTTATTTTGGGCTCTAAGGTCATCAGCTGTCGGGGTCATTTAAGACCGTCGAGTTATAACCACCACCACCAGAGAGAGAGAGAGAGAGAGAGAGAGAGAGAGAGAGAGAGATTAAACACCCCTCAGTGTTGTTATTTGTTAATATTAAGTATAAACGTTTTGACTGCTAGGGTGATGTATGGCATAGAGGGAAGGAGAAACAAGATGGAGGAGAGGGAGGCCGGTTGGTAAGTAGTTTATTGAGTGTTGTGCGTCGAGTAATTTTTCATCATGACCAACCAGTCGTACATAAGTGAGCACCAGAGGATGGGATGACCGGTGTCACTTTCAGCTTATATCATGGCTCATCTCGGTTGTATGGTGCGTGAGAACCGCGCTGCCCAGGCCACAGCAATGCCTTGCCGCAGGTGGTCCCGCCAGATGGCTAATGATGCGCCCGGTTGATTGACTGGTGGAGGAGAGTGATGCTGTGTGTGTGTGGCCATATCCGGGTGTGAGGATGGCTCTGGCTGCTGGTCGGGACCTGCTCCTGGGGCGGATCGCACCGTGGCCGCTTTGGTCAGGTGGCCTGAGTTCCCCGGCTGACCTGTTTGATATTCTGGCCGACGCCCGCACAGTAGTGGGTGTGAATTGTGGTTGTTTGTCTCTCTAGAGGTATGCTCACATGGGCACCTAGTGAAGGTTAGTTGACTGGAGCGGTTGTCTGGAACCTGCTCGTGGCACCTGGGTCGATAATAGTTTGGGTGACACGTACGTAAATAGGTGGATAAAGTTAGGTGGATTGTAGGGGATTGTTGGCTGATGATGGAACCGCCGCTCCAAGGAAGTCCAAAACCAGTTGCATGATACATGGAGGGCCAGAACTCGGAATTAGCAGTAAATGATCAAGAAGTAGAGTTTGGATGTTAGCAGTAAATGATCAAGAAGTAGAGTTTGTATGTTAGCAGTAAATGATCAAGAAGTAGAGTTTGTATGTTAGCAGTAAATGATCAAGAAGTAGAGTTTGGATGCTAGCAGAGCCGTGGTTGTTGTGAGTGTTGTGTTTTGAGGGATTCACTGTAGGTGTGTGGTTGAACGTAGAAATCGCCCCCTTTTTTTTTTGTATACCACAAGAATTACATTGGTATCAGACTGAAGAAAAGGTGCCACACGACTTATACTGATGCATGTGGGTTCCTTAACTTCATTGTGCAGGAGAGTTGAGAGCTCTCGGATAATGATGGACCCGTGCCATTCCCAAGGGTTGAGCTAAAGGAGCTGTGCCCTCCATATACGTTAGGGGGGGTCCTGTTACTCTTGTGACCAGTGGGAAGGCCGGCCGGCTGCCTGCCGCGTGAACTTGACCTAGGCGCGTATTGACAAATCGCGCCGGGCCACACCACCAGCCTAGTCAGATCCATCTCCGCCGCTCAAGTTTACTCTTATGTTTTTATGGAATTTTCAGACCTCGTTGATGAAATCGACGAAGTTCTATTTGTTGTGCCGAGGTACAATCAATATATAAGTTTTATATTAACAAGAAAATATTTGAAAGGAACGTTTGACTTTCGTTGTGGCAGCGGGAGGCTGTGATTGGACGTTGCCGAGCTGTGAAATGTGAACTAACGAGTGGAGCCGTGCAGCGCCATCAGGCGGGGTGGAGTGACCGGCGGTGCAAGACTGCTCTCCAAACTACAATCTCCCATACCGTCTCTATAGTAAAGACACACATTACGGGCTCTTCACATTCTACTGTTATAGGTTGTCCTACCTTCGCTCTTCGGTTAAATGAGTTATTTCTATACCACGATCATGGAAAATGTTTTCTTTGTTAATGATTCACACTCTGTATTCTTGTGGAAAACGTGTGTATGTTTGTATGACTTGTTTTTCTCCAGGGCCAGATGTTCCAAGGCGCCATTGTGCACAAGTGTTTTAGATCATGTGAACTTCTCCTGACGGGAGTGTTTTGTTGTGTGTCCCGCGGAAATGAGTGCAGGGGTTTATCCTGGTCCCACCTCCCCAGCCTCGGTCACCACAACTACGTACAGTATCCGAAATCGATAACGAGTCCGGCTGGTATCGCAGCACCCGCCTCGTTCTGTGTAGGTCGGGGAGAGAGAGAGAGAGAGAGAGAGAGAGAGAGAGAGAGAGAGAGAGAGAGAGAGAGAGAGAGAGAGAGCAGATAATTGTTGACAGTATGTTCTTGTGATGGTACTTGTAACTGATGAGGCCGTAGATCAGAAGTAACGGGATGGGGGGGAGCGTGATAGCCTACAAGCGGTGGTTAACCCTTGGCGGAGGAGGGTGATGCAAGCCAAGTTTTAATTGTCTGAGTAATTGGTGCATTTGTTGTGAGTGGTTTGTGAGATGGTGTGTGTGTGTTCGCGAGCTAGTGTGTTGGTCTAGGATCTGTTTAGTGTTTCATGTGGTTAAGGAATCTTGACTCCTTGGTTCTGAACCATTTATTTGTTTCCTTTAGCATCTCGTATTCATTTTCCTGATTATGTAAAATGCTTTCGATATCGATATAGATATTTACGTGTCAGTAAAGTCCTTTGGCTCTACCCTCTCCCAGCTGGGCCACAGAGGAGACAGTAGGATTGTGCAAAGTGCAGGAGTTAAGGCAAGTTCTTACTTAGAAAAGTTTTCCTACAGTAGTCGTCAACATTGAACGAGAAAATTAATCCCAGTGACCCGAGCATTGTGTTATTAAGCGATGGAAGAAGTGGGGGGAGGGGTTGCTTCAGTTTCTGGACATTTTACCTAAATATTATTTAGCCTCACCGCTGATCTTAAGATTTAATAAAGAAACAGCGTCTCTGGCTCGCAATACCTTGACTATATACGTGGTGGTAGTGATGATGCTTCGCTTTCTTCAGTGGCATTAGTTAATACTGGTTGATGTGACTTGAGCGTACATATTCATGCAAACATTTTAAGCGACTGAGTAATCAGAGGTTACGTACCGATAAATTTGCTGTTTTGTTATGAATAAGGAACTGTTCCACACAGAGCACAGAAAAGCATTTCTCTTACATAAGATTAACTCTTAACATAAACAAAGAGTAGACGATAGAAACCCGATTAGAATATGATCAGTTTCTTCCAATTTTTTTCCTTCGTTAAGACAAAGGTTGGACGGTGAAACCGTTGAGCAAAAAGCTGGGAACCGTAGTATAATTAAGAAATGACCAAGAAACAAAGACATGTGCCAGAAACAGATGGGAGCCGTAGATAGCTGCTGCTGCTTTGTTCCCTTTGTGAAAAGGACGCTCCATAATTACTTACGGGGCAGGAGCCACGATGGCTAGATTTTGATGAAGAAGAACGAACCACAGTAATGTGCCAGTTGGATTGGTGTCCCGCTAGAATTCCAATTAAATAGCCCTCTTCAAGCCACTTTGTAAACTAGATGAACTTTGCAACATTCAACTTCAAGAAAGCTATATATATATATATATATATATATATATATATATATATATATATATATATATTTTTTTTTTTTTTTTTTTTTTCTATTTATTTTGCTTTGTCGCTGTCTCCCGCGTTAGCGAGGTAGCTCAAGGAAACAGACGAAAGAATGGCCCAACCCACCCACATACACATGTATATACATACACGTCCACACACGCAAATATACACACCTATACATCTCCATGTACACATATATATATACACACACAGACATATACATATATACACATGTACATAATTCATACTGTCTGCCTTTATTTATTCCCATCGCCACCTCGCCACACATGGAATAACAACCCCCTCCCCCCTTTACACCACGGGTTGGATTCGAATCCTGGGCAGAGCGTGTGGCTATACCATGGCCACCCACACACAGGTCATCAGAAGATACAGACACCTGAAAACTTGTGGATTTTTATTTATCTTGGCTCCGTTAGACACTAAAACATCAGACATACTGGAACACGTGGGAAGATTTAATTATATTCGTTACAACGTAGATGCGGGAGATCCATCATAATGTACGCATGGAAATTACAGGGCGTAAACAACGACTCCCAGTTTCTTAAGAGGCAGACTTGGCTAATTCCGTAATGCGGGGCTTCCAAGGTAGCGGAGTGGATGTTACCGTAACACCAGCTATGACCACTAAATGAAGAAATGGAATTAAAGAACCGTTAAGAGAGAGAGAGAGAGAGGAGAGAGTTGATGGTTCATGTGGTAGGAGGCTCACGCCTGCCAACACCACCAGCACAGAAACCTCCAACCTCCTGTTGTCTAGGTGTGCTTACGTGGTAGTGTAACGTTGTCCTCAGGTGATGCTCGAGCCTTTGTTTATGGTGCACCGTGACTTGCCAGAATGACCACCAGGGCCGCTGACGTGTGCCCTAAAACCCTTGGTGTCCTGCGTCCATGTTTAGCGTGGTGAGCGCGGGGCTGAGGATGCCCCAGGATGTCATTAGTTTGGCTGCTGTGCCGTATCGTGCCATGAACAGCGTTGGTGTCTGTAATGTTATGGGATAGACCCTTGTCATCTGTAGTGTCATGGGCTCCAGTGCTGTCATCTTTAGTGTCATGGGTCCCAGTGCTGTTATCTGTAGTGTCATGGGTTCCAGTGCTGTCATCTGTAGTGTCATGGACTCCAGTGCTGTCATCTGTAGTGCCATGGGTCCCAGTGCTGTCATCTGTAGTGTCATGGGCTCCAGTGCTGTCATCTTTAGTGTCATGGGTTCCAGTGCTGCCATCTGTAGTGTCATGGGTCCCAGTGCTGCCATCTGTAGTGTCATGGGTCCCAGTGCTGTCATCTGTAGTGTCATGGGTCCCAGTGCTGTCATCTGTAGTGTCATGGGTTCCAGTGCTGTTATCTGTAGTGTCATGGGTTCCAGTGCTGTCATCTGTAGTGTCATGGGTTCCAGTGCTGTCATCTGTAGTGTCATGGGTTCCAGTGCTGTCATCTGTAATGTTATAGGATAGACCCTTGTCATCTGTAGTGTCATGGGTTCCAGTGCTGTCATCTGTAGTGTCATGGTTTCCAGTGCTGTCATCTGTAGTGTCATGGGTTCCAGTGCTGTCATCTGTAGTGTCATGGGTCCCAGTGCTGTCATCTGTAGTGTCATGGGTCCCAGTGCTGTCATCTGTAGTGTCATGGGTTCCAGTGCTGTCATCTGTAGTGTCATGGGTCCTAGTGCTGTCATCTGTAGTGTCATGGGTCCCAGTGCTGTCATCTGTAGTGTCATGGGTCCCAGTGCTGTCATCTGTAGTGTCATGGGTCCCAGTTCTGTCATCTGTAGTGTCATGGGTCCCAGTGCTGTCATCTGTAGTGTCATGGGTTCCAGTGCTGTCATCTGTAGTGTCATGGGTCCCAGTGCTGTCATCTGTAGTGTCATGGGTCCCAGTGCAACCACGTGTATTGCTACCATGATTGTCGTCATATGTCTCTGCTGCCATGTGTACTGTCATGGTGATCGTGCGGGAGTGTATGTACTGTCATGGTGATCGTGAGGCAGTGTACGTACGGTCATGGTGATCGTGAGGCAGTGTATGTACTGTCATGGTGATCGTGAGGCAGTGTACGTACTGTCATGGTGATCGTGCGGGAGTGTATGTACTGTCATGGTGATCGTGAGGCAGTGTATGTACTGTCATGGTGATCGTGAGGCAGTGTACGTACTGTCATGGTGATCGTGCGGCAGTGTACGTACTGTCATGGTGATCGTGAGGCAGTGTATGTACTGTCATGGTGATCGTGAGGCAGTGTATGTACTGTCATGGTGATCGTGAGGCAGTGTATGTACTGTCATGGTGATCGTGAGGCAGTGTATGTACTGTCATGGTGATCGTGAGGCAGTGTATGTACTGTGATGGTGATCGTGAGGCAGTGTATGTACTGTCATGGTGATCGTGAGGCAGTGTACGTACTGTGATGGAGGATAGAGCGGACCACATTCCTCCGGGCGCGGCCTTGGTTGCACAAGCCCGGGACGTTGCAGGCGCCCCGCCCATATTAGGTTGTGCTGCGGCCAGCCCGCAGCCGCAGCCGGGACCTGGCTGCTGGGGACGGGATTGGGGATAAGTGGCCGGGACAAGAGGGCTAGGTGCTAGGAACTGGGGGGGAAATGGGTGGCGGTGACGGGAGGGCTAGGCGCTAGGAATTGGGAGGGGTATGGGTGTTGGGGACTGGAGGGGAATGGATATAGGGGACGGAGGAAGTGGGTTGGTGGGAACGGGATGTAAACTGGTGGGTACAGGAGGTGGTGACTGGGAGCTGGTGATGCTGGGGACTAGGGGACTTGTTCCTGGGTACTGGGCTTTGTGCTGATGGCGGGTACGGATGTCGATATTTTATCATGTTCAAATAAGATAACCGAGATAATTGAGAAGGTTCTGCGTGCTTTTTTTTTTTTTCTTTTTAAGGCTCTGTCCTCGTTATTATGTGGTAAGTGATTCGTTCAGAAAATATCGAGTACCAGTGTTCGAATTAATCGTGTTTTCTCCTTTGCTTCAGGTGATGCGTCTACAGTAGACCGACGCTGCCCAGGAAATTATGTTCTGGCGTGAAAAGGTATGTACGAGGAGTAAATGTTTACATTTCCTGTCTTATTCTAGTCCTTAAGAAAGTAACTGCCCGGGTCTCTGCGGAAGGACATGGTGATTCACAAGTTCATTAAATTGTGGCCCTTGGGTCTCTCTCTTTTAGGTTGTCTGTTGATCCTTATGTTATGTAACGTATAATTCCAGTTGGTGAGGAGAAGGTAAGGTTGGATGGAGCTGGGTGAAGAGAGACATGACTTGTGTGGAGGTCGGTGAGGCGCACAGACAAGCAGGACTTGTTGAGAGGGCTCAGCCTAGGGCAGAGTGAGTCATCTCATGACGGCCCAGCCAGCCAGCCAGCCACCCCGCCCACACGTCCAGCCCCACCACCTCATCCACTCCCTCTCTCCCTCTACCAGTGTTATACTCCTTGACCCTCTACCATTGTTATACGTTCTCACCCTCTGCCATGAATATATACTCCTTGACCTTTTCACTGTTACACTCCCAGACTCTCTGCCACTCTGGAGAACCCTCTCGTCTCTACTTGGGGCGTGTCATCTGTGGTCCTTGCAGCTATGGCTTCTGATTCCACGTCTCTCGTTACCGCCAGAAGTGTCCAGTGTGATACTCCTTGTTCTTGTGGCTGTGAATCGTGGTTCGTGTGGCTTTGGTCTTATTTTCGTGTAGCTCAGGTCCCGGGTTAGTGTGATTTGGCCTTAAACGAGCATTGGCCACTGATGTTTGGGGACTGTATACTTAATATTTTGCGGAGTTCCGGGTTCTTGTGTCTTATGAGGGATGCCTGTAGTTTTGACTGTAGTGCTTGTATCGCGTGAGTTCCCTCCCTTTTGTATTGTGTTGTTTTCTCTGGTGGATTCAATAGCTGCAGAGTCCTGGTTCATGGGGGCAATGTCCCTTGCTTCATTACCTTGATAGTTTTCCTCGAGTCCATGGCTTCTCCGACTGATTGCTCTCATTCATGGTGTTGTGTTTTCTTGTTTTGCGATGTGCATTCCCAGGCTCTTTTGGTTCATGAGTATGTGATGATGACTCACCAACTCGAGATTAAGCGACGTCAGCTTAAAGGATAGACGGCCATGTTTGTTTCGTCAGTTATCCCCCAAGACGCAGGACAACCTAATTATAACTTAAGGGGGAAGCTTAGAGGGTCTGGGAGAGTGAGTCAGATGACCTCACTTTTCACTGAACACAAGGAGGTAGTCATAGTGTTCGCGAGAGATGGTGGGTTGGATATTGCCTACCTTTTAGGCCAAAAAACAAACAAACCGTAGTTCTTGATTCCAAGAACGTTCGCAGTTGCGATTATTGTAATGTGTTGAGATAACCCTTAGTGAAGTAAGTGAACAAGAAGGATCTAGAGGTCGTTCATAATGCGAGGCAAGTGATGTAAAGATTTGAACTTTTGAGATGTGGTGGAATTTCTTGACCTTGTGCTCTTGTGTAGTTGTTCTAGCTCCATATGTAGTCACATTATGTGTTACGACCGAGCTGAGCGTTATAATCACTCCTTTTCACTGTTAAGTGAAAATGCACCTTAGAGTTTTTAGAGAAAACGCTCCCCCAAGACCGCAGTGTTTCAACCTTGTATCAACGAAGGGTTAAACCTTTGTTTCTTTTCCCCCCCCGAGGCTGCTGCAGTCATGAAGAAAATGCCTCATCGAGGCTAAGCCTTAATTGAAATCGGAAAGGGGAGGGAGAATTGAGAGGAGCACCGGAACAAATATTTCTAGAGTTTTGGAGGAAATGGAAAGTTAGAAACGACACGAGGGGATACAGAGCTCAGAATTTTGCCGTGTGGGGAAAGAAAAAGACATCACAGCGGCCAGCTCTCGTGTTCTCAGCTGCCATATATAGTAATTATGTACCGTAGTAATTTGTAGAGTACCACGCGGCCAAGCTAGTAGCAGATGGGGCAGCCAGCTCTTGAGAACAGAAACGAAAGTAATATATATAAAACCGGAGAAAGTAAACCAGCATTACGCTGTAGGGCAAGTGGGTCAATATTCGAGGTCATACAGGGAGAGTTGATAAGTAGGATTGCTTTGGACTCCACTGTGTAGCAAGTATGAAGAATCAAAACCTCTGCAAATAAGAGTGATGCTCTATATGTATTATACTTTGAATAGGCGAAGTAAGTGTTAAGAAGAAAATACTGTGCGGCGTCTGTACAGGACTCTCAATTTCTTATAGGCAGATTCTGCCCGCTGTGTTATCTGGGTGTTCAAAGACAGTGTATATGTTAAAGTGATACAAAGTCTATTTATTGTTTTAAGTGTTGGAATTATAGGTACATCAAGAGAAATGGGGAAAGGCGTGAGATTTTAAAAAGGGAGGTCGGGCAGTAATATGGTTTTACGGGCAAGTTAACCGAAGTGCGTTTGCTTCACTAGGAAATCCTGTTCAAGTAAGAGTTTTTATTGGAAGTTGTGCCGGCGAGACGAGACGCAGATAAAGCAAGAGTGGACGGACCGGATTTGAAGGAAGTGGAGGAATGCAATTATAAGACGCCAGCCACCTTATGAGTAGATCTGGTTATCTGCTGGGGGAAGAAAGTCATGGATTAAGAAATAATTTGGGAGAGTGCAAGAGACTAAACAGAACAGTGAGGTAAAGTGATAGATTACTACTCGTGTATCTCCTCCTGCTTGTCGTAGATGGGGGCTAGACTCAAGACGGGCAGGAGCTTGGAAATTCTTGTCCCAACCCCTCCATGTTAATATATTTTTTAAAAGTAGGAGCAGAGGAAGGAGCTAAGAGAGATTCTTTCGTTGGAGGTTCAGTATCCGTTCCTTATTCTACCTCGCTGAGGTGAGAAAAAAACAGTATGTGTATATATATATATATATATATATATATATATATATATATATATATATATATATATATATATATATATATATATATATCACCAGAAGTACATGTATGATAGGGTCTTGATGTTGCCATATTAACGTCAAATCTGTTGCCGCTCTTCGTTGCTGTTAGCTCTACTTCCGAATGATTTGTGTTTTGATGGCTGTGTCACGCTGACGACTTTATTAACGGGTCAGTAGTATTACAGAAGAGAAGATTTGTCAAAATAATGAAATCCCAGGACTAAGGAAATGGAGAACATATCTCGGTAGATATCATCAGCAGTGTCAGTGAATAAACATGAACTGACCTAACCTGTTCTGACCCAACAGACCCTTGCACTAAAAGAAGAAAAAAAAAAAAAAAGAAAAAACTGGACACCTTCCTCCAAGGTGTACCAGAGCAGCCAGTTCACAGGATGTGTGATAAACATCGACAGACACCTTGGTAAATCATACCTTCAGGAAGGAAGATTGGTAGGAAGAGGACACACCCGCAGACCATTGTAAGGTAAACCTCTACGACGTTACCTAACGTGGTCTGTTGATATTCGGGCGGCTCCCCCGAGAGAAATTATAGGGATTAGAAAAGTTGGATATTCTGCCCTCTGTTATAAGAATCCCTCCGTTAATCATTACATCACTTGCATAAGATCTGTCTGCCATTCAAGAAGTACAAAATGTTAAGATTCCTGATCTACCATCCACGCACTACAACACACGTAGGATCTCTCAACTGTTCCAGTCATTGCAATACTTCCTTAAGATCTCGCACCCATGCAGTCTGTTGCAGCACTTAGCCATCCACGAAGGGCAACGCGCGGAAGCTCTGTAAACCGCCCAGTCAGTTTGCCTAAAATCCCTTTCAATTCATTCAACCAGTTGAACACTTGTCTAAGATTTTTCGTCCATCCAATCAGCGCAGCACTTGCTCAAGATCTCAAGTATATCCATCTAGCCAGTGCAACACTTGCTTAAGATATCTCAACCATCCAAGTAGCCCCTACATTCAAGCCATCAGCAACGGGCGCATTGATTAAATCTACCAACCAGCGCGTAGCTTGTATACGATGGTAAGCGGCCACAAAGAGCGCTTACGTAAGATTCCTGAAACAACCGACCATCGTTTACATATGATACTTTTAATTAGCGCGTCGTTGACGTGGTTCATCCACTAACCGACGCATCACTTGTAAACAACTCCTTCTCCAGTCACTGTAAGGCAAACATCCGACCCCTGAAATAACCAACGCGTCGCTAATCTAGGATATCTTAGCTGAGCAGCGATATGCGTGTGTCTTTCCCGATCCCTCGATCAAGCTGGGTATCGTTAACATACTAGCTGTGGTGTATGAAACGCCGTAACTAATACGACACACTGGTAGTTTAGCAGGGCGTAGATCGACGTGCTATTTCTGTTGTTGATGCTCGTACTGAGAAGCTATCACGATATCGAAAATATTCTTCTAAAGTTAGACATTACTTAAGACATGAAAGAAACTTTCTTACGGAGGAAAAGACTCAGAAGAAAAAGTAGTATTTTTCAAGGAATGGAAATTAAACTTTTCACAGGAGGTAGGAATTCTTATCCTAAATATACACTTTGAAAAAAAATGTATAACATTCACGAAAGAAGAAGAAAGCGTAAAGGAGGATATGCTATGCAGATGGAACATTGCTCTGATGATGAATTGGACAAGAAAAAAGATCATTGAGATAAAAGTTTCAAGATGAGTGGAGTAGAACGTAATTATAGAACAAGAAATAAGATAGTATAACTAATTATGACTTGCTTGACGCCGTCCTGTAGGGAAATTGTTTGAACATGAAAATATGAAACGAGTCGAAATTTATGACAAAAAGATTAAAAGCGTTGAATTTATTAGTGATTATTATTATTATTATTATTATTATTATTATTATTATTATTATTATTTTTATTATTATTATTATAGCCGACACGGTACAAGCAAAAATGTCCCAATCGTGGACATCTGTTGATATAAGTAGTTAATGCAAGTGCTGAAATGTATACCATTCTCTGTACACTAGAAAGTGTATGTTTGGTTTGTTGAATGGCCACCAACCTATGGGACGTCATTTGGCTTGGGATACTTTTATTATCGGATGAAATTGATCTTGAACTTCTCTTATGCTGTACAAGTAGAGGATAAGAAAATATATAGGAAAATCATGTGCCACAGCAAGGAGGGGCACCTGAAAAATAGAAAGTATGTCATAATAATGATTATTATTATCATAGTGAATCAGTATGATTATATATATATTGCAGAGTGGGCATATAATGAATACATAGTTAATCGTTATTTTTCTATTGCCAAGTTGGCATTATGGAGGGAAATGTCTGGATTTACGGTTGTGTTTTAGTCGCACAATCTTTTTTAATCTCAAGGACAACCTCCTTCATTCTGTTCCAGCGGAAGGTGCCCCATTGAGCGGTTTCCTTTTTGATTGTATCGTCGATGCTCAGGTTGGTCCATTGATTTTGCCACTGATGCATTGTATTTCTTCCCTAAAGAGAGGAGACATTGATAGCTCCCAAGGGATCCCGTGGGCCTCATGGGGTTCAGCAGTCGAGACTGTCTGCTTGTTCACTACCGTGGATGCATGCCACAGTGACTAGGCACCCAGATGAAGATGATGGATTTGACTCGTACATGCAGAGTATTGATAACATGGCCTTGAATATTGTTTGACTCCGTGACATAAGAAGTAATAGTTTTTAGTGCGAACATGGAATGTGGAAATACCACTGTGTTGTTTGCATAATCTGTGGCTCTGTCAAATGCAAACAATCCCGCACACAAACTAGATGCATAATTTGGCCAACGGAACTTGAGGGCACAGAGTGAGTGGGTGACGTAAGTGGGTGTAGGGAGCGCGGGTGGCTGCACCAACGGCCATCGTCCCGGTGGGTTATTCTTGGGCCGCCATCCTCTCTAGGGTTAGGCTACACATGACGCAGTCCCTAACCGGCCTCACATACCTTTGTTGCTATGTGTTGTGAATCCCGGCACACGAACGTCTGTTCTATGTTGCGGTTTCTTAGCAGACGGAAGATCAGCTGTTTTGTTGATTCCCAGTATGATTAGGTTGTGCTGCCTTAGACTTGTTATGCAACAGAGGACCTGCTCTGTGTTGTAAGCTATTGACAGGCTAGGACCAACAGCAGTGTTTTGGGTTACCATCACATGGGAATATCACGTGTGGAAGGGGTCCTTAACATAATAGGGGCTGCTGTGTTTTGTCCCGCCCCCACTCCACACACACACACACACACACACACACACACACTTAAGTTTGCGAGAATCTTGTAAGTTTTCGCTTGTGATGTTTACCATCCGGGTTTTTTCTCTCTCTCTTCGCAAGGGTTCATCACATCGACATCATGCCTCATCTCCGACGTTGATCTGCTTTCCATGATCTTTTTCACCGGCAGGTGTGTAGATACAGTTTGGCGTTTCGGGATATGACAGTGTGTTAAAGGTGACGAGTGTCTGTCAAGTTAAAGCTGATGATTTAGTATAACAGTGCTTGGGATGGGTCATTAAACTAGGAGACTGGCCTTTGACCAATATGGCCTGTAAATCACCGGTAAAGGTACAGACAGACCACCTAAGCGAAATAGAACGCGGATTCAGGTAAAGGGGGTGGTCATACGTCACTCTTAGACTTCTTTGAGGGTAAGCTAATTTAATGACAAAAGAGTGAAAACTTGGTCGTTTGTGTGTTCCTGAAGTGGCAGCAATCATTTGACTGTCTTGTATTGAGGTTGGTACTGAAGCTGGATCATCGGGCAGGAATAAGGGAGAGACGCCTTACATGGATAGAAAGTGACATGAGTGGAAGGGAACAACGGACGCAAATTAAGAGGAACCTGGAAATGAATTAGGGTTACCCAACCTCATCTCAGTGGGGGTAGCATGGACTTCAGTCTCACGCGGCTGCGAGGGTGTGACAAATATGTCGATGGACAGACCAATGTATATACACCCAACAGAGGGATTCGAACCGTCGGAGCCGCGTGAGATTGAAGTCCATGATAATTACCCCCACACTGGTGGTTTATTTATTTATTTATGATTGCCCCGGTTGCCCCAGGATCCCTTCTGAGAAAGACTCCTGGTGTTGCCGAGGACTACCTTCCCAGAAGCTCTTGCAGCCCAGGCTGAGTCTCTCTCTCTCTCTCTCTCTCTCTCTCTCTCTCTCTCTCTCTCTCTCTCTCTCTCTCTCTCTCTCTCTCTCTCTATTTATTATATATATATATATATATATATATATATATATATATATATATATATATATATATATATATATATATATATATATATACCCCCTTTTTTTAACAAAGGTAGCCTAGCGGTATAACCTCAAGCAGGCGGAGTTCGGTAACACACACACACACACACACTACGTTTACCGTAGAGATCTTCCACCATGTTGAAAGCAAATATAACAAAGCTGCAAACCACACAGAACAGAGCACCGGCTGCCTAGCAACCACAAACATTGATCACGAGCATAACGAGATAAATATCCTACCAATACAACCTCACCTCAGTCTATGCTTGGCATTCGTTTCTTTTGCCGGAGTAGTATAGCATTCACATCCAAACCACTCTGAAACCGGCCACCAACCCCTAAGTAGAGATAGGAAAGTGACCCCTCCTTTACTTTAGCATTTCAATAGCCAGTGTTCACGGATCTTCCCACCCCAAGGTAAACTCGAATGAAAAAATATGTATACTCTGAAATGACCAGTCGAGCCTCATGCGTCCGCCCTCGCAACCCAACTTCAAACCTAGTCCCATCAGTCGTATACGTGTCCGAAACTACTCTCCAGACGCGCGCGAGTTGCACTTATCTACGCCTTGGACACCGCCCATCCATCTCCATCATTACAAACTACCTTCCACCATATCACAGGATTCATTATGCCCAAGGTTCAACTTCCATACGCATGAGACTGGACATTTACTTTTCTGTTTGTCTTGTACATGGCTCACAGAGAGACGCACACAACCACTCACTTTAAAAGTGTGTGCTCTCACCCGGTGGACGTGACAGGTTACCTGAGAGCTGCAGGGGATCAGTTAAGGTGATTCATGGGACAGGAAGATTAGGTATAGGGAGTTTATAATGGAATTGTCTTTACCGTTTCACTTCTTTTTTTCCCCATGTTGAAGGCTCCAGTCACGAACACAAGTCCACGTCCAGGCTGGGCCGTAAATGGTGAAATGAGCAGTAAATGAATGAAAGAAGAAATGAGAGATGAGGATAAGCATTTTAAGAAATTTAGAGGAAGTGGAAAACCAGTCATTTGATAAAAAAAAAAAAAAAGTGACGCGTGATATCGCCACCTGCTCCTCTGACTTGCCAATTAAATTCTTAACAGTATTCACGTAACTGTTTGTGATTTTGAGTCTTATATCATCAGAGTCTGGTAGCAACAGGTGTATGTAAAGCTGAATATGATATAAATCACAGCGTGTGGGCAAGGCCGTGTGTCAGTTGGGAGGAGAGTGGAATGAGTGGGTAGATATTTGGAAAAAAAAGAAATCATGAGTGATCGACTTGGCGTGAATGCGTGAATTCGACCGGTGCTTCTTGAGTGATCGACTTGGCGTGAATTCGACCGGTGCTTCAGAGCTGGTAGTGTACAGTAGAAGTCCGTTCCACCACCGTGTGTACCGGTAATGCGTATTGGTGCGCCTGAGCTGACGCGGTAACTGCTTGTCTTAAGTTCACGGGTTGTGGAGCACAGGAGCGCGCTTCACTTCCCACACCGGCGGCGCACCCATCCTGCACGCCTTCACGCCTCGTGCTGCAGCCCACGCCTCGTGCTGCAGCCCACGCGGACCAACACACCCGACCCCCCCGCTGATTCATGGTGAGGGGTGGTCCGCTACACGTTCCTTTAAACAGCTCGTCGTACTACGACGTTTCTTTTTTTCTTTTTTTTGTAATAGATTTGAAAATGTTATTCTGATTATCTGACTTTTCATATTTGCGCAGAGAACATTATTCTTGGTATAGATTTAGGCGTGAATAATACCTCGACTTCCCGAAGCATGGATGCATGTAATGATCTTTTTTTTTTCCATCATAACTCCTCATTGCTTCCAGTAGTTTTCCTCCTACACCATATGCTCGTAACACCTTCCACAATATATCTTTTGCAACCTTGAATACCATATACGAATGATTCTATTCCTCTTGAGTATTTCTCGCATTTTTTTTTTTTCTTTTTTAGAGCAAACACCTTATCCACACATCCTCTATGAGATGTGGACTTCTTTCCTTCCCAGTCATACGCTTTGTGTATGCAACTACCCCTCACATTTACGACTCTCCCATACAGCGTATCTGGTGTACTCATTTAACCAATGGAGTGCCGCAAGTTCTTTCTCTTCTCGATCAATATATGTGACGCTATGAGATGTGGACTTCTGCTAGAAAGTGTTTGCAGATGACAATAAGGCCACGAGAGAAGTTAATATCGAGGGGTATTCTTTCAACTTACAGACTCCAACGTTGGTCTGGTACATGGTTGATGAAGTTCAAGTGTTATGATGTCAAGTAACGAGGGTAGGTCACAGTAAAAGAAGGCCTTGATATGAACATCTGAATGGGAATAAGCTGCAGGATTGTGTGTGTGTGTGTGTGTGTGAGAGAGAGAGAGAGAGAGAGAGAGAGAGAGAGAGAGAGAGAGAGGTCTACATCGATGCAGACATATCTCTTAGTTAAGGAGTCCAAGTGTCTGCTTGCAAATGTTAGCATTGCATTCGGACTCATGGAAAAAGGAAATATTCAGTAAGCTGTTCAAACCAGAACTATAATAGTCTTGTCAAGTTTGGTTACTGCACCTGTTGAAGCACTAAGAACTAATAGAAAAGGTCCAGAGGAGAGCAACAAAGATAGTTGCGAAATTTGGAGATGAGTTGCAGGGAAATGGTGGAGCCCTTAAGTTTGCTCACCGTGGAAGAGAAGAGGGAAGGTGACGTAATCATGATCTTTAAAAGATGTTAATACAGATTGATGACGTAGACAGTGAACAGTTCTTCGAGTGACGTAGGGTTACTACAGCCAGAGGACATTCATGAAACTGAAATTAAGCAAGAAATATGTTAAGTATTGGTGGTGGATGATTGGAATGAATGAAGACATGTATGGCATATTTTAAGAGTAAATTTCCTGCCCTGTACAGTACAGTAATTACGGTGGATTTGGTTGGTGTGTGAGTGATTATCATGCACGTCTTGTTTTGACCGTATTGTCGATGATCACATGCTGGGCAGGAAGTTTTTGGCATCTGATAATCACTCGTTAGCATCTGCAGAGTGGGCAAAGCGGCGCCATATAGCGTAATATACACATCTTGGAAGCCAGTGTTCGCGCTGTGAAGCACTGAAAACTCACGATGTCAGGGAACCACCTTGGAGTTGTTTCTAACCATTTGTTTAGGTAGGGAGAGAGTATGGCTACCTTGGAGGAGGCCGTTAGATGATTTTAACATCTCCAAGGAAGTATTGCCCCCGTGGAGCCACTCACCCCTGATGGACATACCAGACAACTGAGAGCTTTACGAGATATGTCGTTACTTCTCTACTTAATATCTTGTTAATTCACGACCAGATGTTTTGTTGACATGTAAGACACTATGGTACCCCGGGAAGGCACTTAGAGTATAAATATCGTTTAATTATTTCTGCGCTGAAATGCACACAGTGCTATAACTTTTTGAAATTAACTTACAATAAATAAAGTAAACTGTCCAGTACGACACGTTTCAAATTTTAGAAAAGTGTTGCACGAATCATGGAGAAATTTCACTTAGCAGGCCATGTCGCATTTTTGAATTATGACTCATCATCCTAAAACAAAACATGAAGACATGCAAGTTCTTAGATGTGTAGTTTCATTCTTTGGATGTTTTTTCTGCTCGAACGTTATTTTTATTGTTATTATTATTATTATTATTATTATTATTATTATTATTATAATTTATGATTATTATTAGCACACACGATTATAATTATTCAAACATATTTAAAACGTGCATGTGGTGGATGAGAATTTGATAATACATAGATGGAATAAATTGAATTTATGTTTGCATTAGGCAAAGCAAAGACAGAACCAAAAAGATCTGAGTAAGGGTTGGCTGGCGGGGTGCGAAAGCGATGAACATATTAACTAACTGGTCACAGTGTAGACGTCCACATCGTCTCGCATCTCTCACCCTAACTTTTTTCCATCTCTCACAGTATCTCTATCATGGTCTCTTCCTTCTCGGGCAAGATTTCTCTCGGACCCCTAATTTCTGCATGCTTTGCGGGCCAAATTACATCTTTTAAAGGGCTGAAGCCAGCTTGAGAGTCTCCTTTTGCCCATGCCTGGATTATGATCGCGTACACTGTGCTTTTTAGGAATGACCGAACGGACGGTACGTGCATTTACAGATATGACTAGTGTATCCGCAAGACGATTGGGAATATACCTCTGTGTCGTTTATCGTAACTTGATCACAACCCACAGATATGTTGTGAGAAGAATATTGCCATTATATCTTAATAAGTAAGACTCGCATCAGAAATTCTTTATCGCCACATAACTCACGTTCTACGTAAGACAGACTTTACTGTTAACATCATTTAACACGGTTACCCGTTTCCCAGAAGTACAGAAAGCCCCAGTCCAGCAGCAAGTCCTCCTCCCACCGCATGACAAACTCGCGCGCCTGAAGAAGTATCGTGACTTGGGTCACTCTCTTGCTTGATATCTTCTCGCACCAGATATGAGTCACCTCCCCCTTTAGTCGCCATTCCACGTGGGCCCCCGCTACTGCTCATGGGTTTTGATTTTAGTTTAGTGATCGTATCGTATAAGTTTACGAAGACAAGACGTCCCGAGATAGTGTGGGTGTTAATGGAAGAGTCTGTCTAACACCATGTGCTTTCATGGCCTTGTCATCAGCAGAATGCAGACCAGAATGTTGTTTTCTCATGATAACAGAGGAAGGAATAAATGTGTAGTTGTTTTTTTTTTTTTTTTTTTTTGTGGTAATGTAAATAGATGGATGAATCTTTTAAAGCCAGAGTATATAATTTTCTTAAGATACATTTGTTTTTCCACGTTTTTTTTTTAACTTATAGGAAGCCAAATTGTGTAATTCCAGATAAATGATTTTAAGTTTTTAGATACCCGCTTCATACTAAAATTCGTAGAATAACCATTAGTTCAACCACTTTATAAATTCATCGAAATAGTGTCTATCCAGACTGTATGGGTTACCTCCTACCCTACCATGACCTTACTCTTGATGACGTAGGTGCTCTAGACACTCACCCCAGAGTTGTTTACACCACCAGTGCATAAGCACCTGTAACCCTTTGAGCGCGACGATATCTACCCCTTGAGTATGATATACTGTCCTTTCGGAGGCCAGGTCATCAGAACAGAGGATCACATGGTCATACTGAAGACGTTGATTTGCCGTAAACTTAGGTAGCTGTACCGAACCTGACTTAGTTTCACAAGTTGACGCGGAGATCTGAACTTGCGTGCTGTTTCAAGTCGGTGACTTGTGGGGTATCCCTTGACAAAATGTGAGGGTCATCTTGGCTAACATGATGTTACTGGTCGTGGCTTACTGTAATTATTTCGTAGAAGGGAACTGGTATAGTGACTTGGTATTTTGACCGGTTGTAAGTTTGTGCGAGACCGTTAGCTGTGTAGGTGGGATCTGGTTTCAGATGTTATATCTTAGAGAAGATGTGTGCTCCAGTTATAAGAAGTCGTTAGGGATTTGTAGGTAAAGAGGCTGTGGGTTGTCCTTCTGCGATGGGAGCGTGCCTGTTAGATACAATGGGTTAGTGGAATAAGTACGATAGCGGTGTGGGACTGTCAAGGAAATAAGCTGAGGGCTGTCGGTCTGGTCTATTTATGGAGGGGAGTATCTGTTGGATGGGGCAAGTGCCGAAGTGATTAGTGGGGTGGCTACGGGGGATATGAGTAGAATAGGCGGCTCCCGGTCTAAGACTGGCCGGATGTGTTGACGTAGGCCGCCGTTACTAGGAACCGATGAGGACTGGGAAGTTCCCTTGTCTGGTGGAGGCATTACTCACGCTGCTGACGACCCACTCACTCTCTCGTTCCCTCAGCGATGGCTTGTAGTGGCTCGGCTTTAGTCCCGCCGGTCCTTAAAGCCATTCTTTTGTGTATGCATATTATCCTAGAAAACAAAGCTTGTGAAATCGGAGACAGCTGGAGGTATATTATACTGGAGGTTTTATAATGACTGATGCACAATCGTGGGCGATATAGATGACTGATGCACAATCGTGGGCGATGTGGATGACTGATGCACAATCGTGGGCGATGTGGATGACTGATGCACACTCGTGGGCGATGTGGATGACTGATGCACAATCGTGGGCGATGTGGATGACTGATACACAATCGTGGGCGATGTGGATGACTGATGCACAATCGTGGGCGATGTGGATGACTGATGCACAATCGTGGGCGATGTGGATGACTGATGCGCAATCGTGGGCGATGTGGATGACTGATGCACACTCATGGGCGATGTGGATGACTGATGCACAATCGTGGGCGATGTGGATGACTGATGCACAGTCGTGGGCGGTGTGGATGCACCTTGCGACACTTGCAGCTACAACTTTAAGGTACGTGGATGAATTATGGTCAGTAGTTTAGCTTGTCGGTTGAATATGTGGCTTTGGGTGTCTCACCTTTTGAGAGAGGTCAGGCGTGAAGGTCTTAAAGTAACTTTGGCTTTTACTTGAAATATCAGTGACCCCATTTTAACAAGGTCGTATCTAACTTGTACGGAAGATATTTTGTGCCTTGGTATCAGGATTTCTCTACATTTGTCACTCGAGAGGTCAAACGTTTGTTTACAATTAGGTGTTGTTGTGACACCCTTAGCTCTCTGACGCAGTTGTCGATGCACTCATGAAATATGCATCTCTCGAAGATTTCCCTTTCGGGGATTTGACCGAGAGATCAGAGTTCATGGTCGTACATTGAATCGGGATACTCTACTTTCGTCACATCTGGTCCTGAAACGCCTGCAGCTGCACTTAAACCAACTTGTGAGGGGAAAGTTTGTCACCTGAAGTTGGACGTTCCTCTGGTAGGAGGTCAAGGTCGCAAAAGCCTCCTGATATTTTATGAACACAGTTGTCTGTAGAATGGCCATAGATATACTAAACTTGGAACACAAGTTGATTTGTCACTTGAAGTTGGTCTAGTTGAGGCTTCCACAGCAGAACCTTGTTTGAACTAGTTTCCTGTTTAGTCGTTTAACTATTGTCCTTAACAAAGGTAAAGTAGGTGCAGTTACCCTGATATCTTGCTTTGTAATGTTGCAAAGTATATGCGTTGATGTATTGTTATATGATAGTCTAGTAGTTATGTCTTCTTCATCCGTCCATTATAACGCGTTCTCCGTACTTCGAGACGAACAAATTTGAAGGTTATTACCCTTAATCTTGCCTCACCGATTGCACCCCATCCTTACAGTAACTACCAGCGTTCCCTCTACCCAAGCCGAAGCAAACCCTGGTCTTAGCAGTACTAAATTGAACGTAGTTATAATTTTCGAAGTATATCCTAGTAACGTAATCTGGCCTCGTGTGTAATTCATTTTGATCGAGAATGACCCATCCTTTTCATCGTAAGCTGTACACTGACCTTCAGTCCGTTGTTATGCAAGCTGTTTAAAAGGCGTGTGGATGGCAGTCATGATGCCCCAGCGCTAGTGACTATGTGTGCGGTCATGCGTTGCAGCCAGCGCCTTGCGGTATCTCATGGTGTGGGTTGGCCCTAGGCGGTCATGGGTACATTGTCTTGCCCTTGTCCGTTCCCATCTGACTGCTGCACTGTCACTACCCCGTCCCAGTTCACACCTGTTACTCTTATACAGTGACTGACCTTCCTTGATTCACACCCACTATAGGTGCGCTACTGTGGTTGTTCTTATTCACATCCATTAGCTGTAAATGCACCTGCTTTACTGTTACAGTGTCATGGGCTTTGGTCGCACCGGCTACACCGTCACTGCTCTGTCCGTTTTTTTCACAGCTGGTGTTGTCACACTTCTCTGCCCTTCCTTGTTCCTACCGGCTGAAGCGCCATTGCCCAACTGTGCTTCGTGTCGGCTATTACTGAGGCCGCGGTCCGTAAGCTTGTGTCCTGGTCAGTTACAAGATAGGTATTTTCATCAGTGAGTCTCTCTCTCTCTCTCTCTCTCTCTCTCTCTCTCTCTCTCTCTCTCTCTCTCTCTCTCTCTCTCTCTCTCTCTCTCTCTCACCCGTACACCGTTAGGTGCTCCCAAAATATTTCTCCAGTGATGCCCTTACGATTTAGTCGTCTTGTTTCAGGCCCAGATGTTTAGATTTTCACTTGATTTTGATTGTGATTATGGCTACTTCTGATTTTGTTTGCGACGTAACGCATGGTCTTCTTTTCCTAATTATATGTATGTGTGTATATATATATATAAGTTTATGAACGCTCATTGTATGTCTTGGGCAATCGCATGTTTACCAAATGGCGTCCTAGCTTCGTCTCTTCGATGCATATCAACTAACTTCTATTTCTCTCTTGTGTCTCCCCTGATGATGTGATTATTACACGAAAATGCACTTGGGAACTTATCGTGTTTCATTTTCCCCGTGGACTCATAGGAATATATATATATATATATATATATATATATATATATATATATATATATATATATATATATATATTATATATTAAGGAAGCATGCGTTGTAGTACCGACCATATGTACGTAATCGCATACCCCTCCTGCGTGCGATCTTGAGAACAGTCATTAGTTTTGGGTTGTAATCTTCAGAGCAAGACTGTGCCACCAGTAGATATTATGATGTGCCGACCTTCGACACGAATCTAAGGGGCTAGGTTAAAAGTCCCACCATCATGCGTGCTCTTGTGCTCGCAGCACTGAAAGTTGCTGCTGTGGCTGTGAATTTTCTGACGTCTTTTCTCCGGGAAATCATCATTTATAAGCGGCCACTCGAGAGTGCGTTGGTCTATTCTGTAGTCATCAAAACACCCCAGCCAGAAGTAGCTGGGCATTATGCAGTGACGCTGGTCCTCATCTGAAACGAGGCCTGATGAGATATCGTAATCATGCTTCTCCCTTTAATGCTTCTGGCGAGCTCTGTGGCATTGATACTCGAGTGAGCTCGTTACCCTGGCTTGTTCAAGGTGTTCCACATGTTAAATAATCTGATCGTCCCGTGCGAACGTGATACGCCTTATATAGTAGCTCAGTGGATGTAGGAAATGTGCCGCAGCAGCCAGGCTGGCAGTGGGGCGGGCCGGCAGGTAACCCAGACTTGCACATCTTAAGTGCAGCTGAAGCACGGTATTATGATGTGTGGTGAGGAATGGTGATTTGTGAGTGATCCGTGAAAACAGGCTTAAGAAACAGTTAAAACTACTACTTTTATATATATATATATATATATATATATATATATATATATATAATATATAATATATATATATATATATATATATATATATATATATATATATATATAATATAAATATATATATATATATATATATATATATATATATATATATATATATATATATATATTGGAAAGGATCACAATTTTGCGCGTGATCAAGATATTCCTATGTGTCCACCGTGAAAATGAAACACGATAAGTGTTTCATTTTCCCCGTGGACTCATAGGAATATATATATATATATATATATATATATATATATATATATATATATATATATATATATATATATATATATATATATATATATATATATGTTTTTAAGAATGGTTTTGCTTCTGTAAAAGTCTCCATTTTTGTTTTTATAAATGTTCAAGGAAAATGACGAATATCTTTTTATCTTTTTTACTTGCATAGATGTGAATGCTCTAACGTACTCTTTCTCGATGGAATGAACACGCGTTGAACATTGGAGTTAGCTGACTATATTTCTGTTATGCTGCGAGAACGCCTTTCACAGCTTCATGTGTCAGCACCATAACGCTGTAATTGTTGAAGTCATCAGAAAGTTCAGGTTTGTCCCCTTGACATTCTGGTCATGCTGTTTTTTTTGAGGTCAGCAGGTCAAAGGTCGAGTCATGGGGACAAAGAGGAGTGTTCATTAACGGGCCGGGTGGAAAGGGCATTGATATACACCAGAGTTTTATTGTATATAAGAAGGGAACATCTGTTGTGGTTGTGCCCCGTGGTAGTGGTGTTAGAGCGAGGTTGAGGTAGTACATGTGGGGTGTGTGTGGCCTCCTTGCCCCACTGCATCATGGGTGAGTACTGTGTTGAAGTGCTGGAGCGAGGTTGAGGCAGCTCATACGATTTAGATTTTTGCGGCAGAACGGAGAATGTTTGGTGCACTTCTACCCATCCGTGGGCGCTGGCCCAAGAGAGGACACAGAGTGCATAAAAGATTCGGGAACTGGGGATACGAGAGGGACTAGAGTGGTGTGTGGCCACCTCACCCCACTCCAACGGGTGTCCATCGTGGTGGGTGGAGTGTTAGGGCAAGCTTCAGACACTGCATGTGAGAGGGACTAGAGTGGTGTTTGGCCACCTCACCCCACTCCAGCATGGGTGTCCATCGTGGTGGGTGGAGTGTTAGGGCAAGCTTCAGACACAGCTTGTGAGAGGGACTAGAGTGGTGTTTGGCCACCTCACCCCACTCCAGCATGGGTGTCCATCGTGGTGGATGGAGTGTTAGGGCAAGCTTCAGACACTGCATGTGAGAGGGACTAGAGTGGTGTTTGGCCACCTCACCCCACTCCAGCACGGGTGTCCGTGGTGGGTGGAGTGTTAGGGCAAGCTTCAGACACAGCTTGTGAGAGGGACTAGAGTGTTGTGTGGCCTCCTCAACCCACTCCTGCGTGACGACATGTTTGTTGTAGCTGTTTAATTTCTCTCTTGTAGTCATCATCACTTGTAAAATACCCAGACATTTTCATGTTTTTTCCACTCGTGGCCACATTTCCCGGCTCTTTTTATTGGCCTGCGGTGTGTGCGCCTGGTATGATGGTGGCTGGGTATATGAAGTCTCAGCACTGGTAGCGGTGATGGGTGATTTAGTGTGCTATTCAGCCATCATGCCTCTTAAGGCGGGTGAAGGATGACCTCGTGACGTCACCCAGCGGCACCCACCACCTGCCCCGCCTAGTTCCTGCAGCCGGCCTGGAGGATGCAGGGGTTGGTGGTGGTTTGCGGTGAGGGCAGAGACCAGAGAAATGTTGAGTGGGTGTAAGTGCGACACAGTTGTTCCGTGTGAGCGAGGCACAGAGGTTACGGTGGGAAGGGGGTGGGTGGTGGTGATTACGGCTTCGTGTGTATTATTGTCGTGTGGTTATTACAGGAGGGGAAATGCTGACCTCAAGATATTAATAGGAAGGAGTCACTACGGTGTTGGGGATGGTAGCGCCAGTCTTGTGTGTAGGCGATCTGACGAATGCGAGGTGGTGGTGGTTCCCGGAGAGCCGAACGTCTTTCATGTATTGCTAGAAACTGGTGGTAATGCTAGTGGCCTCCCTCCCTCTCGTTAGGGGATGGACAAGAAAATGATGGAGCTCTTGTGTTGGTAGGAGAGTGTAAGGGGTGTATATGATGGAGAGAGAGAGAGAGAGAGAGAGAGAGAGAGAGAGAGAGAGAGAGAGAGAGAGAGAGAGAGAGAGAGAGAGAGAGAGACGACGGAGACCATGGTGGAAGGTGGAAATGGTGGGGAACTGTGGTAAAAAGGGCTGTAGCAGTGGTGGTGATTATGGTGGCCGGTGTCATGGTGTTGGTTCTGTGATCGCTATCCACATCTCGCATGGGTGAAATTTCCCTTCCCACGTTGTGTCTAACGGTATTGAGGAGAGGCCCCTCAAGTCAGCCCACACCAGCACGACTTAAGAAGTCTGTTTTCAGTTGTTCGATTTAGCGCGAGTTTTACAATGCGGTTGCTGTCGTATGTAGACCATTAAGACGAACTTATTTTTTTTCTCTCTCTCTTCGCGAAAGGAGTTTTGAGTAACTTAGCCTAAGAAGTCCTGTGGCATAAGCTTGAGGTTTTCTTAATAGGTCTTAACCTGTCAAGTGCTCAATTTTAAATTATCTCTTTAAGTCGGTATGTGGGTTAACGTGATAGGCAAGGCCGATTATGTTTGTAAGGGTGTGTGTGTGTGTGTGTTTGGTCATTTTTATACATGAAAATGTGGTCCGGCTGTGATGAGTGATAGAGTTTTAGTATTAAAGGCAAAGATGTGGCAGGGAACAGTAGTTATTTTCCTGATATTTGAAACTCTTAATGGTACAAGACTTCCTTGAGGCTCGGAGGGGTTTTGTGTACAGTAACTTGCTAACCTAGATGAGACGTCAGATGTGCTGGTGCATAGGAACTTGGTTGCCAGAATGAGGTTAGATATGCTTTGTATAGAGCAACGTGCTGGCCGAAATGAGAGGTTTGTTGTGCTCACTCAGGGTAGATTGCTTCGAAGGAATGAGAACTGGCAGTTTGTAAACGCGGTTCATCTATTTTGGGGAGTGGGGAGGAGAGAGAGAGTATGTAGGGCAGGCAGTGAACCGTGTGGACTCGTGGATTTGTTTGGGATTTGTGTCATGTCCCCTGTGTGACGGCCAGGCCCTTGACACACTCCTCCACCCACTTTACACGCTCGCAACCTTCATGATGTGAACCTTACCCTGTCTCGCGCTACTGCTATTCCTAGCCCTCGTCACTCGCATTGACTTAACTCGTGAGCACGACCCATGAGCGTGAAGGTACGACCCCCTTTGGGATGATAGGGTTGATCTGTGACCTTACCTTTTATGCGTCAGCGCAAAGGTCATAGCATCATACCCAAAGGTTGTACCGTCACCATCTTGGTGTTAAGACTTCAAATTTTATGCACCTGTCAGACACTTGAGTGTAGCTGGTCTTGTGTGGATCGCCTCCCTCCTGGTAACACACCCTTATGGGCTGCTGTATACAAGGTACACAATTATGCTATACGGTTCCATTTTCTCTATAGCCTTCTCACATTTGTGTACAACACACAACTCTTCGTAGACTCCATTCTTCTCACGTGTGTGTACAACACATAACTCTTCGTAGACTCCATTCTTCTTAGACTTGTGAGTTTCTCATCGGGTCCCTGATGGAATCTATAGTTATAGAATTATGATACGTGTCACCTATCACCATTGTTGGTTTTCAGAGAATTATGATACGTGTCACCTATCACCTTTGTTGGTTTTCAGAGAATTATGATACGTGTCACCTATCACCTTTGTTGGTGTTCAGAGTTACTCGTGTTTATATAGGGAAGTAATGTGAATATTTAAGATGTTAATATCTGCACTCTGGTGCCACCTTTATAGATAGCCTCTTGGTAGGTGACTGTATGCCTTCAGAGGTCTGTAACGTCACTTGATTTATAGATATGTAAGCTGTACCTACGTAGTGTACATGAACGTTGTCATATTGACCTTCAAGTGTTATTGCGACTTCCTTGTCCCATGATCTGCCTGCGTCATTTCTTTACTGTAGGTAGAATGGAACAGTTGGATCTTCGAGGGAAATAATTAAACCAAGAGGAATTTAAAAGTAACAATGAGAAATTCAAGACGTTGAATATGACTTAGATTGTCCACCATACCAAAGTAGATTTAAGGTAAACGTGAAAGTAAGGAAGCTTGATAGTTTAAGTAATAGAGATGAACCAATGACATAAGAGGTACCTAGAGGGAGACGTTAGGTAATACCATTGTTGATGAAAAGAAATAGGTTGGTTTTTCTTCCGAAGTTATATAACTGTGAATGAAGGCACACCGTCTGTGGTTACATAAACGATGATTGATGATTCATTGTGTTGAGGTAAGGTAGGTGCGGGAGGAGGTTTTCGTGAGGTAAGGCAGATACGGGAGGTGGTTTTCGTGTGGTAAGGCAGGTACGGGAGGAGGTTTTCATGAGGTATAGCAGGTACAGTAGGTTTTCGTGAGGTATAGCAGGTACGGGAGGGGGTTTTCGTGAGGTATAGCAGGTACAGGTGGTGGTTTTCGTGTGGTAAGGCAGGTACGGGAGGAGGTTTTCGTGAGGTATAGCAAGTACAGGAGGTTTTCGAGAGGTATAGCAGGTACAGGAGGAGGTTTTCGTGAGGTATAGCAGGTACAGGAGGAGGTTTTCGTGAGGTATAGCAGGTACAGGAGGAGGTTTTGGTGAGGTATGGCAGGTACGGGAGGCGGTTTTCGTGAGGTATAGCAGGTACAGGAGGCGGTTTTGGTGAGGTATTGCAGGTACGGGAGGAGGTGTTCGTGTGGTGTTGCCTCCCCCTCTCGGCCTTTACCGGAAGCGATGAAAGGCAGGCGGTTGTTGCGGCTGGGAACTGTGGAGGGTCAGGGTCGTTGTGTGCAGGGGCGGGGGAGTTGTAGGGTCACGTATGTACCACATTGAACACCCGAGGTTGTGTGATCATCGGCAAGGTAGTCGTGACTTTATATGTAGGTCAATATTGGTAAGTTAGTCAGGACTGTATATATAGGTAATGTGGGTAAGATAATCATGACTATATATATAGGTAATATGGGTAAGATAGTCATGACTGTATATATAGGTAATATGGGTAAGATAGTCATGATTATATGTAGGTAATATGGGTAAGATAGTCATGACTATATGTTGGTCAATATGGGTAAGATAGTCATGACTGTACATGTAGGTAATATGGGTAAGATAGTCATGACTATACACAGGTAACAAAGGTATGGTAGTCGTGACGGTATATGTAAATGAACACATGGTTGTAGCATCATCTGGTGCTGCTTGGAGGAAGTGGTAGTAAGGTGGTCAGGGTCAGGATATAATGAGAAGGTCAAGGACTTGTGACGAATTCGAATGTGTTTGTGAGGCGGAAGACGGTTGCAAGAAGCGCCACTTACTTACGTAAGACATCGTGAGTCCACATATCCATCTTGTAAAAGAAAATGATAATAATGATAATGATGATAATAATAATAATAATAATAATAATAATGATATAACTATTAATACTAATGATGATTGTAATAATGATATTGATCATAATGGTAATAAGTTATACAACACTAGAGAGTGGATGTGCTCCAATAAGGCCATTCTCCATCTGTTCCTGGCGCTATCTCGTTATGCGGGAAACTGCAAATAAGTATGAAAAGAGTAAATGATAATGATAATAATCCATTAAATTAACTAGAGGGAGTGACTGAAAATGTAATAAATTTACTTAAAACAATAAATGATGGTACTATAAGAAGGAAAGTGATAAATAAACTCTGCACATTAAGACTGGGGATTAATTGACTGTATTATGTATCGTTGGGATGTACATTACTGTAGGAACGGCTGAAATCTCTTATGAGGCTGTACCCCGTGAAGCGCAGACTGGAGAGGTATGTATCATCAACTTAGAATATCGTAGAAGGTATGGTTCCCAACTTACATTCTGAAATAACATGGTATTGGCTTGATTAGGCATGGATGACATCAAAAAATATCACATCTCGAAGAAGAAGGAGCGATATGCACGAAGGCAGAATACCTTAAAAATCCGGCGCCCAAGACTCTTCAACACCTTGCCAGATGAGGTCAGCAACCGCATGCAGTGCATAGTAGAGAAGTTCAAGCTTGCACGAAAAGTATTTACAAAGTGTACCGGACCAGCCAGGCTGTGGGGGCTATGTGGGTTTGAGGGTTGAAGGTTCCGACAGCTTCTTCGGCCAGTGACTCAATCGAACAGCCAGGGCCGAGCCTCGGCTGTAGAGGGTGAAGACTCCCCTCGAGGACTTCACCAGATGTTCACGATGTGGTTGTTGGGACAAACTGGACGGACATGAGATTACAGACGGCAGGTGGTGGCTTGACATGAGGAGGGTCCAGTAACCTTATACTAACGGTGGGGGATGAGTTGCAGGTGATGGGTGGAGAGAGAGAGAGAGAGAGAGAGAGAGAGAGAGAGAGAGTCGGGATGGTCTGTGTAAATGAACGCGTCTTGGTTAGTGTTTGGAGAAGGATCAATGGTGACCTCGCGTGCCCCTTTTCTGCACCTTCTGTAGTTGTCCCAGTTGTGTAATGGACAAGGCGAAGAAGCCTCAGGCGAGGGAGGCATAAGAAAGATGGAAAGATTTTAGATGTCTCTAAGCTCGGGTGCTTAAAATCTGTTTCGATTCGGGGAAAGAATTGCAGCTGAAATTTTGATGATACATACTAATTTTCTTTTAGCTTTTTCTTCTTTAGATCACAGAGGATCTTGGTGGGCTCTGCGTACAGCTTATAGTGGTCATGGGCCCATTGAGACAGTAGGGGGTTGGACAGGGTCGGAAGCGTACCTAATGTGCATAACTAACGCTATGTATTGGTTGCTGGTGTGGGTTGACGATGGTCTATGTTTAGAAGATTTTCAAGTGCCCTGGTGTGCAGTGTAGTCGGGAGAGCACTTATCACTGCCAACCCTAAACAGTAGTGTTGTTATCTTAGTTTGAGCTGGTACATCATTCTGGATTTCGTTTATAAAGATGAAGAAGGACGTAGGTTTGATCTCCAGCTCTTTGGGACACCAGAACGAAGAGACTGGAAGGTGGAGATGGTCCTTGGAAACGCATAACTTGACGACATTAAATGGAATTCTGCGGGGCCAGTGCACGAGAGTTCCCCGCTGGCCAGTGTTGATGATATTGTTGATTATTATGTTGCGGTTGATTAGGTCGAAAGCTCTGATGAAAGCAGTGACGGAAGAGACCCTTTTACCCTTTGAAGATACATATAAAGTAAATATTCCCCAAATGTATGGTTCATCTACGACGTATGGATAATACCTCCATAAGAATAATGACAGTAGTGGAACTCGTACATGGGCATATATAAGACTTTAATCTTAGGTTCGTGAACCTGCTCGTTTGTGAGTGTATCTGTGTGTGGAACTGCTGATGCAGCAGTGTGGTAAACGCGTGTTGCATTCCTCCATCTGATGGTCTGCACCCGAGTAGTCATATGAATAGCTCGAACATCACGTCTCATGATTGCATTGCCTCGAAGGCATAGTGAAGTTTACTGCATATTTATTGGCGTGCATTAAAAAAAAAAAAAGGTCAATATTTGGGTAATATCTCAAGTAACATAATCACTCTTGATTACTTTGATGATTGATTGTATTACCCTCCAGTATGAATTTTTGTACTGATGAATGGCATACTCTCCAGTATGTCATCTTTACCTCGTAATGCATATATTATGGTGATTGTGGTTGGGCTCCAGAAATTGGAGAGAGAGAGAGAGAGACGGGGAAGTGATAGAGGTTAAAGAATCAACTTGCTGAACAGTTTCTTATCATCGGCAGAGTGACTGGTAGATATATGTGTTATGTGCCATACAGTGAATAGTGAATGATACTGCTTCGTCATTGCAGGACCCGCTGGTATCTGCAGGTGTAGATGTGATGAATGGTGTAAGGCTGAAGGTATTGAAGGTGGCCGTTCCGTGACCACAGTGCCAGGTGTTGACGGGAAATGTGCGAGTGTCAGAGTGTGGTGATACGTGTGTGTTCCAGCGCTGTACAACACTACTCACATTGCCTTATCTCGGGGTGTGTCTAGCGATGAATGGTTATCATGGGATGAAAAAAAAAGATATTGATCTGACATGAATGCTGTCATGAATGTAGAGACTGACTACTTCTGAGTGTACAAACTGTTGAGGCAAACACAAGGTATATTTTTAGATTGCAATTTGATCGCCAGAGGAGAGGAAAACGGAATCTTTTAACTGCTACTGTACCAGGGTTGTAAATTGCGTGTACTGACACACGATAATTACAGTGTAGGAAAGTTTGAATTTCAGGCAGTGTAGAGAAGGGAAATCCTTGCGGGCGGTGGGGACACCAGCCCCCAACGATCGTCCCCATCAAATATACTCCTGACACTAGTATACTCACAGTTCGTTCCTGTGTCTCACCCACACGTCCCCTTGGCCTCTCCAGAATGGTCCTCACAGTGTACCTCGTCCACCAGTGGACCCCAGCAGGACTGGAACGAAAGTGACAGGCATGGGTGTCTCCACTACAAGTTCGAAGTCGAACTCTAGTGTCTCATTTTTGCCCCAGTTCAACCGGGTACAAGGCAGAGTGGCACCCAGGAGGCGGGATTAAGGTCGGGGTTGCGTTATTGGTGTCGCTATAGGTGTACAGCCTGGTCGCCTTTGCCTTTCTCGGACGTAGGCTCAGGCGGGGAAGACTGGACATTAGCTCCATACGGGAAGCAGCTGTTAATTAACATAGCCCATTTTGAAGTCCCGGATGCGGAACCACCGTACTGCCTTTGTTCACACAGCATCACAGCGGTCGCCCAACACCGTTGCGCGTGGACACACCTGCCAGCCATTAACTTGGTCCTAACGACCTCCTCCACCATCCCTGAAACATGCGTTATCGTATTTAGGTTCATTTGTAAATTTGATATCGTATTTAGGTTCATTTGTAAATTTGATATCGTATTTAGGTTCATTTGTAAATTTAAGACGTCTGTAGGGGAAAAAAAAGCCACTGAGAAACGCTTTGTTCCGATGGAAATAGAGATGTGGCTCTGGATATCTTTCTCTGGCCACCTATATATATATATATATATATATATATATATATATATATATATATATATATATATATGTCACGAGCTGAGCGTGTGAATGGTCTTTTTGTCACCGGTTCTCTTTGTAGGCTACATGGCAAAGCTCAGAGGGAGATAAAGGACTAGTTTGTACCGCGTCTGGATCCGTCTGCTTCACATCCCAGAACCGAAAATGACATGAAACACGTTTAATGAATAACACATGATGTTTACCTGCTTGGAGCCTGGCTTCTTGCACGTTTGCCCCGAATTTGCTGTAAAGGCTTCTTGATACCGGGTTATCGTCCAGCTCTGGCGTTAGCTGACGCTTTGTGTATCCCGGATGTTGAATGGTATTGTTGATAAAGGCGTTAATCCCCTCATGGGCATAACAAGATATCCGTCCCTTTGGAGAATGATAAATGATTTTTTTCATATATGTTTTATAAATTTGAAGCTTTTTATATGATCCACAGTTTCAATATATGTGGTGATTGATTTTATATGACGTTAAGGGGTCATTTGCATACTGGGCCACTCCATTATATTAACTACTGCCTCATTGGCAGGGTTGTAAGTTTCATCGCAGCAGGTATTTCCGTGGCCCCCCCTTTTTTTTGTGTTGTGATCGAGTGAGGAAATTCCTCGAAACAGCCAGTTACAAGGTAAGCATGAACTTGTTTGCAGTGTCATGTTTACTCAAGTGCAGTGATGCCTGATCGCAGAAGAAATAACGTGTGTGTGTGTGTGTGTGTGTAGACCGTTGCTTGATGTTTGTGTAACTGATACCTGTGTTCATTTGAGGGCCCAGTGCGCAGTGACCTGTCACAATTACACTCCGTGTGGCCCAATGATATATCGCCTGAGTGGCGCTGAGACTAATTTGAGATAACTGAATCAAGAGGCACAGATCGTTCCTCACTTAATCGCACCTCTGATTTCCTCCTCCATTTGCCCACGACACTTACAGTCATTATTAACGACGTCCATCTCCCGCTTCCACGTCCAGTGGCGCACGCACCTACGGGATCTACCACGACGCCTCGACTCTTGTTTGTCTCCGCCAGCACCACCCACCAGTGCCTCATCCATCCACCCGTCATCACCACCACCACCGTCAGTCGTTAGCAGCACCACCCTTTACCCTTCTCATGTTCTGCCTTCATCCTCGACCATCATCATCACCAGCTGCTTCATCCTCATCCATCACCACTGTTCTTGTAGAACCCACCTTCTTGAAGAACTTGACCGCCCACCAGCGCAGCGCAGTCTCTGGACGAAAAATAGTTGTGGAGTCACAGATGTACTGTGTAGACTCTTATAACATAGAGACAGTAAAGCTTTGTCGAGAAAAGTAATAAATTTAAAAGATAGTATTTGTGTGTGTGTGTGTGTTGTGAAGGGGTGAACACCAAGGGTTTGTGTAGCTGATGATAGGTCGCGTAAAGTAGGGTGGTATGTAAAGCAAGAAGTATTTGTGGATGGCTGATTTGAAAGTGTAGATTTGTCTTGCTGGATGTAGCTGATGTAAGAGGCGAGTGTTAGGTGGATCTTGGTAAGGTGGAATGTTGGGTGAGTACAACAGGTCAACGGATTCAATAGGTTAAGTGACTGTAGGTGTGGAGTGGGTAGCTGAATTTGTCGGGAGGTGTGGTTACCGAGTTTGGTGAGATAGTTGAGTGTAGATGTTTTATAGGAAACGGGGGGGAAAATGAGGAAGCCAAGTGTACTGGATAGTGCATGAGGGTATTAAGAACGAAGAAGCAAAGTGTGTATAGAACAGGAAAAAACAAAGTAGTTGCGCGTAGAAACAGTGCGTATCTCAGCTGGGATAGATAAGTGATGAGTGGTATACGTGCAGGGAGCAGGAAAGGGTCGGCGGCGGACGTAGACACATGGAGCGGTAGAGGTGTAGTTTGTGGCGGTGACAGCGGTGGCGTGATGTATATGACGGCCACCGCGGCAGCATGATGTATGCGGCAGCAGCAGTAGTGTGGTGTGGTGGATGGTGCTAGTGGTGGTGTTACGTGTTAAGTGTGACAGCCGAGCGCGATGGTGCCGGTAACGGCGATAACGGTGGTGGCGGCGACGCAATGGGTGTGGGGGCGGTGGTGGCGACGTTGTGGCGATGAGGCTGAAACAGCGAGTGTTTTGGGAGTGGAGTCGTAGTAGTAGTCGTAGTAGTAATGGTGGTGGTAGTAGTAGTAATAGTAAGTTGTAGAGGGACATCTTAAGTCTTCGTAACGGTAGAAGTGTCTTTCATTTTGACATCTACAGTATTGTGGAGGAAACTACTTGGTCAAAAGGAGGAAAAGGAAGTGAGTCAGCACATAGCCAAGCTTACTGTACCGCTATGCCTCACCGGACAATCATATTAGGTTTACTTTTCCAAGTATCAGGAAAGGTACCCCATGTTATCCTGTAATTAGTATTTCTTGAAGATTTGACAAAAAAGAAAAAGAACTTTGGCTTTTGGAAGTTTCGTGATTACATGTAGAAAAAGGCGATGAGTTAGTTCACGAGGTGTGTGAGGCCCTTGGATAACATAAATTCCTGTATTATTTGTATGTATTGACGTAATTGGTTGATTGACTTTCTTCTTCGCTTGATGTAATATGAAATATGATAGAAATGGAATAAATGAGGTGTTTGTTTCATATATGGTCGGAATGTGAACATTGGTCCGATTTTATGCTGAGGGAGTACCGTGGGTCCGGCTTCTTTTTCCTCTTGAAACCTCTTAATTAGCTTGAAGAAGAATTACCAAGTTAACTAGAATTATGAGAGAGAGAGAGAGAGAGAGAGAGAGAGAGAGAGAGAGAGAGAGAGAGAGAGAGAGAGAGAGAGACCTTATGACGATATTTTGCCCAAAGGCAGGGCTAGGTATGCGAAGAATAAGTCATGTGAGTTAGGTGATGTCATATGTTGCTTGTCGAATGGAGAGAATGTTTGCTTGTGGACTGACAGGCAGCATATCACGTGTAGATGAGACAGAAAGATAAGACAGCTCATTGGGCCAAAGGTGTGATGTTGACTGATTTGCTATCTTGTTCTGTAGTTGTCACAAACTCTCCTGATGCCTATAAAGGTGTAGACCGGTAATGAAAGACAGGAATCTCATTCCATTTTTCGGGAAGGGAGATGAAACAGGCTATCCCTCCTGTATACGAAGTGGACATGAACCACACGCCATAGGGTAAATATGACAGATCAGCCGTCAAGTCATAGTTTTGCAGTTCCTTATGGTGAAACAATAGAATTATTTTGATTTTTTTTTATCTAATCTATTTTCAAACATGTCGTACCAACGTACGAGGAGTGTATCTCTCATTACCTGTCAGAAAGTTGACATGTATAACAGTATATTAACCTAGTGGCTCTAGAGGTTCCTGCCTTTACAGGTATAACAGTATATTTACCTAGTGGCACTAGAAGTCCCTGCAATTACATGATACTAACACTTTTTAGAAATAGCAAGATAACGATTTCGTATTAGAAAGGTTTGTATTCAGATACCTGGATTTCATGACGAGATCGCTGAATGAAATAAAGATAATTGGATCGTCAGGTAATTGATGATATACGGTACTCATGAATAACATGGAAGCTTGTACAGCAGCCTACGAACAGCATCATTCACATGCTGGCACGTAAAACGGTCATCTCCATGCACACGGAGATGAAACAGACTACACGTCACTGTGATGAAGAATGTTGTCTGTAGAGAATGAATAGACGCAGTCTTCGATTTTGTAAGAAAACGCAAGGAGAATAAGTTTCTTCCTTCAAGAATTGCACCGTCTTGGAAAATGATTATGGTTCCTATTGTTGATCTGTTTGTGCTCCACGCGGGAGGAGTATTAATTTCGTGGGGGCCCCATCTCTTGAACATTCTATACTATAATCCAACTCTTTAAGCTACTGTATGCTGTGCGCAGTTTCTATATCTTCATTCGGTTTGTTCCATTCTTTCATCACTCGTGTACAATGAGAGTATTTCATTACCACTTTGTAACCAAATTTCCTAATTTCTTGTTTTGTTCTGTGGTGGTTCTGTCATACCTTTACCTTTCGTTTGTCTGCGTGACTAGTCTGCTTAAAACCTTAAACTTTGTGATCAGGTAACCCCCTTGCTCTTCTTGTATTCGTGGTTGGCAAATTGAGGGCCTCATGCCTTTCCTTGTTATTTGGCTTTCTGAATTCTAGTTCGCTCTTTGATACCCTCCTCTGCACCTTCTCAGTTAGCTCTTTGTGCTTCGGCCAAGTGCGGTGACCAAACGTCAGACACATGCTCTTGTTTTGGGTTTTAGGACGTGAACAGCTGTAGTGATATTTGGAAATAGTTTGTGTACCTTACTATTTTCTTGATATTGGACTACATCGTCTCCCATGTTCTTCTCCCACATAGATTCGTACAGTGTGTGTGTATTCGAGTATGACTTCGTACTGTATGATGTGGGAGTTTTACTCTTGGGGCTCCGTCTCTTGCAACTTTCTGTATGGTACTTTTTATACAGCTGTGCCTTGTCTGTCTGTATTTACTAAGTTCATCATTCAGTTTGTACCATTCATCCACCACTCGTGTGCAGTACCATAATAGTATTTACTAAGTTCATCATTCACTTTGTACCATTCATCCACCACTCGTGTGCAGTACCATAATAGTATTTACTAAGTTCATCATTCACTTTGTACCATTCATCCACCACTCGTGTGCAGTACCATAATAGTATTTACTAAGTTCATCATTCACTTTGTACCATTCATCCACCACTCGTGTGCAGTACCATAATAGTATTTTTTTTTAACAAGTTTCTTTAGTTGATTTTAAGAAAAGCGCGCGCTTGCGTGGGTATGTGTGTTTACGTCTTTGTTGTGGGCATAGTGGCCCTGATAGGTGTTATCATAAGAATCACGAACGCACTTATCTTTTACGCGTTTTCGCTTACACACACACACACACACACACACACACACACACACACACACACACACACGTGCACGCAGCCAAACGCACACAGCAGTCACGTGCCGGCTTAGGTATTATACTTGGAGTTAGGTTGCTTTAGCAACCAGCTGGATGTGTTTGACTGAGCTCTCCTGTCACTCATTTATTCCAAGGTGATCTTTTCATCCTGTTGGGATTTAGAATTTTTGCTCTTATTTTCAAGCAGGAAAAGCTTGTATAAAATGTAGCTGGGGAATAATGGGGGTGGGAGGGCGTGTCGTACGGCCGGCAGCGGGGCTGGGCTGGGAGATGACAGCTAGCGTGTCTGTGATGGCGCATCCTGGGAGCCGCTAGACGCCTGCTACCCGCCGCCAGTAGTCTCGTACTGTCTTTCTTTGTGGCCAGTCGTTTGGGGAACCCTCCTGTAGTATTGCCTCTGGTGGTCTCTTTTTTGCTGTTGTGTCCCACTCTCAATACAAAGAAGCCCCGCAAGTGTCTTATTCTGATGATAGTTAATTGTAGCTTCACAAAGATTGCCGTAAAGTTCATCGAGTGAGTGTCTAGAATTGTGATTTATGTAAGCTGTTTGAAGTGATGGTGAGGTTGTTAACCAGTGAAGTGAAGAACAAGGTGGTTATGGTGTAGTACCGCTGTGGCAGTGATGACTGGGGTATCTTACTTCATCAGTACTTGGGGAACTATCGCCTCTTCAACACACTGTACCCTCTTGTTATAATGGTAAGTCATACTCGGCTCGAGATTTTCTTTTTATAAGCTTTTGTACTGAATTATGCATGGTTTCATCATACCATAGTGTCTGTGAATTGTGTCAGCTTCAGTGAAACTTAAAACTGTAGCCATAGCTCGTTTTGTTCTAAATGTTAAAAGATTCGCCAGTTTATGTTAGCGTGTAGCAGTGTGACACTATTTAATGGAATATTTTGCTTATGTCATTAACCATGTCAGTTGTGTTAGCTGTTCCTCCAAAAGTTTATTTATTGCAATAACCTGGTCATTACTTTATAGTCTCATGCTATGTGGAGGGACGTATCAGATAAATGTACGGGCTTATTGAATGTAAGTGGCTAAGCTGTGCCTTACGAAATTATGAACATAGAAGAAACGAGAGAATATTGCAGTAGACTTTTTTTTTTTTTGTCGATTCGAGCCTTTTCCACAACTGTGCTTACATTTCTCAAGCATCGTACTCCGCTCGGTTGCAACAGCTTCCAAACTGCTTCCTATTTATGCAATTAGTATATATATATATATATATATATATATATATATATATATATATATATATATATATATATATATATATATATTATGCTAAACAAATAGTTTATTGGGTATAGCCAGCCATTGTTTGAAAACACAGAGTTGACGTATTACAGATATTACAAAACTGGTAAGTCATGATAGTTACTAGTTAAGATTAGGTTGAGCTGGATAGGATATTTCCACGCTTTGAATAAACATATGGGTGTGGTACATTCATAACCAGGGTGAGAAATATATAGGGTTGTTTATATACTAGATAGTCGAGATATACAGGGATGTTTATAGAGTAACTAGTTTGATTTATACAGTATGAACGTGATGAATAATTACAGTACATTAATACAGTCGTTAACATATCCGTTAGCTAGCCTAACAAAAAACCGAGTTGTTTACTTGCATAGTTGTGCACTTGTTCATGGATTATTTATGAAGTTCACTGTTGTAGGTATAGGACTCTTCTTATATCTGTCTGTACGAGCTCTGATTGGAAGAAGTCGATTGTGGTGAACGGCTGTCCGTGGTGGAGTGGCGCCGGGAGTATGTGACGGGGGTGTGTCATCGACGTGGGTGTGTATGTATGTTACTGGGCTCCGCCTGCATGTGGTCACAGCGTTAGTGAAAAGTCACCCTTAGCAAACTTGTGTCGTCGTTGTGAGAGGAAAAGGTGTACAGTTCGTCAAGGAACTTATCACTCCAAACGAGTCCGTCGTTTCCTTGCTTTTGATTAATAAGAGTGCAGGTCTGTAGCTGCGGGATTCCCGTGAATAATTATTTATACATACATATATATATATGTGTGTGTGTGTGTGTGTGTGTGTGTGTGTGTGAGAGAGAGAGAGAGAGAGAGAGAGAGAGAGAGAGAGAGAGAGAGAGAGAGAGAGAGAGAGAGAGAGATAATTAGAATGACGTACATACCAAATTCCATATTTTTGTATTATTTTTCTTTATAATTTGGTTTATGGTGACAGTTTGTATTGACTGGTAAAGTGTGATGTCTGTATCAGGGCTAATTAGTGGTTTGACTGATGTTGGGTTGATAGGGTGTATTGATAGTGATGTAAAAAAGTGTTGATTAGGCGGAGGATTAAGTGATGTTAGGGTGAGTGACCTCGATTGACCGGGTCATTCACTTCTCTTGACCTTACTTGCTTTTCGTTGCAGTCATGATGCTTTTCCCCTCCCTCACTGTTGCCACATCTTCACAGTCGTCCTCACTACCGGTATCATCTTCACTAACACCTCCAACATCTTCACATCCTTCGTCGTTATCACCATCATACCCACATATTCAGCATCAGTGTGACTTTATCAGTTTTAGTTCTCTTCTTGCCTTTGTATTATCGTCTTCACATCATTGATTCGGCTTTGTTTTTCATTACATTACGTTTACTCGACGATGAAACAGCAGCATGGTCTGGAGCCAAGCTGAGCTAGACTTGGTGGCAGCAACCCGGCTGGCCCGGTACACTAACCTGTGATGTGCTAGCCTTGGGCTTCGGATGTTTGTTATCCTTCATCAGTGCATCATTCTTCCGTTATTACTTCATTATTATATTGACTGATATCATCTTCACCCCCAGTGCTTATTACCATTCACATCATCTGTGCTGCCTGTGCAGACTCTTTAAAAATAGAATTCAGAACTATTGAGTATAACAGAAAACACTCGTTAGACAGGTGACGTTCTCGAAGTGTTCGAATAGTTCAAGAGATAGGAAAAAGGAGGACTTAGATAGGGCTACTAAAGTAATGTAAGAGGTCTTGTAATAATAGTTTTAAACTAGATATGTTTAGAAAAGAAATAAGGGAAGTTTTTATTCGGGAATAGTGTTTTAAACTAGTGAAAAAGTTTGCAGAATATCTTGAGGGCGTACACAAAGGAAAATTACGTACTTGTTAGAGATGTATTTGTATGATAACAGCAAGAGCTGCATTGATATGGTTAAAAAGCTTGATTCCGAATCCTTTTAATCTTATTAACAAATGTTTGAACATCATCGGGAGATCTCTGGACTGTCTTAAATCTACTAGAGCAGTCCATATAGACAGTTTATATGAGAAAGATGATGTCACCATTTAACATCGTGGTTCATCAAGCCTTCATGGAAGCTACCGTGTTGTACCTCTTCTAAATCAGGCTGGTGGAGGCCATGGCCTGCAGGTGTACGTGACGGCCACATCCTGGCTGGTCTGACACAGTATGTATAGACTTGTTCAAGCTATTTGTAAATTTCTCCACTTGACGGTATATAGTGTACCTTGTGGCTTCAAGCGGTGTATGAAATGATTTTTTTTTTTTTTGGTACTTCATATTTACTTCTCTTTAAGGTTAGTGGATCTGTTAACAAGGATAGGCGAGGGAGAGGCTGGCAAAAAAAAAAAAAAAAGAGCGGTGAGTCAGTGTTGTTCCCGCTGTTGCATAAAAGACGTAACATTTTCGCGTGGCTTCATGAAGTCTTCGTTGCCTGTAACGCATGTCAGTCATTTTTTATTTTCATCATCTTGAGTATGAAGTTACGATCATCAGGGTATGATGTCTTGACCTTTGGTTTGATCCACGAGGGTTCTCGCTGGTCATCACTACATGTCGGTTTACCTGTCTGTGTTCATTCTAGACGGTAGAAGGAAGACAGTGATCCCAGTCGGTGGGACACGTTCGAGAAACAGCTTGACGGATACTAAAGGTTGTACCCAAGCGGCCGGGCTGCGGCTGTCAGCAGCCATATCGACCACCGTTGCAGAGAAGCAGCGTGGTCCCCAGTACGAGCAGCCGCTGGGGGTAGAGGTGATCCTAAGAAAACTTGCGGTAGATAAGGGAGGTGTGTGGGAGCTTTAACCGGAGCACACGTAGAGATCCCCCCTCCCGCCGAACATGTCTTGTCGGAGGTGCAGGGGGGGATGACCTTGGGGGGTGTCTCGAGGACAAGACGTAATGTTAGGAATTTTACACCGGCGCGGCGGCAAGGACCGCCGCAACCCTCACAGTCCTCCTGGTCACCCACCACTGGCTGCGGCCTGGATGCATTATGACTGGTCTGATGCATTGCTGACGGCTGTGTTCTCCCTTGCTCTTAGTACATGTGCGTTGGTTGGCTTTGTATGTCCTGCCCGTGTGTTTGTGTGTGTGTGTGTGGGACAATGTCGTCACCCCACCGTCTGTGTAGGGACACAGACTTGATAGCACGATGAAAGTAAACTTCGTACGTACACCATAGGTTGCCCCCCTGTGGGAATGACGAGCCGTTTAGGTTTGGGGGCATGTAGTTGCATGAATTTGCATATCATTTAAGAACTGATTTCTTTGCTTACAGTGACTCTGTGGCTGGACAATGACAAGTTCATATTTAAAATGAAAATGTATTAGGTAAAGGCATATATTATCGCATACAAATTTTTGCAAGTTTATGCACTCTGATTTTATTCCCCCGTGTATTCTGTTCTTGTCAGAAAGTGGGCAAGGCATGTACTTACCCCACATATATCTCTCGTAAATTTTGTAGGTTTTTTTTTAAATTTCATAGTCTTTGTAATTGGCTTTTGTACTATTGTAGTGAATATTTTAGTTTGGTAAATATTGTAATGTGTTATTAGTTGTTACATAGACTTTTTTAATGGGCTCTTGTGTATGGTTGTAAGTTAGGTATTTCTGGTCGTGGTGGTCTGTTTTACATAGACTTAGCTTGCTATTACTTTTCACAAGACCCTTATGTTTATTTATGTGTGACGGTAGTAACGTTTGCTCGTATAGATTTATTGGGCCCGGAGTTGCTAATGAGGTTATAAAGGCGTTACTTGTACGAGATGTAGTAACTTAACGTTAGTGGTAGAGGAGTAGAGTGATAAGAGAGTAGTGGTGGTGGTGGTGGAGTTGCTTGTGTGGTAGGGGTGTGGGTGTTGCTTGTCCGGACACCCTTGTAACACACGAGACGAGCTAATATAGTGAAACTGTAGAGGAGCGTAACCTGAGCTTTATACCCTGTACGGCTTCAGGACTTTGCCCGCCGCATCATTGGAGGCCGGAAGGAGGGACAGCGGAGGGAGGGACGGAGACAATGGGAGTTTGTGAATAGGTTAGGGTGGGGTGGGGGATCATGGGAGGGTTATACGAAGGTAGGCATAGGGTGTATGTATGTATGTATGTTGGGGTAGCATGTCGGGGATACACTTTAGAGATTCTCCTCTCTCTCTCTCTCTCTCTCTCTCTCTCTCTCTCTCTCTCTCTCTCTCTCTCTCTCTCTCTCTCTCTCTCTCGAAAAGTCAACTTCGGCACTTCAGGGAGATCTCGGCGCTCATCCTTGCGCGGCTTCTTCCCCGACTTTGCCTTGGACGGAGGAGACCTGCTTTGCTGGTCGGAGATGCCTCCAGCAGTACTGACATCCCTTCTACTTAAACCAGATTTTTTTTTTTTTTCACCCCAGTCATGGTTTGAGCACTTCTGCTCTGATGCCTGTCGCGTCAGGTACAGAGCGTATCGGGCCATGAAATAACCACCGTCCCTAGAATCCTACTTTGCTTTCATTTCTGCTCGGAATCAGTGCAAAGCGGTTTTTCGTAAAGTCAAAAACACTCGTTCATTAAAAAAAAAAAAAGAAGTTTGCTGGTTTGACTTTTACTGATGACAGATCTTGCTGATTCCTTAAGCAATAACTTTTTGTAATTCAGCCTTTCCTCGTCTCTTCAGAGCTGATCAGTCTGTAGCTAACAGTGCGACTGATAAAGCCCCTCTTTTATGATACCTCCTTTTCCTTGTACTCAACTTTTGATGATTCTGCATCTACCCCTCCTTCATCTCCCCCCACTGAACTGATTTTGTTTATTTTCTTTGCTCAAGATCTTCCAAGAACTTTCTGAGCTTTAGGTGGGCACGGCGTATGATCCCGGTGGCATACCTCGCTTAAGTGCTTTTAGGGAGAGTGTTCCGAGTTAACCCTTATCCTTACTCTCGTGTTTCGTCCCTTTTCTTTCTTGGAATGATGCCTTCTTCAGGCAGGTGACATGCTGACCCAACTCTCTCAGCTTCTATCTTTAAAGTCTCTAAAACTCACCTTAACTCTCGCGTCTTCAGACACTTAGAATCCCATTCCTTCTTTCGGATCAGCAAGACGGCTTTTTCGCTGTACAAAGTGTAATGGTGTGATATCTATGTGACTCACCGGTGGTCCTTCCCCCCTCAGGGATTTTTATGAAACTTTTGTCGTATCTGTCAATGTCTCCAAAATATTTGACAGTGCGCGGCTTCTAAACATACCTTAATTGGTGTTTCTACTGCTCTTTGTTCCCAAATGCTTAGTTTCTCTTTGTTCAGTCCACTGCAGTGGTCGTTGATGGAGCGACCTAATTCCGTTATCCTACCTACAGTCATTTTTCTTGTCATGAATGATATCCTCAACTTATAACCCTGTTCATTCTTATGGTTATTATTCCGCTGTGCACGCTGCAACTCAGCCTTCCCTTCTCGTTCTGTTACCGGTGTGTTGGGCTCTAGGGTGGAGGCAGGGATACAGTACGGTAGGGAGAGGTAGAATGTGTGTAGTGGGTGGAGGCAGAGATAAACCTGATGTAGGGAGAGGTTGTGTGTGTATGGTGGGTGGAGGCAGGGATACACCTGATGTAGAGAGAGGTGGTGTGTGTAGTGGGTGGAGGCAGGGATACAGCACGGTAGGGAGAGGTAGAATGTGTGTTGTGGGTGAAGGCAGGGATACACCTGAGGTAGGGAGAGGTTGTGTGCGTAGTGGGTGTGTGTTGTGGGTGGAGGCAGGGATACACCTGAGGCAGGGAGAGGTTGTGTGTGTAGTGGTTGGAGGCAGGGATACAGTACGGTAGGGAGAGGTAGAATGTGTGTTGTGGGTGAAGGTAGGGATACACCTGAGGTAGGGAGAGGTTGTGTGTGTAGTGGGTGGAGGCAGGGATACAGTACGGTAGGGAGAGGTAGAATGTGTGTTGTGGGTGAAGGTAGGGATACACCTGAGGTAGGGAGAGGTTGTGTGTGTCGTGGGTGGAGGCAGGGGTACAGATGAGATAGGGAGAGTGGTAGTGTGTGTGTTGTGGATGGAGGGAGGGGTACTGTAAAGTGGGAGAATGGAGTGTGTGTCAGAGGGGGAGAGAGACTGAGGCAGGGAGAGACTAAGAGGCTGTTTGTGTGAGTGTAATGATCATTCTGATGATGATCATGAACATCGAAATCATAACTATACTATTGATAACAGTAGTGGTAGTAAATGGTATTTTGTCATGTTTATTTGCTGTTCCCAGGCAAGAATGCCTGGAATGATGTATACGAGGGAGGCACGTAAGCACAGGGATAAGTGGAGACTGTTTTGTTTTGCCTTGGCCACCCCCTTGATGGGAGTTCCTGGGGGGAACGGGCGTCGAAGATATAGAGTTTGTTGTTTCCCCGCGTAGCGGCCTCATTTGCCAGCATGCGCTCTCAAGCTGTTATATATAACCCGCTGAAACCATAGCCCCCTTATACATAACCAGGACCCTAAGACCTTTCCGAGATGTTCCTCTGATCGCCTTCTGTTCCCAGGTTCAGCCCAGTGATAGCACATGGCACCTTGTATACCACAACACGACAATTTTCTGCTTTACCATGTGCACACTTCGCACCCTTCTGCATGTTCAGGCCCCGATCGCTCCAGCGTCCCTTCATCTCGACTTTGCTTTCCCCTTCTTGCTCCCTTCACCTTGGACACTTATGCCCTCCTAGTCCTATGACTGACATGGGTGATAATGATATTAGTATCAGTTATTATGACAGCGGTTCGTTGAATTAACTGCTGCCAAAGGCTGATCTTATACAAAGAATTCCATGAACAAGTGTGGAATGAAGGGTAGAGTTGAAGAAAATTAGATTGTATCTTACAATGGTTGGGGTGGGTCAGCTCTGTAACGGTGTATACGAGCGACAGCGTGAGGTAGGGAGAGATTAGTCGAACGTGAGTGTGAGGGACTGTACATAGAAGGATCATTTGGAAACAGCAAATGCTTATGTGTGGGTGGCTGGGCAGGCGAAGGTGAGTGAGTTGCAGGAAACAGAAACGTCCAAAAGTCGTTACAAGAGAACGTAGGTGTATTGTGCGCTTGGTGCTAGTATTAAAGATGAGGGAGGGAGATGAGCTACAGCTGACGATGCATGAGGGTAGGGAGTGCAGTGTGATGGTCACGACGTTGAGGGAGAGAGAGAGAGAGAGAGGAGGTGCTGCAGGCTGGTATTGGGCTGATTGCCGTCACTCACCTGCTGGACACTGATGCAGCTCTCCTTCAGTCTCACACCTCCATAATTTTACTGCCGGTTCTCTCTCTCTCTCTCTCTCTCTCTCTCTCTCTCTCTCTCTCTCTCTCTCTCTCTCTCTCTCTCTCTCTCTCTCTCTCTCTTTACCAAAGTCTCGAATTCTCGTGTATCTTGCGATGTGGAAAGTCATGAGGAGGACTGTCTTGTTATTATTCATGTGGATGGAATAGGCAGGTTTGATATAGATTAACCGAACGCCATAGAGAATGTTCTAAGCATTTAAGGAACCATAGTGTATGCTATGAGGGTAGTTTTCATTTCATATACACTACGGAGTTGGATATTGTCTTTTCGTTCCACGCTTATAACTTTGATATTCAACATAGGATGCATGGGTTAGAATGGCGGATAACAGATTCGTAGTTCATTTTCTGTAATCGGACTGTGCCTCACTGCGTTATAACTTTGTATGTCTTCATACGAAAATACTGATGATTTTTAACGTTGGCATTTGTAAAGTTCCTCAAGAGGTTGAACTTTACAGCGGTATGCAGGCAATACATTTCTCACCCCCCATTCCCGTGTTTGATAGGATCTGGTGAGTTGGAGGGACAAGTTAGTCACTCACACGTGTAGGGTTACTGACTCCTGAGTCGGTTGTAATTCCCTGAGCACGAAGGTACGGCTCTTAGGGTATGATGGCGTGACCCCAGGGTCCAGCACCCGTAGGCCTTAGTGGATGACGGAGGTGTAAGGAAAGGAGCGCGGTGGAGTTGGTCATGTCGCCTTGTTCGGCATCGAAGATGAACGGCGTAGGTTGTACTATTCGCTACCGCAACCACCATTCATGAGGTTGCTACCGCCTCTGGTAACAGCTGACAGTCGGAGAATCGCTCTACCACGACCCATTACGACCTAGAGCATTTACCAGTGACGACTAGTAACCAGGAAGGCGATGCTCTACAGATCTTTAAAGTCCGTGAACCAGGAAGTCGTTGTACTGATGACCAGTGGTCGTCCCCGAGGGTGTGGTCAGGTCTCCCCATCACGGGGTCAGATGCTTGGGAACTTGCCAACCGCCACCATACACGCCGTCGCACTGGCGGGTAATAAGTGGTTGTATTTGTCGCGTTGGTTCCCGGAGGGGCGGCGGCTGGGGGTCAGGCGAGGTAGGGGAGATTGGAGTAAGGAGAGGGACGAAGTGGAGGAGATGGTGGTGATACAAGGGGTTTGGGTAGGTGTCTTGTCTAAGAGTAAAGATCAGATTAAAGGAGTGGTGGATGCGTTTATCAGCTGATGACTGTGGCCTTTAGTGTACGTCATATACTTTGGAGAGACTGTCATAGCACGCAATAACAGAAAAGCTACATCGTATCAATGTATATAGTTACATGAGTGAACGCTGGATGTAAGTGACGCGGGAGTGATTTGGCGCAGATAGGGAGTTGGGGAAAGGAGGTTGACCTGGGTATATATACTAGCATATATATACATATTTTTTTCCCCCATACATACCGCTTCCCGCGTTAGCGAGGTAGCGTCAAGAACAGATAAGAGCCTTCGAGGGAAATATCTTCACTTGGCTCCTTGTTTTGTTCTTTCTTTTGAAAAGTAATAGAGGAAGGCAGGATTTGCAGTCACTCGCTCACTCCTCTCTTAGTCGCCTTCTACGACTCGCAGGGAATATGTGGGCAGTATTCATTCTCCCCATCCCCAGATATATATATATATATATATATATATATATATATATATATATATATATATATATATATATATATATATATATATATATTGTGTAATGGCTTTTCCCATCGTAAGAAGATTGCCTCCGTGGCAGACGAATAACGGCCTCATTGGCACACCTCCACTGTGGCTGTCATGTGTAATGCGCTGAAACCCGAGCCTGCTATCCACAGCCAAACCCCACATACCTTACCATGGTTCTTATTGACTGCCTCATATGTCAGACGGTTAACAGTACATCGCCAGTGCCACACCACGTCGATCTAGTTCAGTGTGTCACATACGCCCTCATCCCCCTCCTGAATGTACAGACCCGATACCCCAAAGCCTGCATCACGCCGTCTTTTCTTCCTTCTCTGTGTGTGTGTGTTTTCCGTGTCTCCTTCGCTTTTCATAAGTAGATCTTCTTATTCAGTCATTCTTCGCTCATCATTTTCATTATTTTCTACCCCATCAGTACACTCTGGTCACCTGCCTCAGTCTGAGTGCTCCTAATACCACATCTGTTTGTCATGCCTCTACCAACCCCGCCCAAAACACTATTTACTGCTCTCAGCCATTTCGTCTCCTTAGTACATCCACCCTCTGCGGTTCTTATTCATTCAGCGCCTGAAACCTCCATGCATACGAGAGTGTCAGACCGTCTGTACCTTCAGACTTGACCATCTTTGTCCTTACCGTCTCGGGCGTCTCCTCCCAGTCGCTCCGTAATGCACCCAGGACCTGATGACTCATACCAGCTCTCATGTTTCCATCCGCAGCCACGTACACTCCGGGGTAACTAAAGCGCTCCACATCCTGCATTTCCCCTTCATTCGTATTTAATCATCCCCCCCCCCCCAAATGCATCGTTTTACCGTAGATTATTTTTTTTTACACTCTCTCTCTCTCTCTCTCTCTCTCTCTCTCTCTCTCTCTCTCTCTCTCTCTCTCTCTCTCTCTCTCTCTCTCTCTCTCATCACACATTCTCCCACATTGTCACCAGCTTCTGGAGTTTTTATCTGGAGTCTGCCACCAGAGCCGTGTCATCTGCAAATAGCAACTGATTCGCCTCCCTTGTTCCTCCGCCTGAGACCCTTCCATTCACCTTTTTCATCACCCCAGTTCATGGACAGATTAAACAACGACTGTAACCACACGACCCTAACGCTGAACCACCTTCACCGAGAACTAATTACACTCTTCGGTACTTAAATTCGTTCTTACACCATACTCTTCTGGTGGAAACTCCACCTCCATATAGTAATTTCCCCCAAACGCTGTACAATATAACTTTAGCACCTTCCACAATGTGCTTTCACTTCTGCTCGGATTCATTGCAAAGCTGTTTTTTCGTACATTATAAGCACGTGCTTAAAAAAAAAGGGAAGTTTGCTGATGTGACTGCTACTGATGACACATCTTGCTTCGTCCGTAACCAGGAGCATCTCCAATGACTTTTGTAATTCAGCTTTTCCTCCTTCCTTCAGGAGCTCTTATACAAGGAGTATTGGGGTTATAACGCCGTGACCCCGTCGTGGAAGGTGTCCAAGGGTTGTATAATAACAATCGTTTCTTATGATAATGATAATAACAATGAATTATATATATATATATATATATATATATATATATATATATATATATATATATATATATATATATATGTGTGTGTGGGTGTGTGTGTGTGTGTATGTACGTGTGTGTATGTGTGCACGCGTGCGCGCATAAGGTTACACAGCGGGTGGAAAGTCACCTTCGGTAAGGTTTTGTCTTCAGTGGACGGACGGCAGAACAGAATGGGCGAGGAACTTTTCACTCCAGAGAAGACCACGTTTCCCCGCTTATTGTTATTACAGTGTAACCTTGAAGCCGCAGGGGCCCTGTAGATAATTTTTTTCGTCCTTGGTTTTAGAACTGAAATTTTCATATATATATATTTTTTATTTTATTTATTTTGATATATATATATATATATATATATATATATATATATATATATATATATATATATATATATATATATATATAGTTCATTACGTTGTTTTTTTAACTTGATATTACTTTCTTTTTCCAGTGCAGGTTTCAAAGGATTACGTAGGTGTGGTTTTACATGTTTATATATATATATATATATATATATATATATATATATATATATATAGTAAAATACCTGGAACATAGGTTTTTGTCGTCACATGAGTATAGTTTAGATATTATTTTCCAGGTATGTGAGCATGGCGTAGTGAGCACGTGAAGGTCCGTCGTGGCAGTAGTAATGTCACTGGTGAGTAACATACTATTCTGTTTTTGCCTGAGACCCCAGCAAGGTGAACAGCCTCGAGGTAATTGCCGCCGCTGGTGGTGCTGCGAGCTACGGTGGTGTCAGACACCACCAGTGATTGTCGCAGCGGGAACTTTCATATCCTGCCTTACTTCGCAAGGAGGAGGAGGCACACTAACGCGGGCTTACGTAGACTAGGGATGTTACGTTTTGCAGTGGGTTGAAGTCAGTCTGCGTGAAGGGAGTGGGGGCAGTGAATGTTATAGTTGGGCGGTATAGTGGAGTAAGGGGAACATGGACAGAATGTGAGTCGAATTGTCAACATTGAGGTCAGGACAGCTCAAAGGAGCTTCGGATCGACCAATCAGGCAGTAGTTTCGCCTCGGTGTCTTCGGCACAGCCAATCACAGGGTAATATGATAAAAGTGTATCACCGAAAGAACGAATCAGGGTTACTTTTACATCCAATCAGGGAATCGTATTTGAACAGCCAATCAGGAATTAGCAGTATACACAGCAAACGTAACTTAGTATTATGGATAATTGTTTTGTAAGCCTTAAAATCCCTCAGGATTAATTACCGAATAGAATTCTTAAGAGCTGGCAGCACCGTCCTGCTTCTCAGTAATAAGTATTGTAGAAATCACTTGTTCCGTCTTCGTTTTGGAAAGAAAAAAGTCGATTATCCTTCTGCATTTTGCTCCAGGATTTGCCCGAAGTCTTTCAAATGTGGTGATGGTGACTGGACACACAGACTGTACCAGATGGAAATAACTGGTAACGTGGGAAGATCGATTTACAACTTAAAAAACAGACCCCCATGTAAACCAGTCGATACCTGATGCCGCCACAGTAAAAAGTCGTGTTCCCAAGGGAACAAATTTCCATCTAGGTGTGTCTTATTAATACATGGTGTATGTGCACGTACCAACCACTGGTTCATGTCACCCTGTGCAGATGGTGCCAGTGAATATGAAATCCTGACTTGCAGACGACTCTAAAAACTACACTCTGGTTCTAAGTCAAGTCTTCCAAATCAGACGTGTGTTCAACTGAAATTTGTTCGAGTTGCATTGATACGATTGCAGGGAAACAAAAGAACCTCGAATAGACTATAGACAACATCAGTATATCAAGCAAATTGTAAACGATCCAGAAATACCTGGTGCCAGACGTCTTGACCTTGAGCGAGCACAACAAAGCAAGCAGAGCTTCTTTAAAGAAGATGGCAGCAGCTTTAGCAGTCCTTCCATACCACTGGGGCACAACCAGTTATATCGGTTTACAAGAGCATTGTATCCTTATGAGAAGACCATTGTGTGGGTATATTATTGCTGATGTAGAAGTTTCGCGTCCTCACTGACCGTTGTTTTTTTTTTATGAAATCAGAATTAATGGAAACTACTGATTTTTATTTTGTGTACTGCTGTTAACCGCAATATCTCTTACTGAATGTTCGATAAATACGTTCAATTCATGGCCGTCTTGACGGGGTTGTCCTAGATTTGAAGCTCAGGTTCCTTGCCCAGCAGAACCCTCTCCACTCGCTCCAGGTCTTTGTAACAAGGTATTAGATTTTCCATTCATTATAGATTTTCCACCGAAGAAACGTGTTTTTATGGCATCATTTGAGGTGTTCAGTGAGAGAGTGGGTTATGAAATCGGTTGCTTGTGTTTCACGGCATAATATATACACCAGATGTTCTCGGTTCTCAGGCAGAGACCAAATACTAAGAGATGAGGAGACAAGTTGCAGCAGGCGAGAGGAATATTATGTTTTTTGTCTGGCCCTTCTGTTGCGTCATGACACTATGGTGTTACATAGTGCGATTTGCTCTGCCACCACCGTGAGTATAAACTTTCACGCCTTCCTAACTGATGTATGAATTCTACATCCTACTCATAGATGTCACTTGTACAATAACAGATTTTTTTATCATAGATACCCCTAAATTGTAAAGAAATTGTAACTACGTCATTTGAGAAAGAAGTTGAATTTGTAAAACATTTTACTGTAAAAGAAACAGTTTCTCATGAACTGTTGTGTATATTTTTGACTATTGGTTATTTTTCATTCTTGTAAAGAAGCTATCTGTCTAAAATACGTATGTAAAGAAAACGTGCATATGTATGTTAGAAATCGCTCGGAGGAAAAAGGTGTATGTATAACGAAATCACACTTGTAGAAATCCCAATCATCATAGAATTATTAATTACGTAGATTATGATGGTAGTTGACGCCATTAGGGCCAGCCATTCGTTGGTTCGACACCCTCTCGCACCAATATGGAGGAAGGTGTTCTACTTTTTTTTCCTACAATATATGATTTCGAAATATTCTGTACGATTTTTTGTTTTTTCGCTCCGGGGAGATACGGCACCTATGTAGAAAGAATTCGTAACAAAAGAGCCATGTTTGGAAGACATCCACTGCGATCGCAAACATGTAAAAGACCGTAAAACATGTAAATATATATATATATATATATATATATATATATATATATATATATATATATATATATTGCTTAAAAATCTAGTAAATTGTGCTCGACCGGAATTACATTATGTTAGCTTAACGATCGTACGGTCGGGTGTTCGCTGGGGATCCAGGAGGTTTTTAGCTTTCACCTGACGTGAAACAGGAAGAGCTGTGCTTGACGGGATGTAGCTGTCCTCTTGAGAAATACGGAGCATGTCTTCGTTGTATCATCATCCCTTCATCACGATGATACGGAGGGGAGTTTTCAGGGAGGCAGTGCGTTGTTAGGACGAGGCCGTTATTCATCAGACGTTGAGTAGAACAAAAGGGCGCCCTCGATGCAGCTGCTAGATTAATTTCTCTCCTTCCCCTTGCCTCCCTCCCCCCTCTCCTTCCCCATCTTCCCTCCTTCCCCCATCTCCCCTCCTTCCCCCATCTCCCCTCCTTCCATACTCTTATGCCTCTGTCTCTCACCCCTCACATGGTCCTTCCCCTCCCCAATCCTCTGGAGTGTTCTTGTGTGGTTTGTTCTCGCAGTGATTGGTAGAACCGGGTTCGATCCTTGACATATGGCCATTGATTCACGTCTCGAGACTTGTAGTCTGTAGGCGAGGGTGACCAAAAACAGATTTGGAGTGTTGCATATTCCAGTGAAATGTTGGGGAAATTATCGCAATCTGATTCACTTTAGTTACGAAAATACAGAAGGTATTGAGTAACAAAAGATATTAAGGAAAGTTCTTTCATTTGTTTGTGTTACAGATTGACGCGTTGCTAAAGACGTCAAGCATGACACAAACTAGTTAACCTCATGATAGGTGAGGTTGCTGACAGTCGACCATACTTTAGCGAGTCTCGTTCCTCCTGGATAGTGTTGGCTTCACAGACCTCGATATGACGTCGTTATATCCGGAGTTGACGCGTTTTTATACCTCATCTGAGAAGAAGTTCCATAGTGTTATATCAGCAGTTCTAGGAAGAGAAAGCTTATGTGAGATTGACATGGACGAGAAGTGATCTCGCAGCTGGGAGAGAGAGACAGACAAATTGACAGACAGTCTGAATTGTTCCCTCAAGGGAAGGGGTTGGCCGTCATGGTAGGCATGAGGTCGTGTATGTGTGCAGGGATCAGTGCCGGAACCTGCCATGTCTAGGACTAATGGGAGACCGAGGGTCCGATGAGCGCGTGGCAGGACCTTTGAGCATGACCCTGTGAAACTTGAGTAGGATGTCGAGATCTTTGCGGTTGGACACACGAACTCTGACCTGACCTTTTAAGAGGCGGGTCGAAGACCGGGCTATCGTAAACTAAGGGGGTCGAGTACCGTCGTGCTCCAGGTTCCTCTTGTCGTGGCCAAGGGTCGTACCGTAATGATGAAGGATCGTGTACCGTCTTGCTCGGTGGGCCCGTGTCACAACGGTCCTCTGCTTGGCCACCCTCCCCACACACAGTTTCACCCGTAGGTTCATCCATGACTTTACTTTCTCCGTAGCTTGGTTGGAGAGCGGAGACTACCGATGATCAACTCCATTAATGACAGTGGAGCGACTCACCAGTGTAACTATGACGAAAGTAAACGCTTGCAAAACTTGCATCTATGTCCATACGATAAAGATTTTTTAACGTTAGGGATAGACAGGGATTACCTTCTCCGGTTAGTGGAGGATTACCTTTTGTTTGAGGAAGCAGCATCGGCTCTCTCTCTCTCTCTCTCTCTCTCTCTCTCTCTCTCTCTCTCTCTCTCTCTCTCTCTCTCTCCCCCTGCTCCTACTTAATGAATCAATTGGTAAACACAAGTGAAGCGATGGTGAATAAGAACCTTGGGTTAGCGCCACTACCGACCATCATAACATGATCCTCCGGGAGTTAGTTACTGGGTCCAAAAGTCGGCGACCTGACCGGCCTGTCCCAGGAGACCGTATATATCGGTGACGGACGCCTCACATAGTAGCACTCACTGCCAACAGTCCTTGAGGCAGGTGAGGAACACGTCATCCAGTCGTCATCCGAGGTCGTGAGGTATACAATCTCTTCCTCCGTCACTGACTGGGTCGGAGGTCAATGTCGGACATGATGTTGTTACCCAGCGCGTGATCTCCGTCCGCGAAGGCGCGTTTCTTGCCAGGTCATCAGGAGAGGCTGAGGTTGAAGGAGGGTAAGGTAGGAGATTGCGGGAGTTGCTGCGTATGGTGGTGGAGAAGTTCAAGGTTTGAGCCTGGTATAGTTGCTATAGGAACGGTCTTGACTTTTTCTTATTTCGTGAGATGAGTGGATGATGTACGAGTGTTTTCGTGGGCCAGTGAATAGCCGGATGAGAGGGAAGACAGAGAGTAGCTGGGACGATATTTTGCCAGAAGGTAGGGGGTATAGCGCGCATCTCTGATCCCAGGAAAATCTCAAAGAGTTACATAAGAAGAACGAGTGTGGGTTAACTTTTTCTCACATTGTGTGTGTGTGTGAAGGAGAGATTGACTGCGAGCAGACCACGTATAGATGAGGCAGAAATGAGGGGACAACCAGAGGCAAAAGGAATCAAGCACGACAGACTCTCGAGTGCTGGCGTACTGCGCAGTCGTCGCTAACCCTCCCGTTACCCAGGCGGGTATTACCGGTAGAACCTCTCTGGTCGATGGTTACTTATCACTTGAGAGAGAGAGAGAGAGAGAGAGAGAGAGAGAGAGAGAGAGAGAGAGAGAGAGAGAGAGAGAGAGAGAGAGAATTCTATTGTTTTAGGTATGTGGTTATTATCTGCTAAAGTATTTTTATAGATGTAACCTTGTTGGTGTTGCCTACTATCTTCACGTAGAATGACGTCACCTCATCATTTGTCAAATTGTGCCGCCAGCAACCACAAACAGGTAACATTATTAGGTGGTGTTGAACTTGTACGTTTTTCTTTTTTTTTCTATGCGGGTATTGTTTCGAAAGTCCGTGTTTTTATTGCCCGCCTGCGTGGAACTGTCTGTATATATATTTTGATGAATTTCCAGTTCACTGTTACATGGCATGAATTTATGTGCTCTCGTTTGCCAGCAGCTGGAAATGTTAAACGCTGTATGTGAAACAGTGCAAGTCCTGTCCCATGTTGTTATAGCAGGAGCTTTGTTGTGGGTTGTACCGACGGTACAACACACAAGTAGAATAATATCATTTCATCGTCGTTCTAGGTTTTGTGATCGTGTTTGGGTAATACCTACGTATTATTAAGGTCAACAGCAACACTTAAAGTTGTCATGCTCGAGATGTTAGGTCGTCATACAGAGAATGGAACTCGGACGTGAAAGATTTTCGTCTTTCGTAAAGCCACGTTTGGTGCGTCATTGAACATTCTGGTGCTTGGGACGATGGCCGAGGCATCTTGTGTTGACCAGTGTATGGTAGATGAGTTCTACTATGGACCAGTGTATGGTAGATGAGTTCTACTATGGACCAGTGTATGGTAGATGAGTTCTACTATGGACCAGTGTATGGTAGATGAGTTCTACTATGGACCAGTGTATGGTAGATGAGTTCTACTATGGACCAGTGTATGGTAGATGAGTTCTACTATGGACCAGTGTATGGTAGATGAGTTCTACTACGGACCAGTGTATGGTAGATGAGTTCTACTATGGACCAGTGTATGGTAGATGAGTTCTACTATGGACCAGTGTATGGTAGATGAGATCTTCTGTTGACCAGTGTATGGTAGATGAGTTCTACTATGGACCAGTGTATGGTAGATGAGTTCTACTATGGACCAGTGTATGGTAGATGAGTTCTACTATGGACCAGTGTATGGTAGATGAGTTCTACTACGGACCAGTGTATGGTAGATGAGTTCTACTATGGACCAGTGTATGGTAGATGAGTTCTACTATGGACCAGTGTATGGTAGATGAGTTCTACTATGGACCAGTGTATGGTAGATGAGTTCTACTATGGACCAGTGTATGGTAGATGAGTTCTACTATGGACCAGTGTATGGTAGATGAGTTCTACTATGGACCAGTGTATGGTAGATGAGTTCTACTATGGACCAGTGTATGGTAGATGAGTTCTACTATGGACCAGTGTATGGTAGATGAGTTCTACTATGGACCAGTGTATGGTAGATGAGTTCTACTATGGACCAGTGTATGGTAGATGAGTTCTACTATGGACCAGTGTATGGTAGATGAGTTCTACTATGGACCAGTGTATGGTAGATGAGTTCTACTATGGACCAGTGTATGGTAGATGAGTTCTACTATGGACCAGTGTATGGTAGATGAGTTCTACTATGGACCAGTGTATGGTAGATGAGTTCTACTATGGACCAGTGTATGGTAGATGAGTTCTACTATGGACCAGTGTATGGTAGATGAGTTCTACTATGGACCAGTGTATGGTAGATGAGTTCTACTATGGACCAGTGTATGGTAGATGAGTTCTACTATGGACCAGTGTATGGTAGATGAGTTCTACTACGGACCAGTGTATGGTAGATGAGTTCTACTATGGACCAGTGTATGGTAGATGAGTTCTACTATGGACCAGTGTATGGTAGATGAGTTCTACTATGGACCAGTGTATGGTAGATGAGTTCTACTATGGACCAGTGTATGGTAGATGAGTTCTACTATGGACCAGTGTATGGTAGATGAGTTCTACTATGGACCAGTGTATGGTAGATGAGTTCTACTATGGACCAGTGTATGGTAGATGAGTTCTACTATGGACCAGTGTATGGTAGATGAGTTCTACTATGGACCAGTGTATGGTAGATGAGTTCTACTATGGACCAGTGTATGGTAGATGAGTTCTACTATGGACCAGTGTATGGTAGATGAGTTCTACTACGGACCAGTGTATGGTAGATGAGTTCTACTATGGACCAGTGTATGGTAGATGAGTTCTACTATGGACCAGTGTATGGTAGATGAGTTCTACTATGGACCAGTGTATGGTAGATGAGTTCTACTATGGACCAGTGTATGGTAGATGAGTTCTACTATGGACCAGTGTATGGTAGATGAGTTCTACTATGGACCAGTGTATGGTAGATGAGTTCTACTATGGACCAGTGTATGGTAGATGAGTTCTACTATGGACCAGTGTATGGTAGATGAGTTCTACTATGGACCAGTGTATGGTAGATGAGTTCTACTATGGACCAGTGTATGGTAGATGAGTTCTACTATGGACCAGTGTATGGTAGATGAGATCTTCTGTTGACCAGTGTATGGTAGATGAGTTCTACTATGGACCAGTGTATGGTAGATGAGTTCTACTATGGACCAGTGTATGGTAGATGAGTTCTACTATGGACCAGTGTATGGTAGATGAGTTCTACTATGGACCAGTGTATGGTAGATGAGTTCTACTATGGACCAGTGTATGGTAGATGAGTTCTACTATGGACCAGTGTATGGTAGATGAGATCTTCTGTTGACCAGTGTATGGTAGATGAGTTCTACTATGGACCAGTGTATGGTAGATGAGTTCTACTATGGACCAGTGTATGGTAGATGAGTTCTACTATGGACCAGTGTATGGTAGATGAGATCTTCTGTTGACCAGTGTATGGTAGATGAGATCTTCTGTTGACCAGTGTATGGTAGATGAGTTCTACTATGGACCAGTGTATGGTAGATGAGTTCTACTATGGACCAGTGTATGGTAGATGAGTTCTACTACGGACCAGTGTATGGTAGATGAGTTCTACTATGGACCAGTGTATGGTAGATGAGTTCTACTACGGACCAGTGTATGGTAGATGAGTTCTACTATGGACCAGTGTATGGTAGATGAGTTCTACTATGGACCAGTGTATGGTAGATGAGTTCTACTATGGACCAGTGTATGGTAGATGAGATCTTCTGTTGACCAGTGTATGGTAGATGAGTTCTACTACGGACCAGTGTATGGTAGATGAGTTCTACTATGGACCAGTGTATGGTAGATGAGATCTTCTGTTGACCAGTGTATGGTAGATGAGTTCTACTATGGACCAGTGTATGGTAGATGAGTTCTACTACGGACCAGTGTATGGTAGATGAGTTCTACTATGGACCAGTGTATGGTAGATGAGTTCTACTATGGACCAGTGTATGGTAGATGAGTTCTACTATGGACCAGTGTATGGTAGATGAGTTCTACTATGGACCAGTGTATGGTAGATGAGTTCTACTATGGACCAGTGTATGGTAGATGAGTTCTACTATGGACCAGTGTATGGTAGATGAGTTCTACTATGGACCAGTGTATGGTAGATGAGTTCTACTATGGACCAGTGTATGGTAGATGAGTTCTACTATGGACCAGTGTATGGTAGATGAGTTCTACTATGGACCAGTGTATGGTAGATGAGTTCTACTATGGACCAGTGTATGGTAGATGAGTTCTACTATGGACCAGTGTATGGTAGATGAGTTCTACTATGGACCAGTGTATGGTAGATGAGTTCTACTATGGACCAGTGTATGGTAGATGAGTTCTACTATGGACCAGTGTATGGTAGATGAGTTCTACTATGGACCAGTGTATGGTAGATGAGTTCTACTATGGACCAGTGTATGGTAGATGAGTTCTACTATGGACCAGTGTATGGTAGATGAGTTCTACTATGGACCAGTGTATGGTAGATGAGTTCTACTATGGACCAGTGTATGGTAGATGAGTTCTACTATGGACCAGTGTATGGTAGATGAGTTCTACTATGGACCAGTGTATGGTAGATGAGTTCTACTATGGACCAGTGTATGGTAGATGAGTTCTACTATGGACCAGTGTATGGTAGATGAGTTCTACTATGGACCAGTGTATGGTAGATGAGTTCTACTATGGACCAGTGTATGGTAGATGAGTTCTACTATGGACCAGTGTATGGTAGATGAGTTCTACTACGGACCAGTGTATGGTAGATGAGTTCTACTACGGACCAGTGTATGGTAGATGAGTTCTACTATGGACCAGTGTATGGTAGATGAGTTCTACTATGGACCAGTGTATGGTAGATGAGTTCTACTATGGACCAGTGTATGGTAGATGAGTTCTACTATGGACCAGTGTATGGTAGATGAGTTCTACTATGGACCAGTGTATGGTAGATGAGTTCTACTATGGACCAGTGTATGGTAGATGAGTTCTACTATGGACCAGTGTATGGTAGATGAGTTCTACTATGGACCAGTGTATGGTAGATGAGTTCTACTATGGACCAGTGTATGGTAGATGAGTTCTACTATGGACCAGTGTATGGTAGATGAGTTCTACTATGGACCAGTGTATGGTAGATGAGTTCTACTATGGACCAGTGTATGGTAGATGAGATCTTCTGTTGACCAGTGTATGGTAGATGAGTTCTACTATGGACCAGTGTATGGTAGATGAGTTCTACTATGGACCAGTGTATGGTAGATGAGTTCTACTATGGACCAGTGTATGGTAGATGAGTTCTACTATGGACCAGTGTATGGTAGATGAGATCTTCTGTTGACCAGTGTATGGTAGATGAGTTCTACTATGGACCAGTGTATGGTAGATGAGTTCTACTATGGACCAGTGTATGGTAGATGAGTTCTACTATGGACCAGTGTATGGTAGATGAGTTCTACTATGGACCAGTGTATGGTAGATGAGTTCTACTATGGACCAGTGTATGGTAGATGAGTTCTACTATGGACCAGTGTATGGTAGATGAGTTCTACTATGGACCAGTGTATGGTAGATGAGTTCTACTATGGACCAGTGTATGGTAGATGAGTTCTACTACGGACCAGTGTATGGTAGATGAGTTCTACTATGGACCAGTGTATGGTAGATGAGTTCTACTATGGACCAGTGTATGGTAGATGAGTTCTACTATGGACCAGTGTATGGTAGATGAGTTCTACTACGGACCAGTGTATGGTAGATGAGTTCTACTACGGACCAGTGTATGGCAGATGAGTTCTACTACGGACCAGTGTATGGTAGATGAGTTCTACTATGGACCAGTGTATGGTAGATGAGTTCTACTATGGACCAGTGTATGGTAGATGAGTTCTACTATGGACCAGTGTATGGTAGATGAGTTCTACTATGGACCAGTGTGTAGATGAGATCTTCTGTTGACCAGTGTATGGTAGATGAGTTCTACTATGGACCAGTGTATGGTAGATGAGATCTACTATTGACCAGTGTATGGTAGATGAGATCTTATCTTTTGTTTATCCCAAAAATTATTGATCAATGGTTATTTGGGTTCTGGCGCTGTTCTTTACTCCCTCTGTTTAGCAGCCAACACACAGGTATTTATGATTTGTGTATCTTGGTTGAATAACGTGTAAGAGAAATTATACAGAAGACTGTGCAAGACTTCACCTGCAATAACTTTGCAAGACTTGTGTACTAAATTGTACAAGAATTGTACCGCAAACATACTTTACTTATTCAGTTATCACATCCAATATTGCATTGGTTATATTATCAACCTTATTGAGGGCACAGTTATGGTGACATCATAACTGGAAGCAACAGGTTTTGACTAGTGATCAGTATTGTTTCGTAATCCATCGTGTATTGCTGGTACTCAGAATCGCTCGTGATCCTGAAAACAGATGGCACGGTGTGACTTAACACGGCAGTAGGACGTGTCCTTTCAGTCAGCTGCCAGATAAAGTCCCCGAGTATATTATTATAACGGTTGGACAGCACTGATACCATGTGTATGATGGTACAATCCTCGAAATACGCGACGGCTTGATCTCTTTGGGATGATGGCCTGGACCTTAAACCTTAAAGGTCAGGTCAAAGTTCAGGCTATCCTACCGTCGTGCCTAAGAGTTTGTACATTATCAAGCATCCTTGCCATAGAAAACGTGTATGCTGCCTATATTTCATAATTATATACAGGATTTCCTTTGATAAAGTTGGATGAATCATTAGCATGATAATGGTTTGTTAATGAGCGAATGTTTACTGGGTGTGGTGGAGATGATGAGGTACAGCTTTTACATACTTAGAATTCTTGGTCTCTTCGTGGATCGTTAAGAATTAATTTTCAGTGTACGGTAGATTATTCGCTTTTTATGACATGCAACGCTGTAAGCTACCGTTTGTTTTCTTCGTCACCTCTGGTTGGAAAGGGCAACTCCGTAAGCTACTGTATGTTTTATTTCGTCTTTTTTGATTGTAGAGGTTCATTGAAATCATTGTTGTTCAGATTATTTTTATGATGTACATTAGATACGTGAGTGTGAAACCTTCTGTGTATGTACAGTTGGAGACATTGGTCGTGGCAGGTTTTGTGATGTGGCCGGAAGCGTTCCCGAGGGCAGGAAGTTGTTCCAACAGTACCCGGAGTCCCGCTCTTTACCGTCACGTCATTACGCTTTTTCCCAGTGCCATGTGCTGACGACAGAGCCCCGTGCACTGGCTTGCTCTTGGCGAACGGCGTCTGTGTTTTCTTCTTCCGTCGTGGAGGAAACGTTCGTGGAAGTGGGATGAAACGCTCAACTCGAGGTTTGCCCATGTGCACAAAGAGAATTCTTTGGCTACTTTTTAAACTTACATATATAGATGGTGTGAGGAGGAGTTCATTGTGTTTGTGAGTGTGTTTAGGTTGGGGGGATTTTGGTGCGTCTCTCGTCTGTGAGTTGAGTAAAATGTGACACTGCCACGCTATCGGATCCCATTATAGACTACTGGCTGATGATGGTACTGCTTGGAAGTTATCTCTGGTATAATTATTGCCCACAAGGACATTATTGATACGTTTGCCAATAATGCATTTGTCATGGCAGGGAGTAGACTGGTTGGCGTCTGTCGCCCCGTGGGAAAAAGCTTGATATACCGGTATATATTAACGGATGAGGAGGGGAACGCAAATGGGATTTCCCATGTCCCTTTAAAATATATTTTCTCTGGACAAATTCTTGTTTCAGTATCAGTTGGTGGTCTGCCAAACACACTCGGGCTCCACACGCTTTATTATGCACACATTTCTTATGATTTTATGGAGACGCCTTTCTTCTCTGCCTTTCTCTCGTCTTTCTTGTTTACGAGTTGATTTAGCATTTATTGTTATCGCGCGTATCTTAGTGCAAACTGCTGGCCTGGCAGCACACGGCCAGGCAAGCTTGTAGACTCGTGGAGCACAGATACTGATGGCTCTCTTGGGTGTCCACAAGACTTGAGGTTGCTCGAGGTGGCGAACCAAGTTCTGCAGGTGCCACCCTGCCCTTAGGACATCCAAGGACTGACCCCGATGAATGTTTACACACACGTCTGGTCCTCCTCCTTCACCGCCATATTCTCTCTCTCTCTCTCTCTCTCTCTCTCTCTCTCTCTCTCTCTCTCTCTCTCTCTCTCTCTCTCTCTCTCTCTCTCTCCACCTTCTGTTGTTCTTACTTATCAGTATTAGTCTAGCTTTTTTTCATTGTTGTTTTTGCTTCATGTGTTTGTTTTTCGTCGTCGTCATTGTGCGCTCGTGGTCGTTCTCGTTTCCTCCCTCACTCGTCCACCGTCGTCTTCGTGCTCCTCCGTCTTGCCTCATGTTCATTTTCATCCACTTCTTGTTGATGCTCCTTTTCCTTTGTTACGGCGAATATTGAGTTATTACAAATAGCTTAAGACCATGTTTCCAGTGGGTGCGGCATCGCACAGCCCGTAGCTTGAAAAAAAGATTGTGTGTGTGTGTGTGTGTGTGTGTGTGTGTGTGTGTGTGTGTGTGTGTGTGTGTGTGATTACCTGTATGTACTGTACGAAGAGAGAGTTTTGCATGGGAAACCCCACTTCTTGTGTTTGTGTGATTTCTATTTGTGTGTTGCGTTGGGAAGAGAGCGTGTTAGGTCCTTGTTGTTTCGTCTTGTAACCTTGTATGTGTACCATTTCTTTACTCCTATGTGTGGATACACGCACTTACCACAGCCTAAGCCAGGTATCCTCTTATCGACCAGTCCCGAGGGGAGAATGAGCAACTCGACCAGCTGTCGGCTGGCTGCCACACCCAGGATTCGAATCCGGGCGGGCCCGTGCATGAATTATGGTCAGCGACGCTAACCTCTACACCACGGAAGCCTGTATGTGTGTGTGTGTGTGTGTGTGTGTGTGTGTGTGTGTGTGTGTGTGTGTGTGTGTTGGGGGGGTCGGGGTATGTAGTATCTGCGTCGGGCCTAACCCTTCTCCACGGTTCACATCCCACGGAACGGAAGTTTGCCTGGTGGCCTGTTGGGCGTGGAGAGGCTTTGTTGGAGAGGGGAGGAGGGGCGTGGTTCGTCAGTGCTATACAAGGATTTCCGATGTAGTTTTGTCGGGTATGAAATGTAGCTCAGGATGTGAGCCAGTTAGGTGACACTTGGCTCTGGGTCGACGAGACCTTCTGAAACCAGAAACGCTAATTAAGAGAGTGATGACGCTGTTTCGAGAACTCGCTCGCTCTCTCCCAGCTGGAGTGTACTATGTGCTGTCATTACCTCTGAGGGCAGGCCGAGTTTTCTAACTAGTAGATGCACACAGTAATACTGCTCGTAGCGAGCCAGTTATACATGACGGATGATAGAATCGGGAAAACACATCTGAAGAACTCGTGCTGGACTTTAAGTCGTAGACGTGACATGTCAGTAATGATATATATATGTAAAAAATTCTGGAATATCTGTTTCTTAAACTTTACGTAAAAGTATTTCGTTACTAAAGTGGGGAACTAAGAATATACGGAATTCGTGTGAAAATATGGTGTAAGTACAGTCTGAGATGATCATGTAAACAATATACCACTTGGATATACGTAAGGTGAGGGATGGGTGGTGTTTAAGGAAGCAGTAGTGGCATGTGCGAGAGATGCTTGTGGCATGTATAAGATGGGAGGTGGACGGATTAGAAAGGGTAATGAGCAGTGGGATGATGCAGTAAGATTGCCAGCGAAAGAGAGAAGAGAGGCGTTTGGGCGGTCCTTACAGGGAAGGAGTGCAAAAGATTGGGAGATGTATAAGAGAAAGCGGCAAGAGGTGAAGAGGAAGGTGTGGAGGTTGAGGAAGAGGGCAAATGAGAGTTAGGTTGAAAGAGAATAAGATGTTTTGGAAGGAGGTAGATAAAGTGCGAAAGGCTTAAGAACAAAGAGGAACATCGGTGAAGGGGCAAAAGGGGAAGTGGTAAGAGGTAGTGATGTTAGGAGATGTAGTGAGCATTTTAAAGTACTGTTGAATTTGTTTTGTGATTGGTTCTTAGATTTAGGATGTTTTGGTTGGGGTGGTATGCGAAGTGAGAGAGTCATGGAGAGTGGTTTGGTGAAGAGAAAAGTGGTGAAAGCTTACTTAAGATCAAATGTGGCAAGGCGGCTGGAATGGATGGTATTCCTGTTGAATTTATTGTAAAATGGGTTGACTCCAAATAAGGATTCTCATTGTATGTATGGGTTATGGTGAGATGCCCGAGGATTGGCGGAATGCATGTATAATGCCATTGTATAAAAGCATGGTAGATAGAGATGAGTGTTCAAACTACGAAGGTATAAGTTTGTTGAGTGTATGTGGTAAACTGTATGCGAGAGTAGTGATTGATAAGGTGAAGGCATGAACATAGTGTGCAGAGCATCAGACTGGAAAGGAACTGTTGTTTTAGAAATGGTAGAGGATGTGCGTGTCATGTGTATGCCTTAAAGAAAGTGTGTGAGAAATGTATATGGTAACAGAAGGATTTATATGTAGCATGATTGGGTCGATAGAGATGTCATGTGGAAGTTTTTTTTTTTTTTCCAAGAATATATGGTGAGGAAGGAAGGCTGCTACTAGAAGCAGAAAAGATTTTGTTAAGGTTGTGTTTACGAGCAGGAAGAGAGGAGAGTGAATGGTTCTTAGTGAAGGTTGGCATGGGGCTGGGGGTGTGTGATATTTGATTAATTTGTTTATGGATGGTGTGGTGAGAGCGGTAAATGCGAAAGTCTTGGAGAGAGGGGGGTGTATGCAATTTGTGGGGGATGATGGGGGGGCCTGGGAAGTGAGTCAGGTGTTTGCTGGTGACTATGAAATCACTCTGGCATGGATGAGGCTGAGAGAACGAGGCAACTGCAGAACGTAACCGGGGGAGAGAGATGAGAGAGCCTTGAAGACATGGTGCCCGACCTGTACTCATGAACGACTCCCTCCTGGGTTACTACAGGCATTGGAAGGTGATGACATTACCACAGAAACGTAACGTGTAACAAGTAGAGCAAGAGCAAAGTGTAGATATCCTGGGCCGAGCATGAAGCGCATTGCCTGCTGCCATGAGAAACACACTGGACTGTTCAATGGAGAAATTTAACAACTGGCTGGACATGTATCTATTTGCAAGCTGTGCCAGACCAGCCAGGAAGTAGTGAATACATAGGCTTATGGGTTGCGGTCTTCGACGACCCCCCAGTGAATGCGGGTAGAAGAGCCTCCGAAACCATCGCAAGGTTTCCTAAAGGTAAGACAGCTTTTCCCATGTAAATGATAGATAGGATATATGCCAGCCGAAGAGACCAGTGGATGAAGATCATTATATTGTTTGCTTGCAGTTTATAGTCTAGTTTTTTTTGTTTTTGAATCTTTAAGGCTCACTTTACAGCAGTTCTACTTCGTCGTACCATATGGCAAACTAGTATACTTGCAGATTCAACGCGTACGAATTCTTGATATTGATTAAATGACTATAATACAATGTAAGACAGTATCGTTAATTGCTGGGACCTCCTGGGCATGACGATAGGAAGTTTAGGTATGTTAGTTGGGCCATCATACAGAAGGAACGTACCGTCATGCCTTTAAGGGTAATAACTTCCATTCTCACCGGGTTGTATGAAGAGCTGCAGGTAGGAGGGATTGAAATGAGCATGTAGGCGTGTAGATAGCGTGGGAGTACGTGACCTTACGGGCACTGAGAACTGCCTGCCTTCCATGACGTCAGAGCCAACATAATCAGCTGGCGTTGAGTCTCGAGCTAGACGACGTGGAGGAAGATAGTCATCCGTTAGCGGAGGAACACCCTGTACTCTGGACTGGGCTATCCATACCATGGGCTTTGGAAGTTCCCCGGTTATGATGGACTCGGGGAATGTTTGAAAATTCCATTCAGTAGTGTCATGGCAATGAGCGAGAGGGTACGACCCTTGGAGGTGACGACGCGGCCTTAGGCCCAACCCTTAAAGGGTCCTAACGTTGTGGTTAACGGTCATAAGGCTTTGTTTAAGGGTCGTTCTGGCCTCATGGGGGATAAGGATGTAAGAGGTAGCCACAGAATGTGTATGGTGAGGTGAGGGAGTGTGGTGAGTGTAGTGATAAGACTGTGCTGGTGGGTGAAGCAACACGCCAGGTGGCTCTCCTACAGGATGACATACAAGATCTGAACGCAGGTGTTGGTGATCTGCTAACATAGATCTGAACGCAGGTGTTGGGGATCTGCTAACATAGATCTGAACGCAGGTGTTGGGATCTGCAAGGTGCCCCGTAGATCCCTTTACCCTAATCGTTTCTGTTCGTTCCCTATGAATTACTGTGAGGGTCACTGAAGACGATGGGAGATAAGAATGACCAAAGGCCCTTCGGAAGGTCAGGCAAGCGTCTAGTGAAGAGTGTTTGGGTGCATGAATGTCATCAGATTGGAAAAACCCTGAGCCACTCGTCGGATGACTTCCAAGCCAGACAAGTTGCTCGGTAACTTGTCGGGCTTGGAAGGCATCCAGCGAGTTGCTGAGGGGGTTTTCCCATCTGATAACGCCCATGTACTCAAGTGCTTACCAGTATACATAACGCCACTCTTGATGTGAAGTGGCTCCTGTTGCTCATGTCCGGCGTCTCCAAGAATCCTGACCATCGTTCACCGGAAACGGCGGGAAAAGTGATACGAGGGTAAAGTAACACCCAGAAGATAGAATTGGACATACGAGAAAATGAATGAGAAAATAGAAGTATAATTCCCAGTTATCGTTATTAGAATGCATTGAACAGAATTAACAAGAATGGTAAAGGGAGCTGGATTCCTTTATGAGTCTCTGTCAGATTTCCGTCTATTAATTAAGCCATTTGTGGTGGGACAATATGCCTGTGGAGTGTTGAGAGTATATTCAGAAAAAAGGACCCCATATACAATCCCGTCGAGATGCCTGCATTCAGTAATTCCACTTGGTAAAATGAACTTGCAAGTTTCGAGACCCGTTAGCCCACGTTTGTTTCAATAGATACACGATGGCGTAATGGTGTTTCGGGTACAGATGCCAGTAGCAGTCCAATTCCCTTTGACAAAAGAGAAAGTCGTTATATGCCTAAGTTGCCGGAGAGATAGAGAGAGAGAGAGAGAGAGAGAGAGAGAGAGAGAGAGAGAGAGAGAGAGAGAGAGAGAGAGAGAGAGAGAGAGAGAGAGAGAGACTGATTCACGTACAACCCGTGCAATCCGTAGTATTCTAACCTCTTGGTGTACTAGAGAACTCGTAAGTTACAGGGGCAACCAAAAAAAAAGAAAAACATACTTGTTTTTATCACTTGGAGGAGGAGGAGCAGCAGCAGCAGCTTGTCTGGGTTAAGCTTATATAGACCAGCAGTATCCATTGGTTGACTTTCATAAGTGATTCATGTTTATATTTATCTTTTAAGCTGGTTTTCCGCATTCCTGGCACGGCGGACATTCTAGGGATTTGGTTGCAGCGTGGCAGCCGCCCCTTGTGTCGCGAACCCTAAGCTCGGCCGCTGGTAAGTGAAGGAGCCACTGTCTGCCTGCCTCATTGTGCCACTAGCACCAGCTGGGCTCGTGCCTCCCCTGGTTGGGTATGTCCTCACGTGATAACGTATCACTGATCATGCTCAAATCTCCACCAGTATCATTAAATCCTGTTGACTACGGCCGACTTGATTTCGTGAGTTCGATGACATGAGCGTTTCGTCAACACTACAAACCCCCTTGAATATGATGACGTAGCCTCCTAAATACGCTATCAAAATTGATCGTCCTCGTGGGGTTAAGTCGTCTTACGGAGTACAAGTGTTGAAAGCTGACGCAAGAGTACTTTTCATGGGTAGAAGGGATCCAGTTTAGAGCGGAAGAAAAAAAAAAACATATGGAAATACTGTAAGACACTACCTTTTAAGTATTAGATGATCGACTGTAAGTAGACATTTCAGCGTTTGAAAAGATATCTTCGTTAGCTTCATGGTGTCTATTGTACTTATCATTACTAGATACGGTAAACCGATTCCGTAGCAGGTTTCTGGTAGTTGTGTTACACTTAGTCCAGCATTCCAGTAAACTTATCTCTCGGCTCAGTATGAAAAACAAGGCCCTCCTTGTCTGCATATGTTAATCACCTTGAGCCAGATCTGGGCATTAACTTGGCGCCATCTGTGTGTAAATGTTGAGAGGAGTGGCCCGGCTTACAGCTGTTTGCCTAGGTTCATGTGCTTCTTTGTATCGTGTGTTGCATAAAACTATTCTGGGTTTGGGCGAAGGACAGACAGACAGACAGTAATCCGTCTCAGTGCGACTACAGATGGTCCTGTATTCCATTATGTGTGATAGACGTGAACACGGTTCTGTTACGTAATAATCCCCAGTGCTTTGTGTTAGATATGATGTGTAAGAAGTTGTTACTCCTCCGGTATGTCATGAGCTCTTGCCACAGGACCGGTTTGGTTGTCATGACCGAGTTCGGGGTCTTGCATCGTCGTTATCTGTCCATCAGTTATCACCGTTGATAGCTCGTTACAGCCAGACAACGTTGGTTGCAATGATGTTCGTGATTTCTAAGGGCTTATGGTGGCCATAGTAACTACGCCTCGTGTTTATGTAGTCAGGCTTCCGACAAATATACTTTTTGTCTTTGTTTTTATATTAGCGTCTGTCATAATATGGTGGGGTTGCCCGTGGTTGGCCAGCAGGGAGGGTAGTGCTCCTCCGTTTGTTAGCGACTTTGAATGGGTTTCTAATCGAGGATAGAGCTTGTTTAGCGGCAACAGCAGCTTGCCTTGGCAGTACCGTCCCTACCACACGAGGAGACACCTTCCTTTGTTCTCCACCCCTTGAGCACGACGGTACGACCCTTGGGTAGTATGGCCTAGCCTTTAACTTGATCCCTAAGGGTCATGTCAAAGGCCAAGCCATAATACCCATCATGAGTCGTACCGCCACGCCGAAGTTCGTTGAACACTGACTATTGTGGGCCTTCATTTGGCATTATCTCTTGCCAACCGTGTCTTCTGAAGTGTACAAACTTTTGCGTAGTAACTCCTCCCAAGAGCCATTTCATAGTCATATGGCTAATTGGTGTTGGAAACTGAACTGTAGACCTGACAGTGTACACGACTGGTCCGCAGTTGGACATCACCTGCTTCGGTAGCAGACCTGACAAAGTAGTGTCTTGCCAACGAGCACTCCGCCTGTGTCACGCATAGTCTTTTGTTGAGGAAGGTGCTGAAGGTAACGTAGGTTCATGTTAAACCTTAGTCATGTGGAGTGACGCACCTCTGTGTGGATCATGTGTATGAGGTTAGCTAGGCAGCAGGTGTCCCTAAGGCCGTTAGCAATCGATATGTATTGCGACCATCACCTGTACTTGGTACATAGCGATCTCTTCGTGGATGATGACTCATGATGATAATTCTGATGCTTAATTGTAGGTAGAATCACTTCGTAGAGTGCATGTTCGGTTTTTCCCTGTGCGAGCTTCACTGGAAACGTAACCTTACAAGATACGGTAAATCCATAGGCTGTAAAGCCATGTGTGCAGCGTGTCACCTAAACCCTACTCTGAGCCGAGATCATCCCCCAGCCGGTGTAATGTTTACCTCAGAGAAAGACCCGGTAATCGCCACCAGTTGAAGGCGTAGTAGGGCTTGTCTGATGATCTCATCGCCACCAGTTGAAGGCGTAGTAGGGCTTGCCTGATGATATATTCCAAGCCAAATCGCAGGGTCCTCCAAGATGCCATCGTAGATTGATGCTCTTCGAACTCTACCTGGATGAAAACCGATGCATTGGTGTAGAGATCTAACAATACAGCTGAATATACCCCGTTGGGTGGTGATTCAGCAGCAGCTGTACTCAACCTCAGTAATGTATAGTTAGATTGCACCATCCGTCTAAGGGAGGAAAGCCGAGGGATGGTAGAAATTTCATTGCGTATTTCTGTTGTTAATGGTCTTTACATTTGTGATGTGTACGTTATTGCATTACCCATTTTCCACGCCCTCTTATCCTCGTGTCTGTGGGTGGGTTTCCGGTAGCGAAGCGTGTTGGCTGGGAACACAGTGTGGGGTACATATGGTACATACGCTTATGGTAATGTAGCCTCGATAAGGTAAGTCGGGACCGCTGGCCAGGTTTTTCATGCTAGGGATGTCACCTTCAGCTGTTGTTCCTGCAGCCATCGGGATCGGGTGAGGTGTGTGATGAGAGCCATCGATTGCAGGAGCAGCTGTTGATCGCCCGGTCGTGGCAGACTCCATGTTACGGCTGTGTAGTTGAACACGACAGGATATTTATAATTATGTATTTTGTTATGTTATGTATTTTTCTTACTCTTCCAAGGGTTAAATTTTCAAACACAATTTCATGGAAATGATTCATTTTTCTTCGACATTTCACCTTCAAAGATGCATCTTCAAGATTTTACAGTTATGTCAGATACTTCACGCCAGATAGACTATAATCAGAGTATGCAATTGCTACATATTTATAAGTAATCACAGTATGTATGATGAAGATAGCTTATACAAAGTTTTACACTCCAGGGCAAGAGGGAAGAGACTGACTCGTCTTTCTTAGGTCAGCGGGTAGGAGTGTTGGGCCAGCCGTAGCCTTAATGATGGAGGTGAAGAATGCCTCACTGTTTCCTGTGCCAAGACACTGTTGTCACGTCTACTATTAGGCGATGTATCGTCGAGCCGTGCTATAGTGGAAAGCATGTTGGCTTCAAATTGATTACTGGATCTTGGTCCCTGATGTGAACCTCTGAAATGTGCAGGTTTCTACGGTTTTTTGAGCGATTGTTTGTTTTGCATCAAGATTTTACGTGTTTATCGAGTTCCGTGGTGGTGTGGGTGATGACTTGTGATTCGTCCCCGTTGTGAATGGAAAGAGAAACGCCGACTGACCTTTTTTAGTCGTGTTACCAATGTAGTTCATGTTACGGGTTGTATGGTCCCAGGTGGTGCTGCAATGTTGGTGGTGGACATGCTGTTTTGTTCAGTACACGCGTGGTATACACAGTCAGATTTAATCCTGTCGTTAGAGGCTTTTATATTGATCGTTCGTTTGTCGCTGGGAGTCGCATACACACTAGCGTCCGCCCTGACCTATAAGGGTGAAGTCAGACCCAGTCACATTGCATAGTCTGTGCATTTGTTTCCCAGCGTCTAAAGAACTGAACTGCTTAAGACCTGTAAATGTGGATTTTGTCAGAGTTGTGCCACTTAGAGAAATGTTTAAGTTGGATCTTCATTCGCCGTATAACTTCAGCCATGCAAGGCCTCGTTACAGATATTGTTGGTTTTCCGAGAGAGAAAAAATCAGGCATTCTTGTTTACTTCTCATTATGCAATGCAGACAAGTATTACTTGTGGAACGCCTTTCGTCGTACGTAGAAAATACAACATTGCTGTTATGAGGTTTTAAGTGTCAGTGTAAGAACACGCTGATTTTGTTGACTCCAACACGTTCTGTGTTTTTCATTTGAAGATAAGTTAGAAGAATGAAAAAGATTACATCGTATTATGAGCCGGCGTCGATACCTTGCAAGTGTTCTGAGTTTAGCGAAGGTGTTGGCGAGGCAAGGGCTCGGCAGGTGAGTAGTGGTGGTGGTGGTGGTAGTGGTGGTGGTGAGTCATGATAAAGTGTTGGGGGCGCCGCTGTGTTGGTGGGCAGAGCAGGTTCTCAGGTATGTGGTAATGGTCGCTCGTAGGACGTGCTTCGGCCGGGAGGTTGGGGCTAGGGGGTGGTGAGGACACACGTGGGGGACGCAGGGGACACAGGCGTGAAGGACGCAGGCGAGGAAGTCAGGCGGAGGACGTAGATGACGCAGATGTGGATGTGGGGGGGAGGGGGGACCGGGGGAATTACGGAGGCGAGTGAAGGACGCTATGAGAGGCGGAGCGGCAAAGGACACTGCTAAGGGACGGCATAACGGCGAGAAGTTCGTAAAGAGTTACGGGCGGCAGCGTCACGGAGGCAGATGAGGAAGGAACAGGAGGTTGTAAACCTCAGCAGCGTCTTGGTAGGTAACGTCAAGGCGGGAAATGGCAAGACGAGTGACGTAATTACGAGATGGTGAGTGATGGTAGTGGAAATGGCAAGGTGTGACGTACTTAGGGATGGTAAGTTTGGTAAGGATAGTGGGGAAGGTAAAGGATGATGGTTGGCTGAGGTAGGGTAGATGACATAAATAAGGAATGGTGAGGGTTAGTGGTGTACGTAAAGGATGGCAGGTTGTTGCATGAGAAGGGTTGGCAATGCTAGATACGTAGGAAGGGGTTTGCATTGTATTCAGACTCACAGCAGCTAGCAGCAGGAACATCCTGAGCCGAAGGTTGTTTATCTCTGCCGGCTGGCCTCAGTAGTGGACCATCCTGTTGTATTGGGAGACATGAAGTACCTCTTGCTCTGTACCTGGCCACCCGGGCACCGAGTACCATCTGGATCAGTGCAAGACGTTAGGGCGCTCCTGTGAGGGCCTCTGTGTAAGGTGGTTTAGGTTTATCATCTTAAGACCATTTGTGATGTAAAGGCAATGTCGGGAGGGGAGTGCCTGACCTGGCCTTGGGATTATGGTAAATATGATGGAAGAGGGGGTTGTACGTGGGCCACGTACCTCCATCAATATGATGCAGGATAGGATTGTGTTGTACGTTGGCCACGTACCTCCATTAACATGATGGAGGATGGGATTGTGTTGTACGCGGTCCGCGCATCTCCATCAGCATGATGGAGTACGGAGTAGTGCTGGATGTGGGCTGTGTACCTCCCATCAGTATCCTGCCATGGACACCTACCTCTTTGCTGCTTTCTCGTCGCCTCCAACACAACAAACACACGAAGGGCATACGTCTCACACATCAGCTGCACACGACATTTTCTCTTGCATATGCTTTACGATGGTTACACACGCTCTCCCCTACCCTCTACAGTCGTGGGTGCCCGACTGAGATGCGTTGTTTCTTCTCTCGTTAAGGCTGTGTTTCAGGCTGCGGCTCATAGGCTTACGTAAACTCCTCAACCTGGCCGGTGCGGTGTGGCTCTCCAAGTGTGAGAGGGAAAGAGGGATGATTACAACACTAGAGAGAGAGAGGATTCACAGAAGTAGGAGTGAAAGTGTAGGGTAATCTCACGTGAAGAGAATAGTGTGGTGAAATGTGTAGAGGTTTTAGGATCCTAGATATTTGGCAAGAATAATTGTACGGATATGGTTGTGGTTTTATGATACTAGCGTGGATGAGAATATGAAGTAAGTGTTGAAGAATAAGATGAAAGATGCAAGGAAATGCCGAAGAAAACGATAATCTTGAACATTATATTTAGGAAATTAACACAGTGTAGGTTAAGATTGGGGAGATGATACAATCAGTTATGTTGCCAGGTGATGATACAATCAGTTATGTTGCCAGGTTGTTTGTTTAAATGCATCATTGGGGGTTGTTAAAGTCAGGAGAAAATGGATTTAGAACTTGTTGATGAATGCCTTCAGGATTATCGCCAGTTAAAGTTGGTAACATTGCAGTGCAGACAGCTCATTGTGGATGGCGGTCCCTCCCGTCTTGAGAATGATTTTTTGAAATGTAAGATCTGAGATCTTACATGAAGAGAACACAAGGGAACAACAGTCCAATCTTTGAAGATGATAGGCTGGTTGTTGAGAATTTGCAAAAAATAGGAGTGTGTTACCTGTGATGTTTTTTTTTTTCTTTTAAAGCACTTCTCTCTCTCTCGACTGGAAAACTGCGACATGATAACATCTCAATAGATGGCCACCGAAATTGCTGAGGCTGGAAAACGTCGAAAATTGACGGTGACCATATATCAGAACGTAGACACGAGAGATGCGTCTTGGAATGACTAGCTTCTAACCTGCATACAAACGAACTTCCACGCTAAAGTGGCATGCGGGTTGTGTAGATTAAATCCCGTGAAGAATAGTGATGCCTGTAGGGAACATTAACGATACATAATGGGAAAGCTTCAACGTCTGCTTAACCTGTTAGGGTCAGGTATAAAGAACACCCTTGAAAGACGAATGGACTTCAGAAGAGAAATGGACAGATTACTCAAGGTTTACACCACCGGCCGGGCTGCACATACGATATCTACAGGATAGCCAGTCAGCCGAGGTGTGTGTGTGTACAGAGAGATCGTGTAGCACAGTGGTTCCTGAACTATTCTGGTTGGTGTACCTCTTGGCCTCAGTCTAAGGCTTTGCATACCTCCTCTCGTTGGTGACTCTGATCTTTTAATTTGATACATTCATTTGTTTTTATTTCTTGGTCAGGGAGCAAGCTACAGTGGTGCTTCTCAGATCAGGTAGGCTGTTTGAGGGCGCGGCCCGCAGTTTAACGTGTCCTTACAGCCAGGCAGTTCGGGCGCTTTGCAAAATACGTGTCTTGGGCGCTCTTGAATATCCTTTATGATTTTATGCATAACGTCTCTTGGAAGTTCCTGTACGATGTTTATTGTTTTCGGACCCATGATGCTCATGTGTTTCTAGCACGTTATGATAATAGAGGTCTTGTTTTATACAGTCCTCTTTGTCCGTCCATGCCTGTGGGGAATTGCCTCCTTAGAGGTGAGAGACAGTGCCTTTTAAGACATTCTATGAGTGCATTATGATGATTATCCTTCCTGCCCTCCAGGGAATGATGTCTTAGTGATCTCTGTGTTTCCCAGACGTCTGTCCAAGCCACTGACGGTATTGAATGATGGAGTAACGTAACTTTGGAGGAGAGTTTCACCCGCCTGGAAAGATGTTAAATCTCTTGAGGAGGACAGCACGATCCTCTAGCGCGATCGCTCTACCCTCGAGCACGACGATACGACCCTTGCGTGTGATGACGTAACCAATGGCTTGAGCCGTTAAGGGTCAGGTCAAAAGCCAGCCCATCATAGCCGTAGGTCGTGCCGTCCTGCCCAGGGGGATTAACACACCTCAGTATGCTGATCAGGGGAACACAAGTGCTAGGAATTAGCGACATCATTGGTTTTGCTTTTCTCTTGAAGGTTCGTACAGTCGTAACGAGGCAGCAGTTTTTTTTTTTTTTTTTTTCCTCGATGTGAGGTCATCATATGATGGTGAGGGAGGCAGTTAATGAGGGTTAGGGGTCATTTTTTTTCTTTTTATGTTAGTTTAGGCGGCAAAGGCAACTGAATGCCCTGTTCAAGGCCTTACCATAAGCGATATATATATATATATATATATATATATATATATATATATATATATATATATATATATATATAGGAAATGATCACAATTTTGCGCGTGATCAAATATATTCCTGAGTCCACGGGGAAAATGAAACACGATAAGTTTCCAAGTGCACTTTCGTGTAATAATCACATCATCTGGGGAGATAAAAGAAAGAAATATAAGTCAGTTGATATACAACGGAGAGAAGTAGCTGCGTCTCTTCGTTGTATATCAACTGACTTATATTTCTTTTATCTCCCCTGATGAAGTGATTATTACACGAAAGTGCACTTGGGAACTTATCGTGTTTCATTTTCCCCGTGGACTCGTGGGAATATATATATATATATATATATATATATATATATATATATATATATATATATATATATATATATATATATATATATATATATCCTAGCCTGAGCCAGGTTTCCGTTTTATCGATTTATCGACCAACCCCTAGGGAAGAATGAACAGCTTCGTTGCCTGTGGACCGACTGCCGCAACCAGGAGTCGTACCTTTGCGCTCAACTGTGGGCGGTATGTAACTGCATGAATGATAGTGTATTAGTGGAGAGTAGTGGAGGAGTCAGATAATGATGGTGGTGGAGGTAGGCAGGTAGTGGTGGTGAGGGAGGGAGGGATGTGGTGGTGAAGACAGACAGGTTGCGTTGATAGGGACAAAATCTAGTTAGGTGGTGGGCAGGTGATGAGGGAGGCGTGTTGTTAGGAGGGCGGGGCCATGGAGGATGTCCTTGGTCCAGCACATCACATATTAGGTAATGGCCAGTGACAGGCTACCACCACCACTGTCCTTGCGCTCATGGTCGAAAATTAACATAGTTGACTCCGTGTGATTAATTATTTACCTCCTGCCATACTTAGTGTGCCTCATGTGGTAATCTTCCTCCCAGATGACAAGTGCGTCATCCTAAGTTATACAGACACACTGCTTAATGTGAGGCACAGTCTTCCCGGTGTGGTACTCTGGCTTAAGTGATGCTCACTCACGTGATATGGTGATTGCACGATGTGTTGCAGTACGTTGATGAGATGCCTTCAACATTGCGGTCCGAGCCTTATCTCTGATGGCCTGGCCTTTGACCTGACTCTTCAGGGCTAAGTCAAGGGTAGTATGGTATGGTCGTACTGAAGGTGATAAGTTTGGACATTATAGAACAAGTAAAACGCTGATAGAATATTCACAGAATCCAGGGAGGCATTTTAACAGATATAACGCCGTCCTTAACTGTATGGTCATAACGAACAAATATCTGCTAGGAGCAGTCTACACGGTCGACCATGGAACCACAGCTTAATAGACAGATCGCTTAGTAAGAGTGAGTCAGACGGGATCCAGGACATGTTAAAAAATAAAAAGATAAAAAAAAAAAAACTACGCTTGGGAGCTGTATTTGCACCTCAGCTCATGTGACTTTATATTCGACCTTTATTTTCTACAAAGCTACAGAGTATAGCTTTATACTTTGCTCATCAGATGACATCTGAATCAACGTAAACTTTCATCCATTGAGCACATACTAAAACTACAGAACAGTTACAAGTCGAGACATCTGAATCAACGTAAACTTTCATCCATCGAGCACATACTAAAACTACAGAACAGTTACAAGTCGAGTCTTCTACTGAAGCTCTGACCAAAGCTTAAATACTGTCAGATGACTTCACTGGCGGAGAACAACACAATCATTGCTTTTGATTAGTGGCATGTCGGATGTTGCGTGTCTAGTGAATCAGAGATCTGTCAGCAGTGAGCCTTCAACCATGAGAGAACACTTTGGGACGCAAAGTGGATAGGTTTAAGTGAGCTCTGGACAGATATCTGCAAAGTGTGCAAGATAAGCCAGGCTGTAGGGGACTACGAGGTCCTGTAGTGTAGGTTGCGGCTTCCAACATCATCCTAGGCTCCTCTCCGCCCATGCTGTGGGTGTAGAAGACCCTAAACTCAAAGGTGGCTCATGGTGATGTCTGTGTCTTTTCTTGAAGCCGCAGAGCTTTGGAATTTTACTCGCGAATATCTTTTCTAGCATCTAAGACTTGTCCCTTTTTCCATTTCCTCCAAAATTGTTTGTTAGAATATTTTATCTTTTCATAATTCAGTCTCTTACCCATTTCATGTTGCATCGGAGAACTAAGGAATGGCATTTTTTTTTTTTTTTTTCATTAGTATAATCGTTGACCGCCACGGTTTTCCCTCATCATGTATTCCATATTGCCATCGCAACTTTTCCACTGAACAGTAACTTGTTTTCCCGAAAATGTATCATCCCAGCAGTCTGCACTTTTTATCCTGCCAAGGACATCGATACATTATCGGCAAATGTGTATGGGGCGGACTAGTTTTCTTGCGTCTGGCTACTTTTTAGGCGTGTCAACAAATAGTATATACTAGAATAAAGCTAATAAAAAGTAAGGGGGATAAAGTAGCAATAGCATCTGATGCCTTTGTGTGTATAATTTACGACGTGCTAGAATTAGGAGCAGCTGCATAATGGGCTGGCTGGTTGGTTGATATCTGGAAACTCTCTTCACAGGGTCTTATGGTATTTGGTTACGAATGCTTGTGTACCTCGACGGATCCGAGCGGAGCCAAGATGCATTGTTGTTTCTTTGATCGGTGAGGCTGTTGTGAGACCGCAGCCTACGGGCTGGTCAGGTACATTTTGTAAATGTTTTGCCATTGTGGTTTTGAAGTTTTCGGTTGGGTGGTTTGTTATGTGTCCAGTACTTGCAGTTGTGAGAGTTGAGTTTTGGGCCCGAGTATTTGTTTTCTCTTTTTTTATGAGACCTTTTGAATTTAGCGTTGACAGGTATGGGTGTTTCTCAGATCAGTAGGGAATGGGTTTTGAGTTGAAACTGGGAACCCCCTATCTTAAGAATTTTAAGTGTGAATTATATGATGAATCATCTCCCGTCTTCGCTTGAGACAGTATAGTCACAGTGTTGTCAGTCGTTCCCAATCATTTTGATTTTCGATTGTTAGCACGGCCTTTGAATTATCCATGATCATTGTCTGACTTTTTAAATCGACAGTTTTAGCTCGCCTGGAGAGGATGGTGGTAAGCTTATAGCTGTATGTTAGTGAGAGAGTATGGGTTCCGTTCTCGTCGCAAGTTTTGCTTCTCATGTCTTAAAGCTACTTGTAATACCCAGCTTACAGTACTTCAGAATGTAGTTGTTGCTTTTTATACTAGGTTGAAGGGATAGTCATCACAGAGACTTGCTTCCAGAAGTGTGATATTATACTTCTGTTTATATCCCCTGTTTTGCAAAAGCTGTGTTTCTTTACTTCCTCCCATAATGACGCACAACAGTTAACCTTGTTCCTGTATACATAATTAGATTTTTAGTGGCTAACAAGAAGGGCATGCTTATGTGTTCCAGCAGCTTCTGTGTATATATTTGTTCTTAGTTTGGAATGCGATCATTATTCGGATACACGGTTTGTGTTGATATTAGATCGAACAAGAGAAATAGCGGTATAAGTATAGTTCGTGTGGAACATGAGCGTATTACAATGGAAACAACTGTAAGCGCCTGATCCACATCATAATTTTGTGATTTATTCGTTGGGAAGTCGTCTGTCTGTTTCCAATCATGAATACGTTCTCTTTGTCGGAATTTTTTGCACTTTTACGCGATGGCTGCATTTGTTGAATGCTTTTGCAAACACATTACATAATACGTCAGTGTTTTGTTTGTTTCCCAGTTCCTCTGTATTTGTTTTGTAGTTATTGGTGAATCAGCTTATCTACCTGCCCGTAACACTGTTGTAACCTTGGGTTGTGTAGACAGTTTGATTATATGAAATCAGTCGACATATATGGCTGACCTAGAATTTCAGTTAGATGTAGCGTTTTCCTGGTTAGCATTTTTTTTTCTTTTTTGGTAGAACTGTCAATCATCCTTCTTTTTAAAATAGGGTTGAATAAGTCACCTTAACACCTCTTGGATTACAAGAATCTCCACTTCAGAGACTTTTGGTAGGGAATGCATGGTCATGCTACCTGATGCACCCTGGGAAGCCTTGTGTCACGGTGGTAACCTTCTCTACAGCATGAGGTTAAGCACTCTTTGATGAGAAATCGTTTGATTTGTTTATCTTATAATGAGTTTTGACTTGCTCATAATGGTTCTTTTATATTTTGCTCATCTTATTGGCATTCGTGTCTTTTTCGTATTGTGTTCTAAAGAGTCTAATGGCACTTGGAGCCTTTGATTTCAAACGTAGTTTTGAATCTGTGGTCGGTATTTCACTTCTTTATACAATTATGGTGCATTGCAGGGTGAGCTGCAGCCTTCTGATGCAGTTGTTTCTCTGCATATTTCCATCTTGCGGGAAGTCGAGACCTGTACTTCTTTTCCTTTGGTAGGCGTTTTGATTCTGGTTGGATTGTCTCATGAGGTCAGCCTAGCCAGACATACGGTTTTGCTCCTGAGGAGTAATTTTCAATGGACTGTACGTAAGCCTACTGTTTATCCTCCTGTTCGTTTGTTGTTGTAAGAAAAAAATGCTTGTGATTCTTAAAACAAAAGTTCGAGAAGTTCTGCCACCAAGCTGCAGCAGTTTCTCTCTTGAACCAAGTCGTCAACCCAGGTCAGTCCCTTGCTCTTAGGATCCATGTTTATTTGCTTACACAGCTGAAACGAATTACTCGTGGGTAATTTTGGTGGTAATACACATGCATTTAACTACAGCCCACGGCAATAGTAAAACCCAGTAAAAGGTTTCCATTGGGCATAAAAGAGTGACATAACACTAACTTGTGTATGCTTCATACCTACATTTGCTTACGTAATGTATACATGATTATATGTATCGATACATTTATGTGTAAAGACAAGATGGTGAACATAAGTATAAAACTTAGACATGCAGGTCCCGTTGAAGATGTAAATGAATTTCCCCAGATGTGGACTCAGTATGTCAGCTGCAGTTACCTGTGTTCACTGTCCTCTGGGCCCGTTCGTCTCTTTACCTGCCTTTCCCTCCCGCTCTCACAACATGCCACTCCCCACCCTCTCCCCTCCCCTTTCTCCGGGCGGGGGAGGGATGAGTCAGGCCAGCCTCATATTGATTATATGGCCTCTTCCTCACTACATTCTTTATGCAGAAACTTAAGTGACAGTAACACCTTGTTTGTGTTAAGTGTGTGTGAGCGAGTCAGTTTGTACTCGTGTGAATGCATTTGTCCCGCTGAGTCAGATAGCCACTATGCTCTTCCCCATAACGATTAATTTGTAATGTATGCGAACTTGCTGGCAGTTTCCTTGACATGTACATGCCATCGAATGACGTGATAGACGCCACACCGTCTGGATCACAGAACGAAACTAAGACTCGTACGTCCTGTAATTCGGTGGCAGGCTTTTACTTATTAATTAGTTAATGTTGACTTAATGAACTGTTTTGAGTTGCCGCGTTGCGTATTCGTGCTCTACTTTATTATAGTGGCGCGTCTCATAAGGAGAAACTCATAGGAAATGCAGATTGATCCTTATGAGTGGGAGAGGAATTGGAGTGGTGAATAATGTTTTCAGAGGTTCTTGAACACAGCATTGAGTTTTCAAACTTGCCAGAAGAATTATAGTTAGGAAAGAATTGTCTAGTGATTTTGAAGCAACTAGAATGCAAATAAGTACTAAGAATTTTGAAGCAATTAGAGTGCAAATAATTACTAAGAAGTTCATTGTTCATCATATAAAACCGCGTCATAGCAAGATTAAGGCTAGGATACAGGTATCGTTATTTTCTTTATGCATCTTCACTCACGGACGAAAGCCCTCATGGACACCAGGTCTTTCATGAAGAAAAATGCTGGGTATAGAAAAGTATTTATTTATTTCTTTCTTTTTTACGAATGATAATATCTATTGGCAGGGTTAAGGACACGATAAAACGCTTGTCATAGATTAAGAAATATCTTAAAGGTATATCTAAAGAAACCCTTCGTGAATCAAGAACTGGCATATCACCGTATTGCTAGTGATATTGTATCCACCTCTAGCATCAGAGTTAGCTGCTGTGTGAAAAGACTAAGGTAATGTAATGAATCAACTCTTTGATGTGTGATATTATAATTATCTGGCCACTGGGGTCTGATAGGAGATCCTTTGTGACGTCTGTATTCCTTTTACGTTACCACTCAATAGGATGAGCATGGGTTGCACGTAACATATTAGCTTCTGTTAACAGTAAAATTGAACTGTGTGCTGGTGGTGCTGTCTGTCTGCTGTTCCTTGGGCTGTGTCTGTGTGACCTCAGGGCTTCCGTCACACCGTAACGGGAAGCCTGGCTCGTGATGTAGTAGAGTGACGGAGACGACCCGATTTTGTTGGGGCGGTCCCTTTTGTTTTAATGTCCTTTTGGCCCTCAGAAACGTCAAAGAGCTCGAAAATGATCCGCTTTAGGAGAAAATTACCACATGTCCGCTTTATCGGAATTGTTACCATTAAGCTTGTATGACGGCGTGGAACTTTTGCTGTTGTAAATAGCAATAGCCCAATGTGATTTTGGACTAGATAGTATCTCTGTTGATTATAGACCGTAAGACATCTAGCCGACCCAAGCACTGCGTTCATGTAATGCCCTTCATTTTTTCAGTGTCCAAATGCGTAACTTAACAGCAGTATTCATATTGAGGATGCAATAAGAAATTTCGGTAGTATGTTTGATGTTGACTGATAATTAATGAAACCGTCTGCCATTAACCACTAAACATTAATTTACATAAACATTGGCTTTGAACGCGCATTACGGTAGTTTTGCATTACTGTTGTAACTAACAAAATTGTAAGAGTGGATTGATTCATTTCGGGGTATGTCCTGAATTGCTTCTGACATTCTTTTATTGTATAGAGACTATCCTAAATGTAAATTACAAATTTCGTGTGTGTGTGTGTGTGTTGTGTGTGTGTGTGTGTGTGTGTGTGTTGTTACGTGCATTTTTATCTTGAGCATATGCTTGTGTTTCTAGTAATTTAATTTTTTGTAGCATTAATTCTCCTGTAAATTAAAGTTACATAGTTACTTAGATACGCGGACCACAAAGACCCAAGTTCCAAGCGAGATGGTCGTGCGTAGGGGAAAAAGTTATATGAATACTTTCTCCACCTTTGGCAACTCTAGGTGAAGTCGCACCTTTGGTTTTATCGGATTCCTGATAGGCTGGTGCTGGAGACTGAGGATGGAGGTGACAAGCAGGGAAAGTTTTCATCTAATTCTTCACATTTTCCACCCTAATCACAAAATGCCCACACTGAAGTGTACATAAAATACAGACCAGCGATGCACTAAAACAGACATGTATAGTACAGGGTATGAAGTTTGATAATCAGAATTTAGCATTCATTATATCTTGTTTCAACGCCCGTTAATAAACTTTTTTTTTTTTTTTTGTCTTAGCGATCCCGCCTTTAACTCCATTGAATCAGGTTACTGAAGTTATGTTGCGTCATATGTCAGTGACCGAGGCAGCATTGCCGACATGACCCCATGCAACCCGAGTCGGCTTCATACAGTGCTCAAATACCGGCCGTGATGCTGCTGAATGGGACAACACCCGTTACCCCGCCCACTCGTTTGCTGGTCGTTTGCCACAACCATAGGGGTCCTCAGTTATAAGCTTAACTCCGATATTAGTTATTAGAGAAATTAGAATAATACATGTTAAGGTTTGAAAATTGTTTTCTTAAGTAGAACAGAAAGCCGAGGTACTCTATATATATTTTTTCCCACAATGACCCAGCTGAACTGCCACCTTACCCCTCTCTCTCTCTCTCTCTCTCTCTCTCTCTCTCTCTCTCTCTCTCTCTCTCTCTCTCTCTCTCTCTCTCTCTCTCTCTCTGGTCAGCAGTAAGTCCTTTCCTGATCTCGCTGGCGATAAGCCGTAAAACGAACTCGATATAGCTTGTATGGTATATATATATATATATATATATATATATATATATATATATATATATATATATATATATATATATATAAATATATATATATATATATATATATATATATATATATATATATATATATATATATATATATATATATATATAATATGGTTGAGTTAGAAGTCTACGATAATGTCATAAAATATGCGAGTTGTGTTCCGCCACGAGGAACACCGTTGGAAATATATAGTGCAAATTTTTATTATAAAAAGATAAAAAGCAATCTAATAGTGTAGTAAGTAATAGACATATTGTTATATTTCAGGTGAGAAAAAACTGACTCGTGTGTTTGTGAGCTCACGTGAGTGGATGTAAGGGAAATCAGTTCTTTTTCATTAATGATGAGATGCCCCGCTAGTAAGGGACACGAGCCACGTGATCTAATGCCGCTTCTTGTTGCTGCTTTGTTGTTGGTATTCCTGTTTTTCTTATATGTTGTCGTTGCAGACATTTCTGCAGTTGCTGCTTTTGCTATTCCTGATGTTGGCAGGGGTACTAGTGCTGATGATGCCCTACATCTTACCATATCTTAAGATGATTTTTGAGGCTCATATACCCCACAGCTTCGTGCCGAACCAAGATGCCATGTTCCTCTGTACCAAGTAACCACGTCTGGGCTTTTTTTTTTTTTTTTTTTCCCAGTCACAGTCTCCATCATCATATTGACTGATGCATCAGGTCTGCTGCACGTAACTACCTTCAGATTTTTATTGCGTTTTTCTTGATAATTTTTCATGATTATGTGCGTGATTTGTCTAATCGGTGCGCATGATACTGAAATTTTATTTTCGCTTTATTAATAGTATGTACGATATGAGGAGTGAGGTACGGCATTGTAATTGACTGACTATGAAGTTCATATGGGTCATGAATTTTGATTTTCATTTAAATGGAATTTCTTTGGTCAGTAGACAGACTCATTTTCCTATTGATTGACTATATACCTAGGCTTGTTATTTATCAGTTTCCTTCCGGTGTACACTTACCATACTTTCGTCTCATAACTCACTTTCACAGATACGCACACACTCTTTACATGTGTGTTTATTTTCTATATATTCCACTTTTGAGTGTTTTCTCTCCATACTGGATATTGTTTTATGTTCTTGCTGGACTATGCCTAAGCAGTTGTTATTGTACTTTTTCATGCCCCTGTTTTTTTAACGCCACTGATATTTACTTGCTCATATTGGTTTTCATTGTTTTTTACTTTCACATACGTTTTAGAGGTTGGTACCACATATGTTGCATAGGGTGGCTCCACGTTTGTTGCACTGGGTGGCACCATACCCATTGTACAAGTAAGTAGTTTAGTATCTGTTATAAAGGCTGGTACCACATGTTATAAAGTTGCACCATATCTGTTGTAATGATGCCACATCGTCCATTACACATATACCATACCTGTTGTACAAGGTGGCATCACATGTATTAGTGGCACCACAGCCGTCATACAAGTATCATTTCTGTTGTACTGCGTGGCACCACATCTGTTTTACAAGTGGCAGCTTAATACAGGTGGTACGATATGATTTACAAATGGCACCACACAAGTTTTACCATATCTTTTGTATTGGGTGGCAACACATCTGTTTCAAAGTGACACCAAACCCATTGTAGAAGTGGTAACATCTTTTATGCAAGTTGTGCCACATATGTTGTACCCCCAATAAGCTCCATACTTGCCCCTCTCTCTTCAAGACCCATGTATTCACTTCCCACACCATCCCATCTGTAAACAGTTTCAATAGCTTTGGTGACATCACCCACCCCTTCTACAGACCTGCCTTCACCTGGAAACTTTGGATTGATATTAGATTGATACTGTACACATGCAAGACTGCAGATCTAATTCAGAACATATGTTGATTGTCCTGTGAGATAGATATATTTTTGATGCCCTTACAAATTCTGTTTGTGAAGACATCAGAGACCCTCAGGATGTTTGGAAAAGTAAGGAAACAGAAATTTTATCCAGTGCACAGCAAAACTGACAAGTTACCTCTATTAGTAAGAGAAAATCTTATTGGCTTCCATGCTGACCAGGGAAAAGTGTTCAGAAAAAATTTCCAAAAGGAACATAGTCTTCCTAGTTGTATTGGTTGTAATGCATGAAGTCCTTAGAGGTCTTCTGTCCACCAGTCCAAGCTGAGCCCAGTCTCTTGGTTTGGGTCATTGGTTGACCTAGTTGTTGGAATCTGCGGGCCAACTTAGTCTCCACAACCTGGCTGGTCTGGTGTGCTTCTTTCAAGTACTTGTCAAGAACACTTAAACTTCTTTACTGTGCATCCCATGGTGTTTCTGAAGATAGCTGGGAAGGTGTTGAAGAGTCTTAGGGCCTGGATGTTTAAGGTGTTCTCTCTTTTTGTGCATATTGCACCTTTGGATTTCATTCTTGTCTTTCATTCTTGTCATACCAATAGGTGGTTATTTCTGAATGTAAGTTAGGAACCAGACCTTCCAGGATTTTCCAGGATCTTACAAAGTCTTTCAAGCCTGTCGTGCCAGTAGGATGTTATATCTGAATATGATAGGAACCATTCTTTCCAGGATTTTCTTGTATTATGCAAAATCTTTGATATCTGTCATACCAGCAGGATGTTATTTCTGAATGTATGTTAGGAAACACCTTCCAGGATTTTCCAGGTATAAATGATGATTAACCTCTCCTGTCTGCACTCCAGAGATTTCATAGATTTCAGCATTCCCAGTTAGTTATTTCATTTCCATATAGGATGATATTACAACACGCCCACCTTCAAGTCATGAAAGAAGTAGAACTTTGAATAGTGTCGTTGATTGCTTTCATTCCATAACTTTTGATAGTTGGAGGGATCGGGATACTATATTGTACAATTTTACTAACCTATAGATGATGTGTCAACCCATCCACTGGATCAAACCATCAAGGTCAGGGTCACAGCTTGGTATCACAAATTTATCGCAGGGGCCATGGTATTTTTTTTTTTTTTTTCTTGTTCCATAATTTTGGAACTAGTGGAGGGATCAGGATATGGAGCACAAGCATTACCAACCACCAGATGATGAGCCATATTCCATTCCCAGGGATGTACTTTAAGATATTTCATGGCCTAGCCCTAGGTTATGGCTGGGACAATAGTGATCACAACATGGGTCATGGTCTTTTTTGTTCCTGCTCCCAAACTTTTGAAAAATAGAAGGATGGGGATGCTGCTTTGTTAAAAGAATTACATGCCACCAGATAATTGTGGCCATAGGGGAGGGCAAACCAAAAAATTATATGGGGTTCTGTACTGTAGGGGCCTCCTCTTTTTTTTTTCTTCTTTTTCATAATGAAAGCCAAGATGGCATGGACAGCTGAAGTCCTAATCAAGACCATCCCATTAACACATACCTTTTCCACTAGTTTGTTCCCTTTACATTATTTGGAGCAAAAATGTTAATGCTAGGCCATGTTTTGCTATCCCCACCATCAGTATCATTGCTTGGATCATACTTTTGCCCAAAATTCAGTTGACAGTGGACTGCATTCTTTCTCAAACAAAAAATTATTCATTTATTTGTAAATTTTATTCTTTGGAATTTCAATTCCTTGCATCGTAAAGTTTTTCAGCTTTAACTCCAATAATTTCATATAGGATATCTCTTATGTTACATTTCCTTAAGTTCCTGTTATTATGTACCGTTGGAATATTGCAGCCATTATGTTTACAAAGATTTTAATGCCATTCTGAAAGTACAGTAAAGGTTATTATGGAGCCCTCAGTAACAGGCACCATTACCATTGCATATAGTTTATTATGTCTATTCTTTGTTTCTCTCAGACATTTTAACTTTTACTAATTTTTTTTTCTGCAGGTCGCATGTGCAGGATGGTGCGCGTGAGGTGTAAGTGGGATCGGGGCTGACCTCACGTACCTCCCGGAGGCTACTCTTTCCTCACATCGACCATCACATTCCAGGTGTGTATGCAGTTCTTTCCTATATATGTTAAAAAATTGCTATATTGGCTTTTTTTTAATTTTCTTGATGTTTTAATGAAAGTGCTTGCTATCAATATTTGAATAATTATGAGTTGCCAAGGTGATGCTAGTGTGATTTCCCCCAACACACGTATTAGACTCACCAATGTATTTCACCTGGCAGTAAAACTGGAACGTGTACAAAGTATAAATGTTGAAATCTTTTCCTTATAATGTTTATATCCTTTCTTTACTGGGAGAGGAAATATAGAAGTTTTTAGGAACAGCAATAACAGTTTATCATTCTCCATGCCTCCCATCACCTACAAGCCCCTTTTTGAACATAGAATGAGAAAAGTAGTTACTTACCTTTGAGTACCTAGAGCATGATTTTGTCAAAAAGATAGGGTTAGTGTGTAGCGCTCGCTGCATATTTTTTTTATGAAATATTAGTTTCTCTTTGCTGCTATGCTCATTACATAATCGCTGATTTTTTTCATCAGTTGTTAACTTCACCTGTATATCATATTTTCTCTTCAATGTTTCTGTAGTTGTTCTGTGCTTGTTTGTTTTCACATCTGGTATTCTAGCATAAGGAATAGTTTCTCTCTTTTTTTGCATGGCTTGTGAATTATTGTTTGATGTCTTTTTGGTACATTGCCAGTATATTCCACAGTATTCCTAGGAACAAGGGTAGGCAGAGTGATAGCAGAGAAGAGAGATACAATGGCGAATGGTAGAAATAAAGTAAAAAAAATGGAAATGAAAGGTAAAGTCATTTAAGACACAAAATATGACTGGTAACTGTTGAATGCAAGTTGACGTGCTTGACAGACATGAAGGCATGATATGCAAACATTCCATTTTCCAAGTGTGAACACACACTTCCTGCATGATGAATACAACTACTCTTCACAGCTGCCCCCTGCATTACATGATTATCTGCTCTGGGTTCATCAGCCAATGATTTCCACCACCTGTTCAATATTCTCTTAAATGTTTCTGCAGTTGTTCCATGTATTTTTTTTAATTCTGCTGGCAGTATATTGAATAGCTACTGCTTCTTAGTTTGTTCATTTCTTGCAGCACACTGAATCAAATTTTGACTTCTAATTTGGTTTACCTTTGGAAGAAAGGAAAGCAAAATATCTCTTCACACGCTAAGTTTGGTAAAACAGATGTATTGCCTTTATAATCACATATATACAGTATTCAGCTGATTTACAAATTTTTTCATGAAATAGATATTCCAGTGGTTTGTAGAGTCAGTGCATTATCTTTTTTGTTCTCTAATTAGGAATGTATCTTGACACTGTTTGTGAAGCACTGGAGTAGTCACTTCCTGGTTAGGCAGATTTATTTTTGCTATTTTCTATGGTGTTCTTGAAGATTTAATGAATTTGTATTTTCGTTGTAGAGAGGCTTTCAGATTTCACACAATTTCATTTATGCCTTTAATATGTTGCCTTGCATGCCATCAGTCATACCCATTCTTGTAGTTACACCATGCGTAAGGTCATCTTCGGTGATTGTGTATCATTATCAAAGGAGTTCAGTACAATCCCATGTCATTGAGGAATCTCTTACTCCAGAGGAACCCCTCTTTCAAAGCTTCTAATCAAAGTGCACCCATGAAGTTATTGAGCTTCATGAAAGGGGTCATTATATTGTATAATTAAAGTTTTGGTAATTATTACATTATTTTTCACTGTAAATCTATGATTATGCAACCAAAACTCATTGTTTATCTGAATTACAATTTTTGAATTGTTCCCAGGAGGCACAATGTACCACCACCACAACAAACAAGGAGTTCCATCACCTGAAAGTGCAGCAGCTGCAGACGTCTTTGAACAGCTGTGTGCTGCCTCCACCTTCAAGTCGGTCCTTCACCATTATCGCCATTTATGTGATGTCCTCAGGATAAAACCCACTAATTTTAGGCATTTTTACCCCAAACTCAAGGTTTGTATATATTTTTAAGTTTTCAGTTTTGTTCTTGAAACTAACAATTTCATACGGTAAGCATTTTGGATAAAGGGTAATGAAAAAATTCAGATTATTGATGAAGAGTTTGGAAATGAGTAAGAAATGATGGGGTAAGAGTTGTGATAAGAAGAGTATAGTTTATTGAGCTGAAGAGGGTTTGCTGAAATGGTTTGGAATGGAGAGAATGAGTGAGGAGAAGTTGATGAGGAGGATGTGTTTGTCAGAAGTGGAGTGGACAAGAAGTGGAAGACTTGAATTGGACATTGAGGGATGGAGTGGAAAAGGTTTGGGGATCTTGGAGCTTGAATATGCTGGAGGTTGTAAGGCATTGCACAGCATTGACTGCGTTGGAGCAATGTAGTATACAGGTGACTTGCCACCAGTGGACAAAATCAAGGCATGTGAAGTGGTCTGGGGAAATCATGGAAAGGTCTGTAGGGCTTGGTTGTGGATAAGTTGTTGCAGTTTTGGTGCATTACACAAGACAGCTAGAGAGTGGATGGCAGTGAATGAGGCTGTTTCTTAGTCTGTTCCTTCACTAACTTGAGAAACTGTGATGCCCCTCCCCTCAGACTGTTGTCCATCACCACAATTGATTTGTATCACTAAGAGCTCAGATAGAAGATATGAGAACAGTCCTACACTTACCTTTTTGAACATTATATATAGTCCAAGAATAAGTGTATGTCTGTTCAAGTAGATGGTACTTTTCTCTTAACAGATAAGCTGTATGGTATGCCAACTATTGTATTACTGTAATTCAAAGTAACATGTTCATCACTTGATGTTCTGCTGATTATGACTAAGTGAATCATGCAGGAACTAGAGTATGTACTTTGTAAAACTTCCCTCAAATCTACCACTTTGACAATGTAGATGTACTTTGCTCATGTTTGTCTAATGCATGGAAATATCCTGTATGAGTAGTTAGCTATTTACTGTTTTGACCTTCCAGTTCTGTAAAATCTTAACTGTGTATTTTTTGCTAGTTAGCTGCCTAAATTTTGATAAACTATTTGTTACTATTTGTTGTCATTGTTATTACAAGTATGGAAAAAAAGATTAGGAAATAGAGGAATTGATATATGGTAGTATAGTAAAATAGAATGTAGTTGGCAGATACCTTTACAAAAAAAAAAAAAAAGTTACTGAATTCAAAAAGGAAGCATATTGAAATAGAGGAAGCATTTGTATGGCAAGTTAATGCATTGAAGAGAGATGATGTACAGACAGTTTTTCATGAGAAGATATCCAAGATAATTGTATGAGACATGGTGAAAGTTATGGAAATAATGGAAATCTTTTTATTTTATGTAAAATCTCGTTGAATTTAGTTGAAAGGCTAGCTCTACACTTCTCATATATTTCAGTCAAAACTTCGCTCGTGGAAAGCACAAGCTCTGTGGAGTAAATTTGACAAGCGAGCTAGTCACAAATGCTACAACCATGGCAAGGCTTGCTCCAACAGCAAAGTAAGTGCTGATTTGATTTTCTGTATAATCTTGATTTTTCAACTTAAGTGGTAAAACTATAATTGTCAACAAATTTGTCAACGGCTGGATGTTCATTTAATATTGATATCCATTGATTTGATAAACTATTTCCTCTGATAAGGGTAAGATTGGCTGTGCAGAATTTTTACCTGAACACTGCAGACAGTATATGTTTCTGTTCATTCCTGGTGTAGACTTTGAAGGTCTATTCCCACAGCTTGGACTGAGTTGGGTTGTTGACTGTCTAGGCTGTTAGAAACCATGGCCCAAATAATCATCATATCCTGGCAGGTGTGGTAACTCTTTTAGATATTTACCCAGGTCCTTTTTAAACCCATAGTTGTCCTTTCCAACCCTCAGAATTCATGTTTTCATTGTGTTTAAATAATGCATTTAACTTTTTAGTTTGAATTGTATACATGTAACAGCGAGATAGATCATTTTTAAAGTATATTTCATCCAGTACTTTTACTCTGATAGTATGTAATAGTTCAGTAGATTTTCATTATAACATGCTGAAAATTGCAAGAGCAAGGCTTGAGTGTCAAGTGAGGTGCCATTATGTTCTCCAAAATTTGATTACCGATTCTTATGCTGTATCTTATATGGTGAATCTTCTTATAATTGGTAAGATTTATTGATTTTTTTTTTTTTCTATAGTGGCCAAACTTTGATAATTTGTAAAACTACCAGCTGCACCATTCAGATGCAATTTGTAAAGGGTAATTAGGTACTGGCAACACTGCCTTCACATTTGCAAGATAACCTTCACCTCATCTTCTTTTTGATCAGCTTTCAGTGCTTGTAAAGTCATTTCCCATAAAATATCCCTCCATGATCTGAAGACAGATCTTTGTTAAATAATTTGGGATTATCTTCTACCTGATCTGTTAAATCAAGCTAAAAACCTCAAAATTTCCTTTCTAGAAAACTTATTTTCTTCCAGTAACATGGCTTGAGGATGACTGACAGTGGGTAGAAATTACTGTGCACTGCCACACACGTCAACCACCACTCAGGCTTGGCCTGTGGCCTTGAAATGGAGGCATGAAACTTGATGCTTTAAGATTCATCTAGAGGTGTTCCTCAGCTTGTGTAAATATCTGTCCAGAGGTGTTAAAGGGTTCATTTTTCCACTGACTGCCCCACAGTGATTCAGATGAATGAGGGCTGTGTGCTTTATAGTGTTTCTTCAACATTTTTACACTCTGAGTTTATTGCACCTTTTTATTGTAGAAGTAATAGATATCAGTACCATAAATACATCAATTTTTTTTTTTTATAAAATTCCAGTTTAATTTTTATTTATACTAGAAATATGGTAGTTAGGCTGAAAGGCTCCATTATCATTTGAAATCATAGCAAATTGTACAAGAAAAAATAAGCAAAAGTAACGCATAGAGCAAGGAAGAAAAAAAAAGTGTGTTCAGATAAACATGTGGGAATATTGAGAAAGAGAACTGCGGCAAATGGAACCATGAAAGCAGAAGCAAGTCATAGGGTGGGGATGGGGAAGGGGTTAAGGTTCTTGAAGCGATGAAGAATGTGTGGAAAGAGAGAACATTATCTCGGATAGCAAAATGGATGTGTTTAAAGGAATAGTAGTTCTAACAATATTATATGGTTGCAAGGCATGGGCTGTAGTTGGGGTTGTGCGAAGGAGGGTGAATGTATTGGAAATGAGATGTTTGAGGGCAGTATGTGGTCTGAGGTGGTTTGATTAAGTAATGAAAGAGTAAGAGATATGTGTGGTAACAAAAAGAGTGTGGTTAGGAGAGCAGAAGAGGGTGTGTTGAAATGGTTTGGACGCATGAAAAGAATGAGCGAGGAAAGGTTGACAAAAAGGGTTTATGTGTCAAAGGTGGAGGGAATAAGGAGAAGCAGGAAACCGAATTGGAGGTGGAGGTGGAAGGATGGAGTGAAAAAGATTTTATGCAATTGGGGCCTGAACATGCAGGAGGGTGAGAGGCATGCATGGAATAGAGTAAATTGGAATGATGTGGTATACTGGATCAGCTTGCTCTCTGTGGACTGAACTAGGGTATGTGAAATGTCTGGGGTAAACCATGGAAAGGTCTGTGGGGCTTGGATATGGATAGGGGCTGTGGTTTTGGTGCATTATACAAGACAGCTAGAGAATGGTTGTGAGCAGATGTGGCCTTTCTCTGTATGTTTCCTGGCGCTACCTTGCTGTTGCAGGGGGTAGCAATGATGTTTCCTATGGGGTGGGGTTGCACTGGGAAATGGGTAAAGGTGAGCAAGTATGAATATGTAGATTAGTACATATGTATATGTGTATACGCTATATATGTCCATATATATGTATATGTTATGTGTATACATGTGCAAAATAGTAGATGGATTTTTTTTGTCTTTTTTGGCGTTACCTCGCTGACATGGGAAACGGTGATCAAGTATAATAAGATCAAATGATAGAACTATAAGGTGGTAAGGAATGTTATTTTTCAATGTTAGATTTTTCAATATATTTCCATGATGATTAACCAATTTTTAAATAAAAGATGAGAGGTGAAAACTTTTTATTCATTCTTAAGTCAACTTAGGAAAATGGGCATCCCAGCCTCTTTATGAATGGGGAACAAGGTAATAGATACGGAAGTATTTCCTGTATTGTGATAACTGTCTCTCATACAGTGTCATTCTCAGGCATTAAAGCAGTTTGAGAGTCATGTAAAGTAAATTGAAACACCTTTTTTGTCATCATACGCTCAGTATGATTTTTAACAGAATTCTTTATAGGCACCAGATTAATTGATTTTTTTTTTTATTGTACAACTGCTAGAATATCTTATAGGTTGTTGAGAGAACTGTAATGATTTACTCGACCATATAAGAAACAATTTCTCTTTCATTGATTACAAATAAAATGCTTAAAGGATTTTTTTTTTTTACATCTCCATGTTATATTTTTATTACTTTTCAGTTGATATGGCTTTAGGTAGAGCTTGTTTTATAGTGATGGATGTAGGAATTGTTAGATACTTTGTAGATACTTTCCCTTGTCTTTCCTTTTCCATTTCATAATTTTCAATATTTCAATTGAGGCCTAGTCCTGATGTGGACTTTTGTTTGAGAGTGGAGCCTTAAAGAAAGAAAACTTCAATGGTTCACAAATATTCACTCTTCATGCAGAGTTATCAAGTGAGACCAACTTCTCTATTCATCCATTAAATTAAATATTTGTGACCCATTGAAGTTTTCTTTCTTTAAGGCTCCAGTCTTAAACAAAATTCCACATCAGGGCTAGGCCTCAATTGAAATATATTTTTTTTTTTTTTTTTTTTTTTTTTTTTTTTTTTTTTTATACTTTGTCGCTGTCTCCCGCGTTTGCGAGGTAGTGCAAGGAAACAGACGAAAGAAATGGCCCAACCCACCCCCATACACATGTATATACATACGTCCACACACGCAAATATACATACCTACACAGCTTTCCATGGTTTACCCCAGACGCTTCACATGCCTTGATTCAATCCACTGACAGCACGTCAACCCCGGTATACCACATCGCTCCAATTCACTCTATTCCTTGCCCTCCTTTCACCCTCCTGCATGTTCAGGCCCCGATCACACAAAATCTTTTTCACTCCATCTTTCCACCTCCAATTTGGTCTCCCTCTTCTCCTCGTTCCCTCCACCTCCGACACATATATCCTCTTGGTCAATCTTTCCTCACTCATTCTCTCCATGTGCCCAAACCATTTCAAAACACCCTCTTCTGCTCTCTCAACCACGCTCTTTTTATTTCCACACATCTCTCTTACCCTTACGTTACTCACTCGATCAAACCACCTCACACCACACATTGTCCTCAAACATCTCATTTCCAGCACATCCATCCTCCTGCGCACAACTCTATCCATAGCCCACGCCTCGCAACCATACAACATTGTTGGAACCACTATTCCTTCAAACATACCCATTTTTGCTTTCCGAGATAATGTTCTCGACTTCCACACATTCTTCAAGGCCCCCAGAATTTTCGCCCCCTCCCCCACCCTATGATCCACTTCCGCTTCCATGGTTCCATCCGCTGCCAGATCCACTCCCAGATATCTAAAACACTTCACTTCCTCCAGTTTTTCTCCATTCAAACTCACCTCCCAATTGACTTGACCCTCAACCCTACTGTACCTAATAACCTTGCTCTTATTCACATATATATATATATATATATATATATTTTTTTTTTTTTTTTTTTTTTTTATACTTTGTCGCTGTCTCCCGCGTTTGCGAGGTAGCGCGAGGAAACAGACGAAAGAAATGGCCCAACCCCCATACACACGTACATACACACGTCCACACACGCAAATATACATACCTACACAGCTTTCCATGGTTTACCCCAGACGCTTCACATGCCTTGATTCAATCCACTGACAGCACGTCAACCCCTGTATACCACATCGCTCCAATTCACTCTATTCCTTGCCCTCCTTTCACCCTCCTGCATGTTCAGGCCCCGATCACACAAAATCTTTTTCACTCCATCTTTCCACCTCCAATTTGGTCTCCCTCTTCTCCTCGTTCCCTCCACCTCCGACACATATATCCTCTTGGTCAATCTTTCCTCACTCATTCTCTCCATGTGCCCAAACCATTTCAAAACACCCTCTTCTGCTCTCTCAACCACGCTCTTTTTATTTCCACACATCTCTCTTACCCTTACGTTACTTACTCGATCAAACCACCTCACACCACACATTGTCCTCAAACATCTCATTTCCAGCACATCCATCCTCCTGCGCACAACTCTATCCATAGCCCACGCCTCGCAACCATACAACATTGTTGGAACCACTATTCCTTCAAACATACCCATTTTTGCTTTCCGAGATAATGTTCTCGACTTCCACACATTTTTCAAGGCTCCCAAAATTTTCGCCCCCTCCCCCACCCTATGATCCACTTCCGCTTCCATGGTTCCATCCGCTGACAGATCCACTCCCAGATATCTAAAACACTTCACTTCCTCCAGTTTTTCTCCATTCAAACTCACCTCCCAATTGACTTGACCCTCAACCCTACTGTACCTAATAACCTTGCTCTTATTCACATTTACTCTTAACTTTCTTCTTCCACACACTTTACCAAACTCAGTCACCAGCTTCTGCAGTTTCTCACATGAATCAGCCACCAGCGCTGTATCATCAGCGAACAACAACTGACTCACTTCCCAAGCTCTCTCATCCCCAACAGACTTCATACTTGCCCCTCTTTCCAGGACTCTTGCATTTACCTCCCTAACAACCCCATCCATAAACAAATTAAACAACCATGGAGACATCACACACCCCTGCCGCAAACCTACATTCACTGAGAACCAACCACTTTCCTCTCTTCCTACACGTACACATGCCTTACATCCTCGATAAAAACTTTTCACTGCTTCTAACAACTTGCCTCCCACACCATATATTCTTAATACCTTCCACAGAGCATCTCTATCAACTCTATCATATGCCTTCTCCAGATCCATAAATGCTACATACAAATCCATTTGCTTTTCTAAGTATTTCTCACATACATTCTTCAAAGCAAACACCTGATCCACACATCCTCTACCACTTCTGAAACCGCACTGCTCTTCCCCAATCTGATGCTCTGTACATGCCTTCACCCTCTCAATCAATACCCTCCCATATAGTTTACCAGGAATACTCAACAAACTTATACCTCTGTAATTTGAGCACTCACTCTTATCCCCTTTGCCTTTGTACAATGGCACTATGCACGCATTCCGCCAATCCTCAGGCACCTCACCATGAGTCATACATACATTAAATAACCTTACCAACCAGTCAACAATACAGTCACCCCCTTTTTTAATAAATTCCACTGCAATACCATCCAAACCTGCTGCCTTGCCGGCTTTCATCTTCCGCAAAGCTTTTACTACCTCTTCTCTGTTTACCAAATCATTTTCCCTAACCCTCTCACTTTGCACACCACCACGACCAAAACACCCTATATCTGCCACTCTGTCATCAGACACATTCAACAAACCTTCAAAATACTCATTCCATCTCCTTCTCACATCACCACTACTTGTTATCACCTCCCCATTTACGCCCTTCACTGAAGTTCCCATTTGCTCCCTTGTCTTACGCACCCTATTTACCTCCTTCCAGAACATCTTTTTATTCTCCCTAAAATTTACTGATAGTCTCTCACCCCAACTCTCATTTGCCCTTTTTTTCACCTCTTGCACCTTTCTCTTGACCTCCTGTCTCTTTCTTTTATACAAGGGAAAGTATCTACAAATTTTGGAGGAAGTGAAAAACTTGTCTTTTGAGATGTACCTGGTCATAGTTATTGGGAAAGACATGAGAAAGTAGAGAATTCCAAAGCTTTAACGTGTAAGGAAGGAAGCAGGTATCAAAACGGTCTACCCTTGAGTTGCTGATGGCCACATAATAATTATGTGATGCAACAGTTGCCGAGTATTGTGCAGTCTACCTAGTGGTGTGGGCACTTAAGCAGCTAGTTCTTGGGAGCAAAAAGCAATGTAATACTTATATAAGAGGAAAAGTGAACCAACACTGGGTAAGGGGTGCAAGTTTAGAAGTTCGCCTGGATCAATTTATAAAGCAGACCACTTTTGACTCGACTGTCAAGTAAGTATGCAGAGCTAGAATCACCCCAAATGTGAGAGCAATACTCCATACAAGGACATAGCACTCCCTTGTATAAACAGAGCAATTGTTTAGAGGAGGAGTTTGGACTTCTAAACAGGACACCCAGTTTCTTAAGAGGCAGACTTAGCTATTCCTGTAATGTGGGGTTTCATTAGGTATGTATGAAAGTTGAGGCTCTGTGCCCTTTAACCACAAAACATTTATCAAAATTAGATATAATTAGCATAGCAGGAAGGATAGAAGTAGGTTCTTCAGTAGACTTAGAAGAAAATTTGGTGGTGTGAAAATGTGTGAACTGTTGCTTGTGAGGGAGGCATATATGTAGGGTTATATAAGTGGAGACTTTTTTTTTTGCCATCCCCCCTTGATGGAAGTTTTTGGAGGGGATTGGCATCAGAGATATAGTTCAATGCCAGGAGAAAATCAGTAGCAACTTTAATATTTTCAGTTTTCTTAGCTGCATGATTCTTTATCAGGCTTTATCTGGCCCTTTTCCACCATGTGACTGTCTTTTTGGGACCCAAATGAAATATCATAATCATTGTATTCCTCCAAATCACAACTTTCCATCAAAACTGTATCTTATTTTTTTCCTTGTCACCACAGTTACCTTGGCAGGTGCTAAACACAGTGGTATCTTCTCTTTCAGATATGAGATAAGTGCTCATATGAGTTTCCTTAAGCCATGGTGTTTATAGGATATGTGACAGCTGTAAAGTTCCTGAGGATGAATTGTTACTGCTGATGACATATGGCACCTGCAAACATAGATGCTCAAGGAGATTTGAAATGGATCAGGAAATATTAGAGTGTAGGAGTCTGGTCCTAAGTGTGTGATGTATATATGGGACTGAAAAGGCTTAGAGTGAAATATTAGAAGCAACCAGGGTTGTATGTGGCCCTGCAGAAGTAGAGTATGTATGAAGTACAGCATGGTGTAATGAAAATTACCTTAAAGAAAGTTAGTGCAGGAGATAAAGTGAGTTTAGGAAGAGCAACTGAATCTTCAGAATAGTCATGAGTGAAGGTCAAAAAGTGGACAGTGTATATAAAGACCTATATACTAGACTTAAAAGGATAGTGTATATGAGCAAAAAGAATGATTAAGATCTTTGGAGAATAATAGATAATGAGGCTTTACAGAAAAATAAGACATTTATGGAAAGACGTAAAATGAAATGAGAGGTTATGTGTAAGGAGCAAGAATGTAAGGGGAAAGTCTGAGGTATTGCAAGAGGAAAGAAAAAAGTTTTTGATAGATGGAGAGAGCATTTTAAAGAGGTGTGTAGGGTTAATGGTGCTGAAGCAGACATGTCTGTTGGTGTAATAGGAGTAGAGGAAGGGAAGAAAACTAATAAATATAGGGGAGGGGAGACTACCAATGGATGCAGATCACTAAAGCCTTTAACAAATGGAAGAGCTGGATTTGTTGATGGATTTGTGAATGTGACAAATAGCAAAAGAGAAATTTGCTGTAGAGTAGATCTGTGAAGTATATATGGAAGTGTGAGAAAGTGGTCAAGTACATGATGACTGGATTAAAGGGGATTACAGTTGATAAAAGTACAAGAAAAATAAGTTTCCTCTGCATAGTTGGTTAGGTGTATGGAAGGGTTGAACGGATCATATTTAAAGGATTTTTTATCCCCTTATTGGGGAAGGACAAGGTTTAGGGGGGAAGACCATGAGCATCACAAAAATTTCACTATAGTTGACAACTTATAATGAATGGTTGACACTCTATTAGAGACATGGAAATTTTTTTGAAATTATTGTGTCAGTAACCAGCTCCTACAGCCAGATCATAGAAAGACATCATTTTATAATGGTTTTGGTTTGTAACACCTAACTTGTATTTGAAGTTAAAATGCCAGACCCATATATTTACTTATAGACTGGGAAATTTATTTAGACATTTGCATAATTTCTGTTTGTATCCCTGATGTCGTTCCCTTTGGGAATTCCCTCAAGGGGTTGGCCATGGCAAAAGAATTTCCATAACTGGTGAACTCAAGTACTTCTTCTTAACCTTTTATTGCTTCACTCTTAACAAAGGGCAACTCCAGTGCAGTGTCCAGAGGCTCCTAGGTAATGATCCTACCAACTACTTTTACCTAATATTCCAACCTACTACTTCTATGTTATGCTCACACTAAATGTTCGTACCTATGACTACTACTTAATGCTATTTTCTGATGTTCCTGTCTACTTCTTCTATGTATTGTTCCAATCATTTTGCCTAAAGGCAGGGTTCGCATGTTGTGCTCATTGCAGGAAAATCTGAAGTTATGAAAAATGAGCTGTGTGATTTGAGTGCTGTCAGGTACTGTGTGTTACAAGAAGAGGTTATATGTTTGTAGACAGAATGCTAGTGGTGGAGGCATAAAAAAGACAGCTATCTAGGTCAGAGGAGTGCAGCTTAAGAACCACTGAAGTGCTGGCTTACTTTTCAGCCATCACTAACTCTTCTGATACCCAGGCAGGCAGGTAGTATCGATGGCTGCTTACCACCTGCTACCTACCATAATTTCCCTGCGTTATATTATAATTAAAGTCTTCTTTTGGCAGACATCCTTTTTATGTATGCTATTTATGTACCATAAGTTATATATGATGGATTGAATCTCTACAGGTCTTGATCATTGGGGCTGGACCTTGTGGCTTACGATCAGCAATAGAAGCTCAGCTGTTAGGTGCTAAAGTTGTGGTGGTGGAGAAGAGAGATCGATTTTCTCGGAATAATGTTCTCCATCTGTGGCCATTTGTCATCTCAGACCTGAAGCAGCTAGGGGCAAAGAAATTTTATGGAAAATTTTGTGCAGGAGCTATTGATCACATCAGTAAGTGTTCTATGTATCTGTATCTACACAATGATAGGTGTTACCAGACTCAAAGCACTTAAATGATAGGTGTTACCAGACTCAAAGCACTTTGAATTACACCATGAATGAAGAATCACCTTTAATAAGGCTTTATCATCATCAATTAACTAAACAGAGTACAATCTCATCAGAGAACTACTTCCTTGAAAGGAGTACATCCTGTTTTTGTAACTGAATTCACTGTTTTCTTGAAGCCTCAGAATCCCCTGGAGAAGGGGTCCTGGGGTAACATGATGTTGATGTAATGCTGATATTAATGATAATAATATAGTTTTTTGCTTTTGTTTATGTTTCTGATGTTAACGAGGTAGTGCCATGAACAGATGAAGAAAAAGCTTCATCTGCTCATGTCCATTCTTTAGCTGTCTATGTATGATATACCAAAACCCCAGCCTCCATCCACAATCCGGCTGTACAAACCTTTCCTTGGTTCCCCTGGTGCTTTGTATGTAATCCCCTCTTGTTTTTGATTTTCCAAAAGAAGGAACAGAGATGGGGGCCAAGTGAGGATATTCAATCAAAGGCTCAGTCCTCTGTTCTTAATGCTACCTTGCTAATGCGGGAAATGGTGAATAGTATGAAAAAATACATTATTATATGTGATGGCTTGTGCGAAAGATACAAGCAGCATGAGAAAGATAGGAGGTGGAGAGATTAGAAAGAGTAGTGAGTGATGGGATGAAGAAGTAAGGTTGTTAGTGAAAGAGAAAAGGGAGGCATTTGGGCAATACTTGCAGGGAAATAGTGCAAATAACTGGGTGATGTATAAGAGAAAGTGGCAGGAGGTCAAGAGAAAGGTGCAAGGGTTGAAAAAGAGAGCAAATGAGTGTTGGGATGTGAGAGTATCATTAAATTTTAGGGAGAATAGAAAATGTTTTTGGAAGGAGTAGATAATGTGTGTAAGACAAGAGAACAAATAGGAATATCAGTGAAGGGGGCAAGTGGGAAGGTAATAACAGGTAGTAAAGTGAGGAGATGGAGTGAGTATTTTGAAGGTTTGTTGAATGTGTTTGATGATAGAGTGGCAGGTATAGAGTGTTTTGGTCGGGGTGGTGTGCAAAGTGAGAGGGTCGGGGAGAATGGTTTAGTAAAGAGAGAAGAGGTAGTGAAAACTTTGTAGAAAATGAAATATGGGAAGGCAGCAGGTTTGGATAGTATTGCAGTGGAATTTATTAAAAATGGGGTGGGGGACTGTGTTGTTGATTGGTTGGTAAGGATATTCAATGTATGTATGGACGGACCATGGTGAAATGCCTGAGGATTGGCGTAAAGCTTGCATAGTGCATTTGTACAAAGTCAAAGGGGATAAAGTTGAATGTTCAAACTACAGAGGCATAAGTTTGTTGAGTATTCCTGGGAAATTATATAGGAGAGTATTGATTTGAGAGGGTGAAGGCATATACAGAGCATCAGACTGGGGAAGAGCAGTGTTGTTTCAGAAGTGATAGAGGATGTGTGGATCAGGTGTTTGCTTTGAAGAATGTATGTGACAAATACTTAGAAAAACAGATGGATTTGTGTGTAGTATTTATGGATCTGGAGAAGGCATATGTTAGGGTTGATAGAGATGCTTTGTGGAAAGTTTTAAAAGTGTATGGTGTGGGAGGTAAGTTGCTAGAAGCAGTGAAAAGTTTTTACCAAGGATGTAAGGCTTGTGTACGAGTAGGAAGAGAGGAGGGTGATTAGTTCCCAGTGAATGTCGGTTTGTGGCAGGGGTGTGTAATGTCCCTATGGTTGTTTGGTTTGTTTATGGTCGGGGTGGTTAGGGAGGTAAATGCAAGAGTTTTGGAGAGTGGGGCAAGTATGAAGTCTGTTAGGGATGAGAGGGCCTGGGAAGCAAGTCAGTTGATGATACAGCTCTAGTGGCTGATTCATGTGAGAGAATACAGAAGTTAGTGGCTGAGTTTGGAATAGTGTGGGAAAGGAGAAAGTTGAGAGTAAATGTAAATAAGAGCAAGGTTATTTGGTTCAGTCAGGTTGAGGGACATGTTGATTGAGATGTAAGTTTAAATGGAGAAAAATTAGAGGAAGTGAAGTGTTTTAGATATCTGGGAGCGGATTTAGCAGCGGATGGAACCATGGAAGCAGTATTGAGTAACAGGGTGTGGGAGGAGTGAAGGTCCTGGGAAAGTTGAAGAATGTGTGGAAGGCTGAGAACATTATCTTGGAGTGCAAAAATGGGTATGTTTGAAGGAATATTGGTTCCAACAATGTTATATGGTTGCGAGGCATGGGCTATAGATAGGGTTGTGCGTAGGAGGGTGGATGTTTTGGAAATGAGATGTTTGAGGAAAATATATGGTGTGAGGTGGTTTAATGAAAAGGTAAGAGAGATGTGTGGAAATAAAGAGTGTGGTTGAGAGAGCAGAAGAGGTTGTATTGAAATGGTTTGGTTACATGGAGAGAGTGAGTGAGGAAAGATTGACAGAGAGGATATATGTGTCAGAGGTGGAGGGAACAAAAAGTGGGAGACCATATTGGAGATGGAAGGATGGAGTGAAAAAGATTTTGAGTGATCGGTGCCTGAACATACAGGAGGGTGAAAGAATTGCAAGGAATAGACTGAATTGGAAGGATGTAGTATATCGGAGTTGACGTGCTGTGAATGGATTGAACGAGGGCATGTGAAGCGTCTGGGGTAAACCATGGAAAGTTTTGTGGTGCCTGGATGTGGAAAGGGAGCTGTGGTTTTGGTGCATTGCGCATGACAGCTAGAGACTGAGTATGAACGAATGTAGCCTTTGTTTTCTTTTCCTAGCGCTACCTTGCATGTGCGCGGGTGGAGGGTGGTGCCATTTCATGTGTGGTGGGGTGGCTACGGGAATGGATGAAAGCAGCAAGTATGACTATGTACATGTGTATATATGTATATGTCTGTATGTATATGTTGAAATGGATAGGTATGTATATATCTGTGTGGGCGTTTATGTGTATACATGTGTATTTGGGCCTTTCTTTCGTCTGTTTCCTTGCGCTTCCTTGCTAACGCGGGAGACAGCGACAAAGTATAATAAATAATATGAAAAATATATATATACGCATAGACATATACATACATACACATGTACATTTTCATGCTTCATCCATTCCAGGCGTTACCCCTCCCGACAGGAAACATCATCACTACCCCCTGCTTCAGTGAGATAGCGCCAGGAAAACAGACAAAAAAGGCCACATTTTTTAACACTCAGTCTCTTGCTGTCAAGTGTAATGCACCAAAACCAAAGCTTCCTATTGACATTCAGGCCCCACTGACCTTTCCATGGTTTACCTTTCCATGATGATGTCAGGAACAGTCTCATTCACACATCCACTCTCTATCTGTCATGTATAATGCACCAAAACCAGAGCCCCCTGATTTTGGAGATAACATTCACATTTCTACCATACACATGAGCTCATGTGCTAAAAAGACTTGTGTCCCCATGTAATTCATGAATTTATTGTATATCCTTTTACCTGTAAATTGTATAACATACATTGCATTTACCTAAGTATGAATATCTTTTTTTCTCTTTCTTACTTGTCTGCTGTTTCTCATGTAATGACATAGTATCAGGAACAGATGAAGACAGGCAACGTTTGCTCTCATCCATCTGCATATATTCTCTGTCTATTCATTTCTTGGTTTGCTTCCACTATTCACTCTCACCACTTTTTCCACAAAATTTTAACACTTTACTGTTACATCATTGCTCTTTTCACCACTTTTTTAATGTCTTCATTATGTTTTGTTCTTTTCTCCTTAGAACTCCATTTCTTGTATCATCCCTAACTAGACCAGTTCAAAATATTTTTTTTTCTCAACTCTCAGCTCACTTCATATCTTTCTTATCTGACACCTTTTTCAGGAAGCAGCTAACCTCTTTATACATCCTTCTAAAGCACTTTAATATTCTAATGTATTTCACTTGTACCCCATTCTAGGCATCCGACAACTTCAGTGCATTTTGCTGAAGGTGGCCCTGCTGTTGGGTGTTGAAGTGTTCGAATGCGTGTCCTTTGAGGAACTAGTTGAACCACCTGAGGATCAAAGTGAAAGTTAGTGATAATTTTTTGGCTTATTATTCACTTTAGATGATCCATTTGTCTGTATTGGATCTATATTGATAAGTTCTGATGGGTGCATATCCTATGCTGAGTCTGCTACATGTAGAGGGCAGTTTAGAACTTTGCATCATCTGGTTTTCTTAAATGTATATCCCATCTTTTGTTTATCTTCCCTTTGGTTATATAAAGGGAACCTACTCTTTTTTTTCATTATGAGTAACTTTCCAATGTTTGCTTGAGTTTTGCAGTCTATCATGTATCTGATGTCTGTATGCAGGCATTTCATGCTTCTTCATAGATTTGGTGTTTTTTTGATGATCTACTCCTCCACTGTAATTGTAGGCTCTAGTCAAGTGGCATTGGTAATGATTGCATGCCTTTTCATGATTGTGCATTAACCCATTTACAGTAGACAAACATTTGATGTTATTTGTTACCACGAAGTAGTATGTCACCAGTATTGTCCATCCAGGTATAGCTGGAGGGGAGGGGTCTTTAGTGCAAGTAATGAGAATAAGCTGTTGTAACCTCATGTTACATTCTTCTTTCATGTTAGAGCAAGAGACAGTCATTAGCATGCCTTACTCATCAGTTTTGGTCTTTGGTTTGATCATAATGTTCATGTTTGGAAATCATCTTGCTTCTGAATCATTACACATATATTAATGACTTCTTGCAAACATTGCAGTTGCAGTCAGCTTTATATTCTAATTTAGTTTTACAAAAGTTTCATCTCTGCTGAAAGCTTAATATGTAGTGGATTGAGCTTCTATTCCCAGCTCCTAGTTACTCTTATAGAACTCATATGGTTCTAGGTAGAATTCGAAGGTTTTATTTGACCCTTCTTGGGTAGTATTAATGAAATGAAATCTAAGCTGTGTTGTTGATTATTGATTTAGGATTTTAAACGTATATGTATGTCAACATGAGTTTCCTAAGGAGCAGTTCCATTTCTCTCTCCAGTCTCTTCCTACACGACCTCTCAGTACCTCAGGCAGACCTCAACGTGAAAGCCCTTCAATATGCAGATAACCTCTCAATCACATTTGAAGCAACAAACATGCAGCACTCCATTAAACAGTGGCTCACCCAGAACTGAATTTCAGCATCTCCACAGAAGTTTTCAGTCACTCTTTTAACCCTAGACAGACATGAATCCAATTTACACCCTACAGTCATGAATCCAATTTACATCCTACAGTCATCTTATGCAGGCAGTCACTTTCCCTCAAGAAAACCAGTCCTCTACTTCACTTTGAACTATGCCTCGCCTGTCTGGTCTTTCACCCTCTCAAAAGCAAATATAAGAAAGCTGCAAACCACATAAAAAAGTGCACTCACAACAATCACTGGCTGAATATTTTTAGGTGAAATATTTTGGTATCTGATGGTCAGTTGTAGTGTACATCAGGTGGGATGAAACCATCACAGTGGCAAGAGTCATGATGGTGAAGTTTTGCTGACATTATAGATCTGCTGTTAGCAGATGGCGATTGCTTATCTGTAGGGAGGTTAACTGCTCATTTATATTCTTTGGGAGATTTTTATTGTGACTGAAATCTTGGTTCTTTGGGTGTGATGTGAGCTGATTTTAGTTATAAACTTTCAAGTATGCCATCAAATCTTGTGTGAGCTCAGAATTTTCTTTTATTTTTCAAGACTGTCTTTCTTGCATTACTCTTCATTGAATCCATCAGAAAGTATCCATTATCTCACATTCTTCAAAATCATTTTTCTTACGTGACTTGTTTTCCCGCTTTAAGAGATAACATAGTTCAAAACCTTTCATCTTGTACTGTGCAACTTAAGTTGCTTTCCATGTGTTATTAATGAGAATTCATTATGCAGAGACCTTAGCTGGCATAATTCTAAACCTCTGCTATGGATATTCTCTTTCCTCCCCATGTTTAATGAAGTCATACTTCTTGTGTCCTAATATCTGACTAAACATTTTGATAAGAAAGATATATGTTTAGAGTTTAATGACAATTTTTTCTCAATTCAGAGATTGGTTGGCGAGTTAGACTGAGTCCACCGGACCATCCTGCTAATCAGTATGAATTTGATGTGTTGCTTGGAGCAGATGGAAAGAGGAACACACTTCATGGCTTCAGGAGAAAGGAATTTCGTGGTAAACTAGCTATTGCCATAACAGCAAATTTCATAAATAAACGAACTGAGGCAGAAGCTAGAGTTCAGGTAATATATGATTAAGTTGAGTCATTAGTAGAGGAGTTTAATAAAAGCATGTTTGAAACAGCTGGAAGTTCATGTTGCTGTTTATGCACAGTTAAACAAGAATATGTACATCCACATTTCCATTTCAGAGGAGTTTTTGCTTTTTCCAACACCATACCCATTGCTTGGCTTTGGGCACATCAGTCTTCAAAATTTTGATTTAACTTCCAGAAGCAAAGTGTGGAAATGTAGTAAAAAGGTACCAAAATGAAAATATGCGAATGCTCAGTGAGGAAGATTGATTTCGTATTTGAAACATTATCAGAACAAGACATTTGCATGCATTGACCACAGAAGCATTCAGAATAAGTGTATACTTACTTATGAACACAATGCCATAATTAACCCTGAAAAGGAAGATACATCTGCTGAGTAACAAGAAAAAATGCAGCAGCATCATTGAACAAGAAATATTTATGAGTGGAGTGGTGGTCTAAGAAAACAGCTGCACTCACCAAACAAGTACTTTTAGATAGGTACTACTTTGAATGATATGCTGCAAGAGACATCCATGTCGTTTTCAGTGGGACTTTCATTTTAGATTAACTTGTCAGGGGCTTTATAAAGATCTTTAGAATTTGCAAGTGTAAAGTCTGCAATTTTTTTCTGTGATGTTAGTAAGGATTACAAGAAAAGTTGAAACTAAGTCAAATGTGATATTTGGTGATCAGTTGTACTAAACTTTTCCCAAGCTTTGTTTTAGATAAGATGTTCATTTGTTGCTAAAACTAAATGTAATATGTTTTTGTTCAGTAGATTTTCAAGTGAATTATTACAGCACTGTTGAGCAAGCTTATGTTTAGCCAGCACCAAGAGTTTCCTGAAACATTCTTTACATTCTATCCACTCAGAATATGGTAAAAGCTCCTCCTTTGATCATGTTCATTACAAATTTCTTATAACTGGACATAAATCTCATGTCTACATCTGATGTCAGTGCCAGGGACCTGTGAACTAATCCAGTTGTTATTTTCCTCTGACTTTCATTTTTGATTTCTGCTGACATAGATGTGTGCTTAATAGCATCTACATTATTTTCCAGCATAAGATTATGATAAGCTTTATTTGGATGCAGAAGCACCACTGCCTACTTCCTTTCCCCAATCTCAGGTAGATAGAGTGTACCAGGAATTGTGTACTCAGCAAGGAAGTCTCTCTCTCTCTCTCTCTCTCTCTCTCTCTCTCTCTCTCTCTCTCTCTCTCTCTCTCTCTCTCTCTCTCTCTCTCTCTCTCTCTCTCTCTCTCTCTCTCTCTCTCTCTCAGAAATGTTTTTTTTATATGACTGAGACTTCTTGCAAGAAGTACATATGGAGGGGGCAGGCCTGATCCAAATGAGATGCATTTTTTTTTTACCATATCACACTTTTAAGGCTGTGAGTTTGCTAAAATAATGCAGCACCCAGTTCATTCAGGTGGATAGTCATCCATCACACAAATATTGGGCATGCTATAGAAAAGCTGCCACATTTACAAATTCTACTTCACCTATAAACAAAGGTTCTTGTGATAGTGAGACTGAATGCTTAGCTGAAGTTGTTTCATATTCGTCTGACTCTTCAGGGCTTTTAGTTTTCATGTAAGGTCTAGGCTATCTGGCATTTGTTCATTGCTGCAGTCTGAGAATTGAAAACTTTTGCTGAACATTAGGCTTCCTGTTCCATTATGAGATAATCCTGCTTCCAAGTTGGTTTGACATGAGGTAATTTTAGAATTATTCCTCATTCATTTTGATAATTGACTTTGTGTTACATTTCTGCAGAACAAACACGAGAGACATGAGAACCCTGCTGATGCTTTATTTGTAATCTTCTTAACCCTTTTCAAAACCTGACCTGTACTCATTGGATAGCCACGTCATGGTAGCCACTCCCTGCACTGTCTCCACTGACCCCACTCAAACTGTTTCCAGATTTTGTCATAATGATGTTTACTTCTGGTCTTTTTCTGTTCTTGCCTAGAAGATATATTTTGGCTCATCTGTCGTATATATCCGATGCCTGTTCCAATTGGAACAACCTCAGAAGGGTGACCACGGCAACAGAGTGTCCATAACGAAAGAGCTCCAGTGCCACTTCTTATCCTTTAGTGCCTCATCTTTAACAGGCCACTGGCAGAAGGCAAGTTTAGTGCAGTGTCTGCAGAAGCTCTTACCTAATGTATCTTATGACTACTTCTGTCTAATGCTCATACCTACTACTTCTTCCTAATGTTTCTGCCTAATAATCCTGCTTATATGTTCCAACCTACTACTTCTATCTACTGCCCCTACCATTTTGCCAAAAGGCAGGGCTAGCACATAGTGCTCACCACAGGAAAATATATGAGTTATGAAGAATGACCTGCCTGAGTTAGGTGTTGTCAAGTGTTACATATGACAAGGAGAAATTGTGTGTTTGTGGATAGAACGCCGGTAGTCCACATGTTAGTGAGGCGGAAAGATAAATTCCACAGAACAAAAAATGAATGGCAAAAACAAAATATGTATTTGTCATTTACCTCTTGACAAAGAGTTATTTAACAGTGCCAAGAACAGTATGTCCTTCCAAATAGTCAGCAGCACCACTTTCATATTTTGAGATCTCTGAATATATTTTGGCCAGGAGGGTAGCACATGTGAATTCCCACACCTTTTTGGGAGGTATTTGTTTTATAGTCAAGGAAAACTAATCTCTGCCTTTTTGTTGATATTCTTATAAGTGCTCTTAAGAAATTATTAGTAAAATGGTTGTTTATTTTGTATCCAAATTTTGTTGTAATGATGTTTACTTATGGTCTTTTATTCTTGCCTAAGGAGAAATATTTTGGCTCATGATGGGATTCCTTCTGGTTGATTTGGTCTATCCCAGTATAGTGTAATGCTAGAATTTCAAGTTAGGTAATTTTGAGCTCAGGTCATATGAGCACCCTTCTAGAAATGCAAATATCAACAGTTTATAAAGTAGTCAGGTAGAATTCATACAGGTTTTATAACATAGATGGTCATTACCACTCCCTTTTATTAATTTTTTAACTTGGATTGCACAATGGCAAAATTATAAGAAAAAATCCATGGCTGTATTATTGTATTAAGTGTATCAGAACAGAAGGATGCATCTAAGTACCAGTGAAGATGTTTTGTGCATTTTAATCCTGCTTTCTAGAATCACTTGAAACTGTCATGCACTCTAGCCTTGTGAATTGCCGATACTTCTTATTTTGTTTGCCAGAATTGAACAGATGTGGAATGATATTTTCTCTCTCATAACTTAAATGATGTTAGGCATATGTTATTCATTAATTTGTATCTAATGATGTATTGAATTATGGGCATATGTTTTACAATGATTTACATCTCTTATTCAATTTATAGTTCATATTATACAACGAGCCTATATTTTTGTTTTATTTCACAGGAAATAAGTGGTGTTGCATTCATCTTTAACCAAAAATTCTTTAAGGAGCTCTATGCAGCAACAGGGATTGATCTAGAAAATATAGTTTATTATAAGGATGAAACCCATTACTTCGTTATGACTGCTAAAAAACATTCCCTTATCGACAAAGGTGTGATACTAAATGTAAGTTGCTAGAAATGTTTCTCTTTAATGTTTTGATGTACTCTTAGTAAGTTTTGATATCAAATTGATCTAACTTGTATACATAGAGATCTCTTTGGAACACATTGTGACAGATTTCCATCATTACTGTGGAGATCCTTTAATGGATTAGCAGAATGTGTGGAGTCAGGATTTATGATTGAATTTTTTTTGTTTTAAGTTTAAGCTGAAGTAAGCAAGCTCATACAAAACTGAAATCATTAGAAATGTAGAAATATATACAGTGAAAAATTTGTGCAGATTTTGAATATTTACAAAAGAAAAAAAAATTGATGCATCATGCATAGCAGAAGTGTGTGACTAAACTTTGATTTTGTATGTTTTCTATTGGATGTGTTTGCAAGACAGCACCAGGAACAGTTGAAGAAATAGCTTCATTTGCTCATATCTGATCTCTAGCTTTCTTGTATTATGCACAAAAACCAGAGCTCTCATCCCCAAACCTCTCTTTTCATATATTCCACAGTGCTCCCAGAACCTTTACCCCCTCACCCACCTTATAACAACTCAGCCTTCATGTTTCCATTCTCTGGCATGTCCACTCTCAGCTATCTAGAACTCTTTGCTCTTTCCAAATTTTCTGGATTCACACTCACACTTCACCTAATCTCTTCCCTAAGTCCTGCTAAACCTGATAACCTTGCTATTATTCACATTTACTCAGTTTCCTCCCTTCACACACACACACACACACACACACACACACACACACACACACACACACACACACATACATACATACATACATACATACATACATACATACATACATACATACATACATACATACATACATACATACACACACACACACACACACACACACACACACACACACTCCCAAACTCAGTCACAAACTTCTGCAGTTTCTCTCTCAAACCTGCCACCGGAGTTGCCATCAGCAAATAACTCACTTCCCAGGCCCCTTTACCCCCTACAGACTGAGTACTCACTCGACTTTCTAAGACCCTTGCATTTACCCCCCACACCGCCTCATTCATAAACAAATCAAATATCCTTGGTAAACATTATCTCAGAGAGCAGAAATGGGCATGTTTGGAGGAATAGTATTTCCAACTATAGTATATATCCCTGGGGATAGGGGAGAAAGAATACTTCCCACGTATTCCCTGCGTGTCGTAGAAGGCGACTAAAAGGGGAGGGAGCGGGGGGCTGGAAATCCTCCCCTCTCGTTTTTTTTTTTTGATTTTCCAAAAGAAGGAACAGAGAACGAGGCCAGGTGAGGATATTCCCTCAGAGGCCCAGTCCTCTGTTCTTAATGCTACCTTGCTAATGCGGGAAATGGCGAATAGTATGAAAGAAAGAAAGAAGTATATGGTTGTAAGGCATGGGCTATAAATAGGGTTTTAAGGAAGACGGTGGATTTTTTAAATTAAAATGTATGAGGATAGTATGGGGTGTGAGGTGGTTTGATCGAGTAAGTAATGAAAGGGTAAGAGGGATGTGTGGTAAAAGATTACGGGTGATCGAGGCCTGGACATGCAAGAGGGTAAGAGGCGTGCAGTGAAGCGGAATGATATGGTATACCGGAGTTGACGTGCTGTCAGTGGACTGAACCAGGGCACATGAAACATCTGAAGTAAACCATGGAAAGGTCTGTAGGACCTGGATATGGATAGGGAGCTGTGGTTTCATTGCATTACATATGACAGCTAGAGACTCTGATAGAGTGTGGCCTTTTTTGTCTGTTTTCCTGGTGCTACCTCACTGACATATTGGATGGTGATGCTGTTTCCTGTAGGGTAGGGAGTGGATGAAGGCAAGCAAGTATGAGTATGTAAATGTGTTTATATGTATGTGTCTATGTATATATGTTTATATGTACCTGGGTTGACGTGCTGCCAATGGATTGAACCAGGGCATGTGAAGTGTCTGGGGTAAACCATGGAAAATTTTGTGGGGCCTGGATGTAGAAAGGAACCTGTGGTTTCGGTGCATTGCACATAACAGCTAGAGACTTAGTGCGAATGAATGTGGCCTTTGTTGTCTTTTCCCAGCGCTACCTCACATGCACGCTGGGGGAGGGGTGTGCCATTTCATGTGTGGGAGGGTGGTGGTGGGAATGGATGAAGGCAGCATGTATGAATATGTACATGTGTATATATGCATGTCTGTATATGTATATGTTGAAATGTATAGGTATGTATATGTGCACGTGTGGGCGTTTATGTATATGCATATGTATGTGGGTGGGTTGGGCCATCCTTTCGTCTATTTCCTTGCGCTGCCTTGCTGACTTGGGAGACAGCGACGAAGTATAATAAATGTTTATATATGTGAATATGTTGATATGTATATGTACGTGTATGAGCATATATGTGTGTGTGTGTATGAGTGGATGGGTCTTTCCTCATCTGTTTCTTGGCGCTACCCCACTGATGCAGGAAACAGTGATCAAGTATCATAAGATATAGATAGTCAATGAATTCTACCAATACTCAGGCACCTCACCAATCAGATTACAGTCAGCCCTTTTCAAAATAAATTCAACTGCTATACCATTTTCTCCAGCTACTTTACCACATTTATTGTACACACAGCTTTCACCACCACTTCTTTCTTCACCAAACCACTTTCCATGACACTCACTTTGCATACCTCTCCAATCCAGATGCCCTGCATCTGCCACTCTGTCATTTAACATATTCAACAATCCTTCAAAATACTCTTTCCATCCTCTCACCTCCTCATTAACTGTTACCACTTCCCTGTTTGCACTCTTCACTGATGTTCCCATTAATTCTTGTGTTTTTTCGTACTATTAACCTCCTTCCAAAACAACAACTTATTCTCCCTGAAAGTTATTGACACTTGCTCACCCCAATTCTTTTGTTCCCCCTCTTTTTCAACCTCTGCAGCTTCCTCTTGACCTGGTGCTGCTTTCTCATGTACACCTCCCAATCATTTGCACTCCTTTCTTGTACATACCACCCATACCTCTCTTTTCTTTTGCACTTGCAAATTTACATTTTCATCCTATCAGTTACTACCTTTACTCACCTGCCCACCTTCCACCTCCCGCATGCCACACGTCTCCTGCACATGCCAGCCCATTCTTTACATATTTCCCTTGCTTCATTTACTTTATTTCATAGTTTACTTGACAGCTTAAGAGTGGGTGTGTATAAGTGAGGCCTTTGTTAGTTACTGATAATACCTTGCTTAGGTGAGATTGGCATTTGTGTATGAAATAAAATTTTAATTCTCTTACAGGTTAGTATTGTGAAGATATCTGCTATTTGATAAAGGTTTCCAAAGAATTTATTGACATTCCAAAGTCAGGTATTGGTCCGGTTGGCAGAAGATAAAATTTCAAGACTAACTCTTAGGAAGCCTTTTCACTCAACCAGGATTAATATCGTGTATTTGGAAAGTTATTGATTTCTTCACCCTAGGCACCTCACATTGATTCAGATTTTCATCTCTTTTCTTGGCATGAGATCTGTTGCTGGCATCATAACCTTTCCACACTTTGGATGAATTTTTTAAAGCCATTTTCCAGTCTTTGTGCATATCTTGAATATTAGTTTTAGTTTTCCTTTCCATTTTTTCACTGAAAAGAAGGATTTGGTAAGAAGAGATTCATGGAAGTATGAGAGAACTATTTTACATGTATGAAAAAAGGATTGGCTTTTTTATAATTCATGAGATGCTGTTTGAAAAACATGCAGAATGTAATAGCTAAACATAGAAAGGTTACTGTTCTTATTGCATTTCTATTACTGTATTCTTCCTGAAATGAAATCTGAATTTGTATTGCCTTATTTTAATCATATTTTATCATTAGAATTAGTGTTGTGATGTTTGAGGAGGTTACTTTGATTGATAACATGCTTGTTTTCTTTATTGATAGGACCTCCCAGACACCCAGCAGTTGCTTCACCCTAGTAATGTGGACCGCAATGCTCTCCTGGATTATGCACGTGAAGCTGCAGATTTTTCTACAAACTATCAGCTGCCTCACTTAGATTTTGCTGTGAACCATTATGGGAAGCCAGATGTCGCAATGTTTGATTTCACATCGATGTTTGCAGCCGAAAATGCTTGTCGAATGTTGGAGAGAAAGGGACATAAGCTCTTAGCAGGGCTTGTTGGAGACACCTTATTAGAGGTATTGTATTAAAGTGCTAAGAGAAATTTTTTTGTTTACAGAATAGGTGGTAGTTACTAGGCAGCCAACAACCAAGAAGGTATGTAACTGGTGCTACCCATCTAGGTATCGGGAGGGTTAGTGATGGTTGTGTAGTGAGTCAGCACTTCAGTGATTTTCAAGTTGCACTCCTCTGACCTAGATTGCTGTGTTTTCTTTCTACCTCACTCTCATGTGGACTGCTGGTATTCTTTACACATACATGGTCTCTCCTCATGCAAAACACTTGGCAACACTTAACTCGTGCAACTTATTCTCTGTAATTGTAGATTTTTCTGCGATGAGAACTGTGATCTAGCCCTGCCTTTTGGCAAAATGGTAGGAGTAGTAGATACCATTAGTAGGAAGGAACATTAGGCAGAAGCATTAGTAAGATGTAGGTGTTAGAAACATTTAGTTGAGAGTAGTAAGTACTAGTAGTTGGAAGGAGTTCACTAGTTATGGAGACTTTATTGCTGTAACCACCCCCTTGAGGGAGTTGCTGATGGAAGCAGACATCAGAGATACAGATAGATATAGATAGTCAGACGAAATATTAAGTAGAAGAAGTCAGTAGGAACATTAGGTAGGAGCCTCTGGAAACACTTTGCTAGTTTCTTTCTGCCAGTGGCGTGTTAAGGGAGAGGCACTGAAAAGCTAAGAAGCAGCACTAGTGTTCACTAGTTATGAAGACTCGTTTGCTGGGGTCAGCCTCTTGAGGGAGTTCCTGAATGGAATAAACATCTGAGATTTAGATAAATTGACAATTTTTTTCATGCTTTATCACCATTTCCCCAGTCTAGTGAGGTAGCGTCTGGAACAGATGAAGACCATATCCGCTCTCATGCTTTTTCTCACTGTTATGTGCAGTGCATCAAGACCACAGCCCCTTCCCACAACCAGGCCTCACAAACCTTTCCATGGTGTACCCTAGCCACTTCACATGCACTGTTTCAGTCAATTGACAGAATGTTGACCCATGTCCACCACATTGTTTCAATTCAGTTTAACCCATGGATCACTCAATCTTTTTTTCTCCATTCTTCCTTCTCCAATTTAGTTTCCCCCTTACCCTCCACTTCTGACGCATATATCCTCATTGTTAACCTTTCCTCACACATTCTTACCTTATTTCCAAACCATTTTAACACACCCTGCTCTCTCAATCACACTTTATATTACCTCACACCTCTCTTACCCTTTCAATACTTAATCAAACCACCTCACACCACATATTGTCCTCATACATACTCATACTTGCTCACCTTTATCCTTTCTTGGCACCACCCTGCCCTGTAGGAAGCAGCATCGCCACCCCCTGCAACAGAGGTAGCACCAAGAAACATGCGAAGAAAGGCCACATACTCTTTCATCCATCTGCTAGCTGTCATGTGTAATGAACTGAAACTACAGCTCCCTGTCTACATTCAGGCCCCACAGACTTTTCCATGGTTTACCCCAGATGTTTCACATTCCATGGTTCAGTCCAATTGATGTGGCATGAGAAAAGTGGGAGATGAGCAGATTAGAAAGGGTAGTGAGTGATGGGATGAAGTAAAGTTGTCAGTGAAAGAGAAAAGAGAGGCGCTTGGACAGTACTCGCAGAGAAGGAGTGCAAGTGACTGGGAGAGCAAATGACTGGGAGATGTATAAGAGAAAGTGGCAGGAGGTCAAGAGGAAGGTGCAAGGGTTGAAAAAGAAGAAAATGAAAGTTGAGGAGAGATATCATTAAACTAGAGAGAATGAAAAGATGTTTTGGAAGGAGGTAAGTAACATGCATAAGACAAGATAACAAATGGGAATATTGGTGAAGGGGGCAAAGGGGGAAGTGTTTGCAGGTAGTGATGAAGTGAGGAGGATATGGAGTATTTTGAAGACTTGTTGAATGTGTTTGATGATAGAGTGGCAGATATAGGTTGTTTTGGTCGGGATGTTGTGTGAAGTGAGAGAGTCAGGGAGAGTGGTTTGGTGGAGAGAGGTGTTGAAAGCCTTAGGGAAGATGAAATCTGGCAAGGTGGCAGGTTTGGATAGTATTGCAGTTGAATTTATTAAGAAAGTGGGTGACTGTGTTGTTGATTGGTTGGTAAGGATATTCTGTGTATGTACAAGTTATGAAGTGCTTGAGGATTGGTGGAGTGCATGTATATTGCCATTGTACAGAGGCGATGAGGATAAAGGTAAGTGTTCAAACAACAGAGGCATAAGTTTGTTGAGTATTCCTGGGAAATTGTCTGGGATGGTATTGATTGAGAGGGTCAAGGCATGTACAGAGCATCAGATTGGGGAGAAACAATGTTGTTTTTAGATGTGGTGGGGAGGATGTGTGGATCAGATGTTTACTTTGAACAATATATGAGAATTATTTAGAAAACATGGATCTGTATGTAGCGTTTATGGATCTGGAGAAGGCATATGATCAGGTTGATAGAGATGCTTTTTAGAAGATCTTAAGAATATGTGGCATGGGAGGTAAGCTGCTAGAAGCAGAAAAGTTTTTATTAAGGGTGTAAGGCATGTGTACAAGTAGGAAGAGAGGAGAGTGATGGGTTCCCAGTGAAGGGCAGTCTGCAGCAGGGGTTTATGATGTCCCCATAGTTGTTTGATTTGTTTATGGATGTGATGATTAGGGAGGTAAATGCAAGGGTTTTGGAGAGAAGGGCAAGTATGCAGTGTGTTAGGGATGAGAGGGCCTGGGAAGTGAGCCAGTTGTTATTCAGTACTGAAGCTACAGCACTGATGGCTGATTTGAGTGAGAAACTGCAGAAGTTGGTGACTGATTTTAAAAGCATATAAAAGGATAGACTTGAGAGTAAATATGAATATGGGCAAAGTTACTAGGTTTGGCAGGGTTGTGGGACAAGTTAGTTGAGATGTGAGTTTGACTAGAGAAAATTTGGAGAAAGTGAAGTGTTTTAGATATCTGGGAGTGGACTTAGCAGCGAATGGAACCATGGAAGCAGAAGTGAGTCATAGAATGGGGGAGGAGGCAAAGGTTCTGTTAGCGATGAAGAATGTGTAGAAAAAGAACATTATTTTAGAGAGCAGAAATGGGTATGTTTGAAGGAATAGCATTACCAACAATATTACATGATTGCAAGGCATGGACTATAGATAAAGTTGTACAGAGGAGGGTGAATGTGTTGAAAATGAAATGTTTGAGGAAAGTATGTGGTGTGGGATGGTTTGATTAAGTAATGAAAGGGTAAGAGAGATATGTGGTCATAAAAAGAGTGTGGTTGAGAGAGCAGAAGAGGGTATGTTCAAATGGTTTGGACATATGGAGAATGAGGAAAGGTTGACAAAGAGGATAGAGGTGGAGGGAACAAGGGGAAGTGAGAGACCAACTTGGAGATGGAAGGATGGAGTGGAAAAGATTTTGGCCCTGAAACATTTCATTTCCAGCACATCCACCCTCCTCCGCACAACCCTATCTATAGCCCATGCCTCACAACCATATGAAATTGTTGGAACCACTATTCTTTCAAACAGTGGTGTGCATGATCTAGTATTTGCTGATAACCACAAGGAAAATGAAATGCCTAAGTTCGGAAGTGCTCTTTTGTGTAATGATCACATCATCAGGAGATAGAAGACTCAGCCAAGTTAGTTGATAAACAAAGAAGAGGCAAAGCTATGACGCCATTGTTGAACAAGTATTTCTGGTTGTTGGTGTTAGGGTCTGGCAAAATGCCTGTCATAAAATTTTATTATGTGGACAGGGCAGGGAACTGGTTGACAATATTGCCAGCGACAGAGTTATCCAGTTTGTATAGACCCTCACCAATATTCATGTCACAATTCTTTGTGTACTTAATGATAGCAGATTCAATGGTATTTCTCTTGGCCAAGGAGTTACAGTTTATAACTGAATTAGGGTTATTCCAGTCAATACAATGGTCATAATATTTGAAATGTTTAAACAAATCATTTGATTCTTGTCCTGTTCTTGTACTATATTTTTGTTACTTATGTAATATAGAGGTCCTTAACAGTCTACACAATTTAAAGACATATTACAGCCTTTACAAGAGATTCTGTAAACACAGCCTGGAGAATTTTCTGGCAAGTGTTTCATTATAATGTTCTTTATAATATTGTTATTGCTTAAGGCTACATTTACAATAAAGGTTTTAAGCAACTTTGGGAGTAACATAAAATTATCACTAGAAGGGAGAACTAAAAGATTCTTGGTATCCAGGTGAGGTTTGGAGTTAACTCTATGAAATGTACTCAAACTCATCAACAGTAAATTCCGGACTGCATATATGTAATGCCCTAAGGAACATTGACTGGAATGACATCTTGAGCTGAATGATGTTGAATGTTAGAACAAACATTGTGAGTTTTCTGTATATGCTAAACTTAAACATATTTCTATACCAATGGATCATGCAATCAAAAATTGGTAACATACAATTATTTTCCACTTCCACAGTAAATTTGATAGAGGGTACTTTGTTAAGTAAAGGGAGAAATGTTTTTGAATTTTGTTTGTTGGCCAAACACAAAGAACAGCAACTACATACCTAAACCAGATTGTCTTAGAGGGTAAGATATCCCTTAGCAATTTTGTTTCAAAGAATTCTATGGAAAGATTACTTAATACTGCAGAAAGAGAGCTACCCATCACCATACCAAATTTCTGTGGATTTCACTTTAGTGGAGAATATTTGGTGTGGTGATGGATAAGATAGGTAGTACATTCAAGGTGTGGAAGCTAGATGTAATTCATGTTTAGATTATGACATTGGTTCTCTTGTGCTATTTTCTTGGAAAAATATATTTAAAGAATTTTGAATTATTATAAGCATAACAATTGCCAGATTTAGGGTAGATAATTATCTATTAAAAAATTTGACAAATTTAGAAATCTGGTTATGCTTTGGTCCACATTTTCAAGTCATTCAGTAGAACCTTAGAATTTTTTTGCTGCTTGAGTATATTTTCAGCCTCAGTATTCAATCAAAACATCTTATTGGGACATGTCCTGATATTTACAGATGTATGTGATTTTTATCTGAAACAAGGTGTTCTTTGAATTGGTTCATAATCTGTCTTCGATAGTTTGAGCAAATGCAGATTGCCATCACAGAAAATGATAGTGGATGACTAATGATAATGCAGGAGCATTAGGTAGGAACGTTAGGTCGGAGCACTAGGGTAGAAGTATTAGGTTGGAGCCTCTGGAAACAAGAGTTTCCCCTCTTCCATTGGCCTTTTAAGGTTGAGGCAGTAAATGCTGAGAAGCAGCACTAGAGTTCACCAGCTAGAGAGTTTCTTTTGCTGTGGCCACCCCTTTCAGGGAGTTCCCTGAGCGAATGGGCATCAGAGATATAGATATTTAGAATAGGTTTCTTTTTCACTTTGTCATAATGTGTCTTTAACCCGCAGCCTTTCTGGCCAACTGGATCTGGTTGTGCTCGAGGATTTCTGAGCTGTTTTGATGCTGCATGGATGATCCGGTCATGGTGTTCTGGGAAGATGATGACATTAGAGGTACTAGCAGAAAGAGAGAGTATCTACCGACTTCTGGCACAAACAACACCAGAAAATCTTAGTAAAGGTAAAAATAAAAGCCCTTTGTTTTTATTGAAACACAGTATCTGTTATCATATTACAAAACTTTAACTTTCAACATTTGAAGGAGGAGGATTCTCATTTTGCAGTTATAAATTGATTTTTTTGTTGTAAGACTTTGCGTATATTGATAGAAATTGATTGAAATCTTAATGAGATTTTTAGTGTGTAATTAAAATTTACCAGCATTTCTGTTTTTTTAAGTAGGCCTTTGAGAGAAATATTACCTAAGAAACTTAATACATATGTGATTACCCCATACTGTTAACACAAAGATGGCAATTGTAGATATAGCCTGCATTTTATTTCATGAACAACAATCTATTATGTATCCATTTCTCCTTGGCATCTGCACTCAGTTTATATATATTGGAAGTCAGTTGACTTGCAAGCCTCATCCAGATTTGTTTATCAGAAGGTGTTTGGCATACCATATCACTCTGTTTTGGCTACAGAAAAATGTGCTTTTCTAATACTAGACAGATGTATTTACATTTGTTTTCTCTCATATGTATTGAAGTGTTAAACTTTAGATTTTCTGAACATAAGAGTAGTAGATGTGCTTAACCTGTGAAATGACTTGGAAGATAAGAAAAAAGTGATGTGGGGAAGACATAAGGTATGAGGTTGGATGAGTGTATTCTGAGTTGGTAAGGACATTTAGAATGAATGGTGAGTGATGAGTAAATAATTACAAATAATAATGATACATTTGTTGGGAGAGGTGCTAAGGTAGACAGCATAGGATATAAGTAGTTTTGATACATTATTTATGTCCTTGGGCATGTCTGTTCATAGAACATAAGGAATTATTGTTATCCATCTGAAATTTTGGGTTTTAAATGAAATTAAAAGAAGACATTGAGATGCTAATGTCTATTAGATCTTTTTGATGAAATTTGAGGAGGAAATTGAAATGATAGTTTGGTAGTAGCAGTAGGTGGCAGGTATCCACTAACCAAGGAAATACTAACACTTAGAGATTGGGAATGTTAGTAATGGCAGTACAATTAGCCACAGCACTATGCTGCTTCTTTCATTCCTCTTCCTGGCCGAGGGTGACTGTTTTTATCTTTTACTCTGCCTCGCCTAAACATGAGTTGCTGGAATTCAGTCCATAGACTCTCACCCTTTTTCTCAACATAATCCTTGACAGCACATAACTGATGCAGTTCTTTTCTCAGGTTTTTTCTTCTTATCATTTAAACCATGATAGTGCACCAGTTGAATCAGTATGGTCCTATTGGTCAAGGAAGGCTGGGTAGTTCTGAGGGGCCTTCTGACTGACTTCAGTTGACTGGCCTCCCTTTCGTCTCTACTGACACTGCTCCTAAACCCTGCTCATTTTTTGTGTTTTTGCAACATTTGCTGTCACATATGCAACCTTCCCTCTTTGGAAGACCATCTTTCTAACTTTTTCCCTGATCATCATCATCTCTGAAACACAACTACCAACTGAAACCAACTAGTCAGCAATACAGTCACCCCCTTTTTTAATAAATTCCATTGCAATACCATCTAAACCCGCTGCCTTGCCAGCTTTCATCTTCCGCAATGCTTTTACTACCTCTTCTCTGTTTACCAAATCACTTTCCCTAACCCTCTCACTTTGCACACCACCTCGACCAAAACACCCTATATCTGCCACTCTATCATCAAACTCATTCAACAAACCTTCAAAATACTCACTTCATCTCCTTCTCACATCACCACCACTTGTTATCACCTCCCCATTAGCCCCCTTCACTGAAGTTCCCATTTGCTCCCTTGTCTTACGCACTTTATTTACCTCCTTTCAAAACGTCTTTTTATTTTCCCTAAAATTTAATTTTACTTATTGAAATATGGTGACCTTGCTTGTTGGTTTTTATTTTTATGTTGGAACTGAGGAGAGATTTAGGCAAAATTTTTTTTGAAATGTTTACTCCTACAAGGCAGAGAAATTATCTCATGGAAATTTTTTCACGTAATTTATTTGATTTTACATGTGAATATTTTCAGATCATTCATCATATACTTTGGATCCAGTATCAAGGTATCCCACCATTAATTTGCGTGCAGTGCTCCCCTTCCAAGTTCGTAGCCTGTATGACACAGATGACCCTGTCCACCTTGAGGAGGTCACCAACCCTCACCTAGTCAACTCTGAAGAACTACCAAAGAAGAGGAAAAGAAGGGGTAATTTGCTATTGGAGGTTTTTTAATTGCAAACATTATTATCATTGCTCTAGTCCCAGCTTATGGGTTAGATCAATTACATACAGCCTCTACAGCTTCTCTCACACTCATCCTGAACTTAAGTCCAGTGTAATAGAATGAAAGGAGGACGTAGATGAAAATTGCTTCTAACAATTTCTTAATTTTTCACCTGAACACACTTGAGGTGATTTTATTTTATCGTACTTTATCACCGTTTCCTGCATTTCTGAGGTAGTGTCAGGAACGTAAAAGGTCCACATTCACTCACTTTGTTAACTTCTCCTCATTCAGTCTCTCCATATCTCTTTATGTCCAAACCATTTCAGCACACCACCCTCTTCTCTCAACCTCACTTTTTATTACCACACCTTTCTCTTACTCTTTTATTACTCACTTGATCAAACTGTATCACACCATATACTGCTCTCAGACATTTAATTTTCAAAACTTACATCACATTTATTCACATTTAATCTCACCTTTCTTCTCTCGCACACTTTTCCAAACTCAATCACCAACTTATGCGGTTTCACATTTGAATCTGCCACGAGTATTTTGCCATCAGCAAACAACTGACTCACTTCCTGGGCCTTATCCCCTGAAGAGTGCATACTCTCCCCTCTCTCCAAGACTTGCATTTACCTCTCTCTCCACCCCATCCATAAACAAACAGCAAACAACAACTGACTCACTTCCCAGGCCTCCTCATCCCCTGAAGACTGCATACCCTCCCCTCTCTCTGAGACTTGCATTTACCTCTCAACCCCATCCATAAACAAGTTTAAACAGCCATAGTGACATCACACATCCCTGCTACAGACCATTCTTCCACTAGAATCACTTGCTCTCCTCTCTTCCTACTTATACACACTCCTCTTGCACAATATATTTGTAAGTGTACCTGGTATATTGTATGTGAGAATGGTGATTTAGAGGGTGAAGGCATGCTCAGAGCATCTGACTGGGGAGGAACATTGTGGTTTCAGAAGTTGTAGATGTGTGGACCATGTGTGTGCTTTAATGAAATGTGTGTGAGAAGTACTTATAGAAACAGAAGGATATGTCTGTGGCATTTATGGATCTTGAGCAAGCATATGATAGGGTTGATAGAGATGCGCTGTGGAAGTTGTTGTGAATATATGGTGTGGGAGGGAAGCCACTAGAAGCAGTGAAGAGTGTTTATTAGGACAGTAAGGCATGTGTGTGAGTAGGAAGAGAGGAGGGTGAATGATTCCTGGTTAAGTTGGGGTCTGTGGCATGGGTGTATGATGTCCCAGTGACTGTTTAATTTAGTTATGGGTGGGATGGTGAGAGTATTGAATGCAAGGATCTTTTAGAGAGGAGCAGTTCTGCAATAATGTCAGGGATGGGAGTGAGGATGAGGGGTTTGGAGTTGATTTGGTTATTGTTTTTTGATGACTTGGTGCTGGTGGCAATATAGGATGTTAAACTACCCAAATTGGTGGCTAAGTTTGGGAGTGTATGTGAAAAAGGAAGTTAAATGTGAATAAAAGCAAGGTTATGAAGTTTAACAGTGGAGAGATGCGGATTAGTTGGGTGTACAAGTTTAATGATGAAGACTTTGAGGAAGTGGAGTGTTGTAGATACCTAGGAGTGTACATGGCAGTGCATTACACCATGGGGCTGCATTGTTATAAGGTAGATGAGGGGGCAAAGGTCCTGGGAGAATTGAAGGATATGTAGAAAGTGAGGTCACTATCTCAGAGGGTGAAGATAGACATAATTGAAGGTAGGAAGAGAGGAAAGTGATTGGTTCTCAGTGAATGTAGGTTTGCGGCAGGGGTGTGTGATGTCTCCATGGTTGTTTAATTTGTTTATGGATGGGGTTGTTAGGGAGGTAAATGCAAGAGTTTTGGAAAGAGGGGCAAGTATGAAGTCTGTTGGGGATGAGAGAGCTTGGGAAGTGAGTCAGTTGTTGTTCGCTGATGATACAGCGCTGGTGGCTGATTCATGTGAGAAACTGCAGAAGCTGGTGACTGAGTTTGGTAAAGTGTGTGGAAGAAGAAAGTTAAGAGTAAATGTGAATAAGAGCAAGGTTATTAGGTACAGTAGGGTTGAGGGTCAAGTCAATTGGGAGGTGAGTTTGAATGGAGAAAAACTGGAGGAAGTGAAGTGTTTTAGATATCGGGGAGTGGATCTGGCAGCGGATGGAACCATGGAAGCGGAAGTGGATCATAGGGTGGGGGAGGGGGCGAAAATTCTGGGGGCCTTGAAGAATGTGTGGAAGTCGAGAACATTATCTCGGAAAGCAAAAATGGGTATGTTTGAAGGAATAGTGGTTCCAACAATGTTGTATGGTTGCGAGGCGTGGGCTATGGATAGAGTTGTGCGCAGGAGGATGGATGTGCTGGAAATGAGATGTTTGAGGACAATGTGTGGTGTGAGGTGGTTTGATCGAGTGAGTAACGTAAGGGTAAGAGAGATGTGTGGAAATAAAAAGAGCGTGGTTGAGAGAGCAGAAGAGGGTGTTTTGAAGTGGTTTGGGCACATGGAGAGGATGAGTGAGGAAAGATTGACCAAGAGGATATATGTGTCGGAGGTGGAGGGAGCAAGGAGAAGAGGGAGACCAAATTGGAGGTGGAAAGATGGAGTGAAAAAGATTTTGTGTGATCGGGGCCTGAACATGCAGGAGGGTGAAAGGAGGGCAAGGAATAGAGTGAATTGGAGCGATGTGGTATACCGGGGTTGACGTGCTGTCAGTGGATTGAATCAAGGCATGTGAAGCGTCTGGGGTAAACCATGGAAAGCTGTGTAGGTATGTATATTTGCGTGTGTGGATGTATGTATATACATGTGTATGGGGGGGGGTTAGGGCCATTTCTTTCGTCTGTTTCCTTGCGCTACCTCGCAAATGCGGGAGACAGCGACAAAGTATAAAAAAAAAAAAAAAATTAATCCTGATGGTCTTGTATGGACAAGAGGCTTGGGTTCTAAATTAGAATGTACAGAATTGGATGAATGTGTTGGAAATGAAATGTTTGAGAATGTATGTAGTGTGTGATGAAGTAAGAGGTGAAATTGTAAGAAAGAGGTGTGGTAATAAGAAGAGTATGATTAAGAGAGCTGAAGGTATGTTGAAATGGTTAGGACATATGGACAGAATGAGTGAGGCGAAGTGGAAGGGACAAAGAGAAGGGGGACGCCAAATTGGAGATTGAAGTATGGAGTAGAAAAAGGTTTTGAATTCTCATAGTCTGAATATGTGAGAGGGCGTAAGATGTGCACAAGATAAAGTGAATTGAAGCAATTTTTTTACAGGGGGTGATGTTCTGGTAAAAGGGATAGGAAGCCATGGTTTTGGTGTATTACACATCACATCTAGAGAGTGGATATAGGTAAATGAGACCATGGATATATATAATTTTATCAAGCAAAAGATTATGAATGAATCCCTTTAGAGAAGTGAAAAAAAATCCAAATTGATGATCATTGTAAGCATTTACATGCAACCATTAGTATTCATCTCAATAAACTTGTAGTAATGATGATGGTGTTTTGAAATTTATTGTTTGGTGTATATGATATCAGTTAGCAAACATATATGAAGCCATGGTTCATATCCCCAGTGGAAGGGACATCCCTGGGGATAGGGGAGAGAGAATACTTCCCACGTATTTCTTGCGTGTCGGGAGCGGGTGGCTGGAAATCCTCCCCTCTCGTTTTTTTTCAATTTTCCAAAAGAAGGAACAGAGAAGGGGGGCAAGGTGAGGATATTCCCTCAAAGGCCCAGTCCTCTGTTATTAACGCTACCTCGCTAATGCGGGAAATGGCAAATAGTATGAAAGAAAAAAAGAAGAATGTAAAAAAGTCTTTGTAAGGCATAATGGTTATCATTATCTTATATGTTTCTCAGAACGTAGGTTAACTTTATTTTGTAACATAAGTTGGGCAAGGTCATCAAGGGTGACTTGTGCTGTAATTCTTTTATCTGCTTCTTGACTCGTGTGCCTGCCTCTACCCAGTGATGGTTGGTATATTATTTTCAGGTTTTCTTTATCTGTACTCAGACTTGACAGTTTGATATACAAAATTTCTTACTTTTCTTTTTTTTTCTTTTGTTTTCCCTGCAGCTTATGTACACTTGCTAATTGTGCACTTAGTGCATAATGATTATCATAAACATTTAAGCACCTACTGTCCACTTTCTTTATGCCTCTTTCAACTTTGGGTTACTGTAAAGGCTTACACCCCTTGTGTGCCAAAGTGCTAATGATCTTATATATTTTAGAATTGCTTTAAGTGAAGGCGTTATTGAAATGTCAAAGTGAAATTTTTCTTATTCCAGACTCCTTCATACACCCTGATACATTACTGTTGTGGTGCAAGAAGCAAGTTGTGATGTATAGTTCCATCCATGTAGATGATATGACCACTTCTTTTAAGGTAAGTAAACTTTACAATTATTTTTTAAGGTTTTTGAGTATTAGGGGTGATGATGATAAGTAAATTTGTGGTTTTCTCAATATTAATGATTGTCTTATCCAGCCTTGGTTCTTTGGGTTGTGTGTATAGTTACTGTGCATGTATGGTGTGTTTCAGCTCATACCAGTGTACTGCTTCAGAGTGTGATGACAGAAAACAAAATTATCGTGAATAAAAGCTGTTTGCCCTGCACTCATGTCATGACAATTTGGATATTTCTAATCTGATTTTCCCAATTCATGCTTTAAATGGCTAACTGGTCATGTGCATTGTATGATTGCATATGCTGGGTAGTTCACTTGCTTTCTAGATTTTTCTGAATATGTAAATGATTATTAAATGATGCTTTAGGCATGCCCCTGATGATTTGAACTTTGTTGGAGAATATATGAAAAATGATGCATTGTATGATTGCAAATGCCAGGTAGTTCACTTTTCTAGATTTATCCGAGTATGTAAATGATCATTAATTAATGCATTTGTCAAGACCCTACTGATTTGAATTTTTTTATAAAATGTATGAAAAATACCATTTGTTGTATCAGTTTTTAAGTTACAAGTTGATTGTTTTGAAATGAAGTCCATTGCTAAAATCAAGAGCGAGGTCAAAATATTATATCTTTTAGCTATTTTTATTTATTTTATTTTGCTTTGTCACTGTCTCCCGCATTAGCGAGGTAGTGCAAGGAAACAGACTAAAGAATGGCCCAACCCACCACATACACATGTACATACATATACGTCCACACACGCAAATATACATACCTATACATCTCAACGTATACATACATATACACACACAGACACATACATATACACACACAGACACATACATATACACACACAGACACATACATATATACACATGTACATAATTCATACTGTCTGCCCTTATTCAATCCCGTTGCCACCCCGCCACACATGAAATGACAACCCCCTCCCCCCACATGTGTGCGAGGTAGCGCTAGGAAAAGACAACAAAGGCCACATTTGTTCACACTCAGTCTCTAGCTGTCATGTATAATGCACCGAAACCACAGCTCTCTTTCCAAATCCAGGCCCCACAAAACTTTCCATGGTTTACCCCAGACGCTTCACATGCCCTGGTTCAATCCATTGACAGCAGGTCGACCCTGGTATACCACATTGTTCCAATTCACTCTATTCCTTGCACGCCTTTCACCCTCCTGCATGTTCAGGCCCCAATCACTCAAAATCTTTTTCACTCCATCTTTCCACCTCCAATTTGGTCTCCCACTTCTCCTCGTTCCCTCCACCTCTGACACATATATCCTCTTTGTCAATCTTTCCTCACTCATTCTCTCCATGTGACTAAACCATTTCAAAATACCCTATTCTGCTCTGTCAACCACACTCTTTTTGTTACCACATATCTCTCTTACCCTTTTATTACTTACTTGATCAAACCACCTCACACCACATATTGTCCTCAAACATCTCATTTCCAGCACATCTACCCTTCTGCGCACAACTCTATCCATAGCCCACGCTTCGCAATCATATAACATTGTTGGAACCACTATTCCTTCAAACATACCCATTTTTGCTTTCCAAGATAATGTTCTCGACTTCCACACATTTTTCAACGCTACCAGAACTTTTGCCCCCTCCCCCACCCTATGACTCACTTCCGCTTCCATGGTTCCATCCGCTGCCAAATCCACTCCCAAATATCTAAAACACTTCACTTCCTCCAGTTTTTCTCCATTCAAACTTACCTCCCAACTTACTTGACCCTCAACCCAACTGTACCTAATAACCTTGCTCTTATTCACGTTTACTCTCAACTTTCTTCTTTCACACACTTTACCAAACTCAGTCACCAGCGTCTGCAGTTTCTCATGTGAATCAGCCACCAGCGATGTATCATCAGCGAACAACAACTGACTCACTTCCCAAGCTCTCTCATCCACAACAGACTGCATACTTGTCCCCCTTTCCAAAACTCTTGCATTCACCTCCCTAACAACCCCATCCATGTACAAATTAAACAACCAAGGAGACATCACACACCCCTGCCGCAAACCTACATTCACTGAGAACCAATCACTCTCCTCTCTTCCTACACGTACACATGCCTTACATCCTTGATAAAACCTTTTCATTGCTTCTAACAACTTGGCTCCCACACCATATATTCTTAATACCTTCCACAGAGCATCTCTATCAACTCTTATCATATGCCTTCTCCAGATCCATGAATGCTACATACAAATCCATTTGCTTTTCTAAGTATTTCTCACATTCTTCAAAGCAAACTCCTGATCCACACATCCTCTACCACTTCTGAAACCACACTGCTCTTCCCCAATCTGATGCTCTGTACATGCCTTCACCCTCTCAATCAATGCCCTCCCATATAATTTCCCAGGAATACTCAACAAACTTATACCTCTGTAATTTGAGCACTCACCTTTGTCCCCTTTGCCTTTGTACAATGGCACTATGCCAGCATTCTGTTAATCCTCAGGCACCTCACCATGAGTCATACATACATTAAATAACCTTACCAACCAGTCAGCATTACAGTCACCCCCTTTTTTAATAAATTCCTCTGCAGTACCATCCAAACCCACTGCCTTGCCAGCTTTCATCTTCCGCAAAGCTTTTACTACCTCTTCTCTGTTTACCAAATCATTTTCCCTAACCCTCTCACTTTGCACACCACCTCGACCAAAACACCCTATATCTGCCACTCTATCACCAAACACATTCAACAAACCTTCAAAATACTCACTCCATCTCCTTCTCACATCACCACTACTTGTTTTCACCTCCCCATTAGCCCCCTTCACTGAAGTTCCCTTGTTCCCTTTGTTCCCTTGTCTTACGCACTTTATTTACCTCCTTCCAAAACATCTTTTTATTCTCCCTAAAATTTAATGATACTCTCTCACCCCAACTCTCATTTGCCCTCTTTTTCACCTCTTGCACCTTTCTCTTGACCTCCTGTCTCTTTCTTTTATACATCTCCCACTCATTTGCATTATTTCCCTGCAAAAATCATCCGAATGCCTCTCTCTTGTCTTTCACTAATAATCTTACTTCTTCATCCCACCACTCACTACCCGTTCTAATCTGCCCACCTCCCACGCTTCTCATGCCACACGCATCTTTTGCGCAAGCCATCACTGCCTCCCTAAATACATCCCATTCCTCCCCCACTCCCCTTACCTCCTTTGTTCTCACCTTTTTCCATTCTGTACTCAATCTCTCCTGGTACTTCCTCATACAAGTCTCTTTCCCAAGCTCACTTACTCTCACCACTCTCTTCACCCCAACATTCTCTCTTCTTTTCTGAAAACCTCTACAAATCTTCACCTTCGCCTCTAGAAGATAATGATCAGACATCCCTCCAGTTGCACCTCTCAGCACATTAACATCCACAAGCCTCTTTATAGATATTAAAGGTTTTCCAAGCCATAGAGTTTTTGCTGTACTCAGAAACAAATTCAAATATTGGTGTTTCTGAACCATGAATCACCAGATTAAAGTCCATTGTTGTAAATTTGATCCCAAATTAGGCAATATGGATGGCATATTATGTGTTATCCTAAAATATTTCAGCTGTTTTGGGGTTTTTGATAAAGGAGATGGAATCTTCACTCAACCCTTGTCTACCTTTAGTTTATGAGCAACAAAATTATATGGTAAATGGTGTTTTTTCTTGTAATTTTTCTGCAAATTTCTCTTCTGTAGGTTATTACTTATTGCTTGAATTAAACATATGTGTACTCTGAGAATTATTGGAGAAAATAGCTGAAATGAATGCAAACCCTACCTGGCATCATTGATCATTTGATGCGCCCTCTGGCAGGCTACACAAGCTTGAGAGTAATGCATGTAGTCTTAAAATACTGAAGTAATTTAGTGCAAAGTAGGAAAATCTAATTAAAAAAGTAAGATATCTTGGACATTTGCGTAAATATTTTTCATTCTGATTTAATTTTTTTTTCATTTAATGTAGAAGAATCTGCATTGCACATTGCTTGACAGAACATGGTATTAAAATACATGTATGTGATTGAGCAGTACTTCACAAGTTTTTCATGGGAAGCCAGGCAGCAGATTGTGCAGTTATATTGTTCTTTCTTTCTTCTACAATGTTTTTTTTAGTTTACTGTTCAGCAGATATTGATTTTTTTCCAGGATGGTCGGGTTCTTTGTGCTATTATCCATCGTTACCGTCCTGACTTGATAGACTTTGAAGCCTTGAAACCAGAGGATATTGCTCAAAATAACCAGTTGGCATATGATATCTTGGAGAGGGACTTTGGGATCCCTCCAGTAAGTATTTTTTCTCCACAGAAACTAGTAACAATTGTACTATCTAGTAACTGTCTGTCCAAGGCACACATAATTAGCTACTGTTTCCCAACAAATTTACAGATTATTTTACCCATTAAATTGAGGGTTTACTGTATTGTTTTTATTTATAATTTGTACTGTCAAATATTATTGCAGTGTTTTCGATGTGATCATTTTGTTATCCTTTAGGTTATGACGGGGGCTGAAATGGCAGAATGTGAAGTTCCAGACAAATTGAGCATGATTTCCTATGTCTCTCAAATCTATGACGTCTTCCGTGGGGAAATTCCTCACTTCAAGTACCCAAAAATGGTAAGAAAAGAATGAATTCTTTTTAGTTTTATTTTAACCATTAGAAAAATTTTTATGTTTAGGTATGTATATGTGCATGTGTGGATGTGTATGTATGTACATGTGTATGTATGTACATGTGTATGTATGTACATGTGTATGTGGGTGGGTTGGGCCATTCTTTCATCTGTTTCCTTGCACTACCTCGCTAATGCGGGAGACAGTGACAGAGTATAGAAAAAAGATTATTTGCCCTGTCCGTTAAATCTGAAATGCATTAAATTGAGGGTTTACTGTATTGTTTTTATTTATAATTTGTACTGTCAAATATTATTGCAGTGTTGATAGTGATCATTTTGTTATCCTTTAGGTTATGACGGGGGCTGAAATGGCAGAATGTGAAGTTCCAGACAAATTGAGCATGATTTCCTATGTCTCTCAAATCTATGACGTCTTCCGTGGGGAAATTCCTCACTTCAAGTACCCAAAAATGGTAAGAAAAGAATGAATTCTTTTTAGTTTTATTTTAACCATTAGAAAAATTTTTATGTTTAGGTATGTATATGTGCATGTGTGGATGTGTATGTATGTACATGTGTATGTATGTACATGTGTATGTGGGTGGGTTGGGCCATTCTTTCGTCTATTTCCTTGCACTACCTCGCTAATGCGGGAGACAGTGACAGAGTATAGAAAAAAGATTATTTGCCCTGTCCGTTAAATCTGAAATGCATTAAATTGAGGGTTTACTGTATTGTTTTTATTTATAATTTGTACTGTCAAATATTATTGCAGTGTTGATAGTGATCATTTTGTTATCCTTTAGGTTATGACGGGGGCTGAAATGGCAGAATGTGAAGTTCCAGACAAATTGAGCATGATTTCCTATGTCTCTCAAATCTATGACGTCTTCCGTGGGGAAATTCCTCACTTCAAGTACCCAAAAATGGTAAGAAAAGAATGAATTCTTTTTAGTTTTATTTTAACCATTAGAAAAATTTTTATGTTTAGGTATGTATATGTGCATGTGTGGATGTGTATGTATGTACATGTGTATGTATGTACATGTGTATGTATGTACATGTGTATGTATGTACATGTGTATGTATGTACATGTGTATGTGGGTGGGTTGGGCCATTCTTTCGTCTATTTCCTTGCACTACCTCGCTAATGCGGGAGACAGTGACAGAGTATAGAAAAAAGATTATTTGCCCTGTCCGTTAAATCTGAAATGCATTAAATTGAGGGTTTACTGTATTGTTTTTATTTATAATTTGTACTGTCAAATATTATTGCAGTGTTTTCGATGTGATCATTTTGTTATCCTTTAGGTTATGACGGGGGCTGAAATGGCAGAATGTGAAGTTCCAGACAAATTGAGCATGATTTCCTATGTCTCTCAAATCTATGACGTCTTCCGTGGGGAAATTCCTCACTTCAAGTACCCAAAAATGGTAAGAAAAGAATGAATTCTTTTTAGTTTTATTTTAACCATTAGAAAAATTTTTATGTTTAGGTATGTATATGTGCATGTGTGGATGTGTATGTATGTACATGTGTATGTATGTACATGTGTATGTGGGTGGGTTGGGCCATTCTTTCGTCTGTTTCCTTGCGCTGCTTGCTAACGCGGGAGACAGCGACAAAGTATAATAGAAAATAGATATGCAAATGAAAAATTCACTTTTTCCTTTCATTAAAGTCATTCAGTTAATACATTTATTAATATTCCTTTCATTTAGGTTTTTTCTGTAAGGTTATTCTCTTTGGAAATTTTGATTTTTGAATGAAAACGCAGATGTTGCAAAAACATCAGCCTGACAAACCCCACAGGTTGTGTATTTTTAACAACAACTGAAGAGAAACTAAACTACAGAAATGATACCCCTGCCTCTGTCTCTGACAGTAACTCTGCAGTTGCTTGCACAATATCTAAAGCTTGGCAACAGATCAAAATGAAACTTATGTAGTTGTTACCCCACCACACATTTAGCATCACGAGAACTCTTAAACCTGACTTACCCATTTTTGAAGTGATACATAGCAACATGAAGTGGTCATGCTTTTTTGCCATTAACTCTTTCACTACTTTATCAATTTCAGGAGGGTGCCTCCAGATAATCATTATTTGCTGAAAACAGAAGTCCTTGTTTGGTTTAGGTAAACCCTTGATTTAACAGACTAATTGGGGCTAAAGGGTTGTCCAGTAGTGCCGAAAGTCTGCCGTTAAATCGAGAATGTAACCTATGGGCCATTTTTTGATACAGTGTACATTTCATACACTTTCTTTTGACTCCTTTATCATGTACACTATTTGCAATTGTAAGGATTTCAAATTTGTTTGATAAATAAAGTCACAGTTTTCTGTATACAAACTGACCTCATGGTAGCTTGAGGCAGTCAGAAACTGAAACAAAACAAGTATACCCCACACTACCAAAAAGAAGTGCGATATGAAATGTCTGTGGTGCGCCGTTTGATTTTTTTTTTTTTTTGGGGGGGGGGGGGGGTAAACCATAGAAAGTTCTGTGGGGCCTGGATGTGGAAAGGGAGCCGTGGTTTTGGTGCATTATTACATGACAGCTAGAGACTGAGTGTGAGCAAATGTGGCCTTTGTTGTCTTTTCCGAGCACTACCTCGCGCACCTTTGGGGGATGGGGTTGTTAATTCATGTGTGGCGGGGTGGCAATGGGAATGAATAAGGGCAGACTATGAATTATGTACATGTGTATATATGTATATGTCTGTGTATGTATATGTATACGTTGAGATGTATAGGTATGTATATGTGCATGTGTGGACGTGTATGTATGTACATGTGTATGTGGGTGGGTTGGGCCATTCTTTCGTCTGTTTCCTTGCGCTGCTTGCTAACGCGGGAGACAGCGACAAAGCAAAATAATAAATGAATAAGTAAATATTATTTACACACATGCTTCTTCCTCCTTACTGAGGTACTGTCAGGAACAGATAACAGCAGCTTCATGTGTACTTAAAAAAATGCTTTAGTACATATGATTACACAGCTTCTACATGGTTCTTGTGAAATGCATCTATCTTTTGTGGTATTGATTTATATTTTTGAATTATTTATAATTTGTACTGTCAAATATTATTGCAGTGTCTGATGTAATCATTTTGTTATCCTTTAGGTTATGACGGGGGCTGAAATGGCAGAATGTGAAGTTCCAGACAAATTGAGCATGATTTCCTATGTCTCTCAAATCTATGACGTCTTCCGTGGGGAAATTCCTCACTTCAAGTACCCAAAAATGGTAAGAAAAGAATGAATTCTTTTTAGTTTTATTTTAACCATTAGAAAAATTTTTATGTTTAGGTATGTATATGTGCATGTGTGGATGTGTATGTATGTACATGTGTATATGGGCGGGGTGGGCCATTCTTTCGTCTATTTCCTTGCACTACCTCGTTAATGCTGGAGACAGCGACAAAGTATAATAGAAAATAGATATACAAATGAAAAATTCACTTTTCCTTTCATTAAAGTCATTCAGTTAATACATTTATTAATATTCCTTTCATTTAGGTTTTTTCTGTAAGGTTATTCTCTTTGGAAATTTTGATTTTTGAATGAAAACGCAGATGTTGCAAAAACATCAGCCTGACAAACCCCACAGGTTGTGTATTTTTAACAACAACTGAAGAGAAACTAAACTACAGAAATGATACCCCTGCCTCTGTCTCTGACAGTAACTCTGCAGTTGCTTGCACAATATCTAAAGCTTGGCAACAGATCAAAATGAAACTTATGTAGTTGTTACCCCACCACACATTTAGCATCACGAGAACTCTTAAACCTGACTTACCCATTTTTGAAGTGATACATAGCAACATGAAGTGGTCATGCTTTTTTGCCATTAACTCTTTCACTACTTTATCAATTTCAGGAGGGTGCCTCCAGATAATCATTATTTGCTGAAAAACAGAAGTCCTTGTTTGGTTTAGGTAAACCCTTGATTTAACAGACTAATTGGGGCTAAAGGGTTGTCCAGTAGTGCCGAAAGTCTGCCGTTAAATCGAGAATGTAACCTATGGGCCATTTTTTGATACAGTGTACATTTCATACACTTTCTTTTGACTCCTTTATCATGTACACTATTTGCAATTGTAAGGATTTCAAATTTGTTTGATAAATAAAGTCACAGTTTTCTGTATACAAACTGACCTCATGGTAGCTTGAGGCAGTCAGAAACTGAAACAAAACAAGTATACCCCACACTACCAAAAAGAAGTGCGATATGAAATGTCTGTGGTGCGCCGTTTGATTTTTTTTTTTTGGGGGGGGGGGGGGGGGGGGGGGGGGGGGGGTAAACCATGGAAAGTTCCATGGGGCCTAGATGTGGAAAGGGAGCTGTGGTTTCGGTGCATTACACAGGACAGCTAGAGACTGAGTGTGAATGAATGTAGCCTTTGTTGTCTTTTCCTAGCGCTACCTCGCTGGGGGAGGGGGTGCCATTTCATGTGTGGCAGTGTGGCGACGGGAATGGCTGAGGGCAGCAAGTATGAATATGTACATGTGTATGTATGTATATGTCTGTGTATGTATATGTATGTAGGGAGCGGGGGGTTGGAAATCCTCCCCTCCCATTTTTGATTTCCAAAAGAAGGAACAGAGAAGGGGACTGAGTGAGGATATTTTTTCTAAGGCTCAGTCGTCTTTTCTTACTGCTACCTCACTAATGTGGGAAATGATGAATTTGTATAATAGAAAAAAAAATTATGTATGTATACGTTGAAATATATAGGTATGCATATGTGCGTATGTGGGCATGTATGTATATACACATGTATGTGGGTGGGTTGGGCCATTCTTTCATCTGTTTCCTTGCACTACCTCGCTAATGCGGGAGACAGTGACAGAGTATAGAAAAAAGATTATTTGCCCTGTCCGTTAAATCTGAAATGCATTAAATTGAGGGTTTACTGTATTGTTTTTATTTATAATTTGAGAAATGTATAGAAGCTGAACATATGCCAAATAAGAAACAGGGTGAAAGAGTATTAATGAACATAAGGGGAAAAAAGAATATGACTTGGAAGAAGGGGAATGGTGTGAGGATAATAACAAAAGAGTACCCATGGCTGGTGAAACTCCATTGCTGCTTCGTAGCCTTTTCATGCCTCACCATTAACAGGCCACTGGCAGAGGGGGAACTTTTGCTCATTGTTTCTAGAAGCTTTTAACTAATGTTACCTCTGACTTCTCATACTTTATGTTCCAACCTACTACTTGCTAGGCAAGCAAGTGAGGATTACCTTACAGAGCTGCTCCTAGTGTTGCTAGTCAAAAATTTTGAGAAATTACTTATAGGTTAAGCCAATAGGGGATAATTTACTCTAATGATGGCTCTGTTTATTGAGTTTCTGTCTGAGTGCTAGTTTACAGATCTGGTACATTTCAGATGGTTTTCGTTTTTTCCTATTTCCGTTTAAAAATTTGTTGCAGGAATTAGCATCTTTGCAGTTGGTTCTGGTTATTTCCTTTCATGGTTTTATGCTTCCCATTGTGCTTTGCAGGATTGATTTGATCAGATACCTAGCATTTGTTAAACTTTGAATTTGTTGATATAACATGTTATTGACAGATTTATTGAACTAATTAATAGGATGATGGAGAGATGGAGGTTGAAGAGCCATGTACCCCAGCGCAGCGCTCCACACCTCATGTGAATATTTTAAAGAACCTCACAAATGCAGCTCAGGGTACACCATGCTCCAGAAAGAGAATGTCATTAGAAAGAGGAACAACCAAAAGGTCAGTCAGTGCATATTTCTGTTTCCCCATATCGTTTTATTCTTTTATAACAACCCGCTTAGAGAGTACTTCTTTTTTTTCCCCCATTTTATCTTGTCCTTTCCCAAAGAGCAAGCATAGTATTTCTCCGTATGACAGTTTGCTTTTGCAAATTTCACTCATGTTTGGTGGGTTTTTTTTTTTTTTTTTTTTTTTTTTTTTTTTTTTTTTTTTGGTATTACTGCTACTCATCATCCCTTCAGATTGTGAAGATTCAACTGATAAAAGAATGAGTGCTGCTTTAGGAAGTACATGCTTATTAGAGTGAAGTAAGCTTGAAAAGTAAGGATTTTTGTGACATGGGAAAGATAAAGATTGAATGGAGGAAATGGCGAATAGTATGAAAGGAAAGAAAGACTTTATGACTGTTCACTGGGGTATCTCTGAATATGTTTTGATGTAGCCAAGATGAGAGGAGAGAAAGAGAGAGGTAGTGTGATTGAAAAAAGGAAATTGAATATTCTGTCTCTGAGTGAGCTTAGGGGTATGAAGGAAGAATGGTTTAGGAATGTCTCAGGGGTAAAGTCAGAGTATAGTGTACCAACCTACCTATGAGTACCTGCAATGAGATTTTGCCTTGGTTTCAGGGCTAGTGTATTGTGCTTACTACTTGACTTATATGTTAGCAAACAATGTTTTTTGAGTGCCCCATCACATCCCCTCTCTTGTCTTTCTTGTTATAAAATGCAATTTTTTTCATCAGCTACTCCTCAGGCATAGTGCTCTGTTCTATATTCATCTGGTATTGTCTTTAACCATGAGTCGAATCTTCTGTGGAATGTTTATTGTCACTCCTTTTAAATTTCGTATATCACCTGGTATCGCATTAAATCATTGTTCCAACTTCCTTGCATGGCACTCATGAATCATTGTCTTAAAAACTTTTGGTACGTTTCCAGAGTTTACTCAACTTAATTATTCTGTATCTTCCTTGCCTAGTTGCTTTCATATTCAGAACATTCCTCATTTCCTACTGTTTGTTGCTGGGTTTATATTATCATATAGTTTTCCATTGAACATTTGATACTGTAAAAGGGTAGCTTTTTTGCTGAGGGAGTAAATGTTTGAAAGTAAGGAGGTGAGCTCCTGGCTGATGCCAATAAAAATGAAAATGGGATACGTGAAGTTGGTGATTATTAGTGCTTAGGCACTTGGCCATGAGATGAACAACGATGAGAGATGAGTTTTTTGGGTGTAGCTAAGTGCTGGTGTCACAGTCTTGATGCAAAGGATCAAGTATTAGTTATGAGTGATTTGATTGTGGTAGTGGATAATGTGGCAGTTGAGGGCATAATTGGAGAGCATGGGGTATTCAGTAAAGTGAAGGGAGATGTTGGAAACCCCATTGAGTTAGGTGCTGAAAAAGAACTGGTGATTGGGAATACCTGGTTTACAAAGAGGGACATACTTATCTAGAGTACGAAAGATGATAAGTAGACATTACTGGATCATATATTAATGATAGGCTCGCCAAAGAGAGAGAGATGTGTATGCTGAAAGGGACAGCTGGTAGGTAGTAGTTGGTAGGCAGCCACCAACCAGGGAGGTATGTTACCTTTACTACCAGCCTGGGTATTTGGAGGGTTAGTAATGGCAGCATAGTGAGTCAGCTTTCCAGCGGTTGTCATGTTGCACTCCTTTGACCCAGGTAACTGTCATTTCTTTCTGTCTCACCCTTACGTTGACTGCTGGTATTCTGTCCACAAACATGCAATCTCTCCTTGTCACAAATAACACTTGACAACACTTAACTCACGCGACTTATTCCTTGCAACTCTTCAGATTTTATAGTGAGTGCTTTGCACCAGCCTTGCCTTTTACAAAATAGCTGGAACAATAGATAGACTTGGTTGGCAGGAACGTTAGACAGGAGCATTAGGTAGAAGTAGTAGGTTGTAACATTGGGAAGGAATTTTAGATGGACACATTAGAAAGAAGTAGTTGGTTGGAACATTAGATAGGAGAGTCTGAAAACACTGTGCTATAGCTGCCTTCTGTCAGTGGCATGTTAAGGGTGAGGCACTAAAAGGTAAGAAGTGGCAATGGAATTTAACAGTTATGGAGACTCATTTGCTGTGGTCACCCCCTTGAGGGAGTTCCCGAAGGGAATGGGTTTGAGAGATAAAGATAGGTGGATAGATAGCAGCTGGTGGGATGTCTAATCATTACCTGGAGGAGACAAGGGTAAAGATTTGTAAAGGTTTTTGGAAAAGAGGAAACAATGTGAGAGAGAAGAGGGTGGTAAAAGTAAAGATCTTGGAAAAGAGGCTTGTGAAGAGATACCATAGGTTGAGTGTAGAAATGCAAAAGGTGAGAGTAACTAAAGCTAAGAGTGTGGGTGAAGAATGGGAGGTGTTTAAGGAGGCAGTGCTGACATGTACGAAAAAAGTGTGTGTTAGAGAAAAGGAGGATGTAGGGGCATTAATTTTAGGGAAGGAGTGCAAGTGATTGGGAGATGTACCAGAGAAAATGGCATAAGGTCAAAGGCAAGGTGCAGGAGCTTAAAAAAAAAATTGGTATTTGGGGTAAGCAAGGATCAGCAGACTACAAAGAGAATAGGAGAATGTTTTGAAAAGTATTGTGAGAAAGATAAAAGAAATTCTGGCATATGGGGAACTGGAAGCAGGCAGAGATGAAGTGAAGAGAAGCTGGATTGCATAATTTAAAAGGTTGATGAATGTGTTTTATGATAGGGTGGCAGATGTTTGGAGTTTGGGTTAGGGAGTTATGCAAAGTGAGAGAGTCGTTGCAAGCGGGTTAATGGAAAGAGGTGGTGAAAGCCTTGCATAAGATGAAGTATTTCAAATTGGCTGGAGTGGATGGTATTACTCATGAATTTCTTAACAAAGGGTATGACTGTGTTTTTGATTGGTTATTCAGGATGTTCATTGTGTGTATGGAATGTATCATGGTTAGGTGACTAAGGTTTGGCAGAATGTCTATTGTGCCATTGCTTAAATGCTAGGGGGGTCAAAGTTAGTGTTTGAATTGCAAATGTGTAAGTTCATTGAATATACTTCGAAAGTTTTATGAAAGTGAGGTTCTTTAGAGGGTAATTGCATGCACAAAGCATCAGACTGAGGCAGATAAGTGTGGGTTCTAGAGTGGTAAAAAAATGTGTGTGAGAAGTGCATGGAGAAAAAGGATTAGTATGTGGCATTTATGGATGTGGAGAAACTAACTTGTAAGGTTGATGGATATGCTCTGTGAAAGGTTCTACAAATATGTGGTGTGGGAAGAAGGCTCTTGGCAGCAGTGAAAAGTTTTTATTAAGAGAGTAAAGTGTGTGCCTGAGGAGGTTGTGAGAAGGGTGAAGGTTGAGAGAAGGGTGAGTGGTTCCAGGGATGTGTGATGTCACCATAGCTGTTTATCCTATTTATGGATGGGGTGGTGAGGGAGGTGAATTCAAGGATTGTGGAGGGAGGAGCAGGTATGCAGTCTGTTAGGGTTAGGAGGCCTGGAAGGTGAGTCACCTTTTGTTTGCTGATGATACAGTGCTGGTAGCATACTTGAGTGAGAAGCTGCTAATGCTGAAGTCTGAGTTTGGGAAGTGTATGAAAGGAAAAAGTCGAGTTAATGTGAATAATAGGAAGGTTGTAAGTTTAGCACTGAATGCGACAGGTTCCTTGGAGTGTGACTTTAAATGGGGAGAACTTGGAGGAAGTGGTAGTGTTTTAATTGCTTTGGAGCAAACAGAGATATGGCTGAAGTGAACCATAGAGTGGATGATGAGGTGAAGGGCTCAGGCATTTTGAAGAATTTATGGAAAGAGAGGTCACTAGCTTTAATGGCAAAGTTGGGTATGTTCATGGTATAACATTCCCACCAGTGCTGTATGGATTCAAGTTTTGGACCTAAGATATGGTGAATGTGTGTAGGAAATGAAATGTTTGAGGACAATATGTGGTATACGGAGGGTTGATCAAATAAGAAATGTTAGAGTAAGAAAGAGATGTGGTAGTAAGAGTAAGTATGAGGGAGGTGAAGAGGGTTTGCATATAGATAGGAGGTCAAATAAAGGATAACTTACAGGATGTGCAAGTCAGAAGTGAAAGAAACAAGGGAAAGGGGAAAACATAGTAGGAGGTGGAAGAATGGAATGAAAGATGCCTTAAAGGCTCAGGGCATGAACATATGCACAAGGGTGTAAGGCATGCAAGGGATTGAGCAAACTGGAGCAGTGTGGTTCTTGATGGATTTCAAGCTGTCATGGGCTTAACCAGGGCATATGAAGCAGTCAGAGGCTTTGGAAAGGTGTGTATGGCCTGCTTTAGGATGGGGGCTGTGGTTTTCAGGATATTATGCATGACATATAGAGATTGGATAAGAGCGAATCAGGCCATTTTTTCATCTGTTCTTGGTGCTGCCTTTGTATTGCAGGAGATAGTGAACTTGAATGAAAAATACTTCATAGAAAATGCTGTTAAACTACTAATTTATGTCTTATCAAGTGTATTATTATCTTTAACTGTGTCTGACTATCCACTAGTTTATATTTGTGAGCTCTTATGTTAACATTTAATTTACTTCCTTCTCCATATTCTTTGATTGCATTTATCATTTAGAATGAAAATACAGGAAATGAAACAAAAGTGAAAATTTACAGGTTATGATATTTCTAGTTCTTATTGGGATAATGTGGGTGTTTTCTCTCTTTTTCTGATCTTTGCAGCTGTGATCAGGGAAAGGCCTCCTGAAAATATTGATCTTATTTTTCGTTCCAGTATGTTGAATTTGAAAGCCTTAAGTCATCAATGCTTTCTCTTCAGGTGCACAAGAATGATCCCATTTTCCCCCCAGCAACTTCCCCCTCCCTCTTCTTTCTTTAATGTAGTTTTGTCATTACTAATGTGCTTCCAGAGATGATGGTCGTATCACCTGTCGATTGATAGATGATGGAGTATCTGTGGCAGATAAGAAACTGGAATCACTAAAAAAGACGAAAAAGAGGAAAGGTGAAAAGGTTACATCACCCCAGGTATATACTATTCTTTGTTCTTTTTCTCTTTGCTTGAGCATTGTAGAGACAAAAATGAGCCATCAGATTTGGTAAAGCCTGATAGGAAGAGAAATGAAAATGTTCATTTTCTATACTCATTTGCTTTTTTCTTTCTTTGCGAAATAGTTTAGGGAAAAGACAAATAAGTGGCCTTAGTTACACACTCCTAGACTCTTTTTTGTAAAGCACAGACATAGTTTCTGTAACTCAGAACCATATGAGTGAAAGTGGAGTCTTTAAGAGCATGAGTGATTTCTGGTATGCATGTATATCAAATCCACCCCTTGTGCTCATTTTCTCTTTACACGATTCACCTCCTTCCAAAACATTTCCCTGTTCTTTCTGAAATGTATTGAAACTCATCCAATCCGACTTTTTCTTCTCTCTATCAGCTGTTGTGACTTTTTCTTGACTTCCTGACTTTATTTCCCATTCTCATTCCCTGCTGATAATGTCCATACAACTCTTTTTATCTTTCTTAGCAGTTTAACTTCTTAATCCCACCACTTGGTGTCCATTCTTTTATGGCTTTATCCCACCATCTGCATGCTACATTCATGATTTTCATATGTAAACACTGCTACCCCACATATCTCTCTCTCCTCTTATCCCCTTTTTTTCATTTATTCTCACTTTCTGCCCCTTTTCACTCAGTCTCCCTTAGCATCTCTGTACATAGGCTTATTTTCCAAGCTCAGTCACTTTCACCACTTCTGTCTTACATTCTGAGCATACACATATATTCTGAAAAGCAAAATATGCATTAGTTTTTAGGTATTGCTCGTGTTTCACAACTGTAAATATTTTGACTTTTTTTCTTTTTCTACTTAGCCAGTAATTTGATTATTACTGCTACTGCTGAATAGGAAATTCTTTGTACTTTATTCATGGACCAGGATGACATTGAATCTCATCAGCGACGTCAGGAAATTCTTTCCAATCGATTAGAACTGTTGAGAAAGCAGAAGGAAAGGCGAGAGTTAGACAATGTACGCTTCATACGTTCAATGCAGATGTTGCAATGTGGAGTTATAGACCAGTCTTCTGTCCAACACTCTTATAACAGAGATGAAGATGTTGGCTTAACAGAATATAGGAAGAACTGTGTTAAAACTATGCGAGAAAAAGCACAAGACCTAGAAAGGAAGCTCAATCATCGACCTGTAAGAGTATTGAATGTAGCATGTGATTGTCATTCCTATAGTTTATAGTGTTTTTGATTAACTCACTGGTGTTTTACCATATTTGACAAAATGTTTTTGGTTGATAAGTAAAATAAAATCATACACATTGTACCTTGCCCCTTAAGCAGTAAAGATTTTGGAAATGTGTGTGCTACTGATAAGTGATATTGAATGAGTAAATGGTTGAGAATGTTTATGTATAGATATGCGGTTGTGCACATGGTACGATAGGACACCACATGAATTGCTCTGTGGGCTGCCAGCATCAACACCAAAACAACCATCACCACACCCACTACTGCCACCAGTAGCCAACACCACAAAAACCATTACTTTTGCCTGCTCCCACCACCAGAACTAGGCACTAAAAACCATACACAACCAAAGCACCTACTACCATTAACAATAACGCAAAATATATATCTAATGATTTTTTGCACAAAATGCAGTTATTAATGTTACATGAGGTATGGCCACTGTAGGAGACACGGGATGCCATATCTTGACAGGTTACAGCACCTACCGGGTACTGTGGATACTTCCACCACGTGTTTGTCATCCATTGATGTGGTGGAAGTATCCACAATATCCTGCAAGTGCTAACAATGCCCAGATCCATGTCATTTTAAAAAATGAACGATTTGTTGATGAACTAAACAGCAGTTATTGAAGGCATACCAATGCAGATACCTCCAAGGGACCTTGCACATCCTAACAAAACTGCCATCATTGTCTTGGGACTTGATGATTGCCAAGACCCTGCAATCCTTCTTCAGAGGGAAAACATCAAGAATGTCAAGACCTCAGAGGTAAAGAAGCAGTCATAGCAGATTGGATTGGCAGTGACCACCCTCCAAGGTAACTCAGTTCCTGGCACCTTCCACTGTGTGAAGGTGGATATCTATCTTCCACCAAGATGGCAGCACTTTAAATGTGAGAGTTGGAATCATTTGGTGAATGTTTGCAGGTCAAAGTCCTTCTGATATGAAATGTATGCAGGGAGACATCCCATATGAACATGTAAGGAAAAACTTGAGAATGGGGGAAACCATTGAAGGAAATTGCATAAACTGTAAGCAGCCTGGTTTCAGGAAATGGCGTCGAGACTGCACCAAGCAGCCACCTCCACTACAGTGACCTGGTGAGCAACCATAGCAAACACCCACCTCTTCATCTCTTCCCACCATGTCACGCCCTGGTCGAACTCTGGAGTTCAACCCCTGCAAACAAGGCACTCCTGGCAGGCCATGGAATAGGGTAGTCTCCCAAAGACAAAGGAACCACTTGTTTTGCCTAATGACAAGGTTTCTGACAACACTGATCTAGAAAATAATGGTCATCATTGAAAGTCAAAGAAATGTGAAAGAAACGCAAAAGTAGAACGAAGAAATATTTAATGCTATGAAGTTCCACACAGTGCTTTGTGTGCAAATGCTAATTGATATGGAACACCTGTACATGGTGATAAGAGGGCTAGCATGCATGAATCTATTGATGTGCTATGTCTCAGTACCATGCATTGCAGTTGATGTGCAAAAACTAAATTGGCTATTTACAGATAGACTCAGAGCTCTTAAAAGCTATTGTAGGGTACATGTTCTTAGCTTGTATTAAGTCTTGAATAGATTACCATGCACCAGTTTTGGTCCTTCATAACAGCAAAGGTATCAGCTAATTTGAAAAAATGCTAAATGAAGCCTAAAGAATCATATGTGGTTGCCTGAAGATCACTAAAGCACCTAGCTTGTAGAAGGATCTTGGTATTCCAAGTATTAAAGACAGAATACTTAAAATCATTCGTATGATAGAGCTGAAACTTCTTTATGGTGATTCAAAATGTTTTTTCTAAAGAATTGTGGAACCATATATGCCTTAGCACAAGTGAATCTAGATGGATGCAAATAACAGTCAATCACGTGACAATGTTTATTGTACATAATTTGTATAGAATTAGAAAGCAACAGCATTTCCTGCCTTCCAGGCAGATAACTCCCTTTGACATCACTACACCTGCACTGAAAAATCCCTGGGGATAGGGGAGAGAGAATGCTTCCCACGCATTCCTCACGTGTTGTAGAAGGTGACTAAAGGGGACGGGAGTGGGGGGCCAGAAACCCTCCCCTCCTTGTATTTTGACTTTCTAAAAGGGGAAACAGAAGAAGGAGTCACGCGGGGAGTGCTCATCCTCCTCGAAGGCTCAGATTGGGGTGTCTAAATGTGTGTGGATATAACCAAGATGAGAAAAAAGGAGAGATAGGCAGTATGTTTGAGGAAAGGAACCTGGATGTTTTGGCTCTGAGTGAAACGAAGCTCAAGGGTAAAGGGGAAGAGTGGTTTGGGCATGTCTTGGGAGTAAAGTCATGGGTTAGTGAGAGGACAAGAGCAAGGGAAGGAGTAGCACTACTCCTGAAACAGGAGTGGTGGGAGTATGTGATAGAGTGTAAGAAAGTAAATTCGAGATTGATATGGGTAAAACTGAAAGTTGATGGAGATAGATGGGTGATTATTGGTGCATATGCACCTGGGCATGAGAAGAAAGATCATGAGAGGCAAGTGTTTTGGGAGTAGCTGAATGAGTGTGTTAGTGGTTTTGATGCACGAGACCGGGTTATAGTGATGGGTGATTTAAATGCAAAGGTGAGTAATGTGGCAGTTGAGGGAATAATTGGTATACATGAGGTGTTCAGTGTTGTAAATGGAAATGGTGAAGAGCTTGTAGATTTATGTGCTGAAAAAGGACTGGTGATTAGGAATACCTGGTTTAAAAAGCGAGATATACGTATGTAAGTAGGAGAGATGGCCAGAGAGCGTTATTGGATTACGTGTTAATTGATAGGCGGGGTGGAGACGGGAATGAATAAGGGCAGACAGTATGAATTATGTACATGTGTATTTATGCATATGTCTGTGTGTGTATATATATGTATACATTGAGATGTATAGGTATGTATATGTGTGTGTTTGGACATGTGTATGTGGATGGGTTAGGCCATTCTTTCATCTGTTTCCTTGCGCTACCTCGGTAACGTGGGAGACAGCGACAAAGTATAATAAATAAGAAAATATGTATATGTGTGTGTGTGTGTGTTTGTGTGTGTGTGTGTGTGTATGTTTATATGTGTGAGTGAATGTGCCTTTTTCGTAGGTTTCCTGTTGTTAACATGGGAAATAGTGATCAGTTATGGAGAAAATCATATGACTGATACATAAAGCAAGCATGAATGATATTTTGCATCAAAAGATTTTCTCTATACAGTATTTTCGGATTTTGATAAAGGAAAGGGGTACAGATTCCAATTCGTTTATGTGGTTTTCCTTCCATTGAAATGGCGTGTAGAACTTCTTGACTAATGATGGAAATAGTAACTAATTATGGAAGTATTTACTTTTTTATTAATATGATTAAAAAGTGGCGTGTGTATAGTGTGTTACTTTAACTTAATCTTTGAATTAATACTAATGGGAATTTATGTATTACTTTTCCTTTTGTGTTGAGGAAAATTGTTCTTTTATTTAGTATGGATTACCTATGTTGCATGTAGCTAATTGAAATTTTGATAAGTGAATGTTTTTATATTCCAGTACATTCTAGAAAGTGAATGGAATACTCTTGCGATTGGAATAAGCAAAAGACGAAATGCTATTACTTGACTAATGCCTAGTAATGCTTAAATAATAGAATACTTGTTTTTCAAATGAAGGTCATGGTATTGTAATATTAGTGAAATTTTTTTTATCAGCTTTGGTGATTATATGATAATGAATGTTTATTTACATTAGGAGAGAACAGCAGCTGATGATTATGGGAGGAAAGTTCAAGTTGAACAAACAGAAGATTTCACAGACAAGGTAAAGGACCTAGAGGCCAAGTTTACTGCGAGCTCAAACACTCATGCACCAGACAAGAAACCCAGAGTAAGAATTCAGTTTGTAAATTTCCTTATCTCCTTTCTATTGCCTGAAATCTCTTTGGGAAACTGTTTAGAGGTCTTTAACACTAATTTCCATAACTTGTTCCACTGTCATATATTGCATGATAATTTAGTCTTACCAATGCCCCTTTTTCATAGATGCATTCTTAGGTGATCATGATTTTAAATACCCTTGTTGGTAGCCTTCAGTTAAGTTTGGAAAAACATTTTGATATCTAGGCAAACCCAGACATGTATTAAGTACGTATTTTGATTATGGGATTTTTTCTTTTGCAGATGTATGTGATTTTTATTTGTGTTACAGGGAGGGAGCTTTACAGTCATGTTTTCCATTCTCTTAACATTGTTTATGTTGTTTATGTACCATACTTTAACTTAATATATAATTTTGATTGTACCACATGCCCTAGGGATATACATAGATGGGAGATGTTCCTGGAAAAGTTTCCGTATTGTGAGTTTCTTGGTGCTCAGATTGCGTTTACCTTTTGATTCTCATATAATTGGAGATGTGCTCCTACAGAAATTTCTTTTCCATTCAAGGAATAAAAACTCACGTGAAAGAAAATAATTTAAACATTTTAAGTGTAGTTTACTTTGTTTCATACTTTTACTATATTTCTCTATATATCTCTGATGCCTGTTCCCTCCTGGAACTCCCTCAAGGTGGTGGCCATGACAAAAGAGTGTCCATAAATACTGAACTCTAGGGACCCTTCTTAGCCTTTATTGCCTCACCTTTAACAGGCCAGTGGCAGAGAGGGTAACTCTAGTGTAGAGTTTCCAGAGGCTTCTACCTAATGTTCCTACCTACTGATTCTACTTCATGTATCTACCTAATGGGTCTGCATAAATTTCCAACCCACTACTTGTACCTAAAGCTCCTGCCTAATTTTCCTACTTAGTAATTACACCTAATGCTTCTGCCTAAATGTTCTTACCTTGAATGTGAATGATATAGACAAGAGTTCAGGCAGTACCTGTATATCAAGTAAAGGAAACTTTGGTAAAGTGTCCACACCACAGTGAAGTAGTGATAGAGTAAGTATTTTGAAGGACTGATGAATATGTTCAGTGTTTGGGTGGCAGTTGTGGGATGTTTTGTATGTGGGAGTATGCAAGTGAAGAGAGTTATGGCAAGCAACAGGTCAAAAGAGAAACATGATGAAAACCTTGCATGAAATAGTGTTACAGTGAGGCTGGAGTGGATAGCATTGCATTTCAGTTTCTTCAAAGTGGTGACTGGTGTTAATTGGTTAGCTTGGATTTTCAATGTGTCATTTGATTGGTGAAGGGGGAAAAAGGTTAATGATTGCTCCAGGTGTAGAGATATTATTTTGGTGAGTGTACTAGTAAATTGTTTGGAAGAGTGGTGATTCAGAAGATGGTGGCATGCACGAAGCATCAGAATGGGGAGGAATAGTATAGCTTCATAAATGGCAGAGAATGTCTGGATCAGGTGTTTGCTCTACAGTATTTGTGTTAGTAGTTACTGAAACAAAGATCTGACCATAACATATATGGATCAGGAGAAAGCATATTGTAGGGTTGATAGAGATGCTTTGTAAAATGTGTTATGAATAGATAGTATTGAAGGAAAACTTACAAATAGAGAGGCATTTTTATCAAGAGAGTAAAGCATGTGTGCAAGAAGTTGGAGATGAGGGTGAGTGGTTCCTGTCAAAGGTGGCTCTACAGCAGAGCTGTGTGATGTCACCATAGATGTTCAGTATGTTTAAGGTTAGGATGATGAAGGAAATGAATGCAAAGGTCTCAGAAAGAGGGGCAGGTAAACTGTATTGGGGTTGTGGCACCTGGCAGGTGAGTCAGTTTGCTGATGACATGATGCTGGTGGTCAAATGAGGAACTGCAGAAGTTGGATTCTGACTTTGGGAGTGTGGGAAAGGAGTTTGAATAAAAAAAAAAAGAGGAAGTGATATTAGTTTAGATACCTAAGAGTGGACATGGCAATGAATAGAACCATGGGAGCTGAGATGAATCGCAGGTAGGGTGAGGGGGGAAAAGGTCCCAGGAGTATTGAGGAATATATAGAATGAGAGTTATGAAGGAGATGGATATGTTTGAAGGTACAGCAGTCCTGATGGTGTTGTTTGGATGCAAGGCATGGCTTATATTTGAGAATGTATGTAAGAGGGTGAATGTGTTTGAAATGAGGTGTTTGAGGACATGTGGTATACAGGGAGTTGATTGAGTGGGAAATGATAAGGACTGCCTTGGTAACTCACCTGACTTTAACCCTATTGAGAACTTGTAGTTGATTATAAAGTCACAGTTGTGTGGGTGGGATACATCCAGCATTCTTAAGCTCATGGCCACCATCCAGGATATTTGGGACAACTTAGATCCTACATACCTTCAGCATCTTGCAGCATCTGTTCCTAAGTGCTTGTAGGATTATATTAAGGCCAAGGAACACCATGCAAAGTATAAGGCAGGGGAGGAGTATGTATTTTATCTTGTTTATTGATATTTTTATATGATGTGTCACACTGTAAGTAGGTCACACTAGCTTTTTCCACCAGCACTATATATATATTGTTAGGTAGTAGTTAGTAGACAGCCAACAACTAAGGAGGTATGATACCAGTACTACCTGCTTGTGTTTCAGGAGGGTTAGCGACATCTTGTTTTTGATCTAGCACTTTAGTGGTTGTCAAGTTGCACTCCCCTTACCCAGGTAGCTGTCTTTTCTTTTTACCCCACTAACATGTGGACTACTTGCATTCTGTCCACAAACATACACTCTCTCCTTGTCATACGTATCACTTGACAACGCTTAACTAAAGCATCTCATTCTTTGTAAGTCTAGATATTCCTGCAGTGAGCACTATGCGCTAGCCCTGCATTTTGGCGAAATGGTAGGAGCAGTAGGTAGGAATATTTAGGCAGGGGCATTAGGTAGAAACCTTAGGTAAAAGCATTAGACAGAAGTAGTCATGTGGAACATTAGGTGGGAGCCTCTGAAAGCACTGCACTAAACTTGCTCTCTGCCAGTGGCTTATTAAGGGTGAGGCACTAAAGGCTAAGAAGCGGCACTGGAGTTCTTTAGATATGGAAACTGTTGCCGTGGCCACCCCTTTGAGGGAGTTCCAATTGGAATGCATCAGAGATAGTGTATGCTTCACCCCACACTTACACTACTGGCATTCTCTCTACAGGTATAAAATCTCTCCTTGTCATATGTAACACTTGACAACACTTAACTCACACGTCTCATTCTTCATAATTCTAGATTTTCCTGCGATGAGCACTATGCACTATCCCTGCCTTTTGGCAAAATGGTGGGAGCAGTATATTGAAGTAGTAGGTAGGAACATTAGGCAGGTGCATTGAGTAGAATTCATTTGGAATAGAAAGTGATAGCCTGCAAACACTGCACTAGAGTTGCCCTCTATCAGTAGCCTGTTAAGGGTGAGGCACTAAGGGCTGAGAAGTGGCACTGGAGCTTATAAGTTATGGAGACTGTATTGCTGTAGCCACTCCATTGAGGGAGTTCCAGTTGGGAACAGGCATCAGAGATATAGAAGATAGAATGTGGTAATAGGAAGAGCATGGTTGAAAGAGCTGAGTAGAGAGTGTTGAAATGGTCTGGTCATGTGGAGTGAATGAGTAAGAAGTTGATAAAAGAGGGTATATGTGTTAGAAGTGTAGTGGATAAGAAGAAGGATGAGATTGAATTGGAGATGGAAGGATGGAGTGAATAAGGTTTTGAGTGCTGAGGCCTGAACATGCAAGAAGGTGAAAGGTGTGCTTGGGATGTAGTGAATTGGAGCAAGGTGGTCTACAGTGAACTGAACCAAGGAATATGAAGCAGCCATGGAAAACCATGGAAAGTTCTGTGGGGCATGGTTGTAAATAGGGGGCTGTGATTTGACTGAATTTCATCTGATGGTTATAGAATAGGTGTGAGTGAGCGAGGCCTTTTCCTAATCTGTTCATGGTATTGCCGTATTATTCAAATTTTCTCTTTGCCAGAATAAGATGAAAGAAATACTTGTAAAAGTAAAGGATTTTTGTGTAGAAAGATAAGCTTACGTCTCTATAATGCCATGGTATAACACTGAGGTTGATATATAGATCCCAAGGGGAGCATTGAAGAAGGGTTTGCATTATTGAATTTCCCATTTTCCAATGTAAAACAAAAGGAATACATGTAAAAGTAAAGGATATGTACAAAATATGTGCTAACATTTCTTATATGGCCATGGTATAAAGCTTAAGTTAACGTGTAGATCCCCCTAGAAAGTAGCAGAAAAATGGTGGAGGAGGGTGTTTATCAGCAGTTGTCACTGTCCTAGGCATCACTTTGTTGCCACTCATGTTGCCAGTACCTCAAACATGAAACTTAGAGAGGATGTTGCTATAACTACACATTAACATAAATTTAAGATAATTTTGGTGTTATTGTTGCAACTCCCTGCAATTAATGGGTTAAGGTTGGATTATATCTCTGTCATGTTGGTGGACATTTCAGCTTGAAAGATTTTCAGCTTGTTTTATATAAATATAGAAGCTGAAGGGAGTTACAGGGTGGGAAAGGGGGCGAAGGTTCTGGGAGCATTGAGAAATGTGTGGAAGGCAAGAACATTATTTTGGAAAGCAAAAAATGGTTATGTGTGAAGGAATAGTGGTTCCAACAATGTTGTATGGTTGCGAGGCTTGGGCTATAGCTAGGGTTGTGCGGAGAAGGGTGGATGTTTTGGAAATGAGATGTTTGAGGACAACATGTGGTGTGAGGTGATTTGATCGAGTAAGTAATGAAGAGATAAGGGAGATGTGTGGTGATAAAAAGAGTGTGGTTGAGAGAGCAGAAGAGGGTATTTTGAAATGGTTTGGCCACATGGAGAGAATGAATGAGGAAAGATTGACAAAGAGGATATATGTGTCAGAGGTGGAGGGAATGAGGAGAAGCGGGAGACCAAATTGGAGGGGGAAGGATGGAGTGAAAAAGATTTTAAGCGATTGGGACCTGAACATGCTGGAGGGTGAAAGGCGTGCAAGGAATAGAGTGAATTAGGATGATGTCGTATACCGGGGTCGACATGCTGTCAGTGGATTGAACCAGGGTATGTGAAGCGTCTGGGGTAAACCATGGAAAGTTTTGTGGGGCCTGGATGTGGAAAGGGAGCTGTGGTTTTTGGTGCATTATACATGACAGCTAGAGACTGAGTGTGAACGAATGTGGTCTTTGTTGTCTTTTCTTAGTGCTACTTTGTGCCCGTGCGGGGGAGGGGGGTGTCATTTCATGTGTGGCAGGGTGGCAACGGGAATGAATAAGGGGAGCAAGTATGAATTATGTACATGTTTGTATATGTGTATGTCTTTGTATGTATATATGTGTATATGTTGAAATGTATAGGTATGTATATGTGCGTGTGTGGACATGTATGTATGTACATATTTGTGTGGGTGGGTTAGGCCATTCTTTTGTATGTTTCCTTGTGCTACCTCGCTAACGCAGGAGACAGCGACAAAGTATGATAATAGTAATGATGATAATAGAACTATCATTATGATATTAGGAAGTGAAATACAAGTATTCCGACATTTTACCACAAGACAGTGTTGCCTCTCTCAGCAGTTTACTTTTACAGCTGGTAAGGAATTATTTGCATGCAAAATTTTACTGATATGATATTAGCATTGTAACTTATATCTTGTAAATTTTTAGGATCTCATACGTGCTATTGGCAAAATTGAGAAATCTGACTGGAACATGGTAGCTATAGAGAAGAAAATACAAGAAAACAAGTTTGGTTTAGAAGTGCATGGAGAAAGGGAAAAAGTACCTAAGTGGAACAGAGATACTTATGATGACAAGGTAAGCATATTAGTTTTATTTTTCTGTCTAACTGTCTATCTCTCTGTATCTCTGATGCTTGTTCCCTTCAGGAACTCCCTCAAGAGGGTGGCCACAGCAAAAGAGTCTCCATAACTGGTAAATTCCGGTGCCAACTTTTAGCCTCTAGTGCCTCACCCTTAACAGGTCATACTTAATGTTCCTACTGACTACTTTCCCTACCGTGTCTACCTAATTTTCTAACCTATTAATTTTAACTAATGCTTCTACCTAATTCTCCTACTTACTATTTCTACTTAATGATCCTGTCTAATGTTCCTACCTACTACCTCTAGGTATACTTCCACCATTTCTACTTAATGTTCCTATCTAATGTATCTACTTACTGCCTCTAGCTGTTCTTCCTACCATAATTCTTAAAACCAGGGCTAGTGCATAGCACTTACTGCAAGAAAAATCTAGAGTTGATAAGAATGAGTTATGTGAGTTTAGTGTTGTCCAGTGTTTTGTGTGACAAGGAGAGACTATATGTTTGTGGACAGAATGCCAGCAGTCCACATGTAGGTGATACAGAAAACAAAGACAGCTACCTGGTTCAAAGGACTGCATCTTAACAACCACCGAAGTGCTGGCTTACTATGCAGGCATCACTAACCCTCCTGAAACCCATGTGGGTAGTACTGGTAATATACCCCCGTGGTTGGTGGCTGCCTACTAACCACTACATACTTGTAATATGATTGCTACTTTTTGACAGGCATATTAGTTATTAACTGAGTGAGGTCTAGGATTGCTCGGGAGTACAAAGATATATTGTTTTATTCAAAACTATTTACAAAGAAAAAGGTTTAAAGTTTAAAGAGGTGATTTCTGTGAAAAGCAAAAAAGTATCTATATGTACAACCTTTCTCAAAGGGGTCCTGGGTTAACTGTAAATAGGTGAATATTAGGAGATTTACAAAAGAAAGTGGCAGGAGGTAAAGAGTAGGTTGCTGGGGATAAAAAAGGGCAAATGAGAATTAGAATGAGTATCAGGGAGATTAAGAAATGTTTCGGAAGGAGGTTAGTGTGAGTAAAACAAGAGAAGAAATTTAATGTGAGCCATCAGTGAAGAGGGCAAATGGGGAAGGAGTGACATGCTGAAATGAGGTGAAGAGGAGATAAAGTGAGTATTTTGAAGATTGTTGAATTGTTCGGTGATAGGATGGCAGATGTGGTGTGTTTTGGACATGGAGTTATGCAAAGTGAATTAAAGCAAGTGGTTTGCTGGAAAAAGAGGAGTTGATAAAAGCTGTGTGTAAGCTAGAGTGTGGCAGAGTGATTGGATTGTATGGCATTGAATTGAGATGGGTGATTTTTTTTGTTTTTTGATTAGCATAGCTCATGTTGAGATACCTGAAGATTGGTAGAAAACCTGTATAGTGCCAGTGCCTAAAGACTTAGGGCAGAAGTGAATGTTCAAGTTACAGAGGTGTAAGTTTCCTTGCGCTACCTCGCAAACGCAGGAGACAGCGACAAAGCAAAATAAAAAAGAATGAAAATAAAAGTTTATTGAGTGTACCTGTAAGTTTTATAGGAGAGTCATGATTAAGAGCATGGTGGCATGCACTGTGTATCAGATTGGAAAGGAGCAATGTGGTTTTAAGAGTGGCAAACAATGTGTAAATCAGGCTTTTGATTTGAAGTATGCACAAGAAATACTTAAACTGAAGGATTATTTGTGGCATTTATGGCAATGGAGAATGTTGCTATGTGGAAGATGTTACAATTATATGGTGAGGGAGAAAAGCTAGAAAAGGTGAGGAATTTTTTTTAGAAATTAAGGTGTGTGTGTGTGTGTAAGTAGGAAGATGAGCAAGTGCGAATACAAAGATATGAGGTTGAATGGTTCCAGGAGTGTTTATTGCCACCATGGGTGTTTAATATGTGTATGGATGGGTTGATGAGGTAGGTGAATATAAGGGTTTTGGTGAAAGCACATCAGCATTGTTGTCTGGGGCTAGGGGGGGTGAGCCAGTTGATGTTTTTCTGATGTTATGGTGCTGATGGCAAATTTGAGTAATATATTGGGGTAGAAAGACTGTAATTGGTGACAGAATTTATATATTTGGTAGCTGTCTTAAGTTAGTTTGGTGATATGGAGGGAGAGAACAGGAAAGGGGATAGAAAAGTTGTTGGGCTTCTCAATAGAAGAATGAAGGGACAGCATAGTCCTCCCACCCCTAACCTATGCTTCCAAAACATGGACTTGGAATGAGTACAGAGTTCAAGAATTCAGGCTGTGAAAATATGCTATTTTGGAAGAGTATGTGGTATGACTAGATGGAATGAAAAAAGAAGTGGTGGGTACTTGAGAGAATGAATGAAAAGGAATGAATTGTGGTGTGGTAGAGTTGGTGAAACATAATGTTTTGAGGTGGTTTGGGCACATGGAAAGAATGCAAGACAGGGAGCTTACAAAGGAAGTGTATGATATAATTAAAGGGGTTGGTGTGAGAGGAAGACCACTTCTGGCATGGGGAAATAGAGTGGAAGACTACTGGAGGGAGAAAAGTGGTGAAATATTGCGTGGAAAGGTGTATGCGAGGGAGGCATGCATAGACAGGGATATATGGAAACACTTTTGCCATGGCCACCCTCTTGCGAATTCCAAGAGGGTATGGGTGTCAGAGGTGTAGAGAGATATATAGACAGTATAAACTCATTTATGGGTGGGAGTGTGTGTGATTGGAGAAAGTGGATAGTAAATGTGATTAAAAGCAAGGTTATTGGGTTGAGCAGTAGAGAAAGACAGGTTAGTTTGTGTGTGTCTGAATGGAAAGAACTTGGCAGAAGTGGAGTTGTTTAGATAGCTATGAATGGACTTGGCAGTAAATGGAACAATGGGAGCTTGAGTGAGTCATAGGATGGGTGAGGAGGCAAAGATCCTGAGAACAATATGGAGTCTGTTGAAAGAAGAAATTGTCTCTGATGGCACAGATGGATTTGTGTGAAGGAAGGTACACTACTTGTTTTTTTATGGATGCAAGGCTTGGGCCCTACATGATGAAGTACGGAAGGAGGTGAACGCATTGGAAATATAATATTTGAGGACAGCGTTTGGTGTGAAGGTAGAATGAATTTAAAATTATGTCATCACTTTTTCACCTGTTCATCAGTGTTTTCTAGATTAAACTTTTTTCTTCAAACTTTTTTTTTTCCATTACAAATTTCATCCATATTGATTTTTCTCAGTTTGCTTTATCTGTCTTAACCCCACACACCCTTGTGCTTGCCTGGGACAAATCTGTTGTGTCCTTATTTCTTATGCCCTAGATATGCATTTTTTATTATTTTTTAATTGGTTTTCAAGCTGTAGGACTCTTAATGCAGCTCAGAATGTATGTTTATTGTGATCTGTGATGGACACGAAGGAGATCATCTCAAATCCAGTATTCTTCCAATAAAACTTGGATCAACTAGGATTATACACAAAGCTAACCAGCATCATGTTGAAATGGATGTCTCATAATCACAGTAAGGTGCAATTTGATAATAGATTTTATATGTACTGAATGAAATATACAATTGCCAGCATGTTAGCAGAATCAGAGGTGCTACAGGAAGTAAAGACTGTTGACAGTCAAGCTTATCTCTGTGTAGAAATAATACATATGGGAAACGATCTAACATGAGATAGGTATCAATAATGTTCATGCTAAATCAGATTGTGCTTTCCAAGTAAATAGGGGATTAGGGACCCAAGGCAAAAAGTGCATTAGATAACACTCATATTGTTACATAAACAGCGGAAAGAAGGACCAGATGATACTCAAAACTTTAGTCTTTCCAGAAGATCTAACAGAGGAAGGATTCAAACGAGGAAATAGTAAACATGTGAAAGAAAGAACCTAATGAAGAAAATTGTGTAGAAGAATTAATGACAGCAGCTAATCATATCATTCACAGAATGCAAGATGCATGTGTTGAACAGAAGTGATTAGGATTCCAGGAGCTTGGTAAGGTTTTATCCAAAATCTGAATGGGCTTATAATTGTTAGTTTATGCATTAGGTAAGATCCTACTGAGAGACGATTGTGTTAAAAGAATGTATGAAAAATACAAGTTACCATTACATTTGCCTAATATTTTTTTTCAAACCATTGATACCTTACCTGTTTGTAAATGCACCAGTCATTTTTCTGTCATTTGTTATGTGATATATTTTTAGTGCATAAAGTAGTGAAGAACCTACTTGAGAGAACACTTGAAAAATAATATATGAAAATATATATTTACTGTAACATGCCCTGAGTGGAAAATGAATCTTTAGAGTGCATTAGTTAAGAACCTGCTGAAGACCAATGTACTATAAAAAGTATTTAGAAAATACAATTTACAATATTGTTCAATGAATAAATGATGAATGTTTTGAACAGAATGAAAAGTCACCTTTGACAAATGTGCATCATTGTCATTATGAATGGAAGCACAGTCTCATTGAGGAACGTTTCATTCCAAAGGAGTACGTTGTTTCCCTGCTTCTGATTGCAGTGCAGCCTCAAAGCTATAAGAGACCCATGAAAACGATCCTAAGGTTATTTTTAAGAATGTCTTTCATTTTTAGTTTGAATCTAGAAATGTGTCAGTAATATCAGTTTTGTACATGGATCTCCTCATTTTGTATACTGGACATTTGGAAGCCTTTCTTCAATTTCTCGAGATGACCATACAGACATTACAATTAACTAGTTTTATGGTCTTGTTTTGTTTACAGTTTCACAATATAGAAAAACGATTAAGAGAAAATGGAGAAGATGAAGAAACAATTGCCAAATATAGAGATATCGATACATCTTTAAAGAGGTTAGAGATGAAGCTGCGTGAAGGGTCAACCTTGGAAACTGGAATGCGGGGACAAAATAAAGTCTCAAACCTAGCATCTCAACTGTCTTCCAAATTGGAGAAGAAAGAGCCTGAAAAAGTTTTGATCCCAAAACAGGTGAGAGGATACTGAATTTCCTTTTTCTGCAGGTTTGGTTTTTCAGGTGAAAGCAAAAGAATTCACTGATATAAGTTGCATATTGGGCTGAAGTTTTCATTTTATTGAGAGAATTTTGATTGCTTTTTTTGTAGACATCATTAGTTATAACTATTTATTTTCAGCCTTCAAGACCAACAGTGCCATTGCCAACATCTGGATCTGACCTTTGCCATTTTTGCGGCAATCGTGTTTATCTGGTAGAAAGGCTGAGTGCAGAAGGAAAATTCTTTCATCGCCAGTGCTTTAAATGTGACTATTGTGCAGCTAATCTCAGACTTGGTAAGCATTTGTTATCTCTGTAGCAGCAAGAACAAATGAATAGTGATGTAATGTGCACACATAATACACATGTATAAGGTACTAAAACCAGAGACTACCATCAACAGGCAAGCCTCACAGACCACTCCATGGTTTACCGTGATTCCTTCATATATCTTGGTTCAGGCAATTTGCAGCACATTCTTCCCCATACAACTTACTTCTTTCTATCTTATAAAGCACACACACACCTCCATCGTGAATGATCAGGCCCAGATACACCAAGGCCTCCTGAACTCCATCTCTTCCACAGTCTTCCCCTCCTTTCTACCCCATCTGTTGCTGATGCGTAAATCCATTTTGTCAGTCTTAACGTACTTTTCTCCCTTTGCCCAAATGATTTTACCCAACCCTGGTAGGCCCACTCAGTGTGACTGTGCTTATTACCACACCTTTCTCTGAGGTCAAGTGAGGATATTCCCTCCAAGGCTCAGTCGTCTGTTCTTAACGCTACCTCGTTAACGTGGGAAATGGTGAATATGCATCACTACCCCCTGCTTCAGCGAGGTAGTGCCAGGAAAACAGACATTTTCTTTACTCTTGCCATAAGCCTAGGGGATTTCCCACCCCAGTTTCTTCTAACATGCTGTTCATCCAAGTGTTGATGAACCTATAACAGGGTTATAGGCCCTAAACCCTCTGTCACATGCCTGGAGTGTTTCCAATATAGTTCACTGGTCCAATCCATCACTTTCCTCTAAATAGATGATGGTACTGCATCTGTAATGAATTGCTAGGCACAGGAATTAGGGCTAGTATGTGATCTCCATAAAAATATTTCCTTGCTTTGGCACTGACATCATTCACCTTGTTCATTTGACTTTGGGCAACAGCACAGTTCTCTTAGCTAACTTTATCCCTCTGCAGATAGACTGTAAGCCTGTCTGCACACATAGAAAGTAAGACCTTGATATAATTGCTGAGCCTAGTTTCCTTCATTACCTTAAGGGGACCTTTTACCTTGTGCCCAAACATATATTGAAATTGGCTAAACCTTTGAAAGGTTTTTCTTTGTGTGTGTGTGTGTGTTTAGGGGAAGCAGGGATGCACGGTGAGGATGCCCTCATCCCATTAACTGTTTTGCTTGAGGCAAAAAATTTTTAACATGCACTTAAAGGTTTACTGAAACCTTTCAAGAGTTGTCTGTGATTCAGTGTGGTATGCCACTACCAAATAATGTTGGATGCCTGATTTACCCATCACCTGCTGAGGAAGTCCCAGCACGTAGTTATTACTGTGGACAGACTGCGTTGTGCAGGGAGTACCAAACCTGGGGAGATAGTTGATCATGTTCATTTTACTATTGGTGGTCTTATTATGTAAGAGTTTGGCTGCAAGAGTATCTAGTACTTACACACCATAGCAAATATTGCCTTGATGATTTTGAGGGAGGGGTCCCACACTTTGTGCAAGTAGCTTATTAAAGCACACTTTAGTAATGGGAATGGGAACCTTTTTTACTGGTTGACTCTGTTAATCCCTGATGTACCTCAAATTAACAACTACACAAATTAAGTGGTAGCAGAAAGACGCTGTATAATTCATGGAGTGAATGCTCCATGCTTACCTTGCATTTACAACAAGATCTTGTAGTTACACCTAGGTCATTTCTCTCTCCTGCTACCACCATCTGACCCTAGCACCCCTATTTCGTTGTCCTCCTAACCCCTTTTCACTCATGTTATTTTGTATTATTGAGACAAGGTATTTAAACAGTCAATTTTTTCTCTTGTTTATTTTGGGAATAATGCTCAAGTCAGACATGTTGAAATAATTTTTTCCTGTGTTAGTTTTAATTTGGAAATATTTTACTATTTTGAACTTAGAGCGTATCATTGTGTTCTCATATTTCAGGTAATTATATTTATGATCGCGAGGGAAGATATGGAGGCAAATTCTTTTGTATTCCACACTTTGGCCTGACCCCACGTGTGCGAGGTCTACGTCGGAGAGCGGATGACAATGATAGTGCCAAGGAAAACATTGTTCCTCAAGTTACTGCAAGTCCACCAAAACTACAGGTGACGAGTTTGGTTGTTTTTTACCATTAAGACTTAGTGCTGCTACTACACATAATTTACCCATTTCATTATGCTGGATCCACCTTTCACTTTGTCTGTCCGTCAGTCCATCTGTGTGTTTGTCTGTGGATTGGACAAATCAAGAACAGTGGTTACTGAAACTTCATATTTACACCATGGTTATCACCTGTGGAAATGATGAAATTTATTCAATTTCGGGCCATGTAGTTGCATGAAGTTGCATCTTAATCAGGAAAAATGGATTTCTTTGCAAGTGCTGTAACTCATAAGTGCTGAATAATGGCTCAATTTTATATTGTATATGTATGAAGCAAAGACTAATATCATGCCATAGAAATTTTTGCAAGTTTATGTGCTCATTAGCTTTATTTATTCTACTCCTGGCATGACATTAAGTTATGCAAAAGCCTCTTGTTCTTTATATTAGGTAAGCAGGTTTACAATTTTCCTTACTTTTTTCATTTTTGTGTCATAACTTTCATGCACCGATAATGTAAATTTTATTCTTATTATGGTAGTATGGGGCTCTGTTTTTAGAGGTTACACTACAAGTGGAAAATCACCTTTGGCCAGGCTGCATCATTGAGAGTATTGTATTGTGAAAGGACTTCCCACTCTGAAGGAGACTTCTTTCCCTGCTGCTGGAAGTAGCACATTTTTGGGCTACAGGAACCTTTAGAAAGGTTGTGGGTGACACCAGGACTATTTCATGAAAATTGCTCCTGGGGTATTTATTGAAAAAGAAAAAAAAAATTAGTGAAAAAGATTGAGTGATGGGCCCGAAGATGCATGATGATGAAAGGCTTGCATTGGTTAGAGGGAATTGGAATGATGTGGTACATATGGGTCACATGCTGTCAGTGGGTTGAATCAGGGCATGTGAAATGGCCATGGTAAGCAGTGGAAAGGTCTTTGGGGCCTGGTTGTGGATAGGTTGCTGTGGTTTTGTTGCATTACACATATCAGCTAGAAAATGGATGCGATTGAATTCAGCATTTCTTCATCTTCCCCCTGGTGGAATCTAGCTAAAGCAGGAAACAACAATTATCAAAAAAATTAGTAAAATGAAGATACATGCTTATCATTCGTCTTTTGATTTGTAAGAGATTCTATTAACTGTATTTCAGATGCACTTTTTTCTTAATTTCACCCATTGTTAGAAATACTGTGGCATAATCTTGGATAATTGAGATATTCACCCTTTAGTGTGATACAAATGGCACTCTGATTGAAACAACATTTGCTCCACAAGCCCATCTGGTCAGTATTTTGTTGTTAAGCGCATTCTTCAGATGTATACATTATCATTCATATGGGAAACATTAGATTTTTATGGGATCACATTGTAAGTGTACATTTACTTCTCCAAAGGGACTGTTAAGAATAATTTGCCATAGGACATTTTAATCTATGTGGGGGAAGAGGAGACAATGTGTACATTATCTTTTTTCTTTTCCCTTATGCATTTATGATGTTTCCTGTGGGGCAGGGTGGTGACAGGAGTGGATGAATGTGAGCAAGTACAATATTTATTTATTTATTATACTTGATCGCCACTTCCCAGCTGGATCAGCAAGGTAGTGCCAGGAAACAGATAAAGAATGGCCCATCCACTCATATACACAAATATATACATAAACGCCCATACACGCACATATACATATATAATTGCAACACTTTCCAATATGCATATATATATATATATATATATATATATATATATATATATATATATATATATATATATATATATATATATATATATACACATATGCATATATACACATGTACATAGTCATACTTGTTTGCCTTCATCCATTCCTGGTGCTACCCTGCCCCACAGGAAACAGCATCGCTACCCCCTGCTTCAGTGAGGTAGCGCCAGGGAAACAGACAGAAAAGGCAACATTGGTACACACTCAGTCTCTAGCTGTCATGTGTAATGCACCGAAACCACAGCTCTGTCCACATCCAGGCCCCACAAACCATTCCATGGTTTACCCTAGACATTTCGCATGCCATGGTTCTGTTCAATGACAGCACGTTGACCCTGGTATACCACATTGTTCCAATTCACTCTATTCCTTGCACTCCTCTCACCCTCCTGCATGTTCAGGCTGTTTCCCACATTAGTGAGGTAGCACCAGGAAACAGACAAAGAAAGACCCATCCACTCATATACACACAAATATACGTACACCCACATACACATACATATCCATACATATATATAAATATCCATGAGGTTGGGGAAAAAGAATTCTACCTCCTTATTCCCCACATGTCATAGAAGGCAACTGAAAGGGGGAGGAGCAGAGGGCTGGAAACCCTCCCTTTCTTGTAAGAAGGATTCAAGCTGGGGTGCTCATCCTCCTCGAAGGCCCAGATTGGATGTGTGTGGATGTAACGAAGATGAAAAGAAAGGATGGATAGGCAGTATGTTTGACAAAAGAAACCTGGATGTTCTAGCTCTTAAGTGAAATGAAGTTCAAGGGTAAATGGTTTGGAAACATCTTGGGAGTAAAGTTTGGGGTTGGTGAGAGGATAAGAGCTAAGGAAGGAGTAGCACTACTCCTGATGCAGGAGGTATGAGAGTGTGTGATAGCGTGTAAGGAAGTAAATTCTGGATTGAGTAAAACCGGAAGTGGATGGCAAAAGGTGGGTGATTATTGGTACTTTTGCAGATGGTCATGAGAAGAAAGATCTTGAAAGGTGAGTGTTTTGGGAGTAGCTGAGTGAGTGTGTCAATAGTTTTGGTGTATGAGACTGGGTATTAGTCATGGTTGATTTAAATGCGAAGGTGAGTATTGTTTCAGTTGAGGATATAATTGGTTTCACACGGGATATTCATTGTTGTGAATGGAAGTAGTGAAGAGCTTGTGGATTTGTCTGCTGAAAAAAGACTGGTGATTGGGAAACCCTGGTTTAAAAAGAGAGATATACTCAAATATACATATATGAGTTGGAGAGGTGGTCAAAGGGCATTATGATATTGCATATTGATCAATAAGTGTATAAAAAAGAGACTTTTTTATGTAAATGTGCTGAGAGGGGCAGCTGGTGGGATGTCTGACCATTATCTTGTGGAAGCAAAGGTGAATATTCGTAGAGGATTTCAAAACAGAGGAGAATGTAGGGGAGAATAGTGTGGTGAGAGTAAGTGAGCTTGGAAAGGAGAATTGTGTGAAGAAATGCCATGAGAGATTGAGTGTAGAATGGCAAAGGCTGAGAGCAAATGAAGTGAGGTGAGTGGGTTAGGAATGGGATGTATTTAGGGAAATGGTAATGGCATGTGCAAGAGATGCATGTAGCACGAGAAAGTTAAAGATGCTAGTAAAGAGAAAAGAGAGGCATTTGGACAATACTTACAAGGAAGGATTGCAAATAACTGAGACATGTAGAAGAGAAAGTGGTAGGAGGTCAAGAGGAAGGTGCAGGGGTTGAAAAAGAAGGCAAATGAGAGAACTGGGAACATGGATGAAGGAGGCAAAGGGGGGGAAGTGATAACAGTTAGTGATGGAGTGAGTATTTTGAAGGATTGATGAATGTGTTTGATAATAGAGTGACAGATGTAGGATGGTGTGCGAAGTGAGTCATGGAAAGTGGTTTGGTCAAGAGAGAAGAGATGGTGAAAGCCTTGTGGAAGATGAAATCCAGCAAGGCGGCAGGATTGGATGGTATTGCATTTGAAGTTATTATGATAGGGGGTGACTGTGTGTTTTGTTTGTTAGTTGGTAATGATAATCAGTATATGTATGGCTCATGGTGAATTGCCTGAGAATTAGGGGGATGCACGTATATGGCTGTTGTATAAAGGAAAAGGGGATAAAGGTGAGTGTTCCAACTACAGAGGCATAGATTTTTTTTTATATACTTGGAAAATTGTATGAGAGGGTATTGATTTAGAGGGTGAAGGCATGTATAGAGCACCAGATTGTGGAGGAGCAGTGTGGTTTCAGAAGTGGTAGAGGATGTGAAGATCAGGTGTTTACTTTGAAGAATATGTTTGAGAAATACTTTGAAAGACAGACAGATTTGTATGCGGCATTTATGGATCTGGAGAAGGCATATGACGAGGTTGATGGAGATGCTATGTGGAAGGTCCTACAGACGTATGATGTGGGAGGTAAACTGCTAGAAGCAGTGAAATTTTTTTCATCAAATGTGTAAGGTATGTGCATGAGTAGGAAGAGAGGAGAGTGATTGGTTCCCAGTGAATGTTGGTCTGCAGCACAAGTGTGTGATGTCCCCATTTGTTTATAGATGGGGTTGTTATGTAGGTAAATGTAAGTTTTGTAGATGGGGCGAGTATGCAGTCTTCTGGGGAGGAGAGGGCCTGTGAAGTGAGTCAGTTGTTGTTCGCCAGTGATACAGCACTGATGGCTGATTCAAGTGAGATACTGCAGAAGTTGGTGACTGAGTTTGGAAAAGTGTGTGAAAGGAGAAAGTTGAGAGTAAATGTGAACAAGAGCAAGGTTATTAGGTTCAGCTGGATTGAGGGACAAATTAGTTGGGATGTAAGTTCGAACAGAGAAAACTTGGAGGAAGTGAAGTGTTTTAGATATCTAGGAGTGGACTTAGCAGCAAATGGAAGCTGAAGTGAGTCATAGGATGCAGAAGGGGCAAAGCTTCTGGGAGCAATGTGCAGGAAGAGAGATCTTTATCTCAGAGAGCAAAAATGGTCATGTTTGAAGGAATAGTAGTTCCAACAATATTATATGGTTTTGAGGCATGGGCTATAGATATGGTTTATGGTGTAGGGTGGATGTGTTAGAAATGAAATGTTTGATGACAATGTTTAATGTGAGATGGTTTGATCGAATAAGTAATGAAAGGGTATACAAGTATGTGTATATCTAGGTGAGTACAAGAGATAGGTAGAGGATATCATTGAATTATATACAAGTTGATAGGTTTGCAAAATAAGAACTCTCTGATGGGATTGTGCCAAAAGGGACAGCTGGTAGAATGTTTGATCATCACGTGGTGGAAGCAAGGGTGAAGGTTTGTAGTTGCTTTTATGAGAGGAAATGATATGGGTGGGAAGAGAATAACAAAAGTGAATGAGCTTGAAAAAGAGACTTGTGTGAAGAGACACCTGCACATATTGAGTGTAGAATGGCAAAAGATGGTAGAAAATGAACCTAGGGAAGTGAGTGAAGAATATTAGGTATTGTGGGAAGCATTATCGACATGTGCAAGAGAATTATGAGGAATGCACATGGTGGGATATGGGCATGTTAGAAAGGGTAGTCAATGATAGGATGAGGAAGTAGTTAGTAAAAGATAAGGAGAGAAGTGTATGGGCATTACTTGCAGGGAAGGAGTATGAGTGATTAGGAGGTGTACAAGAGAATGTGGGAAGAGGTCAAGAGGAAAGTGCAGACTCCGATAAAAGAGGGCAAATGAGAATTGGGGGGAGCAAGTATCAGCGAACTTCTATGTGGATTAAAAAGTGTTTTGCAGGGAGGTAAATAGTGTGAAGAAAACAAGAAAACACATGGGAGCATCACTGAATGAGGCAATAGGGGGAACTGTAACAGGCAGCAATGAGGTGAAAAGATGGCCTGAGTACTTTGAAAGATTGCTGAGGATCGTGGATGTTAGGGTGGCAGTAGTGAATTATTTGGGTATGGAAAATATAGGAAGTGAAATATTCATGCTTCTACTGTACCTATGTTCAGATCAAGCCATATCCCTGCTCCAGATGCTTGTCTGCTGTATTACATTTCTGCTACTGAAGTTTGAATGATCTGTACATTCCAGATAATATCTATGCTACAGCTTTCCATCACATATTTTCCAGTGTATGTTCTTGTAGACACACTTGTAGTACATTTAAATGCTCAGAGTCAGACTAACCTAAAACAAAGTACAGAACAAAAGTGGTCAATGGATTACACTATTCAAAGGTGTGGAATCTTAATGGTGAGCCAGATTTCGTTGATTCACAGATCATTCTTTAAAAAGATTGGAGAAATCCCAGATAAAGAGCATGCCAATGGTTATATTTACTCATTCACATACTTATGCCCTTTAATTGGCAGTTGTTTCGCATTTAATCCATTCATATCACCCATCTCATTGTTTTATTATTGTGTTTTACTTTTAAGCTACTTACAGATGCTGCAAGATCATTATGGTGTCTTTTCCGTTATTGGATTATAATTGTCTTTTCATTCATTGTTGATATTTGAAACTTTGAGAAGTAAAGGTTTATATGAATCTTAACATAGAGAATTTGCTAGGGGATTTTTGCCATGTATGCTTTTAGTATTAGTAACATGATTCAGTGAGTGTATTGGATAGATATATAAAGTTTTCTAATGTTGTATTTTCCTTTCTTTGTAATTGTTGATAAAAGAAGCTTTTATTAGTTCTGGAGGGGGGGGTGCTCTTTTAATTTGTGACGGGGTGGCGACAGGAATGGATGAAGGCTGCAAGTATGAATATGTACATGTGTATATATGTATATGTCTATGTATGTATATGTAGGTATACATTGATAGAGAGGTAAGTAGGCAGTCTGTTGTGGATGAGAGGGCTTGGGAAACGAGTCAGTTGTTGTTCGCTGATGATACAGCGCTGGTGGCTGATTCAGGTGAGAAACTGCAGAAGCAGGTGACTGAGTTTGGTAAAGTGTGTGAAAGAAGAAAGCTGAGAGTAAATGTGAATAAGAGCAAGGTTATTAGATAAAGTAGGGTTGTGGGACAAGTTAATTAGGAGGTAAGTTCAAATGAAGAAAAATTGGAGGAAGTGAAGGGTTTAAGATATCTGGGAGTGGATTTGGCAGTGGAACCATGGAAGTGGAAGTGAGTCACAGGGTGGGGAAGGGGGCAAAGGTTCTGGGGGCGTTGGAGAATGTGTGGAAGGCAAGAACATTATATCGGAAAGCAAAAATGGGTATGTTTGAAGGAATAGTGGTTCCATCAGTGTTGTATTGTTGCGAGGCGTGGGCTATGGATAGGGTTGTGCGTGGAAGGGGGGTGTCATTTCATGTGTGGCGGGGTGGCAATGGGAATGAAGAAAGGCAGCAATTATGAATTATGTACATGTGTATATATGTATATGTCTGTGTATTTATATATATATGTATACGTTGAAATGTATAGGTATGTATATGTGCTTGTGTGGACGTGTATGTATATACATGTGTAAGTGGGTGGGTTGGGCCATTCTTTTGTCTGTTTCGCTGAACTACCTCGAAAACGCAGGAGACGGCTGTTAAGTATAATGAAAAAAAAATGTTTTATTTTTCATACTTAATTGCCATCTCCTGCAACAGGTATGCAAAATGAGTCTTGGCAAGTACTTAGATGAGAATAGAAGAGATGGTGAAAGCCTTGGATAAGGTGAAATGTAGGAAGGTGGCTGGAGTGATTAGTGTTATAGTTGAATTTCTTAAGAAGAAAGGTGACTGGTATTGTTGTTGAATTTCTTAAAAAAAATGGATGACTGAGTTGTTGATTGGTTATTTAGGATTTTTATTGTACAGCATGTGTGGATCATGCTGAGGGGCCTAAAGATTGGCAGAATACTTGTATAGTGCCATTACATAAAGGTAAGGGGGACAAAGGTAAGTGTTCAAATTACAGTGGTATGTTTTTTGATATACCTGTTAAGTTGTATGGAAGAGTGGTAATTGTGATGGCTTGCATAGAGCATCAGTTTTGAGGTGAACAGTTTGGTATAGGATGCGTGGAGCAGGTGTTATGAAATATGTTGTGGAAGGATGTTTTAGAAGCAGTGAGGAATTTTCATCTAGAGAGTAAGGCATATGTGCAAGCAAGTTAGTAGACAGGAGAGTGAGTGGTTCAAGATGAATGGTGGTCAGCATAGGGGTGTGTGATGTCAGCTTGGCTGTTTATTTTGTTAATGGATGGGGTGGTGAGGGAGGTGAATACAAGGGTATTGAAGGGAGGGGGCAGGAATGCAGTCTCTAAAAGGTGAAGGGCCTGGGAAGTGAGGAAGTAGCAAATTTGAGTGAGATACTGGAGAAGTTGGTGTCTTAGTTTAGAAGGGTGTATGAAAGGAGAGAGTTGAGAGTAAATGTAAATACAAGCATGTTTTTTTAGGTGTCTTAGTGGATAGAGATGTTAATTGGAGTGTGAGTGTGAAAAGAGAGAACCTGGAGGAAGTTGAGAGTTTTAGATACCCAGGCATGAACATGACAATACCCATGGGGTGAATGAGAGGTCTGAGGTCCTTGGTGCATTGAGGAATGTAAAATGAAATAGTTGACTGGAAGGTGTCATATGAATTTAAGGCATAGGCTCTAGATGAGAGAGTATGAAAGAAAGGTGAATATGTTAGTAATGAAATGTTTGAGGACAGTATGTGATGTGAGGATGGTTGATTGTGAGTAAGAAATGATAGAGTGAGAGAGAGGTATTGCACTAAGATCTGTATGTATGAGAGCTGAAGAGGGTGTGCTGAAATTATTTGGATATTTTATGGAGAATGAGTCGGTAAAGAATTACTAAGAGGGTATATATGTCAGACATGAAAGGAAAAAGGAGAAGAGGAAAACCAAAGAGGCAGTGGAAGGATGGAGTGAAAGATGCTTTGAGGGCTCAGGGCCTGAACATGCAGGAGGGCTTAAGTTGTGTAAAGGATAGAATGAATTGGGACAGTGTCATTCACAGGAGATGCTGTGCTGTCACTGGGATGAATCTGCATATGAAGCAGTCAGGGGAAACTATGGAAAGTTTTGTGGTGTCTGATTGTGGTTGGGGGCTCTCTTTTTGTCTCTTTATAAATGACAGCAAGAGTGGACATGAGTCACTGTTGTCTGTTCCTGGTGCAGCTTCAGAAATGTCGAAAATGGCAAATATATGCAAAAGGAAATATATATATATATATATATATTTCATGCTTGTTGCCATTATCTGCATCAGGAAGGTAGTTCCATGAACAGATGAAGACTTGGCTTTATTCACTCAAATTGCGTTGAAACCAGAGTCCCCTATCTACAACCATGCCTCATAGACCTTTCCATTTATGCTGACCGCTTCATAGGCCCTGCTTCCTCCCATTGACATGATGTCGTCACTGTGTATACCTCATCATTTGAATTTGCTCCATCCCAAACATACCTGTGCATTTTTATTTATCGATGATTACCCCACACCAAATTACTTTGACAAAGACCTTTTTCAAGGCTCTCGAAGCCCAAGGCTGTGCTACATTTAGTAGTATGGAAATGTAGACTCCTTTACAGCAAGAACTATTTTTGACAAGACTGTACTTAAGTGATGCTGCCTCACCAAAGGTGACTTTTCACTCGCAGTGTAACCTCGAGCAGATGGAATCCATTAAAGTGCACAGACACACACATACTTACATATGTATATATTTGTGTGTGTGTGTGTGTATGTATTTATTTAAGTATATTGAATATTGTTAGATTTGTAGCTAGTGTTGCACCATTGCTTTTCCTGCTTGCTTTTGCTTATACACTAAACTGCATGCATAGTAACTAATTGCTTCTGTATTTTATTTACTTTTTTTATGCAACATAATTGGAAGTGCTTTGGGGTAATTGATTGCAGAGATCACAATATGTATCAGCTTTATGATTGGATGCAGACCCCTTTCCCCAAGAACAGCATATTCATGGGTTTTTTAACATTTTTTGAATTAAGGCAACAATGCCAATGCTTATGCTGATTGTTCATTGATTGACAAAAACTGGCTGAGAATTGCTCTCTTCACCTTACACCTGGACAGAATACTACTAGTTTATGAATAGATTGACATGGATTGCAGTAGCCCTGGCCATGCAGGAGCATCTTTAAATTTAAACAAAACATGAAATTCTTAGAAGCCTTTAGAATTTTGTTGAATATTTGATTTATATTTGATTCAGTATTTTGGTATTGCCATAGAGTTGATGCTACAATTTTCAGATTATAAATTGATTTTCAAGTCAACTTTGCGGATGAGTATTTTTTGGTATTGCCATAGAAATGATGCTGCAATTTTGAGATTATGTATTAATTTTCAAGTCAACTTTGCAGAATAATTAAATCAGTTCAATTCATAAGTTTTCCTAAGGAATCTGAATTTTTCTTTAACCCTTTGGATGTGCATGTGATTTCATGGGCATACCCTATATATGGCCAAGATTTGATTTCAATATAAAAAATGAGAATACTTTTTGTGAACTTTCATAACATTTCGAACAAAAAAACGTAAGATTTCTTTATCTGGCATTTAATTTCCTCTAAAAGAATGTTAGAAAATAAGAAAAAGAAAAAAATGATACATTTTAACACCCCAGGTTCATTTGCTTTATCTACTTAGAACTTTTTTCTTTATTGATATGAATAAAACATCATAAACTTGTGTAAGAGACTTTGATCCAACATGGAAAAAGTATAAAGCCGAAATAAACCACAATCAAGATTATAACGAGTTTTCCTTGACAGTAATATTAAGGAACACTTCCAAGTCTGAGGCAATCGGTATCAATTCCTACTCAGCATCCTATGTTGTCAGTACACTTCTCTTCTTCCCATTCATAGTGTCCTAGAAATAATGCAAGAAAACTAATGAATGGAAGCATCAGCGTTAAAGGGATAAGTTACCTTTTATCTCTCATCAGAACAGAAAATGTTCAGAATTTTTTCATTTATGGAGTGGAGTTAAACACAGTTGATATTCATGGATATGATGACTAAAACTTTCCAGATATGTGGTGAAAATACAACGATAAAGATTTAAACTGGAAATTCTACTCACACAGTGACCACAGGTTACAGCTGACCACTAAGTGTTTGCCATTCTTGTTACTGCTGGCATCCAGATATAGCATCACTTAATGAGTTTTAGTTTTCACAGCATGATTGAGAGAAAATAAAAGATGGCTGAAGTTATTGGGAAAATTTTTGGACAGTTGTAAACAACAGCTGCCCATCACATTATATTATTATAAACGGGAGGGGTGTTAATTGGAGGCAACAGGTACATCCAGAGTGTTAGTGAAACACTTTTATTAACTTTTGATGGCATATATATTTCAACTCCTGTAGATGTTCCTTTTCTTGTAGAAAGGCATTTAGTCATTGTGATGAAGGGATATCACATGATATGGAAACTATATAGATGAATTTTACTTAACTTGACATTGCATTCGTGCAAGAGTTCTCATTATTTTGTGAAGCCTTACAAGTAAAGTGTATTTAAACATGTTAACCAGTTTTCTCTATGTGAAAAGTATATCTTGAATGCATCCATTCGCTTCAAACATCTTTATGCCAATATCTGTTATACCAGCATCATCAGACACAAATTGAAGTGGGTAAATGATATACAATTGCTCCAAGTGGAGCTGAAGAAATATTTCAAAAAGTCTCCATTGGAATTCATCCTCTGTATGGAAAGCACAGAAATTACATAATGAAGTTTCAGAAGGACATAAGGATACAGGATGATTTATGGCCAGGAGGCATTGTTTCCTAGTGCCACCTCACTAACATGGGAAATGACAATCAAATATAATAATTTTCATGTGTGGCAGGGTGGTGACGGGAATGAATAAAGGCAGCAAGTATGAGTATGTGCATGTGTTTATATGTATATGTGTCTGTGTATGTATATGTATGTATGTGTTGAAATGTATAGGTATGTATATATATTTTCATGCATACTTGCCATTTCCCACGTTAGCAAGGTAGCGTTAAGAACAGAGGACTGAGCCTTAGAGGGAAAATCCTCACTTGGCCCCTTCTTTGTTCCCTCTTTTGGAAAAGTAAAAGCTGAAGGGTGAGAGATTTGTGGTAATAAAAAGAGTGTGGTTGAGAGAGCAGAAGAGGGTATATTGAAATGGTGTGGTCACGTGGAGAGAATGAGTGAGGAAAGATTGACAAGGAGGATATATATGTCAGAGGTGGACGAAACGAGAAGTGGGAGACCAAATTGGAGGTGGAAGGATGGGTTGAAAAAGATTTTGAGCGTTTAGGGCCTGAACATACAGGAGGGTGAAAGGTGTGCAAGGAATAGTGAATTGGAACGATGTGGTATACTGGGGTATATATATATATATATATATATATATATATATATATATGGTTTGGGCACATGGAGAGAATGAGTGAGGAAAGATTGACCAAGAGGATATATGTGTCGGAGGTGGGGGGAACGAGGAGAAGTGGGAGACCAAATTGGAGGTGGAAAGATGGAGTGAAAAAGATTTTGTGTGATCGGGGCCTGAACATGCAGGAGGGTGAAAGGAGGGCAAGGAATAGAGTGAATTGGATCGATGTGGTATTCCGTGGTTGACGTGCTGTCAGTGGATTGAATCAGGGCATGTGAAGCGTCTGGGGTAAACCATGGAAAGCTGTGTAGGTATGTATATTTGCGTGTGTGGACGTATGTATATACATGTGTATGGGGGTGGGTTAGGCCATTTCTTTCGTCTGTTTCCTTGCGCTACCTCGCAAACGCGGGAAACAGCGGCAGAACATTATCTCAGAATATATTTATATATATATATATATATATATATATATATATATATATATATATATATATATATATATTATCCCTGGGGATAGGGGAGAAAGAATACTTCCCACGTATTCCCTGCGTGTCGTAGAAGGTGACTAAAAGGGAAGGGAGTGGGGGGCTGGAAATCCTTCCCTCTCGTCTTTAGTTTTCCTAATGAAGGAACAGAGGAGGGGGACCAAGTGAGGATATTCCCTCAAAGGCTCAGTCGTCTGTTCTTAATGCTACCTTGCTAACGCGGAAAATGGCTACCTCACTAACGTGGGAAATGGCAAATAGTTTGAAAGAAAAAGAAGAAAAGCTATATATATATAATTTTTTTCTATACTTTGCCCCATAACCTCCATCAGACCAAAGTATAAAAGTCCTCTCAATTGCATGTGACCTTGCTGTTGCATCACAGCATCCTGATAGAAGCAACAACAAATGTACCACTGTGTGTTACATAGCTAGAACAATGGCATATTCAGTATAGAATGTCTGCATTTCCACCAAAGTCTTCAGTCACCCTTTTAGCTCCAGACAAATATGAATTCATCGTACATCCTCCTATCACTTTGAAGGATCAATTCCTTTCAGTCAACTGAACACTTACCATACTGGGTATCACATATCACACACACAAGACATTCACTACCCACACCATAAACATGGACACAAAAGCAAAAATCAAAATAGATGCCCAGACCACTAATGTAAGATTTGGACAAGAAAAAAAAATCCTGTAGGATTCTATTCAGACAGTTCATGTGCCCCACTCTGAACTATGCCTCACCTGTGTATCAAAAGCATATATAACAGAGCTGCAAACCTCACAAAATATAGCACCCATAACAGTCATTGGCTGCTTAGGAACCACAAATATTCAGCACCTGTACAGTGAAACAAAGATTCTTCCAACACGGTCCCACCGTAATATGTTCAACATTCGTTTCCTTGCAGCAGCATAAGGCCCTTCCCATCCAGACAGTTCCATAAGTAACCACCAACCCTTATTAGAAATAAAAAGCTTACATGTTCATAACACTTGAGCAGCCTTTCCCCATAGATCCCCTCAACCTTAGTGAACACAACACTGAATGAACCGAAAAGTACAAAATAATCACCATCCCAAATTAGTTTGAAATGCCATCCCACTAGACATACACTTGTCTTAATCCACACTCCCAAGACATATACAAGTTATACTCTCTTGCCTATTCTCTGGACTGTACCCATCATTAATTAATACACCATGAACACCTTTCAAAACTGCCATGCAACCACCACTGTGAGAAGTTGCACATTTTATGTTCATTTGGTGTTTATTATCCCCGCACACATACACACGAATTATAGTTCATGACTTATAGGCATGCCAGGTAAATGTGGCAACCTTCTAGAGCACTGTGAAAGCCCTACAAATGATAGAAGGAACTCCTGGGGCAGGAATGTAGGGTAAAGTATATTTTATTTGTAATTACCCATATCCCTCCCTGAAAGTCTTGATGTTACCCAAAACCTCTTTCTAAAGGTTCCTGCTGCCCATGGCTGCACAGCTTCTAGTAGGAGGGAAATGTGGACTCCTCTGTGGTGATACAACCTCACAACTAACTCTACAAAGCAGCTCATAAACAATTGCAACACCATAGAAATACAGTCCATAAGAAAGGAACTTCAGTGTACTGACTACAACATAATGCTTTCATACCTTCCCTTGCACATATATACTACCCAACCACAATTCCTGACCATCACGCTCAACCCTAATCTTTCTGGAGATTTCATTGCCCACCATACTACTCTCAACAGTCATACCCAAGATCTCCGAGGTGATTCTCTCATAAACTAACCTCTCAATTTCCTCAACCCACACAAGCTGCCAACCATCACCTCTAGCAGCCAGCTTCACCGGATGTCATCTGCAACCCATTCACCCTACATGCACAGACTGCCAGGAGCAGTCCTCAGATGTTGTACACCAAGCTGTTAAGTTTGGAAAAGTAATAAGAAGAGGAAAGATGAAGGAAGGAAGAGAATTCCACTGCTTCACTTTATGAGGAAGGGAGGAGGTATCACAAATGGCAATTTCTCATATGGTTAGTCACCAGCACAGAACAGGGACTGCCAGGAGTGCACTCCTCATGTGTTGTAGATCAAGCTGGAAAGATGGAAAAGAATCGGGTTTTGTAAAGCAGATTTTGTGAAGATCATAAACCATTCCGCTAATGTGGGAAACGGCAGAAAAGTACGATCAAGATACGAATGTGGGTGATGATTATATATGCATCATGTGACAGCAGAGAATGGAAGCAAAAATGGATGTAAGTTCAGGAGAGAAACTATGTGATAGGGATGGGTAGAAGAGATGGTGGAGGAGGGCATGATAGGTGGATGTGGGGTCCCAGGTGAAAGTATCATCATGTCATGTTGAAAGAATATGGGAAGTGTGTGCACACAGCAGGCACGAGTGATGGAAATATAGACTTCAGACATAATAATGTCATAAAGACATATGATACAGACACAGGGAAAATTGGATAGATAAGATTATGATTGAAGGAGTATGATATTTGTGTGCATGATGGGCAGTCATGGGAGAGGGTTGGGAGGGGATTTATCTGATCAGGTGGTAATATATAGGTAATGCTTTTATTGTAGATGGTTTAGGACCACAAATGTGAGTGAGGAAATGAGAAATATAAGTGTAGAAAAGTTAAGGAATGAAAGTTTGAAACTTCTAAGAGAAGTTAAAGGAAAAGTTAAGAGAATCTGAAGTCCTTTAGAGTGAGGTTAAGATGATGTGGAGGCAGTTCAAGAATGCATTAATGGAAGCAGCATGGTGGAATGAAGATTTAAGAAAGCTGGAGGAGAAAAAGCAAATCGGGAAGGAAAAACTAAACTTAGAAGAAAGTATAGCAGTGAATGTAGGGCAGGGTGTAGAATGTAGTCCTGATTAAAGAAGATGGAATTTACAAATATAACAAAATTAAATGTGGATCGTGTATAAAGATAAATGAAAATTCAAAGAAGAAATTTTTCTTGATGGAAGTGAATAAAAGTAGAAGAGAGGTATGTTTAAGAAGAGAGTGTATAAGACAAGTATGGGACAATGCTATTGACAAGGGATGAGGTTTGTAAAATCTGAAGAGAGTATTTTACAGAATAATTGAAAATTATGGTTAAAGATCTGTCTCTTGGTACTGGATGAATAGAGGTAAGGAGGGAGAGGAGTAGATTACCAGTATTTGAGAGAAGAATTCAATGGAAAGGAGGAAGTAGGAAGAACTGTAAAGCTCTTTAAGAATGGAGTTGTTGCAATATAGGTGGAATGGTGAGTGAGATGAAGAATATAGGTGAAATTGCTATGGAATAGATGTGGGGAGTATGTATTGAAACGAAAGTTCTCAGGTGCCTGATGCCTTGATGAAGGACTTGATTTTTCCACTACATAAGGAAAACAGGAGTGGAGATTAGTTAAGGATTACTGAAGAATGTTTCCATTGCATAGTTGGCAAGAGGTTTGGTAGGATAGTGATTGACTCCATTTAAAGTATTGTTGAACCCCTTTTTGTTAAAGAACAATTTGGGTATTAGACTAGATGTTTGCACTTACAGATTGTTTTAGGTAAAAGGCGCATGCAGCATTTATGGATTTAGAAAAGACATGGATAAGTGGGAAGCCATCCATTGATGGGAGTTCCAGGAGGCAACAGATGTCACAGATATCGATAGATAGACTTAGGAAAATCATATGTAAGGTAAAACAAACTCCCTCTAGGAAGTTCTGATACTGTGTGTTGTGTGAATAGGACATCTGGCTGCTGTTAAAAGTTTTACAGTGGAAATAGTGTGTGTAAGAGTGAATAGCGTTATGAGTGACTGGTATGAAATAAGTCTTGGAGAACATCAAGGTTGTGTGATCACCTTGTGTATATTATGTTTTTACGGATGGAACATTTGATGAGGTAAAAGCAAAGTTAGGTGTCAGTTGTATACTAGTTAACCATGGAGACGCAATGTAAGTTGCCACAGCTTTTATATGTTGGTGGTACTTTGTTTTTGGCAAAATCAGAAAAGCTAGATAGAATGGTAGGCTGTTTTGAGAATGCATTTATTAGGTTGCTGTCAGTGCACAGAAATAAAGGTGAGATACTAAAATTTGAAAGGGATGAGAGGTCAGATGGTAATTTTAGTTTACACTTTAAAGGAACTGAAAGTTTTGGATGAGTTATGATAGTAGAGGTAGAGCTGAAGTTGTTAGTTGAGTCATGCATGAAAAGACACCTGAAAGTGCTCTGAAAGCTCTATCAAAAAGGAAAAATTTAAGTATATTGTGAGCTTTGCATGAAGCATGCATAAAGGAATACTTATCCTAACTCTGATGTATGGATGTAAAATAAAGTTTGTATGCATTAAGATTAGTAAAAGAATATGTGCCGTGAAGGAAAAGATGACAAGCTCGGTACAGATGGAAGGAGGGTTGTAGAATAAAGAATCAAGGCGTGAGAAGAATATGTGATGTAAAGAAATCATTAGATAGGTGCATGAATAAAAGTATCGTGGTGGTATGGCCATGTAAAATATTTGTTTCGTGGTGGTATGGCCAGGTAAAATATTTGGAAGTCTGTAATTTGATCAAGATACATAGCACAGTATAAGGTACAACAAGGAGAGGAGGACCTTAGAAGAGATAGTCAGATGCAGTGAGAGAATTGATCAGGGCTTGAGATATTTAAGATGAAGATGTTAGAAAAATGATTTGGAACCCAATGCAATGAAAGCATTCAGTGTGTGGATATGGTAACAGTGAAGAAATTGTTCTCATTTGACAAATATTTATCTTTTAGCACAAAGTTAAAAGTAAGGAGTGCTTGTCAAAATATAGAAGTCCATTCATGTTTCACTTTAGCGTACTGTGCATGGGTTGAGGATGTGTGTGTGAGCAATTGGAGGTTGTATGCACATGATCCAGCCCTCTAAGATTGGGAATGGAGTTAATGCTGGTAGACTTGAAATGTTTTGAGTTCTTTAAAGTAAACAGATTTAGTTTTCATTTATGGCAATACTGATTACTACTTAATCATATCTAAAGATGAAAAAATGGAAGATATGCATGTGAAAAAGACTTCAAGCTTTGGAAATGAAAATACATAAGCTTGGCTTTGCAGATAACACATGATTCATGTTCTAAAAAAAAAAAAGATAAAGGTACCTTGTCATGATGAAAAGAGAACTAATGTCTCAATAATCCTGTTTACCTTTGGTGTGACAAAAATTAACACTAACAAAAGGATTTGATTAGATACACGTTTTTAAGTTGATTACTAGCAAATTAATTTTTTGATAACATTACTTAATTCATCAGTGTTTGAAGAATTACATATAGTAGTAATTGCAAGAATGCTTGAAGATGTATCATCCAAGCCTGTACAAGGTGAGATTTCAGCACTCGGTCCAGATGTTTGCTGTGCGCATCACTCACACTTGCTATGCATTTACACCATGAGTTGTGACTGAACAACTCTTCAAGAGGAAGTAAACTTCCTTTTATAAACAAAACATGGCCTCTTCTAGTTGAGGCAGATCTTCGTTTGGTTGATGATACTCCTGGCCCTGGCGTTCTTGGTCCCGATAATTCGTGGATTTTGGTAGCCTAAGATGACAAGACCACACATGCAGCTGCTCATCTTCTACACCAGCTGTGTTAAGGCCAGGTGAGATAAAGACTTGCCATTATCAGTCGGTGAACGCCAGTCACTGAGGAAGGAACAAGGTAATAATACAGAATCCAAACTGGCTGACATTGGATTTGGGGTGTGCTGTTTCCATACAAATTAGGGGTTGTAGCTGGAGGTAGGGGTAATGTACATTGGCATTAATGTTATCATGTTATCACTGTTACTGGATCATACTAGTAATGTAAGTACATGGCTGTAAGAATTAGCCACTTAGTTTGTTGGGTAGAGCTGTGTTTCAGTCCTTTCAGTTATCACCTATGTCCTCCAAATTGAAATTCATTCTGGTTACTTTCATCTTCAGCTAAATCACTGTTTTCTGACATCTTCATTTCTTTTTATATTTAAATTTCCACAGGGAGCATGCATTTAGATGTTGCTTTTAAAGTATGAAATTACTTGCATGCAATTTGAATTCACATTAATACACCACTTACTGTTTGTATTAAGTTTGTGTTACATGCATGAGTTTTTCATTTCTTACTAACGCTGTAAAAAGATTCACCATCCTTTGTAATAACACGTGTTGGTTAGTTATTGCAACTAAAACTAACCCAAGGATTCATGGGCTTGCAGATGAGAAATGGACCCCAAACATGGCCTCTTATTAGCCATTGGTCTTTAGGGTGGATGCAACAGCGAGATGGCGAGATATCTCCACGGCACTACACAGCTCTTATACGACGAGCCTCCTCTCTTCAATATCATCCTAAGCACTTCCACAGTTACCATAGTGATAGTTTTGATCACACAGACTTGAACATTTATGAGAGAGTTGTGCATGGTGATAAAAAACCAGCTAAAAGAAATCTGACATACCTAAAAGGAATCAGACTAAAAGATAGATTAGGAACATGTTTAGAGAAACAAGATTTACATTATAATGTAGCTTATAATGCTAGAAATGATATGAAATTAGATTCATTTCTACATAGATGTTCTGAAAATTCTGCTAATGTTTATTTTGTGAGAAATGACAGATTATCAAAAAGTGTGAAGTCCATGAATAATGAAGGACTTGTAAAGGATTTTGGTCTTTTAAACATTGATCCTAATAAGCATCATGGGAAATGTAAACATAAATCTCAGTTATATGTAAAGTTATCCAGTGGATCTCATTTATCTGAGAGTAATGATTTTCAGTCTTGCAGAACATATACAAGGAATAACAAATACCTACAAGAGCATAGTAGTATGGTAGATTCTAGATCACAAAAGGACAGATCTTCAAGACACTCTTTGAGATCTTCTGCTGATGGAAATTTTTTTGGTCATAGCTTTAAAGAAATTGACATAACTTCTTCTGAGACATCCCCAATAAATGCATTATCCCCTTCAAATTTTAACAGTAACTCCTACGTTTCCCATTCCTTATTCTCTTCCTCATCTTCCTCAGATGTTTCTCCCCATCAGAAGCTAATTTCTGAAAGACCATACTATGACTGTGGCTATGACACTGACTATGACTCAACTCCACCTCACTCCAGTGCAGAGTGTGCTGATGGAAAGTTGAAGGCAGCAGATTCCTCACCCATATGGAGTCGTTACTTATGTTGGCTCCAGCGTATGACCAAGACTCAGGGTTAGTCCAAGCGGGACTTAACTAGATGTCTGATAAAGTACACTTATTTTAGATTATTTCCTATGTTGCCCTGTTTTTGTTGTGTGTAATGGACCAAAGGTTAAGCTAATGATAACTCTATCATGTAGTATTAATTCAAATACTAATGAAATTACATATGTGACTTAATTTGTAATATAGAATATATAGTAATACAGTACCAGTAATGTAAAATCTAGAATAGATACTTAGGAATTGTACAGTTTTTTGCCAGTGTAAAATTGCTGTATTGTAATTGAAAATAAATCAGACAATTAAAGACACTTGCAGTTTTGTACAACATGTAAATATAGCATTGGCATGCCAGAGCCAGCATCTTGCACAAACCTGCACTCTAGTTAGACCTGAATGAGACACAAACCACAAAGGACACTTCTGACTGACTGTTATGTTATTTGAAATGTTTATCCTTCATTTTCCTTATATTACTTGCTTTTTTACCATTTCAGAAGTAACATATAATTCACCATTGTTTCTTTATCATCCTCCATTTGTATGTGCACTATTGTAATCTCTTCTTTATGTGTTCCTGTTAATTCTCCATTCTGCATATCCTTTCATGTTTCTTGTTGGTAGTTTTTCAGGCCTTGCAAGCATCATCTTAGAAGACGTGCTGTTTGCAGTGGTGGGAAAAAGTAAAAATTTAGTATCACTTTATAAAACTAAGAATTGAAGTACCATCATGTTTGTTTACTATTATGAATTTTAAGTATTTCTGACTTGGGTGAGTCCAATGAGCATCAAAGAGTGAGTACTTATTCATATAAGGGTTATAGATATTAACTGCCCTCCTCATTCACCACAATATATATGAGGCCAGCTAATGAACATTTGTAGAGATTCATCATCCATACACCAACCTTCCATGATGTTTGATGTCAGTGCTATTGTGGTGGAGTAGAGCCTTTTGCTCATCAGACCTTACTGCTCACTTGTTCACACTTAGGTTGTGTGGAGTAGGTGACTGCTGCTCTAGCTTTATTCACTCTTTAGTGTTTTCACCTCATTACCTCTGCTTTTGGACATCAGAGATGAAGAATCTCTATCCTTTTGTGTGTCTGTGATAATACAAATTGTATTTATCCCCCAACCCCCACCACGAAGATTAGACCTACAGCCATCCATTCAACACCCTCCCTTACCAACATAGAGAAATATATACCTCATTTTGGGTGATCATTTAAGTAAACAGAGGCATTATCAGACTCCACCTGCGTGGAGTTGCACTGCAAATAAAAAAAAAAATCATTTCTGGCAGGGTTGCAGGAGGAAAGGGAGTACAGTATCAAGGAATTTGTCACTAAAAAGCAGTCAGTCATTTTCCTGCAACTGATTGTAATAAAGTGAAGTTACAGGGGTCCCAATCTTTGTTTTATAATATTGATAGTACTATAATGATAATAATGACATTCTATAGAGCAAAGAGAACCGTTTCTTTTTCTTGCACTGGTTATATGTAAGTTTCTTCAGAATTGCACAGTTAAGGGGTCACCAGCAAAAAAAAAGGGTTTGCTTTTGCAGAAGCAACTGTAGCCGTTTTAGATCAGAGAGTAGCATTTTATTGTTAATCAGAAAAAATTCATCTTTAAAGGGTATTACATGATGTTGAAGAAAGAAGTGTGGCATTATGGATGAAAAGCTCTTTCCAGTAAAAGAAAGAGACGTATTAAGAGAATACCATTTGAACTTTGCCAGGCTCTGAATTGATAGACCAACAATAAAAAAGTGCAGAAATCCAGGGTTTGAAAATCCCTCACAGACCTGCTGAAGCTTTAGATAGAGGTGTCAGACTTCAAGTCTGTTTTGCTTTAAACCACCACTAATCATCTGCTTTATGCAGAGATGTACTCCCTTTTTCCTTTCTTAAAGATGACTGATTAGTATAGAAAGTCTTGAAATAGCTGCTGCTGAGGCTAAAGCAGCCATATCTAGCAATGTGTGTGTGTGATTTTATGGGTAGCATCGATAGTCATGCCAGATGTAAATGACAAACTAGATGGGCTTTGGGAGGATTGGTCATACTATTTGATTAATAGTCACTTGATGTAGAGTATCCCTGCCTTGCTATGTGACAACTGCACTATAACTATGGAACATGTACAAATGATATAACAAAAATATAGGAGTCTCGAAGTCAGATAAGAATTATATAATAACATTGGAAGAAGTAAAAGAATCGGAGAAATTTGAGGCAGTTATTGGTAGTAATGTGAACATTCTTTTAAAGGAAGCCAAAATGTAAAATTCCTGTCAGGAGGATAAGGTGTATATTTGAGTAGAGAGGGGGGTGAGTGGTTCTGTTAGAAGATGGATCTACAACAGGGATGCATGATTTCACCATCCTTGATTAATCTGTTTATGGATGGGTTTGCTGAGGAGGCGAATTTGAAGGTTGGGAAGAGGGACAGGCCTTTAGTTTGTTGGGGGCGAGGGGAGCTTGGAATGTGAAGCATTAACTGTTTGCTGATGACATGGTGGTGGTTGTAGATTCAAATGAACAATTGCAAAAGTTGGTTTCTGAGTTTGGGAGAGAGTGTAGAAGAAAGTTGAGAGTGCATGTGAATAAAAGTAAGGTTATTAGGTTCAGCAATGGAGAGAGACAATCTAGGTGGAGTGTGATTTTGAATGGAGAGAACCTAAAGGAAGTGGTCTTTTAGATACCTAGGAGTGAATATGACAGCAAAGGGAACCCTGGATGAGTGTGCTAAGGTCCTGAGTGCATTGAAGAGTGTTTGAAAAGAGAAGTCACTGTCTGTGAGAGCAAAGGTGAGAATATTTGATGGAATAGTAGTCCTGATGGTGTTGTATGGATGCAAGGTAAGAGCCCTAGATAAAGGATTATGGAACAGGGTGAATGTGTTGGAAATAAAATGCTTGGCTTTAATTTAATGTATTGTGTGAGGATGATTGATAGAATCAGGAATGATAGGTTTAGAGGGAGGTGTAAGTAAGTAAGGTGTTGTAAGAGGAGTATGTATGGGAGAAGTGAAGAAGTTGTATTTAAATAGTTTAGACATAATCTTCCAAGATGTGCAACTTAGACAAACCTTTCCCTGTAACTTGGCTTTTATGATTTAGGTACCATCTACATTCCCCTCTTTTGGACCGTCTTTGTTAGCTTTGTGCATCTTAACGTATGGTGACCATACATGAGAAGCATATTTGCTTATCCATATTCTTGAATATTTTAATATTTGCTATTCTCCTAATGTGGGACTCTGGCAACAAGTTAGGGACAATGTTGACTCTTCTTGCACACAATCCTGAAGCTTATTTCCTGCTTTATAATGACGATAGTGAGGCCTTTCTCTTTATTCCAGTTTCATTACATATGCATTGGTAGATTTGATTAACCATGTATCAGACCAACTTTGGGCTCTGTTTAGGTCCCCTTTTAAGTTGATGTAATCCTCCTTGTTTTTTACTTCCTTCCTGACTTTTGCATCATCTGCAAACATATACAGATAGGATTCATTACCTTCAGGCAAGTCTTTTATATATATCAAGGAGAGTAATGGTACCAGAATAGAATCCTGTGGCACTCCTCTGGCCATCTCGACCCATTTAAAGAAGGCTTTTTGACATGCAACCTTTGTTCCCTTTCAAAAATATAATTTTTCCTCCATCAGATTATCCCCCTTATCCCTGTCTGGTGACGTAGCTTCTTAATCACTCTTCCTTGTGGTAGTGTCATGTACTTTCTGGCAGTCCAGATATATCGGTAAGAGTGAACGCTTAGGTTGATAATGTTTCCATGGAGGCCAGTGTACTTCTACTGGCTTTTGTTCCTACAGTTTTTAAGTCGTAGTGGGTTTAATCCCATGACCTTGAATTAGAATATTTGGATGTAGATGTTTATTTTTGCTTTGACAACATTGCTATAGTAAATTCTCCTCAGACTGACTTGATATTCAGAGTTTTATGTTCCAGGCAGCTATGAAGCTGGTAAATTATCCTTAGTTCAAGAGACTATTGCAGATGTACCATTTCTCTCTTGAAATTCTCTGGAGTCTCTATGAATTTTTATTTTCAAAAGAGATCTAAGTCAAAACCTTCTACTTTGAAAGCTTCAGATTTGAAATTTTTCAAACATTATTAAAGAAAAGTGTGTGGAGAATGCTTAAGAAATATCCTTTTCCATAATATTCACCTATCCATGGGAATCTGACTTCTCAGAATTAGAAGAATTACTAATGAATGAGTCATTATATTTCGTTTTTTTTCTGTAGGTGTTTTTGTGACAATGTAGTAATTCCCTAATGTGTTGAATGGATACGTTGGAGGAACATTTATGAGTGAGATTTGACTAATGTTTCTTGCATCTGTTGGTGCAGGCTGTTGAGATACATTATTGTTTTGAATCCTCTAGCTTCTTTCTTTTGACCTAGATGGGGAGGCTTTTGGTTCTTTAACTTTTACAGTGTGATAGTTTTATGAGGAGTAACTAAATTCCACGCAGGGTTTAGACTTAGATTTATTTGTTTGAAGGTAAACATTTATAAGTTGAGATTAATCCCCACCCAAAGTTTGTTACAAGAAATGTGATTATATTGGCTTTTTCACACAGCCCTGAAAAAGAAAATCAAAACTTTTGAAGATTTAATTAGTCATATGAAAATTTACACACATTATTTATTCCTCTTAGCTCTTTTAAACTTTTTTTTTTAGCAAGGAACTTTTGTTAAATCAAGAAGTTAGGACTTTTTTCCACAACCAGAACTGTCTACTGAGCCCATGGAGTAAGAAAAGTAACTTTTGCCCTGTTTTTCTTACTGGATAAGATTAGCTTAAGAAGTCTAGTACAGTAGACAATCACTTGTATAAGATGAGACCAGTTCATAGATCTGTTAGACCTCTCTTCATTAGCTGTAGGTTTGCCATCCTCAGAAAAGGATGATCCAGAGTTGAGGCCATTTTGTCAACAAAAATATTTAATGTTCATGGGACTGTGTCTGTTAGTGTGGGATGTAGGTTTTAGTGTGAAAAACGATTTCTCTTTTGGAGGCAGATCTCTGTAAGCATCTGTTTCTTCTTTTTTCATTTCTTCTGTCCATTATACCGTATTCGATATGAGAGCTATTCTCAAGTCCTGACTGCAGCATGACCGAATATAGACTTGAGTGAATTGCAATTGTCGATACGTGGTTGGTAGGCACTACTGTACTTGCACCATGGTGCCATTGATGTCATAGGCCTGGATGGGTTGCTTTATGGTTGTTGAATACCTATTAGCATTATTAGGCTTCATAGGTAAAATGGTGATAAGTTTATAAGTGATGGTGAAATCCTAGTGGATGTGATATATTTAGATAACGAAATTTTTAATTCCCATATGAACAAGTGCTCTCAAATACTCATAAGGCTCTGCCTCACAAAAAAAAATTATTGTTTATATGTGAAAACCAACATTTTTCTCATCATTAGCTAATTATCATGCAGTTCAGTACTCTTTGCCACCACCAGAAGGAAAAGTAATATTTTTTCTTTTGCAGTTAACACAAATTTACTGCCATATAATTGAACCTCAATTTCCCCTCGCACAGCTCCTTTTCAGATGTTATGTTCACTAGATGAGAAATTAAAAGACAAATCTGTCTATCTTTATTGTGTAAGCTGTTTCATTAATAAGGATTTTGCATATTTTTTGGAATGCTTTAGATAGTTGTAGTCCAGTAGGACCTTGGAATTCATGATCAAGGCTTATTACTGCAAGCTGATGCAGAGGCAAGTGACTGGATATTTGGCTTGATTGCCACAGACTGCAGCTCCCACCTCTTTCCTTGGGCATGGCACGTAGGTGATGGTGGCACACACACTATTACAGGTACCAGTGGTGGGGGCAGGTGAGGCATCAGGTGCTCTTGCTGGAAGTATTGGAGTAGGGAAAGGAGTTTCACGTATTGGCATATCCCCTGAAGACCGAGGCACAACTCCAGAGCGTGTTGAATTTGAAAATTCAGTAGTGGAACAGAGTGATGAGGAAGAATATCTTTCTGAGGACGAATGGACCGATCGTAACTTTGGGGCCTCTGCAAACGAATTGGATGATTCTGATGGTGAAGATAGTGACTACTCAGATCTCAGGTAAAGTTCTATTTCTCATGCTCTCGAAATGGTAAGTAGATATCCTGTGAAAGTTGTTTTCCATATGTTATGCATAGACCTCTTATCACGTTGACTTTGTTTTGCATTTTAAGCAAGTTGATTCATTATGTAGAGTCTTCTTTGAGGAGCTTGGTTGTCATACATACATTTTTTGGGTAAAGAATCAAAATTCTAGGTCTGTTTAAGGATGCCATAGGGGATTGGTGGATAGAAATCTCTCTCTGTTATTGCTGTGGTAATAACATATTAGGCAAGGTTTATAGACATTACTAAATAAATTTAGAATGAGAAAATGAAACAAATGAAAGAAAAACAAGGTGATTCTGTGAGAAAGGAAAGTGGACATGTATGTTTGGATTCAGTAAAGATGTAGAATACATAATGATTCAGTGATATGGTTGTATAGAAATTATTGTGGATTGACATCTTAGGGATTGGGACAGTACACCTTTCCTTGCGCTGGTCCTGTATTGAGGATTCCTTGACGGGCAGCTAAGGTCCTAATATAAGGATCTTATGCTTCTGGCTCTCATTTGATTTTCCCTTATGGGAAGTAAGTTATCATTTGATGGTGACACAGCACTAGTAATGGATTTGAGAAAGAAACTGCCTAAGTTGGTTTTTGAGTTTGTGAAAGTGTGAAAAAAGAAGGTTGAGGGTAAATACATCCCATTCCTCCCCCACTCCCCTTACCTCCTTTGTTCTCACCTTTTTCCATTCTGTACTCAGTCTCTCCTGGTGCTTCCTCGCACAAGTCTCCTTCCCAAGCTCACTTACTCTCGCCACTCTCTTCATCCCAACATTCTCTCTTCTTTTCTGAAAACCTCTACAAATCATCACCTTTTCCTCCACAAGATAATGATCTGATATCCCTCCAGTTGCACATCTCAGCACAGTCACATCCAAAAGTCTCTCTTTCGCATGCCTATCAATTAACACATAATCCAGTAATGCTCTCTGGCCATCTCTCCTACTTACAGACGTATACTTATGTATATCTCTCTTTTTAAACCAGGTATTCCCAATCACCAGTCCTTTTCAGCACATAAATCTACAAGCTCTTCACCATTTCCATTTACAACACTGAACACCTCATGTACACCAGTTATTCCCTCAACTGCCACATTACTCACCTTTGCATTCAAATCATCCATCACTATAACCTGGTCTCATGCATCAAAACTACTAACACACTCACTCAGCTGCTCCCAAAACACTTGCCTCTCATGATGTTTCTTCTACCAGTAATCAACCATCTCTCTCCATCCACTTTCAGTTTTACCCATATCAATCTCGAATTTACTTTCTTACACTGTATCACATACTCCCACCACTCCTGTTTCAGGAGTAGTGCTACTCCTTCCCTTGCTCTTGTCCTCTCACTAACCCCTGACTATACTCCCAAGACATTCCCAAACCACTCTTCCCCTTTACCCTTGAGCTTCGTTTCACTCAGAGCCAAAACATCCAGGTTCCTTTCCTCAAGCATACTACCTATCTCTCCTTTCTTCTCATCTTGGTTACATCCACACACATTTAGACACCCCAATATATATATATATATATATATAAGGCAAAGGGGATAAGAGTGAGTGCTCAAATTACAGAGGTATAAGTTTGTTGAGTATTCCTGGTAAATTATATGGGAGGGTATTGATTGAGAGGGTGAAGGCATGTACAGAGCATCAGATTGGGGAAGAGCAGTGCGGTTTCAGAAGTGGTAGAGGATGTGTGGATCAGGTGTTTGCTTTGAAGAATGTATGTGAGAAATACTTAGAAAAGCAAATGGATTTGTATGTAGCATTTATGGATCTGGAGAAGGCATATGATAGAGTTGATAGAGATGCTCTGTGGAAGGTATTAAGAATATATGGTGTGGGAGGCAAGTTGTTAGAAGCAGTGAAAAGTTTTTATCGAGGATGTAAGGCATGTGTACGTGTAGGAAGAGAGGAAAGTGATTGGTTCTCAGTGAATGTAGGTTTGCGGCAGGGGTGTGTGATGTCTCCATGGTTGTTTAATTTGTTTATGGATGGGGTTGTAAGGGAGGTAAATGCAAGAGTCCTGGAAAGAGGGGCAAGTATGAAGTCTGTTGGGGATGAGAGAGCTTGGGAAGTGAGTCAGTTGTTGTTCGCTGATGATACAGCGCTGGTGGCTGATTCATGTGAGAAACTGCAGAAGCTGGTGACTGAGTTTGGTAAAGTGTGTGGAAGAAGAAAGTTGAGAGTAAATGTGAATAAGAGCAAGGTTATTAGGTACAGTAGGGGTGAGGGTCAAGTCAATTGGGAGGTGAGTTTGAATGGAGAAAAACTGGAGGAAGTGAAGTGTTTTAGATATCTGGGAGTGGATCTGTCAGCGGATGGAACCATGGAAGCGGAAGTGGATCATAGGGTGGGGGAGGGGGCGAAAATTTTGGGAGCCTTGAAAAATGTGTGGAAGTCGAGAACATTATCTCGGAAAGCGAAAATGGGTATGTTTGAGGGAATAGTGGTTCCAACAATGTTGTATGGTTGCGAGGCGTGGGCTATGGATAGAGATGTGCGCAGGAGGATGGATGTGCTGGAAATGAGATGTTTGAGGACAATGTGTGGTGTGAGGTGGTTTGATCGATTAAGTAACGTAAGGGTAAGAGAGATGTGTGGAAATAAAAAGAGCGTGGTTGAGAGAGCAGAAGAGGGTGTTTTGAAATGGTTTGGGCACATGGAGAGAATGAGTGAGGAGAGATTGACCAAGAGGATATATGTGTCGGAGGTGGAGGGAACGAGGAGAAGAGGGAGACCAAATTGGAGGTGGAAAGATGGAGTGAAAAAGATTTTGTGTGATCGGGGCCTGAACATGCAGGAGGGTGAAAGGAGGGCAAGGAATAGAGTGAATTGGAGCGATGTGGTATACCGGGGTTGACGTGCTGTCAGTGGATTGAATCAAGGCATGTGAAGCGTCTGGGGTAAACCATGGAAAGCTGTGCAGGTATGTATATTTGCGTGTGTGGACGTATGTATATACATGTGTATGGGGGTGGGTTGGGCCATTTCTTTCGTCTGTTTCCTTGCGCTACCTCGCAAACACGGGAGACAGCGGCAAAAAAAAAAAAAAAAAAATTTTTTTTTTTTTTCATACTATTCGCCATTTCCCGCATTAGTGAGGTAGCGTTAAGAACAGAGGACTGGGCCTTTGAGGGATATCCTCACATGGCCCCCTTCTCTGTTCCTTCTTTTGGAAAATTTAAAAAAAAAAGAGAGGGGAGGATTTCCAGGCCCCCGCTCCCTTCCCTTTTAGTCACCTTCTACGACACGCAGGGAATACGTGGGAAGTATTCTTTCTCCCCTATCCCCAGGGATAATATATATATATATATATATATATATATATATATATATATATATATATATATATATATATATATATACCTGGTTTAAAAAGCGAGATATACATAAGTATACGTATGTAAGTAGGAGAGATGGCCAGAGAGCGTTATTGGATTACGTGTTAATTGACAGGCGCGTGAGAGAGACTTTTGGATGTTAATGTGCTGAGAGGTGCAACTGGAGGGATGTCTGATCATTATCTTGTGGAGGCTAAGGTGAAGATTTGTATGGGTTTTCAGAAAAGAAGAGTGAATGTTGGGGTGAAGAGGGTGGTGAGAGTAAGTGAGCTTGGGAAGGAGACTTGTGTGAGGAAGTACCAGGAGAGACTGAGTACAGAATAGAAAAAGGTGAGAACAATGGAAGTAAGGGGAGTGGGGGAGGAATGGGATGTATTTAGGGAATCATTGATGGATTGCACAAAAGATGCTTCTGGCATAAGGAGAGTGGGAGGTGGGTTGATTAGAAAGGGTAGTGAGTGGTGGGATGAAGAAGTAAGATTATTAGTGAAAGAGAAGAGAGAGGCATTTGGACGATTTTTGCAGGGAAAAATGCAATTGAGTGGGAGATGTATAAAAGAAAGAGACAGGAGGTCAAGAGAAAGGTGCAAGAGGTGAAAAAGAGGGCAAATGAGAGTTGGGGTGAGAGAGTATCATTAAATTTTAGGGAGAATAAAAAGATGTTCTGGATTGAGGTAAATAAAGTGCGTATGACAAGGGAGCAAATGGGAACTTCAGTGAAGGGGGCAAATGGGGAGGTGATAACAAGTAGTGGTGATGTGAGAAGGAGATGGAGTGAGTATTTTGAAGGTTTGTTGAATGTGTTTGATGATAGAGTGGCAGATATAGGGTGTTTTGGTCGAGGTGGTGTTCAAAGTAAGAGGGTTAGGGAAAATGGTTTGGTAAACAGAGAAGAGGTAGTAAAAGCTTTGCGGAAGATGAAAGCCGGCAAGGCAGCAGGTTTGGATGGTATTGCAGTGGAATTTATTAAAAAAGGGGGTGACTGTATTGTTGACTGGTAAGGTTATTTAATGTATGTATGACTCATGGTGAGGTGCCTGAGGATTGGCGGAATGCGTGCATAGTGCCATTGTACAAAGGCAAAGGGGATAAGAGTGAGTGCTCAAATTACAGAGGTATAAGTTTGTTGAGTATTCCGGGTAAATTATATGGGAGGGTATTGATTGAGAGGGTGAAGGAATGTACAGAGCATCAGATTGGGGAAGAGCAGTGTGGTTTCAGAAGTGGTAGAGGATGTGTGGATCAGGTGTTTGCTTTGAAGAATGTATGTGAGAAATACTTTGAAAAGCAAATGGATTTGTATGTAGCATTTATGGATCTGGAGAAGGCATATGATAGAGTTGATAGAGATGCTCTGTGGAAGGTATTAAGAATATATGGTGTGGGAGGCAAGTTGTTAGAAGCAGTGAAAAGTTTTTATCGAGGATGTAAGGCATGTGTACGTGTAGGAAGAGAGGAAAGTGATTGGTTCTCAGTGAATGTAGGTTTGTGGCAGGGGTGTGTGATGTCTCCATGGTTGTTTAATTTGTTTATGGATGGGGTTGTTAGGGAGGTGAATGCAAGAGTTTTGGAAAGAGGGGCAAGTATGAAGTCTGTTGTGGATGAGAGAGCTTGGGAAATGAGTCAGTTGTTGTTTGCTGATGATACAGCGCTGGTGGGTGATTCATGTGAGAAACTGCAGAAGCTGGTGACTGAGTTTGGTAAAGTGTGTGAAAGAAGAAAGTTAAGAGTAAATGTGAATAAGAGCAAGGTTATTAGGTACAGTAGGGTTGAGGGTCAAGTCAATTGGGAGGTAAGTTTGAATGGAGAAAAACTGGAGGAAGTAAAGTGTTTTAGATATCTGGGAGTAGATCTGGCAGCGGATGGAACCATGGAAGCGGAAGTGGATCATAGGGTGGGGGAGGGGGCGAAAATTCTGGGGGCCTTGAAGAATGTGTGGAAGTCGAGAACATTATCTCGGAAAGCAAAAATGGGTATGTTTGAAGGAATAGTGGTTCCAACAATGTTGTATGGTTGCGAGGCGTGGGCTATGGATAGAGTTGTGCGCAGGAGGATGGATGTGCTGGAAATGAGATGTTTGAGGACAATGTGTGGTGTGAGGTGGTTTGATCGAGTGAGTAACGTAAGGGTAAGAGAGATGTGTGGAAATAAAAAGAGCGTGGTTGAGAGAGCAGAAGAGGGTGTTTTGAAGTGGTTTGGGCACATGGAGAGGATGAGTGAGGAAAGATTGACCAAGAGGATATATGTGTCGGAGGTGGAGGGAACAAGGAGAAGAGGGAGACCAAATTGGAGGTGGAAAGATGGAGTGAAAAAGATTTTGTGTGATCGGGGCCTGAACATGCAGGAGGGTGAAAGGAGGGCAAGGAATAGAGTGAATTGGATCGATGTGGTATACCGGGGTTGACGTGCTGTCAGTGGATTGAATCAAGGCATGTGAAGCGTCTGGGGTAAACCATGGAAAGCTGTGTAGGTATGTATATTTGCGTGTGTGGACGTATGTATATACATGTGTATGGGGGGGTTGGGCCATTTCTTTCGTCTGTTTCCTTGCGCTACCTCGCAAACGTGGGAGACAGCGACAAAGTATAAAAGAAAAAAAAAAAATATATATATATATATATATATATATATATATATATATATATATATATATCTTTTTTCTTCCATGCTATTCGCCATTTCCCACATTAGCGAGGTAGCGTTGAGAACAGAGGACTGGGCCCTTGAGGGAATATCCTCACCTGGGCCCCTTCTCTGTTCCCTCTTTTGGAAAATTAAAAAAAAAAAAGTGAGAGGGGAGGATTTCCATCCCCCCGCTCCCTCCCCTTTTAGTCGCCTTCTACGACACGCAGGGAATACGTGGGAAGTATTCTTTCTCCCCTATCCCCAGGGATAATATATATATATATATATATATATATATATATATATATATATATATATATATATATATATATATATATATGTCATCCCTGGGGATAGGGGATGAAGAATACTTCCCACGTATTCCCTGTGTGTCGTAGAAGGCGACTAAAAGGGGAGGGAGCGGGAGGCTGGAAATCCTCCCCTCTCTTTTCTTTTTTTTTTTTTTTTTCCAAAAGAAGGAACAGAGGGGGGCCAGGTGAGGATACTCCACAAACGCCCAGTCCTCTGTTCTTAACGCTACCTCGCTAATGCGGGAAATGGCGGATAGTTTAAAAGAAAGAAAGAATATATATATGAGTGTGTGTGTGTGTGTTTTTCAAAGTAACTGAATTATGTTAGATGATTGGCCCTGCACTGATATCAAAATATTAAATTTTTTTACCAGTTATGCATGAGGAAATGGATTTATTTAAACATTTTTTCAGTTTTATTGTAAAATTCTTGTATATAACACTTTTTTGTTGAATTAATAATTTTCTACATATTGTATACTATGTTTTAGGAAAAGTTTGTTTTTGGGTAATTTTTTTCTTAAGGTTTTCAAATCTGTCATTTGGTTTAAGAATAACTGCATTTTAGGTTACTTTTCATAATGGTTAATTGTACTTATCTGTTTGTATCATAGAAGAGAGCTTTACACACAAGGGCATTGTCTCATACTTTTTTGCATGTGCACTTCAGGAAGATATTCAAATGTTTATAAGGTGCAGGTATACATAGACTCCATACTTAGATCACACTGACCAGGCACTGCCTTTTCCCTGAGCCATTACTTCTTTACAGCAGGTAATGGGTTTAAGATGATGATAGGTATAGTACTGGTCAGTGTTTTAAAAAGTTTTTTCCTGAATGACTTGTGTATTCATTGGGAGTTTCAAAGTGAATTAAGTAATTGATTGATTATGAGTGGTGAAATCATGGAGGCCATGAAGTCTTGTGATATTCTCTAATGAACAGTAAACAGCAAATGCATACGGGAGGAAAGATGTGCATAATAGTAAAGTCATGAGGAACAATGAGGACCTGTGGTTACTTGGACTAAGAAATGGTGAAATCATTAGGATATTCATCAGAAAGAATGAAAGCATTGGGTAGTGAAGTCAGAGAATGTGAAAGACATTAAAAGGTAGCATGAAGAGTTAATGAGAAATTGTGAAGGATATTTTAAGTAACTGGTATCGAGACTTAAGTTGTTTAAGGTTTTTTGAAGTAGCAAAATGCACAAGCAGTTTTTTGATGAGGTTATGTTGGTTTCTTAGATAAAACTGCAATAAGTGTGTAAATTGCACCTCTGGAAGCATTGTACATACTTCAGTATGTTTTTCAGTGATGAAGAAGTTGAGGATGAGGAAATGGAATATTTGGAGGGTGGAGGAACGTTAACTGCTGCTCAGACCCGAAGACTAGCAGAATCATGGCAAAGACGTTACTCCACTGACCGTCTTGATGATGAAGATGAGGATGAAGGAGGCTCTGTCCATGACTCTGAATCAGACCTTGATTCAGATAATTACAGTGAAGAGTATGGAGCTGAAGGTTAGTCGAGAGAGTCAAAAGAATACTGGACCAGTTTGTGCTAAAATGATACATATCCATAATTGAAAAATTTACTTTTACCTATACACATAGATGGAAAGTTAATCCCAAATTTATCTTCGTAGGAGATGAAAGTCACACAGCTACTGAAGGCGAAGGAGGTGAGGATGATGATGATGAAGATGAGGATGAAGCTGTGAGACGTGCACGTGAACTTCGCCGTATGGAAGTTAACATCGATGTGGCTGCACCTCCTAGAAAAGCTGAAACTTCAGATAGTGGCTCAGACACTGAGGTCATTTCATTGTTGTATACTTAATTTCTCTGATATTTTGTATTGAACCATTAAGATATAATTTCTGATCTTGAATATTTGACTTTGTTTAGTGCAAGGGAAAAAATAGGATGGTCCCCAGAATTTTTCATCACAAGATTAAGAAATATTTTAATCTTATTATTTAATAGAATTTTTCTTTAAAAAGATGAAAACTTACAGAGTAACAGTAACAGAAACCATTCAGGCTGAGGTAAGGGCAGATGGCTGCTTGCCAGCTGGCTGGCTTTGTTTGCTTTTCTTCTCACTCCGAACTCACCGCCAACTGTGCTCTTGGTCTAGTCATTCACTCACATACATGTTTGTTCCTTGTTTTCCTCCTATAATCATCCCCAAACACATCACTGGTGGAGACTGTTTTGAATATGAAACAGTGAATGTAAAAGAAAATTATGTTCATGTTTCACCACTCATGGTAAAATGCAGAACAATTACACTTACAGTAATGCAGTTATTTACTCTTGTTACTTATTTTTCTTTTTCATACTTGTTCACAGTTTCCTGCATTGGCAAGATAGTGTCAGGTACAGATAAGGAAAGCCCTCATTCACTTATCCATTCTCTAGCTGTCACGTGTAATGCACTAAAACCATAGCTGCCTATCCACAGCCAGGCCCCACATACCTTTTCATGGTTTCCTCCAGCTGCTTCATATGCCCTGGTTTAGTCTATTTACAACATGCTCCCCATGTATTCCATATTCTATAAATTGAGGTACATGAAAAAGTGGGGTGTTCTGGCCCCCTACCCTCTGCCCCTCTTTGTTGCCTTCTACAACAGATAGAGAATATTGATGTGAATTGTTTTACCTACCCCCCCCCCCCCACACACACACACACACACACACACACACACACACACACACACACACAAATACGTATATTTTATTTTTTTATTATACTTTGTCGCAGTCACCCATATTAGTGAGGTAGCACAAGGAAACAGATGAAAGAATGGCCCAACCCACCCACATACACATGCATATACATACACGCCCAAGCATGCACATATACATACGTATACATTTCAGCATATATATACGTATACATACAGACATATACGTATGTACATATTCATACTTGCTGCCTTCATCCTTTCCCATTGACACCCCTCCACACATGAAATGGCAACCCCCCTCCCCACACATGCGCGCGAGGTAGCGCTAGGAAAAGACAACAAAGGCCACATTTGTTCACACTCAGTCTCTAGCTGTCGTGTGTAATGCATCGAAACCATAGCTCCCTTTCCACATCCAGGCCCCACAAAACTTTCCATGGTTTACCCCAGATGCTTCACATGCCCTGGCTCAATCCATTGACAGCACGTCAATCCTGTTATACCACTCTTTCCAATTCACTCTATTCCTTGCACACCTTTCACCCTCCTGCATGTTTAGCCCCCGATCACTCAAAATTTTTTTCACTCTATCCTCCTACTTCCTTTCGTTCCCTCCACCTCTTGACACATATATTCTCTTTGTCAGTCTTTCCTCACTCATTCTTTCCATGTGGCCACACCATTTCAATACACCCTCTTGTGCTGTCTCAACCAGACTTTCTATTACTTTACATGTCTCATACCCTTTCATTACTTACTCAATCAAACCACCTCACATCACATAAAGTCTTCAAACATCTCATTTCCAACACATCCACCCTCCTCCGCACAACTCTATCTATAGCCCACACCTTGCAACCATATATCATTGTTGGAACCACTATTCCTTCAAAGATGCCCATTTTTGCTCCGAAATAATGTTCTCGCCTTCTACACATTCTTCAACACTCCCAGAACCTTCTCTCCCTCCCCACCCTTTGACTCACTTCTGCTACAATGGTTCCATCTGCTGCTAAATCCACTCCCAGATATCTAAAACACATCGCTTCATTTTTTCTCCATTCAAACTTACCTCCCAGTTGACTTGTCCCTCAACCCTACTGAACCTAATACCTTGCTCTTATTCACATTTACTCTCAGCTTTCTTCTTTCACACACTTTACCAAACTCAGTCACCATCTTCTGCAGTTTCTCACCCGAATCAGCTACTAGCGCTGTATCATCAGCGTACAACAACTGACTCACTTCCCAAGCCCTCTCATCCACAACAGACTGCATACTTGCCCCTCTCTCCAAAACTCTTGCATTCACCTCCCTAACAACCCTATCCATAAACAGATTAAACATCCATGGAGACATCATGCACCCTTGCCACAAACCGACATTCACTGGGAACCAATCACTTTCCTCTCTTCCTCCATAAACAAATTAAACAACCATAGTGACATCATGCACCCGTGCCACAAACCAACATTCACTGGGAACCAATCACTTTCCTCTCTTCTTACTTGCACACATGCTTACATCCTCGATAAAAACTTTTCACTGCTTCTAGCAACTTACCTCCCACACCATATACTCTTGATACCTACCACAGAGCATCTTTCTCAACTCTATCATATGCCTTCTCCAGATCCATAAATGCTACATACAAATCCATTGGTTTTTCTAAGTATTTCTCACATACATTCTTCAAAGCAAACACCTGATCCACACATCCTCTACCATTTCTGAAACCACACTGCTCTTCCTCACTCTGATGCTCTGTACATGCCTTGACCCTCTGTATCAATACTCTCCCATATGATTTCCTAGGAAAACTCAACAAACTTATACCTCTTTAATTTGAACACTCATCTTCATCCCCTTTGCCTTTGTACAGGCACTATGCGTGCATTTCGCCAATCCTCAGGCATTTCACCATGAACCATACATACATTGAATATCCTCACCAACCAGTCAGCAACAGAGTCACCCCCTTTTTTAATAAATTCCGCTGCAATACCATCCAAACATGCCGTCTTGCCAGCTTTCATCTTCCATAAAGCTTTCGCTACCTCCTATCTGTTTACCAAACCATTTTCCCTGATCCTCTCACTTCGCACACCACCTCAACCAAAATATCCTATATCTGCCACTCTGTCATCAAACACATTCAACAAACCTTCAAAATACTCACTCCGTCTCCTTCTCACTTCACCACTACTTGTTATTACCTCCCCATTATCCCCCTTCACTGATATTCCCATTTGTTCTCTTGTGCAGGTTATTTACCTCCTTCCAAAACATCTTTTTATTCTCCCTAAAATTTAATGATACTCTCTCACCTCAACTCTCATTAGCCCTCTTTTTCACCTCTTGCACCTTTCTCTTTCTGCCTCTTTCTTTTATACATTTTATACATCTCCCAGTCATCTGCATCAAACCATATGGAAGAATGCGCAGGGCACACCATGGGGCAGGCAATGTCAACAGCAAACTGCAGATCTTACCTGCCTGTCCATGCTTGCTTACCACGTCTTATGTACCTCCCCAGCATTAGGTGATGCATTAGTGAGTATGAGTACAAGGTGATCTACAAGGATCGTAATTCTCTGCTGATGTTTTAGAGGGGCCCTGGTGATGTTTGGAAGCCCCTCTTCTAGCAGGGCACCATAGAATTTGCACCTACCCCCTGCCCCAACAAGAACACTGAGTTACTTGTAGTCGTCCTCAGCTTCCATGGAGCCGATAGCGCTGCCCAAAACTTGGAACACCTCTCCACCAAACCACTGTCCATGACTCTTTCACTTCGTATGCCACTCTGACCAAAACACTCTACATCTGCCACTCTGTCATCAAACACATTGGACTCTCCTTCAAAATATTCACTTCATCACTACTTGCTATTACTTCCCCTTTTCTCCCTTCACCGATGTTCCCATTTCTTCTCATGTCTTTTGCACGTTATTTACCTCCTTCCAAAACATCTTTTTTTTCTCCCTGAAGTTTAATGATACTCTCTCATGCCACCTCTAATTTGCCTTTTTTTTTTTATTATTTCTCATTCCTTCACCTTCCTGTTAACCTCCTGTCACTTTCTCTTTACATATCCCAATCATTTGCACTCATTCCATGTAAGTACCACCCAAATGCATCTCTTTTCTCTTTCACTGGCAACTTTATTTCATCCCACCACTCACTACCTTTCTAAGCTGCCCATCCTCCTCCTTTCACATGTCATCATTGCTTCCCTAAGTACCTCCCATTACGCATCCATCCCCTCCCTTCATTTGCTCTCACCTTTTGTCATTCTACACTCAATTTATGTTGGTTTTTCTTAACACAATCCTCCTCTCCAAGTTTGCTCACTATCACCACTTTCTTGTTCTCAACATTGTTTCCTCTTTTTCGAAAACCTCTTCAAATCTTCACCTTTGCCTCCATAAGATAGTGAATAGATATCCCACCAGCTGCCCCTCTTAGCATATTTACCTTCAAAAGTCTCTTTTACTCTCTTATCATCCCTCCTATTCACATATGTGTACTTGTGTATATCTCTCTTTTTAAACCAGGTATTCCCTATCACCAGTCTTTTTCAGCACACAGCTACACAAGCTGTTCACTGTTTCCATCCATAACAGTGAATACCCATGAGAACCAATTATACCCTCAACTGTCACATTACTCACCTTCACATTCAAATCACCCATCACTAATACCCGGTCTTGTGCACTAAAACTGTTGACGCAATCTCTCACCTGCTCCCATAACAGTTGTCTCTCATGATCTTCTCATGGCTGGGTGCATAAGCACCAATAATCACCCATCTCTCGCCATCCAATTTCAGGTTTAACCACATCAATGTAGAATTTATTTCCTTACATTCTGTTACACACCCCCATAGTTCCTGCTTCAGGAGAAGTGCTACTCCTTCCATAGCTCTTGTCCTGTCACAGACCCTTGACTTTACACTTAAGATATTTCGAAACCATTCTTCCCCTTTACTCTTAAGCTTTGTTTCAATCAGAGACAGAACATCCAGGTTTCTTTCTTCAGACATACTACCTATCTCTTCTCTCTTCTCATGTTGGTTACATCCACATACATTCAGACATCCCAGTCTGAACCTTTGAGGAGGATGAGCACTCCACATTTAGCTCCTTCCATTTCCTCTTTTCGAAATTGAAATGCTAGAAGGGGAAGGTTTCCACACACAACCCCCCTACCCCTTCCATCCCCCTTTAGTAACCTTCTACAACACGCTAGGAATACGGAGGTAGAATTCTTTCTTCCCTATCCTGTGCGAGGTACCTGTTTTATTGACCAACCCCTTGGGGAGGATGAACAATGGTGATGACTCTGGACCAACAACTCCAACTACAATTCAAAAACAGTGCACTTGACCCCATGCAGCCTGTGAATACTTCACGGTCAGCAAAGCTAACTGCCATACTTTGGAAGTCCATATTTTTCCCAGACATTTAATTTGCAAAGATTTTTTCATGCCCATTCCTCCCATCCATGCTACACTAAAGGGGGTTACTATACCATCATATAAACCAATAACTGCCCTCACAGAGGTTGACTTGGTTCTGCAAGTCCTCATTGTGTCCAGGACCTTACCCCCCCTGACCTGCCTTCTGGCATACTTCAACTCCCATCATTGTTGTCACTGCCATATCCTTTCCCAGGTATCTAAAACTTTCCATTTCTTCCAGGTTCTGTCCATTCAAACACTCCAGCCAGCCTTTCTCTCCACTGCTAAACTTAATAACCTTCCATTTATTCACATTAACTCTCAGCTTCCACCTTTTACACATGCACCCCTGAATTCAGAAACAAAATTTTGAAGTTTCTTGCATGAATCTGCTATAAGAGCTGTGTCATCAGCAAACAGCAGTTGACTTACTACCTGACAACCTCAACCTCAATAGGCCTCAAACCTGACCCTTTCACCATAACTTTCAAATTTACCTCCTTTACCTCTCAATCCATTAACAATAAACTGCCTGATGACATCATACACACTTGGTGCAGACCCACATTCATATGGAGTTCTTCACCTTTCTCTCTACTCACACACTTGTCGTACTCTCTTTGTAAAATTTCATGTCGGTGTAAGTAGCTTTCTTCCGATGCCATATATGCTCAACACCTTCGTAATGCGTCTCCATCAACTCAGTCACATGCTTTCCCCAGATTCATATTTATGTACATTTCCCTCCGTTTCTCTCTCTTATGTTTTACTCAGATTCATCAAAACCAGCACCTGATTTACACATCCTTTGCCTCTCCTGAAACCACAGTATTTTTCCCCAATGTGATGCTCTGTGCAAGCCAACACCCTTTGGTAGTCACTCACCTATATAAATTTCTAAGTGCACCCAACAAACTTGAACATCTGTAATTCAGACCTTCACTTATTTTCCCTTGCTTTTATAGAATGGCATTATAGAGCAACCAGAGTGGGATGGCATCGACAAAAGAAATATTAATTAGTGCTAAATGGCCTTAACTGCACATTCAGGTATTGATGACTATGTAGCTAGTGTTAGATGTTGTTAATTTTGAAAGATTAAGAAATTACTTAAAAAGTCTTATATTACAAGAGAAAATAGAAGTATTAGCATTTTGAATGATGTCTGAATAATGAGAAGCACAATGAATGTAGGAATACAGGCATGGGTGAATGAGGTATTTAAGATGTTTAGTGAAATACTAGTAAAGATTGTAGAGTCATTAGTTGGATAAAAGGTAGTGAGATACAGGAATAAAAAGGGCTATGCATGGTGGAGAGAAGAGATTAGAAACACTGTGGAAGAGAAGAAAAAGGCATGTGGTAGATTGCTCAGTAGGAGTATACCAGAGGAAGTTCAGCAAAAGAGGAGGGAAGAATACAAAATATGTAAGTGGAATGTTAAGAAGCTGATAGAAGAAGAAAGCAAAGAAAGAGTGGATGAAGATTTTGGAAGAAAGTTAAGGGAAAAGTTTCGGCTATAATGAGAAACTATACTGGAAGGAAGTGAAAAAAGAAAGAGGTGGATGTGAGAGTGGAAATGCTCATGTGAGAAGTAAGGAAGGGGAATTGCTGAATCAAAAGGAGGAAGTCAAAGGAAGATGGAAAGAGTATTTTGAAGAACTGATGAATGTGGGAGAAGGAGAGGCAGCAGTTGTCACATGCATGGGTATGGAGGAGGGAAGGAAGAGAATACAAGTGCAGGGGCCTATAGAAAAAAGGGAGGTAAGAAAGGCAATAGTGAGACTGAAAGTAGAAAAGGCACCTGGAGTGGATGGGATTATGGCTGAAATGCTGAAGTTTGGAGGAGAAAGTATGATAGAGTGGATGCATCTTATATGTGATTTAGCATGGAAACAGAAGGTTGTACCTGAGGATTGGGTGAAAGCTATTATTGTTCCTTTATTCAAAGGAAAAGATACTAAGGATGTATGTAGCAATTATTGGGGAATAAGTCTGTTAAGTACACCAGGAAAATTTTATGCAAGAATTTAATTGACAGATTGATGAAAGTGAAAGAATGCAGAATAAATAAAGAGCAAAGAGGTTTTAGAAAAGGTAGGGGATGTGTGGATCAGATTTTGTTGTAAAGATGACAGTGGAAAAGTATTTAGTGAAGGTAAGAAGTTGTATGTAGCTTTTATGGATCTGGAGAAAGCGCATGGCAGAGTCGAGTGGAATGCCTTATGGGTTGTAGTAAGGATATATGGTGTGGGGAGACAACTGTTGGATGGTGTAAAAGCCTTCTATGGAGGGGCAAATGCATGTGTAAGAGTGGATGGAGAGCTAATTGAAAGTTTTGGGATACATGTAGGTGTAAGGCAGGGCTTTGTGATGTCACTGTGGCTTTGTGATATATGTATGGGTGGAGTGATAAGTGAGATGAAAGCAAAACTAGGGAAAAGGGGTGCAGAGATGGAGTGTGGCAGTGAGATTTGTTGGCTAGTGGCCAACCTGTTTGCAGATGATACTGTGTTGTTTGCGGAGAGTGAAGAGGAGTTGCAGAAGGTTGTGAGTGTGTTTTATGATGTGTGTAGGCATAGGAGATTGAAGGTAAATGCAAGTAAAAGTAAAGTGATGGTGTTTGAAAGGAAACTGAATGAAAGATCGATTTTGTAAAACCATGTAGATTGAAAGAAAAAAGTGTACTAAATTGTGCTGTGGATATGGGGGTAAAAAGACTGGAAGAAGTGAGGGAATTTTAAGTATCTGGGAGCTGTCTTGGGTAAGTATGGTGATATGGAAGGAGAGATAAGGGAGAGAACAGTACAGGGTAGTAAAGTCTTTGTGTCCTTAATAGCCTTAATAGAATAGTGAAGGGTAGAGGTGTAAGTATGGAAGTGGAGAGAGGATTAAGGGACAGCATAGTCCTCTCAACCCTGACCTATGCTGCTAATACATGGACAGGGAATGAGGCACAGAGATCAAGAATCCAGGCTGTGGAAATGAGCTTTTTGAGAAGAGCATGTAGTGTGACTAGATGGAATGAAGAAAGAAATGAAGTTGTCTATGAGAGATATGGTTTGGAAAGGAATGCAAAGGGAGTGAATTGTTAGTGTGAGTAAAACGTACTACTATGAGGTGGTTTGGGCACGAAGAAAGAATGCAAGACTGGGAATTTACAAGTAGAATGTATGATAGTACAGTTATAAAGGGATGGGTGTGAGTGGGAGACCTCCTGTGAAATGGGCAAATAGGGTGGAGAAATACTGGAGGGAGAAACAGAGCAAGAATGTGTGGAATGGTGTGAGGGAGGTATGTAATGACGGGGATAAGTAGAGACTCTCTAGCCATGGCCACCCCTTGATGGGAGTTCATGGAGGGAATGGGCTTCAGAGATATAGATAGATAGGAATGATTCAGATACTGAAAGATATTAACCCCAGAGAATACAAGTGTTTAGAGAATAAGTTATGCTAAGAATGTGGCCGTCACAGAAGTTAATCATTGATGGGAAGAGTGGTCTTTCTCCTTTACTATAACTAACAATCTTCTTTCTTTTCCCTGTTTTTCATTTATGTATTGAAATAAGGTTGCTATCAAGAAATTTTGTTTTTTCATTACAGGTTGCTAGTGACGAGGAAAGTGAAGAGAGTGATACTCAGATTGACACCGATTCAGAATTTGCTGAGGACCATGTTCAACCTGGACCCCCCAAGGAAATCCCCACTATCATTATTGATGAATCCCAAGACACACAACAGGATACTAATCCATGTCCCTCAGTAGATCAGCTCAGGGAAGCTAATGATCAAGATCATGGCAGTGTGACTGAGGTGAAGGGTGAACCAAGGACTGATTTTGTTTCTCAGAAGGTAGATTTAGGAATGCTAGACAGTAAAGATATCGATGATAAAGATTGGATAAAAGAAAATGGTGAAAAGAGTGCTAGTTTGACAAACTTGAATGAAACTGTTAAAACAACTTCTCGGGCAGAACAGCTTAAGAGGCTTTTGCAGCGAACAGATTCAACAGAGGCAATAGCTGCTCAAAAAGCCCTGCAACTGAAGCGCCAGTATCTTCTTGGGGAGACAGTCAACCTTCCCAGAAAGTCTGTGTCAACAGCAGATTTAGGTAGTCGTTTTAAAAGTTTCATGGACAAAATATCTGAAACACAAAAAATGCTAAATCCAGCCCCTCAACCTAGTGCAGCTATGCAAGCATTTATGAGTTCATCAGTATCATCTCCTAGAAGCCCAGCATCTTCTCCTTCATCACCTCAGTTACCAACTAGATCTATATCGCTTCCTCAAGGTGATAACACCTCTGATTCAACTAATGCTGGTAATGTTGATACAGATGTTGCATCAGCAAAATCGTCAATAGAAATGGCATATGTAAAACCCAAAGAAGGCATTACAACACCTGTAGAGTCTTCAGTGTACCCAGTGGATAATGAAGAAATCCAAGCTAAGGCTGCAGGTCAGTTGAAGGGCTTCACTGTCTTGGGAGAGCATACTGCAGCAGTCGAGGAAGCCATAGATGAACCAGAGGAAAGCTTGAACAGAATTCCAGTGTCAGAGAGTAGTAGTGAAACTAGTAGTGGTGCATCAAGTGAAAATGAATCAGACTATGACAATGTGCCTTCTGGTTGTAAGTGGTCATTTCCTAAAAAATCCCCAACGGCCATTGAGATTCAGAAGCATGTAGGCACTACTGTGAAAGATAATTTAGTGTGTGAAACTATTGGCAAGACGGACAGTGACCTTACTGATAAATCGGCAGCTGTTCACAAAAGTAAGAGTGGCATTGATTCAGGTGAGGATTGGGAAGCGGAGGTTGAAGGTAAAAGCGAGGAAGGAAGAGTAGATGAACATGAGGATATTAATGTATCTGATGAAGAAGTAATTGATGAATTTGGATTATCAGTGCCTGGAGAAAGTGAAGGGCTAGAAGCGCTTAATCGAGAACTTATAATTGTAAATGCGCCACGTTCACTCGATTCCCAGAATGCTGAGTGTCCAAAAGTTTTAAAAGAAGAAATTCCACCAGTTTGTGTTCATAGTGAATTTTGTGAAGTGGAAAAGGGTAGTGATTTAGGGGACAATGTTGATGAACTTTTTAATTTATTAGCTAGTGATGCTGTAGAGGATATTGAAAAGTTTTCCGAATTAGTCGAGTCATCTGGTACAAACACTAGTGGATTTTCGTGTTGTGATATGAACTCAAAAACTAGTGATACTTTGACATCTCAAGAATTAATAGTGTGTGGTAATGAAAGATTGGAAATAAGGGGTGAGAAAAGAAGTGAATCAGCAGAACCTATTATCGAAATTATTGTCGAAAACTCAAAAGCAGTTGAAAATTTAGAGAGTAATCAAGAAAAGCTGTTTCTTGGAGAATCAGTTGGAGGTAATGATGAAACAAAACTGGTTTTAACAAAGGAAACTTTGTCTAGCCCAGAGGAGGGTAAGGAGAATACAGAGACAGAGTTGTCTGATTGGGCTGGTGAAAATGATGGTATCAGTGCTGGTGAAGATTTAGAGGTTGAAGTCAATGATACTGACAGACTGCGAGTTAGAAAGGATTCATCAAAGACTGTTGCAAGAATAGCATCTGAAGAAAGCCTTGGTGACACTGATTCAGCCATTTCTACTGGTCCCAATATTACCTCCTCAGTGCCTTCAAAGCCTTGTGTTCTTGCAGATTTAGAAGGCATAGAATTTATGGACACAAGTGAGAGTGCTAGTAGCCCTGATGATATATCACACAAAAAGCAAGGCTACAGAAAACTTGAAGAGGAAACCCCAACAACACCCATAGCTCCACAGATTGGCCTTAATGACCTTGAAAGTGTAAAGGTTCAGGATCCAGTTAGCAGTGAAAGCAAATCATCTGAAAGCACAAGTACAGAGTTGGAAGATACATCTCAAAGTAGTGTTCAGGAAGCCCCATATATTATGGCTGAACCTGACATTGAAAGAGATCAACATCAAGTTCCTGAATCCACATCTCATTCATCAATTCAGTCTAAAAGCATGTCTGAGCCTCCCTCTCTCAATGAATCTAAGCATAAATTAAATGGGGAGCGATGTGATTCCTTTGAAGATTATGCATCACCAAAACGGTACGAAGGTTATATTCCTAGGTTCAAGGAAAGGATGAGTCCATTTGGATATGTGAGAGATTCTTTAGATATTCAGAAAAATTCTCCAAAGTCATCATTGTACACGCCTTCTAAAAAGGATGCAGAAGAAAGAGAAAAGAATGAGGGACGATTAGCACAGTTAACAGTTCTAAATGGATCATTGGAAAATAAACCATCTTTGTCCCCGGATTCAGCAAAGAAACAGTTAGAGAAAAGTTTGAAAAATAAGGACAAAGAAAAAGAAAAAGATTTGATCAAAGAATTGGTTATGTCAAGAATATCAAGGAAGAATTCAGAGAAGACTCCAAGAAGAGGATCAAGAACATCAGTAAGCCCCCTCTCTTCCACTGGATCACGAACCTCACTCTTCACCCCTCAGTCATCTCAGGAAAATTTGTTAGACAAAGTTCATAATCCTGTGAAAGAAAATAAGGAGGAGGAAGTTCTTGAGAGAAAGCCTATACACATAGACAGCAGACAGTTGCTGAGATTAGAATCCATTAAGCCAGATCTACCAGAAAGTGGACAGACATTCTTGGCTGAAGAGAAAAGGGCCAAAGTCAGAGTGGGTTCAATTTTTAGAGATGATAGTGTTCTAGGGTCAGCAGACAAAAGAGAAAGTCTTCAGGATATAAGCGTTCCTTTTGTAGATGAAAGTCAGGATGAAGAGGTGTTTGAAAAAATGGAAAACAAACAGTCCAGTAAGAAAGCTTCTAAAGAAGATTTGTTCGATAAGAATGCTGAAACAAAACATGTTACTAGTACTGAGTCATCAAGTCCAGCATGTATGAATCTTCCTGCTACTCCTTTGACTCATCCAGAGCAGTTTGAAAGTGTGCAGCCGAAGAGAGAGTTATTTAAAGTGCCATCTTTTCCAGTTCCAGTCACACCATTGAGAAGACATCATACTTCAGGTTCAGAGGCAATGTCTACACCCATTAGCTCAGAAAGACCTCTCTCAACTCCTAACCTAAGTACAATAGAGCGAGAAAGGGCCAGAGAGGAGGCCCGCATCCGTGCACGTTTAAAAACAGATTTAGACCTTGGTTTGAGTCCTCCAAATTTTGCAGATAATTTACGTGAAAAACTCAGAAAAAGCAGTGTGAGTGAGAATGAAGCAGAGAAAGAAGAAAAACTGAAAGAGGTTTCAGCACTCTTTAGACAGACAGCTGTCTCATCTCAGGGAATCGAAGAATTAACCCCAAAAAATAAAGATGAACGAGTGAGAGAGTTGTTAGCTGAGCAACGGCAACATCGGCAGCGAGAGCCCGATGGTCAGCAGGAGGAATGGAACAGCAAAGATGACCGTGTTAGGGAGAAATTAGAGGAGTACCGACAGAGAAGAAGAGGAAGTACAAGAAGTAGTGAGAATGGAGATTCTCGACCAAGTAGTCAGCTCCTAAGGCGCCATACTCATCGACCATCTCTCTTAGAGCTTGAATCCTTACAGGTCTTCACAGCTTCTCCAAGTAAAGCCTCATCAATTTCCTCTGCTTCAGTAGGAAGTAACACAACAAATGTTAGCACAAATGCATCTCCTGCCTCAAGTGCTACTTCAGGTGTTCAGCAATCAAATTTAGTACTACCATCTTCATCATCAGCTGCATCTTCTTCAAATGCCACTCCTGCAAGTCAACCATCTCAAGAATCAGCTTTGTCAGAAAAAACATCAGAGAAGAAATCTTGCAAGAAATCAAAAGACCGTGAGAGAAGAAGAAGTCTGATTCAGGTTTTTGCTGGTTTGTATTGTCATCTATTTTGAGTCTTTACCAGAAGAATGCCTTGCTTTCATTAGGAAAAAAATTATTGCCTTTGGTGGCCTCAAATTGGCATTGGGCCAATATGTGGCAAATTTCAAACTCTGCCTTCATTCTGACGTACTTACACCCAAAATTTTGGTTTTAAAGGCACTGCCTCATCCATGAGACTGCACCTAGTCCTAGACATTGCCCTTCCAGGCCCACTCCCCTCCACGCAACTCGGAACTACCACTCCAGGCCCTCCCCACTTATTCCAGGCTTGCCCCATTTATCCCCTCAGGTCTTCCCATTTCACCCAAGGGACTGTCCTCTAGAATTATAGCTATAATGTTCCCCGAAGGGCATTGTGACTGAAGTACTCAGGAACAATGTTGTAATAACCTACAACTGTAGTACCCCCATACTGCTTCCATTAAGTCATGTTGCCAACTTGACTTAATCCAATGTTTATGCAACCAGTTTCTTACTTTCATTTAGTCTGTTTGGATGTGCTTTGCTGCAGTTGAGGTTAAATTTTTATAAATCACTTTGCCATATTCAGGAGTTGGCTCTTTTTTTCTGTGTTTATACTACGAATGATATTTCAATTGTTCTGACGATTGTGAAATTGGTTTTATTCATCTTCATGGCAGCAAGCCAATGTCAGAATTAAGCCCACTATGTTGACAGTTAACATTTTGGGCTATTCCTAATCAATGTATATGGTGTACAAGAAATCCTTGTTTGTAGATCATTAGTTATTAATTTTTCATGTATGCATTTTTGACAGTTTTGTTGGGAGAGATTGACTCTTGGCATTAGGAGAAATGAATGCAAATGTGGGTGCTGTACCAGTTGAAGGAATAGTTGGGGGGCACTGGGTACCCAGTGTAAATCAAAAGGGAGAGGAGTTTGTTGAAAAATGATTGGTGATTGGGAGAGCAAAAGTGAGTATGTGGGTGTGTAAGGTTTGGAGTCAAACATATTACTGGATTATGCATTGATTAACAGGCCTTCAAGGGAGAGGTTCTCTGGTATAAATGGTCTCAGGAAAGCAGAAAGTGTGATGTATAATATTTCTGAATCTATCCTTTATTTATTTGCACATACCTGATGACCATATGATGCAGCTGTACTCAATTTTGCTTCCTACATGTACTTCATTTAAACTTTTTTTTCATTGTTAATTCTTAAATTTTCAGGTTTTTCACTTGTGATAATTCACAGATCTTTGATGTAATCTTCACTTTTTATTTTTCTCCCAGTTGAGATTTTATAAGGAATTGTCAGTGACCTTTAAGCTTAAATTTCTCGTCTTTTGATTCCATCAGGTTCTTTTTTGTTTATTTTTATATGATATTCAGATCTTTTTCATGCAGAAGTTTTCTTACTTTAGGTTCCATCAGGTTCTCTTCTGATTTTTTGTAGATTACATTCAGGTCTTTTTGATTAAGAAGTTTACTTACATGAAGAAATTTTAATGGAAGATATTAATCTGATGGAAAGATGAATTTATAATGATTTATATTGATTTACTTATTGATAACAGCCACATTTTTGTTGTGATTAAGAACGTTTGATATAGGGTTTTAAGAGTGCTACACTATACCAGGTATCTTATGTTTGATACTGTCTAAAGAACTGTAGTATTGAAAGGTGAAAGGAAGGTGCTAATTCAACATAATTGCTTCACAGTATTAAAGATATTTATTGATGCTATGTTAAAGGGAGTACACAGTGAATTTGGCTGTATTCTCAAACATAGGATAAACTTTGTCAATTTTTGTAATGTATCCAGGTATGTTCAGCAAGTCTGGAGATGAGAAAAAGAAGATTGAACAGCAGTCCCAGCCTAACGATACTATTGAAGGTGCTTCATCCAGTAAAGCCACAGTCTCAGATATGTTACCTACTAGTGCTGCTTCTGTTGACAAAACCAAGAGTGTTCCTAAGAGCCCTTCAACGGTACGAGACAAACTCTCAAAGTTGCGTCTATCCAGATCCAAGGAAAAGAGAAAGGTGAGCTGGAAATAACATCTGATTTATGATGTTGCAGAATTGTGATCAGACATTTTGCCTGTTACTCCTACAACCTACCATTGAGCTCTCATCTACAGTAGCCAGTTTCTCTTCCAAATCTTTAGACTATAGCTGGTCAATCACACAGCACAGATGTTTTCACTTCTTGTTATTAAAGAATTCAATTCATTCTTAGCATATGAGTATCATTGAAAGATTACACTTTTGAGAGGGGAAACAAAGAAAGAAAAATCTGGTTACAGAAGACCCCTCTGAATTTTGTAGTATTGCATCACAAGAAGGGGAGGTCGAATTTGAGATAGAAGGATAAAGTGAAAAAACTTTTGAGTGCTCAGATCCTAAACATGCTCAGCATTTCCCACTTGAGTGAGGTAGTGTCAAGAACAAGTGACAGAGCCATGAAGGAAAAATTCCTTTTTTTTTTCCATGGCCAGGTGTATAAGACCTAATTATCACCCATCTCTTGCAGTCAACTTTCATTTTAACCCACATCAGTCTAGAGTTTGCTTCCTGAAATTGTTAAACATGTTCCCACAACTACTTCAGCATAGTGCTATCCCTTCCTTAGCATTTGCCCTCACATCAACCCTTGTCTTTCCCCGAAAGCATCCCCAAACCATTCTTCCCCTTTACCCTTGAGTTTTGTTTCACTGGGAGCCAGAACACCTTTACTTGAATATACTATCTCCTTTTTTTTCTCATCTTGGTTACATCCACAAACCTAAGACATCTCCAACTTGTGCTTTTTAGAAGGATGAACAGTCATTGCTTGGCTCTTTCATGTGTTCCTTCATTTAGAAATTGAAATACAAGAAGGAAGGGTTCTCATTTCCCAAGTCCTAACCCTCTTAGTTGCTTTCTACAATGCACAGGGATAGAATTCTTTCGCCCCTACCATAGAGGAAAAAAATTTGTGTAAAGGAAAAACATTTGTATTTCTAAATATCAATGATAGAATAGAAAAAGTAACAAAACTTCACTGCCTTATATTGGCTACCAAAGGCTTCAGAAGTTGGAAGAAGGAGTATGTGTTGGAGTGGTGGTGATGTGTGGTTTACATCCATTAAGAATATATGTAAAGTACCTCTTCTGTGAAGGGGGCAAATGGGGAGGCGATAGCAAGTAGTGGTGATGTGAGAAGGAGATGGAGTGAGTATTTTCAAGGTTTGTTGAACGTGTTTGATGATAGAGTGGCAGATATAGGGTGTTTTGGTCGAGGTGTTGTGCAAAGTGAGAGGTTAGGGAAAATGATTTGGTAAACAGAGAAGAGGTAGTAAAAGCTTTGCGGAAGATGAGAGCCGGTAAGGCAGCGGGTTTGGATGTTAATGCAGTGGAATTTATTAAAAAAGAGGGTGACTGTATTGTTGACTGGTTGGTAAGGTTATTTGATGTATGTATGACTCATAATGAGGTGCCTGAGGATTGGCGGAATGCTTGCATAGTGCCATTGTACAAAGGCAAAGGGGATAAAAGTGAGTGCTCAAATTACAGAGGTATAAGTTTGTTGAGTATTCCTGGGAAATTATATGGGAGGGTATTGATTGAGAGGATGAAGGCATGTACAGAGCATCAGATTGGGGAAGAGTAGTGTGGTTTCAGAAGTGGTTGAGGATGTAGGAATCAGGTGTTTGCTTTGAAGAATGTATGTGAGAAAAACTTAGAAAAGCAAATGGATTTGTATGTAGCATTTATGGATCTGGAGAAGGCATATGATAGAGTTGATAGAGATGCTCTGTGGAAGGTATTAAGAATATATGGTGTGGGAGGCAAGTTGTTAGAAGCAGTGAAAAGTTTTTATCGAGGATGTAAGGCATGTGTACGTGTAGGAAGAGAAGAAAGTGATTGGTTCTCAGTGAATGTAGGTTTGCGACAGGGGTGTGTGATGTCTCCATGGTTGTTTAATTTGTTTATGGATGGGGTTGTTAGGGAGGTGAATGCAAGAGTTTTGGAAAGAGGGGTAAGTATGCAGTCTGTTGTGGATGAGAGAGCTTGGGAAGTGAGTCAGTTGTTGTTTTCTGATGATACAGCGCTGGAGGCTGATTCGGGTGAGAAACTGCAGAAGCTGGTGACTGAGTTTGGTAAAGTGTGTGAAAGAAGAAAGCTGAGAGTAAATGTGAATAAGAGCAAGGTTATTAGGTACAGTAAGATTGAGGGTCAAGTCAATTGGGAGGTAAGTTTGAATGGAGAAAAACTGGAGGAAGTGAAGTGTTTTAGATATCTGGGAGTGGATTTGGCAGCAGATGGAACCATGGAAGCGGAATTGAATCATAGGGTAGGGGAGGGGGCGAAAATTCTGGGAGCGTTGAAGAATGTGTGGAAGTCGAGAACATTATCTTGGAAAGCAAGAATGGGTATGTTTGAAGGAATAGTGGTTCCAACAATGTTATATGGTTTCGAGGCGTGGGCTATAGATAGAGTTGCGCGGAGGAGGGTGGTTGTGGTGGAAATGAGATGTTTGAGGACAACATGTGGTGTGAGGTGGTTTGATCGAGTAAGTAATAATAGGGTAAGAGAGATGTTTGGTAATAAAAACAGTGTGGTTGAGAGAGCAGAAGAGGGTGTTTTGAAATGGTTTGGTCACATGGAGAGAATGAGTGAGGAAAGATTGACCAAGAGGGTATATGTTTAGAGGTGGAGGGAACGAGGAGAATTGGAGGTAGAAAGATGGAGTGAAAAAGATTTTGAGTGATCAGGTCCTGAACATGCAGGAGGGTGAAAGGCGTGCAAGGAATAGAGTGAATTGGAACGATGTGGTATACCGGGGTTGACGTGCTGTCAGTGGATTATTGAACCAGGGCATGTGAAGCGTCTGGGGTAAACCATGGAAAGTTCTGTGGGGGCCTGGACGTGGAAAGAGAGCTGTGGTTTCGGTGCATTATTACATGACAGCTAGAGACTGAGTGTGAACGAAAGTGGCCTTTGTTTTCTTTTCCTAGCGCTACCTCGTGCACAGGAGGGGGGGAGGGGGTTGTTATTTCATGTGTGGCAGGGTGGCGATGGGAATGAATAAAGGCAGCAAGTATGAATTATGTACATGTGTATATATGTATATGTCTGTGTGTATATATATATATATATGTATACGTTGAGATGTATAGGTATGTATATTTGTGTGTGTAGACGTGTATGTATATAGATGTGTATGTTGGTGAGTTGGGCCATTCTTTCGTCTGTTTCCTTGCACTACCTCACTAACGCAGGAGACAGCGACAAAGCAAAATAAAAAAAAAATTAAAAAAAATAACCTCTTCTGAATGTGAAGATCACATTGTTTCTCATATTAGTTACTATGTAAATTCACTAATATATAGAAATAGAATTCTAAATTCACTCTTAAATCTTAAAAAGATTCCATACTATAACTGGCAACATAAGCAGATAAGTGAAATACAAAAATCACATATAAAACTGAAAGTCAGTAGGTGGCTACAAAGGTTCACTTTTTTATATATCATATTGAAATGAGAAAATCTCAAGATTGAAATAGATTCTCATCACAAGTAAGAAACCACCTTCATGAAGATCTTAGCATCACCTATGTAAATATGTTTCACTATGTAGTTCTGTAGTTGTGTTAGAGCATGAAACAAGGCTTTATACACAGAGCCACCTCATAGACATTACACTTCCTGTAAGTGTCTTTCCTCCTTCATTGGAGGATTCTTCCTTGAAGAAGACAGCATCAAGTAGGAGGTGCTGCAGTGGAGTCCTGGAGCTGACAGGAGGGGATCTGAGAGTGGGCAGGTCATTTTCTTTATACCACGTGGAAACATGACATCTTGGGCACTACTTGACAGAATTTGATACACAAGTTTTCCTGTAAAAAATGGCAAAGGAAGTGTTGCATTTATGCATCTCAAGTCTGAAAGTGTGAATAAAACATGTCATGCATTTATACATGATAGGACCTTTTAATTGTTAAGCAAATGACCATTGAATACTATAACTGTATTATCTTGTTCTCTAAACTGAGCTAGGAATATGAAATTTTGTGATACCACATCTCCCTCATCCTTTTCTTCATGGAAAACTGGCTTAAGGCATTACTTCTAAATTGTTGTAGCTGAAGCATTATTTCTCATATTTTTATCATACTTGGTTTTCTGCCTGATCGTTTTTCAAGTTAAGATGAGCTAATCTTTTGGGTTGGTTGTACCCAAATTGGAGGCATCTGTGCATACCAACATAAAGAGAACTGGTGTGGTGAAACATGCTGTACAATAAGTCAAGAGAGAATGAGTTTTTCAAAGAGTCTATTATACATTATGTGATTCCTAATGAGTTCCAATAGATATCAAGGTGAGCCTCTTATATGATCATCTTAAACATTGTTTTGTATGGAAGGATACCTACTTCCTATGTTCTCATTTCTCTTGAATACAGAAATGACCACATGTCCATCCTGTGAAAACTCAATTTTATACTCCACTTGTTGACTCGATGAACATGGTGAACCAAGTGTTTTGTTAGTATGTGCTACTTAGGGTGATAAGGGAAAAAGGATTTTGGCATGAATATTTGAATGACATTTGGATAAAACTAACTGATTTTCCTGTTTGTGGAGCTCCTGTGGCTTTAAAGAGTAATGACATTCTAACGCAAAGGAGTTTCTTCCCATGTTAAAGTTTTTCCTTCGTATTTATATGTCAGATATATCCTAAGTTTCATTCAGATCTGAAACTTGTAGTTATGATGTGGCTGTCCCTGTAACACTTGCTCTAACAAAAGTATGACATTAAAGATTTTACAGTATTTCTTACTTTCAGTTAGGATCTTAATTCTGCAAAATTGATTTCTGTATAAGGTGAATGTCTTTGCACAGTGGATCCATGCCTTGTGAGTGAGAATGGAATAATGATGTTTGATACATTGATATATTGTTTTATGTTGATTTTGGAGGCTAGTTGGAGAAATGGGCCTTCCTTGGTTCATGTATTTTATTCTGATCTTTAAATGGGATTGTTTTATTGTTTTTAGTTTGCAGTTTTATGAATATAGATAACTGATTTACACTTATTACGTAGAAAACAAGAAAATTCATGAAATATCACTTTACAGGTTGACAAGGGTAGATCCAGCAGTGCTGACATACTTGATGATCTGGGAAGCACTGATGATACCCGAGTAGCCTTCTCCTTACCAACCTCTCCTTCACGTCGTCCAATTCCCTTTTTGTCCTCCCCATTCACTAAAGCCTCATCACCACCTCAAGCATCAGGTGACTAACCTCTAATAAGCTTATATCTGTTGCCTTGCCAATTGTTTTACATCACTTGTGATAGCGTTATTTTGTCATAAGATGACTACTCAAGCATTTTGACTTTGGTTGAATGGCAAGTTATTTTCCATGGGGCCACTTTATCACATGGGGAACGTGCAGTTTCATGATCCAGTACTTTGCTTATTATAGTCATAGATCAGCATTTGCATTGTTGCTCGGCCATAGCATGCAGTCTGCTGGCTGCATATTTTACTTAATTACAAACGTCATAATTTCTTGGCCATAAGGGTTTTCTTCTGTTAACAAGGCAATGATGAAATGAAGTATGAGCGAAATGCTATTTTTTCCAAAAATCCGTAGTTTTTGTGAAAATCTTAAATGCTTATGGGATTTACGAATTACATATTGATGCTAGATAATAACCAAGGAATTGTTGTTGATATTTGCACGATGTCCATGTGTTTGGCAATTAGTATCCTTATTGTTTAGTTTTACTTTACATTAGTTTGTTAGGAGGCTTTTGTTTTTTGTAATCATGCCTTTATACTTTTCATAGTTATTCATTCTATATTTAACATTAATTACTTTCTAGATATAGCTTATCTCAAAATGTAGAGTTTGAAATATAGTACTTCATTTGATTTTCCATTTTTTCTCATTTTTGTTTATATTTAGTCCTCTTTTGATTTTTTCTTTCATCATGCATTTGTTTCATTTGGATTTATATTGTAATATCCTTGCAGAATGCACCATATAATTATTTCCTATTCCTTAATTCAAATAACAGAGACACTTCTAATGTTCATAACATTCAGTGTCTCAGATATTCAGAAGTGTCTAATGTAAAGCAAAACTAATTTCCACAAACCAACTTTCCATGTATTCTAAATACTGGTATGAGCTCCCTTTGTACCTTTTTCTCACCTTAACCTGTACCTCACTGTTACATCATTTTATATATGACTTCAGCTGTCATCATAGTAAATGTCTTGTATCTTGTCAATGTACCTTGTGTCTGTCAACTTATACCTTTGTGTTATGCTGTTTGTGACCCTCTGAAATTGTATGCCTGGCCTGTCCACATGCTGTCTTTGAGAGCAGGGTCCACCTGTTCCTCTTCCCAAGTGCACATCGCCACCCCAAGAATTGAAGGTACAGTATGAAAACCACTCTCATACTCAAGCTGTGTTGCCTCTTTACCTGCTTTACCCTTTCCTGGGCTTGAGTAGTTTGCATTCTTGTTTTGATGCTTTTCATGCTTAGCTACTTGTGAATTCTCTACAGGAATTTAAGATATATTGTAATCCATACAGTTTCATTCTTGGATTATGGTATAGTATAAACAATATTTTAATTAGTGACATCCATGGAGTAGATTCGAGAACTGTAGTGTTAAAGGTTAGTGTAGGGGTTGTAGCAGAGTAGATGTGCAAAATATATATATTTTTGTGTAAAGAGGAAGGATGTCAGGTGACTGGACAGGAGCACTGATAATGCCTTTGTGTGAAGTCAGAGATGGTAAGGGGCAGTGTGTATAAACTACTGAGAAGTCATCGTGTTAAGCATACCAGGGAAGGCGTATGGTGTGGGAGAATCGCCTTTGAATTTTGAATTGAATATTAAGAGTGCAAGATAAGTAAAGAGGAAGTGGTTCTTCAGGAAAGGAAGAGGATTTTTAGGAAAAAAAATTCTTTTTGAACACGATAACAGAGAAAAGTGTTTGGTATATTGAATATCCTCACCAACCAGTCAACATCACTGTCACCCCCTTTTTATGATGAATTCCACTACATTACCATGCAAACCCACCACCTTGCCGGCTTTCATCTTCCGCAAAGCTTCCACTCCCTCTTTTCTGTTTACCAAACCATCCTCCCTGACTCTCTCACTTCGCACACCACCTCCTTCAAAACACCCTATATCTGCCACTCTGTCATCAAACACATTCAACAAACCTTCAAAACACTCACTCCATTTTCTCACTTCACCACTACTTGTGATTACCTCCCCATTATCCCCCTTCACCGGTCCCATTTGTTCTATTGTCTTACGCACTTTATTTACCTCCTTTCAAAACATCTTTTTATTCTCCCTAAGATTTAATGATACTCTCTCACCCCAAGTCTCATTTGCCCTCCTTTTCACCTCTTGCACCTTTCTCTTGACCTCCTGCCTCTTTCTTTTATACATCTCCCAGTCATTTGCACTACTTCCCTGCAAAAATCGACCAAACACCTCTCTTTTTCACTAACAATCTTACTTCATCCCACCCTTCAGTGCCCTTTCCAATCTGCCCACCTTTCTCATACCACAGGCATCTTTTGTGCAAGCCATCACTGCTTCCCTAAATACATCCCATTCCTCCTCCACTCCCCTTACATCATTTGCCCTCCTCGTTTTCCATTCTGCTCTCAGTCTCCTCTGGTACTTCAAGTCTCCTTTCCAAGCTCACTTACTCTTACCACTCTCTTCACCACAGCATTCTCTCTTCTTTTCTGAAAACTTCTACAAATCTTCACCTTCGCCTCCACAAGATAATGATCAGACATCCCTCCTGTTGCCCCTCTCAGCACATTAACATCCAAAAGTCTTTCTTTCACGTGCCTGTCAGTTAACACATAATCCAATAACACTCTCTGGCCATCTCTCCTACTTACATACCTTATGTTTTATTTATTTATTATGCTTTGATGCCGTCTCCTGTTTAGCGAGGTAGCGCAAGGAAATAGACAAAAGAATGGCCCAGCCCACCCACATACACATGTATATACATAAATGCCCACACATACACATATACATACCTATACCTTTCAACATGTACATACACAGACATATACACATGTACATATTCATACATGCTGCCGTCATCCATTCTCACCGCCACCCCGCCACACATGAAATGACACCCCCCTCCCCCTGTGTGCGCGTGAGGTAGCGCTAGGAAAAGACAGCAAAGGCCACATTAATTCACACTCAGTCTCTAACTGTCATGTGTAATGCACCGAAACCACACCTCCTTTTCCACATCCAGGCCCCATAAAACTTTCCATGGTTTACCCCAGACACTTCACAAGCCCAGGTTCAATCCATTGACAGCATGTCGACCCTGGTATACAACATCTTTCTAATTCTCAATATTCCTTGCATGCCTTTCACCCTCCTGAATGTTTAGGCCCCGATTGCTCAAAATCTTTTTCACTCCATCCTTCCACCTCCAGTTTGGTCTCCCACTTCTCCTTGATCCCTCCACCTCTGACACATATATCCTCTTGGTCAATCGTTCCTCACTCATTCTCTCCATGTGACCAAACCATTTCAAAACATCCTCTTCTGCTCTCTCAACCACACACTTTTTATTACTACACATCTCTCTTACCCTTACATTACTTACTCGATCAAACCACCTCACCACATATTGTCCTCAAACATCTCATATCCAGCACATCCACCCTCCTGCGCACAACTCTATCCATAGCCCACACCTCGCAACCATACAACATTGTTGGAACCACTATTCCTTCAAAACATACCCATTTTTGTTTTCCGAGATAATGTTCTTGACTTCCACACATTTTTCAACGCTCCCAGAATTTTTGCCCCCTCCCCCACCCTATGAATCACTTCCACTTCCATGGTTCCATCCGCTGCCAAATCCACTCCCAGATATCTAAAACACTTCACTTCCTCCAGTTTTTCTCCATTCAAACTTACCTCCCAATTGACTTTGACCCTCAACCCTACTGTACCTAATAACCTTGCTCTTATTCACATTTACTCTCAACTTTCTTCTTTCACACACTTTACCAAACTCAGTCATCAGCTTCTGCAGTTTCTCACATGAATCAGCCACCAGTGCTGTATCATCAGCGAACAACAACTGACTCACTTCCCAAGCTCTCTCATCCACAACAGACTGCATACTCGCCCCTCTTTCCAAAACTCTTGCATTCACCTCCCTAACAACCCCATCCATAAACAAATTAAACAACCATGGAGACATCACACACCCCTGCCACAAACCTACATTCACTGAGGACCAATCACTTTCCTCTCTTCCTACACGTACACATGCCTTACATCCTCGATAAAAACTTTTCACTGCTTCTAACAGCTTGCCTCCCACACCATATATTCTTAATACCTTCAACAGAGCATCTTTATCAACTCTATGATATGCCTTCTCCAGATCCATAAATGCTACATACAAATCCATTTGCTTTTCTAAGTATTTCTCACATACATTCTTCAAAGCAAACACCTCATCCACACATCCTCTACCACTTCTGAAACCACACTGCTCTTCCCCAATATGATGGTCTGTACATGCCTTCACCCTCCCATATAATTTCCCAGGAATACTCAACAAACTTATACCTCTGTCATTTGAGCACTCACTCTTATCCCCTTTGCCTTTGTACAATGGCACTATGCAAGCATTCCGCCAATCCTCAGGCACCTCACCATGAATCATACATACATTAAATAACCTTACCAACCAGTCAACAATACAGTCACCCGCTTTTTTATATAAATTTTAATATATTTTATTTATTTTATTTTGCTTTGTCGCTGTCTCCCACGTTTGCGAGGTAGCGCAAGGAAACAGATGAAAGAAATGGCCCAACCCACCCCCATACACATGTATATACATACACGTCCACACACGCAAATATACATACCCATACATCTCAATGTACACATATATATACACACACAGACACATACATATATACACATGCACACAATTCACACTGTCTGCCTTTATTCATTCCCATCGCCACCTCGCCACACATGGAATAACTTCCCCCTCCCCCCTCATGTGTGCGAAGTAGCGCAAGGAAAAGACAACAAAGGCCCCATTCATTCACACTCAGTCTCTAGCTATCATGCAATAATGCCTGAAACCACAGCTCCCTTTCCACATCCAGGCCCCACAGAACTTTCCATGGTTTACCCCAGATGCTTCACATGCCCTGATTCAATCCATTGACAGCACGTCGACCCCGGTATACCACATCGATCCAATTCACTCTATTCCTTGCCCGCCTTTCACCCTCCTGCATGTTCAGGCCCCGATCACTCAAAATCTTTTTCACTCCATCTTTCCACCTCCAATTTGGTCTCCCACTTATATATATATATATATATATATATATATATATATATATATATATATATATATATATATATATATATATATATAAATGCTACATACAAATCCATTTGCTTTTCTAAGTATTTCTCACATACATTCTTCAAAGCAAACACCTGATCCACACATCCTCTACCACTTCTGAAACCACACTGCTCTTCCCCAATCTGATGCTCTGTACATGCCTTCACCCTCTCAATCAATACCCTCCCATATAATTTACCAGGAATACTCAACAAACTTATACCTCTGTAATTTGAGCACTCACTCTTATCCCCTTTGCCTTTGTACAATGGCACTATGCACGCATTCTGCCAATCCTCAGGCACCTCACCATGAGTCATACATACATTAAATAACCTTACCAACCAGTCAACAATACAGTCACCCCCTTTTTTAATAAATTCCACTGCAATACCATCCAAACCTGCTGCCTTGCCGGCTTTCATCTTCCGCAAAGCTTTCACTACCTCTTCTCTGTTTACCAAATCATTTTCCCTAACCCTCTCACTTTGCACACCACCTCGACCAAAACACCCTATATCTGCCACTCTATCATCAAACACATTCAACAAACCTTCAAAATACTCACTCCATCTCCTTCTCACATCACCACTACTTGTTATCACCTCCCCATTTGCGCCCTTCACTGAAGTTCCCATTTGCTCCCTTGTCTTATGCACTTTATTTACCTCCTTCCAGAACATCTTTTTATTCTCCCTAAAATTTAATGATACTCTCTCACCCCAACTCTCATTTGCCCTTTTTTTCACCTCTTGCACCTTTCTCTTGACCTCCTGTCTCTTTCTTTTATACATCTCCCACTCAATTGCATTTTTTCCCTGCAAAAATCGTCCAAATGCCTCTCTCTTCTCTTTCACTAATACTCTTACTTCTTCATCCCACCACTCACTACCCTTTCTAATCAACCCACCTCCCACTCTTCTCATGCCACAAGCATCTTTTGCGCAATCCATCACTGATTCCCTAAATACATCCCATTCCTCCCCCACTCCCCTTACTTCCATTGTTCTCACCTTTTTCCATTCTGTACTCAGTCTCTCCTGGTACTTCCTCACACAGGTCTCCTTCTCAAGCTCACTTACTCTCACTACCCTCTTCACCCCAACATTCACTCTTCTTTTCTGAAAACCCATACAAATCTTCACCTTAGCCTCCACAAGATAATGATCAGACATCCCTCCAGTTGCACCTCTCAGCACATTAACATCCAAAAGTCTCTCTTTCGCACGCCTGTCAATTAACACGTAATCCAGTAACGCTCTCTGGCCATCTCTCCTACTTACATAAGTAAACTTATGTATATCTCGCTTTTTAAACCAGGTATTCCCAATCATCAGTCCTTTTTCAGCACATAAATCTACAAGCTCTTCACCATTTCCATTTACAACACTGAACACCCCATGTATACCAATTATTCCCTCAACTGCCACATTACTCACCTTTGCATTCAAATCACCCATCACTATAACCCGGTCTCGTGCATCAAAACCACTAACACACTCATTCAGCTGCTCCCAAAACACTTGCCTCTCTTGATCTTTCTTCTCATGCCCAGGTGCATATGCACCAATAATCACCCACCTCTCTCCATCAACTTTCAGTTTTACCCATATTAATCGAGAATTTACTTTCTTACACTCTATCACATACTCCCACAACTCCTGTTTCAGGAGTATTGCTACTCCTTCCCTTGCTCTTGTCCTCTCACTAACCCCTGACTTTACTCCCCAGACATTCCCAAACCACTCTTCCCCTTTACCCTTGAGCTTCGTTTCACTCAGAGCCAAAACATCCAGGTTCCTTTCCTCAAACATACTACCTATCTCTCCTTTTTTCACATCTTGGTTACATCCACACACATTTAGGCACCCCACTCTGAGCCTTCGAGTTGATGATAGAGTTGATAGAGATGGTCTGTGGAAGGTATTAAGAATATATGGTGTGGGAGGAAAGTTGTTAGAAGCAGTGAAAAGTTTTTATCGAGGATGTAAGGCATGTGTACGTGTAGGAAGAGAGGAAAGTGATTGGTTCTCAGTGAATGTAGGTTTGCGGCAGGGGTGTGTGATGTCTCCATGGTTGTTTAATTTGTTTATGGATGGGGTTGTTAGGGAGGTAAATGCAAGAGTTTTGGAAAGAGGGGCAAGTATGAAGTCTGTTGGGGATGAGAGAGCTTGGGAAGTGAGTCAGTTGTTGTTCGCTGATGATACAGCGCTGGTGGCTGATTCATGTGAGAAACTGCAGAAGCTGGTGACTGAGTTTGGTAAAGTGTGTGGAAGAAGAAAGTTAAGAGTAAATGTGAATAAGAGCAAGGTTATTAGGTACAGTAAGATTGAGGGTCAAGTCAATTGGGAGGTGAGTTTGAATGGAGAAAAACTGGAGGAAGTGAAGTGTTTTAGATATCTGGGAGTGGATCTGGCAGCGGATGGAACCATGGAAGCGGAAGTGGATCATAGGGTGGGGGAGGGGGCGAAAATTCTGGGGGCCTTGAAGAATGTGTGGAAGTCGAGAACATTATCTCGGAAAGCAAAAATGGGTATGTTTGAAGGAGTAGTGGTTCCAACAATGTTGTATGGTTGCGAGGCGTGGGCTATGGATAGAGTTGTGCGCAGGAGGATGGATGTGCTGGAAATGAGATGTTTGAGGACAATGTGTGGTGTGAGGTGGTTTGATCGAGTGAGTAACGTAAGGGTAAGAGAGATGTGTGGAAATAAAAAGAGCGTGGTTGAGAGAGCAGAAGAGGGTGTTTTGAAGTGGTTTGGGCACATGGAGAGGATGAGTGAGGAAAGATTGACCAAGAGGATATATGTGTCGGAGGTGGAGGGAACAAGGAGAAGAGGGAGACCAAATTGGAGGTGGAAAGATGGAGTGAAAAAGATTTTGTGTGATCGGGGCCTGAACATGCAGGAGGGTGAAAGGAGGGCAAGGAATAGAGTGAATTGGAGCGATGTGGTATACCGGGGTTGATGTGCTGTCAGTGGATTGAATCAAGGCATGTGAAGCGTCTGGGGTAAGCTATGGAAAGCTGTGTAGGTATGTATATTTGCGTGTGTGGACGTATGTATATACATGTGTATGGGGGGGGTTGGGCCATTTCTTTCGTCTGTTTCCTTGCGCTACCTCGCAAACGCGGGAGACAGCGACAAAGTATAATAAAATAAATAAATAATATATATATATAGTGGTGATGTGAGAAGGAGATGGAGTGAGTATTTTGAAGGTTTGTTGAATGTGTTTGATGATAGAGTGGTAGATATAGGGTGTTTTGGTCGAGGTGGTGTGCAAAGTGAGAGGGTTAGGGAAAATGATTTGGTAAACAGAGAAGAGGTAGTAAAAGCTTTGCGGAAGATGAAAGCCAGCAAGGCAGCAGGTTTGGATGGTATTGCAGTGGAATTTATTAAAAAAGGGGGTGACTGTATTATTGACTGGTTGGTAAGGTTATTTAATGTATGTATGACTCATGGTGAGGTGCCTGAGGATTGGCGGAATGCGTGCATAGTGCCATTGTACAAAGGCAAAGGGGATAAGAGTGAGTGCTCAAATTACAGAGGTGTAAGTTTGTTGAGTATTCCTGGTAAATTATATGGGAGGGTATTGATTGAGAGGGTGAAGGCATGTACAGAGCATCAGATTGGGGAAGAGCAGTGTGGTTTCAGAAGTGGTAGAGGATGTGTGGATCAGGTGTTTGCTTTGAAGAATGTATGTGAGAAATACTTAGAAAAGCAAATGGATTTGTATGTATATATATATATATATATATATATATATATAGGCTGGAGACTGAGTGTGAACGAGTGGGGCCTTTGTTGTCTTTTCCTGGCACTACCTCGCTCACATGGGGGGAGGGGGATGTTATTCCATGCGTGGCGGGCTGGCGGTCGGAATGGGTGGGGGCAGACAGTGTGAGTTGTGTACATGTGTATATGTGTGTGTGTATACATGTGTGTACGTTGGGGTGTATGGGTGTGTATATTTGCGTGTGTGGACGTGTATGTGTATACATGTGTATGGGGGTAGGTTGGGCCATTTCTTTCGTCTGTTTCCTTGTGCTACCTCACAAATGCGGGAGACAGCGACAAAAAAAAAAGAAAAAACAAAAAAAATATATGCAGCAGTAGGATGCATTGTGGGAGGTACTAAAACACTGGTGGAAGAGGGAAGTTGGTAGATGTAACTTATTGTACAAAAATTGTGAACTATGAGAGTGGATTGTAGGTTATGTGAAAATTTTAAGTTGAATGTGGGATTGAGACAGTTGTGTGATACCTCCTTGGCTTTTCAGTATGTAAGTATTAATATCCATTTTATCATTGTTACCAGACTCTTCCTGCCATTGGTTACACTTTGAGTTAGAAGTCACCTTCAATGAGGCTGTATCTTCATCAGTAGATGAAAAGGAGTAGTCACACTGAAGACTTTTTTGCTCCAAAGAAGTCCTTCAGTGCACTGCTTCTTTGTGGAAACCTTGAAGCTGCAGGAGTCCCGTAAAAGGATCCTGAGGTTACATGATTATATCCATTTCTTTGTGTATCTGTCTTTCTATCAGTCTGTACATATCTCTTTTTTTGTCATATACATTTGCTTCTTCCTCATTAGTCAAGTAGCATCAGGAACACATGAATAGTTTCCTCATTTGCACACTTCCACTCTTCAGATGCCATGTATAATGCATTAAAACCAGAACCTCATAGACTAATCCATAGTTTTCTATCACCAGTTCATATGCAATGTTTCAACCCAATGATAGCACATAATCTCCCAAGATGCTGAGAGAATAATGATTGCATGACACTGATACTGAGATATTGACTGAGGGAACAGAGGAGTAGGTTTAGCAAACAGGTCAGGGACATTATTAATTTTACATACAGAAGGTAAATCACCCTAACAAATCTTGTTATTGCTTTCACATCCTCCCAAAACCTCTTGTGATAACCAGAAGCAACCCTCATGACGTGAGGAAGAAGTGACAGCTCTTAGTCTTGTGACAGTCATTAACTCATTCACTACAACCAATTTTTTTTCTCCAGGCACAGACAGAAGTGTACATCAAGGCCAGGCCTTAATTGAAATATAGAGAGGTTAATAAAAGGGAAGAGACTGGAAAGTATTTACAACTTTTGGAGGAAATATAAAACCTGTCTTTTAAAATGTGCTAGGTCAAAGTTGTTGAGAAAGACATGAGAGGGTAGAGGGTTCCAAAGCTTCAAGGTTTAGGGAAAGAAACAAGTTATCAAAATGGACAACTCTTGAGTTGCCAGTAGCCACACAGTAATCATGTGGCTCCCCATAATATGCTGTACATACGGGGATAGGGGAGAAAGAATACTTCCCACATATTTCCTGTGTGTCGTAGAAGGCGACTAAAAGGGGAGGGAGCTGGGGACTGGAAATCCTCTCCTCTCATTTTTTAATTTTCCAAAAGAGGAACAAAGAAGGGGGCCAAGTGAGAATATTCCCTCAAAGGCTCAGTCCTCTCTTCTTAACGCTACCTTGCTAATGCAGGAAATGGCGAATGGTCATATATGCTAGGTTAATTGTTGATTACTTATGTAGGTCTGCCTCATACTTTTTGCCAAATAAGATTAATAGTTTTTCATGTCTATTGTAAAAGTCAGCTCTCATTTTTGACATATAGGAAAGCATTTAAGAATTACAGTACTGGGTACAGTCTTGGACTTGTATTTTGTGGGAAGTGATGTTTTTGTAAGGCTGTAATTTTTCTTCCACCCCAAAATAGCTAGATGCTGATTAATCATGGAACCAATTTGGCTTATTTTCATATTATATTGCATCCAGCCTGATTACAATATCATCTGGTACATTTCATAATACGTCTTAAACAGCAATTTTAGAAGATGAGAAATGCCTTCAGTTAAGAAACCATTCAGAAGTTGGATGCCATCACAACAACAGAAATTCTACCTGCAGTATTGCCAGGTTTAGCAGGAACAGCCTCTAGTCAGGTGTCTCAGTGACCAGCTGATATGCTGCTGTAAACAGTTAGGTATAGAGATGAAGGGAGAGAATGGCAACACATTTGATATAAATCAAAGTGAAATAGAGCCATGTCCCACAATATCGAGTTAGCACCATGAACAGACGAAGAAAGGCTACATTCACTCACACCCATTCTCTTGGTGTTTTGTGTAGTGCACCGAAAACAAAAGCTCCCTATCCACAGCCAGACCCCCACAGACCTTTCCAAGGTTTATCGCTGCTTCACTTACCCTGGTTCATTTCAAAGCTTTATTTGTAGATATGAAATGGAGTATGGGGATTGAGTGTGGTATTGCCATCACTTTACCCAATGGAGGCTATACTATACCTAGGAGCTTAAGCCGATGCTGCTTAGCCTACAGAAAGCATGGTATAGCTTACAGGTAATTTTTAATCTAGTGCTGTATACAATAGGTTATCCTCGGAGTAGGAGCTTAGCTTTTTGTAAGCATGGCATAGCCTGCCAGCACTAATTGGTGAATATGTTTCATGTTTTAAATAACAGTTTTCCCTCGATCATGCACAGATTTCAGCCTCCTCAGAAACACTACTTGTATTTAGGTCATCTCCCCTACCCTAATCTGTTTCCAAATAATTTTATTCAAGCCCTTCAAAAGCATTACTTGATTACTTGTTTATAAGTCAGACCTTCCCAACATTTTGTGTAAGAATTTGATATAAAAAACCCAACCTATGTCAGAGTATATATGGTGCCAGCAGTTCATAATTTCACTTTTCCCATCCTGCTTTTGCTTTTGGGATTTTACAGAATTAATTTGTGAGGGAAGTGAGTGATCTGATTCAGGAAAAGACTTTTTTTACATAGTTAAATAACTTCTTTTTGTCATGTTCTTACCTTATCTTTGCTATTTGATTTTCATTGTAGCCTCAGTCATAAGTTCTGGTACATGAATCAGTGCTCATCTTGTGTTTCCTTCAGTTTTTAATCTAGATGCAACAGGCCAAGCAGCTTCTGGGTAAATTCATAAACTAAGTTATGTAGACAAAGAAAGTAATTTTCGTACAACTTTTATATGAAATGTATTTTGTTGCAGTGACATTAGAGAATTGCTGATAGCACCATCAGCAAAGAGAATTATTCCTCAGTGAAAAATTACCTATCAGCTTTTCTTTATCTGTTTATTTTTCATACTTTTTTATTATACTTAATCGCCATCTCCCACATTAACGAGGTAGTGCAAGGAAACAGATGAAAGAATGGCCCAACCCACCCACATACACATATGTTTTATATGTTTTATATTTCCCAGCTACCTTGTGTCATAAATTAAATTTTCGATTTAAATTTTGATACAGAAGAGAGCCTTTCGGATGATGATGGAGCAAGCACAGCAGATACACCTGCAGGTACCCTGGAACGTGGGATTCAGGCCTCGTGGTCTGGATCAACAAGTCGTAAACATCGTAATGCAGCATTCAGAGCTGCAAGACAGGCAGAGCTCAAAAGGTAAGAAATTAAGATCTTTATAGAAAGTCTCTAACAAAGTTACATAGCTCTTTCTTCTGCTTTGCAAAGAGCAGAGTGGTAGGATTGGATGATCAGCAAGTGTTGCAAAAACACATGCAATCTATAAGTATAGAGAAGTGAACTTTATGGAATTCTCTGGAGATGAATTTGAGCAGATAAACCATGGAATTATTAATATTATACTGGTGACAACGTATGAAGTGTGACAGAGATGTGACTGAAACAAATGTCTGATGATATAGAAGTCATTATAAATGAGAAACTAGAATTTAAAGAACACTTTCATGAGATAATACCAATAAGCCAAGTAATGATGGATATGATGAGGAAAACTTTCTGTACAATGGACAGAAAACTAATGATGAAAATGTTTATATATATAAGAAGCAAAATTGAATATTTGTGTTATATGACCACCAACCAAACAAGGGGAAGTAAACAAATTAGAGAGGGCCCAGATACTGATGAGCAAAATATAGAAATAGACCATTTGAACTGTCATGAGAGGCTGAAAGAACTTGAACTTTAAAGCCAAGAGGGAAGATGAGAAAGATAGATGATATTCTGCATGTGGCAATATATTGAAGGGATACATCTGTTCCCTGACTTGCAGTGGGGTTGTGATCATGGAAGGCCTGCTACAAGTCAAATCACCACAAGTCTTAACATTTGGAACCCATTACTGAGGGGTTTACTTTCCTTAGAAAAGCCTTTGCTAACCTAAATCATGTAGATTGACTGTACCAATACAGCCTTTCTGGTAAACATTAGAATATTTCCTTTGAATATTTCATCTCTGCAACTACCATTTTCTGTCTTGCCAAGGAAATTGATGAATTATTGTCAACTTTGTAAGGGTAGTCATTTTGAATTTGGCAACTAGTGGTGTCTGCAGACTGGGATTAAACAGACAGGAACACCTTTTTATAGTGTAGATATTAGTGCTCTCTTGGTTTAATGCTCTGTTAACTTTTCTGATGTTCATTATACAAATGCTTTAGTAAGAAGGCAGTGTTCATGTCAAACTCCTTACTCACAGTAAGTATGTTTTGCATGAATTTTTTTACATTTTCTTGAAGATTGAAGATTTTTTACCATTGCTTTATATAGTTTTCCATTGGCTGAGCATTTTGTTTCCCCCCCATACCCAATATTAGGCTGAGAATGGCCCAAGAAATTCAGCGACAGTTAGAAGAATGTGAGGTAAAAACACGAGAGCTTGAAGAACGAGGAGTTGCAGTGGAGAAAGCACTACGAGGAGAAGGTGTAAGTAATGAGGTAATTATGTTGAATTCTGAAATAAGAAATATTGTCTGAAATAAGAGGCAGCATCAGTTCCCTCATTTTCTATAATTTACTTTCTATCATCTCTGTTGTCCTACAACTGCTGCTCATCCTTATGTTCCATACCTGAAAAACCTCTTTATTCCATGAAGTACACACCAGCAACTTTCATCAGACCGGCAAATTTGCATATTTTTCCTAGACTTTCAGGCCCAGATAACTCAAAACATCATTTCAATCATTCCACCTTCCCCTTGTTCCCCCACTTCTGACTTACCCTCTTATGCACACACACACACACACACACACACAAAAAGGCACAGGCAACTGAGGCCCTAAAAGGCCATGTCATTAATGCTATATATACCCTATCCTGAGCCAGGAGCCCATTTCATTGACTAACCTTAAGAGATGGATAAACAGCTGGGTGAACTGTGGCCTGACTGTTGCAACCAGAATGTGAACCTGTGCACTCATACCTGGATGGCCATTATTTAAGGTAGAATTGTAAACCATTTAGAGGACCACCACTTAATGAATTATTCTTTGCATGTGGTTTTCAAGGTAATTGCTCATGTCTGACGAATCTACCTAATTCTTTTATGATATGATCTGCATTTATGACGAAAGTAAAGCAGTTGATGTTATCTATCTAGACTTTCAAAAGGCTTTTGATATGGTTCTGCATCAAAGATTACTAGCAAAAATTGTCACATGGCATCGATGGGGTTGTCCTTCCTTGGATAGGATATTGATCAACTGGCTGTAAACAAAGAGTAGTGATTAATGGTCAACCCTGTGAATGGTTAGACGTAACACGTGGAGTGCCATAAAGGTCAGTCTTAGGATTAGTTCTCTTCCTGATATAATGGCACTGATAATGGGATGCATTACAAGATATCAAAATTCAATTACAAGATATCAAAATTCACTGGTGAAACAGAGCTGGGAAATAAATCTTCAAATGAACTTGAACATCTGCAGCTTCAGACTGACATAGACGCAGTGATGAACTGTGGCAAATAAATTTTAACATCAGTAAGTGCAAAATTTTACCTATTGGTAATAAAAGTGAAAAGGCAAGCTACAGTGTGAGTTCTGTAAAATTGAATAAGGTAAATGAGGAAAAAGACTGGTTTAATAAAGTTTGTGACCTAAAACCAAGGAAGCAGTGCACAGAAGCAATGAAAAGAGTGAGCAAAATTCTTGGATTCATTGGCAGTCTTCGAATTTAAGTCCATGTAAATCATCCTTACTCTTTACAGTTCATTGGTTCGTCTGGGGATAGGGGACAAAGAATACTTCCCACGTATTCCCTGCGTGTCGTAAAAGGCGACTAAAAGGGGAGGGAGCGGGGGGCTGGAAATCCTCCCCTCTTTTTTTTTTTTTTTTTTTTTTTTTTTTTTTTTTTTCCAAAAGAAGGAACAGAGAATTGGGCCAGGTGAGGGTATTCCCTCAAAGGCCCAGTCCTCTGTTCTTAACGCTACCTCGCTAATGCGGGAAATGGCGAACAGTTTGAAAGAAAGAAAAAGATTTGGTTTTGGTATCCCTACCTGAAAAATGACTGAAATGGAAAGAATACAGCATCAAACCACCAAGATGATTCCGAGACTGAGAAGCAAATCCTACAATATGGGATTAAATGACTTTAATCGATTTAGCTTAGAAAAGAGAAGCTTAGGAGGTAATCTAATACAAGTATTCAGAATTATCAAAGGCTGTGATAATCTTGATCTATTAAGTACCTAAGACTTGTTTCGTGTGATTTTACCTGTAGTAATGGATGCAAACTCCTGGGCAAATTATTTACCTAAGATGAGGCAAAGTACCTTTTATTAAACAGGATTGCTAATGTATGGAACAATTTGCTAAGTAGATAAGTTTAAGGGTAGACTTGATGAATACTTCACTTCAAGTCCATGACTTTCATCACTTACGCCTCAATAGAAAAATGACAATTTGCAGATTATTCTATTCAAAGTATCTGTATGCCTTGTTTACCACATTATTTTGTGAGTTTCTGATATCTCCCACTATCACAAACAGCCAAAAAATTAGCCAGTGGTCTGTTGCTTTTTGAATTCCTTTGTATAACATACAAGATGCCAAGCTTATCATTCCTTGTTGTTAGTTATTAACTGTATTGCATGAAACTGTGGTCAGCTAAACAAGTTCACAACTACAAACTTTACATGACCATAATGGAACCCAGAAAGCCAGTGGAAAACTACAGTGTAAACAAAACTCATAGTATTTTTGTATTCACCTAACTTACATTTTTTTATATTTTCCTGTTAAGAATGGAAATATTTTAGTTATTTACTATTTTCCAGCACAGCATAAATATGAGTTTTCAAACTCATACCCATTTAGTGTAGATTATATCTTAACATCACTAATTACCTATATGTATTACTTATTTTTACTTAAGAGGGAAGGAGTTTTACACATGTAGAGCCCTATTTCTTGAATATTATTGATTATCATACAACCTTTTGAAAATTAATATGCTATCTACAATTACCACATCTTTCACTTCAGTCCATTGATCTGGATAATCACTCTAGTGCTATACTCTAAAAGTATTTAGTCTTTTTAAAAAAAGATTTGGCTTGATTTCATGTTGTCAGGTTGTCCCATCCTTATATATAGTGAAGAACTATGTACTCTCTGCATCGATAATCTGGTTTAAAAACTTGAAGGTTGTTATCAGGTCTTCCATGTTGGGTAAACCTAAAGCTTGTAGCCTTTCCATTTAACTTGGCTCACTTGATTTTTTTGGCAGGCAACAGCACAGGTTAGCCTGTCTACTTACTATCAGTGAAATCCCTCTGTAATTAAATCTGGCTGCTACTTTCACTCAGGGTCTCAGATTTGCCCTCTACAAATAGATCTCTCTTTCTGGTGAAACACAACACGGAAATTTTAATGAAAATAAACTCTCCCACAGCACTTTATGCATCAGTCACCCTGTGTATCATATGTATTGCACAGTTGTGGACACATACAAGAGTCAACATGTTGAGTCATCATATGTGCACCTTATGTCAATGACTGAGGCTTGTAAAACTTTTTCTAGCTATAGAGGGAGAATACTCATGACATTTGTGGATTTATGGTGAAATCAAACATCAACTTGTGGTTCAGATGATTGATGGGAACCATTAATTCATCATATTACATCAATACAAGCCCTTAATGATTTCTCACATGAATCCCAGAGCTGTATGATGATTGATTAGTTTGACTATCAGATTTAGGCATATTCTAGTTTTGGTTCATTTATGTATTTCCTTATCCACATGTACTTAAAATGCTATCCCAATATTTACCATCAGATGGTATGTTTCCTTACCCATTCTCTTGAAGGGAATCTCTGATGACAGGTTTGGTATATTGATTTCCATTGCACACAATTAACCCTCCCCCCCAATATCTCTCTCTCTCTCTCTCTCTCTCTCTCTCTCTCTCTCTCTCTCTCTCTCTCTCTCTCTCTCTCTCTCTCTCCCTCTCCTCTCTCCCTCTCCTCTCTCCCTCTCTCTCTCCCTCTCTCTCTCCCTCTCTCTCTCTCTCTCTCTCTCTCTCTCTCTCTCTCTCTCTCTCTCTCTCTCTCTCTCTCTCTCTCCTTCTCAGCGAGTTAGCGCAAGGAAACAGACGAAAGAATGGCCCAACCCACCCTCATACACGTTTATACATACGCATCCACACACATACATACCTATACATCTCATCGTATGCACATATATATATATATATATACACACACAGACGTATACATATATACACATGTACATAATTCATACTGTTTGCCCTTATTCATTCCCGTTGCCACCCTGCTACACATGAAATGACAACCCCCTCCCCCCACATGTGCGCGAGGTAGCACTAGGAAAAAACAACAAAGGCCACAATTGTTCACAATCAGTCTCTATCTGTCATGTATAATGCACCAAAACCACAGCTCCATTTCCACATCCAGGCCCCACAAAACTTTCCATGGTTTACCCCAGATGCTTCACATGCCCTGGTTCAATCCATTGACAGCACATCAACCCCGGTATACCACATCGTTCCAATTCACTCTATTCCTCGCATGCCTTTCACCCTCCTGCATGTTCAGGCCCTGATCACTCAAAATCTTTTTCACTCCATCCTTCCACCTCCAATTTGGTCTCCCACTTTTTTCATGTTCCACGTTCATTACTAGTTATTTTGAATTTTATCACCCATGCTGACAACACTCTCTACTTCCTTCATGACCTTGGCATCATTAGCAAGCATATCGAGTTTCACTTGCAAGTCATTTACATGCTATCATGTGCCCCATCTCACAAGAGTATTATACATAGATATAAGTTGGGTATATTTGAAGGAATAGTGGTTCCAACAATGTTGTATGGTTGCAAGGCGTGGGCTGTGGATAGAGTTGTGCGCAGGAGGGTGGATGTGCTGGAAATGAGATGTTTGAGGACAATATGTGGTGTGAGGTGGTTTGATCGAGTAAGTAATGTAAGGGTAAGAGAAATGTGTGGAAATGAAAAGAGTATGGTTGAGAGAGCAGAAGAGGGTGTTTTGAAATGGTTTGGTCACATGGAGAGAATGAGTGAGGAAAGATTGACCAAGAGGATATATGTGTCAGAGGTGGAGGGAACAAGGAGAAGTGGGAGACCAAATTGGAGGTGGAAAGATGGAGTGAAAAAGATTTTGAGTGATCGGGGCCTGAACATACAGGAGGTGAATGGCATGCAAGGAATAGAGTGAATTGGAACGATGTGGTATACCGGGGTCAACGTGCTGTCAGTGGATTGAACCAGGGCATATGAAGCGTCTGGGGTAAGCCATGGAAAGTTGTGTGGGGCCTGGATGTGGAAAGGGAGCTGTAGTTTCGGTGCATTAGTACATGACAGCTAGAGAATGAGTGTGAACGAATGTGGCCTTTGTTGTCTTTTCCTAGTGCTACCTCGCACACATAAGGGGGGAGGGGGCTGTTATTCCATGTGTGGTGAGGTGGCGATGGGAATAAATAAAGGCAGACAGTATGAATTATGTACATGTGTGTATATGTATCTGTCTGTGTGTGTATATGTATGTGTACATTGAGATGTATAGGTATGTATATTTGCGGGTGTGGACGTGTATGTATATACATGTGTATGTGGGTGGGTTGGGCCATTTCTTTCGTCTGTTTCCTTGCTCTACCTCTCTAACGCAGGAGACAGCGACAAAGCAAAAGAAAAAAATATAAAATATATAAGTTGGTGAGTAGAATATCTATTAGAGTGTATGGTATGGTAACTGTCTCATGTCCAGATTTTTTTCATTGTCCATTGTTGCAGATAAATATGAATATTTTCTCATCAGGGTGGAGCAAATCGTGATGAGGCTGACCTGATGGGAGACTGGTTTTCAATGGTTCATGAGAAGAATGCATTGGTTAGATGGGAGCAGGAGCTTATGGTACGAGCCAAGGAGCTAGAGTTAGAAGATCGTCATGTTAGACTTGAGCATGAGCTTAAGCATCGAATGGCCCTCTCTGGTAAGCTAAGATTTTTAAAATTTATCAAATGTTTTAATGCACCCAGTAGATCTAACAGGAAATGATAACTCCCCAACACCAATCTAAGAATTAGCCTATTAATGATTTCTCACAAAGACAAAGAAATTAGTTTATCATTATCCTCAGCTTGGATCATTTCATAACCTGAACATATCTAGCAGCCAGAAATGTCATGTCATTGATAATATAAATTGTTGTAACTCAAGTTAGTGTGTTAAGAAAGGGATTGCATTGTGAGCTTTAGGTACACAGAGCAACATTTTGATTTAATTAAAATGTATGAAATTTGACCATCAGCAATATTCTGCATTTTTGTTATGGCTTGGAGAATTTCAGAGAATAACAAGCATCTTTGCTTGACTGTGGCTTGTGCTTCATCCCATACTCAGCAACTATGATATTTGAGCTTGAAAATTATATATTCATCTTGTTCCATTATTTATGTATTCTTTTGAGTGGGATGATATGGCTTTAAGATTGTGTCAAACACCTCATCATCTTTAAGACTTATTTTTTTTTTTTTTTTTTTTTTTTTTTTTTTTTTTTATTATAATACTTTGTCGCTGTCTCCCGCTTTTGCAAGGAAACAAATGAAAGAATGGCCTAACCCACTCACATACACATGTATAAACATACGCGCCCACACATGCACACATACATGCCTATACATATCTACGTATACATACATATACATACACAGACATATACATATATACACATAAAGATGAATATTCATTTTCTGTACAGTAAGCTAGAGTTTTCCATGAGAATATCTTAAATCTTAAGTGGAGGATTTATGTATTCAATTTTCTTTCTGAGAGAGAGATCTACACTACTGAGGCCTCATCTTCTTGACTGTCTTTACCGTCATATATCAAGCGTGTGAGTAGGTAGAGTTGAGGATGAGTGCTTTCAGGTGAATGTTGATCTGCAGCAGGGGTGTGTGATATCACCCTGTCTTTTTGAGCTGTTTATGGACAGGGTGGTGAGGAAGATGAATGCAAGTTTGTCAGGGATGGGAAACTTAGGTGAGTCAGTTATTGTTTGCTGATGACACAGTGCAGGTGGCAGATTCAAGTGAGAAACTGCTGAAATTGGCTTCTGAATTTGGGAGTTTGTGTGAAAGGAGAAAGTTAAAAGTAAGTGTTCATAAAAGAAAGGTTAATAGATTCAGAAGTGCAAAGTGAGAGGTTTGTTTGGGTGTGAGTTTGAATGGAGAAGACTTAAGGAAGGGAAGATTTATAGTTAATTACCTGGAAGTGATTATGGCTGCAAATGGAAGCATGGGAGTTGAAGTGAATTATAGGATGGATGAGGGAGCGAAGATCGTGGGCTTGTATGAATGTGTGGATAGAGGCCACTACCTTGGAGGGCAAAGAGGGAAATTTTTGAACCTATGGCAGTCCTGACAGAGTTTTGTGGTGTGACCTTAAGGGGAGAATATATGGAATAGGATGAATGTGTTACAGAGGAGGCATACCTACAGAGGATAATACATAATACTTTGAGGGGGTTTGGTCATTTGGAAAGAATGCGAGATAGGGAGTCTACAAGGTGAGTGTTTTGTAGTACTATTAAAGGGGTTGGTGTGAGAGAAGACCATGTATTGTAGTACTATTAAAGGGGTTAGTGTGAGAGGAAGACCACCTGTGACATAGGAAAATAGAGAAGAAGAGCACTGGAGGAAGAAAAATGAGTGGAATGGTGTATGCAAAAGACAGGGATTAGTGTAGACTTTTGCTATGGCTACTCCCTTGATAGGAGTTGCCAGAGGGGACAGGCATCAGAGATATGAATAGATAGATTGACCTAGGCCCCCTATATTAATGAGGAAGAATGATTGAATTTGATAATTTTTCAGAACATGAAAAATCTCGAGAAGATATTGACCGTGAAGGCACCATCCTTGCTGAAATGCTGAGTATCCTGGAACAGAAAGATGCACTAGTCACCATGATGGAGGAGGACAGACAGAGGTGCGGCCACAACCACCATCACCATCCCAATACCATCCCTTTCCTATTAGCCAATGCCTCACTCACCACTGAAAGGCTTTCCAACAAATTGAGTACCTCCATCAAGCCTTGCAGCATCACCAACTGCTCCTTCAACTCCACTACCAGTTTGCCACCTTGCCTCGCTACCAGTCTTCAGAATCTTTCTGATTTATGTTCTTCAGCAACATCTTTATCAGCATTAGCTTCCCTGATTCCTGGTCTCAGCTATCGACAAATGACAATAAACACACCTGTGCTAAGCAGTCAAGAGTCCAGTGGGATTTCGGTATCGCATGCTTGCTTGAAATCTTCTTTGAGTCCTGCAACCCATCTTCTGTCTCTCAGTGATTGCACAGACCACTTTGACAAACATGCATACTCTTGTAAACCAAGCATTTTTGATAATGACCCTTGTAGTAAGATGTGTAGTCAGTATCAACATGCATGTAAGAAAATCAGTGATTGTAGTGGATTGGGTTGTTTGAGACGAACAACTTTGCCAGACTTAAGCTTGTACAATCGAAGGTCATTTTTCACAAACACGACTCTCCCTTACCGTCGCTTTAGCCTTTCTATTCCACTTTCTTTGCATGTGAATGCATCTTGTACCTCTAAAAGAAATGTAGTTGCATCAGTTAAGCCAGAAGTGAAAGGTGCCCAAAGTGATCATTCTGATTGTAGCCTACTCCGCACTGCCTGCAGTTGTGCCATGATAATAGTAGTCACTGTCTGGTTTTTGCCACATATTGTATCTTTATTATCATTGCTTTTTAGAGAAACCCACAGTGGTCTGTCCCCATTCTGATGTTTAGTTTGTAACAAATAGTGTGATCTATTGGTTATTATTGTCCGTAGAGATTATAAGTTTCATCAGTAGTGTATACAAGTATTTATCTTAAAATTTGATTGTACACTAGATATCCTGCATGCCTTTTGTACTTAAGATTATCAAGGTTATGTCTTTGAAAGTAGAAACGATACAGATTTTCCACAAGTTTTCCCAGCATAAGTAGTGTATGTGTTACAATTCTCATTAGTTTTCTTTTGTATGTAATGGAGCATTTGTGCATGATGATACAGTAGTTAACTAAACATAAAGTCCTCCACAAGACAGATGAGACAGGTCCTCCTCTTAACCTCTTCCTTTGTTTTTCCTTCCGGACGGCTGGCTGGCTGATTGTTGTTGATGCTGGCCTCACCTTCCCTTGTAAGTTCACGTCATTTTACACTACAGCAGCCAACACTAACACTTAAATTGCAAGGCAATGCATCCACTAATTATAATACATTTAACTGGCTGGATTGTACTCACCTACTGCAGCTTTTGTTTTAGTAATGTGAATAATATTCTCTTAAATGTCGTGATGACTAGTTGTAGGATTGAAATTAATGCAGTGGAAAAATTGAATTGACACTTTTGTTAAAGAATTTATAAGTAAACTTTGCAAAAAGATTTTTCTGTGCAGTACATACACTCCACACCCAATTCTTAATAACAAAATCGAAACATGATCTGTCAGTGTCTTTATCATTCAACTGAGTATTGTTTTATAGAATTAATAAGATTCCACTTCATACATACTATAATATGCATTGTTATCTTGCATGTCTTTTATGTATTAGTTATTTTCCGTTGCATGTAAGTTGTAGTATATGGCTTATTGAATTGGAACTAATTCTTATTTTTTGCATATTAACGGAAAATTAAGGTGTGTGTGTTGTTACTTATTGGTACCGTATGGCAGGTGTAGCTGTACACTTATAGGGCCTCATCCATTGAACATTCCTTGCTATTGTACAACTTAGTAGATTTTTGTATGCTGTCTGCATCAATTACATTTTATAACAGGAAAAATGTATGCGAAAGTGCTAATTGATGGAGTGATAAAATTAACTGAATGCAAAATAAGCGAGGAGCAAGGGCGTTTTAGGAAAGGTAGGGGATGCGTGAATCAGATTGATGTGGTGAAAATTACTGTGGAAAAGTATCTAGCAAAAGGTAAGAAGCTGTTTACAGCTTTTGTGGATCTGGAGAAAGCTTATGACCAAGTCTATTGGAATGCAGAGTCGAGTGTTAAGATTACATGGGTACGCCGTGGGACTAGTGTTGCATTCTGTGAAAGCCTTCTTTAGAGTAGTGATTTGCTGTGTAAGAGTAAATGGAGAGTTGAACAAAAGTTTTGGTATATATGTGGGTGTGAGGCAGGGCTTTGTGATGGGTTTTTAATATTTCTTTCTTTCTTTCATACTATTCGCCATTTCCCGCGTCAGCGAGGTAGCGTTAAGAACAGAGGACTGGGCCTCTGAGGAAACATCCTCATCCAGCCTCCTTCTCTGTTCCTTCCTTTGGGGGGGGAAGAAAAAAAAAAAAAAGAGAGAGGGGAGGATTTCCAGCCCCCCGCTCCCTTCCCTTTTATTCACCTTCTACGACACACAGGGAATACGTGGATCTGGCAGCGGATGGAAGTGGAAGTGGATCATAGGGTGGGGGAGGGGGCGAAAAATCCTGGGAGCCTTGAAGAATGTGTGGAAGTCGAGAACATTATCTCGGAAAGCAAAAATGGGTATGTTTGAAGGAATAGTGGTTCCAACAATGTTGTATGGTTGCGAGGCATGGGCTATGGATAGAGTTGTGCGCAGGAGGATGGATGTGCTGGAAATGAGATGTTTGAGGACAGTATGTGGTGTGAGGTGGTTTGATCGAGTAAGTAACGTAAGGGTAAGAGAGATGTGTGGAAATAAAAAGAGCGTGGTTGAGAGAGCAGAAGAGGGTGTTTTGAAATGGTTTGGGCACATGGAGAGAATGAGTGAGGAAAGATTGACCAAGAGGATATATGTGTCGGAGGTGGAGGGAACGAGGAGAAGTGGGAGACCAAATTGGAGGTGGAAAGATGGAGTGAAAAAGATTTTGTGTGATCGGGGCCTGAACATGCAGGAGGGTGAAAGGAGGGCAAGGAATAGAGTGAATTGGATCGATGTGGTATACCGGGGTTGACGTGCTGTCAGTGGATTGAATCGGCATGTGAAGCGTCTGGGGTAAACCATGGAAAGCTGTGTAGGTATGTATATTTGCGTGTGTGGACGTATGTATATACATGTGTATGGGGGTGGGTTGGGCCATTTCTTTCGTCTGTTTCCTAGCGCTACCTCGCAAACGCGGGAGACAGCGACAAAGCAAAAAAAAAAAAAAAAAAAATCTATATATATGGATATCCCTGGGGATAGGGGAGAAAGAATACTTCCCACGTATTCCCTGCGTGTCGTAGAAGGCGACTAAAAGGGGAGGGAGCGGGTGGCTGGAAATCCTCCCCTCTCGTTTTTTTTTCAATTTTCCAAAAGAAGGAACAGAGAAGGGGGGCCAGGTGAGGATATTCCCTCAAAGGCCCAGTCCTCTGTTCTTAACGCTACCTCACTAATGCGGGAAATGGCGAATAGTATGAAAGAAAGAAAAAGAAGATATGGATAAAGTGTTAAGAAAAGTAAAAGCAAAACTAGAGAAAGGGGATGCAGAGATAGAGTGTGGCTGATGGTACTGTGGTGTTTGCTGAAAGTGAAAAGGAGTTGCAAAAGGTTATAAGTGTGTTTTATGGGATGTGTAAACATAGGCACTTGAATAAACTTAAGTAAAAGTAGGGTAATGGTATTTGAAGGAAACAGAGTGAAAGAAGGAAATGTTCTAAACTGTTTTATAGATATGGGAGAGAAAGACTGGAAGAGATGAGAGAATTTTTAAGTATTTAAGAGCGATCTTTGGTAAGTTTAGTGAGATGAAAGAGGTAAGGGCGAGAACAGTACAGGATAGAAGAGTCATTGGGTCCCTTAATAGAATAGAATTGTGAAGGGTCAAGGTGTAAGTATGGAAGGTAAAAAGGGATTTTGGCTCAGCATAATTCTTCCAACCCTTACCAATGCAGCCACAGAGATCAAGAACCCAAGCTGTGGAAATGAGCTTTTTGAGAGGAGCATATGCTATGACAAGAGAGAATGAAAAAAGAAATAAGTCGGTGTATTAGAGAGTTGATGTGGCAGGATGCAAAAGGAATGAATTGTGGAGTGATAGAGTGGATGAAACATAATACTTGAGGTGGTTTGGGCATGTAAAAAGGATGCAAAATGGGGAGTTTACAATTAAAAGTGTATGGTAGTGCAATTAAAGGGGTTGGCATAAAAGAAAGACCCCTTGTGACATGGAGAAAAAGAGTGGAGGAATGCTTGGAATGGTGCATACGAGGGAGGCATGTAAAGACGGATAAGTGGAGATGCTTTTCCCCTGACCACCCCATTGATAGGAGTTCCCAAAGGGTATAGGCTTTAGAGATATAGATAGATAAATAGAAAGTAAGTTGGAGTAATCCAGCTGACTTTTCACTTTTCTGTGACCTTTGTATCAACTGCAAACATATTCAGGCAAGTCATATACTAACATCAGAAAGAGTAATGGTCCCAGAACAGAACCATGTAGCATTCCACTGGTCACCTCAACCTATTTGAAGCCTGCTTCTCTCTCATGCACCATGTTCCTTTTCCTCTGATATATTATAATCTGTCCATCAAAAGAGTTCCCTTAGTATTCTTGCATTGTGATCCAGCTTCTTAATTAGCTTCCTGTTTAGTGCAGTGTCAAAAGCTTTCTAGCAGTCCAGGTACAGGCAGTCCATCCAGTTTTCCCTTTTGTCAAAGACAAAGCTATCTCTCCCATGTAGAAATCGAATAGATTTGTTACACATGGCCTCCTTTTCTTAAAATCATGCTGTCTCTCAACTGTGTAAAATCAGTAAAAGTAGAGTGGAGTTATTGAATATTAATGGAAACAGAGAAGTGTGTAAAATATTTCTAGATAACCTTCTTTGACACGTGACTTTTAAGTTCTTAGGAGTTATATTTAATGATTACAGTCTTCAGCAAATGGAATAAACAACAGAGTTGTTGAATAGAGTACAAACTTATGAATGCTGTACCCTGTTCTGAAAGATCAGAATTTCTCATTGAAATGTAAAAAATTATATATCACCATACTGTGACTCGATATAGATATCAGAATCCTGGTCACTCAACCTTAGCAAGTTTACAGGTCTAGGCTTTTGTAATAAGAACATACACGATCAGAGAAGTTACTAGAAAAGATGAGGAATGCTAAGATGAAAGTGAAATCAAGTGTTATATCTGTTTTAGTAATTTAAGATGGTATGGCCATATACAAAAAACTTAAGGCATAAGGTATGTTAAGAAGTTTTTGAACTGTGCTCCTGATAGATGTCTAGCAGGACATATTCTAGATTGAAAAGGATCAAGAGCATGAAGAGCTTGCTTAGAAGAAGAGGGAAGGAACTGAAAAATGTTAAAGGAACCATTTTATGGAGAGGAACATGTGGAGATAGATTGTGAACCCAGTGACAAAGAGACATAGTCTACCTGATGTCTGGCGAGATTAAGGCAAAGCTTCTCTTAGCCCCACCCCCCTTTTTTTTAAGCAGTGTTTTTGCTTTGTTTCTTACTGTTTTTTCTTCTTTTCAGCTTTCATTACCTCTAACCATGATATATGCAGTTTTTCACAGAGGTCATGTTATGTCATTTAGGTCAGGATCCCTTAGACCAGTATGGGAAAACTTATACCAGACCTTCCGTCCATAACATTATACAGGCCTTAAAAATATATAGAATAGACTTCAGGTGAGGTGCCTGAGGATTGGCGAAATGCTTGCATAGTGCCATTGTACAAAGGCAAAGGGGATAAAAGTGAGTGCTCAAATTACAGAGGTATAAGTTTGTTGAGTATTCCTGGGGAAATTATATGGGAAGGTATTGATTTGAGAGGGTGAAGGCATGTACAGAGCATCAGATTGGAGAAGAGCAGTGTGGTTTCAGAAGTGGTAGAGGATGTGTGGATCAGGTGTTTGCTTTGAAGAATGTATGTGAGAAATACTTAGAAAAGCAAATGGATTTGTATGGAGCATTTATGGATCTGGAGAAGGCATATGATAGAGTTGATATAGTTGCTCAGTGGAAGGTATTAAGAATATATAGTGTGGGAGGCAAGTTGTTAGAAGCAGTGAAAAGTATTTATCAATGATGTAAGGCATGTGTACGTGTAGGAAGAGAGGAAAGTGATTGGTTCTCAGAGAATGTAGGTTTGCGGCAGGTGTATGTGATGTCTCCATGGTAGTTTATTTTGTTTATGGATGGGGTTGTTAGGGAGGTGAATGCAAGACTTTTGGAAAGAGGGGCAAGTATGCAGTCTGTCGTGGATGAGAGAGCTTGGGAAGTGAGTCAGTTGTTGTTTGCTGATGATACAGCGCTAGTGGCTGATTCATGTGAGAAACTGCAGAAGCTGGTGACTGAGTTTGGTAAAGTGTGTGAAAGAAGAAAGCTGAGAGTAAATGTGAATAAGAGCAAGGTTATTAGGTACAGTAGGGTTGAGGGACAAGTCAACTGGGAGGTAAGTTTGAATGGAGAAAAACTGGAGGAAGTGAAGTGTTTTAGATATCTGGAAGTGGATTTGGCAGCGGATGGAACCATGGAAGCGGAAGTGAATCATAGGGTGGGGGAGGGGCGAAAATTCTGGGAGCCTTGAAGAATGTGTGGAAGTCGAGAACATTACCTTGGAAAGCAAGAATGGGTATGTTTGAAGGAATAGTGGTTCCAACAATGTTATATGGTTGCGAGGCGTGGGCTATAGATAGAGTTGTGCAGAGGAGGGTGGATGTGGTGGAAATGAGATGTTTGAGGACAATATGTGGTGTGAGGTGGTTTGATCAAGTAAGTAATAATAGGGTAAGAGAGATGTGTGATAATAAAAAGAGTGTGGTTGAGAGAGCAGAAGAAGGTGTTTTGAAATGGTTTGGTCACATGGAGAGAATGAGTGAGGAAAGGTTGACCAAGAGGATATATGTGTCAGAGGTGGAGGGAACGAGAAGTGGGAGACCAAATTGGAGGTGGAAAGACGGAGTGAAAAAGATTTTGTGTGATCGGGGCCTGAACATGCAGGAGGGTGAAAGGCGTGCAAAGAACAGAGTGAATTGGAACGATGTGATATACCGGGGTCGACATGTTGTCAATGGATTGAACCAGGGCATGTGAAGCGTCTGGGGTAAGCCATGGAAAGTTGTGTGGGGCCTGGATGTGGAAAGGGAGCTGTGGTTTCGGTGCATTATTACATGACAGCTAGAGACTGAGTGTGAACGAATGTGGCCTTTGTTGTCTTTTCCTAGCGCTACCTCACGCACATGAGGGGGAGGGGGTTGTTATTTCATGTGTAGCGTGGTGGCGATGGGAATGAATAAAGGCAGACATTATGAATTATGTATATGTGTATATATGTATATGTCTGTGTGTGTATATATATGTATACGTTGAGATGTATAGGTATGTATATTTGCGTGTGTGGACGTGTATGTATATACATGTGTATGTGGGTAGGCTGGGCCACTCTTTCATCTGTTTCCTTGCGCTACCTCGCTAACGCGGGAGACAGCGACAAAGCAAAATAGATAAATAAAGACAAAAGAGAATATAGCAATACTGTGATTTCATGCAAGTGTCAGAATTATCATCTGTAAAATTTATTTGATTCTATTTATAACATTATACAGGCTGTAGAAACATAGAATAGACAAAAGAGAATAAAGAAATACTGTGATTTCATGCATCAGAATTATCATCTGTAAAATTTATTTGATTACCTACGTTAAGTGGAAAGGCCAAATAGAGTAGCAAAGGGAATGAATTTTGCGATGCTAGAGAGGGTAAAACCTAATACTTAAGTCCAAACACTTGTGAGATGGGATGGGGAAGAGGCTTTTGGAAACAGTGAGATATCTAAAAGACATTAACGGAATACTAAGGGGTCTTGACCCCTAAATGGCTCATGGTCCTGATGATACTTCAGTGTTGTGCTAAAGAAGTGTGTACCTACACAAGACAGACCTCTTGAAATACTGTTTAAGATGTTGCTTGAGAAAGGCAAAGTGGCAATGAAGTGGAAAAAGGCAAACGTCATACCCACCTAAAAGAAAGAAAACTGGGAAGATATGTTGAACTACAGACCAGTTTCCCTGACAAGTGTGGTGTGTATGGTATTAGAAAAGTTAATCAGAAAGCAAATGGATGACTTAATCCAGAGAAGAAATTATGTAAGTGAGAAGTGATATGGTCATAGGAAAAGTTCATGTGTAACGAACCTCTTAAATTTTATTGGGAAAGTGAGCTCTTTCTTAGACAAAGGGGAAGGCTGGGTAGAATGTTATTTTGATTGCCATAAAGCATTTGACACTGTATCACATGGGCAGATTATAAAGCTGTATCACAAGGCAGAAATAAGGATAAAAGTCCTTTGACGGAAAGATTATCTTCATGGAAGGAAACAAGGAAGAAATGTCAGAGAAGCCTTCTTTAAATGGGTGGTGTCCCAGGGTTCTGTTTTGGGACGATTACTCTTCTTGAACAATGTGAATGATTTGCTAGAAGATATAGACTCCTACATTAATATGTTTGCAGATGATGCAAAATTCTTGAGGGAACTGAAAAGCAACAAGGGGACTTCGACTCTAAAGTTAGTCTAGTATACATGATTGATGGAATTCATCCTGAGCAGATGTAAAGTAATGAGAAAATGAAAGAAGGCCACAATATGATTTTCTGGCAGAAAATAGCTTCAAGATTGTGTGTGCAAGATAGACTTAGGAGTTGTTGGGAGGTGACTTAGTTCCTAATCTGTCACCAAAGTCCCAGATTAGAAGAGTGGTAAAGGAGACAAACTGTCGGCAGGCAAATATTGGAATAGCTTTCAAGTTTGTGGATAAGTAATTAAGTGAATATGATAAGTAGTAGTTGGTAGGCAGCCAACAACCAGGGAGGTATATTACCAGTACCACCCACCTGGCTGTCAGAAGGGTTAGTGATAGCTGCATAGTGAGCCAGCGCTTCATTAGTTGTCAAGTTGCACTTCTCTGACCTAGATGGTTGTCTTTTCTTTCTGCCTCGCACACATGTGGACTGCCGGCATTTTGTCCACAAACATGCAAAATATCTCTCCTTGTCTCACACAACACTTGACAATGCTTAAAACTCACACAGCAATAGATAGTTGTAGCAGGCAGGAACATTTAGTTAGGACTATGAGGTAGAAGTAGTCAGTAAGAATATTAGGTAGGAGTCTCTGCAAACTCCTCGTCAGACTGGCCCTCTGCCAGTGGCCTGTTAAGGGTGAGGCACTAAAGGCTAAGAAGCGGCCCTGGAGTTCACTCTTTATGGAGACTATTGCTGTTGCCACCCCTTTGAGGGAGTTCCTGAAGGGAACAGGCATCAGAGATATAGATATAAATGGATAAGTAAGTATTCATATCCTATATAAGGCCAAAACTAAAATATGCTTCTTTTGATCACCACACCTGAAAAATCACAAAAAGCAAGTAGAAAATTTAATTGGAAGGCAACAAAGATGGTACCAGAGTTAAGAAAGCTGAATTACAGGGAAGGGCTAAAGTGTTTAGGTTTTCCCACCATGGAAGAAAGAGGAGTGAAGAGTAACCTGATCACACCCTTATGTAAGCTTTTAAAACTGTATGCATATACAGTGAATAGTTCTTTGAGAGATGTAGGGAAAGAGAGACCAGAGGAAAGAACATGAAATTAAGCTTGACACTTATGGGAAAGAACATGAAACTGAGCAAGAAGCTTGTTGAAAAAGATGTAGAAAAAGTATTTTTGTACGATAAGAGTGATGGATGAATGGAATAAAATGGAACAAATATGATAGAGAGCATACAAGAGATGGGGCCCAACAAGTGTAAAACTCCCTACCCATACAGGACAAATAGGGAATTATGATAAGTACCATGTATGAATGGACACTGATCAGCCACAGTTCCCATGACTGATTGCAGTGCCTGCAGGTAACTCTTTTTCTTAGATATCGCAGTTCTGAATTTTTACCATATTTTATTTATTCTTTCTCTTAATTTCACAAGCTTTTTCATATTACTTTCAGACAAGCATGAAATACATGTTTTCTTTTGAAATGCATATTAATGTATTGGTGTTTTATATATTTGTAATTGAACAAGGCTTGAATTTTTATTTCTTAACTAGATAAAATTAGTGCTTTTTTCTATATATTTCCCATGATTCTCTACAATTTCCATGACTGAACCATTTTCTAATGTATCTTTGCTTTTCATAGATAATCATATTTTATGCATTGTATTTTATTAGTGATTTAACAAGCTTCTGCTATTTTTAACATTTTGAAATGTGTTTGTCTTGTTATTTACTAAGTTCTCATTATTTTCTTTGATTACTGTAGTATACAAACATAGCTCAAAGATTTTTACATTTTTGGTTTTTTTTGGCAGTACTAATACATTAAACAGGGTAGATACTTTTGATGATTCTCTAGGAGAACCTTTGTACCTCAATGACTCTCAGTTTTGTGTGTTTATACCATGTAGCAACACCACCTTAATCCAGCCAGCAGATCTGAAAGACACTCCCAATTTAAGGTGTTCTGTCAGTGGCAGTCTTTTGATGGGTAAAACTGAGTGGATGGAGAGAAATGGGAAATTATTGTTGCTTATGTACCTGTTCATAAGAAGATAGATCTTGTAAGGCAAGTGTTCTGGGAGCAGCTGAGTGAGTGTATCACCAGTTTTGGTGCACAAGACTGGGTATTAGTGATGGGTGATTTAAAAGTGAAGGCGAGTATTGTGGCAGTTGAGGATATAATGAGTGTATTGGGGGTATTCAGTGTTGTAAATGGAAATGGAGAAGAGCTTGTGGATTTGTGTGCTGAAAAATGACTGGTGATTGGGAATACCTGGTTTGAAAAGAGAGATATACATATGTGAGTGGGAGGGATGGTCAGAGGGCATTATTAGACTGCATTAATTGATAGGCATGTAAAAGAGAGACTTTTGGATGTTAGTGTGCTGAGAGGGGCAGCTGGTGTGATGTCTGATTACTATCTTGTGGAGGCTGAGGTGAAAATTTGTTGAGGTTTTACAAAAGAAGAGAGAGTGTCAGGGGAGTGGCGAGTAAGTGAGCTTGGAAGGGAGACTTGTGTGAGGAAGTACCAGAAGAGATTGAGTGTAGAATGGCAATGTGAGGGGAGTGAGTGAGGAATGGGATGTATTTAGGGAAGCAGTGATGGCATGTGCAAAAGATGCATGTGGCATGAGAAAGGTGGGAGGTGGGCAGATTAAAAAGGGTAATGTGTGTTAGAATGGAGAAGTAAAGTTGTTAGTGAAAGACAAAAGAGAGACATTTGGACGATACTTGCAAGAAAAGTGTGCAAATGACTGGGAGATGCATAAGAGAAAGTGGCAGGTCAAGAGGAAGGTGCAAGGGTTGAAAAAGAGGGCAAATGAGAGTTGGGGTGAGAGAGCATCACTAAACTTAAGGGTGATAAAAATGATGTTTCGGAAGGAGGTAAATGACGTGCATAAGACAAGAGAACAAATGGAAACATTGGTAAAGAGGGTAAGGGGTAAAGTGATAACAGGTAGTGATGAAGTAAGGAGGATATGGATGGAGTATTTTGAAGGTTTGTTGAATGTGTTTGGCAAATGTTGGGTGTTTTGGTCAGGGTGGTGTGCAAAGTGAGAGAGTTAGGGAGAGTTGTTTGGTGCAGAGAGAAGAGGTGGTGAAAGCCTTGTGGAAGATAAAATCCAGCAAAGTGGTGGGTTTGGGTGGCATTGTACTTGAATTTACTAAGAAATGGGGTGCCTGTGTTGTTGATTTGTTGGTAAGGATATTCATGGATGATCATGGTGAAGTGCTTGAGGATTAGCAGAATACATGTATAGTGCCATTGAACAATGGCAAAGGGGATAAAGGTGAGTGTTCAAACTATTTAGGCATAAGTTTGTTGAGTATTCCTGGAAAATTGTATGGGAGGGTATTGATTGAGAGGGTGAAAGCATGTATGTACAGAGCATCAGATTGAGGAGGAGCAGTGTGGTTTCAGAAGTGGTAGAGGATGTGTGGATCAGGTGTTTTCTTTAAAAAACAAATGGAATTGTATGTAGCATTTATGGATCTGGAGAAGGTATATGATAGGGGTGATGGAGATGCTTGTGGAAGGTCTGAAGAGTATATGGTGTGGGAGGTAAGATGCTAGAAGCAGTGAGAAGTTTTTATCGAGAGTGTAAGGGATGTGTATGAGTAGGAAAAGAGGAAAGGGATTGGTTCCTAGTGAAGGTCAGTCTGTGGCACCGATATGATGTCCCCATGATTGTTTAATTTGTTTATTGATGAAGTGGTTAGGCAGGTAAATGCAAGAGCTTTAGAGAGAGGAGCGAGTGTGCAGTCTGTTGGGGATGAGAGGGCCTGGGAAGTGAGTCATTTGTTGTTTGCCAGTGATACAGCACTGGTGGCTGATTGGAGTGAGGAACTGCATAAGTTGGGACTGTGTTTGGAAAAGTGTATGGAAGGAGAAAGTTGAGAGTAAATGTGAATAAGGGCAAGGTTATTAAGTTTTGCAGGGTTGAGGGATAAATTAGTTGGGATGTGAGTTTGAATGGAGAAAATTGGAGGAAGTGAAGTGTTTTAGATATCTGGGAGTGGACTTAGCAGTGAATGGAACCATGGAAGTGGAAGTGAGTCATGGGGTGGGGGAGGGGACAAAAGTTCTGGGAGCATTGAAGAATGTTTGGAAAGAGAGAACGTTATCTTGGAAAGCAAAAGTGGGTATGTTTGAAGGAATAATAGTTCTAACAATATTATACGGTTGCAAGGCATGGGCTATAGGTAGGTTTGTATGACAGAGGATTGATGTATTGGAAATTAATTGTTTTAGGACAGTAAGTTGAGTGAGGTGGTTTGATGGAGTAAATAATGAAGGGGTAAGAGAGATGTGCAATAATAGAAAGTGTGTGGTTGAGAGAGCAGAAGAGGGTATGTTAAAATGGATTGGACATATGGAGAGAATGAGTGAGAAAAGCTTGACAAAGGGGATATATGTGTCAGAGGTGGAGGGAACAAGTGGGAGAACAAATTTAGGTGGAAGGATGAAGTGAAAAAAAATATGAGCACTTGGGGCCTGAACATGCAGGAGGATGAGAGGCGTGCAAGGAATAAGAGTGCAAGGAACAATGTGGTATACTTGGGTTGACATGCTGTCAATTGACTGAACCAGGGCATGTGAAATGCATAGGGTAAACCATGGAAAAGTCTGTGGGGCCTCAATGTGGATAGGTAGCTGTGGTTTCAGTGCATTATACTCATAACGGAAGAGACTGAGCGTGAATGAATGTGACCTTTCTTGTCTCTTTTTCCTGGTGCTCCCTCACTGATGCAGGGGGTGGTGATGCCGTTCACTGTGGGTTGGGGTAGCACCAGGAATGGATGAAGGCAAGTATAAATATGTACAGTCTCAAAAAAAAAAGTATCGGCCCCTGAGCCTAAGATTCTAATGATTTACAACTGGCCAACCGAGATTAAAACTTAACTTTGCTGCTAATCTGTTGCAGTTTACAACTGCTTCTGGTTGGCAGCAAAGTCAAGTGTTGATCTCAATCGACCAGTTGTAAATTGCTAGAAATTTCAGGCCCATGAGGCCAATACTCTTTTGGGAGACTGTACATGTGTGTATATATATATATATATATCTCCCTGGGGATAGGGGAGAGAAAATACTTCCCACGTATTCCCTGCGTGTCGTAGAAGGCGACTAAAAGGGGAGGGAGCTGGAAATCCTCCCCTCTTGTTTTTTTTTTTTTCATTTTCCAAAAAAAGGAACAGAGAAGGGGGCCAGGTGAGGATGCTCAATCAGAGGCCCAGTCCTCTGTTCTTAACGCTACCTTGCTGATGCGGGAAATGGCGAATAGTTTGAAAAAAAAAATATATATATATATATATATATATATATATATATATATATATATATATATATATATATATATATTTTTTTTTTTTTTTTTTTTTTTTTCATACTATTCGCTATTTCCCACGATAGCGAGGTAGCGTTAAGAACAGAGGACTGGGCCTTTGAGGGAATATCCTCACCTGGACCTCTTCTCTGTTCCTTCTTTTGGAAAATTTAAAAAAAAAAAAAAACGAGAGGGGAGGATTTCCAGCCCCCCGCTCCCTTCCCTTTTAGTCGCCTTCTACGACACGCAGGGAATACGTGGGAAGTATTCTTTCTCCCCTATCCCCAGGGAAATATATATATATATATATATATATATATATATATATATATATATATATATATATATATATATATATATATATATATATATATCGCTACCTCGCAAACGCGGGAGACAGCGACAAAGTATAAAAAAAAAAAAAAAAAATATATATATATATATATATATATATATATATATGTTTTTTTTGTTTTTTTTTTTTAAATATATATATATATATATATATATATATATATATATATATATATATATATATATATATATATTTTTTTTTTTTTTTTTTTTTTTTTTTTTTTTTTGTCATTATCTTGTGGAGGCTAAGGTGAAGATTTGTATGGGTTTTCAGAAAAGAAGAGTGAATGTTGGGGTGAAGAGGGTGGTGAGAGTAAGTGAGCTTGAGAAGGAGACCTGTGTGAGGAAGTACCAGGAGAGACTGAGTACAGAATGGAAAAAGGTGAGAACAATGGAAGCAAGGGGAGTGGGGGAGGAATGGGATGTATTTAGGGAATCAGTGATGGATTGCACAAAAGATGCTTGTGGCATGAGAAGAGTGGGAGGTGGGTTGATTAGAAAGGGTAGTGAGTGGTGGGATGAAGAAGTAAGAGTATTAGTGAAAGAGAAGAGAGAGGCATTTGGACGATTTTTGCAGGGAAAAAATGCAATTGAGTGGGAGATGTATAAAAGAAAGAGACAGGAGGTCAAGAGAAAGGTGCAAGAGGTGAAAAAAAGGGCAAATGAGAGTTGGGGTGAGAGAGTATCATTAAATTTTAGGGAGAATAAAAAGATGTTCTGGAAGGAGGTAAATAAAGTGCGTAAGACAAGGGAGCAAATGGGAACTTCAGTGAAGGGCGCAAATGGGGAGGTGATAACAAGTAGTGGTGATGTGAGAAGGAGATGGAGTGAGTATTTTGAAGGTTTGTTGAATGTGTTTGATGATAGAGTGGCAGATATAGGGTGTTTTGGTCGAGGTGGTGTGCAAAGTGAGAGGGTTAGGGAAAATGATTTGGTAAACAGAGAAGAGGTAGTGAAAGCTTTGCGGAAGATGAAAGCCGGCAAGGCAGCAGGTTTGGATGGTATTGCAGTGGAATTTATTAAAAAAGGGGGTGACTGTATTGTTGACTGGTTGGTAAGGTTATTTAATGTATGTATGACTCATGGTGAGGTGCCTGAGGATTGGCGGAATGCGTGCATAGTGCCATTGTACAAAGGCAAAGGGGATAAGAGTGAGTGCTCAAATTACAGAGGTATAAGTTTGTTGAGTATTCCTGGTAAATTATATGGGAGGGTATTGATTGAGAGGGTGAAGGCATGTACAGAGCATCAGATTGGGGAAGAGCAGTGTGGTTTCAGAAGTGGTAGAGGATGTGTGGATCAGGTGTTTGCTTTGAAGAATGTATGTGAGAAATACTTAGAAAAGCAAATGGATTTGTATGTAGCATTTATGGATCTGGAGAAGGCATACGATAGAGTTGATAGAGATGCTCTGTGGAAGGTATTAAGAATATATGGGGTGGGAGGAAAGTTGTTAGAAGCAGTGAAAAGTTTTTATCGAGGATGTAAGGCATGTGTACGTGTAGGAAGAGAGGAAAGTGATTGGTTCTCAGTGAATGTAGGTTTGCGGCAGGGGTGTGTGATGTCTCCATGGTTGTTTAATTTGTTTATGGATGGGGTTGTTAGGGAGGTAAATGCAAGAGTTTTGGAAAGAGGGGCAAGTATGAAGTCTGTTGGGGATGAGAGAGCTTGGGAAGTGAGTCAGTTGTTGTTCGCTGATGATACAGCGCTGGTGGCTGATTCATGTGAGAAACTGCAGAAGCTGGTGACTGAGTTTGGTAAAGTGTGTGGAAGAAGAAAGTTAAGAGTAAATGTGACTAAGAGCAAGGTTATTAGGTACAGTAGGGTTGAGGGTCAAGTCAATTGGGAGGTGAGTTTGAACGGAGAAAAACTGGAGGAAGTGAAGTGTTTTAGATATCTGGGAGTGGATCTGGCAGCGGGTGGAACCATGGAAGCGGAAGTGGATCATAGGGTGGGGGAGGGGGCGAAAATTCTGGGGGCCTTGAAGAATGTGTGGAAGTCGAGAACATTATCTTGGAAAGCAAAAATGGGTATGTTTGAAGGAATAGTGGTCCCAACAATGTTGTATGGTTGCGAGGCGTGGGCTATGGATAGAGTTGTGCGCAGGAGGATGGATGTGCTGGAAATGAGATGTTTGAGGACAATGTGTGGTGTGAGGTGGTTTGATCGAGTGAGTAACGTAAGGGTAAGAGAGATGTGTGGAAATAAAAAGAGTGTGGTTGAGAGAGCAGAAGAGGGTGTTTTGAAGTGGTTTGGGCACATGGAGAGGATGAGTGAGGAAAGATTGACCAAGAGGATATATGTGTCGGAGGTGGAGGGAGCAAGGAGAAGAGGGAGACCAAATTGGAGGTGGAAAGATGGAGTGAAAAAGATTTTGTGTGATCGGGGCCTGAACATGCAGGAGGGTGAAAGGAGGGCAAGGAATATAGTGAATTGGAGCGATGTGGTATACCGGGGTTGACGTGCTGTCAGCGGATTGAATCAGGGCATGTGAGGCGTCTGGGGTAGACCATGGAAAGCTGTGTAGGTATGTATATTTGCGTGTGTGGACGTATGTATATACATGTGTATGGGGGTGGGTTGGGCCATTTCTTTCGTCTGTTTCCTTGCGCTACCTCGCAAACGCGGGAGACAGCGACAAAGCAAAATATATATATATATATATTTTGGTTCTCAGTGAATGTAGGTTTGCGGCAGGGGTGTGTGATGTCTCCGTGGTTGTTTAATTTGTTTATGGATGGGGTTGTTAGGGAGGTGAATGCAAGAGTTTTGGAAAGAGGGGCAAGTATGAAGTCTGTTGGGGATGAGAGAGCTTGGGAAGTGAGTCAGTTGTTGTTCGCTGATGATACAGCGCTGGTGGCTGATTCATGTGAGAAACTACAGAAGCTGGTGACTGAGTTTGGTAAAGTGTGTGAAAGAAGAAAGTTAAGAGTAAATGTGAATAAGAGCAAGGTTATTAGGTACAGTAGGGTTGAGGGTCAAGTCAATTGGGAGGTGAGTTTGAATGGAGAAAAACTGGAGGAAGTGAAGTGGTTTAGATATCTGGGAGTGGATCTGGCAGCGGATGGAACCATGGAAGTGGAAGTGGATCATAGGGTGGGGGAGGGGGCGAAAATTCTGGGAGCCTTGAAGAATGTGTGGAAGTCGAGAACATTATCTCGGAAAGCAAAAATGGGTATGTTTGAAGGAATAGTGGTCCCAACAATGTTGTATGGTTGCGAGGCGTGGACTATGGATAGAGTTGTGCGCAGGAGGATGGATGTGCTGGAAATGAGATGTTTGAGGACAATGTGTGGTGTGAGGTGGTTTGATCGAGTAAGTAACATAAGGGTAAGAGAGATGTGTGGAAATAAAAAGAGCGTGGTTGAGAGAGCAGAAGAGGGTGTTTTGAAATGGTTTGGTCACATGGAGAGAATGAGTGAGGAAAGATTGACCAAGAGGATATATGTGTCGGAGGTGGAGGGAATGAGGAGAAGAGGGAGACCAAATTGGAGGTGGAAAGATGGAGTGAAAAAGATTTTGTGTGATCAGGGCCTGAACATGCAGGAGGGTGAAAGGAGGGCAAGGAATAGAGTGAATTGGAGCGATGTGGTATACCAGGGTTGACGTGCTGTCAGTGGATTGAATCAATGCAGGTGAAGCGTCTGGGGTAAACCATGGAAAGCTGTGTAGGTATGTATATTTGCGTGTGTGGACGTATGTATATACATGTGTATGGGGGTGGGTTGGGCCATTTCTTTCGTCTGTTTCCTTGCGCTACCTCGCAAACGCGGGAGACAGCGACAAAGCAAAAAAAAAAAAATATATATATATATATATATATATATATATATATATATATATATATATATATATATATATATATATATGTGTGTGTGTGTCTGTGTATGTATATGTGTTTACTTGGATACGTATATTTATGTATATATATGTGTATGTGCATGTATATGTATATGAGTGGATGGGTCTTTCCTCATATGTTTCCTGGTGCTACCTCACTGACATAGGAAATGGCAATCATGTATAATAAATTTATGAATATTATAAGTAAATAGCTTCTCCTAGATAAGGTAACTATAAAAGTTTGCATCATAATCAAATAGAAATTGGAGAGGAAGTTTAAGGTACTAGAAAAAGTTGAAGAAATTTGGTGGAAAAAATAGAGAAATAAAAGTGAAAAAGAAATGCTTTTGATGAACGTTAGATCCTCATTTACAACAGAGCAAATGTTTAAACACTGAATAAAGCATTTAGATCAGTTTATACCAATGGGAACATTTCATTTATGCTGTGAGTGCATAATGATCTCATAGATAGATAGATAGATACTCGAGGAAATTAACAAGAGAAAATAATACAGTGTATCTGCATTAAAATAGGACAAGACCATCACATAATTAGTCATCATGTGGTTTGAAAGAAGTGTCTGGAGGTTGCTCTTCTGTGATCTGAATTGTTCATCATGTCATCATTAGAGGTATAAATGCTGGAGGACTGAAAGCTTGCAAATGTTTAGTTATTATTTAAGAGATGATAAGAAATAGCTTTGGAGTTAGCATCAAATCAGGATTACTTTGGTACTTAAGGAAAACTTAATTACTTTGGTACTTTAGGAAAATGGTAGAAACATGTATGAGGTAAGATTCCAGATATTTAAGAAGAAGAGAAGCTAATAACAAAGTCAGTATAGATTATATATAGCAATAGATATTCTTTATTAACCATGATACTGAAGTTCTTTTTTACTATTAACTTGTGAGTTACTAAAGACAGTATATCATGACATGTTTGAAGATATCCAAAAATCTTTTCACAAAGTTCTACACAAAAGATATCCAACATAAAAACTGTTGGCTTTGGTACTGAAAAATGTATAGACAAATGATGTATATTAAAAAGGTAATATTGAACTAAAATATGCAGACTTTTAAATGATACTACTGTGTCATGGGTCAGATTCTTTTTGTGATGTACAAAAATGATCTTGAAACAGGTTTAAAAACTAAATGCTAAATGTGATGATGACAAAAGTAGGATATGAGATGATATTTAGATTCTTAATAGTTTTATGAAAAATGATGTGGACGAATTGTCATCATGGTTTAACCCTCACGGACTGATGTTGCTTTCATTGTTTATTTTGATATGTGCACTGAAGAGCAATTGAGTATTTTTCCTAATTGAAATGTTAGATTGGCATTTGATAATGAGAAAATACTAAGGAAGGTATATGAAACACCTTGTATTGGCTTGGTTCAATTCTGAGTGAAGGATGATAGGGGGCACAGTTAACATACGTAACAGCTATCTATCTATCTGTCTATCTATCTGTATTGAGAACCAGAAGAACGAGTTTCAAACATAGAGTCATTTGTGAACAAGAGAAGATGAGGTGAGGGTACTACTGTTTGATTATAAAGTTATGTTCATGCTCATTTCTGTCTCTCAAGATATAGGATGAACCCAAAAGTCATGATATTTTGACTCTAGGACAATCACAAATGACCAGTCATCATCAGATTATGATTAGGGGAGAAAGAATACTTCCCACGTATTCCCTGTGTGCCGTAGAAGGCGGCTAAAAGGGAAGGGAGTGGGGGGCTGGAAATCCTCCCCTCTCGTTTTTGATTTTCCAAAAGAAGGAACAGAGAAGGGGGCCAAGTGAGGATATTCCCTCAAAGGCTCAGTCCTCTGTTCTTAATGCTACCTCGCTAATGTGGGAAATGGCGAATGATATGAAGAAAAAAAAAATAAACAAAGCTCTATCATGATGATAAATCCCACCATTAGATGGTAGCACCTTATCTTGGACATATCTGCCAAACAGGCAACAGAACTTACCAGGCCATAAAAAACCAGAAAATTAATATGGATTACAATGTAAGCCCACATCTTGCCTGCTTGGGCTCTCAACTCTGTTAGCCATAAGAGCTAATAAAAGCCTGGATGAGGCTGCTCACTCATCTGTCAGAGTTAAAAAGTCTTCTCTGCAGAAGGCCCTTAAAATGATAAATATCTCTTCACCATTCCTAATCTTCTTGGGGTGTAAACCTTCCACACCAAAAGGGTTAACAAACTGTCATGTGTGATACAGAAAAGAAAAATCCCAGCCTTTTGCTGATAATATTTGCTAAAACTGCTTGGCAATGGATTTAGATTGAATCTTTTGGATTGATAGGTCATGATGCTGTTATTCAAAATCATTTTATTAAATGTTCAATACAAATGATGAAAAATGGAACTGCCTGATAGCTTACAATATGAAGTGAGGTTGGGAAGAGTTTTTGTCTTTTTCAACTTTGTTTCACAGTCTACTTTTGTTTCATACTCAGGCACAGCATTCCTAGTGAATAACATGAGTATATATAGTGATATTACAGTATGTGTACAAAAACCTATTAATGAGTGTGGCTGGCACTCGTGGAAGGGTATTAAAGGTTTTGTTTTTGATAAATTGGGGTTCACATTTTATTCATATTTCATACACAAGCAGTAATAATTTACAATGTGCAGTGAAAATAGGTGTGAAGGAAATTGGCTGGCATGTATGAGGAGGATAATAGAGAAGTTTTTTCTTTGGAAGTTCAGTATCTTGCTTATTACTAATCGCCTGCTATCACATTCCACCATCATCCCAGGATTTACAGAAAGAGTTGTTACATAATTTCTTTCACATGAAGACAGGCTAAGCTGAGGGTGGTGGGATGACCTGTGCTACCATCCCTGCTCTAACATAATCCTGATTAATCACTTTCCAAATAATTTATTTCATCTCTTTCCCGTGATTAATCACTTTCCAAATAATTTATTTCATCTCTTTCCCATTATTATTCTAACCATTCTTCAGTTGAAACCTGTAAGAAATTATCCACATTGCTTATTCAAAAATGTACCAATTTTTGCAAGGTTTGCCTCAGATGCAGGTCAACGGGTACTAAGGTGTCCAGAACTTTTCCCATCACTTTCCTGATGATGGAAGAGACCTAAGTCGGTTGATAATGGTACGATAATTCAGCTAGGTATTTGAATAGAGGCAGGAAAAAAAATTGCCATGTGATGATGGGAGAGTCTGTTGCATAATCATCACCTGATGATGGAAGCTGTTTAATGGTTAAGGAATGGTAAAAAAAAAAAAAAAATGAAATAGACAAATGTAAAGTAATACATACATTTTAGATGTTTGGGCAAGCACTATCAACTACTAACCAAGGTAGTGGTTGGTAGGTAGCCTCTGACCAGGGAGGTGTATTACTAGTACTACCTACCTGAGTATCAGGAGAGTTAATAACGGTTGTGCCATGGGTCAGCACTTCAGTAGTTGTTAAGTTGCACTCTTCTAACCCAGGTTGCTGTCTTTTCTTTCTGCCTTGCCCACACATGGAGTGCTGGCATTCTGTTCACAAACATACAATCTCTCCTTGTCACATGTAACACATTACAACACTTAAACTCACACAACTCATTCTTCGTAACTAGATCTTCCTGCGTTGAGTGTTTTGCACCAGCCCTGCCATGTGTCAAAATGGTAGGAGCAATATGAGAGTATTAGTAGGCAGAAATAGGCAGGAGCATCAGGTAAAAGTAGGAGATAGGAATGTTAGGCTGGAGCATTAGATTGAAGCAATGGGTAGGAACATTAGTAGACAATAGGTAGATAAAGTAGTTGGTAGGAACAGAAGGTAGGAGCCTCTGAAAACCTTGTGGTTGAGTTGCTATCTGCCAGTGACCTTTTAAGGGTGAGGCACTAAAGGCTAAGAAGCAGCACTGGAGTTTTACCAGTCATGGAGGCTCTTTTGCCATGGCAACCCCCTTGAGGGGGTTCTCAGAGGGAACAGGCATCAGAGATATATAGGAAAACAACTAAAAGGTCCTGGAAGAGAGGGACCTTGGGTTTATTATCAGAAAGCTAATGAAATCTACTAAATAGTATAACTACACCACAGAAAGCAAAGTTACAGTTGATTGCAAGAAACTTTGATAAAGAATATGAACATAATACTGACTTTAACTTCATAGAAAGACCACATCTTGAGTTTTCATAACAGTTCTTTTCTTCAGATAGTCTAGAAGACATGGATAGTCCATTAAAGGACAACACAAATAAAACAGCAAAAAAAGTAACCCATTTAGAGATATGTTAAATGAAGTGAAACTTTTTTGTAGAAGCTATCTGATGATGGAAAAGTTCTTGAGGTACTCAAAACATTTGATAGGACATACAGTAGATGTGCTTTTTAGAATAAAATTGAACTCTTTAACCAGAGACATTGGGCTAAAGAAAGTGTAAGTAGGCTCCATGTTGATTTAAGGGAAATTGTCTTTAGAATTTAAATTGATAATGTACTAACAGGTCACCAGAAAAGAGCGGGACATTTAGCTGAAGAACAAGTGAGAGAGAGGGTGAAAAAATACATCTCATGGGGTAAGAACAAGTGAACAGTCTGTTGGAGTTGCTCTGTTTTCCATCTCTTTTTGTATTTTACAAGTAGTAGGAGGAAGAGGATTGAGTGAATAGTCAATGGTGGTCTGTCATGAGTTTTCAGCCAGTGTCTTTGGTGCTATGATGATTAATGGAATGAGTTAGAAGGAACCAGATTCTTGAATCGTGACCTTCATGTAATGTACATTATAACATTAGGATGTTGAACAAAAGATACTGCTAGATTAGGCTTAGGTGATAAATGTATTATGGATGTAAGTGATCATTTGGTATAAGTATCTGAATGCAAGAGAGATCATTCTTATGACCCCCCAAAAACACACACACACACATTAGTGACCTGGATGATTGGACTACTCAGCTGCTGGAAGTAGTATTCCTTCTCCTATTATTATGATGCTTCCTTGCAATCTAGATTATGCGAGAGAAAGACTTAAAATTGGACCAGTTTATAGGCTTTATAGCTGAACTAATATCTAATTTAACACATCTCATACTGTTAATCTTTCATTATTTGTCATAACATGAATGGAAAGATGTTATGAAAAGTCAGCTGTAGTGTAGAATTAGAATGCTAGTATTAAAGAGAAAATATTTATAGTGTTTTGATTACATGCATAGATTAGTTAAGTAATGGAAGTTGGGTAATTTAATTTAGTCAAACAAGAATGGCTGAAACACTCTCCTTTTCAGATATATGGAGGAAGACAGAGATCTGGAATCAGTTATGCTTCGCAAAGGGCTTCAACTTTCACCTCTTAGAAGAGAAACTGGTGTATGAATATAAAATTGGTATTTGAAAATTGTCTTGTTAATTTGCATATGAATTGTTAGGATGGTAGGCAGTTTCCTGCATATAGATGGCTGACCCTGGTGTATATTATATACATATTATTTCATCAATAAAGCTCATCACTGGTTATTATTTCAGTTGCTGTAAGTGATTATCACTATATTTTTAATGGCTTCAGATACTGCTCGTTTAAGTTTTTGACAAATATTAGATAAACAGTGAATTAAGAAGAAATAATATTTATTTCAGAAGACGTAATTAGTTTTTCATATTTTTGTATGATATTATTTCATTGTGATTTATTGGTATGAGCATTAGATACCCCAGAAAACAGAAAAAAGATATGCACATTTTATTGATCAGGAATAAACCATGCTCAGACTATTATATCTCAAGGAATCATATTCTGATAAAATTATGGAAGTTTTACTTAAACATGTGACAATAAGTAGTTTTTTTATAAGTGATTTGCTGAGATTACCACAAATGCTGTAGAATGTATCTGCTGTTATGATAACTCCTGAACAAGTTCAGGTATTGGTGAACTCTTAACCACCTTTTCTGTTAAGGTGTTTCTGTTGTTAATCATGTAATGCATTGTGTAGATTATTACAGCTATGAACAGTTACAAGTGACATGATTTGTCATTTTAACTGATAAGTTCATAAGTGGTGACTTCTTCATGGGATAGTATGTAAAGCCTATTATATATTATCTCATCAGCAAACATTCATGTAACCTTCGACAAGATTGAGGTTAAAAGAATTTATGGAAATGTAAACCTTGTGGTTTGTCAGTATTAGCTGAATTCAAAATATGTGCCTTTATTATTAGGTCTGCAGCAGATAGTGAAATATGAAGTGGAACTGCTTATGGCTTACTGGTGAAATGGCAGGCTTATGGTAGGGATTAACTAATGTAAATGGTCTGTAAATGTGGCTCAAGATCCACTCTCCTGATGTTGCTGCTTTCCAAAACTGGCTTCTGCAGGCAAGTGAGGAACATAATCAGTGTATAGTAGACAATCTTATTACTTTTGTACTCAAATACAAACCAGTAATGATGCAGCTATGTACTGTAGTACAGCGCTTTCATTTAACTAAGTAATTATGCTAGTATACAATATGCTCTCAGATTTTACCATAACTCATTCTGTTCATTGGCGTTTTTTTTCAGGAGAGCAATAATAATCAGAGCAGTATACTTTTGTTGTGATGATTACTAGTGTTTTACATTGATTTTTAGCTTTAATTCATGCATTTGTATATATCAAATCTGGTAAATAGAAAAGATAATTTTGCATGGAACTCACATTTTAGTGATAATGGTACATAGCAATCACTTACAGGAGAGAGTGGAAAGTTTCTCCAGTGAGGAAACATTAAAACATTTTATTTCTTATGCTGACCTGTTTTTGTGGTCAGATGTGTAAATTCTAGTTGATCAGGTAATGGAGTTAGTATTTACCTGTGTTACTAAGTTTCTGAGTCATCAGAGTGATACTAATATCAGATGTGTACATGTGTGTATATGAGTGAGGAAAAGAATCTGTCATTGTTTGTGTTATGCATTATAAGTGCAAAGGCAGATATTCATTTTCCTGTCTAGAATCTTTTCTTAGTCTTATATTTATAACATTCAGGTTTGTATTGATCGAAATCATGATGATGTAAATGGATTCATGCTCTAATTTATACAACTTTTTTACAGATTCATTGTGTCTCATCAACAATACATTAAAGCTATTATTGGCTGTTGTTTCATACTGTATCATTATTTACCATGGTGCTCTTAGTAAATGAAATCTTTAAATTATAACTTGTTTTACTCTAATTTATTATTTTCTTTTTAATGGAGTTTTTCAACCTTTATGATGATACTTTGTATATTGGTAGTGATGGATTGCGCAAAAGATGCTTGTGGCATGAGAAGAGTGGGAGGTGGGCTGTTTAGAAAGGGTAGTGAGTGGTGGGATGAAGAAGTAAGAGTATTAGTGAAAGAGAAGAGAGAGGCATTTGGACGATTTTTGCAGGGAAAGAATGCAATTGAGTGGGAGAAGTATAAAAGAAAGAGACAGGAGGTCAAGAGAAAGGTGCAAGAGGTGAAAAAAAGGGCAAATGAGAGTTGGGGTGAGAGACTATCAGTAAATTTTAGGGAGAATAAAAAGATGTTCTGGAAGGAGGTAAATAGGGTGCGTAAGACAAGGGAGCAAATGGGAACTTCAGTGAAGGGCGTAAATGGGGAGGTGATAACAAGTAGTGGTGATGTGAGAAGGAGATGGAATGAGTATTTTGAAGGTTTGTTGAATGTGTCTGATGACAGAGTGGCAGATATAGGGTGTTTGGGTCGAGGTGGTGTGCAAAGTGAGAGGGTTAGGGAAAATGATTTGGTAAACAGAGAAGAGGTAGTAAAAGCTTTGCGGAAGATGAAAGCCGGCAAGGCAGCAGGTTTGGATGGTATTGCAGTGGAATTTATTAAAAAAGGGGGTGACTGTATTGTTGACTGGTTGGTAAGGTTGTTTAATGTATGTATGACTCATGGTGAGGTGCCTGAGGATTGGCGGAATGCGTGCATAGTGCCATTGTACAAAGGCAAAGGGGATAAGAGTGAGTGCTCAAATTACAGAGGTATAAGTTTGTTGAGTATTCCTGGTAAATTATATGGGAGGGTATTGATTGAGAGGGTGAAGGCATGTACAGAGCATCAGATTGGGGAAGAGCAGTGTGGTTTCAGAAGTGGTAGAGGATGTGTGGATCAGGTGTTTGCTTTGAAGAATGTATGTGAGAAATACTTAGAAAAGCAAATGGATTTGTATGTAGCATTTATGGATCTGGAGAAGGCATATGATAGAGTTGATAGAGATGCTCTGTGGAAGGTATTAAGAATATATGGTGTGGGAGGCAAGTTGTTAGAAGCAGTGAAAAGTTTTTATCGAGGATGTAAGGCGTGTGTACGTGTAGGAAGAGAGGAAAGTGATTGGTTCTCAGTGAATGTAGGATTGCGGCAGGGGTGTGTGATGTCTCCATGGTTGTTTAATTTGTTTATGGATGGGGTTGTTAGGGAGGTAAATGCAAGAGTCCTGGAAAGAGGGGCAAGTATGAAGTCTGTTGGGGATGAGAGAGCTTGGGAAGTGAGTCAGTTGTTGTTCGCTGATGATACAGCGCTGGTGGCTGATTCATGTGAGAAACTGCAGAAGCTGGTGACTGAGTTTGGTAAAGTGTGTGGAAGAAGAAAGTTAAGAGTAAATGTGAATAAGAGCAAGGTTATTAGGTACAGTAGGGTTGAGGGTCAAGTCAATTGGGAGGTGAGTTTGAATGGAGAAAAACTGGAGGAAGTGAAGTGTTTTAGATATCTGGGAGTGGATCTGTCAGCGGATGGAACCATGGAAGCGGAAGTGGATCATAGGGTGGGGGAGGGAGCGAAAATTTTGGGAGCCTTGAAAAATGTGTGGAAGTCGAGAACATTATCCCGGAAAGCAAAAATGGGTATGTTTGAAGGAATAGTAGTTCCAACAATGTTGTATGGTTGCGAGGCGTGGGCTATGGATAGAGTTGTGCGCAGGAGGATGGATGTGCTGGAAATGAGATGTTTGAGGACAATGTGTGGTGTGAGGTGGTTTGATCGAGTAAGTAACGTAAGGGTAAGAGAGATGTGTGGAAATAAAAAGAGCGTGGTTGAGAGAGCAGAAGAGGGTGTTTTGAAATGGTTTGGGCACATGGAGAGAATGAGTGAGGAAAGATTGACCAAGAGGATATATGTGTCGGAGGTGAAGGGAACGAGGAGAAGAGGGAGACCAAATTGGAGGTGGAAAGATGGAGTGAAAAGGATTTTGTGTGATCGGGGCCTGAACATGCAGGAGGGTGAAAGGAGGGCAAGGAATAGAGTGAATTGGAGCGATGTGGTATACAGGGGTTGACGTGCTGTCAGTGGATTGAATCAGGGCATGTGGAGCGTCCGGGGTGGGCCGTGGAGGGCTGTGTGGGTATGTATATTTGCGTGTGTGGACGTGTGTATGTACATGTGTATGGGGGGGGTTGGGCCATTTCTTTCGTCTGTTTCCTTGCGCTACCTCGCAAACGCGGGAGACAGCGACAAAGTATAAAAAAAAAAAAAAAAAAAAAAAAAAAAACTTTTGGTTATAACTAATACTGTAACTTTCCAGTATAACATTTGAATATAGTGGCTGTGCCTCATGTTGCACCTTTTTTCCTTTAGTGTTCAAGTGAAGATTGTTCTCATGGCGAATCATGTCAGGACTGAGATATGTATAGTGGAACAGTGCTTGAGTGTACATAAAAATTTGCAGGATTTTAACATATGATTAGGGGTAGCGAGTGGTAGATGGTGTAGTGCATATTGCTAGAGAAACAGAAAAAAAGGGTTTTGATTGGTATATGTAGGAAAGGAGTGAGTGACTAGAGTACTAGGGAAAGGAAGAGAACTAAAGGAGGGCAAAGAGAAATGGGATGAGAGACTATTGAACTAAAGAAAACAAGGAAATGATTTTGATGAAAATATTGAGAACAAGAGGACAAATGGAATGGCATGGAGGAGAGTAGGTACAGAAGTGATAAGACACAAAGGAGTATTTTAAGGTACTGCTGGATGTTTTGCATGACAAGGAGGCAGATATATGTTTGGGAATGTTAAAAGAGTCTTGCACAAGATGAAGTAAGGTAAACTGTTGGAAGTGCATGGGTTTACTGTTGTTCTTCAAAAGCAGGTGACAGTGTAGGTTTAGTTAGCCTTCTTGTTGTGCATGGCACAAGATAAGGTGCCTGAGGACCTGGCATAGTGCGTGTCTAGTGCCTTTGTCTAAAAGGCAAGGGGAACAGAAATGAATGTTCAAATTATAGTAGTATAACCAGGGCATTTAAATTACTTAAAATAAACCATGGAGTAGTTTCGAGAACTTGGCTGTGGGTGATAGCATGTGTAAATAAGGCCATTGTTTACTAGTACCCAATACTTTGATAGGGGAATAGGCAATTGGCTATTAAATAAAAACCGAGTATTACAAGGTAAGGTGTATGGGAGAGGGGTGGGAATTTTTTATTCTTTCTTTTTTAGTACTATTGTTTCAGGAAAAGTATTGGATGTGTGGGCCAGGTGCTTGCTTTTGAAGGCTATTTGTGAGAAATACTTGAAGAAAGAGAATGGTGAAAAGAGAAGTTGCAAAATCCTTGCTTTAGATTAAGTGTGGCAAAGTGTATGGAGTAGATACGATTCCAATGGAGTTTCCCAAGAATGGGAGGATAGGGTTGTTGATTGGTTAGTCAGGATTTTCATTGCAAGTATGGCTAAGAGTTGCCTGAGGACTGGAAGATTGCATTTAATTCCACTTTTTAAAGGTAAGGGGAACAGAAGTGCATGTTCAAATTACAGAGGAACAAGTTTGTTGATTATACCTGGTGCTGTGTATGGGAGAGTGTAATTAAAAAGGTGATGGCATGCACAAAGAAATAAAATGGGTAGGCTTTAGGAAGTGCATGGGTTTACTGTTTTTCTTCAAAAGCAGGTGACAGTGTAGGTTTAGTTAGCCTTCTTGTTGTGCATGGCACAAGATAAGGTGCCTGAGGACCTGGCATAGTGCGTGTCTAGTGCCTTTGTCTAAAAGGCAAGGGGAACAGAAATGAATGTTCAAATTACAGTAGTATAACCAGGGCATTTAAATTACTTAAAATAAACCATGGAGTAGTTTCGAGAACTTGGCTGTGGGTGATAGCATGTGTAAATAAGGCCATTGTTTACTGGTACCCGATACTTTGATAGGGGAATAGGCAATTGGGTATTAAATAAAAACCGAGTATTACAAGGTAAGGTGTATGGGAGAGGGGTGGGAATTTTTTATTCTTTCTTTTTTAGTACTATTGTTTCAGGAAAAGTATTGGATGTGTGGGCCAGGTGCTTGCTTTTGAAGGCTATTTGTGAGAAATACTTGAAGAAAGAGAATGGTGAAAAGAGAAGTTGCAAAATCCTTGCTTTAGATTAAGTGTGGCAAAGTGTATGGAGTAGATACGATTCCAATGGAGTTTCCCAAGAATGGGAGGATAGGGTTGTTGATTGGTTAGTCAGGATTTTCATTGCAAGTATGGCTAAGAGTTGCCTGAGGACTGGAAGATTGCATTTAATTCCACTGTTTAAAGGTAAGGGGAACAGAAGTGCATGTTCAAATTACAGAGGAACAAGTTTGTTGATTATACCTGGTGCTGTGTATGGGAGAGTGTAATTAAAAAGGTGATGGCATGCACAAAGAAATAAAATGGGTAGGCTTTAGGAGTAGTAGAGTGTGTGTGGACTATTGCTGTAAAAATTTGTGTGAGATATACTTAAAAGAAAAAAAAGGATTTGTATATGGTATTTATGGATTGGAGAAATGAGTACATGTGGGAGGAAAGTTACTAGAAGCAATCAGATATTTTTTCCAAGATGTTTGATGTAGCAGTTAGCATTCCTGACCATGATGTATTCACAGGCTGCCCAGGGTGGAGCGCTTAGGTTCAAATCCTGGTATCCTGGTTGTGGTAGTTGGTCTTCAGTCAACCCAGCTGTTCATCGACTTCTAAGGGTTGGTCAAAAAGTGTGTACCTAGCTCAGGCTTGGGAAAGCAAATGACAGGGATATGTATAAAAGAAAGCAGCAGGAGGTCAAGAGTTGAAAAAGAGGGCAAACAAGAGTTGGGGTGAGAGACATCATTAAACTTTAGGAAGAATAAAAAGATGTTTTGGAAGGAGGTAGATGACGTGGATAAGACAAAGAGAACAAATGGGAACATCAGTGAAGAGGGGAAGTGAGTATTTTGAAGGTTTGTTGATAGAGTGGTAAATGTCAGGTGTTTTGGTCGAGTTGGTGTGCGAAGTGAGAGGGAGGTAGGGTCAGGGAGAATGGTATGGTTAAGAGAGAAGAGGTAGTGAAAGTTTTGCGGAAGATGAAATCCTCCAAAGCAGCAGGTTTGGATGGGATTGCAGTAGAATTTATTATAAAAGGGGGTGACTATGTTGTTGATTGGTTGGTAAGGATATTCAGTGTATGTATGGACCATGGTGAAGTGCCTGAGGATTGGTGGAATGCATGCATAGTGCCATTGTACAAAGGCAAAGGGGATAATAGTGAGTGTTCAAATTTCAGAGGCATAAGTTTGTTGAGTATTCCTGAGATATTATATGGGAGGGTATTGATTGAGAGGGTGAAGGCATGTACAGAGCATCAGATTGGGGAAGAGCAGTGTGGTTTCAGAAGTAGTAGAGGATGTGTGGATCAGGTGTTGGCTTTGAAGAATGTGTGAGAAATAGAGAAAGATGGATTTGTAAGTAGCATTTATGGATCTGGAAAAGGCATATGATACAGTTGATACAGATGCTTTGTGGAAGGTTTTAAGGGTATACGGTGTGGGAGGTAAGTTGCTAGAAGCAGTGAAAAGTTTTTACCAAGGCTGTAAAGCATGTGTACGAGTTGGAAGAGAGGAGAGAGATTGGTTTCCAGAGAATGTCGGTCTGTGGCAGGAGTGCATGATGTCCCCATGGTTGTTTATGGATGGAGTTTTTAGAAAGGTAAAGGCAAGAGTTTTGGAGATATGGGCAAGTATGCAGTCGGTTTGGGATGAGAGGGCCTGGGAAGTGAGTCAGTTGTTCTTCAAGCTCTGGTGGCTGATTCGAATGAGAAAATGCAGAAGTTGGTGACAGTTTGAAAAAGTGTGTGAAGGAGAAAGTTGAGAGTGAATGTGAATTAGAGCTAGGTTATTAGGTTCTGTTGGGTTGAGGGACAAGGTAATTGGGATGTAAGTTTGAATGGAGAAAAGTTGGAGAATGTGAAGTGTTAGATATCTGGGAGTGGACTCAACAGTGAATGGGACCATGGAAGCGGAAGCGATTCACAGGGTGGAGGAGGGGGCGAAGGTTCTGGGAGCAATGAAGAATGTGTGGAAGGAGAAAACCTTATCTCAGAGAGCAAAAAATGTGTATGTTTGAAGGAATAGCAGTTCCAACAATGTTATATGGTTGCGAGGAACGGGATATAGGTAGGGTTGTACGGAGGAGGGTTGATGGGTTGGAAATGAAATGTTTGAGGACAATATGTCATGTGAGGTGGTTTGATCGAGTAAGTAGTGAGACGCTAAGAGAGATGTGCGGAAATAGAGTGTGGTTGAGAGAGTTGAAGAGGGTGTGTTGAAATGGTTTGGACACATGGAGAGAATGAGTGAGGAAAGATGGACAGAGAGGATATATGTGTCAGAGGTGGAGGGAACAAGAAGCAGGAGACCAAATTGGAGGTGGAAGGATGGAGTGAAAAAGATTTTGAACAATCGGGGCCTGAACAAACAGGAGGGTGAGAGGCATGTGAAACATCTTGGGTAAACCATGGAAAGATCTGTGGAGCCTGGATGTGGATAGGGAGCTGTGGTTTTGGTGCATTACACATGACAGCTGAGACAGTGTGAATGACTATGGCCTTATGATCATCTGTACATACAACTGGAAAAAATATAAATTTAAAATATGTAAATACAAAAATTTTGCTTGGGCACACGTTCGCCAGTGCTAACTGCTGTGTGCATACAATAGTTGAATGTCAGATGATCCTAGCATGTTACATTACAGCATATCTAATTTACCATTCAGTAAGCATGAGTTATTCAAGTGAATCTAACAAATTTTTGTGCTGGATTAAACCATTTTTTTATTAAAGATAACGAGCAAGAGGAAAAACTAATCACATGTTGCCAGATCTGGCAAGAAGCCAAGGATGACACTCAATTTGGAATTGAAATTGAAGGAAGGTAATCACCCAAAATGAAGGAGGGAAAAAGTAAAGGTTCAGCAAGTATGAAGACTATGATGATGATAAAGCAGCAACAAGGGCCCCATCCATGAAATAGAAAAGTTGTTGATGCTGTGGATAGAAGATCAAATTAAAAAATGTGTACCACTAAGCTTACTAACAATTCAGACAAAGACTAGAAGTCTTTTTGAGACTTTGAAGGAGCGAGCAGGAGAGGATTACATTGAGAACTTCACAGCAAGCTGTGGTTGGTTCAGTAGATTTAAAAGATATAGCTTGTACAACGTTCGAGTCACAGGTGAAGCAGCAAGTGCTGATAAAGGAGCTGCCGAAAAGTTCATTGAAAGCTTGGATGAATCAATCCATGAACTAAAGAAACTACAGAATCATATAATAAAGCTGATAAATTTTAAAAAATGATAGAAACTGAGTAGGATAAAAGAATGCTGTACAGGTATACGAATTCTAAATGCCATGCTGACATATGTCCATTTCGAGATCTGACCGATCTGTCGGAATAGAATTCGGACATATGTCAGGTGCATCTGTACATACATAAGAAACTGAATTAAAGCTCTCAGAAACTTGCAGCATGGAGAAAGACTAAGAAGATTAAATCTCTCTCCTCCTAAGAAGCCTTGATTTGCATTAATAAAAGTTTTCAAAATTTTGAATAAATTTGCATAAGTTATGAGGATCTTTTTGAAGTATAAGAAAATACAGTTACAAAAATAGTGAAATAAAAATTAAAGCTTTAAGTTGCAATACTGTACTGGTATGGGAAAAAGGGTCTTTCCAAATATATAAAAGCAATGGACATCTGAATACATTACCAAAAAAAAAAAAAAAATGGCTGAACAAGGTTTTTCTTCAGTGCAGGTATCTATAACATATATACAAAGGAGAAATATATTTGCACATTGATTACTTTTTCTCATTCTGGCTGAGGGTGGGATAGTGTATTAGGACTTTACAGGAGGATTTTCCTTTACCCTGTTAAATCTCGAGCACTTTTTCTTCACTTATAAATGACTCTTCTTTCAAACTTGCTCATACCAACATCTGTTGTCAGAGTGAGGTGAGAACCTTCTTACTGTTTATACTTCTTCTCTGCTTAGATTGGTAACAGGGGTATACAGTAAACAGTTAACCAGACATGGGCCTATGGGTCTTCTGTTACTGTCTTTCCCATTCACACTCTCTCTTTCCAACATTTAATATAGACAACCTAGATGTGGTCCTCCTGTTAATATCTTTCCCAGGTATTCTCTCTATTATTATTCCCTCCGAAACTGATACAGAAACGGCTAATTTTTCAGATTCTACAGAAATTCAAAAACTTACTCAATATTTTATTTGCATAAGAAAGCACAGACTAGTAGTAGATTACAAAGATTCTCTCCATCTACAACACAATGCATGTGGCAGGGCTTGCAGCAGTATTCAGTTTTCTACTTTAATACATTCCCTGCATATGAAAAATTTTGTAGTACATTTAGAGGCCAGTAAATTACTTATAAAAGTACAGTCTCAAAAAAAATCAGTTGACCTCTTAAACCAAATATTTTAAGATTACTACTCACTAAATCAAATTGATTTTGGGAAACATGCTTAAAGTCCTATTTTTCTTGTATTCACTAGTTTTTTCAGATGTAATTTTCATGCTTTTCTTTCTACTGCAAGCCCTGTGTACTCAAAGTAATTGATAATCCTTTGGTGTGAGACAATTTGCTGAGATCAGTATGTGCTTTGGACCCAGAGCTGTAACTGCACCACTCTGGAATAAAAACAAAAAACAAGTGAACCATACAAAGAGATATAGTCTATCAATGGGAGGGTGCAAGAGTAGAGAAAGTGCTGAGAGAAGGCTCTACAGATATCTACAGCCTTACCAACAGGGAATTTTGCCATTTAGAAATGGTAAAGGATTCATAATAAAAGCTTCGATGATATTTATTGGTCCTGAAGTATCTGTAAATATATTAAAACACTATTTTGATGTGCAATACAGACCAGGGAAATAAAACAATGCAGGTACCCTATTGAGACTGGAGTCCAAAGAACAATTTGACAAGGGAGAATAAGATTAGATCCAAGCTGTTGTGAAGAGAAGTGTGCCACTAGCACCAAAGGAAGTTGAAAGGTGTTCTATGGCAGACCATGAACTGACTGAAAGAGGCGAGTTGTATTGCATCAGGTGACTGGAGGAAGTATGAATAAGTGTAGTTTCTGCATGAGAGGGATGAACTGCATGCATATGGATGACTGGTAGTCAGAGGGACTAAAAATGTTATTCCTTAGGAGTTGAGAGAAAAGGCCCTAGAGCTAGCATGACAAAGACACCCGGGCATCATCGTAAGTTGAAGAACAGATTACGAAATAAGATATTGTGGTCCAAGATGGACAGGAATGCAGAGAAGAGAAGCTGTGCATGTCATGGATGCCTGGCAATCAGTAAAAATGCATCTCCAGAACCAAGGTTGAGAGTTACACCGCTGAGCAGACCATGGCAGGATTGAGGAGCAGGCCTACTAGAACTGTTACTTAACCGAGTCTTTGCTTGTAACTGCTGATCACTACATTAGACATTTTGAGGTGGCAGTAAAGAAGTCAACATTTACCAGCAAGGTGACTTGAGAAACTGCTGCCAATATCTTCGGTAACTTGCAAGCTGAAGACTAATAATTTGAGACAATTTGTTTCAGGATTACAAAACTTCCTGCACAAGTGTGTCATTGAACACTGGAGACCTCACCATTGTCATCAAGCAAATGAGGAAGTGGAAAGGCAGGACAGGATGTTACTGAAAGCCCTTCAAGTTGCTCAGATGAAAGGCAAAGACTGGAAATGGGAATTACTGAACTTCCTGATTGTGTAGAGACCCACAGATCCACTCCTAAAGCAAGCATCAACACTACTTCATTCCACCTGATGTCTGGAGAAGAGATGGAGCTACCAGAGATGTGAAGAGAAGGAGTTATAGAAATTGGTTAAACAAGCTGGACAGCAAGACCTATGGAGTTGAAAAGCCCCAAGCAAATGAAAGTATGTTCCAAGCAGGGGATCATGTATTAATGATACAAGCCAAAGTTGACATGCTGATACCAAAATTTGACCCAGAAAAATATGCAGTTTTCAGGAAAGGGGGTGAAGTAACAGTGAGGAACAGGGAAGGAACTGAGTACATGAGAAACATCTTTCCTGAAAAAATTGAGTTGAGCCAAGAAGCCAGGAGAAACTATGAATCAGGCTGGAGGTGCAACAGAGAATAAAACAGTGTAAAGGGATGGATGGATCAGATATCCTCAATAGGACAAGACCTAGATGAACATGAACTCTTAAGACATCAAGTAAATTCAATTATTTTGTTTTGTAAGTTGTAATTTTTCTTATAGCCTATGATGCTTGCTGATTATTTTTAGTTGTATGGCAATTTGTAGTTATTTGAGCTTTGTTACAATGTATTATATATTTTCTTTTGTTATTTCTATAGGAACTCAAAAATGCATTTTTTTTTATTCTAGTTGAAAATTGTCTAAATTTGAAAAAGGAAGGACATCGTGTATTAGCACTGTACACACATACTGATGTCATTTTGGTGCAGACAATGGTAGGTGGGAGAATGTGAACAGTGAGCTCCCAATATGCACACCATGGCTGAGGGATACCTTGCACTGAAAAAATACAAGTTTCCTTGAAGCCCAAGAACCTCGAAACACGAGGGGAATGTACAAGATTTTTATTTTCAACCAATGGTAAGTGTCAGTCTTTTACAATTAAATATTTGTTCCAAGCTATAATTCAAAAACAACCTTATACCAATCAAGAAATTTTAACATTTATGTTCATGACTTTGCTAATCACATTCAAACATTGTCATTTTATATACAGCATATGACTTTTCTTGGAGGCTACCCTCTTTTACAGAAAGTTTCTTCCTGACTGCATGCAGCAGAAGCACATATTAAGTATAGGTAAGACAAGTGGTGATGGAAGTCCTAAGTTACAAATCAATGCAATGTAGAACAAAAATAATCATGAAGTGCACTAATTATGAATGTTCTGTATGTCTTCATGCTTTTGATCCACACATTGTATTTACAGGAATTAAAATTATTATTCACAAAATGAATTACAGAGTACATCTGTAAAAGGGAATCCATTAACAGCTGGTCAACAATAAGCAGCTATTATATGAATTTCAAGACTATAAAACTAACAGCAACTGAACTTCCAACTTGGAAAATTTTATCTTATACCACAAATGAGTAAAAGATGTTTACAAAGATGCTTCTGGTCACACAGATAGTTTTTGAATGCTCTCCATAAATTTCACCTGATAATGCAACACTTATGAAGGATAAATACTGAATAAGTTTGCAAGGATAAATACTGAATAAGTTTGCATCAACATATATGTTGCTGATGAATGCTGATGAAAAGTAAAATCTTGTTTCTTAAATTTATAAAACAAGTTGAAACTAATCCTGTATGCCAATAATATTACAGTACATACTTACTTTAGTGTAGGTGCAAATGAGGGATACAATTCTAAAGAATGTCACATGAAGTCCTCTCCCTGAAGGGATTATTCTTCTGGGATGAAAAGCCAATCAAGAGGTAGTCCTCTTGTTCATGCTGCAGAATGAACTGCTTGATCTCCTGGACAACCTCAGACACAGGCAAGCGCTTGAGGGAAGCTTCACGCCGAAGCTGTTCCACCATTAGGCGTTGTTGTTGCAAATTAGATAGCTGAACAAAAGAAGTTAAACAATATTAAAACCTTCCTTGATGAAGGGTTCCATGCAATGGTACACTAATGTAAATTAAATATGTACAATACTGTTTTCTCCAAAAGGAGTCAACATGTAACACAAATAACATTTCTACACTTCTGACTGCTTTATTCCATGTGGCTAGACTTCCAAACTCAAAAATGTAAAAAAATTATATGAATGGAGCCAAGAACAAAGTATGGAATTAAATGGAGACAAATGCTAAGTAACAGAATTTGGAGAAAGTGGTAGAAGACCCAAATATAAGATGGGAGATCAAGTTCTGAATAAAGCGATGAAAGATGAAGATGTGGGCATAATCAAAATTCTAAGTTAACCAGATCATATCAAAGAAAGTCAAAAATATGTACAATATGAAGGTAGCCTTTGGATACATATAGATGAAAGCATGATAAAAAATTAACAGCAACCTTCAAAAGACTTATTCTGGAATATGCTGCATTGGGTAAACACCCAAACTTCTTGAAACATATGAAAAATATAGGAAAAAAGTAGAAAGAGCAAGGAAAAAAGTACAGAGAATAGCCAGACAGGTGCCAACCAAGAAAAATTTAAGTTGTAAAGAAAGACAAAAACTAACCCTTCCAACCTCAGTAGAATGAAAAATATGAGCTTATATGATTATGCTGTTTGACTGTGTGAACGGATTGAAAGATACAGACAGAGAGCAATATATATAATAACTGTAAAGAGGAAGGGAGAATATACAGCTACAAAGCATATAAAGTGAAAGGAAGAAAAAATGAGGAATATCGGTTTCCTAAATACACTATGAAAACATCACAGCAGAAGTGAATGAATTTCAAGGATAATACTGAAATTTAGATATATCTTGGTTGCTATGGTAAGTTACTAAGGTAAGGTTTATGTAGGTTCTGTTCATTTACATTTCATTCAATATCAAAGTATAGTCGAACATGCTGGTCCAGCACCTAGTATGTGACATCACATGGTCAAGAGTGTGAAGGATTCCAATGATCTTCACAGGAAAGTAAAGAAGTAAAAGTATCAATGACATTTTTCAAATAATATGAAAAATAAGATAATTATTCACTTCTAGGGGTGGTTACAGGAGAGGACTTCCTGGTCCTGATTTTTTTTTGTTTCACCTATGTTTGTGTTACTTTACACATTCACTCAAATATTTATAACCTTCACCATTGGGAGCTTTCCTAATATAAAACATAATGCCTACAATTTCTGTTACATTTTCTAAATGCTACAATATACTGCACAACAAAACTCAATCCAAAACTAATTCTGATAGCCAAACTGGTATATTTTCCACACGTTTCTGGACACACAATTTTACATGGTGTAGAAACCTCCCAGCAAATGTATCTTATCACAAAACCATAATAATTACATTCTCCATATACAGGAACAGTGATGCTAGCGTAGTGTCTGATTTAGAAAAGAGAGTAACAGTTGTGGACCATGATTCCGAGCACTGTATTAAAATTATCAAACTATTAAAATTTGGTGATAAAGGTTACTGGTTTGTATATCAGGAAAAGTGTGAGGTTAATTAATGGGAAAGTTGGCAATACTCATAGTAAAATATCAAGAGAACCTATAAAAACTACAACTAATAAATTGGAATGATTAGAGAATTATTATACTCATCTGCTGCAGATCAAATGACTACTTCCTACATCGTGTGTTTAATGACATCTGGCACCATCCTGGCAATGTATTTTAATCAGTATAACTGGTATATTTTAATTAGATTACTGAATAATTGGTTATGTCCTGAATGCTATAAAGGTTAATGAGGCTTTCGTGGGTTCCAATGATTTCCGACAAGTGTATTAAGTACACTTACATTATTTAAATAAAGCACCTAAATCTTCACACTTCCCAAAAGGAAGTTTCAATTAAGTCCTAAAATAGTTTCAATACATTACTTATGACATTTTCCCAACTGACATAAAAGATACTGTAAACATTAGATGCTTGGGACAGTTGAGGGTTTCATAAGATCTTTAATTCCATATTCACCCATCTAAGTTGCAGAAATTGTTATGACTAACACTAAGTAAATTGAATGTGTTATAAGGAAGCAAATTGGTATCAGTTACCCAGCCAGTGTCAACCACACCTTTCCCTTCCAACCTTAACGGTACAGAGCAGCCTTTAAGACATCTACAATGAACTCTTCCACTTGTAACATCCGCCCGTCTAATTATTTCCGTTTGAAAACAACACCTTCATGTTGTAGCTCAACTGTCTTGGTCAAGTGGTTGAGCACTTACCATTGTGCTAAGGAGAGGTAATAAGATCGAGAGGGACTCCCTGATAACTTGCTTCCCAGATGATCAATATTTCTCTACCACGACCCTAAAACTAATATTCACTTTCATTGTTATGAAAATGATATTCCATGAAAATACTACTATCCGAATAACCTCAATTCCTGTGACATGGAAATGCTAGGAAGACTTCCAAGTCCACATTATCCTACATCTTAAACTGTTTATATAGATGCTATGTTCGTATCCCTCGTACTTTAATTTTTTTTATGTACTACTACGCTTATTCTTTTAGCGTTCCTCCATTCACTGAAATTCAAATTTCTGCTAATATATTATGCTATTTGTGACTATCTCCAATGGCAATCAGCATTCTTAACTTTGGAAACCTAATCCGACCCTCTTGAGATAAGCCCGATCGTAACTTTTAAAAAAACTGTACGAGTTCAAAATTCCCAGTCTTTGCTCTAGAAAAGATTGCTTGGTCTTGCGGAAAACTCTAAACACAACAAGACATTATCTAATAATTGGAAAATGAGTCCAAAAAAAACTGAAAAAAAGTTGCTCACTTGAGACATTGCTGAACCTGCCACTCCCTGCCGAGCCTCACTGCCAGACGCGTGATTAACTGACGTAAGTTTGGGCCGATTGTAAAATTTATCGCACACCAAATTAACGATAGAGTGGCTCTTTCCTAATTTTCCTCTTCTCTAATAAAATGGAAGCGGTCATTTATCAATCTAATACGATCTTCAATGCAAGAAGTCTTTTATGAAAGCGTAATTTTCTGTTGTTTAGGAAAAGCAGAGGAAATGACACCTCTTTCGTTCTCTATTGATTCCAAGAAAGTTTTGGTCATATTGGATATGATTTAAGGATGAACACCGTGCAGTCTAGCCGTTGAACCATAAGACCTCTAACGTCAGTGATTTCGTGCAGACTGTAGGGTAACAGCAAAGGAGGTACTAAGGGACAAATACATTCGCCAAAACAGTCCGTTACACCATGAAGACTGTCATTTCTATTCCTGTGCGAAGTCCAAAGTAGTAACATAGCTGTTGCATCTCGCATGACGTCTTGTTGGATAAAGTCTTCAACCACACCAAAGGTTCTATAGGTAGTGTTATAATGGAACCATATTCAACAGAGTTATTGCCATATAGCATTAACAATTCTACTCTTTGCAAGTTGCATTGATGATAGAATAGGAAGTATCAAACTAAGAAAAAAAGCCATTGAAAAATCTAGATCACTTTGTTTTACAAGATTTTTCAAGAAGTTTCTAAAATGATTGCATAAACGTACGTAAGTATCGCTTGGTATCTCGTGAAGTTTAGAGGCAGGCTGCCTATTCACAGATATAACGAAATTAAAACAGCAACAAATTGATTGAATATGGTACCAACATCTTTGTATAATTTATAGTAGCATTATCTTCTTAATCAGACTATTTACTAAATTATCTAATATACGTAAATAATTATACATATGGTCTCTCGTGTTGTCATAACGGCAGACGGGGACGTAAGTGTGTTTGGTAAGTTTTTGAAAATATTAAGGCGCTCTTGAAATGAATTTGAGAATTTGTGAAATCAATAGTCCACAGAAATTTCTAGCCATTTCTACCATAGAAAGTTAACTATTAGTTGGAAATTTAGGTTTGTTACTAGCAAAGTTTACAGTGCTCGGTGATTATTTTGCCGACTCGCCTTCACCGATTAGATCGGTCGTATAGTAATTTGCCACATTTTTTTTTTCTTAGTTTTCCATTGTTTGAATTGATAACCCTTTTCAAATGAATGATAGTGTGGTTAAAGGTTTAGGTTAGCTTCACTTTGATATTTGTTAATATTAAGTAATTTTCTGCATTGTTAATGCTAAGAGTATGTGACAGTTGCAGAGCATAAATTTGGGGTAGTATAGTGTTTGAAAAAAGTGGGGTAAATTAATTTTATCACCTGTGTAGAGCTCACCTAACCTCCTTAGTAGAAAGTTATTTAATGTTTGATAAAGTCAAAATGTACAGTCACACATGATTGATCACCTTGCATATGATGGCAAGCAGCCATGAGATTCCCGACAGCAGTCAAATTTCATAGTCATATTTCATAATTTCTACTACTGAGTGAGGTTTTGTATAGGTTCTTTTGATTATATGCAAGTATATTCTCTAATTTTGTATTTATTAATATCAAATTGTCTGCTATTCATAGTACTTATTGTTATTTATTATTGATTACTAGAATATATTGCTAATATTCTTACACCCCCATCCATTATTGTATTCTCCAGACTGCACTTTTTTATGTTAGCTGAGACAGCACAGGCAACTTATGCCCTAATCAAGGCCATCTTATGAACCCTACCCTGAGCCAGGTACCCAATTTATTGACCAACCCTTGTGGTTGGATGGACAGCTGGGTTAACTGTAGATTGACTGTCATAACCAGGATTCGAACTTGTGCTCTCAACCCTGTGCAGCCCATGAATGCATCATGGTCAGGAGCACTAATCACTATGCCATGGAGGTTCTGCAGTGCAACAAAATTACTTGATGATAAAGCATATAATAGTGTGGAGCTAATTTAGATTATCAAAAGTTTTTCACCTATCGAAATTTATATAAATTTTATCAGTCAGTAAACCCCATAGGACAGCTAACACCAAATTGTGATGTTGAAGTATAACTTTGATGAGTGAAAACTTACACCAATTGACCTTATCCTTACTCCATCAGAGGGAGCTTCATCATGTAGTTCCCTGCTCCAAACTTATTTATTGTTATCCACTATTGGTGTTTGAAAAATGGTCATAGATAAGCTGGTCAGCAAAATATCCACTGTGTGTACAATCAGATTTAAAAAGTTGGTATCATGCTAACATACATCAAAACTGGCTTAAAAAACATTTCCTGATATTATTTGCTTTTCCTTCACCATTTATTTTTGGTGACTATTTAAGAGTTTCATTATTATTCTACATGCCAGCACAGGTGTTTTAAAAAGTATTTTGCTCATGCTTTTGTTACTGGATTTTTTGTCCTGAATATTCAGACTAGCATCCATGTAACGAACAAGATTACAACCACTTTCTTGGAATTTTTTCAGCAGTAAGCAAATAGTTTCTGGCTTGTTAGAATTAGGTGTGGGCTTCCCACCTATCTTTTAAAGGAAACTAAGTGGTATATTTCTCTTTCACAGGACCTGACCCAAATGTATAACTGAAATTCACTTCAAGTTGCCCATTACAGTTCACGTACTCCATGAGTTAAGATCTACAGTCTTTTGTCATGGATGTGGATTCATTATCAGATGATAAACATCAAATTAGTCTTCTTATATCCCATGGGCAAGGACAGTTATGGAATGCCAGAGATGTTCACTTTTCTTGGACTAGTTGCAGAATTGTTGGTTGCTTGGTGGGAGCCCTTCCCAGGCACCCTCATCAATCAGCCATGATGGGTCTTCCACTCAAATTAATGCCAGAGGAAGTTACTTTATTGCTGGAAAAAGATTTTGCAAAACCTGTTACATATCAGGAGGTGCTTAAAGAACCATCAAGTGCTATAAAGAATATCTTTGATGAATCAAAGAAAAAGTGTTATGAAGAGCAAATTGCAGCAGCCATTGAATGTCGTAAACTAGAAATTGAGCAGGTTGCAGACATAATTCTTCAAGGAAAACGTAAAAAGTTTGAAGAGAGGAAAGCAGCCAACTCAGCATCTTCCGAACACCCTGAGACATTTGAGATTACCAGAGAGAAAATAATTGAGGAGGAAATGAAAAAAATACAGAAGTTACCAGAACATTTACAGGTCATGGAAATATTTACTGAAAACCCTATGGTAGAGATGTTAAAACCTACTCCTGTAGAGTGGTCTTTCCCTTCAAGCAAGAGGGACAAGCTGAGATATGCTGTGTTCAAAGATCTCTGGGAACGTAATTATTACCTTACAACAGGAGTGAAATTTGGGGGTGATTATTTAGCTTACCCAGGAGATCCACATTTATTCCATGCAAAGTTTATTGTTAAGTGTGTAGAATCTTTGGAGGCTGTGGACCAATGTGACTTAGTGTCTTGGTCTCGTATAGGTACTGCTACCAAGAAAACTCTTGTTTTGGCTTCTCTTGACCATGGTGGCCAAGTATGTTATCAGTCTTTTCAGTTGCTGGAGGATGAATTTAGCTAATGTTATTGAAGCTCTGTAAATTGCTTAATGTGTAATACTTTGATATAAGGATGATTTTAACTATACATTTATTAAAAAATTTACACAGTATTAGATTTTAATTGGTAGTTAAATGATTTATGATGCTGGAATTGTCCTTGAAATACTGTTCATAAATTGTACACAGGTGGCAACAGGAATGGATAAAGGCAACAAGTATGGATATGTTATTATTTATTGTACTTTGTCGCTGTTCCGGCGTTAGCGAGGTAGCGCAAGGAAACAGATGAAAGAATGGCCCAACCCACCCACATACACATGTATATACATACACGTCCACACATGCACATATACATACCTATACATCTCAACGTATACATATATATACACACACAGACATATACATATATACACATGTATGGCGTCCTAGCTTCATCTCTTCGTTGTGTATCAACTGACTTATGTTTCTCTCTTGTGTCTTCCCTGATGATGTGATTATAACATGAAAGTGCACTTGGGAACTTATCGTGTTTCATTTTCCCCGTGGAAAAACTGTGATCCTTTCCGTACACATGTACATAATTCATATTGTCTGCCTTTATTCATTCCCATCACCACCCTGCCACACATGAAATGACAACCCCCTCCCCCCCGCATATGCACGAGGTAGCACTAGGAAAAGACAACAAAGGCCACATTCATTCACACTCAGTCTCTAGCTGTCATGTAGTAATGCATCTAAACCACAGCTCCATTTCCACATCCAGGCCCCACAAAACTTTCCATGTGTTACCCCAGACACTTCACATGCCCTGGGTCAATCCATTGACAGCACGTCTACCCCGGTATACCACATCGTTCCAATTCACTGTATTCCTTGCACACCTTTCACCCTCCTGCATGTTCAGGCCCCAGTTGCTCAAAATCTTTTTCACTCCATCCTTCCACCTCCAATTTGGTCTCCCACTTCTCATTCCCTCCACCTCTGACACATGTATCCTCTTTGTCAATCTTTCCTCACTCATTCTCTCTATGTGACCAAACCATTTCAAAACACCCTCTTCTGCTCTCTCGACCACATTCTTTTTCTTACCTCATATCTCTCTTACCCTTTCATTACTTACTCAGTCAAACCACCTCACACCACATATTGTTCTCAAACATCTCATTTCCAGCATGTTCACCCTCCTCCGCACAACTCTATCTATAGCCCACGCCTCGCAACCATATAACATTGTTGGAACCACTATTTCTTCAAACATACCCATTTTTGCTTTTCAAGATAATGTTTTCACCTTCCACACATTTTTCAACGCTCCCAGAACTTTCACCCCCTCCCCCACTCTATGACTCACTTCAGCATGGTTCCATCCGCTGCCAAATCCACTTCCAGATATCTAAAACACTTCACTTCCCCCAGTTTTTCTCCATTCAAACTCACCTCCCAATTGCCTTGTCCCTCAACCCTACTGTACCTAATAACCTTGCTCTTATTCACATTTACTCTCAGCTTCCTTCTTTCATGCACTTTACCAAACTCAGTCACCAGCTTCTGCAGTTTCTCACCCGAATCAGCCACCAGCGCTGTATCATCAGTGAACAACAACTGACTCACTTCCCAAGCTCTAATCCACAACAGACTGCATACTCTTTCCAAAACTCTTGCATTCACCTCCCTAACAGCCCCATCCATGAACAAATTAAGCAACCATGTAGACATCATGCACCCCTGCCGCAAACCAACATTCACTGAGAACCAATCACTCTTCTCTCTTCTTACACATACACATGCCTTAAATCCTCAATAAAAACTTTTCACTGCTTCTAACAACTTACCTCCCACACCATATATTCTTAATACCTTCCACAGAGCATCTCTATCAACTCTGTCATATGCCTTCTCCAGATCCATGAATGCTACATGCAAATCCATTTGCTTTTCTAAGTATTTCTCACATACATTCCTCAAAGCAAACACCTGATCCTTACATCCTCTACCACTTCTGAAACCACACTGCTCTTCCCCAATCTGATGCTCTGTACATGCCTTCACCCTCTCAATCAATACCCTCCCATATAATTTCCCAGGAATACTCAACAAACTTATACCTCTGTAATTTGAGCATTCACTTTTATCCCCTTTGTACAATGGCACTATGCACGCATTCCGCCAGTCCTCAGGCACCTCACCATGAGTCATACTTACATTAAATAACCTTACCAACCAGTCAACAATACAGTCACCCCGTTTTTTTAATAAATTCCACTGCAATACCATCCAAACCCGCTGCCTTGCCGGCTTTCATCTTCCGTAAAGCTTTTACTACCTCTTCTCTGTTTACCAACTATATATATATATATATATATATATATATACATATATATATATATATATATATATATATATATATATATATATATATATATATATTTTTTTTTTTTTTTTTTTTATACTTTGTCGCTGTCTCCCGCGTTTGCGAGGTAGCGCAAGGAAACAGACGAAAGAAATGGCCCAACCCCCCCCCCCCCCCCATACACATGTACATACACACGTCCACACACGCAAATATACATACCTACACAGCTTTCCATGGTTTACCCCAGACGCTTCACATGCCTTGCTTCAATCCACTGACAGCACGTCAACCCCTGTATACCACATGACTCCAATTCACTCTATTTCTTGCCCTCCTTTCACCCTCCTGCATGTTCAGGCCCCGATCACACAAAATCTTTTTCACTCCATCTTTCCACCTCCAATTTGGTCTCCCTCTTCTCCTCGTTCCCTCCACCTCCGACACATATATCCTCTTGGTCAATCTCTCCTCACTCATTCTCTCCATGTGCCCAAACCATTTCAAAACACCCTCTTCTGCTCTCTCAACCACGCTCTTTTTATTTCCACACATCTCTCTTACCCTTACGTTACTTACTCGATCAAACCACCTCACACCACACATTGTCCTCAAACATCTCATTTCCAGCACATCCATCCTCCTGCGCACATCTCTATCCATAGCCCACGCCTCGCAACCATACAGCATTGTTGGAACCACTATTCCCTCAAACATACCCATTTTTGCTTTCCGAGATAATGTTCTCGACTTCCACACATTTTTCAAGGCTCCCAAAATTTTCGCCCCCTCCCCCACCCTATGATCCACTTCCGCTTCCATGGTTCCATCCGCTGACAGATCCACTCCCAGATATCTAAAACACTTCACTTCCTCCAGTTTTTCTCCATTCAAACTCACCTCCCAATTGACTTGACCCTCACCCCTACTGTACCTAATAACCTTGCTCTTATTCACATTTACTCTCAACTTTCTTCTTCCACACACTTTACCAAACTCAGTCACCAGCTTCTGCAGTTTCTCACATGAATCAGCCACCAGCGCTGTATCATCAGCGAACAACAATTGACTCACTTCCCAAGCTCTCTCATCCCCAACAGACTTCATACTTGCCCCTCTTTCCAGGACTCTTGCATTTACCTCCTTTACAACCCCATCCATAAACAAATTAAACAACCATGGAGACATCACACACCCCTGCCGCAAACCTACATTCACTGAGAACCAATCACTTTCCTCTCTTCCTACACGTACACATGCCTTACATCCTCGATAAAAACTTTTCACTGCTTCTAACAACTTGCCTCCCACACCATATATTCTTAATACCTTCCACAGAGCATCTCTATCAACTCTATCATATGCCTTCTCCAGATCCATAAATGCTACATACAAATCCATTGCTTTTCTAAGTATTTCTCACATACATTCTCAAAGCAAACTGAGCTAATCTTACCACTTCTGAAACAACGGGTATGCCAATCGAGTGCTCTTACATGTTCACTTCAATGGAATACGCTCATATATTTATGGATACTCAACAAACTGATACTTGTAATTTGAGCAATTCACATTTATCCTTATTGTAGAGAATGGCAAGACGTATGCGATTACGCCGAATTACAGGCCCTCACAATGAGTCATTTGATTAAATTACCCTGAAAGTCAACAATCAGTCATTATTTTGAGTAAGTTCAACGATTGTAATGCGGTTTTCAAAAGGGATTGAAGTGGGTGCGAGGTGTGAGGTAAGGAGCTTGAACGTAGACCTCTCTCTGTGTTACCAGAAACTTATATATAATATGAAAAAGTAAAATATAATATAGTATATAATATATTATTTATGGAATAGTATATATAAAAGATCTTTATAAATAATATTTATATAGAAAGGTATTTGCGTGTTTGGACGTGTGTATGTACATGTGTATGGGGGGGGTTGGGCCATTTCTTTCGTCTGTTTCCTTGCGCTACCTCGCAACCGCGGGAGACAGCGACGAGGTATAAAAAAAAAAAGAAAAAAAAAAAAAAAAAATATATATATATATATATATATATATATATATATATATATATATAAGATATATATATATATATATATATATATATATTCGCCATTTCCCGCGTTCTCGAGGCAGCATGAAGAACAGGAAAGAGAAAATATAAACGGTGAGTACTTTTGATAATTTCAAAGCCCATTCTAGCCTTGACCAAATCATTATGTGAGAATTGACCAAACATAAAGAAAGTTGTTCAAGAACACCCAGCAACCTAGGTCAACCCCCACCACGTGACCACCCTTAATCACTTTCCCTTACAATAGTTATGGTCGGATAAAGCAGACAGTCCTTGGCTTATACCGATTGCTGTTGGACGGCGGGATTGGGATTGAAATAACTTTGTTAAGTACGGGTACCTGATGAGGTGGATTGTCTCAAAACATGTGCCACGTATGGAAAAGTTAAGTTATATAAGATTGAAGTGCGATTTCACCATATATATATATATATATATATATATATATATATATATATATATTATATATGATAAAGCATCCTAATACTGAAAAAGTTGCAGTTGATGCTGGAATTACGAAGAAATAAACGGGCCTGGAATGTATATACAATAGGGGCAAGATGAAAGAAACAAAAATGGGAATTGTGTAACCTTGTACTATATTTAAGATTGGTAATTGTAAACAACTGATATAGTTTCTGACTTTTCCCAACAAATAACGTACTTCCCCGGTTGAATGCTTCCGTTACCACAAAAAGTTTAGAATCCCCTATTAAAGGGTCTACTGAGTCATTTTTCGTTATATATATATATATATATATATATATATATCAGAAAGAAAGACTCACAATAGGCCATTGTCAAAATTTGTGAACTCTCAATTACCAATTTTTACACCTCTGTATTTAGGACAATATATTTCTGTAGCTTCCTGGTTCATTTTCATGTGTATTAGGCTTCGATCATATCAATAAACCGTTATCTTCTAATAACATATTTTGATTACACTCACAGTGATGTACACCAAAAAGCTAAGAAGTCGTATCTTTGCTAGCTCCTTTATTAGCTCTAAACCTTAATTGGGATTTTTTTTTTTTCACTCGTACGTGAGTGCATGATTTATGTCAGTGGCCTCAAAACAACACAATGAGAAACCCTTGTTCGCTCAGAGGAATGTAACATCCTTAGCTGATGTGTGTCACGCAAGCTTCTCCACTTAACCCGTCGACACAATTTCTTGGAATAGACTTGGAAACGCAAATGCCTTTTTTTTTTTTTTGTCACCCGCCTTTTTCGTGTTTTAAGTCTATGCAGCTGAAGTATATATACTCTCGCGAAATATTTCTAATATCAATGGGTTCCTTCCTTTCCCCTTCAAATACATATTATTTCCTTTCTTCCTTTCCCCTTCAAACATTTTCCTTTATCTCGTAGATAGTTATATAGCTTCATTTACGATTAATCTTTTCAACTTTCCTTGCACTGATTTCTTTGAATATAAGTTTACATGAAGTGACTTTTTTATACGAAAAATAACGTAAGAATAGACATAGTTTAGTAATATAGGGAAAACCCACACACACCAGGACCGGGTGAGCATTCCTTTACACAAAGAAAACGGCACTCCGGCAGTCGACCACCCTACTTGAACCTGTGTGTTTTTAAGGGTGGTTTTTCAGTGTCCATTCTGGTCTGCCAGCTTGATAACGCTTCCTGGATACTCGAGGTGCCTATGGAAATTGATTCTGTGTTATAGTTCAGGTGAACAATGATAATCAAGTTTGTAAGTGTAATTTGAGCGAGTGAGTTAACCAGGGAATGCCGGAGGGCAACGGGATTTGTGTGAGTTTGTTGACCAGTGAGGTGGGAAGGCGGAGGTAAGGGCGCGGGTTATGAAGCATTTATAGGAAGTGGATTATCTCGTACACCTGGCTCATTCGTTACCTAATGTATCAGGGAACGTTAACGTGATTCAATATTGTGTAACCAAGGTATGAGAGTAGACAGCTTGAATTTTTCTTTCTTATAAAACAAAGATCATTTCAGCAGTGACAGGTTATAAGTGGGCGGGGACGGATGTGGGTAAGACCATCTTAGTGTAATTTGTGTGAGGAGATAATCAAAATATATATGAAAATCATCCATATATATATATATATATATATATATGAGTCAGTCTCGGCTTACGAAACCGCAACTTGAAATGTCACGATTCCAGCAACTGGCATGTGAGGAACAATTAACCATATTCAGTATTTTTGTGTTTGTGTTATTACCTCAGAAAGATACAGATCATTGAAGTTATGAAAATATTTGGAGGTAATGGTTTTAAAAGTGGACTTAATGAATTTTAACAATTTATCTTGTGTGTAAGATCTTGTGTGCTTACATCATAGAGGAAAAAAATGTCCATCCACTTTATATGTACAGTATCAGATATAACTAAACCAAACTTAATCTTGGCTGGACTAAGACTGTAATGAAGAGTAATAAGTACGAACTTATATTTCAGAGAATAATGAGGGCTAAGTAGTGCAGTGAAAGATCTAGTGCCCAAGACAGTGCAAGTCATGCATTCAGGGTGCTCTTATTAGCTATATGCCATAGTGGAATTACATGGCTTGAGATAATGTAGAGCTAACAAGTTTGATGAATCAATAGTACCAGTACCAGTTCTGCTTTGCCATATAAAAAAAGTCACCCTTGCAGTGTCAAAGCATTCCGTTTAAAGATGGCAGTGAATTGTGCATCAGAAAACATTCAAGAATATATAGCTTATTGGTTTGAAGGAAGTGGCTAATTGTGATATGTATGTTCCCATACTTTTAAGAGTTTTCAATACTGACTGACTTCAGTGGTGGACCTGTTTTCAGATTTTGGTGAAAACACACAGGATCTGTAAGCACCATCTGTGTATTTAGATAAAAGACTGTAAAGTGAAATGGCCGTGACTTTTCACCTTGTCAGGAGTTCAGTGTTGAGTAATATGTGAATGAAAGAATTCATAAGTTACTCAAACTGATGAATTGATATACAGCAAATAATAGTGACTGTACAGCAGGATAAATTTTTAAAACATTATTGCAGTGTAGTTATCCTGTATATACAAAACTTACACATACCCCAAGATTGAGGTTTGCTTAACAGTAATTATTTTTAACTTCTTAATTGTAAGATTTACTCTCATCTGTTCTCCAGAAAAAAATGGGTAAAGTTGTAGTTTAGGGGCACCATGAAACTACCTTTGTATTGTTTGAGTGTTATTTGGCTCAGTTTTCAGTATTACAGTACTAAGCAAGGTGATGATGGGAAGGGCTATGATCAGGAAAATTTGGGTTAACTAACATATTCTAACTTCATTTTACCCTGAATTTGAATATGGTTCTTGTCATTTGACAAAATTTACCAGTCATTTGAAAATGGAACTTGTCATTTGTTGTCCAAACTGCTTTGTTACTTGGATTAGATTATGCCCAGACCCATTAGTACCTTAATGTGAATTACACCATGACTACTCTTCCTTAAAGATGACCATATCATCAGCTATGAGAGAGATTTCACTTATTTTTAGTAGTAGTTACGAATGTTTGAAAAATGTTTGATAACAATATGTAGTGTGAGGAGGTTTGGTTAAGTAATAAAAGTGTAAGAAAGGTGTGGTAACAAAAAAGCATGGTTTGGAGAGCTGAAGAGGGGTACTGAAATGGTAATTACATACAGACAGCCTAAGGAGAGGTTAACAAAAAAGGATGTATGTGGCAGTGGTGGAGGGAAGAAGAAGGGGTAGACTAAATTGGAGATGGAAGTATGGAGTTGAAAAGATTTTGAGTGATTGGTGTCTGATGCAGGAGGGTGAAAGGTGTGCACTAGATAGAGTGAACTGGGGTCAACTTGCTGTCAGTGGACTGAACCAGGGCATGAGGTGCCTGGTGGTATACCATGGAAAGGTTTAAGGGGCCTCATTTTTGCTAGGGAGCTGTGGTTTTGGCGCATTGCACTTAACAGCTAGAGAATGATTTGGAGCAAATGTGGCCTTTCTTTCCCTGTTCCTGACATTTCCTTGCCAGTGTGGATTACAGCAATCAGTTATAAAAAAGATACAGACCTCTGTGCCACAAGATATGATGTGATTGGCATTCATCATTTATAACATATGATGACACAGTATGATACTAGTGAGTTGTTTGGCATTCGTCAGTGACAGCCTGTTCATAGTTGCTCTGTCACTGGTACAGCTTTGGTGTATGTCTTAGTGTATGGGTGCATTAATGTGGATGTGTTATGTATGATGAATATAAATTGGAAATATATCACTGTTGTATTTAGGGTACATATCACTGTTGTATTTAGGGTACATATCACTTTTGACATTGAACTCCACATTTTCTAACTTGAACTAGGATAGGTATTAGTTGCTTAGGACATTGAACTTGATTTGTTTTAATCTTGCCATTTCTATGAATGCCAAAGTATTCTGGGGAATTTTCTTTAACTTGATTTCATATTTCTTCTTGTTTTTCAAGCCCTCTCCTTATATATTAAGCCTTAACCCCATAATTAAGCAGGCACATAGATTTTGTGGAGGATCTGAAAAATGGATGTTTTACATGTAAAAGGAAAAATAATTTCTCCTATGGAATGAAAGAGTGTCTTATAAGAGAACAGAAGCAAATGGAATTAGGCTAAATACCTAGGAGAAATAAAAACATTTTGTGAGAACATATTTTTGAGATAGAGCAAGGCACAACATAGCCTGGTGTCGCCATGTTTCGACACCACCTTTGATGCACTTGGATCTTTTTATTGTCATCTTATAGATTGTTATCTGGATGGCTAGATTCCTCATTATTGCGGAGCAAATATAACTCAATTTCCTGTACACTTAGCAGTGACCAGTAGAGTGCCACAGGGTTTGGTTCTGGGACAGTTACTCTATATTAATGACTATCCAAGGTATGGAGTCCTTCCTGAATATGTTTGTAGGTGATGCAAAGGTCATGAGGAAATTGATAGGTGAGGTAGATTGCATCATCTTACAAGGAGACTTAGACACAAATGTTGGTTAAAACTTGGTTGGTGAAAATCGGTTTGATCAAATGTAAAGTATTGAGGATGGGACATAGTCAAAGACAGCCTCAATTTGATTATTACCTAACAGGAAATAAGTTTCAGGATTATATGTATGAGATGGAGTATACAATAGTACCTAATCTGTTGCCAGAGTCCCACATTAGGAGACAAACTATATGCTGGCAAATACCAGAGTAGCTTTCAAGTATATGAATAAAGAAGTATGTAGCAAGCTATTCTTATCCTAGATAAGGCCAAAGCTAGAATATACCTCTTGGGTTTGGTAACTGCACTGAAAGAGGTGCAAAGAAATCACATAGGTCCAGGGGAGGGCAACAAAGTTATTACCAGAATTGAGAGAGATAAGCTACAGGGAAAGGCTGGAGGCTTCAGATTCACCCACCTTAGAATATAGAAGACTGATCATTACCATAAATTTTTAAGAGATTTCAGTGAGGTGGACAATGGACACCACGTGGAGAGATTTAGGGATAGAGCAAGCAGAGGACATAACTTGGAATTAAGAAACTTGTAAATAAAGATGTGAAGGAATATCTTTTTAGTGTAAGAGTGGTGGATGAAACAGATTGACTGAGGATATGGTTAATGCAAACAGCATTCATGTATTCAAGAGGTTGTATGGTACAGAGTGCTCAAGAGATGTGGCCACACCAGTGTAAAAGTCCTTCCCTGTATAATGCAAATAGGTAATTAAACATGCTCGCGCACACACTTCACTTTCATATGCTGGGTACGAATTAGCATAAGCACATAACAGAAATAATGTTCAAGTTCACCAGACGTAAAGGAAAAAGCTTAAGACTAGAAACAACCTATATGGCACTCCACCATTGCCTCAGAATTGACAATTGTGTTCTTTTAACTAAAGGATTGTTGTTGTATGTTCATTCTTTTTTTTAAACCAGTTTTATTAAATGCTAAATGATTGTTTCTTCTCATGTAGTAGACTAATATTTCTTTTTAGCCAATGGACTGTTCTTGTACTTTGTTTCTTTTCATGTAGTAGACTAATATTTCTTTTTAGCCAATGGACTGTTCTTGTACTTAATTGGACTATGTACAGTATTCAGTTCTTTTATTTAATGTTTTTATACTTTAAGAACCATTTTAAACTTTACTAGATAAAGGGTGGTTAAAAATTATCTTTGTTACTGCAATGATTTTTATGATTTTAATGAGCTTACCTTGTGGAATGCGGTCTTATGCATAAACATTTATTTTAAACTTTTCTTGATAGAGAAAACAAAAAATGAAATGTTCATCTGCCAGCCTTTATTATTGGTGTATTTTTAAGTTGCTCTATTATTGTAAAAGATGCGGATGAAAAAAAAGGATATTGTGTGATAACCCCAGAACATTAATACTACAGCTCTTGGGTAGCATGATTTTAGTTTATTTCCAATGAAGACTCAAAAATACTCAAATTATCTAACAGTATGAGATTTAACCTCACATTTACTCTGTAATAGTAGGTTTGGTATTTTCAAATTTGATTTGCATGCAGTTTTCGAGGAACATAATATCCTGTAAATTAAGAAACCATTAATGAAGTAGCAGTATTTATTCTAGAGATTGCATGTTTAGGTTTGACTTTTCATAATCTTAAATGTGATATTTATATTCTTTTTCCTTTCCAGTCCCTTCATGCCCAGAGAATTTCGTCGGCGACGTACTCATACAATGGAGCTGGCACCAATTGCTAACATCAGAGAAACTGATGCTGAAGAAATCGGGTGAGAGTGAAGCTTTAGATGAAGATGCAGTTTTTATTTTGTATTGATTTTCAGATATCTGTCCTCATTTTAAGTCTTGTTAAAGGTAACTTTGCAAAGTTATGGAACAATTATAACTCGATTTATTTTCTGTTGCACTGAAATACCATAAATTTTATTCTTTGCACGACTCTTGGTATGGTAACTTATTCTTATTGAATTGGATCATAAATGAATTAAAATATATGTTTTATACTTTGTCGTTGTCTGCCACGTTAACGAGGTGGCGCAAGGAAACGGACGAAAGAATGGCCCAACCCTCTCACATACACATGTATATACATAAATGCCCACACATACACACATACATACCTATACATTTCAGTGTATACAAACACATGAATATATACACATGTACATATTCATTCATGCTGCCTTCATCCATTCCCGCTGCCACTCCACCACACATGAAATGGCACCCCCCCTCCCCACGCGTGCAATTGAGGTAGACAACAAAGACCTCATTCGTTCACACTCAGTCTCTAGCTGTCATGTGTGACGCACTGAAACCACAGCTCCCTTTCCTCATCCAGGCCCCACAAAACTTTCCATGGTTTACCCCAGACACTTCACATGCCCTAGTTCAATCCATTGGCAGCATGTCAACCCCGGTATACCGCATCGTTCCAATTCATTCTCTTCTTTGCATGCCTTTCACCCTCATGTATATTCAGGCCCTAATTGCTCAAAATCTTTTTCACTCCATCCTTCCACCTCCAGTATGGTCTCCCACTTCTTGTTCCCTCCACCTGACACATATATCCTCTTTGTCAATCTTTCCTCACTCATTCTCTCCATGTGACCAAACCATTTCAATACACCCTCTTCTGCTCTCTCAACCACACTCTTTTTATTACCGCACATCTCTCTTACCCTTTCATTACTCACTCGATCAAACCACCTCACACCACATATTGTCCTTAAACATTTGATTTCCAACACATCCACTCTCCTCCGCACAACCCAATCCCCAGCCTATGCCTCACAACCATATAATATTGTTGGAACCACTATTCCTTCAAACATACCCATTTTTGCTCTTCGAGATAATGTTCTCGCCTTCCACACATTCTTCAAACGCTCCCAGAACCTTTGCCCCCACCCTGTGACTCACTTCTGCTTTCATGGTTCCATCCGCTGCTAAATCCACTCCCAGATATCTTAAAACTTCTCCTCCTCCATTTTTTCTCCATTCAAACTTACCTCCCAGTTTACTTGTACCTCAACCCTACTGAGCCTCATAACCTTGCTCTTATTCACATTCTTATTATGCTTAGTCACTGTCTCCCGCGTTAGTGAGGTAGTGCAAGGAAACAGACAAAAGAATGGCCCGACCCACCCACATACACATCTATTATGTATTCACATAAACGCCCACATGCATGTATATATATATATATATATATATATATATATATATATATATATATATATATATATATATATATATTTCCCTGGGGATAGGGGAGAAAGAATACTTCCCACGTATTCCCTGCGTGTCGTAGAAGGTGACTAAAAGGGAAGGGAGCGGGGGGGCTGGAAATCCTCCCCTCTCAGTATTTTTTAATTTTCCAAAAGAAGGAACAGAGAAGGGGGCCAGCTGAGGATATTCCCTCAAAGGTCCAGTCCTCTGTTCTTAACGCTACCTTGCTAACGTGGGAAATGGCAGATAGTATGAATAAATGTATGTGTATATATATATATATATATATATATATATATATATATATATATATATATATATATATATATATATATATATATATATCTTTCTTTTCTTTCATACTATTCGCCATTTCCCACCTCAGCGAGGTAGCGTTAAGAACAGAGGACTGGGCCTTTGAGGGAATATCCTCACCTGGCACCCTTCTCTCTTCCTTCTTTAGGAAAATTAAAAAAAAAAAAATGAGAGGGGAGGATTTCCAGCCCCCCGCTCCCTCCCCTTTTAGTCGCCTTGTATGACACGCAGGGAATATATATATATTTTTTCATACTATTTGCCATTTCCCGCATTAGCAAGGTAGCGTTAAGAACAGAGGACTGAGCCTTTGAGGGAATGTTCTCACTTGGCCCCCTTCTCTGCTCCCCATTTGGAAAATTGAAAAAAAATGAGAGGGAAGGATTTCCAGCCCCCCACTCCCTTCCCTTTTAGTCGCCTTCTACAACACGCAGGGAAAACGTGGGAAGTATTCTTTCTCCCCATCCCCAGGGGTAACACACACACACACACACACATATATATATATATATATATATATATATATATATATATATATATATATATATATATTTTTTTTTTTTTTTTTTTTTTTTTTTTTTCATACTATTCGCCATTTCCCGCAATAGCGAGGTAGCATTAAGAACAGAGGACTGGGCCTTTTTTGGAATATCCTCACCTGGCCCCCTCTGTTCCTTCTTTTGGGGGAAAAAAAAAAAAATAAGAGAGGGGAGGATTTCCAGCCCCCTGCTCCCTCCCCTTTTAGTCGCCTTCTACGACACGCAGGGCATACGTGGGAAGTATTCTTAATCCCCTATCCCCAGGGATAATATATATATATATATATATATATATATAGATATAGATATATACTTTTTTTTCCATACTATTCGCTATTTCCCACGTTAGTGAGGTAGCATTAAGAATAGAGGACTGAGCCTTTGAGGGAACGTCCTCACTTGGCCCCTTCTCTGTTCCTTCTTTTGGAAAATGAAAATATGAGAAGGGAAGGGAGCGGGGGGCCTGGAAATCCTCCCCTCTCATTTTTTTTTTTTAATTTTCCAAAAGAAGGAACAGAGAAGGGGGCCAGGTGAGGATATTCCCTCAAAGGTCCAGTCCCCTGTTCTTAACGCTACCTTGCTAATGCGGGAAATGGCAAATAGTAGTATGAACATTTCAATGTATACATACATATACATACATACACATGTACATATTCATACTTGCTGCCTTCATTCATTCCCGTCGCCACCCCACCACACATGAAATAGCATCTCTCTCCTTCTCTTTCTCATCCCCCCCCCCCCCCTCACACTTCCATGTATAAAATATCATTGTATAGACACTCCTTTTCTCACTGTCAACATAATTGCTAACCAGTAACTGGCCTTATACAAATTGTCTTTGTGAGAATATTTCCTGATTATAGCTTTGTCTTGTTTTATTTGGAAATGAAATTTGAGATAAAGTATTGGAAGACAACTTGATTATAATATATAAATGTGGTGATAATGTACTCTTTGAAAAAAAGATAAGTATAAAGAAAACAACTTCATGAGGAACCTAAGTATAACATATTTCAAGTGACTGAATTTATTCTGTGTAAATTCAACCTTCACAGGAATGGAGGTAACAATCCTGCCAATGGGCCAAATCATACTCCTGCAAGTGAGGGAATAGATGATGGATTTGATGTCGTTCCAAGTCAGCCTCCAACTAATGGTGTACCCAGAAGATCTCCATTTCCTTCATCCCCCTCTCCAGAACCGGGTAGAGGGGGTTATATTCCAGTACCCCCATTCACTCCAACCACCAGCAGACCTGTATGTGTTTGAATAATTGCTAGTGACCAATCTGAAAAGTTCCTTACCAGTTTTCCTTTAGAAAATGTTTGCTTTAGATGGTTTGATTTCGATACATTTGCTGTTTTGCAAATATCTAAAAAAAAAATATGGTTATCTACATTATTTCCCATGCACTCTCATGCAAATATATTCTTTTCTCTTTTCATAATGGTTTTAATGTGCTGCATTGCTTCCTAACATGCTGCTTTTCTGTCATGTAACAATCAATTTGAATTCAAGTTTTTATTAAAGATAAGAAGAAATAAAGACTTAGTATTCCATATTTTTCTTTTTTCAGACTTCATTGCCATTTTATGTTTAGCAAGGCAACACTAGGGAGAGATAAAGAGCAGTCTTAGTCACTCACATCTATTCTAACTGTCATTTAATATACACAAAAACCAGCCCCCCCATCTGTCCACAGTCAAGCCCCACAGACCTTTCTATGTTTTCCTCTGACCACTTCATATGCCCACGATCAGCCCATAAACATCATGTCACCTGCTGCATGCCACATCACTAGAAGTTGCTCTAACACATGCATGCCACGCACCCTTCTGCATGTTCTTATACTTCTTTGTTTTTGTATGCATTTCATTTCTTGAACTTCTTTCGCTTCTTATGCTCCCAAATACTTCTTTTTGTACTTCTTTTTCTCATACATCTTTTAGTTCTTATACTTCCTTCTCCTCCTATAACTTCTGTAGAAATGATGAAGTTTATCATGTGAAATGAAATATGGAAGTATAATATTTAGGAAAACGACTCAAGAGAATATATATTAATCACATAACAATTCTAACAAAACTACTCTTGTATTAGGACTATAGTATCATGGAACTTTGACAAGCATTTAGGAACTTGAGGTTCTGGAAATCAGAGAATATAGATAATTATTTCAGTTGTTGAATGCTTTAAGTATGTTATGAAAAGTGTTTTTGTCCTGAATTGTGTAAAAGAATCTTGGAGATAATGGAATATTAACTGCTTTGAGTCATATTTCTAATTATATAGGGAAAAAAGCCACTTTATGTGAAACTGTTTGCAGCAAAGAAGATTGATGATTTATATCTCTAATTCATAGGGGAAAAAGCCACTAGATGTTAACCTGTATGCTACTAAGAAGACGGTAGCTCAAGGCATGATGGATTTAGCACTTCTTACAGCCAATGCCAACCAGTTACGCTATGTAATTGAAACTGGAAAATTAGGCAGTGTTGGTCCTAATTATTACATCAGTGTTACCCTCATCTCCCTTAGTATTATTTTCCAGGTAAGTTCCATTTGTTGGTTTTCTTTATTTTTTATTTTTTCAGTTACCTTCTCACCTTATTCTGCTATGGCTACGTATGACCAGAGACAAAAGAAATAACCTGAATTCTTGAATATATTTGTTTGAATAACTGACTCATTATAGTTATGTTCTTTGAGAATGCAAGACTAGAAACTCATTAAAAATGGGTATGTTTGAAGGAATAGTGGTTCCAACAATGTTATATGGTTGCGAGGCATGGGCTATAGATAGAGTTGTACGGAGGAGGGTGGATGTGTTGGAAATGAAATGTTTGAGGACAGTGTGTGGTGTGAGGTGGTTTGATTGGGTAAGTAATGAAAGGGTAAGAGGGATGTGTGGTAATAAAAAGAGTGTGGTTGAGAGCAGAAGAGGGCGTGTTGAAATGGTTTGAACACATGAAGAGAATGAGTGAGGAAAGGTTGACAAAGAGGATGTATGTGTCAGAGGTGGATGGAACAAGAAGTGGGAGACCAAATTGGAGGTGGGAGGATGGAGTGAAAATAATTTTGAGTGTTCAGGGCCTGAACATACAGGAGGGTGAGAGGTGTGTAAGGAACAGAGTGAATTGGAATGATGTGGTACACTGGGGTCGACGTGCTGTTAGTGGACTGAACCAGGGCATGTGAAGCGTCTAGGGTAAACCATAGAAAGGTCTGTGGGGCCTGGATATGGATAGGGAGCTGTGGTTTCAGTGCATTACACATGACAGCTAGAGACTGAGTGTGAATGAATGTGTCCTTTTTGTCTGTTTTCCTGGTGCTACCTCACTGTAGTGGGGGTTAGTGATGCTATTTCCTGTGTGGCATGGTAGCAGCAGGAATGGAGGAAGGCAAGCAAGTACGAATATGCACATGTGTATATATGTATATGTATCCCCTGGAGATAGGGGAGAAAGAATACTTCCCATGTATTCCCTGTGTGTCATAGAAGGCAACTAAAAGGGGAGGGAGCAGGGGACTGGAAATCCTCCCCTACAGTTTTTACTTTTCCAAAAGAAGGAACAGAGAAGGGGGCCAAGTGAGGATTTTCCCTCTAAGGCTTAGTCCTCTGTTCTTAACACTATCTCGCTAACACAGGAAATGGCAAATATGTTTAAAAAGAAAAGATGATATTTTGTTTGTGTATATATGGAAATATGTATGATATAAAAGAGTGGATTGAAGAGAGAAAAGGTGTTGAAAGCCTTGCAGAAGATGAAATGCCACAAAGTGGCAGAAGTAGATGGTATTGCAGATGAATTTAAGAAAGGGGGTGACTGTGTTGTTGGTTGGTTGGTAAGGATAGTCATTGTCAGTATGAATCATGGTGAAGTCCCTAGGGATTGGCGAAATTCATGTATAGCACCATTGTATAAAGGCAAAGGGGATAAAGATGAGTGGTCAAACTACAGAGGCATTAGTGTCTTAGTAACCTTTTAAATTGTATAGGAGGGTGTTGATTGACAGGGTGAAGGCATGCACAGAGCATCAGATTGGGAGGATCAGTGTGGTTTCAGAATTATTAGTCGATCAGGTGTTTGCTTTGAAGAACGTGTGAGAGAAATACTTAGAAAAACAGGTGGATTTATATGTGGCATTTATGGATCTGGAGAAAGCATATGACAGAGTTGATAGAGATGCTCTGTGGAAGGTCTTAGGTGTATAAGGTGTGGGAGGTTAGCTGCTAAAAGTAGTGAAAAGTGTGTGCGAGTAGGAAGAGAGGAGAGTGAATGGTTCCCAATGAAGGTTGGTCTGCAGCAGGGGTGTGTGATGTCACCATGGTTGTTTAATTTGTTTATGAATGGGGTGTTAAGGTAGTTATATGCAGGAGTCTTGGGGAGAGGGGCAAGTATGCAGTCTGTTAGGGATGTGAGGGCCTGGGAAGTGAGTCAATTGTTGTTTGCCAATGATACAGTACTGGTGGCTGATTCAAGTGAGAAACTGCAGAAGTTGGTGACTCAGTTTGGAAGAGTATTTGAAAGTTGAAAGTAATTGTGAATAAAAGCAGTGTTATTAAGTTCAGATTAAGGGACAAGTTAGTTGGAAGTTAAGTTTGAATGAGAAAAATTTGAGTAAGTGAAGTGTTTTAGATATCAGGGATTGGACTTGGCACCAAATGGAACCGTGGAAGCGGAAGTGATTCATCAGGTGGGGGAAGAGGTGAAGGTTTTAGGAGTGATGAAGAATATATGAAAGGAGAGAATATTATCTCAGAGAACAAAAATGAGCATGTTTGAAGGATTAGTTTTCTTAGATAATGAAGTTTTAATATGTTTCATTATTACAGCTTGTGATAGGTGTGGCCTTAATCTTCTTAGGTCGGTACAATGTAACACATGATCATCACGTCCGAAAAGCCGACGCTCTCAACAACTGGATTGTTCTTGGCGTGTTTCTCATTACTGTAATCAACGTTTTCATTTCATCCTTTGCCATAGAACCCATGGAAGGTGTTGACCCTATTCTATTAAGAGCTGCATTGGCTGATGCAACAAAAGAGAAACTGGTTGATAATTAGACTTCGAATGAAGATGCAAATTTTTTCATGGTGGATACTAATTTAATGTTTCATTTCATTTATGTTATAAACATTTATAATTGTACCTTGCATATGGTTTGATTAAAGATAGGGCACACTGCATTTGAATACAGATTTTTTTTAGCTAATTAAAGGTTTTGTGTGAATTAAAAATGATAAGATGCATTTTCACATAGAGGCCTTGTTTGTTATGTTCATTATGTATTAATGGTATCTTTATCATACCTCTACAAATGTATCCATTCATATACAAAATGTCTTTCCATTTTTTACTTCATATATGTTTTTGATAAAAAACTTGCTTGTATAAGGTATTACTTTTAAAAAATGGATCAAGCACATGTAGGTTTTTGATGGTGCTTCAGTTATGTAAGAATGGTAAATACTGTTGAATTCTGCTTACATTGATGGTGCAAATGACAATTTTCTTGAGGATATAGAATTCAATATGTCTTATATTGTAAAAGTAATGTTTTCAACTGCAACTGTGAGGTTTTAGATAAAGTCCTACTTGTACATACTTCTGAAAGTGCAAAGCTAATTCACCAGTCTGTAGTGAGTAACTGATTGATGTTACCATGGATTCCTGCTTTTATCACTTTATTTTAAAAAAAGTTAGTTCTAGTTACACCTGACTTGAACTGGTAAAAGCACTTTAAGAAAAAAGAAAAATATATATATATATATATATATATATATATATATATATATATATATATATATATATATATATATATTTTCTTTTTTTCTTTCATACTATTCGTCATTTCCCGCATTAGCGAGGTAGCGTTAAGAACAGAGGACTGGGCCTTTTAGGGAATATCCTCACTTGGCCCCCTTCTCTGTTCCTTCTTTTGGAAAAAAAAAAATTATATATATATATATATCCTTCTTTTTATATATCCTTCCTTCTTTTTATATATCCTTCCTTCATACTATTCGCCATTTCCCGCATTAGCGAGGTAGCGTTAAGAACAGAGGACTGGGCCTTTGAGGAAACATCCTCACCCGGCCCCCTTCTCTGTTTCTTCCTTTGGGGGGGAAAAAAAGGGGGGGGAAAGATTTCCAGCCCCTCGCTCCCTTCCCTTTTAGTCGCCTTCTACGACACGCAGGGAATACGTGTCACAAGGTAGCACAAGGAAAAGACAACAAAGGCCACATTCATTCACACTCAAGTCTCTAGCTGGGGATGGGGGAGAAAGAATACTTCCCATGTATTCCCTGCGAGTTGTAGAAGGCAACTAAAAGGGGAGGGAGTGGGGGGCTGGAAATCCTCCCCTCTCGTTTTTTTAATTTTCCAAAAGAAGGAACAGAGAAGGGGGCCAGGTGAGGATAATCTCTCAAAGGCTCCTCTGTTCTTAACGCTACCTCACTAACATGGGAATGGCGAATAGTATGAAAGAAAGAAAGATATAAATATAACAGTTAACTAGGACCACGTGGACATGGCTGTGGAATGCACTAAGTGCATAAAGGAGTGTGTGGAAGGATGATCATTGTATGCGAAGGTAGATGTAGGAATGCTTAAAGCTGTAGTAGTCTTGACAATGTTGTATGGATGTGAGTTTTAGGCCTTGAATGCAAGAGAAAGAAAGAGGGTGGATTTATTAGAAATAAAATGCCAGAGAACAACATGAGGTGCCAGGATACACTAAAGTTTTTAGAACTTAATGAGATGATGTGTGAAGAAAGAATTTGAGTGAGTAATGAGGAGGAGGGAACTAGGAATGAAGTGGAAAGATGGGAAGAAGGCTGTGTACGAGCCTAAATTTTGACGAGGGTAAGAGGTCTGCAGTAGATAGATGGTCATTGTGGTATTTATAGGGTGATGTGCTGTCAGTGAGCCGAACTAGGTCATGGTAAGCTATGGAGTAGTCTGAGGGGTTAGGCTGTGGATGGAATTCTCTGGTTGTGGTACATTATAAATGACATCCAGAGTGTTGGTGTCTGCAGTTAAGTTGTATTTAGTTATTCCTGATGCTTTCACACAAAGGCAGGAGAAGCAAATAGGTTTAGAAAAAAGGCTTATGATAGGAGCTGATAGTTGATGTTCACTGTCCATCCTTTTATCCGTCCATTTGTAAGTGGCCTTAGTCCATCCATCTTTTCAGTCTTCTGGAGAAAACATCCTTTTGTTCATATGTTTTCTCATGGCAATATCCATCATCTGTAAAAGTGGTGACGTTCTATAGCAAAGCCCACACATACTTGCAAAGTACATATTTACAAGTGTACATATATGTGTATCCCTTTGTTTGTTGTTTAGTCTAAAAGACACACTTGCTTATATCTGAGCATATTTTTTGTGTCTGTCTGTCAGGAGACAAAAAGAATTGGAGCACACACATGCGTATATGCTTACCTCATGCTTGGTTCCATTTATATTGGAAATATTCATCCACTGATAGGAGCGTAATAATTGTGCAGAGACAAATATATTGATTTTATTTAACTCTTTAATGATTATTGAATATGTATACTCGTACATGGCTTTTTTTTTAAGAGAGAGAGTTTACACATCATGTACATAGAAATTGTTAAGTTTTTATCTGAGTATTGACCCAAGTTCATAATATTTTTATTTCATGCATGAACTGATGATTGATTTAGGACAAATTTATTTCTTTTAACTTTACTGAATTTGAGTCCAGATAATATTTATTGAAACTTAGTATGATTTTAGAAGTCTTTATTAATTAGGATTGTGCATTTCTTTCCTGCTTACTTATTTTCTTATAGAGCATTGATATTAGGAAAAGATTTCCAAGATTATATTCAGGTGAGAATTTTTGCCTTTTATAAACGTCCAAAATGTACAAATAGTTATTGATATAATATTCAAGCAAGTATATGAAAACAGGTTGTTTTAAAACAGTTGCTAATTTTGTATTGTTAGAATGTTTCATCATCTTCAGAAGAATATATATATCAGGAATAAAACTCATGATTTTTTTTTGTCATGAAAAATGTCATGTACACATACCATGAAATCCTTTTTTTTTTTTTTTCTTTTTGGCCTGTGATGATGAATACATTGATACCAAAAAGAATTACCAGAGCTTTATATGTAGATATGAGGCTAATTATCTCGAAAGCATTTTACTTTTCTCTTGTGAATTTTTTTCTCTGTGATTTGTCCTGCAAACATAAGATATGTTCCCTGGGAATATGGGTCAGGAGTCAACCCACCCTCATATTTTGTGAATGAACCAAAGGTATCCTCACCCATTTTCCTTGAGAGGGTCTTCTTTCAGTTGATCAGCAACCACCACCAAGCTGACATCATTGATCTTACTTCTTCATCCCACCACTCATTACCCTTTCTAATCTGCCCACCTCCCATGCTTCTCATGCCACAAGCATCTTTTGTGCAAGCCATCACTGCTTCCCTGAATACCTCCCATTCCTCCCCCACTCCCCTTATGTCCTTTGCTCTCACCTTTTTCCATTTTGCACTCAGTCTCTCCTGGTACTTCCTCACACAAGTCTCCTTCCCAAGCTCACTTACTTTCACCACTCACTTCACCCCAACATTCTCTCTTCTGAAAACCTCTACAAATCTTCACCTTCGCCTCCACAAGATAATGATCAGACATCCCTCCAGATGCACCTCTCAACACATTAACATCCAAAAGTCTCTCTTTCACGCGCCTATCAATTAACACTTAATCCAGTAACACTCTCTGGCCATCTCTCCTACTTACATACGTATACTTATGTATCTCTCTTTAAACCAGGTGTTCCCAATCACCAGTCCTTTTTCAGCACACAAATCTACAAGCTCTTCACCATTTCCAACACTGAACACCCCATGTACACCAGTTATTCCCTCAACTGCCACGTTACTCTCCTTTGTATTCTAATCACCCATCACTATAACCCGGTCTTGGGCATCAAAAGTGCTACCACACTCACTCAGCTCTTCCCAAAACATTTGCCTCACATGATCTTTCTTCTCATGCCCAGGTGCATATGCACCAATAATCACTCATCTCTCTCCATCCACTTTCAGATTTACCCATATCAATCTAGAGTTTACTTTCATACACTATCTGACACTCCCACAACTGTTTCAGGAGTAGTGCCACTCCTTCCCTTGCTCTTGTCCTCTCACTAACTCCTGACTTCCAAAACATTCCCAAACCACTCTTCCCCTTTACTCTTGAGCTTCGTTTCACTCAGAGCCAAAACGTCCAGGTTCCTTTCCTCTCAAACGTACAAACATACTACCTATTTCCTTTTTTCTCATCTTGGTTACATTCACACACATTTAGACACCCCAATCAGAGCCTTCGAGGAGGATGAGCACTCACCGCGTGACTCCTTGTTTCTCCTTTTAGAAAGTTAAAATACATTATATATATGTATATATATATATATATATATATATATATATATATATATATATATATATATATATATATATTTTTTTTTTTTTTTTCCATACTATTCGCCATTTCCCGCGATAGCGAGGTAGCGTTAAGAACAGAGGACTGGGCCTTTGAGGGAATATATATATATATATATATATATATATATAATGTGTGTGTGTGTGTGTGTATGTATGTATATATATGCATCGTCAAACTGCATCCACCAACCCAGATATTATAAGGCCACATGCCCTCTCATTATAAAGGTGACCCTTGTGTGCTTGTGATTAAGTGATCTTTTCTCAAAACCTTAAAAACTGTTATCACACCAACGATAACTATATGTACTGATGCTCAGCGTGCTTTCAGTATATATCTTTAGAGAAATATATTAGTTCTAAGGTTTATTTCTGGTGTGTATTCTGGTAATACTGTTGCGCATGTAATCATAAGCGCTAGTTGCAAGAGAGCACTTGTTCCTGTCTTTCGTTTTCGCGATTCCCTCCAGTACCGGTTCATTATTTGTTGACTTTAGACATGATAGAAATAATATATCATTTATTCATTGCATTATTAAAAGAGGCAAAAGGTAAGGATATTTCCACGCAAATTTCAAAGATGTGGGCATGTTCTTGCAGGCTTGATTCGGTTTTTAAACGAGAGAAGGTGAAGGGTAGCTTTTGCTTGTGTTTGTTTAAGGGAAGTGTGTTGGTGGTATGGGAGCTGATAGCAGTGTTAGTTTTGAGAGTTCCAGTACTTGTACTGTCATTAGTTACGAGTTGAACCAAAAATACCAGTCCTGTACATAAAATACTTACAAATCTGGTTACACGCTTGATATGGAAGCTTATCGTTCTTGTGACAGCACATCACTGTAAGTGATATGCAGTGCAGTACTCTTGAAACAAACCAGTATGCACCATCTAGAAATGTTCCGCACGAGATTTTAAAATGCAATTTGTTAGTTCGCCAAGAAAACTGAAGAGCGTGTAACAGTTGGAAGAAACATGAACATGGTCAGGGCCCAAGAGGACTTTTATCGGGATACAAAGTTTCTCTCGGCCTCCACCCCTCCCCCTCCCTTCTCCATTAGTCATCTTGTTTTTGTCCACTACGGTTTTATATTATGAGCTATAGGGCCAAAAAGAGTATGGAAGATGAGAGGGTTGGAATGGAGTGCTTTGTTGATTTCCTGAAATCCCAGGAAATTTCTGGTTCGGGTACGATGTACATATCCCCTACAACCCCCCTCCCCTCCATCCCCCACCATACAGAGACCTTGTGAACATAAGGGTATGGTATCAGTTAAGAGCTATGGTGGTATTTGGCACGTTTCTTTTAACTACTTCATTGTCCTTATTAACTGGCATTTAACTAATCAATTGACTGCATTCGCTAAGCGATGCTCATTGTCAGTATACGTGGCACAACAAGAAAAACCGGTTAAGGATGAATGTGCTTGTTTGATAAAATGCAAAGAAGAAACAGCAGATACAATATTTTCTGCCGAAATTAAAATAATTCTAATCATGCACTTACGGTCGAGCGAGATCTATGTGGTTTGTTACATAATAGTCGTAGGTGTAATTTTTATTACAGTATTGTACATACCAACTCCCTCATCCGTTTAATGTTTAAAACATAAACCAATCAATGACGGAAATCATCATTCAACCTGAGATAAAAGATTTGAAAATTCAGACATCTGTGGTCAGTATCGAGAAAAGCTCCGAGCACACTGATATATCCGTGACTAATGAGCGTATATCAGATCCACTCTTAGCAGTAGGCATATATATATATATATATATATATATATATATATATATATATATATATATATATATATATATATATAGCCAAAAATCCTCATTCAGAAGTGGAAGGATAGAAGTTAGGGAAATAAAAACATTATACTTGCTCTAACATCCAATGACGAACACGTGACCTTATACATGTGTTGAGGAAAAAGTCAAGGTAAATGCACCAACGTTAATCTCAGACGGTATATAATGTAATTTTTACCGCACAGCATAATGACTTGCGGTTCTGCTTGCTATCTTGTGTTCACATTTCACTTTAAAGGAGCAGCTTGTTGCACGCGAACATGAAATATGATCTTAGCTTCATACCATACGAAGTGCGCGGGAGTCCATGCCCAGCGTCTAATGAGGTACACCGCTCGTGGTGGCATACTGCGGCCGCTGGGTCAAGCATGCCCAAGTATGTCCTTGGTACGGCTCACCGTTTCAGTCTCCAGGTATATAAGATTCTCTCTATCTCCCCTACTGGCATTCTGTTGAGACTGAAGGCATGAGCTTCCCTGTAAGCATATTATTGGCTCGTTATCCTTGCAGGGAACGAGTCTGAGACATTGTTATGGCAGATCAAAGGTATGAACTGCTGAGATTGTAATAGGTCTGGTACTAATTGTCCCAACACTGACCTCGTCTGTTATGGGGAATGCGGAATGTCATTTGTTAATTATACCAATTAGTTCAGTTTCCTTGGTTAATTACACTATATTAATTCACTATTCCTCTCTCAATGCATTTTCGTTGTCTTAAATTGTTACTTTCTGTATTTTCCTACTTTACGACCGCGAATATTACAATTTACACCTTAACTAATAGTGGACCTGCTGTAGACGATATGAACTGAAAAGAACGTAAACATTACCTGACTTTTAGCAACCTTAAACATTGCGTCACTTCTAACAATCTTATAATCTGATATTTTACTCTCTACTAACTTATTAGTTTTAAGAAAATATTCTAACTCGGTAAATCTATCGACGCGTGGGTGAACCACGTGCTGTTATGATTCGTAACCATGGCAACAACGGTCGCTTGTTTTTGACTCGCGATTCTCTTCTGAATATCAGTTTTCAATCCATTAAACTACATTCTTACCTCCTAATAGTTACATTCCTTATATGATACTAGCTACTATCCGTGACTCCCACTAACGCATAAAGCTGAACAGACTTAACAGCAATGTTTATCATCTAACCAGGTCTTTCTTCCTCCTGCCGTAGCCGACTATCAGAAAACATGTTTACGTATCGAATGACAGGTCAGCCTGATGTTTACACAAGAACACACACGCCATCTCTATATCCCAGCTAGTTATACATGTTCTTCTGTTCATTTATCTTTATGATGTCATTATTTTCATTATAATTATTTTGATCAAGGTGAACAAGACTCCAGCTGGAGTTGCTATTCATGACTGCCTATAAAGTCTTCATACACACAAGTCAATAGCTGTGAATCTCTGGAGTGGCTTTGCTCTGTTCTTCCTTAAAAGATATCTGTATCTTCAGTGAATGTGGGTGTATTGAGTGTATGCCACCACAATCAACCGTGAAACAAGTTTGACTATCAAAAACATCTTATTCAATATCCTGGAAAATCAAAGAAGCTGTTCACATCGTTACTGGAAACAGTAACGATATATGACAAAATCGAACGGTCACCACAACCCTAGTGGAAATTTAAGTACGTAACACATAAGTTGAACAATGTGTCCATGGTGTCCATTCGATGGTCTAAGGCGATACTATGTCATATAGCTAATTCAGGTAGCTAGAAATTATGCTAACATTCTTATTTCTGTCCGTACCTTAAAGCCAAGACCTATATTTGCCGCAGAAACTGATTCGAAATTAGTGTACCTGGACACCTAGAAACAGTGGATGAAACACTGTTACTGGCTGAAAATGAGAAGGCAAACAAGCACATGATACTTGGTCAGGTTAGGTTTATCGTTGAGGCAGTCCCACTGTTATCAGGAAAGGAATTATTATCTCTGAGCGATAAACATGAGAGGGGATGCTTCATGATATTTCTTTTCCTGATCCTACAGAAGATAGAATTAGCAGTCTGACTATCATATTAGATAGTTACTCTTCTATTAGATAATCTCGCCACAAGTGTCAGAGTAATTAAGAGTGTGGCGAAAAGGATTTGCCACGCCTTACTTATTAAATCTTTCCCGTTTTAGCTTTGCTGATTAAGGATGAACTATGAGAACGAACGAGATCAGTTGATATTAATTTGCTGGAGGTAACATCGTCACGTGACCGGCCATCTTTTCTCATTATCATATGACAACAAGAGTGAGTCATCATGCTTGGTACGGGGCCCCATCACATGACCGCCCGGCACGACGGGTCCACGCCGCACTGACCTATCACCATTGTCTCCGCGAACCACAACCAGGCCAGGAAAGGAGCTAGAAAAGGACCATGAAGACTCTTATTCTCTTAGCCCTTGTGGCTATTGTTGTTGCGGAATTACCAAGGTAAGATTATTTGTTATATGATAGATTACATGTAAATAGATTTGTTTACTAAGCTGATTCTAGAGCACGTCGATCGCCACGAAATTTCTTTAAGAATCCCACAAAGTTTATGTTCATCTCTCAGTATTACGGATTAGCGCCGGGTTTTATATTTCATTTACCTTCAAAGCATCTAGTGTATTTTGCACCCATTCTTGCGTCCGATATGCCACAGAAGGATAAGCAGGAAATGGCGTCAGATCTAAAACTTCCTGAGGAGCCTGTACACTGACTAGAACTCCCGTGTTCGTGGGATACATGTTCAGTAGTCATTTAAGCAACATGGAAAGCATTTCAGGAAAGAGGCGTTAAGTGCATGAAGATCTGTGCAAGGGTAGAGCCTCGTGTCATGGCAATGTTAACCTCCATTAACAAAGACTGTAGTTTTATGAGTAGTTTTTTTTAAGGGTTGGATTCTTCTGAAATGCTAGATTAGGGACACATGAAATTTAATGTTAGAATATCTTTGATTTGCAGTGATAGTGCATTGGATGGAGTATACTATTATCTGTGAATATTTGGTCTATCGTAGCTATTCTTAAGTTGGTTATTTCATCTGATAGTCTTCCAGGAGTCTACCACTCGAAGTACTTTCTAATGTTTTCACTTTTATTTTACTAAAAAATCTTGTGACCATTATCTTTTGACTCGTTCTTATTTTATTAAAAGAATTGTGCGATATTTTCAGTTATGAGTAATTTGAGTTGGCTTAGTCTTTCTTCATATGACTTTTCGATATTCTGGAATTATTGTAGTAGCACTTCTCTGTACTCTCATTAAAGTGTCCATGTAGATAGACTATGCCTAAATAGTGTCTTCTATCATAGCTTGATTTGGACCTTAATTTTTTTTATGCAGAGGGTATTTTGCCAACAATATGGCATTGCTGAGTCAGATATTTTAGATCTCCATATTTTTTATGCAGTGGGTATTTTGCCAACAATATGGCATTGCTGAGTCAGATATTTTAGATCTCCATTTTTTTAATGCAGTGGGTATTTTGCCAACAATATGGCATTGCTGAGTCAGATATTTTAGATCTCCATTTTTTTTATGCAGTGGGTATTTTGCCAACAATATGGCATTGCTGAGTCAGATATTTTAGATCTCCATTTTTTTTTATATAGAATTGGGTGAAACTTGTATCAGGACACACCAAACGTATGACAAACATGATTTAGACTGCCAAATGATTTAAGTCTGCGAATGCAAAGAAATTGAACCAGAATGCAGAGTATGGGAATGTTCTGAAGTGTTATGATAATTCTTAATTTACAGAAATATTAATTGTGGCAGCATTTTACCATTGTATTTTGAATGTTATTTTCCAGCTAATTAAAATACATATCCCAATGCTATTTTAGATAGTTCAATAGCAGTCACAATGTTCCCATTATAGTGTATCATAATTCACCAGATGTTTGTTGGGGGAAAAAAGAAATTGGGTGTAGTTATTTTGTGAATCGTGTTGAAGTAGAGTGTATGGTATTGTAGCATTTGAATGGTGTGAAACAATACTGATACAGAAGCTAAGAACTTATATAAATGTAAATTTCTGTAGTTGACTGGGTTTCCTACAATCTTGGTGTATATCGCTTAACGGCTGCATTTCTCTACACTTGTATTTCAATTTATGGGTTCCTGCATAATTTGTCGTGGTGTATATTGCTGATAGCTACATTCCTCCACACTTGTATTTAAATTTTTGGGTTGCTGCATAATTTGGAGCATATTGAAGTATTGTTTTAGCCATGCTACTATTTTGGTAATTTGCAGTTTCTCTCCATTGCTGTTAGCATTGAATATTTTGTTTGATGGTGTATTTATAGAATACGGTGGCAGTTACAGAGCATTTTATAGAATATTAGGTAAGGTTATTAGTAGTGAGGGTTATGTATATCGGGGAAATGTGCATTGTGAAAATAGGTAGTATACTTTCAGAATATTGCCTGAACCTTTGAACTAAAATAACTTTGGTATACCAGCAGTAAATTTGTCTGCTGCTGGAAATGACTTGTTTGTGGTGCTGTCATGGGTAATACTGTTATTATTAAATGAATATTGAACATTAAGGTTAATTCTTGACAATTTTAGCTAAGGTCTTCATAGATTTATTTTCCACATCCATTGCATACGGATTTAACCCCCTCATTTCTACTGGTATGTTACTATTATTTTCTTTAATTTTGTCGATAAATTATGTTCCAAATAGAAATGTGCATTGTGAAAATAGGCAGTATACTTTCAGAATATTGGCTGAACCTTTGAACTAAAATAACTTTGGTATACCAGCATTAAATTTGTCTGCTGCTGGAAATGACTTGTTTGTGGTGCTGTCATGGGTAATACTGCTATTATTAAATGAATATTGAACATTAAGGTTAATGCTTGACAAGTTTAGCTAAGGTCTTCATAGATTTTTTTTCCACATCCATTGCATACGGATTTAACCCCCTCATTTCTACTGGTATGTTACTATTACTTTCTTTAATGTTTGTCGATAAATTATGTTCCAAATAGTGCTCTGCAACCATTATTACTTTCTCTGGACGCTTAACTACCATTGCAAAACAAAACGACTATTCATATTTAATAACGGTGAAGAGTTAAACTTGACAAATTGCCACTATCCCTTGTTTGTATGTGAAATTGTCAAATCAGTTCGGTGGTACAGCTGCTCCACTAAGCATTTAGTAAACATTGATGTTACAACTTTTCTCCTTGGCTGGCAGACATTTTGCTACTGAATAAAATACTTTAGTGTTCTTTATGAATTATCTTGTCATCATGATGCTATAAATGTACCTATTCATTGCCCTTGTTTCTTTTGTCGTAATTGGTTTATTGCACCATGTTTATATGCTGTATCAACAAAGTTGCTTGTGTGGCATTAGTCTTTTTTGTTTCCTTTATTTTTTTTTTTTTTTTTTTTGCTTCTATGCAGTTCATTTGTTAAACTTCAGTTCTGATTTTCTCATGAATATGTATTTGTGCATATTCAATATACAGTTATGGAAGAATATTGTAGTTCATTAATAAAACTGAGAGGTGCAACTGGAGGGATGTCTGATTATTATCTTGTGGAGGCGAAGGTGAAGATTTGTGGAGGTTTTCAGAAAAGAAGAGAGAATGTTGGGGTGAAGAGAGTGGTGAGAGTAAGTGAGCTTGGGAAGGAGACTTGTGTGAGGAAGTACCAGGAGAGATTGAGTACAGAATGGAAAAAGGTGAGAACAAAGGAGGTAAGGTGAGTGGGGGAGGAATCGGATGTATTTAGGGAAGCAGTGATGGCTTGCACATAAGATGCTTGTGGCATGAGAAGCGTGGGGGGGTGGGCAGATTAGAAAGGGTAGAGTGGTGGGGTGAAGAAGTAAGATTATTAGTGAAAGAGAAGAGAGGCATATGGACGATTTTTGCAGGGAAATAATGCAAATGAGTGGGAGATGTATGAAAGAAAGAGGCAGGAGGTGAAGAGAAAGGTGCAAGAGGCAAAAAAGAGGGCAAATGAGAGTTGGGGTGAGAGTATCATTAAATTTTAGGGAGAATAAAAAGATGTTTTGGAAGGAGGTAAATAAAGTGCGTAAGACAAGGGAACAAATGGGAACTTCAGTGAAGGGGGCTAATGGGGATGTGATAACAAGTAGTGGTGATGTGAGGAGGAGATGGAGTGAGTATTTTGAAGGTTTGTTGAATGTGTTTAATGATAGTGGCAGATATAGGGTGATTTGGTCGAGGTGATGTGCAAAGTGAGAGGGTAGGGAAAATTATTTGGTAAACAGAGAAGAGGTGGTAAAAGCTTTGGGGAAGATGAAAGCCGGCAAGGCAGCAGGTTTGGATGGCATTGCAGTGGAATTTATTAAAAAAGGGGGTGACTGTATTGTTGACTGGTTGGTAAGGTGCCTGAAGATTGGTGGAATGCTTGCATAGTGCCATTGTACAAAGGCGAAGGGGATAAGAGTGAGTGCTCAAATTCCAGAGGTATAAGTTTGTTGAGTATTCCTGGTAAATTATGTGGGAGGGTATTGATTGAGAGGGTGAAGGCATGTACAGAGCATCAGACTCCCTAAGTTAGCTAGTAATGGTGTGACAGCTTAGGGGTTTGTCCCAGAAATGGGTAAATTCATTTTTCAATGACTCCGAGAATAAGCTTTCATTTCCTGCTTAGAAGGTTGTTCTATAAGCTTCATGTTCTTGGTGTGCAGGTTTATATTGAATGAGCAAATCATGTATTTTATTTTCCGCACAGTGTGCATAATTTGTGAAAAGTAACCTCTTTTTATACAACTCAGGATCCAGCTACATAAATTCAAGTCCGCACGCCATAGTCTACGGGAAGTTGGCACCTCGGTGAAACTGACACGTCGAAGGTGGGGGAGTGGTGGACCCATGCCAGAACCTCTGTCTAACTATATGGATGTAAGTTATGTCCATGCATTTACAGTACTACTAGACATATTTTTTTTGACACCCAGGCAAAATGGCAAGAGTGAGCAGTAAGCATAAGGCAGATGGATTGTACTTGCAACCTCAAGTTGTGTTGCAGGAGGTTTGTTCTTATGGCTGGCTAGTCATGAATATTGAGAGTTTTGTAGATGCATTAAACCTACAGCTGTTCTAACAGGTACATTTTGGCTGAAGAACAGCATAAAGAGTAGACTTAACTAATAGATAATGCTCAAAATTTGATTATTGTGAAAAAGCTTGAGGAAGGAACCTTGTCATAAGAGGAAGAAGCTTTGCCTCATTAATGCCAGTCAGGCTAAGAAATTAAAGATTGTAAATAAGAGTATCGAGTGATGGATAGAAAAATGTCAACTGTTCGAAGTGAGATCATTCCATAACTAGCTAGTTCAGTGAAAGCAGTTAGGGATAAAGAGGTATTGAAGCACACAGTACTGAACATGAGAATAGTTACTAAAGGTCAAGGAATGGGATCAGCATTGAGAATTCTAAAAGGTTCATTTTATGGGATAAATTCATTTCACCATGACCATGTAAGATGGTTTAAAACGTCTTGACCCATACAAGGGTCATGGTTCTTATGAAATTTCATCTGTGCTGAAGATGTGTGCTCTAGATATATATGAGAAATCTCTTAAAATACTGTTTAAGATGGCATTGTAGAGGAAAATATTTTTGGAGGGAAAGGAATAGGGCAGATCTTTTGCATGTCTATAAAAAGTTGACCATGACGCACTGAACTATGGTTAGACCAGTCTCCCTGATATATATGGTTTGTAAAGTTTTTGAAAGAAAGATTAGAATAGTGGATGACATGATGCAGAAGAGAAATTGGCCAAGTGAGGTAATTTTGAAGAATTCCTTCAGCTTTCTACGAGATGGTAATCTTTCTTAGACAAAAGTGAATGGATCAGTGGTGAGTTGCCTAAGGATCAGCAGAATGCCTGTATATGCTATAGTGTATAAAGGTATGGGAACTATTGTGAATGTTTGAATCATCCAATTATAAATTTGATGTTTACTTGGTAAGTTGTTTGAAAGTAGTGAATGAGAGGGTGATGGTTCTCGTGGAACATCAGACCGGAGGTAGACAGTGATTTCCAAAGTGGTTGAGATGTTTGCTTTAAATGTGTGTAATAAGTACTTGGAGAAATGGAAGGATTTGTATCTAGCTTTTATTGATCTGGAGAAAGCAAATGATAAGGCTTATATTCTGTATAGAAAATGTTTCAAATACATGGTGTGGGAGAAGGATTAGAAGTTCTTGAGTTTTCATCAAGAGTAAGGTGAATTTGGGAATAGGCAGAGAGGAGGATTAATTTGTTCTGGGTGAAGGGTCTGGTTTGGGTGGGTGATGTCACCTTGGACGTTGAGACTACTTATTGATGGGTTGATGAGGGAAATAAATGTGAAGATTTTGGGGAGGGGTAGGATTAAAGTATGTTAGGGATGGGTTTGCTTGTGAAGCAAGTCTGTTGTTTGCTGATAACATGGTGCAGGTAACAGATTTAAGCAAGAAACCACAGAAGTTGGGGTCTAATAGTTTGTGAAAGTAGAAAATTGCATAAATGTGAATGAAAGTATGGTTATTAGGTTTATTACTGAAGAGATAGGTTAGTTTAGAGGCAAGTTTGAATGGAGAAAACTTAAAGAAATATTTTAAGATAACTAGGAGCTGGCATGTTAGAAAATGGAATCGTGGGAATTGAAGTGTCGTAAGGTTGGTAAGGAGGCAAAGGTCCCAAGAAGCTGGCTATGTCCACTGGACAGGACCATAGGTTTTAAGGTATTGTGATATGTTTATCTGTAGGGTGAGTGCGTCTGAGCAGTAAATATTTTGTCATTGTAGTTGCATTGTAGGTATGAAGGATAGTAGGATGTTTCAAATTGGTTTTTATAGGAATATAGGTTTGATGTTTCTGGAGTGAAAACAGGAAAGTGTGATTTATGTTTGCCAGGGAGGTTTTGTTTCCGATATATGGATGTCTGGTAGGGTTGTAATTAAGACATTAGTTGGAAGGGTGTGTTTAGTGCTTAAGTACTTTCTTTGTGTGCATGTTTTCTGTCACATATGCTGGTGGAGATGGGATCTGGTGTGTGAGGCAGAGGTAGGCTTTATTTTTACTTTGGGGTTGGTGGCTAGTTATAGAATGGTTTGGTTTGGAGGGGTCTAGTGCTGTTGAAAAGAATTTGGTGCTGAGCAGGGTGGAGGAAATTATATTGGGAGAACCTATTTCATTGTGTAAGTCTCGAGTATTTATAGTTGCAAAGGAGTCAGTGATTGTAATGAGTGTTTCAGTTTATTTCATTTGGTTTTTAAGATGATTAGATGGACTCCCATGGTGTAGTGGTTAGTGTTCCTGACCATGATGCATTCACAGGCAGCCCAGGGTCAAGCGCATAGTTTAGAATCCTCATTGTGGCAGTCGGTAAACAGTCAACCCAGCTGTTCATCCCTCCCTAGGGGATGGTCAGAAGAATGGGTACCTGGCTCAAGCAGGGTGTGCTGGAAATAGAGATGTTTGAGGACAATATGTGGTGTGAGGTGGTTTGATCGAGTAAGCAATGAAAGGGTAAGAGAGATGTGTGGTAATAAAAAGGGTGGTAGAGAGAGCAGAAGAGGGTGTTTTGAAGTGGTTTGTTCACATGGAGAGAATGAGTGAGGAAAGATTGACAAAGAGGATATGTGTCAGAGGTGGAGGGAACGAGAAGTGGGAGACCAAATTGGAGGTAGAAAGATGGAGTGAAAAAGATTTTGAGTGATTGGGGCCTGAACATGCAGGAGGGTGAAAGGCGTTCAAGGAATAGAGTGAATTGGAATGATGTGGTATACCGGGGTCGACATGCTGTCAATGGATTGAACCAGGGCATGTGAAGCATCTCTGTTAAACCAAGGAAAGTTTAGTGGGGCCTGGATGTGGAAAGGGAGCTGTGGTTTTGGTACATTATATATGACAGCTAGAGAGTGAGTGTGAACGAATGTGGCCTTTCATGTCTTTTCCTAGTGCTACCTTGCGCGCATGCAGGGGGAGGGGGTTGTCATTTCGTGGCGGGGTGGCAACGGGAATGAATGAAGGCAGCAAGTAGGAATTGTGTACATGTGTATATATGTGTATGTATATATATGTATACATTGAAATGTATAGGTATGTATGTGTGTGTGTGGATGTGTATGTATATGCATGTGTATGTGGGTGGGTTGGGCCATTCTTTTATCTGTTTCCTTGCGCTACCTCGCTAACACGGGAGACAGCGACAAAGTGTGATAAATGAAATGAGTGAACATAGTATATATATGTTTGTGTATGTTATGTCTATGTGCATTTGTATATATGTGTGTATGTGAATGGATGGGCCATTGTTTGTCTGTTTCCTGGTGCTACCTCGCTGACGTGGGAAACGACGAACAAGTATAATAAATGAATATGTATATAGATATATAGCGTTAATGAGATGGCCTTGATTAGGGCCTCGGTTGCCCATGCCATGTCATGAAGCATAGTTTTTTCCCAGGCACAATACTATGGTCCTATTTCCATTGGCACTCCACCGCAATCCTTCAGAGTGGTCTTTGATACTGGATCGTCCAACCTGTGGGTGCCCTCTAAACATTGTCATGTAACCAACATTGCATGCTGTAAGTACCACCAGTCTCTTTTCCTTAGATTTTTAAATGTGTTTCTACTCTTGACTTCAAAAATGAAGTAGATTTTGGTAGTTTAAACATATTTAGTATTCTAAGATGCTGTAATCAAGAGGGAACTTATGAACTGTCGTGGAGACATGAACTATATTTGTTTTAGCTGTGGAATGCCTTATTTTCACCAGTACACACACTTGGCTGCTTCCAAAACTAGCCTATCTTCATTTATTTCTGGGCAAGGAGCATAAGCACTGGGAATTTCCTATTTTTCATAATCCACTTTTTTACCCACATCAGCATACTTTACAGTTGTTATACATTCCCACATCTGTTTCAGTAGTAGGACTACTGAAGTTGCAGTAGTTCACGCAAACCTCTTGCTATCTTTACATTCAAGACACCCCAAACCATTCCTATCCCTTACCCTTGAGCTGTGTTTCACACACAGCTGGAACATCCAAGTTTCTTGTTTCAAACATGATGCCTGTGTTTCCTGTCTTCTCATCTTGGTTACACCCTTACACGTTTTGGAAATCTCGGCATGAACCCTCGTGGAGAATGAACACTCCTTGGGTCCTTTTGTTACAACTTTTGCAAATTGAAATACAGAATTGGAGGGGGTAGGGCTCCATCCATCACTCCCTCTTCTCTTAGGGAATATGTGAATAGCAGTTTTTTGCCTCTTGTAAAGTTTTGTAAGTTTTCAACTCCTGTTTGATTAGTTATGCTTGGAAGCCTTTCTCTAATTCTTTTTGGTCAAAGCTTCTATGCCATAAGTTGAATACATGACATTACTCCATTTATTTCAGTGATTCACAACAAATATGATAGCAGCAAGTCTTCAACCTACAAGAAAAATGGAACTGAATTTGCCATCCAGTATGGTTCAGGTTCTCTTTCAGGATACCTGTCCACTGACACTGTGACTGTAAGTACTCTAGTTAGTTTTTATTTATTTTACATTTTTTTTTTTTTTTTTTTTTTTTTTTTTTTATACTTTGTCGCTGTCTCCCGCGTTTGCGAGGTAGCGCAAGGAAACAGACGAAAGAAATGGCCCCCCCCCCCATACACATGTACATACACACGTCCACACACGCAAATATACATACCTACACAGCTTTCCATGGTTTACCCCAGACGCTTCACATGCCTTGCTTCAATCCACTGACAGCACGTCAACCCCTGTATACCACATGACTCCAATTCACTCTATTTCTTGCCCTCCTTTCACCCTCCTGCATGTTCAGGCCCCGATCACACAAAATCTTTTTCACTCCATCTTTCCACCTCCAATTTGGTCTCCCTCTTCTCCTCGTTCCCTCCACCTCCGACACATATATCCTCTTGGTCAATCTCTCCTCACTCATTCTCTCCATGTGCCCAAACCATTTCAAAACACCCTCTTCTGCTCTCTCAACCACGCTCTTTTTATTTCCACACATCTCTCTTACCCTTACGTTACTTACTCGATCAAACCACCTCACACCACACATTGTCCTCAAACATCTCATTTCCAGCACATCCATCCTCCTGCGCACATCTCTATCCATAGCCCACGCCTCGCAACCATACAACATTGTTGGAACCACTATTCCCTCAAACATACCCATTTTTGCTTTCCGAGATAATGTTCTCGACTTCCACACATTTTTCAAGGCTCCCAAAATTTTCGCCCCCTCCCCCACCCTATGATCCACTTCCGCTTCCATGGTTCCATCCGCTGACAGATCCACTCCCAGATATCTAAAACACTTCACTTCCTCCAGTTTTTCTCCATTCAAACTCACCTCCCAATTGACTTGACCCTCACCCCTACTGTACCTAATAACCTTGCTCTTATTCACATTTACTCTCAACTTTCTTCTTCCACACACTTTACCAAACTCAGTCACCAGCTTCTGCAGTTTCTCACATGAATCAGCCACCAGCGCTGTATCATCAGCGAACAACAACTGACTCACTTCCCAAGCTCTCTCATCCCCAACAGACTTCATACTTGCCCCTCTTTCCAGGACTCTTGCATTTACCTCCCTTACAACCCCATCCATAAACAAATTAAACAACCATGGAGACATCACACACCCCTGGCGCAAACCTACATTCACTGAGAACCAATCACTTTCCTCTCTTCCTACACGTACACATGCCTTACATCCTCGATAAAAACTTTTCACTGCTTCTAACAACTTGCCTCCCACACCATATATTCTTAATACCTTCCACAGAGCATCTCTATCAACTCTATCATATGCCTTCTCCAGATCCATAAATTACATATATTAATATTTATTATACTAGATCACTGTTTCCCACACCAGTGAGGTAGCACCAGGAAACAACTAAGAATGGCCTGTCCTCTCATATACACATATATGTACATAAACACCCATACCCACACATATAGATACACATAATCAATATGCACACATACATACACATCCATAAACATATACATTATATACACGTGTATAGATTCATACTTGCTTGCCTTCGTCCATTCCTGTTGCTACCTTGCCCCACAGGGAACAGTGCGTGTTTCCTGGCGCTACCTTGCTTACACAGTATACAGCAATCAAGTAAAATAAATAAATTATATTGCAGTGCAGCGCAAGGAAACAGAGGAAAGAATTGCCCAACCCACCTACATACACATGTATATACATAAACACCCACACAGGCACGTATACATACCTATGCATTTCAACGTTTACATACATATAGGTACACAGACATATACATATATACACATGTACACATTCATACTTGCTGCCTTCATCCATTCCCATCGCCACACCTGAAATGGCACCCTCTTCCCCTCGCGCGTGCATGAGGTAGCACTAGGAAAGTAAACCAAAGGCCACATTCATTCACACTCGTTCTCTAGCTGTCATGTGTAATGCACTGAAACTACAGCTCCCTTTCCACATCCAGGCCCCACAAAACTTTTCAGAGTTTACCCTAGATGCTTCACATGCCCTGGTTCAATCCATTGACAGGACATCAACCCCAGTATACCACATCATTCCAGTTCATTCTATTCCTTGCACACCTTTCACCCTCCTGTATGCTCAGGCCCTAATTGCTCAAAATCTTTTTCACTCCATCCTTCCACCTCCAATTTGGTCTCCTGCTTCTTGTTCCTTCCACTTCTGACACACATATCCTCTTTGTCAATCTTTCCTCACTCATTCTCTCCTTGTGACTAAACAATTTCAATACACCCTCTTCTGCTCTCTCAACCACACTTTTTATTACCACACATATCTTTTACCCTTTCTTTACGTACTCGATCAAACCACCTCACACCACATATTGTCCTCAAACATTTAATTTCCAACACATCCACCCTCCTCTGGACAGCCCTAACTATAGCCCATGCCTCGCAACCATATAACATTGTTGAAACCACTATTCCTTCCGACATACCCATTTTTGCTCTCGGTGATTCTTCAGTGCTCCCAGAACCTTTGCCCCCTCTCCCATCCTGTGACTCTCTTCCGCTTCCATGTTTCCATCCAATGCTAAATCTACTCCCAGATATCTAGAACACTTCACTTCCTCCAGTTTTTCACCATTCAAACTTGCCTCCCAGTTTATTTGTCCATCAACCCTACTCTTATTCACATTTGATGTTGGCTTTCTTCTTTCACACACTTTACCAAACTCGGTCAGCTAGTGCAGTTTTTCACCTGAATCGGCCACCAGTGCTGTATCATCAGTGAACAACTGACTGGATACTTGCCTCTCTTTCCAAAACTCCATTCACTTCCCTAACAACCCCATCCATAAAAAGATTAAGCAACCATGGAGACATCACGCACCCCTGCCTCAAACCGACATTCACTGGGAACCAATCACTTTCCTATTCGCACACATGCCATACATAATTGATAAAAACTTTTCAGTGCTTCTAGCAATTACCTCCCACACCATATCCTCTTAATATCTTCTGCAGAGCAGCTATCAACTCTTATGTACCTTCTCCAGATCTACACAAATCTACAAGTTCTTTGCAGTTTCTATTTACAACACTGAACACACCATGTACACCAATTAAACCCTCAACTGCCACATGACTCTTCTTTGCTTTCAAATCTCCCATCACTATAACCTGGTCTTGAGCATCAGAGCTGCTGACTTACTCGCTCAGCTGCACCCAAAACACTTGCCTCTCATGATCTTCTCATAACAAGGTTCATAGGCACCAATAATCACCCCTCTCTCTCCATCCACTTTCAGTTTTACCCATATCAGTCTTGAGTGTACTTTCTTGCATTCTATCACATACTCCCACAGCCTTCATATATATATATTTTTTTTTTCATACATATTTGCCATTTCCCGCTTTAGTAGCATCAAGAACAGAGAAACGAGCCTTTGAGGGACAATCGTCACTTGGTCCTATTCTCTATTCCTTCTTATGGAAAAGTATAAACTGGAGGGGAGGATTTACAGCCCTTTTAGTCCCAGGGAATAAGTGGGAAGTGTTCTTTCTCCCATCTCCAGGGATATATATGTATTATTTATAATTATATATATGTATTATTTTTATCCCTGGGGATAGGGGATTAAGAGTACTTCCCACGTATTCCCTGCGTGTCGTAGAAGGCGACTAAAAGGGGAGGGAGCGGGGGGCTGGAAATCCTCCCCTCTCGGTTTTTTTTTAATTTTCCAAAAGAAGGAACAGAGAATTGGGCCAGGTGAGGGTATTCCCTCAAAGGCCCAGTCCTCTGTTCTTAACGCTACCTCGCTAATGCGGGAAATGGCGAATAGTTTGAAAGAAAGAAAAATTTATAATTGACCACCATCTCCCGCATTAGCGAGGTGGCGCAAGGAAACAGACGAGGAAATGGCCCAACACACCCACATAAACATGTATATACATAAACGCACACACATGCACATATACATACATATACATTTCAACATATACAGTACATATCATTTCTTACTGTCTTCATCCATTCCTATTTTCTAGCACACTTTGAAGATGTCATCCATGGGAATGAGAAAAGCTTTTTAGTTGTTAACTAAGGATTACTGCTTTCAAAATTTGCAAAACTTTGAGATTGAACTGGGTTTGTGAAATTTTACATTCATTATTTTGAGACTACAATGAGGAAAGAAATCTTTATCTGCTGTTTCTCCATTTAGGAAACGAAGGATTTGATAACTTGTGATTTTTCAATTTTCTTTAGATTGGATCTTTGGCTGTGGAGAATCAGACATTTGCAGAAGCTCTAAGTGAACCTGGTTTAACATTTGTTGCTGCCAAGTTTGATGGTATTCTTGGAATGGCATATGATAGGATTGCTGTGGATGGTGTCACACCAGTTTTCTACAGCATGGTCAATCAAAAATTGGTGCCTGCTCCTGTCTTCAGCTTTTACCTCAACAGGTATTGCCTCTTTTTAATGGATTTTAAGGAAATGATGGAAAATTTTTATGAAAAGCTTTGAAGGATGATATTGATTATAAATGTAAGGCTGATGAAGTAACTATTTCTTCAAAAATGTCATAAAGAAAAAATTCCTAAGGGATCCATCTGCTGCTGAGGGTGGTGAGCTGATCCTCGGAGGTTCAGACCCTGCCTACTACACAGGAGACTTCACCTATTTGCCAGTTGATCGTAAGGGTTACTGGCAGATTAAGATGGATGGGCAAGTAGAAACAACTGATTAAATGTACTACAGTAGTTAATTTATTAAATGAAATGCACTGTTGTACAGAATTATTTTCTGATATAAATAGTTTTCGTATGGAAACTTGTGGATGGATAATACCATTTTCTGTTTGGTTTGAAGTATTTGTTCATCAGTATAACTATTCTTATACTCCTTCCATTCATCAGGATGCAGATGAATGGAGAGACTGTCCCATTCTGTCAGGGTGGATGTGAAGCCATTGCTGACACAGGAACTTCCCTTATTGCTGCTCCATCCAAGGAGGCCCGCATGTTAAACAAGAAGGTACGATTAATTTTTGTATGCCCAGTGCCATCAATTTATCTTTCACTTTATTTGCAAATTCCCAAAATACATGTGGATCATCAACCATAATAATGGTGTTTACATGAATTTGCTTTCACTTCTTGTCTGTCTATAGCTCTGATGCCTGTTCCAACAGAAACCCCCTCAAGAGGATTAGCAGTCATGACCTTATTAGTGAAGTATAGTGCTTCTTCTAATCCTTTAGTGCCTCACCTTTAATAGGACAAATCTAGAGCAGTTTGCAGAGGCTCCTAGCTAATGGTCCTACTGAGTACTACTACCTAATGCTAGTGTTTAATGTTCATACCTATTACTACTACCTAATGCTCTTGTTTAATGTTCCTTCCTGCTACTGCTACCTAATGTTTGCACCTAATGCTCCTGCCTAAATGTTCCTACCTATTGTTTCTATCCATTGCTTGTATCATTTTGCCAAAAGGCAGAGCTAGCACATCGTGTTCACTGCTGTAAAATCTGATTACAAAGAATGAACTGTGCGAGTCAAGTGTTGTCAAATGTTATGCATGACAAGGAGGGAATGTATTTTGTGGACAAAATGCCACTAGTCCTTATGTGGAAGAGGCTTTGTGGGTCAGAGAAGTGCAACTTTACAACCACTTATATGCTGGCTTACTTTGCAGCGATCACTAACCCTCCTGACATATTCTGTATCTGTTTACTTGGTCCTTTCATACTAGTGGAGTGAATTGTCCTTTACCTTTTTAGCTGCTCCATAATAGGTCTTGAATATCATTAGTCCTCGTTTTACCTGTTCCCGTATTATTGTAACACTGGCACATAGTGAATTTCTCATGCTGTCACTTGTAACAGGTCTTATTTCAGACCCATGTTTGGCCTGAAAGCTGTTTGACACTTCCTTTGCTTGGGTTTTTAGCTATGGCCAGAAAGTAGATTTTACACTGCACAGAAATTGAATTAATAGATGGCTTGACTTCAGTGATTGCCATTGATCAGTGTTACCTAGACTGGTACTTATTGCTTTATTTTGTCTTGTCTTTATTTACAGATTGGTGCCAAGCCAATTGCAGGTGGAACCTGGGGAGTGGATTGCAATTTGATCCCAAACCTGCCAAAGATTTCATTTATACTGAATGGAAAGCCTTTCACATTAGAGGGCAAAGATTACATTCTCAGGGTAAGATTAAAGTTATATCTGAATTAGACTGGTGTTTGATATTACTGCTTTTGTTGGATGTTTTGGCTCTGAGGGAAACGAAGCTCAAGGGTAAAGGGGAAGAGTGGTTTGGGAATGTCTTGGGAGTAAAGTCAGGGGTTAGTGAGAGGACAAGAGCAAGGGAAGGAGTAGCACTACTCCTGTAACAGGAGTGGTAGGAGTATGTGATAGTGTAAGAAAGTAAACTCTAGATTGATATGGGTAAAACTGAAAGTGGATGGAGAGAGGTGGGTGATTATTGGTGCATATGCACCTAGGTGGGCATGAGAAGAAAGATGAGAGGCAAGTGTTGTGGGAACAGCTGAGTGGGTTATAGTGATGGGTAATTTGAATGCAAAGGTGAGTAATGTGACAGATAAGGGAATAATTGGTGTACATGGGGTGTTCAGTGTTGGAAATGAAGAGCTTGTAGATTTATGTGCTGAAAAAGGACTGGTGATTGGGAATACCTGGTTTAAAAAGAGAGATACATAATTATATGTATGTAAGTAGGAGAGATGGCCAGAGAGATTATTGGATTACATGTTAATTGATAGGCATGCTAAAGAGAGTCTTTTGGATGTTAATGTGCTGAGAGGTGCAACTGGAGGGTTGTCTGATCATTATCTTGTGGAGGCGAAGGTGAAGATTTGTTGAGATTTTCAGAAAAGGAGAGAGAATGTTGGGGTGAAGAGAGTGGTGAGAGTAAGTGAGCTTGGGAAGGAGACTTGTGTGAGGAAGTGCCAGGAGAGACTGAGTATAGAATGGAAAAAGGTTAGAACAAAGGATGTAAGGAGAGTGGGAGGAGGAATGGGATGTATTTAGGGAAGCAGTGATGGCTTGTGCAAAAGATGCTTGTGGCATGAGAAGCATGGGAGGTGGGCAGATTAGAAAGGGTAATGAGTGGTGGTATGAAGTAAGATTATTAGTGAAAGAGAAGAGAGAGGCATTTGGACGATTTTTGCAGGGAAATAATGCAAATGAGTGGGAGATGTATAAAAGAAAGAGGCAGGAGGTGAAGAGAAAGGTGCAAGAGGTGAAAAAGAGGGCAAATGAGAGTGGGGGTGAGAGAGTATCATTAAATTTTAGGGAGAATAAAAAGATGTTTTGGAAGGAGGTAAATAAAGTGCATAAGACAAGGGAACAAATGGGAACATCAGTGAAGGAGGCTAATGGGGAGGTGATAAGAAGTAATGGTGATGTGAGAAGATGGAGTGAGTATTTTAAAGGTTTGTTGAATGTATTTGATGATAGAGTGGTAGATGTAGGGCATTTTGGTTGAGGTGGTGTGCAAAGTGTGAGGGTTAGGGAGAATGATTTGGTAAACAGAGAAGAGGTAGTAAAAGCTTTTTGGAATATGAAAGCCGGCAAGGCAGCAGGTTTGGACGGTATTGCAGTTGAGTTTATTAAAAAAGGGGGTGACTGTATTGTTGACTGGTTGGTAAGGTTATTTAATGTATGACTTTTGGTGAGGTGCCCGAGGACTGGCGCAATACTTGCATAGTGCCATTGTACAAAGGCAAAGGGGATAAAAGTGAGTGCTCAAATTACAGAGGTACAAGTTTATTGAGTATTCCTGGGAAATTATATAGGAGGGTATTGATTGAAAGGGTGAAGGCATATACAGAGCATCAGATTGGGAAGAGCAGTGTGGTTTCAGAAGTGGTAGGGATGTGTGGATCAGGTGTTTCCTTTGAAAAATGTATGTGAGAAATACTTAGAAAAGCAAATGGATTTGTATGTAGCATTTATGGATCTGGAGAAGGGATATGATAGAGTTGATAGAGATGCTCTGTGGAAGGTATTAAGAATATATGGTGTTGGAGATAAGTTGTTAGAAGCGGTGAAAAGTTTTTATCGAGGATGTAAGGCATGTGTACCTGTAGGAAGAGAGGTAAGTGATTGGTTCTCATTGAATGTTGGTTTGCGGCAGGGGTGTGTGATGTCTCCATAGTTATTTAATTTGTTTATGGATGGGGTTGTTAGGGAGGTGAATACATGACAGCTAGAGACTGTATGAACGAATGTGGCCTTTGTTGTCTTTTCCTAGCGCTACCTCGCGCACATATAGGGGGAAGGGTTTGTCATTTGATGAGTGGCGGGGTGGCGACAGGAATAAATAAGGGCAGACTATGGATTATGTACATGTGTATATATGTATGTCAGTGTGTGTATATATATGTATACGTTGAGATGTATAGGTATGTATATGTGCTGTGTGTGGACGTGTATGTATATACTTGTGTATGTGGGTGGGTTGTGCCATTCTTTCATATGTTTCCTTGCACTACCTCGCTAACACGGGAGACAGCGACAAGGTTTAATAAATAAATGAATAATATAAATAGTACTTTATGAAAGAACCATAACATATTATTAAAAGGATTTTTTCAGGGTTTCTTCCAAAGATCACAGTTTTGGTTTTGCTGCTGATTGAATATGAACATCATCTTGTATGCCAGAAGTTGCAGGACGTTGGAGTTAAATCATTTGCTATTTCTAGTTGTGCACCGGATAAAAGGAATTGGAGTGGTTATTTGAAAGCAAGGAATATGAAGCTGTCAGAGCGTAAGGCTTGCTTGTACATGATGGAGGCAGGATGTTTGTGAATAAGGCAGTTATTCACCTGTTCCTGATGTTAGCTCATTGAAGTAGGAAAGGCAATCTGGTATAGAAAGAAAAGTGTATTGATAATTTGTGCAAGTAATAGAGTGGATTGGAACAGTGTAGTATACTGGGGCCAACATGCTGTCAGTGAACTGAACCAGGGCCTGTGAAACGTCTGGGATAAACCATGGAAAGGTCTGTGGGGCCTGGGTGTAGATAAGGAGCTTTGGTTTCGGTGCATTACTCTTGACATGTAGAGACTTGAGTGTGAAAGAATGTTTTTTTTTTTTTTCTTGGACCTACCTTGCAGAAGCAGGGGGTAGTGATGCTGTTTCCTGTATGGCGGGGTAACAACAGAATGGATGAAGGCAAGCAAGTATGAATATGTACATGTGTATATATTTATATGTCTATGTATGTATATGTTGATGTGTATATGTGCATGTAAGGGCATTTATGTGTATATTAGTGGATGGGCCATAATTCGTCTGTTTCCTGGTGCTACCATGCTGATGTGGGGAAACAGTGATCAAGTATAATAAAAAATACCATTTTCCTACTTTTCAGGTAAGTGAATTGGGACATGTCTCATGTATTTCTGGATTTATTGGCCTTGATGTCCCACCTCCCATGGGCCCTATCTGGATCTTGGGAGACACTTTCATTGGTCGTTTCTACACAGAATTTGACATGGGCAACAACAGAGTTGGTTTTGCAGTAGCCAAATAGAAGGAAAAGGATGTGGGTGATGGGTAATGATAGAGTTTGTTTAGAATTCAGGGTTATCATGATCGTTGCTCTTTGGCAAATGTATTTCAGAACACAAAAGGTCAGTAACTGGATTTCAGTTGACATATGGTAAATAAAATAAGAATGAATCTCCAGTGAGAATTTATTAGAAAGAAAATGGCATTAACTGATTGTCAGTATTATAATTTTTGTTATGGGACCAAATATTGACATCCATAAGTTTGTTGAAATTGAGAATATCATTTGATGTGAAGTCCATCAAGATGTGCTGATTTTAATTAATTTTATTGCTGTTGATCATATTCTAATTTATTTTAAAATGAATTTGCAATTTTCAGTAAGATTTTACATCATTGCATGAGCTTGAGATATGCAAGAAATAGTAGGGTGCACCATACCCCCCCTCATAATTTTGAAACTCTCTCCATTATTTACAGGATAGTTTAGCATGATCCTTTAAATGTTGTGATACATAGCTTATATGCTACTTTAATTACCAATGAATGTTGGAGCCAAGTCTCTTATAGGTAAACTTTTAAAGATATAGCATTCCTTACCACACTTGCAACTATTCTAGTGTTCAAAAAAGTCACTTGTTTGTGCTAATTTGAGAGCTACAGACTCCAGATGGTAATGTCTATGTTTTACTTTATTAAAACTATTGTTTTCTGTTTCATCAATTACAATGTTATATATTTGACTCAGAAGTTTTCTTCACCAGTTGAAAAATTGTTTAGTTAGGTATCTTACACTTCAGAACAAACGACTGCTTACCAATTACTCCATTCAGCAGATGACAAGGGCATACACAAGAGTTTATTTCCTATGCCTTTTTCTTTGTAAATTGCATAGTAAGCCATGTCGAACTGCTTGCATTGCCTCTTGTAACCTAAACATAACATTCTTCTACCTCTGGTCTCATTGTGTATGTTTTCATTAGATTACTGTTTTGCATATTACTGGACTACTACTGCACGAGTTAGTCATGGGTGAAAAGTTGCCCTCAGTTAGGTAATATTTTCCATGGACACAGAAAAGTCTCGTCAAGGAACTTCTCACTGCAAAGGAGTTCAGTATTTCCCTGCTATAGGCTGTAGCTCAGCCTTAGAGTTGCAGGAGCCCTAAAAAAGGAATCCCAAGAAATTCTCTCTCTCTCTCTCTCTCTCTCTCTCTCTCTCTCTCTCTCTCTCTCTCTCTCTCTCTCTCTCTCTCTCTCTCTCTCTCTCTCTCTCTCTCTCCTTTCCATATTTGATTGCAATTTTCCCACGTTAGAACCAATAACAGATGAAGAAAGACCATACCTGCTTGCATCCATTCTCTAGCTGTCATCTATAATGACCAAAACCACAGCTCCTTATGCTACTATCCACAACCAGAACCCTGCAGACCTTTCCATGGTTTACCTAGGATACTACATATTCCCTGGTTCAGTTCACAGACAGCACATTGACCCCAGTATACCACATTGTTCCAGTTTCATTCAATCCAGTGCATGCTTTTTTCCCTCCATGTTCAGGCCCTGATCATACAAAATATTCTTCACTCCATGCTTAGATCCTCAATTTGGTCTCCCCTTTCATTTCTTGATGATAAAACCACCACATACTGTCCTGAAACTTTTAATTTTCAACACATCCACTTTCCTCTGCACAGCTTTATCAATAGCCCATGCCTCATACATACAATATTGTTGAGACTACTATTCCTTGAAATGTATCCATTTCTGCCCTCCTAGGTAATGTTCTCTCTTTCAACACATTCTTCAGTTCTCCCAGAACTTTGCCCCCTCTCCCACCTTATGACCTACTTCTGCTTTCATGGTTCCATTCAGTGCCATGTTCACACCCAGACGTCTAAAACACTTTACATCCTCTTATTTTTCTCTAACCCCAACTAACTTGTCCTTCAGTGCTGCTGAACCTAACAACTGTGCTTTTATTCATTCACTACTTTTTTTTTTTTTGTTCACATTCTCTTCCATACTCGAGTCACCGATTAATGCAGTTTCTCACGTGAGTCTACCACCAGTGCCGGATCATCAGCAAACAGCTGGCTTGCTTCTCATGCCCTTTAATCCCCAACAGACTGCAAACTTGCCCCTCTGCAGGACTATAATTGAGCTCCCTGGCCCCTCCATCCATAAAGCATTTAAAAACCATGGTGACATCACACACTCCAGCACAGACCAGCCTTCACTTGGAACCATTCAGTCTAACTTCATTCTCATATACAAGTTGTACACCCTTAATAAAAACTCCACATTGCTGGGAGCTTTCCTCCCACACACATTCTCAAAACCTTCCCCAGAGCATAAACCTTATGAAATGCCTCTTCCTAGTCCATAAATGTTGCATGCAAATCTTTTTTTTTAATATTTCTTGCACATTCTTTAAAGCAACACCTGCTCCACAGATTCTTTACCACTTTTGAAACCACACTGCTCCTCCCAAGTCTGATGCTCGGTACATGCTTTCCTTCTTTCAATCGATACCCTTCCGTACAACTTGCCAGGTATAGTTGTAAACTTATATGTCTGTAGTTTGAACACTCCCTTATTCCCCTTGCATTTATACAATGACACTATATGTATTGTCAATCAGTAAGGGCCTCAACGTAATCCATACATATGTTGAAAATCCATAACTAATCGACAACATGCACACACCCTTCCTTGATAGAGTCAGCTGTAATACCAGTCACCTTGCCACATTTCATCTTATGCAGGGCTTTCACTACCATCTCTTCTCCAAACCACTCTACATCACTCGCTTAGCATACCACCGCGACCAAAACACCCTACATCTGCCAATCTATCATCAAACACATTGAACATTCCTTAAGAATACCAGCTCCATCTCTTCACTTAATAATTGCCCATTATCATTTTCCCTTTTATACCCTTTTGATGTTCTCATTTGTTCTTGTCTTTCTCACATTAGTTACTTCCAAACATTCTCCCAAAAGTTTACCAGTACTTGCTCAGCCCAACTTGCATTTGCCCTCTTTTTCAACATGTGCTCCTTCCTCTTGACCTCCTGCTGCTTTCTCTTGTACATCTCTCAATGATTTGCACTCCATCCCTGTTAGTGCTGCCCAAGTTCCTCTTTTGTTCTCTTTCACTAGCAATTTTAATCCCACCACTTGCCACCCTTTCTAATGTCTACCTACTTCCTTCAAACAGCTTGATTTGATTGTATATGTGGTATATGCAGTAATAAAATGGTAGGAGCTAAGGCAGTCTACACATGACAGTTACACCTTGCAATGACTTTCTAAGAATTAATTTTTTTCTAGAAGTAGAAGGCAAGCGAGATGGAAGCCCTCAAAATAATGAACTGTAGAGGATGTTAAGTATGGCATTCCTCCTTCAACAGAAATTGCCATTTCAAGTCATTTCTTTGTTGTCTGATGATTGTTCAGGAGAGACTTGCCCTAATGTGTGGCACCTGCAATTGATGTTACCATGGAATATGTACTAAAGGGATGCCAAAAATATAGGAGCTTCAGTCCAAAATGGATTTTGATATTGAAACAAATCAAAGTATTTGAGAAATTTAAGACGAGTGCCTGTAAACAGACTGAAAAACTATTTGGAAAAGCACATAATTCTATAAAAAGTTTTAAGATTTTAGATATCTTTTTCATATTTAAAAGCACTGAATAATCATCATATTCTAGCCATTTACAAGTTCTGTAGAATCAGACATGAGCAGTTCTAGTTAAAAAAAAGCAAGTATAAAGAGCCAAAACTGAGGAGTGATTTTTTTCATAGGGTTGCACTCCTGTGAGAGTTTTGAGTATTTGTTGGGCAATTGAGCTTTTTCCTTGTCTCGTCAGCAGCAGCTCTACATAATGACTTGTTTTAACAACGTATTCATGAGTGAGATCTGTTGTTTGGATATGATGCTGGTTATAGTAATTGACACTTTCATTGTCTCGATTTCAACTTTTATTCTTTCTTGGCAATTTAGCACAGTTATAACTACCCCCTTATTAGTCATGCTTATAGCTTCTGGAGAATCATGAACACCATGTGACATGACCCCTGCAATTGCGGTATTACCAAAGAACGTGCAATAATGTACGTCGTCTATGAACTTTATAGAAATTAAAGTATTGGAGAAAGTGTTGATAATGCTGTATATAGACATAAGTTTTTAAAAGAAGCCAAAATATAAAATATGTAAATAGGTTTGTTAAACATCTTTTTCAGTGCTAAAAACAAATGCTGAATAACCAGTAGGTCTGAGAACACAGTTCCACAAAATCAATTGTCTTGCTTCCTGTACTTTTTGCAAAAGTATTGTGTATCTTTACACGTATCTCCTCATGCTGAACCATTTAAGCACACCCTGGTCAGCCCTCTAAATCGAGATATTTTCACTTCCACATACCTGTGAAAAAAAAAGAATGTTACTGGAACGGCATGGCCCACAAAGGCCCTAATCAAGGCCATCTCATTAATGCTATATATACATATACCCTGTCCTAAGCCAGGTACCCATTTTATCGACCAACCCCTAGGGGATGGATGAACAGCTAGGTTGACTGTGGACAGATTCCTGTAACCAGGAATTGAACTTGTGCACTGAACCCGGCATAGCTGTGAATGCATCGCGGTCTGAGACTCAAACCCCAACACCATGGAGGTCCATTTGCATGCAAGGCTGAAGCTATCTATCCATATGACGCTTCAGGGATTCCTATACCTTCAGACTTTAATATTTTTGCCCTCGCAGAAATTAACTTATATACCGCACACTCCATGATTCTATACTATATACTGAACTATATACTCTGCTATAACTGTTTCATACTTTTGTTCACAATTCCTAAGATTTTCTTTTACAAACCCATCATTATCCTTGCAGGCTCTTTTGAGCTGCCACCAGAACTGTCATATGCAAACAGCAACTGCTTTATCTTTGTCCCCAAACTCCCAGCATACTGCAGACCCTTGCACCTACCTCCGCCACCCTATCCATAGATATATATATATCGCTGGTGAAATTCTTCATGCAAACCTATCATCTGGAGCACTCCCTCACCCCCTACACACACATGCGCTCTTTACACGCAGTAAAATAAACACTCTTTTTGTAACTACAATTTTTCATATATATGTAGTACCTTCCAGAAGGTGCTTACTTTTTCTTCAGATTCATAAATGTTACGTGTACAAGGTATTCTTTCTCCAGTATTTCTTGCACTCCGCCTCTCCCAGATCCACATTGCTCTTTCTCAATTAGCAGTTGTGTGCTTGATGCAACCCCCTGTCACCACTCTCCCATATACCTCTCCTGGTATTCTCAAAAGTCCTGTTAGTGTACCTCACTTGTTTGGTTTAATATATATATATATATATATATATATATATATATATATATATATATATATATATATATATATATATATATATATATCACACTATTCGCCATTTCCCGCATTAGCGAGGTAGCGTTGAGAAGAGGACTGGGCCATAGAGGGAATATATTATATTATATATATATATATATATATATATATATATATATATATATATATATATATATATATATATATATATACAAAGGCATTATGCATGCACTTCACGTTCTCAGGCACCTCCTATCAATTAAAGCAATATATATAATGTACAGCCTGATTATGCAGTGAAGAGCATTATCACTTTTCTTGAACTAAAGCAAATTCATTCACTCCGAGCACATTACCATATTCATCTTCCAGAATGCATTCCGCCAGTAAGGGACAGATTGCAACATTGCTACTAAGGGGCGATGCCTTGCCATGCTAAATGCTGACATATATATTCGGATGCCAAACAACAGTTCAGTTAGGGTTATGATGCAACATTACACTAGCAAATGGTACTGTGCCATATCAAAAGCCAACGACGTAGAATGCTTAATCACAGGCAAGCAAGGGACATTGACACTAAAACTGGAAGCTATTAAGGGGTGGCATGTCACAAAAGCCAACAAGTAAACAAGTGGGATTTTATATCACGCTAACAAAATCAATAGGGAAAAGAACTCTGCTGGCCAGCAAGGGGCAGAACTATAAACTACAGACTTAAAAGGATGGGGGGGTTGACGCTAAAGAAGGTAACTAAAGGAAGCAGGCTACACTACATGCCAGCACTGACGAGGGCATTACAAGACTGCAAGTGACGTAACACCATTACAACAAAAAGTCAGGACGTTACAGGCCAGCTAGGGTGGGTAGGGGCGATACACTGGTGCAAGTCGTAACAAGTAGGACACCAGCCAACAGACCATCACTGGGTTGCTAGATGCGGGCACAGTCAACGGCCTTAATGGCCCTTTTTTTTTTCCGACTTTTATTTCAATATTACTATTGAAAGTTATCATATCTTGCAGTGCATAACAGCTGGTCCGAAACTTTTTTTTTTCTCTGTCCACAGACTATTGTACGCTAAAAATGCGCCGTGTCGCTATAGATTCAAATTTGTAATTGATGGCGCCACAGAAAAAAAAAAGGTATATCCTTTTGTAATTAGTAGACATAGTTCCGTGCGTTTTACACAGTACCGTTTTGTAAGCTAAACGTAAACCCTTATGGAAGAAAATCCCAGTCGCCCTTTACAAGACAATAGATGACCACTGCGGTCTTGAGTTGTCCTGTCTCCAAAGAAGGCGAAGAATAGGATGCTCTAGAACGAAACCTAATGTTACATATCCTGCACCGTACAGTAGATCTATTTTTATCAATTTTCACGGAAAAGAAAAAATCGCCAGAGATGCATTATCTGTGTTGTTTTGGTAATAAATTGACCTCATTATTTCGGCTAAAAAGAGGCCACAGTTTGATTGCCAAAGTAGGAAGTCTAATATTAGTATTAGTCATCTTAGTCTGTATGTTATGACGAAGAATGATTGCATAGGGGGAGTTAAATGACGCTATAATCATGTACGTGTCTCTTTAACTGAAACAGATTAGCAATCATTAATTGAAATATACGAGATTTCCGAGAAAAATAATAAAGCAATATTACCTGCAATGTTACCTACCATGAAATAGGCAAAAAAAGATCCTCTAGCTCAATATATGTCAGAACATATTACAAAGAGGATGATATTCAACACTAAAGAGTAAGATTTTCGACCTAGATTACCTTACCATTCTGTAGTTGGATAGTTGCCAGAGTCACGAGAAGATCCGTGGGAATTAATGCATATGACAAGGTCTGAGATATTCTTTCATTTTCCAGGCAACATTTCCTTATAACATTCTTTACTAGTCTTAGTTTTTTCAAAAACATTATAGAAAAAAAAATTGGGATGTATTAGAATTAATTAGTACTTGGTAGCTCGATTTCTTCCCCAGAATGGAAAAAACTTAGAGCGTCTTCGAGATCATCTTTTTAATGGTGCGGAAAGCTGAATTCGTTTGGTTGTTTGTCTCCATATTTCAAATGAGGTCAAGATCATTGGATGTGATTGGTTCCTTAGAGAAATTTCGTCCACGTGGTTCTGTGTGCGTTGAAGTCACTTAACAGTTGAGATATCTTCAACGTATTGTGATTCACCCTTCATGCCCTTTGTTGTTCCCAGGTCAAAGAAAGCAAACTTTGTTGCCGATTCTCTTAGATTCGAAAATAAACACGAATTATATATTCTCAAAATTACATTATAGACTACTGCTTTGGATTGCAATCGGGAAAAAATTATTCTTTCTTAGGAGAAATGTTCGCTAGCAGATGATAAAATGCGAACAGCAGAGAAATTTTGGACACAAGCAAGAATGTGGGCGGGCAGTGGGAGTGTGAGGCCCGCGGACCCGCAGTGCTGGTTGTGTTGTGGGTTGACGTGTGTCTACTTCTGCTTAAGCCCGACATTTGCTACTGTTCTTGTGTTTTATGATATTTAAAGTTTATCCAAGTCTGGCATTCTACGAAGTGATTGGTAAGAATATTTTTGTGTGTGTGTATGTGGGTTGCAGTGTGTAGCAATGTGGTTAGACAAATGAAATAGTCCGAGCATGGGTAAGAGCCATAGATATGAAATATGACATTATCAACAAGCATTTGTTGTTGTTCACAGATGAAAATGATAAGAGTTCAAGCTGGTCGTCGTCGATGTCCGTGACCTCATTAAAGAGTATGAATTAGAACGCAAGGGATTTGTAAATGTCTTATAGGGCTGTTAGGATTATTTCATTTCCACCTAATTTTGTTTTCCATTCCTTAAAATGATTGTAAGTGAATCTTACAATGAAAGGTGACAGCAGTGTCAACATTCGCGGCCGTATCGTTGTCAAGATTTCCATAAGGCTGCCTATCAAGTTGTTTCCTGTGGTAGAATCCTCCCCAAAGTCGCTGAATGCCATAGTACTTTGTGGGTCGTAAAGATTCGGCCAAGGAGGGCAGGAATTTAAATTAGTGAGAGGTAGAGCCAAATTGAAGAAAGGTATTGAACCGTTTTAAGTTTTCTTGAGATAGGCTCTGATTTCGATTTATTGAAACGTAGATTAACTTTAACGTGTCGTAGGTTAACTTAAGAGAAAAATATTCAACTGAATGATTGGCGCCAGCCTACTATAGGGTATTCTTTATTTGGAACGTTCGAACCGAGAGCAATTAATTTATTATATTGATTACGGTTAGGAAAATGAATACGATCAGTTTACTGTGGTCGCTGACGTGGCGGTTACTGTAATTTAGTTCTGGTGCGGTTTCAAAGGTTAAGTTTCAACCTTGAACTTGTGTAAGGTTAAGGAATCATGAGTTCATGGGCGATGGCTGATGGCTGTAGACGGTGATTATCAGGATCGTTTGGTTATAGTGTTTGGTGTAAATGAAAATAAAGTTTTAGTAAATAAGTATGTTTGTACACAAACATACTGAAATAATGACATTTGTCATATTAAGATCGCGCTGTGCTGTGTGTATTGATGACCATAGAGCAAATTCCATTTTTTCTAATATTACAGGAGGTCATACGTTCTCTGATTGTAGGTTTAGCTGGCTTGTCATGTCTGTTTTTTGCCATCATGCTACGTTTGCTCTCATGCATATTACTGTGGAAAACGTATAGGTCAGTACCCCGACGTATATTTTCGAGTTCTGTAATCCATAGCTTACCCAGGTATCCTTCTTTCGAGCCTTTCACGCTTTGGGACACTTTGTCACTTGTTTTGGGAGGTCTTTAGAAAAAAATCAACTCAAATGGCAGGCAGTATTCAACCAGGAAGGTACTAACATTTTGGTATTGAAAGGATGATGACAGCGCATTGGGCTAGCATTACAGAGACGATCAGGTTTTATCTGGTCCAGGTTGCTATCTTTCCTGTCTGTCACACACCTAAGTTACTGGCCTTCAGCCTACAAATGTATATACCCTCCATATATATATATATATATATATATATATATATATATATATATATATGTGTGTGTGTGTGTGTGTATATATATATATATATATATATATATATATTATTATTTTTTTATTATACTTTGTCGCTGTCTCCCGCGTTTGCGAGGTAGCGCAAGGAAACAGACGAAAGAAATGGCCCAACCCCCCCCCATATATATATATATATATATATATATATATATATAATGGGATTTACGAGTTAAATACTCTCTCCGTAACACAGCTAATAATGAAGCACATGTAAAGTAGTGGTCATCGGTCTTGGGGCATGAATAAATTTATGACGAATGTTGTGTCTGGAGACCGGAAACACTTGTATAGATGTCGGAGACCGGAAACACGTGCTGGAGATCTGGTGATGTAGCTAGTGAGGTCTGTAACCTTTTGTGGCTTCATCGCTGAGGTGAGGGCTTGTGCCCGTCTCCATACCTGAAGCTGAATATACGCCAACGGTTCCCAGACATTTTTCAGTCATTACGCCGTTTTTACACCACTGCCTTTATAATGACCACCACCCCACCTGTTTCCTAAATAACAGTCATCCGCTGGCGGTTTGTAAAAGAAAACGTACCATTTCTGGTGATTACAAATACAGTTGGTTGGTTATCAGTTCACCTGAAGTCATCTTTCAGAAGGGTTGCAAGATTTTTTTTTATTTCCTTTATTTTTAGTGGATGTGACGAATGCTGTTGCCCACCTTACAATCGTCCCGAAATAGCCAACATTACCCTCTAATGGTTACCACTGTAATTTAGGATAACATTTAGGGGTATAATTAAACATCCTAGCGTCGTATTTAGAGTTTTCCATAAATCAGATTTATAATTCATTGACACTGATATAGAATGGCTCAGCTGTCATCGTCCATTTAACGTTATAGTGGATAGTTTAGAATGTAATAATATATATATATATATATATATATATATATATATATATATATATATATATATATATATATATATATATATATATCCCTGGGGATAGGGGAGAAAATACTTCCCACGTATTCCTTGCATGTCGTAGAAGGCGACTAAAAGGGAAGGGAGCAGGGGGCTGGAAATCCTCCCCTCTCGTTTTTAGTTTTCCGAAAGAAGGAACAGAGGAGGGGGCCAAGTGAGGATATTCTCTGAAAGGCTCAGTCCTCTGTTCTTAACGCTACCTCGCTAACGCGGGGAATGGCGAATAGTATGGAAAAAAAAATGTGCGACGGACTTAGGTTCCTCCAACGAATCACAAGCGCTCTTAGTCCCATAGCCAATCAAGGGTAGCTTTATAGCAGCAGGGCGGAGGCTCGTCTTTATAAATAAATACCCATGACACCCGCTAAGATTTGATTTTCTCTCTAGCCCAGCGAGGTAAGTGGTGTCCCTCCTGCTGTAAGCCCGATTATCCGAGTGCATTGCGATACAGACTCTACATTATTTTGTCTTATAATTATCATAGACTTATAACTCGTTATAAAAGGGTCTAAGTGTAATGTTATCGAAGAATTTGTCGTAAAGGAAAGAGATCTGGTTCGAAATCTTACCTGGAATGTAAACCCATGTTCAGTGTTAACTCATGTTCATTGTTAACTCATGTTCAATGTTAACTCATGTTCAATGTTAAATTCATGTTGTTCAGTGTTAACGTAAATGATTCATGCCTGATTTATGTGCTTATTTTTAGTACAGCTTTAATTCTTTCATTATAAGTAGATTTAGTTTAATGCTGGTCTTTGATTCAATCCTATGACTTACAGATAGTGTTATCCTGTTGTGAGACATAAATCTAACGTCCTTGCAAGACAAGGATCAATATAGTATTTGTAACACATATATGTTACTGGCGACCTTGCCCGAATAAGTATTGAGTTCGTAACAATATATATATATATATATATATATATATATATATATATATATATATATATATATATATATAATAAATGTAGTATCTTATCTCTCAGGAAAGGGAGACGTGGGTGTTTGCACTTGAGATACACCTGCATCGTTCTTCGTGTAGAATATTGTCGTGTGTTTGCAGAACCTACGTTCACATCTGCACGATCTTTTAAATGTTGTAACGTAACATATATTTTCACCATCCTTGCATTAGTTGTCTGAATTTGTCTTTGCTGAATTCCATTATATTCAGGTATTCTTGCAAACTCTCGTTGTCCTATTTCGTACTTATCATAACCCATGTGTCCTCCTCCTCCTGGCCCTTATAGACGAGGAAAAAATGCTCTAGTGCCTGAACCAGAGCGTAAGATGCTAGCAGTCAAAGTAAACCATGGAACATTCGACGGGGCGCGGCTCTGGTGTGCAGGGCCCCCGAGAGGAGTTTTATCACGGGATACAAAGTTTCTTTCGGGTCCCCTACCCTTCTCCATTAGTCATCCTATTTTTATCCACTACGGGTTTATGCTATGAGCTGTAAGGCAAGGAAAGATATGAAGGATGAAAGAGATGGGTGGAATGGAGCGCTCTGTTGATTTTCTGCATTATCTGAAATCCCAGGAAATTCCTGGCCCCGTTTTGGACCACCGGGCCCGGGTACGATGTACCCCTTGCACCCCAACCCCCCTCCAGAGGCCCAGCTAGTGTGGGTGCATCGTACTTGAGCCGGAGAGAGGATGTGTGCGTTGTTCGTCAGTTCCAGACGCTCTCTCGTCAAGACGGGAGATGGAAGTGTGTGTGTGTGTGTGTGTGTGTGTGTGTGTCAAGAATATATATATATATTAAAAAAAAAAGAATACTCGTAACACGCAGTAGTGTTGGTGATCAGTCAAGAGGGCTATGGGGGTCATATTTGATGTCATGGCTCCAGTAAAACTCCCTAATCAAGACAATGAATGACCCTATTATGCCGCAGAACTGCCAGGTTTACCGTGACCGTTCGCTTTCCTGTAGGCTTAAGGAAAGGTCTCCAACTTTCTTGCATTTTCATATCTTTAAATCTAATAACAGCGGGAGAAGTAATGTGGCATGCATCCTGACACACATGTTAGTAATGGCTAATAAGTCCTTATTCACAAGTGTCACAGAAAATTCAGTGGCAATAAATGCATTCATTTCACGTGTAAAAACACATCCTGTAATTAAACTCAATTGAGATAGCTCTTTCGATATTGAACTGGTGGGCAGAAGCAATATTGGGATATGCATTTAAACTACATTACAATATAGGACTGATGGGCAGTGATGTGTATATGTACACACACACACACACACACACACACCCTTTTGTTCTCTGTGAGACAGGCGTACTGCCATTTTGTGACACGTCCCTGCATCACTACAAGAACCTAACCACCTGTGATTTATGTGTCACCATGAACAGCCTCGCTCGCATCAGTCAACCTATAGCTCTTGACTCGATTTCTCTCTGGGCTTCTTTTTGTTTTTGTCTTCAGTCACAAGGAATATACAGACGTTTAGAAACTGCCAGTGTCAGTGGTTACAATAGACCGTTCGGTAGAAAATATACAGTTTAGAACACGTCTTCTACTTGATATTATAGACATGAATGTCAAGAGGTCAGGTCGAAATCTGCACCGGAAGTCTAGATTCATAACAATTATATAACTTAGAATATAGAAATTTTTTGACTATGGTAAATACCTTTGTGTGTAGAAGTTTTATGGATTTCAAATAATAAAGTAAATAGACAGAATCACCCATTATCGCTTCATTCGAATTACGGCGAGCGAAATTAGACTAATGTAGCCTCGCGTAGTTCGTAATATCGAGATAAACCAAAGTCTGATAGTTATGACTACCTGTGTTAGATAACCTATTAACCCTATCTTTTCCAAGCTAAATTGATTTGAGTCGTTCACTCTGCCCCCTTACGATCTATATCATAGACCTGGAGTCATCTTAATAGCTCGCCGATGTACACTGTACGGCTAGACTATGAAACTATTTAGTCCCATTTACTTCAGTTATGAGCATGAGATGTACCCCAACACAGGATGCCGGAAATGTCACCCGCGACCGTTGGTAAGGGTATTATGGGCTTTAGGCCTATCGACAGCCAGGTCTGAGATCTGCCATTACGGCCGGCATCCCCGTGTTATAACAACCACTCGAAAAAATCGTAAAGACCAGTCGTTCAATAGAAGTCTAAGATCATGAACACCTACAACGCATGGTCCTTGGCCGCGACGTGTAGGCGTAGCTGCTTTTTATTCACGGTGGTAGACGGGTTGCCCTCCTTGGTTATGCTCTCTGAGTGGATGGCCACTTAGTGAGCGTACTCGGGAACTCGCTCACGGACCTATGGCGCGGCAGTGTTAGTATAAGGCTGTGGTTGGCGTTGGTAGTTAAGTGCTTGTATGTTTGTAAGGCAAGTGAGCGAATGAACTTAAGCTTCCACAGGTGAATACCTCTTCACTATCAGACACATTAGCACTCTGAAAGACAAACGTCTCTTGAATGGAACAGAGTCTGGTGTGATTATGTTTTGAGTCCATTTTTTATGGAAAATAGAGTTTGAAGAAGGATTTTAAGGAATACGTGGGCACGTCCAACTGCCTGCACAGTAAGTTCGTTAATGTATATCTTATTTTGAAAGTTTGGAGCCTTTCCACATGGGCACGTCTTCCTGCACATTATGCTAGTTAGTGATGTAAACCATAATATTTGGAGCATTTTCCTACACAGTGATTGAGATGGTTTACAGTATCTGAATTGGCATATAACTTTTTTTCATTAATTTGAAACCCAGAATTTTTTCAGTTTATTGAAATTGCTTTGGCAACTTTCTCGTACAAACTTCAAAATTTTGTTGTAGGTTACACATTAAAGTTGTGCAGATTTTCGTCAACTATGCCGTACTGTTATGGACTTGGTACTCTGCATTAGTTAAGTCTTAGATGTTAGGCCGGCGGTAAACGTTTATGTAAACTTCCACTATCAGTAGTAAGTTCCTTTAGGGGAACACTACCTACTTCGGTGGGTCGGTCGGAACTCCTCCAGGTGTTAGGATCACTGATTATCGACATGTATATACCTTTGTAGCTCACTGATAGTTGCGCCTTTATTGCTGACGGGGTAGATTATATAAATAGATAAACCCGTAAATTGGGGGAAAGTGCTGGAGATATTTTAATTTCGAGAAAGCCGCAAAGTTTAATTAGTTTTGATTATAAGTTGATCTTGAAATTAAGAGTAACGAGATCACTGCATAGACTTGTTCACGATTAAACCAGGGTGTAGTATTAAGCCTTCCCTGCCTTGGACCTTGATTACCTATCAAACACAACTTGAAACTTGTATATTATTTTTTCAGAGCTTACTGGATCTCTGGTGTTTGCAAAATGGGTGAGTAAAGCAAACTGCTTGCTGATGATCTAAAAATGGTTTTAAAACGTGCGAGACATGACCCACAAGCTATATGCGTGTCGTGTGGTATCACCCTTTCGACATGAGGCATTGTGTGATGTTAGGGAACAATATGCAGAGATAATGACACGGGAACACAACTGCTGAGATTATCCGCCGTGCCATCAAACATTCCACAAGCGACACCGAATGAGGAATGGATCTTTCACTGGTGTTAGGGTTGGTTAGGTGCTTATCAGGTGACTGAATTTCGTGTTAAAGCTACGGGTGATGCTGAAGGAAATTGTCAATCAGGTGTCTTTTTTTTTTCGGAAATAAGATAAATAAACGATTGATTTATACATGATCTGATCTTTCTTATCTGCAGGAGTTTATGTTATTTGACTGGGCAGTAGGTACTTACTGCTTAGTGTATTGCAGTGTTCTCTAGTAGTTACTGGACGCAGCAATACACTAAGTGAATGATACGGCATATCCTCGAGTGTTCATATTGTTGCTTTCATTATCAACGTGGGTATTCGGTGTGTGGATGAAGATAAACTATTTTATGTTTAGCTGTGTTTGCAATTTACTTCTGTTTTAAGCTTTGGCATTTTATTTTCTTTCAATATTGATAAGTGGAACTTTTACAGATTTGTTAAGATAAAGTTGATTTTCGTTTATTTCAATTAAATGCAAGATCTTGGACCTTAATGTCTGCTATTGAAATTGTGTTCGCGCGTGCAAGGTAAACTATCCATAAGCTCGAATGTGTTTGTACCCAGTAGCGAGTGTTACTTGGCCCTCTCGTTCATTGATCCATGGACTCGGGTGGAAGGCATGCGCTTCTTATTTTCCAGGAATTCATTTGAGTGTGCTGTGTAAATTCATGACTTTACTAAGGGTACGCTGTGGGTGTACTTATGAACTGACGGACTGGCCAGATTGGAGAAACTGAGTTATAATATTATAAGTGACATGAAGTGTGGGTTTTGCCTAGGACCTCTATTCAAAGGCACCTGCACCCCAAGGCTGTGTCAATTCTAGTAGCAAGGAAATATGGATTCCTTTAGAGTGAGAATTTCTTTGACCATACTTTACTGGCCAAAGTTAGGTTTTTACTCGCGGTGTAACCTTGTGGAGACGGCGCTCGGTAACATGATTTTGAGAAATGTTGGCGGTTTATACGCGAGTGGTGTGAAGCAGAAAGCCCTCGTGTGGGGTCATCTGTCACGGACCACCTAACTTTCTAACGGGATGTGAGAGCTTTAGTTAATAGCTTGATGTAAGCAGCTTCAACCTTACATGACGTTTAAGTTAGTCCTTTTTAATAAGATGCAACCCAGTCTTGTTTAACTTTTTTATCTTGTGTAAACCACTCTAAATGTAACTTACAATTTTTTTTAGTAATCAAGACGTTTGGATAACGAATACAATATAATTGTGATATCTAATCTAACTATCGTGGCCATATTATATATTTGATGTAGCTATCAAGGATAATATTTGATCAAACCAGCTTAGTGATATTTAAGCTCAAATAGCCTTAATGGCGATTGATATCTTATCTCACCTAGATTAATATAACATGAAACGGCAACGGTACAAGCTAATTCCGAAGACTAAACTTCTGAAAGCTGAATCGTAGGATATACGGTCAGCAGGGGAATGGACTCGACTGTTGCAATCTCACTTCCCGTGACGCCCAACTTGTTCAGTGGTGTGACTCTCCCAGTAAGTGTGGCAATCCGACATGAGGCATACACATCCGTTTTTTGATGTGCAATAGATGTATTATAAGTGGCACCGGGAGCTAGTTTTCTCATTTTTTTAAGAGTTCAGGAATGCTATAGAAACATATGATGATATTTTGTAAATTAAACGAACATAGCCATTTGTTAAGGAAGCTGGTGGAACGAACAATGGAATTTCCTTTTCTAACCTGTGATCAAGCACACCCCTCGCCTGACTGTTAACGACAACCCTCACTTAGATGTAGACGAGTTCATTGATTTGACGTTCAGTAAGTTGATTATTTGGGCTTGTCAGGGTCATTTAGACTGTTATCTTTTCGTAAAACTCTGACCCTTTTCAGGTGATCAAGACCATTCGTAAGACCATACACACACTTGACATACACACTCCGGTATAGGTGAGTGAAGTACTTTAAATATAGTACAAACCCTCTAAATTTTGTAAAAAAAAAAAAAAAAAATATAGTTAGGTGTATTCTTACTGCTTCATATGACGTATTTTGATAGGGACATCAGTTTTCTTAATTTTGACATGTCGGAAACTGTTAGCTTATATCTCTGTCGAACTCATATGTTTCTCATAATGCTAGGAATGACGTCCCTCAGGTAAATGACGATGATTCATAACTGGCAACCACACCCCTCACCTGACTAGCAGCTGTTAATGCAAGCAGTAATAATAACGAATAGAACCCCCCCCCCCCCCCGCCCCCCACTCCACACACACACACACACACTCCACATGCAGGTGGCAGCACATGGGTGTGGCATCTATTTATGGAGTCCCTTGGCTTTAACAAGAGCAAATGATACTGGCTAGAAAATGCGTTTAAAACCTAAATTCCATTATTTTTTTTGCGGGGTTGGCAACATGACCCATCGTCATATCTCTTAATTATGAGGATTGGGTCAATTGCCCTACATCATGATTTCAGTAGACTTTCCACGACACACGTTGCTTTTTTGTGTGTCTTAGACCGTACTCCAGGCTGACACGTAGTATTTCTGAAGTCCATGTTACTAGTCCATTCTAAGTGAGCGCCTTTTTTTTTACCACGCGCCTGCAGATAACCATCTCATTTCCTATAATGTTTGCAGTATTATCTTCTCTACTAAATTATTTTTGTTCGGTGGAGCGGAGTTGGAGATTTTCTTTCGTAAACGTTTGAAATTTAGGTTAAAATTTAGCAGGTTTAGAGTTTCTTAGATAACTGAAGAATATCCCGATCGCGATATATGATAATTTTCCTTACTGTTGCTGTGAAAGGCGCACGAAACCATATCCGCTGCTTACTTTTTAGATCAATTTTTGTAATTCCTCTCAATTCCTTTCTTGTACTCCATGTTTAACATTGTTTAACTTTACCTCCACTCCACTGCCTTCAACTGTAGACATTCTGCTCCTGCGTGTTTCGCTAGTGTACAGTGATACGGACTGAACAGCTTCTGACACAACCTTACAGTATGTCTTCATTCTTTTCCGGTCAACATTTTGAAAGCTATGGAAGTTTGCTGCCTTTCAAAACTCAGTCTAACGTCATGGCTCCCGTTGTGGCATCTAATTCCCCACCTTGCCTAGTATTATTGTGTTTACGTGCATTTATGTAAGAGACCTCGTTACCCACTGCGTTGTAAGCCATGTATGGCATAGTGAACACTACTAACAAGCATTGTTTTATTACTCTTTTAACGTCCTATTTAAGACGGTATGGGCTCCACCCTCGCAGACGCTAACCTTAACAACGTCTGGTTCAACAGTTTCAGCATCTGGCTCTCTTCATCCACCCTCGCCTGCCGTATAGGACTCACCCTTCTGCATCCTTACATCTGAAAACTGTAGCAACGTTACACTGTCTTTTTCCCTTGCTCTTTAAGACACTGTTCTGTTGGAAAGTGCTTGTATGATTATTGATTGCCTATTTGTACTGTTCGGGGACTGAGTTTAACCCTCGTGTTGATCCATTTCGAGCTTTCTCAGCTATCATACAACTCCTTAAACTTTTATGCTGTTTGTATTAGTTTCATCATACGGTTCATTGCATTCAGTAATGTGAAAAGTGCTTTTTTTTTTCTTAATTTCATGTTATTGCGTCTTGTTCGTGTATCTTGAAAAGTGTTTAGAAACTTTAAAATTGTGAGTAGGTTACCCTATATTATTCGCTCTTTTATGGTAGGCAAATCTAAGGCCTCTATTTTTTTCCTTGTAATTCAGTTCTCTTAGTTTAGGTATTATCTCAGTCGCCCTCATTTAGATCCTATCTCATCTTCGTGCTTGGGAAGCATATTATAATTTTGGCTTAATATAGCATGTGGGCAATGCACTGAATATTTCCGTATACCTTAATGCTGTTTAGATGTTTGCCAGCAGACAGCTTGATTTCTTCACTGTTCTCCTAAGGTGTGACTCTGGGTACAGGATTCTGGCTGTACTTGACCGTTGGTATGATGGTCTCCCTGGGTCATGGTTTGACCTCACACCGCACCTCTTTCAACCAAGCCCGCTGCTGATGTTTTGACCTGACCCATATCATGTGCACTAGCTTGACCCAGTTTTCGATGTGGGTCATGTAACGAGAAATAAATATTTTTCATTTTCATTTGTGAGATTTGACTTAGTGTTGGATTATCGTTACGTCCGTTTATTTTCTGGGGGGATAGTGTGTTTAGGGAAGACCCGCTGATGTTGCCAAGTCTTTCAAAGGTCATGAGACTTGTATAAAGCATCTCTTGTCCTTACGCAGATTACGCAACATTTTTTCGTCTGTTCTATTTTTCGTTCTAATTTTCGCTAATACTGGCTACCGCTTTATTCACCTTATGTTACTTGTCTTCAGTCCTTATCATCACATGTGGTATTTTATGCTTTGCTTCGTCTTTTTCTCCATTCTTTTTTGTGGGGAATGGTATTCACACATTTTTTTTTTAATGTCACTTTGCATTTGTTTGACGTTTGTTGCGTTGAAGAGTAACAAGTCAGCTACGGTGTCTTAAAGAACTTTAAGTGATTCCAGTTTGGCTCAATTTATCTGCGATCTCACCCCTCGGGTCTCAACTGATACGCTGCCGTCCCTCATTTTTTTTTCTTTCTTACCTGAATTCACCGACCGTGTTCGTATTTTTTTCTTCCTAATCACCTTTCCAAAGGTATAACCTATATATCATTGTTGCTTCATGGTTTTGTGCGGGGCATTGCTTCGTCTTTTGCGATATTTCATCTTTCCTCTTGGGTCGTACCAGTCACTCATCTCTCCACTCTGCCAAAGTTGCCTTACTAATAGTTGTGTCCTGCTCAGCCTTCAGCTGTGTCAGTGTTAACTTCATCGTACCCAGCGTCACAGGGTGATGATCCAGCATTCCTTCACATGCTTTCCGTCCTTACAGTATCGTGGACCTGGTTGTGACTACGCAAACCTTGTGACAGGAAGCTTGTGTACGTGAGTTTTAGTTTACGGTAAACAGAAGGGAAGAGGTTCGTGTTATGGACGGGACTGGGCGGTGTTTACACTAGCGAGGAAGGTAAGAGGTTTTCATCAACATTCCTCATGTTCGCGTTGCCATCGAGATTATTATTATTATTATTATTATTATTATTATTATCATTATTATTATTATTATTATTTTTTACATATACGGTGTTACCGACTTCCACCTACTTTAAGAGTACACCGCAAATGAAATGTCAGCTTTGACGAAGTTGTATCATTGATAGATGAAGCAAGAGTGTACAGTTTCGTCAAACATCTCGTTTCAGAGAAGTGCACGTCTCCTTGCTATCTGAGAACCATGTGCTGCAGGAGCCTCAAGATACAGGCATTTCAGGAAGGGAACCTTGGTTAGTTGTAGGTATATAAATCCATGTATATGATGTACACACTTGGAATGAAGAATGAGAATATTTTTAAGAGTATGAAATATGTTGAAGTACACTCTCTTATCCGTGCCACCTGTGGCACTCACATTACTCATCCGCACTACCCAGCATGTCCCCCGTATTACCGAACACTTGTGTCAATATCTCTTACTAGTGCCACTCTCCTCCACCCGTATCACCCACCCACACTGTAAACCTCCCTCCCAGCCGCTTACCATACCCATCGTGTGTGCTGCTCGATATCGATTCTACCACCCACTTGTGCCACTTAAGATACCAGTTAGCCGTGTCACCCACTATGGAGACCATCCGTGTCACCTGTCACCCGTGCCATCCTCCTCCTATTCCCCCAATGCCAACTATTCCTTGTATACACACTTGGGCTGAGGGAAGGTCCGTATTTTGTTAAACCTGTGGATTCGACATTTAGTTGGGGTGACAGTGGTAACAAAGGTATGTATGCCAGTAGGTGGGAACATTTTGACTTGTGGTTGTGGCAGTACTTGTTGTGGTAGGAGTGGTCACATTAGTGATTCCGGCAGTGGTTGTGATGGTACTTAACTCGTTGGTAGTGTAGGTGTTAATGGTAATTATGATGATGGCACTGACAGCTATAAAAGCTGTACAGGTTGTCATTGATGGCTGCACTGGTAGCAGGGGAAGATATGTAATGTTAGTTGGGATGGTCGTGATGGTGATGACTGGAATGGTAGTAGTGTTAGTGTTAATGATAATGCCGGTGATAAGGGTGATAACAAGATGAATGGTAGTTGCGGTAGTATCCATAATTGCATTGCAATTAGTGATAGTTGGTATGGTGGCCATATTGGTAGTGATGGTGGTCGTGCTGGTGATGGAATGGTAGCAGTTCTCCTGGTGATACCATTGCTGATGGGAGTAGTGGTGACTGTAGTTAGGGTGGTAGTTGTGATGATGCAGTTGATGACAGAATGATGGTCGTGATGGTGTGCATGTGGTGACGGAATGATGGTGGTGGAGTAAGGTTGTGGTAGATGGAATGGTAGTGGCGATGATGGTGGTATGGATAGAAGTAGATGAAGAGGCAGGTTGTGGAGAGAGGGAGAAAGAGAGAGGGGAAGCCTGTGTTGATCGTTGCGTATACAGTGTATGGTATGGGCATTGATGCCCGCTTTTGATGCCTTGCTTTACTGTTTCCACTTCTGTTACGAGAGAGAGAGAGAGAGAGAGAGAGAGAGAGAGAGAGAGAGAGAGAGAGAGAGAGAGAGTTGCCCGTGTGGATGAACGTATGAACGTATTGATTCATCTTCATGTCGCTAGTCCAATGTCTTTGATGTTGTTTGAATGTGTTACCACACTACTGGGCTCCATTTCTTGAGCTTTCTTCGTCGTGCAACATTTATAAACATCTGTTTATTACCGGCCATCACCGTCTCATCAGATGGCTTTTATTACATGTATCCACAACTTGGGTGTTATAGACGTCAGATGCATCTTTATAACATGTTTCTCGCCTCATCTTTTACCGTGAACGTTTGGGATGTAGTTGTGGGCAGTTGGGAGGTAATATAAGCGAAACATGAACGTAAAGTTATAGAGGATGATAAGAGGTTGCTGGTCTTTCTGTACAGCTTTGAAGAAACTGGCCATTGTCCACGTTGTCAAATTGATTTGGAATATTGAAGGATAAAGGAAACCCCCCCTTTTTTTTTTCTTAGGACAGCATTATACTCTCTGACCTTATCCTTTAACTTAGCTCATATTTCAGGTACCAACTCCCATGTCCTCTTCTAGATCTTCTTTATTGTATCTTAATGATCTTTGAATGTGATGACGAAACGTGAGATGCATATTCTGTGACGTGTGATATAAGCTGGTCACGGCTTGTTGGACGTTTTCTTATCCAAGTGTTTGTTGATGATTATGATATTAACCAGTATAGAGTCTGGCTCTTTTGCATTCCTGACCCACGCGGTGCTCTGACGTTAGCGTGGACAGCAGTGTCGATTCATGAGTGTGTATTTGTATGTGTGTGTGTGTGTGTGTGTGTGTGTGTGTGTTTGTCATACTTTTTCGCCGTTTCCCGCGTTTACGAGGTGAAGACTTCGTTTGGTTGGTTGTGTGGGCTTTTGGCCTGTCATCTGCCAGGGTTATTAAGGCCGTCATCGTGAACTACATCATCCACCAACCGCAAAATATTGTTAACACTTTCTTCAGGTGTTAAAGATCATTCTAAGGCCACATTACTCACCGCGCATGTGGCCCATGGGTGACATGTGACGAGAGGAAGAAACAGGTCATGCGCTCACACCATTTCTCTAACTGTTGTGTGTAAATGCAACGAAACAACAGTCCCCCACTCCACAACCAGGCCCCAAAGACCTCTCCGTGGTTTCCCGCGGCTGCTTCATATACCCTGGTTCAGTCTACTGACATCATGTCGTCCCCTGTATACCACAACACTCCAGCATGTCCCCTCCACTTTTGATGTACATAAATCCTCTTTGTCAGCCTCACGGGACTGATAACAATAAACATTACAACAGTAATAACAACCACATCAAGTCACAACAACGGTAACGGAACAGTAAACCCTGAGGCATGTACAACAGCATGAACAACCCCTGAAGCATGTACAACAGTATGAACAACCCCTGAAGCAGTTACAACACTTGAGGCATCAACAACGCAAACAACAGCATTCAAGACACCTGCAGCAACACCTGAGGTAAAAAAAAATAATTTACTTCTACACTTAAGGCAGTGACAAGCACACAAGCAACAGATAAAGAAGCACTTAAGACCAAAGCCGACAGTAACTCTCCGAGACAGAACAGGAAAGATATCACCAGCAACACCTGAAGGAGCAACACCTACAGCAGCAGCCATACCGCCAGCAACACACACACACACACACACACACACACACACACACACACACACACATTACAAGGCAGAACCCACCAACACTGGCGCCACCAACACCATCAGTACCAACGTGCACACGGACGGACACTCTGACAGCAGGTGCTCCACGCCCAGCAATACCTGAACCAACACCTTAAATGCGGCAAGGGAATGACTCACTGACCATGAACACAATGGCTGTGCAGGTCTAATGCTGCTGCTGCTCTCTCTCTCTCTCTCTCTCTCTCTCTCTCTCTCTCTCTCTCTCTCTCTCTCTCTCTCTCTCTCTCTTTCTTCAGTTGTTGATATGATGCCCTGATGTTGTAGTTAGTATTGTCATGACAGACCTTCCATGATGTGCTTGGTGCCCTTGTAAGTGGCCCTGGACTCTCTGTAAATGCCATTCCTGTGCCGACTGTGACGAGGAGTAATGTAAATGGTGGATTTTTAGCCGACGTTGTGCACTGGAATGATAAACTAATACCGAACGTAGTATATGTAACAATGTACTTTGTAGTGGACGTGATTCAGTCATCATAATGTTAACGTATGCGCCCCTGACATGGGACGTAGTGCACTTCGTTAACCATCCACGTTTGAAAAAGAAAAAAGAAAGAGATGGACTCACGAAGGTGGTATAGGCTCCATAGGGTTCCAGGAGGGTCGTTTAATTCCCATTATGAAAAACAGGCGGCGGGAGAGACTGACAGTGGGATTGTTACCGTATTTGTACATGTGTATGTTTAGCTTTGTTGACCTCTACAGCACGACGGTACGTGCTCTTGAGCACGAGGGCACCGCTCTTCAGCACAAGGGTACATACAGCCCCTTTTCGCGCAAAGAGGCATGACATTACAACCCTTAGGTTAGATGGCCTGCCTGGCCGTTGACCTGATCCTTGTGGGTGAGTGGAGGCAAGTGTACGCTGGGGTCGTGCCGTCACGTTCAAGCCGCGAACATCGAGCGCGTCTATGGTCGGAGATCCTTGTCTCCTACGTGAGACTGGCATGGGACCAGGAGGCGGCCGCCCTTCCCTACTTAGCGAAGGAGGCTCTTCCCTCCCCAGGTGAGGGCGAGCACGTCCGTAGGTGGCTGCTGCGGCATCTCAATCGGGGGGGAACGTGCCGCAGGTTGGGTCGGCGCTGGACGACAGTACGACACAGAGCGCCACCAGGGTCGAGCGTCACGTAGTATTGTTGTTCCATCACTCGGTCGACTCCTTTGCTGAGTTCCAAGCTTTGACCTGAAGTGGAACGCTCCTCCTTACAGTCAGAACATTGTCTATATCATTAGCCTTATCGAGTTCACAGAAGATCTTAGAAGATGTCACTAAATCTCCTCGTGAATTGTGGGCAGACGAAAGCTAGTCCATGGCTCCTTTTCACCATTTGGCTACGAATTTCCCGTTCTCATACGATTATAGTTACCTTTGTGTACGAGTGTAGCCGCCGTCGGGAAGACGACACGAGTGATGCCCGGTACCTGCCCAGGTGTCCTTGTAACAAGGATGGCATCATCGCTAACACAATCATACTTTTATCAGAACCTTGGCATTGTCCCTGTTTAGCCGAGTTTGTGTTTATGTGTGTGTGTTTGTGTGTGTGTGTGTGTGTGTGCGTGTTTTGTATTCGTATTCTTGCGTGTATTTAGACGTATTAGTGTTTGCAGTACATCATTGGAGCTACAGAAATAAAAAAAAAATAGATAACAGCGTGTGAAACAGTCGTGAAAATTATGTGTATCCTAGATCATCTTCACATGGTAACATGTCATACTGTTACGGAAGTGTGGTGATGCCTGGCGTCCTGGGCTGGTAAAGACCAGTGACTGGCTGGATTGTTTAACCTCTTGAGCTTGATGATGGTAAGGAGATCTGAGGCACGTGTTCTGTTGAGACAAGTGAGGGGCCGCCTTACGATTAATGACGTCAAAAGGCTCTTGCAGCAGTCACATTAGACTGCAGGACACATGAACGGAGAGAGAGAGAGAGAGAGAGAGAGAGAGTAGTCCAGTCTAAGTCGTGACCGATCAGCTTTCGCGATCCTCGCTGCGCAAAGTTACCCTCCTAGACGCGACCATAGCTGAACCATCATAGATAGGTAGGGTGAGGAGCGGATACCGGGGCAGATAACGTCTTACGATGCTGGTGACCAGCAGAAGGACAGTGACATCAAGTGGTAAGCTTCGCATCAGGTGTTGTTGGACAGCAGCTGAGAGTGGCCTGCGACGTAGAGTGGCCTGCGACGCTAAGACGACATGGCTTTCCTCCCTGCCGGAGGGGATGTTGCCGGCTCCTGCGTTGTCTTCATGGACACCTGGCTGAAGCCCGACGCTGCGAACTTGGGATGCGAGGGCGTTGACTGAGACCCGAGACTTTGAATCACATAAACTGCTAAACTGATACTTTCAACTGGGTTATATTTTTATGCGCGCGCGCGTATGTGTGTGTGTGGGTGAATCATATACGTGTGTATGTATGTTCCCCCTTTCATGCTTGTTTACCGTTTCTTATGTTTGTTAGGCAGCGCCGGGAACAGACGAAGAAAAGGCTGCATTCGCTCAACATCCATCCTCTAGCTGTCATGTGTCATGTACCGAAACCACAGTTCCCTTATCCAAAACTAGGTCATACAGACCTTTCCTTGGTTTTCCTTCATATTCCCTGGTTTAGTCCTTTGACAGCACGTCACCCCCAGTATACCACAGCCCCCCAGCTCACAATATCCCGTGCACGACTTTCCTCCTCCTGCGTGTTCACATCCCGACGTTCTTATTCACTCATCCATCTCCAGTTTAGTCTCCTCCATTCTCCTTGTCCCCTCCACTTTTGACACATATCCTCTTAATCAGTCTCTCTGTCTCCGCTCATCCTCTCCATATGTCCAGACACACCCTGGTCAGGTCTCAGTCATACTCCACATACTGTGGTAGCCATCCTCTTTTTTAGTCTGTCATTCGTTCTCTCCGCGATCGACCCACCTCACACCACACATTTGCCGTCAGGCATTACACTCCCAACACGTTCACCTCATCAAACACTTTTGCGTTCAGACCTCACATCCATACAACAGTGTCGGGACTATTATACCTTCAAGACGTACATACGTTTGTCTAACAGGTAACTGACCTCTATCACCACACACTCCTCGGTGCTCCCATTACCTTATTTAGCCCCCTTACCAACCCTATAACTCACTTCAGCCTCCATACTTCTATTTGCCACCAAGTCCACTCCCGTATATCTAAAACGCGCCACCCCTCCAGGTCCTTCACTTCTCAGGCTTACTCTGAAACCATCATGATGTTCATTTCCTGACGAAGGTCGTCGAGAAGTCTGCACCATCGGCCAAGTATCATGCGTTGGTCTGCACCGTCGGCCAAGTATCATGCGTTGGTCTGCACCGTCGGCCAGGTATGCGTTGGTCTGCACCGTCAGCCAAGTATCATGCGTTGGTCTGCACCGTCGGCCAGGTATCATGCGTTGGTCTGCACCGTCGGCCCAGTATCATGCGTTGGTCTGCACCGTCGGCCCAGTATCATGCGTTGGTCTGCACCGTCAGCCAAGTGTCATGCGTCTGCACCATCGGCCAAGTATCATGCAGTATCATGCGTCTGCACCATCAGCCAAGTATCATGCGTTGGTCTGCACCGCCGGCCAAGTTCCGGAAGTTGGTCTGCACTTGGTATCAAGAATGTCCTTACTTGAGATATTCGTCGTGTGTGTGTGTTAGTGTGTCAGATTCAGTGTGTGGACAACTGTTAGAAAGTCGATAGGGTGGGAGTGTTGGGGTGCGTGTGAGCTGGATGTCAACATACTTTGTTTTGATGTTCGTTTTTCACGCCCAGTCCTCCAGTCACTGCTAACTTGTCCCATGGCTGTTGTTTGTTCCGTAATATCTATTTTGTTTCACTGTTTTTGCTTGTTCGGTGACTCTTGCTTGCTCCTTGACTTAATATTTAGAGGCTTCGGCTTGTTCCTTAATTGCTCTTTGTATCATAATTCATTTGTTTTGTAACTGTTGCTTGTTCCGTGACGATTGTTCTTTGGCTCTTCGTTCCGCGTCTCTTTTGTTTCGTAATTGTTCCTTGTTCCATGGCTGTTGCACGTTCATTCAGTGTTGTTTATGCCCCGACTTCCTTGCTCCGTGGGTGTTGTTTGTTGTGTGACTCGGTTATTTTCTGTCCCCCGTGGCTTTTGTTTGTTCCGTGACAGGTGCTTATCGCAAGACGGAGGAGCTACTCATGAAACCACTGTGTTACTTTGTACGTCACTGTTATGTATGATGTGTGTGTGTGTGTGTGTGTGTGTGCGCGCTCGTATTTGTGCATAGGGAAAGGGTTTTGCACAAATAAGGGTTAGGTGGGGGTCCCCATCTCCTGATATCTCTCTTAAAGGAATTTCTTGAAAATTGTTAATGTTTTCCGTGTCTGCTGTTTCTTTACTTCGCTTCATTTCGTCCACTGGTGTTGTTTCAAATTACTCACAGTTTCCTGTCACGTATTTTACGGTACAAGTTCGTCCAAATTTCAGGGAACTTCATTGTTTTTGCCTTGTCGGCTCGTCCACATTTCAGGGTCTCTGTGTTTGCTACCCCTCATCCTCTGACCTTATTTTCCTTTTTTTTTTTTTTTCCTCCCTCTCTCTCTGTCTCCGTAGTGTCTCTTCTCGCATATTTTATACCCCACGTAGGTGGGGTGATTAAGCCAGCGAGGCAGACTCAGATTCGGGCGTAATACAGGCAATGGATAATTTCCTGGACATCACCATCTGCCCACATACGTGAAGGCAATTCATTGTGATCTTTCATTTCACCTGCCCTGTTGTTTTACTAATGTTTTCGGGTGACGACGTTTCACTATGTTCCATTATCATAAGTTCGGTAAACATTGCATTTACCGTATGTGTGTGTGTGTGTGTGTGTGTGTGTCAGCAGATGCCTCAGGGTCGAATACTCTGAGCCTAAAGGTTAGCATCCTCCGGATAGATAATTAGTTGTAATTTGAGAACATATGGTAACATATGGTCATTTCAGTAACTGAATATTAGCAGCAGCCTCCTAGTCGATCGACCCCAGTGGTAACTTCAGATGTGTACAGAGGGCACCACCGGCATGTCTTCTCTGTTCCCTTCCATTAGGTGATTTTCTGTCCACCAGTGGAACTTTGCTTTCATGTCTGGCCTGAAATTAGCGTTTCAGCCAACTTCCTTCTTGTGGATGGCGGTAAATGCCTTAAGGCAGTCATAAAGTACACAGTTCATCTATTTTTTTTTTTCTAAGTGGAGTGCTTACGTTATAGACGTCTGAGAAATTCGTTATGCATTACTCATTTCCTCGGAACGCATGATGCCACTTTTTTTTTTATTTTTTTTTGAAGTATTCGTCGATGGTTGTCAGTTTGCTGGGGAAGCTTCCAGAAAAGATGATTCTTGGCATTGTCAGTAATACGTAGGTCTGAAGATTCTTGGGATTATCGTTGTACTTGTCTAGCATAATTTTACGCTCGCTAACCATAAATACAGACATAGATATTGCCTTCTTCCACCCTCTTATTACCTGTTCCCCACGTAGCTAGTTCATCACAACATCCAGAGTACTCGGTTAATAGTTGGGAACTAAACGGGGGTGATATCAAATTTACGGGGGTGTCTCAAGGCGTCGTCTTTTTCCTCGTCGGGCCATCTGTTGTAAGATGATGCCAGGATCTGCACACAACGGGTAGAATGTAACAGCCATGGGTGCGACGCTTCTTCCAGTCAGACGCTCATACTCAAGCAGATGCCACTAAGCAGGACGATTTATATATTTCTTGGCCGTTCGTGATCCATATGTGTACGTTAGGCGGGCACGTTCCAAGACGGAGAGACGTATTTGCTTCCCCTTCCGTACGTTTGACTCAGATACATGTCAAGGCTTCATTATCTATTAAACATTAATTCTGGACCACACGCTGCCTCCTCAGCGTTGCCTCGGTTGCCAAAGCATATACCAGTGAGATTGACAAACAGGATTTGTGTCAGAGGTAGAGGGAACGAGGAGAAGTGGGAGACCAAATTGGAGGTGGAAGGATGGAGTGAAAAAGATTCTGAGTGATCGGGGCCCGAACATGCAGGAGGGTGAAAGGCGTGCGAGGAATAGAGTGAATTGGAACGATGTGGTATACCGGGGTCGACGTGCTGTCAATGGATTGAACCAGGGCATGTGAAGCGTCTGGGGTAAACCATGGAAAGTTTTGTGGGGCCTGGATGTGGAAAGGGAGCTGTGGTTTTGGTGCATTATACATGACAGCTAGAGACTGAGTGTGAACGAATGTGGACTTTGTTGTCTTTTCCTAGCGCTACCTCGCGCGCATGCGGGGGGAGGGGGTTGTCATTTCATGTGTGGCTGGGTGGCGACGGAAATGAATGAAGGCAGCAAGTATGAATTATGTATATATATATATATATATATATATATATATATATATATATATATATATATATATATATATATATATATATACGTTGAAATGTATAGGTATGTATATGTGCGTGTGTGGAGGTGTATGTACATGCATGTGTATGTGGGTGGGTTGGGCCATTCTTTCGTTTGTTGCCTTGCGCTACCTCGCTAACGCGGGAGACAGCGACAAAGTATAATATATATATTGTTACGAACACATGTGTGCGTATGCCCACATGTTCGTGTATATAACGTGTGTGTGTGTGTCCTTGTGTATGGTGGTGTTATTTCTTATCAGGACGAGGATTTATGTCTTTCTCTGAGACTGGCTCGGAGCTTCTCTTCCCACCAAGCATTAGGCTTAATAATTTTGTATCGAAGCCAGATGGCGATCTGTCCTTGAGCACCCGGACCCTCATCAGAGGCGTGAGATAAACTTGTCAGTCAGCGTACGGGACATGTTTAATACTGGAGGGCAAATGAGGGTGAACTACGCAGAATGTGCGACGGACTTGGGATATTCCAACCAATCACAAGTGCTCTTAGTCTCTCTCTTTAGCCCAGCGAGGTATATGTAGTCCCGTACCCTCCTTGTTTTAAACCCGTTACCCGAGTGCAATGCGATACAAACCCTACATTGTTTTGTCTGTCAAATTTGAGTATCAGAGAATTATAACTTGTTATGAAAGGGTCTAAGTGTAATGTTATCGAAGAATTTGTCAGAAAGGAAAGAGATCTCCTGGTTTGAAATCTTACCTGTAATATTATCTCATTTTTAATGTTAAATTCATGTTCATATATTTTCTTTCATACTGTTCGCCATTTGCTGCGTCAGCGAGGTAACGTTCAGAACAGAGGACTGGGCCTCTGAGGAAGCATCCTCACCCGGCCCCCTTCTCTGTTCCTTCCGTTGGAAAATTAAAAAAAAAAAAAAAAAAAAAAGAGCGGAGGATTTCCAGCCCCCGCTCCCTTCCCTTTTAGTCGCCTTCTACGACATGCAGGGAATACGTGGGAAGTATTCTTTCTCCCCTATCCCCAGCGACAAAGCAAAATAAATAAATAAATAAATAGATAAATAAAAATATTGATTATTAGAAACCCCAATACATTTCAAATTTTAGATTGAACAGTTTATCGCATTTTTAAATGTACCAGGCTAATATATAAAGTGAGTCGTTAAATGTTGCGATTTTGAGACACGGATAAAATCGTTTACCCGCTTACGCGTAACATATACACACTTGAAACCACCAAACAAGGCTCACTAATGGACAAAACTTTAGTGTAACTTGAATCCGCCTCTGCCAGGAACCATGTATTGGGGTACGAGCTCCATGTGACACAGTCAGCATACAGTAAGTATTCAAGATTTCTAGGAATGAGGCTGATGACAATGTCATTCGTCTTAACTAAAAATAGTGTCGATGTCAGCGCCCGTCTGCCCATTTCTTCGTGATTTTCAAAACCTTTTGAAATACACTTAAGATCGCTCAGTTGATATTTTCCTGGGCAGTGGTGTATTCCATGTGATATGGTAGTCCGTTTGGTACTTAGGCTATGACAGGGTAGTGGCGGTTGTCGCATACATTTTCCTCCGTTAATCTCTTTTCGACACCTTGGTATAGTACTGGCCGTGCGAGGTTCATGCAGCGGCGTTGTGCAACCTCGGAGGACATGTTGCACTGTGCGGCCCGGCCGGAAGGACGTCTGATGGAGCTCAGTTGTCGGGTGCTCTTTTTTTTCTATATTTAAAAAGGAGAAAAAGAAGAGGGGGATTGCCGAGAAACAGATGCTAGTTGTAGCGAAAAGATTATGTTATTGGTGTGCTGATGATTTTATCTATATGTTACGTATACAGATATATCTAGTGTGCGTGTATGGTCAATACGTAACACTGCCTTGCGTTCCCCTGTCCCTCCCACCTTCATACCTCCACGCCCACGCAAGCATAAATTCTTATTCCCAGAATCGTTAAGTTGGAATGTCCATAATGTTACCAGTGGTAGATACCGTGAAATAGGGCATAGTGCCGTATCTAGACGCAGGTACTTATCGGGCACGGTGTGTAGGCTGACTTCAGACCATAAGGCCTTTCAAAGGCAGTGGGATTGATCTACAAGACGTCTGATCTCGCGATAGAAAAGAAATTATTGATTTATGTCAATAAATGAATTTTATATATTTATAAGGAAATGAGGTCGCAGAGTAGGCAACTGTTGCTGGCCGGACGAGGCGAGGAGTGCACTTGTGCTGTTAATTGGTGGATTATGAGCCTTCTCTCCAGCTTACTCACCTCCAGCTGCTGCTTCCCCTTGAGCTGCTGTTGATACTCGCTCGAATGTTGATACTATTATTTCTGATACTCTTACCGATGTTGATAATGTTCTTGTTGCTACTAATTCTGCTATCACTGCTACCCATGTTCATGTTACCTCTGATAGTGGTGTTGCTCCTGTTTCTTCAGCGACTACTCTTGTTGCTAACATGTTCCCTATTGTTATTCATGTCATAGTAGGATTGCCGATGCAGTTATTACTACTTCTGTAGCTACTCAAGTCGCCAGTGAGGGTGCTGGTGTTGCTGGTACTCCTGTTGTTTTTGCTTGTACTTTGTGTTACTCTGACGGATTTTACTGGTGCTGCTGGTGCTGCTAGCATAGCCTTTGCTAGTACACAAGGCTTGCCTGCTGTTGATACAGTCGCCATCGCTACTCCACCTGCTGTTGTGACTACCGTTGCTCATGTAACTGCTGTAGCTGTTCTTGCTATTTATGCTACTATTGCTGATGCTTCTACTCCAGTTGCTTTTACGAGTGCTCGTGCTACTGTTTAAGTCTGATGCTGTTGTTTTGCTGATTCTCTTATTGGTGCTGCTGCGTTTGATGTTCGTGATATTGTTAGCGCTGTTGGGTGTTGCTATTGGGATTATCGTTGCTAATCCGGCATGCTTTTGCAGTTGCTGCTAGTTTTTTGTTGTTATGGTAGCTAGTATTGCCGCTGTTGATGATCCTAGCTGCAGTGTTCCTGTTCCTATTATCACTGATGGTATTGGTGTTGCTGATAATCTTGTTCCTGTTGTTGCTGACCCTGTTGTTGTTAGTAAATGTTTGTGTTGATAATGATGCTGTTGTTATTTTTGCTGAATCAGATCTTGCTCTTGCTGCTAATTATGTTTTTGTTGGTATTGCTGCTTCTGTCTTTTTTTTTCTTTTCTTGGCAGTGGTGGTTGTGTTGCTGGAGATGTTGAGCTTAATAGAGCTGTCTGAAAGGTTTTTGATTGATGATGGTGAGGCTGCTGAGAATACTATCTCATCATTTGTCACCTCTCTTTAAGGTAGTCATATTTTGATGTGATTAATGTAGGCTGATAATAAAATCGTGTTCATGGAGGCCCTGCGGTTAATTTCAGTAAGCTCATGTGGGCTTCTTATGTAGACAGTGTATTTACATCATATATTGGTTCATTATATCCTTTAATCATCTTTGCTGTTATGTAAGCCCTTAGTTTAAACGTATTACAAAGGTTCATCATGCAGGCATTTCGCTTCTCGTCTCTAGACTTATCGTTTAAGCTTGTCATATCGATTCATTATGTACAAAGGTTCATCATACAGGCCTTTCATGTAGACTTTAAGTTTAGGCTTGTCGTATAGATCCATTAGGTTGCCTTACATTGCTTTCTGATCATGTAGATTGCTCTTGTACGGTTTAGACGTGGGCGGGTTATATAAGGGAAAGTGGACTGGTATTCTGAGGTACTTCATTTCTTGGGGACGTATTTTGCTTATGTACAGTTAACTAAAGTTCTTGTAGATATGGTAGGTACGGCTTGTGGGTCACCGTTATGTAGTACGGTTGTGGAATGTTAGCAATATTATGGTGGAAGATATTTATATTAATCCATCTTCAAGGATTATTATTTGTGTCAAACTCTTGATTACCATTCATGGGTGTTAACCTCTTGAGCATGAACGTATGGCCCTTGAGCACAACTGCCCAACCATTTGATGCAACGGTGCGACCCTTAGGGTAGGTAATTCTTTGGGTGTGTTTAGTGGTGGTGTGTTTTTTGAGGGATAGATCACCTTTGTGGCGTGTGTAGTTTTAAATGTTCATTCCTTCGAGAGAGTATGTAGCTGTGTTGCACACGTCCATCCCTGCCAAGGTATGTGAAGCTGTAGATTACACTCATTCATGCTAGGGTGCATGTACCTACAGTGTACGCCCATCCCTGCCAGGGTGTGTGGAACTAGAAGTGTGCACGCCCATCTCTGCTATGGTGTGTTCAGCCGTAGAGTACTTGCCACGGTTTGTGTACCTAGTACTGTGCACACCCTTATCTGCTGGGGTGTGGTGTAGCCGTAGAGTACACGCCTAGACCTGGTAGGGTGTATGTAGCCTTAATTACATACTCTTCCCTGCCAATGTGCGTGTGTGGCTGTAGTGTACACATCTGTCCCTTCTAGAGAGAGTATGTGTACATGCCCATCCCTACCATGGCATGGTGTAGCGACAGGGTACACGCCCTCCCACCTGCTAGGTTTACGTGACTGTATTATGAATTTAGCAATTTTTCACACCTGAGCCTGACGTGCTTTGCCCTCACCAGCAGCTGGGCTGGCGTCGCCAGCCAGTCTTTCAAACCTCGGTGGTAACTTCAGAGGTGATCTGGGTTGTGAGGGTGACTGTAATTCGTCCAGTACAGGTGTTTGAAACCCAACATAAGGCGCAGGTGTTCACAGCTGTGCATGCTGTTTAGGGTGGGGGGGGGGGGTTGTGGATAAGCTATGAGAAAGAAGGGTCGTGGGAATAGTAAGGGGTCGTGGGGAGTGGTTGGGATTCATTGGGGAAGTGAGCGGATTGTCGTGGGGGAAGGTTTCTGGAGAGGAGTTAAGGGGTCGTCAGGGAAGAGAGGGGTATTGAGCACGGACCGGTAGGGAGGTTTGGCCACAGAATTGTAAATTCCTGCATCTGTCCAGGTATACTTGATTGATCTTCATGCCCTCACTTCTACAGGCCTCCACATGCCTCTCTCATGCTCCAAACACAGGTCCTAGCATTTTTCTCGCAAGCTTATAGCACGGACCCTCACATGTTTGTCTCATGTCCAGCCTGAGGCCCCTACAGCTTCTCTCATGGTTAGCCTTAGGCCTTTACAAGCCTTTCTCATGCCCCCACCATGGACCTTCACATGCCTTTCTCATGGGCCCTCACAAGCCTCTCTTGTGCCTCTTCAAAGGGCTCTCAAATGCCTCTTTGATCCCCCCAAATACTGTACTGTTGATCTACATAACCTTACTCCACCTCTAGGGAGCATTTGATTACTGCATGTGAGTTGGAGTTTTTCTCATGTTAGCCGACTTAATCTTAAGTATATTTAATGTGTGTTAATTCCTATGTATACACAAACACACACACCAGCCCATGTAAAGTATCCATCTTATATCGAGCTCAAAAGAGAGAATGAACATTTGGGTAGGGTCTTGACTGTTATGCTCAGGATTAGATATCATGCGAGTCTACTCCTGGGGAGGCCCAGAATGACACCTGGTCAGTAAGGCAAACCATTATACAGTGGAGGCCTGTGTGTCTGGAATTACTATTTGTGTGACGGGGAGAGATTACACTCGTGTTGCCTGGTCTCCGGACTTTGTTTTTATATGTGTGTGTACGTGTGTAAATACTTGCTTATGCTGTACAGAGGAAAACTTTTACTTTATGGGGCCCCCATCTTTAACCATCTTAACAATCATACACTTTTTTTTTTTTTTTTGCTTATGCAGTTTGCATGTACAATATCTTATGCAGCTTCATTCCATTTATCCACAACTCTTACCATAAGTACCGATTTACATCCTTTTTAACAAGATTCTTAAATGTTATGCTATGGCCTTTGGTTGTTTTATTCCTCCATCTATCAAAGAACTATTTACTATGTACATCAAGCTGATTTAAAACCTTAAAAGTGATAAGGTCACCCATCACTCTTCTTTCATCCTTGATGGGCAAATTCGAGGCATTTAGCCTTTCCCGGTAAATTGGTTCTCTTAATTCTGGAACCATCTTTGAGACCCTTACCATTAGTCCTTTGTGCTTCTGTAGGTGCCAGCTGATGTTTTGGCTCCTTTACTGTTCGTGTGATGAGGGACTGATGTCAGGTTGGGGATAAAGTTAATTCCCCAAGACCCACAGATTCCTGCAGCTTAATTCTTGCTAGATAATATTCGTATTGAAGCCTCCTTTCTGTGTGTGTGTGTGTGTGTGTGTGTGTGTGTGTAAGCAGAATTTGTCATTTAAAAACAATATGATTTTGATTAAACTTATTTCTTTCTTCCAGGTTAAGAACAATGCTATGTATCAAGAGGAGGATTTTGAATGAATTTTGATAGGAGAAGCAAGAGTCTTTAAAGCACCAAGATGTCGAGGAGAAGCAAGAGTTTGTCCGCAAGTGACGAAGAATTCTTCGATACTGTTGATTTCTTGAACAATGACGGTTTGGTAAGAGAACAAGCCTCAGATGACTCTGCCTTCTCAGAGAAAACAGTTTCAGAGGAAGCAGGAGATAAATCTAGCAATGGCCAAGATGGAGGTCCTCATCCAGTGACCTCAACTCCAGAACTGGGAAGAAAGAAATGCAAACTGAAGGAATCAGTAAACTCTTCCAGTCCAGTGGAGAGTCAGAGTGACTCGTCACCAGTAATTATGATTAAATATTTGTAATTACCTATTTGTACTGTACAGGGATGGAGTTTTACACTCTTGGGGACTCGTCTCTTGAACACTACCCACAATCATCTAACCTCTTAAATTTATGTGCTGTTTGCATTAACCATGTCCTCAGTCAGTTTGTTCCATTCATCCACCACTCTGATACTATAGAAGTATTTCTTTAGATCCTTATTTGCAAGTTTGTTATGTAATTTTATATTATGTCCTCTTGTTGATTTATCTGTACATCTCTCAGAGGACTGCCCACTCTCCTCCACTTCAATTTTCTTTTTAATCTTAAAGGTTATGATCAGTCGCCCCTCACTCATTTCTTTTCCAAGGTAGGTAAATTTAAATCCACCAGGCTTTCCCTGTAGCTTAGCTCACTTAATGTTGATACTATCTTTGGTGCCTTCCTTTAGACCTTTTCTTAGAGGTCTTTGTCCTTTAAGTGTAGTGACCAAACCTGAGAAGCATATTCTAGTTTTTGCCTAGTGTAGGATGTGAATAACCTGTAAAATATTTCTTTATCCTTATACTTGAAACCTTTCATGATATTTACCAGCAGACTAAGAAGTTCACTAAGAAGTCATCAGTCCACAAGTGGTCGACTATGGCATGGGAAGTGATCCAGTCAGGCTCTCCTGATGACAACCACTCCTTCAGGAGGTCATCCAGCAGCTCCAGCACCTCAAGCTCTGACAGGAGGATATCAGGCTCCTCCATGCTGGAGGATATTGCTCAGGTGTGATATATATAGAAAGAAAAGAAATTACATTATTATTATTATTATTATTATTTATTTATTTATTTATATTTATTTTGCTTTGTTGCTGTCTCCGGCGTTTGCGAGGTAGCGCAAGGAAACAGACGAAATAAATGGCCCAACCCACCCCCATACACAATGTATAAACATACACGTCCACACACGCAAATATACATACCTATACATCTCAATGTACACATATATATACACACACAGACACATACATATATACCCATGCACACAATTCACACTGTCTGCCTTTATTCATTCCCATCGCCACCTCGCCACACATGGAATACCATCCCCCTCCCCCCTCATATGTGCGAGGTAGTACTAGGAAAAGACAACAAAGGCCCCATTCGTTCACACTCAGTCTCTAGCTGTCATGCAATAATGCCTGAAACCACAGCTCCCTTTCCACATCCAGGCCCCACACAACTTTCCATGGTTTACCCCAGACGCTTCACATGCCCTGATTCAATCCACTGACAGCACGTCAACCCCGGTATACCACATCGATCCCATTCACTCTATTCCTTGCCCGCCTTTCACCCTCCTGCATGTTCAGGCCCCAATCACACAAAATCTTTTTCACTCCCTCTTTCCACCTCCAATTTGGTCTCCCACTTCTCCTCGTTCCCTCCACCTCCGACACATATATCCTCTTGGTCAATCTTTCCTCACTCATTCTCTCCATGTGCCCAAACCATTTCAAAACACCCTCTTCTGCTCTCTCAACCATGCTCTTTTTATTTCCACACATCTCTCTTACCCTTACATTACTTAATCAAACCACCTCACACCACACATTGTCCTCAAACATCTCATTTCCAGCACATCCACCCTCCTGCGCACAACTCTATCCATAGCCCACGCCTCGCAACCATACAACATTGTTGGAACCACTATTCCTTCAAACATACCCATTTTTGCTTTCCGAGATAATGTTCTCGACTTCCACACATTCTTCAAGGCTCCCAGGATTTTCACCCCCTCCCCCACCCTATGATTCACTTCCGCTTCCATGGTTCCACCCGCTGCCAGATCCACTCCCAGATATCTAAAACACTTTACTTCCTCCAGTTTTTCTCCATTCAAACTTACCTCCCAATTGACTTGACCGTCAACCTTATTGTACCTAATAATCTTGCTCTTATTCACATTTACTCTTAACTTTCTTCTTTCACACACTTTACCAAACTCAGTCACCAGCTTCTGCAGTTTCTCACATGAATCAGCCACCAGCGCTGTGTCATCAGCGAACAACAACTGACTCACTTCCCAAGCTCTCTCATTCACAACAGACTTCATACTTGCCCCTCTTTCCAGAACTCTTGCATTCACCTCCCTAACAACCCCATCCATAAACAAATTAAACAACCATGGAGACATCACACACCCCTGCCGCAAACCTACATTCACTGAGAACCAATCACTTTCCTCTCTTCCTACGCGTACACATGCCTTACATCCTCGATAAAAACTTTTCACTGCTTCTAACAACTTGCCTCCCACACCATATATTCTTAATACCTTCCACAGAACATCTCTATCAACTCTATCATATGCCTTCTCCAGATCCATAAATGCTACATACAAATCCATTTGCTTTTCTAAGTATTTCTCTCATACATTCTTCAAAGCAAACACCTGATCCACACATCCTCTACCACTTCTGAAACCACACTGCTCTTCCCCAATCTGATGCTCTGTACATGCCTTCACCCTCTCAATCAATACCCTCCCATATAATTTCCCAGGAATACTCAACAAACTTATACCTCTGTAATTTGAGCACTCACTCTTATCCGCTTTGCCTTTGTACAATGGCACTATGCACGCATTCCGCCAATCCTCAGGCACCTCACCATGAGTCATACATACATTAAATAACCTTACCAACCAGTCAACAATACAGTCACCCCATTTTTTAATAAATTCCACTGCAATACCATCCAAACCTGCTGCCTTGCCGGCTTTTATCTTCCGCAAAGCTTTTACTACCTCTTCTCTGTTTACCAAATCATTTTCCCTAACCCTCTCACTTTGCACACCACCTCGACCAAAACACCCTATATCTGCCACTCTATCATCAAACACATTCAACAAACCTTCAAAATACTCACTCCATCTCCTCCTCACATCACCACTACTTGTTATCACCTCCCCATTTGCGCCCTTCACTGAAGTTCCCATTTGCTCCCTTGTCTTACGCACTTTATTTACCTCCTTCCAGAACATCTTTATATTCTCCCTAAAATTTAATGGTACTCTCTCACCCCAACTCTCATTTGCCCTCTTTTTCACCTCTTGCACCTTTCTCTTGACCTCCTGTCTCTTTCTTTTATACATCTCCCACTCAATTGCATTTTTCCCCTGCAAAAATCATCCAAATGCCTCTCTCTTCTCTTTCACTAATAATCTTACTTCTTCATCCCACCACTCACTACCCTTTCTAATCAACCCACCTCCCACGCTTCTCATGCCACAAGCATCTTTTGCACAATCCATCACTGATTCCCTAAATACATCCCATTCCTCCTCCACTCCCCTTACTTCCATTGTTCTCACCTTTTTCCATTCTGTACTCAGTCTCTCCTGGTACTTCCTCACACAAGTCTCCTTCCCAAGTCTCCTTCCCAAGCTCGCTCACTCTCACCACCCTCTTCACCCCAACATTCACTCTTCTTTTCTGAAAACCCATACAAATCTTCACCTTAGCCTCCATAAGATAATGATCAGACATCCCTCCTGTTGCACCTCTCAGCACATTAACATCCAAAAGTCTCACTTTCGCGCGCCTGTTAATTAACACGTAATCCAATAATGCTCTCTGGCCATCTGTGCTTCTTACATACGTATACTTATATGTATATCTCGCTTTTTAAGCCAGGTATTCCCAATCACCAGTCTTTTTTCAGCACATAAATCTACAAGCTCTTCACCATTTCCATTTACAACACTGAACACCCCATGTATACCAATTATTCCCTCAACTGCCACATTACTCACCTTTGCATTCAAATCACCCATCACTATAACCTGGTCTCATGCATCAAAACCACTAACACACTCATTCAGCTGCTCCCAAAACACTTGCCTCTCATGATCTTTCTTCTCATGCCCAGGTGCATATGCACCAATAATCACCCATCTCTCTCCATCAACTTTCAGTTTTACCCATATTAATCGAGAATTTACTTTCTTACATTCTATCACATACTCCCACAATCCTGTTTCAGGAGTACTGCTACTCCTTCCCTTGCTCTTGTCCTCTCACTAACCCCTGACTTTACTCCCAAGACATTCCTAAACCACTCTTCCCCTTTACCCTTGAGCTTCGTTTCACTCAGAGCCAAAACATCCAGGTTCCTTTCCTCAAACATACTACCTATCTCTCCTTTTCTCACATCTTGGTTACATCCACACACATTTAGACACCCCAATGTGAGTCTACGAGGAGGATGAGCACTCCCCGCGTGACTCCTTCTGTTTCCCATTTTTTTAGAAAGTTAAAAATTACAAGGAGGGGAGGATTTCTGGCCCCCCGCTCCCGTCCCCTCTAGTCGCCTTCTACGACACGTGAGGAATGCGTGGGAAGTTTTCTTTCACCCCTCTCCCCAGGGATAATATATATATATATACATACACATACATACACACATACACACATATACATATATATATACATATGAAAAATATAAGAAATAATTTAGAAAACTGAAACTTCTAGCTTGAAATGAAATGAAAAATGAATGTCACATAATGGTTCAACCTCTGGCTATGGAAAAGGGAAATGTATAATTTATTTACACAAACGTCAATAGTAGTTTTCATCAATTTAACCACTGTATCATACTGAATGGTCCACTTCTCTTATCATGAAACTGGAATATTGGCTTATGATGTTTCTCAATTGTCTTCATTACACAAAGTACAACCATATCTTGGATACATGAGGGTAGGTAGTTGGTCATTTGCCATAATAAAGCCTTGACTGACCAAAAATTTATTATTATTATTATTATTATTATTACAGTTTTTTATATTAGCTGAGATGGCAAGGGCTGCTGAAGGAAATGTGTTGAAGGAGAGAACTTTATCTCTGAGAGCAAAAATGGGTATGTTTGAAGCAATAGTAGTTCCAACAATGTTATATGGTTGCAAGTCATGGGCTATAGATAGGGTTGTATGGAGGAGGGTGGATGTGATGGAAATGAAATACACATGTGTACATGTACATATTCATGCTTGCCTTCATCCATTCCTGTCACTACCCTGCCACACAGGAAATAGCATCGCTACCCCAGCTTCAGTGAGGTAGCACCAGGAAACAAACAAAAAAGGCCTCATTAGTTCACACTCAGTCTCTAGCTGTTATGTGTAAAGCACTGAAACCATAGTTTCCTATCCACATTCAGACCTCACAGACCTTTCCATAGTTTATCCCAGATGCTTCACATGCCCTGGTTCAGTCCATTGACAGCATGTCGACCTCAGTATACCGCATTGTTCCAATTCAATCTATTCCTTGCATGCCTCTCACCCTTCTGTATGTTCAGGCCCCCATCACAAAAAATCTTTTTCACTCCATCCTTCCACCTCCAGTTTGGTCTAACACTTTTCCTTCCTTGTTCCCTTCACCTCTGACACATATATCCTCTTTGTCAGTCTTTCCTCACTCATTCTCTCCATGTGTCCAAACCATTTCAACACACCCTCTTCTGCTCTCAACCACTTTTTTTTATTTCCACACATCTTTTATCCTTTCATTACTTACTCGATCAGACCACCTCACACCACATATTGTCCACAAGCATTTCATTTTCAACACATCCACCCTCCTCCATACAACTCTATCTATAGCCCATGCCTTGCAACCATATACCATTGTTGGAACTACTATTGCTTCAAACATACCTATTTTTGCTCTCTGAAGTAACGTTCTCTCCTTCTACACATTCTTTATTGCTCCCAGAACTTTTGCCCCCTCTCCCACCCTGTGCCTTACTTTCACTTCCATGGTTCCATCTGCTGCTAGTCCACTCCCATATATTTAAAACACTTCACTTCCTCCAATTTCTCTGCATTCAAACTTGCATCCCAATTAACTTGTCCCTCAACCCTACTGAACCTAATACCTTACTCTTATTCACATTTACTCTCAACTTTCTCCTTTCACACACTTTACCAAACTCAATCACCAACCTCTAAAGTTTCTCACTCAAATCAGCCACTAGAGCTGTATCATCAGTGAACAATGACTGACACTTTCCAGGCCCTCTCATTCCCAACAGACTGCATACTTGCCCCTTTCTCCAAAACTCTTGCATTTACCTCCCTAACCACCCCATCCATAAACAAATTAAACCACTATGGGGACATCACGCACACCCCTCTGCAAACTGACATTCACTGGGAATTAATCACCCTTCTCTCTTCCTAGTCGTACACATGACTTACATCTTTGAGCCATTTTATCGACCAACCCTTAGGAGTGGATGAACAGTTAGGATGACTGTGGACCAACTGCCATAACTAGGATTCGTACCTATGCACTCAACCCTTGGTGGCCCTAGAATGCATCACAATCAGGAATGCTAACTGCTACACCACAAGAGTAGTTAATGTTATCATTTGAATGCTCAGGATCTGAACAGTAGTGAGGGCAAAAGGTATGCACAAGATTGAGTGATTTGGAACAATATGGTATGGAGGTGACATGATGTCAGTTGACTGAGCTAGGGCATATGCTAGTCTCGAATTAGGATGCCCATTTATGATAAAAATTACATACTAGGTTTGGGGTAGAAATCATTTTACCTCCGTATTCCCTGTGTGTTGTAGAAGGTGACTGAAGGGCATGGGAGTAGGGGGACTGGAAACCCTTCTCTTCTTGTATTTCAATTTCTGAATGATGGAACAGATGAAGCCAAGTGGAGGGTGCTCATTCTCTTTAAAGGCTCAGGCTGGGGTGTCTCAATGTGTTTGGATGTAATCAAGATGAGAAGAAAGGAAAGATATGTTGTATGTTTAAGGAAACAAACCTGGATGTTCTGGCTCTAAGTGAAACAAAGCATAATGGTGAAGGGGAAGAATGGTTTGGAAATGTCTCGGAAGCAAAGTCAGGGGATGGTGAAAATCAGGGTTTGCCAGTTTTATTTAACTATCTCTGTTTTCTTCATTTTTACACCATCACAAATGGCTGTTAGATGCCATCATCACCTTAAGCTTAACTTGCAATAAAGTAGTGAATAATGAAAATTATTTATATCTATTTTATGTAGTTTCTTTTTATTGTAAATGGAAAAATTCCTATTGGTAAAACTATATCTGATTTTTTTGTTCTTGTCTTTCATGGCTTGTTTATTATTTTAGGGTAACTTAGCCAACTGGGACCCAGAGACCTGTGTAACACTGCTGCGTATGCCAAGTGTCTCTAACTACTCAGGTCTTAAGAAACTCATGGAAGTGGTAAGGAGCTGTCTGCTATTATTTTATGAGTTTGGATATCATATCTTGAAATGTAATAGTTATTCAGGTTGAGCATGTGTAATTATATGTTGATTTTCTTTTCAGGCAAGTAAAGAGTGGTTGGAAGACTTTTTGAATTTGGATGGTTTAGGAGTATTGTTCGAATCCTTGGAACGACTGAGTGACCGAGGTTTCAGCTCTATTGCTGATGCCTTGTTACAACTAGAATGTGTCCTTTGTGTTAAGGCAGTCATGAATTCTAAGACAGGATTAGAATACATCATTAACAATGATAGTTACACCCGGAAACTTGCCAGATGTAAGTGCCATGGATTGTAAGTAGATGCCCTTATACAGTACAATTAGAGTTGGGATAATATACAGTACTTTCATGTTTTTGCTACAGAGTTTTCATCATCATTATTTTACACTTTTTAAGTGTTTTGAAACATTGCTGGTGAGAAATCAGTAATGAATGAGAAATATACAGCCGGAAGGAGCAATTAATTATTATTCAGTTGAGCCTTCATCTCAAGGTATGTACAGTATTCAGGAGTCCACTGCAAATCTCATTTTAGTGATTGGGTTATGTTCATGGAAAACCTGTGATTGATCATTAAACCAGTAATTGAAGTGGTTTACATGAGGGGTTTACAGTCCAGAGCATATATTTTCCATATATAACTCTTCATGTTAGGAATTTATGTAAAACAGCTCTAGAATAACATATCATCTCCCTCATTATATAATTAAGGCAATATTTAATGAAAATCTTTCGGAAAATGTAATGATGAGGACATGAGCTGGTGGTGGAATGAGGGTTACTGGGAGAGAGAGGGAGGGACATAGGTGTTGTCTTCATCGCCCCATGAACTGTCTGATTCAGCATGTAGAGTTATAGCTTATTTTCTTTACTCTGTTAAGTACTTTTAACATTTTTGATGATATAATGAAATGGTCACAAGTTAAGGGCAGGAAATAGGTGAAGGTACAGAAAAATTGGTGAGTTAGAGCATTCACTGACTTTTTTTATACAGTGGGTGGAATATGAACTTTGAAATATTTTGCCACTGGTTTAGATATGAATTGAAAGGTACATTGCCAGGACATTATTTTGAAGTGCATGTATGAGAGAAAAATACCTTAGAATATCTTGATTTTGTTTTATTATTTTAAAAGTATATTCATTCCCTGGGGATAGGGGAGAAAGAATACTTCCCACGTATTCCCTGCGTGTCGTAGAAGGCGACTAAAAGGGAAGGGAGCGGGGGGCTAGAAATCCTCCCCTCTCTCTCTCTTTTTTTTTTTTTTTTTTTTTTTTTTTTTCCAAAGGAAGGAACAGAGAAGGGGGCTGGATGAGGATGTTTCCTCAGAGGCCCAGTCCTCTGTTCTTAACGCTACCTCGCTGATGCGGGAAATGGCGAATAGTATGAAAGAAAAAGAAAAGTATATTCTGTACACTAAATATTTTTTTTCAAATTTGTTGTAACTATGAGGTCTTACCTGTCCTTATCTGAGCTTGCATTTTGATATCCAACTGTCACAATTGCAAAATGGTTATATTTGAGCCATCACTGTATAGGGGTCTTTATCGCTGTGTTTGGATTTATGGTAAATTTGAATGTTATAGCGGGAAAAGTAAGAGTAAAATCTCTTATGAATTCATTTTATTATTATGTTACTAATTAGGTCACTGACCCTCTGTTCTTGCAGCTCTAGACTCTCATAACATGTTGGTGAAGAAACAGGTGTTTGAGTTGCTGTCAGCTCTTTGTGTATACTCTGAGGAGGGCCATGCTCTTGCTCTGGACTCCCTTAACAATTACAAAGTGAGTATAATTATTTGGTGTATGAATTGTCATCAAATTGGATGTAACTGTGCAACTGATTTGTAAGTACCATAAGATTGAAAGACCTTTCTTTTTCAAACTATTCGCCATTTCCCGTATTAGTGAGGTAGCGTTAAGAACAGAGGACTGGGCCTTTAAGGGTATATCCTCACCTGGCCCCCTTCTCTGTTCCTTCTTTTGGAAAATTAAAAAAAAAAGAAAAAGGGGAGGATTTCCAGCCCCCCCCGCTCCCTCCCCTCTTTGTCGCCTTCTACGACACGTAGGGAATACATGGGAAGTATTCTTTCTCCCCTATCCCCAGGGATAAAGATTGAAAGATATATAACAAAAACAGCCTCAATTTCAGTTGTTTTATTATTATAGAATTCTTTAGTTTTAATTAGAAGAATGTAATTACTGCATGTACAGTATATTATATATTTTTGTTTTGTGTGTCTTGCATGTATCCCTTGGGATAGGGGAGAAAGAATACTTTTTATGTATTCCCTGTGTGTTGTAGAAGGCGACTAAAAGGGGAGGGAGTGGGGGCTGGAAATCTTCCCCTCCTTTTTTTTTCTTCAAGAGAGGGAACAGAGAAGGGGGCCGAGTGACAATATTCCTTCTAAGGCTCAGTCGTCTGTTCTTATAGCTACCTCACTAACACGGAAAATGGCAAATAGTATGAAAAAAAATTTTTGCATGTACTTCTGGTATCAGTCTGTTAAGTTTCATCTCGTAACTACAGTTCTGAAAGTATTAATATTTACTGTCTTCATTCTGACTGGTGTTTTGGTGTTTTTAAATAATCTTATATGCTTTGGAATGCAGGTTCTATTACTTAGATATCATAGCACGTGACAGTGTTTTGTTAATTTCTCTGTTAGGAATATAGTTGGTGTTATCTATCTCTTTGAAGGGATGGTCACTACTATGACAAAGGTTAAACATTAAAGTAATTCATGTTACCTGGAAAGATACCATCCCAGAGTGAGTTGGAAATCCTGGAAAATATATTAAGTTTAACTTTGCTAAATTGTTCCTTATTTCTTTTATCTATCTATCTGTCTGTATCTCTGATGCCTGTTCCTTTCTGAAAATCCCTCTTTGGGGTGGCCATGGCATTAGTCTCCATAACTAGTGAACTCTAGTGTCGTTTCTTAGCCATTAGTTGTTCACCCTTAACATGTCACTGGTAGAGGGTAAGTCTAGTGCAGTGTTTGCAGATGCTCCTACCTAATGTTTGTGCTGACTGCTTCTACTTAATGCTTGTTCCTGCCTACTACTTCTACCTAATGTTTCTACATAATGCTCCTTCCTAAATGCTCCCACCTAGTGCTTCTCTCTATAGCTCCTACCATTTTGCCAAAAGGCAGGGCTAGCACATAACGTTCACCACAGGAAAATCTAGAGTTACAGAAGAATGAGCTGTGTTAGTTAAATGTTGTCAAGTGTTATGGGTGACAAAGAGAGACTGTATGATGATGGACATGTATCTTCTTAGAATCACCTACCCCACATTTTATCTCCATTTTTAAGTATCCCTTTTAAAGTCTCAATTTTATAATTTTCCCTTCTAGTCTCTCTTTTGTGATACCCACTGTTGTTTTCCTTACTTGTCTAACATAACATCTGACATATCTGATTCTTGATGTCAGTATCCTTTGTCCAACCTTTTGGAAGGTGTTCAAGAACAAGAGGTACCGTTTCATGCTGGTGGTGGAGGAGCTTCGAAGTACAGAAGTTGTGGACTATCAGACAACGTTGGTTGCTTTTGTTAACTGCCTTGTGCTTGGTGTCAGCCATCTGCAAACACGTGTCTCCCTCAGGAATGAGTTTATTGGTGAGTTTTGTTTTCATCTGATAGAATTCACCTAAGGGACATTTGGATGATATTTGATATGGGTTTTCTTGAGAAGCAGTCATTCTGCATTGAAGATGAAATCACAGAATAGATATTAAGTAATTATTTAATGCTTAGTGAGATCTGAAGAATTTGATCAATAAAAGTTAAAATTGAAAGATTCCCTGGAAACATAGGCTGTGAAAACTGCAGAAAGACATGCATAAGTTGGGTAGACATTAATTAAAAACCAGTTAGAGTAACATTTCACAACCTTAAGGAAAACTAGTAGTGTTCAGTATTCAAAATGATGGTTAAGTATTTACCAAAAATCACAGAGAGAATTCTTCTGATGAATATATGGGAGATTTGTTTGAAAGCATTTTGTTCTGTTCCACAGCAACTGCAAATCCAGGTATGATCATCATATATCTGAGATATGAATGTCAGAAAATGAGAAAAAATCAGCTTTGCTTTTATTTCTGTGATACTAGGGTGTCGAGTGTTGCTGGATATGAAATTGACCATGGTTTTATGGTTGACTAGGACTGGACTTCATGAAGGTACTAGAAGACCTACGAAATGTGGAAAATGACCAGCTGGACCTTCAGTTATTAGTGTTTGAGGAAAGCCAGGAGGAAGACTTAGAGCAGCTGTTTGGTGCTGATGGACAGCTCAACCTCAACCACTATGATGCCTTTAATGCACTCTTCAATAAGGTAATGCAGCATTCTGTTGTGAAAGGACAGTTAATTCAAACATACAGTAAGTATAATTTCTTGAAATGTACTGTCTGTCTTTTTACATATATTCTGTAGAAATACACAATGTTGACACAATCAAAATGAAAGTACTCCATTTGCCATCTAAGGCACATATCAGCAGATTTCTTGATCAAGAGATGTCTCTCACACATTCCTAAACTTTTTTGTACCAACTTACCCATGATCACCTTTTGTATCGGTTCCATTTCACATTGCTCAGACATTTGTTTGTCATTCCCCTCACATTTTTTTCTCATCACAAATCAGCACCTCAGATTTTCACTCAGTGTACCTTAGAACTGATGGGTGAAAAATTCTGAAATGAGTGTTGGTGGTAAGGATTGATTTTTTGTTGTTTAGTACTGCATCATCAAACTGACAGTCATATTTTGTTCCTATCTGTGAAAGTTTTGAGACTGCTTGGCATCAACTCAGCAGGTTTACATCTCCTGGACCCATATTCATCAAAGAGTGGGGTTGTGGAATAGGTTGGTTCCTTGAGCACTGCTGTTTCAGAAAGAAAAATTGTTTGATTGTTTTTTGAAAATGGTGACACCTGTGTAATGATTACTTGTAGATATTTCATTTCCGTGAGCCTGCAGTATTACCTTTTTCTGATAAACCATTTCACTTCTTCATAGCATCTGGATTTACAGTTTCATAACTTTGCGTATTATATTCATCCACATTTCTGGTTTACGTTGTAGTACCTCCAGTTGCTATTTCTTTTCATCTCTGTGACTCAATTCCCTAAAACCAATTACTATCATAGTTGAACCTCTTGTGGACCTTCCCCATTAGGTCATATGTTTCTTGAATTGTGGTGACCACATCTGAGATATATGTATTCATATTTAACTGTTATAAATTGTGGTTATTCCTGGGGTAGAGGAGAATGACTACTACCTACATATCTCCTGCATGTTTAGAAGGCAACAAAGAGGATTAGGAGCAGAGGGTTGGAAAATAGCCCATCGTGCTCTATTTCTATCCAAAAGAAGGGCCTGAGGAAGGAGCTTAGCTGGGATTTTTCCTTTGGTGCTCATTCGGTTGTTTGTGGAGGAGGTGTATAACCTGCATAGTATTGTTGGAACTATTAGGAGAAGGATAGCTAGAATACAAAATGATGAGAGATGAATGGTGTGAAGAAATCATTAGGGGACATATTGGTCAAAGTACTATAGGATATTGTGGCTATGTAGAATGTATAGCAGATAAGGTAAAAAGGTATATAGTATTACTTCAGAAGGTACAAGGAGGATAGGTAGATTGTAAAGGTAATGGACTGCAGTCAGGGGTACTTCAGACCCTTAGATAAGTGATGGAGGATCAGATGGTAGTGTGAATGAAAAAGCTGGTCACATTTCATGGATAACTAAGTGTGAAGACTGAAAAAATAAGAGGCAATGAGGTAAATGTGAAGGTATGTTTTTATGAGTTGAAGATGTGTACAAGTTATTTTCACATGCTCTATATACCTGATCCACCTGGTGAAATTGGAAATTAATTTGGTCTGAGTTAAGGAGATAGTTAGAAATAAGGCTAGAAATGTATAAATTTTAAGTGACACCCATGTTTTGACCATAACCACACATTTTACAGCTTTTTCGTCTTATAGGTTCGTGATACACCTCAGTCACTTCAACTGTTGGCTCTGATCAACAACCTCATCCAGCTTAACCCAGAAAATCCTGAAAGGTTGGTATAGTGCTCCATACCTGTGCTCCCCCTTCTCCAAAAAGTGGGTTGTGAAATTACTTATTTTGTACTGTATGGGGAGGGATTTCAACACCCATGGGGCCTCATCTCATGAACTTTCTTTACTGTCATACAGTGTTTTAAACTTTTGTATATTTTCAACAGTCACCTTCTTATAGCTTGGATTATTCCATTCATCCACAAGTTTTCTACAATAAAAGTACTGCTTTACTTATTTCCTAACAAGTTTCTGCTTAATCATTTGAAGGACTGTTCAGTCTGTCTTCAGACTGGTTTAGAAACTTAAAAATTATGATCTTTTCCCTTCCATTGTGGGGACAGATATGAAGACTTATGACTTTCTCGGTATCTCAGCTTTTGTAATTCAGGAATCATGTTTGTTGCCATTTGCTGGACCTTTTTTGTTAGGTCTTTGTGTTTTTTAAGTGCAGTGACCTAATATAAAAAGCATATCATAGTTTTACCCTAATGTGGATGTGAGCAGCTTGCTGAATATTTCTTTATCATTGTATGAATGTGTTTCAAATATTTGACGGTAAACAATTTCATTCTTTTACTACAGTTTTCTCAGAAGGTTGGTCTCTGGCAACAAATTAGGAATGATATTAGCTCCTACATTTTTCCACACATGTTCTTGCAGTTTATTTTCTTCATACTTAAATTTATAGTGAGGCCTTCTTTTATCATGTCCCATCCTCATTACACCAGTTTTTTCTTTCTTTTTTATTTTGGTTTACAGGAGGATTCCATTTCTAAACTCTTTCCATAAATCAATCCTTTGGAATTGACCCATATTTTACCATTGACTTCATTATGTGATTGGAGATGCTTTCCAACAGAATTACTTTCTGACAAGAAATGGAATGTAATCATATTTTTGTACCTTTCTGATAACATAGTGAATTGAAACAGAGAAATTTTGATAGTAGAGGAATGAAAAGTTGTATTTTTTAGAAACTGCTGATTCGCTTGTGAAGTGGCCGTGTGGCAAGGTTTTATGGAATGTAAGTCACATAGTGGGTGAAGAAGGGGCAGAATGCCTTTGTATTGTTCTGTACTCTTTACTACAATTCAGAACAATGCCTTAAGCAAAATTAATCTTGATATCATGGCTGTCACTGATGCTGGTTGCTGCACCATTACTAGTAACATGTACAGTACTCACTGGGACCAGGTGGCACACATTGTTTACCTTAATGGTCTGACTTGGGTAAAGCTAGTTTTAGTTTTTTTGTTTTTTTTCAATTTTTGTAAATTATATGGCATTTGAAGCTTGGATACTGTTGCTCAGTCACCTTGCAACAGAACTTGATTTTTCCCATATGTTTTGATTTTTTTATCAGAATTTTCTTTTGTATGTAGGATCACCTTCCCTGATTTCAGAGTAATGGAACTTCAAGTATTTAATGGTTTTCTGTAACTGAAGAAATAGGTTTACATGTTTTTGGGTTGATTTCATCTACCAAGTATCAGACTGGTGGACTGGTTGTTAGTTATGGGGTGGTGTTGATGGAAAGGCTATGGTGCTGTTGAACCGTAAGTACAGTATAGGTACAGTATATATGGTTAGAAGTAAATTAATCACAAATCATATTGCTTCCAAAGGTGACTATCCATTCACAGTATTTTGAGCCCCAAATGGTATGTTTAGTTATATGCTTGTATCCATGCAACTCACAAAACAGATGAGATTTTGAAATATATAAAGATCAACCCCCTCCAGTGGTCTCTTCACATAATGAAGAGATATACAGCACTGTAATTTTCATACATGGAGGATACTGTTTGTTACAGTTCTTAGTCAGTGTTTGAGAGGGTGGAAATTGTTATTAGATACAGTGATGAAGCACTTTGTTATGGCATGACCGGTCACTTTACCTTGCATCTGATAATGTGCACACAATTGTTGTCTTCACTAAAGCTTTTGTTGGTCGGCAAACTACTATCATTTCTCATTTTACCTTCAAAATGAGTTATGTGAAATGTAATACACCATTTAGTGGGTGATCTAGTGATGGACATACTACTATACCTCTAAACAAATGTAGACATTAAGCCTGATGGAGTTAGAATGTTGGGAGAAAATGCAGTGTTAGTGGATGAAGCATTTGAAATTGGTGTACATTCTGTTTATGATAAACACAAACAAAAGAATGAACTTATGAAGTTTCCAAGTGATTTTTGGGCATGCTTAGATGATTGTCAGAGAAATGCATCTTACTTCAGAATTGCTTTTTGTTGGCAAAGAAGCATACAGGTTGTATAAACAGTGTTACAGTTAAAGGTAAATTTTCTTAACCAAATGAAATCAAGGATCATGTGACCACACTTCTGGTTGCTTCAGATGTTACAAGCAACATCATGGCATAAAAGCCTTAGGAATATGCAGTGAGCAGGCATCCACCAAGAGTGCTGCAGCAGAACATATAATGAGGACTTTCACAAGGCCATTGATGAAGATAACCTCACCCTCAAACAAGTGCTTAGTTTTGATGAAATTAGGCGTTATGGGTGGTGTTTTCCACAGCTTAGTTGAAAATATACTTAGTTTTATACTTATTTGATTTTTTACAAGAATAGTTGACAGCAAAACTCAGTTTTTCTTACTTCACAAGAGCAAATAACAGCATAGTGTATACATTATATCTTAAATTTGTTATTGTATACATCCCTTCTGAAATATATTGTTGAATTATGTTTAGAACTTATGATGCTACATACTCTTTTCTAGTGATGCTGTGTGGGCGTTATTGGACCGTGTAGGTATTCGTGCTGTAGACGGCACCCTGACTACCACATGGGCTGAGAGTGTGACACCTTCCCAGGACTTCTCACGCAGTGTTGCCACCCAAACCTTTTCTCTTCGTGCATCACGCCTACCCATGTCTGTGGGAGGTACCCCTTCTATGCTTGACCATGAAGTAGCTGAAGGCTTTGAAGAGTGTCATCTTCCTTGCCTACCATCAATGTCAGAACACCCACCACCATCCCTACCCACCAACCACTGCTCCAGCACTCGCAAACAAACTGATGCCTTAGATAGCAAAGCCCAGGACACAAATGGTGGAGACAAAGTCAGTGATGGCACTCGAGGGGAAGTGTCATGTATCTGTCCAGAGACTGATAGTGTTAAAATTACCAAATCTACAGTGAATGCTTCTCCTGGTATTTTGAATGATAGTAAGGAAATGGATTTCCAAAGTGCACAGGCTGGTAGGCCAGGGTCTACCATACCACCACCTCCTCCCCTTCCTAGCCTTGGAATTGCCTCGTCTTCCCATACTTCTCTTCCAGGATATGGCATACCACCACCTCCACCACCACCACCACTCCCACTTGTAGGACATGGAGGAATTCTGCCACCACCACCACTACCACTTTTAGGGAATGGAGGGCCTCCACCACCACTTCCAGGATTTGGGGGGCCTCCTCCTCCTCCACCACCACCACCACCACCACCACCACTTCCAGGATTTGGGGGGCCTCCTCCTCCTCCTCCACCACCACCACCACCACCACCACCACTTCCAGGATTTGTGGGGCCTCCTCCTCCTCCTCCACCACCACCACCACCGCTTCCAGGATTTGGGGGACCTCGTCCTCCACCACCACCACCACTTCCAGGATTTGGAGGGCCTCCTCCTCCTCCACCACCACCACCTGGTGTTCCTGGCATTGGAGGGCCACCACTACCACCACCACCACCTCCACTTCCTGGCCTTAGAGGACCTCCACCACCACCACCACCTCCAGGATTTAGAGGACCTCCACCACCACCACCACCTCCAGGATCTGGAGGACCTCCACCACCACCTCCATTTCCGGGATCTGGAGGGCCTCCACCTCCACCTGGTAGTGAAGTTCGTAATCCTTTTACTAGCACTATGTCTTTCCCTCCATATTCAACACCTCGGAATGTTCCAGCCTTCTACAATACACTACCACGACCCAGCATCAAAATGAAGCATCTAAATTGGAGTAAAGTAAACAAAAATACAATCAACAATTCTCTGTGGCAGGATGTGCTTAAAGATTTAAATGAATCCCCTCCAGCATCATTGAATTACATACAAATTGAAGAACTATTTTGCCAAGTAAGTAAAGTGGCAACAGCAAAAGCCACCAAGAAACAGTCTACAGAAGTGACCTTACTTGATCCAAAGAAATCTTTGAATGTTAATATATTTCTGAAACAGTTTAAGATATCTCATGCTGAGGTTGCTGCCCTTATCCATGACTGCAAGAGTTCAGATATTGGTACTGAAAGGCTTAGAGGCTTCCTTAGAATTCTACCTGAGGATGGAGAGGTGAGTGAAAATGTAACACACATTTTTATGGTATGAGGAAGGAGTTCTACACTCGTATGGCCCCATCTTTTGAACTTTATACCATCAAGTTGCCTTTTAAACCATTTAAACTGCCATCATTCTCTATTTCCCCAATTAGTTTATTCCAATCATCAGCTACCCTTATACTAATAAAGTACTTAACTGTCATCATTCACCATGAGAGTTTTTGATGTATTCTAACTGTCCACCTGTCTTACACTTATGCAGTATTTCTCTACATTCTTATTGACCAGATTCCTGCCTTGATTCTTGATGCCTCTTGATTTATTGTGCAATTAGTAATATGAAGACTTATCAGGTCCCCCTTTCTCTTGTCTCCTCCATTGTAGCTCAGCTCACTTAATTCAGGAACCATCTTAGTTATTCTTCTATGGGCCTTCTTAATCTGATCCTTATGCTTCTTTTGGTGGGTTGACCAGACTTGTGAGGCATATTTCAGTTTTGGTTTGATATATTTAGTGACTTGCTTACTAAGCATTTTCTTATCCACATAACTGAATGGGCATTACTGGACTCGGCCTACAAGTGGTTATGTTGTGAGTGAATTGTCACTTTCAGCAAGGTTGTATAGCCTACAAGTGGTTATGTCGTGAGTGAATTGTCACTTTCAGCAAGGTTGTATCATCATCAGTAGATTAGGAGTCCATCCTTAACCTGCTGTTGATTGTAGCTCAGAGATGAAACTGCTGTAGGCAAATGAAATGGATCTTGGGCTAAATAATGAAAAGAAAATTATACTTCAATTATATTTTGATATTTTCCAGTAGACAGTTTGTCTTTCACAATTCTCTTGATATACAGTTCTAGCAACAGATTAAACGTAGTCTACCCCTAGATCTCTTTCACACTGAGATTCTTGTAGTTTATTCCTCACTGGATGCTTTTGTAATTACAGTCTGTCAGTTACAATAAATGATATCCCACTTAAGAGAACTAGTCATGGACAGGAAACTAGAGTTACAATTCTTGTACACACACACACACACATATATATATATATATTTATATATTTTTTTTTTTTTTGCTTTGTCGCTGTCTCCCGCGTTTGCAAGGTAGCGCAAGGAAACAGACGAAAGAAATGGCCCAACCCACCCCCATACACATGTATATACATACGTCCACACACGCAAAATAAACATACCTACACAGCTTTCCATGGTTTACCCCAGACGCTTCACATGCCCTGATTCAATCCACTGACAGCACGTCAACCCCGGTATACCACATCGATCCAATTCACTCTATTCCTTGCCCCCCTTTCACCCTCCTGCATGTTCAGGCCCCGATCACACAAAAATTCTTTTACACTCCATCTTTCCACCTCCAATTTGGTCTCCCACTTCTCCTCGTTCCCTCCACCTCCGACACATATATCCTCTTGGTCAATCTTTCCTCACTCTTTCTCTCCATGTGCCCAAACCATTTCAAAACACCCTCTTCTGCTCTCTCAACCACGCTCTTTTTATTTCCACACATCTCTCTTACCCTTACGTTACTTACTCGATCAAACCACCTCACACCATACATTGTCCTCAAACATCTCATTTCCAGCACATCCATCCTCCTACGCACAACTCTATCCATAGCCCACGCCTCGCAACCATACAACATTGTTGGAACCACTATTCCTTCAAACATACCCATTTTTGCTTTCCGAGATAATGTTCTCGACTTCCACACATTCTTCAAGGCTCCCAGAATTTTCGCCCCCTCCCCCACCCTATGATCCACTTCCGCTTCCATGGTTCCATCCGCTGCCAGATCCACTCCCAGATATCTAAAACACTTCACTTCCTCCAGTTTTTCTCCATTCAAACTCACCTCCCAATTGACTTGACCCTCAACCCTACTGTACCTAATAACCTTGCTCTTATTCACATTTACTCTTAACTTTCTTCTTTCACACACTTTACCAAACTCAGTCACCAGCTTCTGCAGTTTCTCACATGAATCAGCCACCAGCGCTGTATCATCAGCGAACAGCAACTGACTCACTTCCCAAGCTCTCTCATCCCCAACAGACTTCATACTTGCCCCTCTTTCCAAATCTCTTGCATTCACCTCCCTAACAACCCCATCCATAAACAAATTAAACAACCATGGAGACATCACACACCCCTGCCGCAAACCTACATTCACTGAGAACCAATCACTTTCCTCTCTTCCTACACGTACACATGCCTTACATCCTCGATAAAAACTTTTCACTGCTTCTAACAACTTTCCTCCCACACCATATATTCTTAATACCTTCCACAGAGCATCTCTATCAACTCTATCATATGCCTTCTCCAGATCCATAAATGCTACATACAAATCCATTTGCTTTTCTAAGTATTTCTCACATACATTCTTCAAAGCAAACACCTGATTCACACATCCTCTACCACTTCTGAAACCACACTGCTCTTCCCCAATCTGATGCTCTGTACATGCCTTCACCCTCTCAATCAATACCCTCCCATATAATTTACCAGGAATACTCAACAAACTTATACCTCTGTAATTTGAGCACTCACTCTTATCCCCTTTGCCTTTGTACAATGGCACTATGCACGCATTCTGCCAATCCTCAGGCACCTCACCATGAGTCATACATACATTAAATAACCTTACCAACCAGTCAACAATACAGTCACCCCCTTTTTTTAATAAATTCCACTGCAATACCATCCATATATATTATCCTGGGGATGGGGGGGAGAAAGAATACTTCCCACATATTCCCTGCGAGTCGTAGAAAGCGACTAAAAGGGGAGGGAGTGGGGGTTTGGAAATCCTCCCCTCTCACTTTTTTTTTTTCTTTTTTAATTTTCCAAAAGAGGGAACAGAGAAGGGGGCCAGGTGAGGATATTCCCTCAAAGGCCCAGTCCTCTGTTCTAAACACTACCTCGCTAATGCGGGAAATGGCGAATAATATGAAAGAAAAGAAAAGAAAAGAATATAAATGCTGTTTCCTGGTGCTACTTTGTTGTTGCGGGAAACAGTGATTAGGTGTAATAAGTAAAATAATAATAAAATGGGAAACAGACGGAGTCACGCGGGGAGTGCTCATCCTCCTCGTAGACTCACATTGGGGTGTCTAAATGTGTGTGGATGTAACCAAGATGTGAAAAAAGGAGAGATAGGTAGTATGTTTGAGGAAAGGAACCTGGATGTTTTGGTTCTGAGTGAAACGAAGCTCAAGGGTAAAGGGGAAGAGTGGTTTGGGAATGTCTTGGGAGTAAAGTCAGGGGTTAGTGAGAGGACAAGAGCAAGGGAAGGAGTAGCAGTACTCCTGAAACAGGAGTTGTGGGAGTATGTGATAGAATGTATGAAAGTAAATTTTCGATTAATATGGGTAAAACTGAAAGTTGATGGAGAGAGATGGGTGATTATTGGTGCATATGCACCTGGGCATGAGAAGAAAGATCATGAGAGGCAAGTGTTTTGGGAGCAGCTGAATGAGTGTGTTAGTGGTTTTGATGCACGAGACTGGGTTATAGTGATGGGTGATTTGAATGCAAAGGTGAGTAATGTGGCAGTTGAGGGAATAATTGGTATACATGGGGTGTACAGTGTTGTAAATGGAAATGGTGAAGAGCTTGTAGATTTATGTGCTGAAAAAGGACTGGTGATTGGGAATACCTGGTTTAAAAAGCGAGATATACATAAGTATACGTATGTAAGTAGGAGAGATGGCCAGAGAGCGTTATTGGATTATGTGTTAATTGACAGGCGCGCAAAAGCGAGACTTTTGGATGTTAATGTGCTGAGAGGTGCAACTGGAGGGATATCTGATCATTATCTTGTGGAGGCTAAGGTGAAGATTTGTATGGGTTTTCAGAAAAGAAGAGTGAATGTTGGGGTGAAGAGGGTGGTGAGAGTAAGTGAGCTTGGGAAGGAGACTTGTGTGAGGAAGTACCAGGAGAGACAGTACAGAATGGAAAAAGGTGAGAAAAATAACAATGGAAGTAAGGGGAGTGGGGGAGGAATGGGATGTATTTAGGGAATCAGTGATGGATTGCGCAAAAGATGCTTGTGGGTTGGGCCATTTCTTTCGTCTGTTTCCTTGCGCTACCTCACAAACATGGGAGACAGCGACAAAGCAAAATAAGATATAAATAAAATGATAATAATAAAATAATGTGCTGTGCTGTGTCAATGGATTGAACCCGGGCGTGTGAAGCGTCTGGGGTTAACCATGGAAAGTTTGGTGGGGCCTGGATGTGGAAAGGGAGCTGTGGTCTCAGTGCATTATACATGACAGCTAGAGACTGAGTGTGAACAAATGTGGCCTTTGTTGTCTTTTTCTAGCGCTACCTCGCGCACATGCAGGTGGAGGGGGTTGTTATTTCATGTGTGGCGGGATGGCGATTAGAATGAATAAAGGCAGACAGTATGAATTATGTACATGTGTATATATGTATATGTCTGTGTGTGTATATATATATGTATACGTTGAGATGTATAAGTATGTATATTTGCGTGTGTGGACGTGTGTATATATACATGTGTATGTGGGTAGGTTGGGCCATTCTTTTGTCTGTTTCCTTGCGCTGCCTTGGTAACGGGAGAGACAGCGACAAAGCAAAATGAAAATAATAAAAAGAAAATATATATGGTTGCAAGGCATGGGCTATAGATAAAGTTGTGCGGAGGAGGGTGGATGTGCTGGAAGTGAGATGTTTGAGGACAATATGTGCTGTGAGGTGGTTTGATCGAGTAAATAATGAAAGGGTAAGAGATATGTTTGGTAATAAAAAGAGTGTGGTTGAGAGAGCAGAAGAGGGTGTTTTGAAATGGTTTGGTCACATGGAGAGAATGAGTGAGGAAAGATTGACAAAGAGGATATATGTGTCAGAGGTGGAGGGAACAAGGAGAAGTGGGAGACCAAATTGGAGGTGGGAAGATGGAGTGAAAAAGATTTTGAGTGATCGGGGCCTGAACATGCAGGAGGGTGAAAGGCATGCAAGGAATAGAGTGAATTGGAACGACGTGGTATACCGGGGTCGATGTGCTGTCAATGGATTGAACCAGGGCATGTGAAATGTCTGGGGTAAACCATGGAAAGTTTTGTGGGGCCTGGATGTGAAAAGGGAGCTGTGGTTTCGGTGCATTATACATGACAGCTAGAGGCTGAGTGTGAACGAATGTGGACTTTGTTGTCTTTTCCTAGCGCTACCTCATGCACATGCGGGGGGAGGGGGTTGTCATTTGATATGTGGCGGGGTGGCGATGGGAATGAATAAGGGCAGACAGCATGAATTATGTACATGTGTATATATGTATATGTCTGTATGTGTATATATATGTATACATTGAGATGTATATGGGCCATTCTTTCGTCTGTTTCCTTGCGCTACCTCGCTAACGCGGGAGACAGTGACAAAGTATAATAAATGTAAGGCATGTGTACGTGTAGGAAGAGAGGAAAGTGATTGGTTCTCAGTGAATGTTGGTTTGCAGCAGGGGTCTGTGATGTCTCCATGGTTGTTTAATTTGTTCATGGATGGTGTTGTTAGGAAGGTGAATGCACGAGTGTTGGAAAGAGGGGCAAGTATGCAGTCTGTTGTGGTTGAGAGAGCTTGGGAAGTGAGTCAGTTGTTGTTTTCTGATGATACAGTGCTGGAGGCTGATTCGGGTGAGAAACTGCAGAAGCTGGTGACTGAGTTTGGTAAAGTGTGTGAAAGAAGAAAGCTGAGAGTAAATGTGAATAAGAGCAAGGTTATCAGGTACAGTAGGGTTGAGGGACATGTCAATTGGGAGGTAAGTTTGAATGGAGAAAAACTGGAGGAAGTGAAGTGTTTTAGATATCTGGGATTGGATTTGGCAGCGGATGGAACCATGGAAGTGGAAGTGAATCATAGGGTGGGGGAGGGGGCGAAAGTTCTGGGAGCGTTGAAGATTTTGTGGAAGTCGAGAATGTTATCTTGGAAAGCAAAAATGGGTATGTTTGAAGGAATAGTGGTTCCAACAATGTTATATGGTTGCGAGGCGTGGGCTATAGATGGAGTTGTGCGGAGCAGGGTGGATGTGGTGGAAATGAGATGTTTGAGTAATGAAAGGGTAAGAGAGATGTATGGTAATAAAAAAGAGTGTGGTTGAGAGAGCAGAAGAGGGTGTATTGAAATGGTTTTGTCACATGGAGAGAATGAGTGAGGAAAGATTGACAAAGAGGATATATGTGTCAGATGTGGAGGGAACGAGGTGAAATGGGAGACCAAATTGGAGTTGGAAGGATGGAGTGAAAAAGATTTTGAGCCATCGGGTGAAAGGCGTGCAAGGAATAGAGTGAATTGGAACAATGTGGTATACTGGGGTCGACGTGCTGTCAGTGGATTGAACCAGGGCATGTGAGGTGTCTGGGGTAAACCTTGGAAAGTTTTGTAGGGCCTGGATGTGGAAAGGGAGCTGTGGTTTTGGTATATTACACATGACAGAGACTGAGTGTGAACGAGTGTGGCCTTTGTTGTCTTTTCTTAGCGCTTCCTCGCATGCATGCAGGGTGAGGGGGGTGCCATTTCATGTGTGGTGGGGTGACGATGAGAATGGATGAAGGCAGCATGTATGAATATGTACATATGTATATATTTATATGTCTGTGTATGTATATGTATGTATATGTTGAAATGTAAAGGTATGTATATGTGCATTTGTGGGCATTTATGTAGATACATGTGTATGTGGGTGGGTTTGGCCATTCTTTTGTCTGTTTCCATGCACTACCTCACTAATGCGGGAGACGGTGACAAAGTATAGTAATAAATAAAAATATATATATATATATATATATATATATATATATATATATATATATATATATATATGTGTGTGTGTGTGTGTGTGTGTGTAAATATTAACCATGAATAATGTTTTGCAATTTAGGGAATGTGGGTCATGAGGCAATCCACTCCAGTGTACCTCTCCCCATTAACTTCCCTCAAGCCTCTATAGTTGCAATTACGCATTGTCTTTAAGGCTACATCTCAGACACATATGCTTATTTTTATATATACTTAACTTTTACATGCATTTCTTCCATGAATAGTTATAAGTCACTGCTGAATTTGCATCAGAGACTTTCCCCATCACTCTTCCCTAACCCCCCTCTTCCTTCCATATGCATCTTTTCATGTTGACACTCAAAATTGTTTCTAGGGAATGTTGTTGCAAAGACCATTACTGTGTTTAAAATGGGCATGAAAGGCCCACCACATGAGTAGAAATAAGAGGAAATAAATATCAGTAATAAACACTTGTTCTGTTGTAGATAATTACTGCGTTTGTTCAATATATCAGTATTTTGTTGGAAAAATATTGTATTTTATTAACTCCATTCTTCAATTCCATAAGGTGATCAGCTACATACAGATCCTCACATCAATTATGCACTTCTGCAACTCGTGTACTGTGCATTGAATTGAAATGTAACCTGACCAATTAAAGTGCTACATATTTCTTCTGTCTGTACACAAAGATAATTATTCATGGTTATTATACAGACAAATGAAATTGTACCCAATATCTTTGTTCTGTATGATGTATGTGCATTGTAACTTTCCACAAAGTTTTATCATATTAATTGTTTTCCTCCAGTATATGAAAAATTAGAGTAGATAGACAACTTTGTAAAATTTGATTTAGATGTTATGTGGTGCATACTAAAATTGATTTGAGAAAACTAAATAGATTTCTTGACAGTTATGCTTCTGTTTTAATTGATATTTAAAGTTATCATGTGTCTTATACCTCTTTGCAGGTGTCGATGATCAAGGAATACCAAGGAGATGTAAACAAGCTTGGCAATGCTGAGTTGTTTTACAGTGAGCTCATTAAGGTTCCCAAATTTCAGGTCCGTATTGAGGGCATGATTCAGGTAAGTTATCAGTGGTTATATTCAGGTTAAATGCTTCAGTATTATATCGTATTTGAGTTAGTTTTGTGGACAAGTTTTTTTGAAGCTGTTGCCTATTTTTCAGTACCATTTAGGATGAGTTTATAAAGTTGATGGACTCTTGATACTTTTAAAGGAAATGAATATATCTGATATTAACAGCCATTTATCCATTGTTTATTTTGCTAGCAAATTTCACCATTTTGCCAAAGTAAGCTGCTTTCATGATGTAAGTGCTCTATACATTAAGGATGATGTGAAGGGAAAATAATGGAAATTTAAGAAATATTATGGAAAGATTTTTAATTTTATCAAAGTTTCATGTTACATGAAACCATGGAATGTAATGGTTCCTTTTTTTCGTTCTCACATTCGCATATTTCTTTATGCATGTGGTTACAGGGTATTCTCAGATTTTAATAACAAGTCACCTTGTCTCAGGACATTGCTTATACTGTAAGTGCGTTTGCATAACATCTACTTACATTTAGTACCTCCAGGCATTTATGGTATGCTGAATTCATTTTTAGACAGTATCTGAAAAAGGATTGGTAATTGGAAATACCTGGTTTAAAAAAAAAAGGTACACAAGTACAGATATAGTGAGTAAGTGGGGTTAAGGGTCAGTTGGCACACAGATGGATTATGTACTGATGAATATGCTGACAGGGGAATCAAGTGGGTTTTGTGATAATTTCTTGGTGGAAGTAAGTTTGAATATTTTTAGTGGTTTCAGGAAAAGGGAATGATATGGATGGGGAAGAAGATGGTGAAGTGAATGAGCTAGGAAAAAAAGGCTTGTATATGAAGATTCCAAGAGAGATTGAATGAAGATTGGTATCAGGTGAAAGTAAATGAAACAGGGGAATGGCAAGGAGTGGAATGTGTTTAGGGAAGCTGTGCTGATGAGTGTAAGTGAAGAGTGTAGACTGCCAAAGATGGGAGGTACACTTATGAGAGAGGTGTGATACTAAGAAGAATGTGTATGAGAGAGCTGAAGAGGGTTTGCTGAAATGGTGTCGGCATATGGAGAGCATGAGTGAAGAGAGGCTGACTACGAGGGTATTTGTGTTGGAAGAGGTGGGAATAAGAAGGGGAAACTGAGAACGAGTCGGATGGATAGAGTGAAAGTTGCTTTTGAGTGTTTAGGGCCTGAACATTTAGGAGGGTGTGAGGCATGCAAGGGATAGAGCGAATTGGAGCAATGTAGTATACATTACAAAGATAACATGCTGTATGTGGGCTGAACCACGTACATGATAGCCAGGGAGTGGATATGAGCAAATAAGGCCATTTCTTAATATATTTCTGGTGCATCTTTGTTATGTAGGAAGAGGTGATCAAGTATGAATGAAAGAAAAACTATGTATGTACTTGCTTCCCCCGCAGACTGCACATTTGCTTCTTTCTCCAAGACTCTCATATTTGCCTTTCTCACCACCCTATCCATGAACAGATTGAACAACCATTGTAACATTACACATTTATGCCGCAGACCAACCTTCATTTGGAACCATTCCTCTTTTCATGTTCATACTCAGCCTTACAGCCTTGATTAAAACTACTTACTGCTTCTAGCAGCTTTCCTCTCAAACCATATACTCTTAAGACCTTCCACAAAGCATCTCTATCAATCCTATCATATACCTTCTCTTGATCCATAGATGCCACATGCAAATCCATCTGTTTTTCTGAATATTCCTCACATATTCTTTAAAGCACACGCCTGATCCACACATCCTCTACTACTTCTGAAAACTTACTGCTCTTCCACACACATACATCATACATATACTTATATATACATACATACATTTATGTAAACACATATACAGATACATACACTATACACACACATTCATACTTGCGCACCTTCCTCCATTTGCGATGCCACCCTGCCCCATAGGAAACAGCACAAATGCATGAGACAAAAGAAAAAATGATAACATCTACAATTTCTCCTTCCCCACATCCAGTTGTTGTCCCCTACATCAGCAAAGTAGTGCCAGGAACAGATGAAGAAAGGCTACATCTTCTCACATCCATACATGAGCTGTCATGTGTATTGCACCAAAATCATAGCTCCACAGACCTTTTCTTAGTTTACCCCAGATGTTTCACATGTCCTGGCTCAGGGCACTGTGAGTGAAAAGTGAGCTTTAGCAAGGCTGTATCATGGGAATACAATCTTCTTCAAGAATGTTTCACTCCAAAGGAATTCACCTTTCTCAGTTTCTGGAAGTAGTGTATCCCTGGGTTGCAGGAGCCTCTTGCACAACGCTGAGACTTTTTCCTAGGTTGGCATTCTGAGGTAAATATAAATATCTGCCTGTATATCTAATCATAGTTTTCATGGAAATGTCCACAGCTTTAATAATCATGTAATTTCAGATATACTATTTTTATTTCTTTCCCCCATTAGATGGAAGAACTGTATCCAGCAGCAGACAGTCTTAAGCCACAGATCAAGATGCTCTTGACCACCTGTGATAAAATTCTTAACAGCGAGAGCATCAGGGATTTCTTTGCATACATCCTTACAGTTGGAAATTTCATCAACATGGTAAGTTTTGTTGGATAAATAAGTAAATAATGTTTACTGCTTGATTGTCAGACAAGTTTAGTTAACCATATCAAAGGTTGAAATGGAAATCCAAAAGTTTAAATATTAGAATGCAGTTCCAATTATTTTTTCATGAAATGCAGTATGTTATATTGTGTAAAATTGTTATAATGGAAAATCTGTCATGCTCCAGGGTGTCTAGTATGCTGTACCTTTGCCAACATAGTAAGTGGTCCTTGAATAGTAAGAAATTTTTCCAACAGGAATTCAACTTTGTTTTAAAAGATTATATCACCATGTTAATGGTTTCCACAGACGAAAGGAGAAAAGACACAGGATTAGGTTTTCATCAGTATTGTTGATTGGGGTAATTGATTTGGTTTATGATTTACCATTATGTAATGAGTAAGTGTTTAACTTTCATGACATACTTTTACCAAATGATTTAGGCTTCTTGTGACTTTCATTTTAGGGAAGTTATGCAGGCAATGCTCTGGGATTCCGCCTTAACACAGTATCCAAGTTGTGGGAAACACGAGCCAACAAGCCAGGGATGACATTGCTTCACTATCTTGTCCAGACTGTTGAAGATGAAAAGCTGGAAATATTGAACTTTGTTGAGGAGCTTGGTGATTTAAGCAAAACAGCTCGGTTAGTTTATTATCATTGTCATTAAATATTCTTAGTATATGAGACAACTGCTTTTGATTATTCATCTATCTGTCTGTATCTCATTCCATGTGGGAACTCCCTTAAGGGGATGGCCACCGCAAAAGAGTCTCCAAAACTGATGAACACCAGTGCTGCTTCTTATCCTTTAGTGTGTCACCCTTGACAGGCTACTGGCAGAGGGCAACTCTTGTTCAGTGACTTTAGATGCTCCAACCTGATGTTCCCACTGACTATTTCTGCCAAGTGTGTCTACCTAATGTTCCAACCTGCTTCATCTATCACTTTGTTCCCATGTACATGTTATGGATCTTTCATATGCTACCTCTCAGCTAATTCATAACTATCCCCAACGTACCACAAGTTAGACTCGCTGAAGTAATGTAAGTTGGTTGTGCACTAAAGTATATTGCTAAAAAAGTATGTAGGACCCATCATCTGTGTTCCAGAAAAGTTATCATATAATATCAAGATTTAAACCAGCCAGTGTGACATTAGTCAATCTTACAGTAAATTTTTTTTTTTTTTTTTTTCCACTGTCTCCCGTGTTTGCGAGGTAGCGCAAGGAAACAGACGAAAGAAATGGCCCAACCCACCCCCATACACATGTATATACATACACGTCCACACACGCAAATATACATACCTACACAGCTTTCCATGGTTTACTCCAGACGCTTCATATGCCCTGAATTCAATCCACTGACAGCACGTCAACCCCGGTATACCACATCCATCCAATTCACTCTATTCTTTGCCCTCCTTTCACCCTCCTGCATGTTCAGGCCCCGATCACACAAAATCTTTTTCACTCCATCTTTCCACCTCCAATTTGGTCTCCCACTTCTCCTCGTTCCCTCCACCTCCGACACATATATCCTCTTGGTCAATCTTTCCTCACTCATTCTCTCCATGTGCCCAAACCATTTCAAAACACCCTCTTCTGCTCTCTCAACCACGCTCTTTTTATTTCCACACATCTCTCTTACCCGTACGTTACTTACTCGATCAAACCACCTCACACCACACATTGTCCTCAAACATCTCATTTCCAGCACATCCACCCTCCTGCGCACAACTCTATCCATAGCCCACGCCTCGCAACCATACAACATTGTTGGAACCACTATTCCTTCAAACATACCCATTTTTGCTTTCCAAGATAATGTTCTCGACTTCCACACATTCTTCAAGGCTCCCAGGATTTTCACCCCCTCCCCCACCCTATGATCCACTTCCGCTTCCATGGTTCCATCCGCTGCCAGATCCACTCGCAGATATCTAAAACACTTTACTTCCTCCAGTGTTTCTCCATTCAAACTTACCTCCCAATTGACTTGACCCTCAACCCTACTGTACCTAATAACCTTGCTCTTATTCACATTTACTCTTAACTTTCTTCTTTCACACACTTTACCAAACTCAGTCACCAGCTTCTGCAGTTTCTCACCCGAATCAGCCACCAGCGCTGTATCATCAGCGAACAACAACTGACTCACTTTCCAAGCTCTCTCATCCCCAACAGACTTCATACTTGCCCCTCTTTCCAAAACTCTTGCATTCACCTCCCTAACAACCCCATCCATAAACAGATTAAACAACCATGGAGACATCACACACCCCTGCCGCAAACCTACATTCACTGAGAACCAATCACTTTCCTCTCTTCCTACACGTACACATGCCTTACATCCTCGATAAAAACTTTTCACTGCTTCTAACAACTTGCCTCCCACACCATATATTCTTAATACCTTCCACAGAGCATCTCTATCAACTCTATCATATGCCTTCTCCAGATCCATAAATGCTACATACAAATCCATTTGCTTTTCTAAGTATTTCTCACATACATTCTTCAAAGCAAACACCTGATCCACACATCCTCTACCACTTCTGAAACCACACTGCTCTTCCCCAATCTGATGCTCTGTACATGCCTTCACCCTCTCAATCAATACCCTCCCATATAATTTACCAGGAATACTCAACAAACTTTTTTTTTTTTTTTTTTTTTTTTTTTATACTTTGTCGCTGTCTCCCGCGTTTGCGAGGTAGCGCAAGGAAACAGACGAAAGAAATGGCCCCCCCCCCCATACACATGCACATACACACGTCCACACACGCAAATATACATACCTACACAGCTTTCCATGGTTTACCCCAGACGCTTCACATGCCTTGATTCAATCCACTGACAGCACGTCAACCCCTGTATACCACATCGCTCCAATTCACTCTATTCCTTGCCCTCCTTTCACCCTCCTGCATGTTCAGGCCCCGATCACACAAAATCTTTTTCACTCCATCTTTCCACCTCCAATTTGGTCTCCCTCTTCTCCTCGTTCCCTCCACCTCCGACACATATATCCTCTTGGTCAATCTTTCCTCACTCATTCTCTCCATGTGCCCAAACCATTTCAAAACACCCTCTTCTGCTCTCTCAACCACGCTCTTTTTATTTCCACACATCTCTCTTACCCTTACGTTACTTACTCGATCAAACCACCTCACACCACACATTGTCCTCAAACATCTCATTTCCAGCACATCCATCCTCCTGCGCACAACTCTATCCATAGCCCACGCCTCGCAACCATACAACATTGTTGGAACCACTATTCCTTCAAACATACCCATTTTTGCTTTCCGAGATAATGTTCTCGACTTCCACACATTTTTCAAGGCTCCCAAAATTTTCGCCCCCTCCCCCACCCTATGATCCACTTCCGCTTCCATGGTTCCATCCGCTGACAGATCCACTCCCAGATATCTAAAACACTTCACTTCCTCCAGTTTTTCTCCATTCAAACTCACCTCCCAATTGACTTGACCCTCAACCCTACTGTACCTAATAACCTTGCTCTTATTCACATTTACTCTTAACTTTCTTCTTCCACACACTTTACCAAACTCAGTCACCAGCTTCTGCAGTTTCTCACATGAATCAGCCACCAGCTACCTCTGAAATTTGAGCACTCACTCTTATCCCCTTTGCCTTTGTACAATGGCACTATGCACGCATTCCGCCAATCCTCAGGCACCTCACCATGAGTCATACATACATTAAATAACCTTACCAACCAGTCAATAATACAGTCACCCCCTTTTTTAATTATAGTGTAATAAACACATTAAATTTACCACCTAATTAAAGCTCCTTATGAAGGTGACGCAGAGAGCCAACACTGCTATTTCTCATGCCCTCTATCTCAAACAAAACAATTGTTAACACACAACTCTTTACTCATTTCCAGAGAAACACTCCTTTCTGTAGTTTTTCTTTCCATTTCCAACAAAATCAAAATAAAGTACATCCTCTAGTGGCTTACTTATCTGTTCCTGATGTGCCTAAGGTGGGAAAGGCAAACAAGGATGATTTTTTTTTATACATATCTTTGGGGAATGGGACAATGAATTCTACGGACATATATCAACATTTCATTGAAGGCAACTAAGAGGGACTAAACTGAGGTGACTGTAAATCCTCCAATCCTTTATATTATCACTTTTTGAAAATAAGAACAGAAGTAGCAGAGCAGGGATTTTTACAGGACTTGGTTTGTAGTGCTGCCCTGTTAAGGTGGGACAAGCACAGTAAGCTGACATATAAAAAAGAATATGTTTTTATTATTCATCCCTAGGAATAGGGAAGAAAGAATATAAAAAAGAATATGTTTTTATTATTCATCCCTAGGAATAGGAAAGAAAGAATACTACCTGCATATATCGTCTGTCTCTTAGAAGGTGACTGGAGAGGGCTGGGACATCTTTTCCTCCTTTATTATTACTTTACAAAAGAAGAAACAGAGAAAGGAGCTAAGTGAGGATTTTTCTTTAAAGGCCCAATCATCTGTGCCTAATGCTTCTTGCGATTTATAGATGATACTGCTCTGGGGGCAGGCTGAAGTGAGAAACTGCTGAAGCTGGTGTCTGAGTGTGAAAGAAATTGAGAGTTGGTGGAAAAAGAAAGGTAATGGAGTTCAGCAGGGGAGAGAAACAGTTTGGTTGGAGTGTGAGTTTGAATGGCGAGCACCTGGAGGAAGTGGGATACTATAGATACCTGGGGGTGGGCATGGCAGTGGATGGAACTATGGGAGCTCAACTAAAGCATAGGGTGGATGAGGGGGCAAATATCCTGGGTGCATTGAGGAGCATATAGAAAAGAGAGTTCACAGTCTGAGAGCCAAGATAGATAGATATTGTAGTTCTGAAGATGCTGTATGGTTACAAGTTTTGGGCCATAGATGCAAAAGTATGGATGAATGTGGATGTGCTGGAATTGAAAAGCCAGAGGACAATATGTGATGTGAGGAAGATGTAATAGCAATCAGATTATGTTTGTGAGCTGAGCAGGGTGTGCTGAATGGTTTTGACATGAAGAAGAGGTATAAAGAGACTCTATAATTGTATATGCAATGCAAGTGAAAGGAAGGATGGAGCAAAAGATGCTCCATGTGCTGTAGGGTGTGGGGTTCACATGGTATAACAAATTAAGTGGTGTGGCACTAATGGTATGTTGTGCTATCAGTGATCTGAACTATGGGGCTTGGCTATTGATAGGGGGCTCTGGTTTTGATGCATTATGCATAACAGCAAGAAAATGGATTTTTTAATGAGAGCCATTTCTTCATCTGTTCATGGCGCTACGTTGTTTACATAGGAAATTGCAAACAAGCACAAGAAGAATAGTTCTCATTATTATAATTTTTTTTTTCATACTATTCACCATCTCCTGCATTAGCAAGGTAGGGTTAAGAACAGAGGACAGAGCCTTTGAGGGAAATCCTCACTTGGCCCCCTTCTATGTTCCTTCTTTTGGAAGTAAAAAACGAGAGGGGAGGATTTCCAGCCCCATCTCCCTCCCCTTTTAGTCACCTTCTACGACATGCGGGGAATACGTGTGAAGTATTGTTATTTATCCCTGGGAATGGGGGAGAAAGAATACTTCCCACATATTCCCTGCATGTTGTAAAAGGCATCTAAAAGCTGGGTGGGGGGAGAGAGAGAGAGAGAGAGAGAGCAGTAAGCTGGAAATCCTCCACTCCAGTTTTTACTTTTCCAAAAGAAGGAACAGAGAAGGAGGCCAATTGAGGATTTTCCCTCATAGGGTCAGTCCTCTGTTCTCAACCCTACCTCAGTGATGCGAGAAATGGCGAATATGTATGAAAAAAATCATCATTATTATTATTATTATTATAAACATAGTGAGGTAGTATTATAAGCAAATGAACAATTTGCACTGTCATTATCACTTTAATTATTATTATTATTGTTATTATTATTATTATTATTATTATTATTATTATTATTATTATAATAGATAACCGCTGTTTGCTGCATCAGTGAGGTAGTGCCAGGAAACAGGCTAAGAATGGCCCATCCACTCGTATACACATGTATATACATAAACGCACATATACATACATATACATATCAGCATATACATACATATACATACACATACACAGACATATACATATATAAACATGTACATATTCATACTTGCTTGTCTCTGTCCATTCCTGTTGCTACTCCACAGGAAACAACACCACTACTCGCCACTTCAGCGAGGTAGTGGCAGGAAAACGGACAAAAAGGCTGCATTCATTCATACTTGGTCTCAAGCTGTCATGTGTAATGCACTACAGCTCCCTATCCACATCCAGGCCCCACAAAACTTTCCAGAGTTTACCCCCAGATGCATCACATGCCCTGGTTCAGTCCAATGACAGCATTTTGACCCCAGTATACCACATTGTTCCAGTTCACTCTATACCTTGCATGTCCTTACCCTCCTGTATGTTCAGGCCCTGATTGCTCAAAGTCTTTTTCACTCCATCCTTCCACCTCCAATTTGGTCTCCTGCTTCTCATTGTTCCCTTTACCTCTTGCACATATATCCTTTGTCAATCTTTCCTCACTCATTCTCTCATTGTTTCCAGACAATTTCAACACACCCTCTTCTGCTCTCTCAACCACCCTCTTTATATTTCCACACATCTCTCTTAACTGTTCATTACTTACTTGATGAAACCACCTCATACCACATATTGTCCTCAAACATTTCATTTCCAACACATCCACCCTCCTCCATACAACCCTATCTATATCCCATGCCTCACAACCATATAACATTGTTGGAACTACTATTCCCTCAAACATATCCATTTTTGCTCTCCGAGAGAACGTTCTCTTCTTCCACACATTCTTCATTGCTCCCAGAACATTTGCCCCCTCCCCCACCCTGTGACTCTCCTCCGCTTCCATCTTTCTATCCGCTGGTAAGTCCACTCCCAGATACCTAAAACACTTCACTTCCTCCAATTTTTCTCCATTCAAACTTACATCCCAATTAACATGGCCCTCAACCCTACTGAACCTAATAACCTTGCTCTTATTCACATTTACTCTCAACTTTCCTTTCACACACTTTTCCAAACTCAGTCACCAACTTCTGCAGTTTCTCAAACAAGTCAGCCACTAAAGCATACTTGCTCCTCTCTCCAAAACTCTTGCATTTACCTCCCTAACCACCCCATCCATAAATTGAATTAAACAACCATGGGGACATCACACACCCCTGCCACAAACTGACTTTCACTGAGAACCAATCACTTTCCTCTCTTCCTATTCGTACACATGCCTTACATCCTTGGTAAAAACTTTTCACTGATTCTAGCAACTTACCTCCCACACCACATACTCTTAAAACCTTCTACAAAGCATCTCTATCAACCCTATCATATGCCTTCTCCAGATCCATAAATGCTACATACAAATCCATCTGTTTTTCTAAGTATTTCTCACATACATTCTTCAAAGCAAACACCTGATCCACAATTTCTCTCCCACTAATGAAACCACACTGCTCTTCCCCAATCTGATGCTTTGTACATGCCTTCACCCTCTCAGTCAATATAATTTCCCAGGAATACTCAACAAACTTATGCCTCTGTACTTCGAACACTCACTTTTATCCCCTTTGCCTTTGTAAATTGGCCCTATGCATGCATTCCACCTATCCTCAGGCACCACCATGGTCCATACATACATTGAATATCCTTACCAACCAGTCAACAACACAGTCACCCCGTTTTTTAATAAATTACTCAATAATTACTCAATAATACCCATCTGTTGCTAGATGTACTCCTTCCCATCCTAACATAATCCATACTTGTTAGATATAAAACTGTACAATGCTTTAAAGTGCAGAAAAGATAAGACACCAGAAAAAGATAGCATGGGTGAATTTCTGAATGGGTAAATAGAGTATTACAACACTGCTAAAGTTATAGGCTGATCTTTAGAATAGCATAGCAGTCAAGTATCAGTTTCTGTGTAATAAGTTTTGTATGTATTTATCTGTATCTTTATTATTTGTGAATTTTTTTGCAATATGTTTCTTATTTACAGACTGTCTGTAGAAGGGCTAACTGGTGAGGTGTCAACACTCTGTGGGGACCTTAAAATGTTATCCAAAAAGCTAGAGAATGCCCCAGATGATGTGAAGAAACATTTTGAAGGTGAGTTCCACGGAGCGTAGTCCACCTGAACTTTGCCTAACAGTTGTTTGATGCTACCCTCTTCCCAAAATTTTTAAGTTATAGATCATCAATTTCAGGTGTTAAAAGCTTAGCAGCAATGCTTGTGACATTACCCAAAGATTTCTGGAAATTGGTTTGGATTTCACGTTTTCAAGAAATATTTGCAATATCAGATGGGACTTTATAACTGGAGCCTTTCTCCATAAGGGGCTGGTAATATGTGCAGGAACTGTGTTGAGGATCCTAAACTGTTGAAGGGTATTTCAAAGATAGATTGATAAATTAAATCTATGGTAGTGATTGATGCTTTTTGATTGTCATGAAGTGTCTTGGAACTGGATGGGGCTGTATGCATATTAGCATTTGGGCTCTTTACTCATACTGCTTCTTTCCCTACTGCCCTGTGCCAGTAGGTAAAAGAGATAGGTTTGAACATTAGGTATACAGATTCAGTAGAACTAGTTGATAGGAGCTTAGGTAGGAGCCTCTAAAAACACTGCACAAAAGTTATCTTCTGCCATTGTCCTAAGGCACTCAAGGCTAAAATGCAGCACTAGAGTTTATCACTTATGGAGACTTTTTTCCATTGCCACCCCATTGAGAGAGTTTTGGAGAACAGCCATCAGAGGTAGAGGTAGGTAGATAAATGGATAGACTCATTTTTCTCTCTAATTGTCAAAGAAGTGTTCACCGTCAATATCGTTTCATTGATTTAGAAACTTGAAAATTATAATGAAGTCTCCTCTCAGTTTTCTTTCATCCATGGAAATCTCTCAATTTTCTCTCATGCATGGCAAGGCAAACTTATAGTCTTTAAACCTCACCTCCCACATTTCAAATACTACCCATGTTGCCCTCCTGTGGACCTTGCCTATTAGATTATATTTTTTTTACTGTGGTGACTAAAGATGAGATTCCGACTTTGAACTAGGTCAAATATAAGCTGAGAATAGTTTTTTGAATATATCTTATCCAGGTACTTAAATGGAGTTTTGATATTAACCAGCAATTGATTCATCTCCCATTTTCGCCACCCCACTGCATATTGTAGACCTGCCTCTCATTCGAAGGCCCATGTTACCTTCTTCACCACTTAGTCCACAGAGATTAGACATCCTTTGTGACATCACGCATCCCTCCTTCCTATTTGCACACATGCCTTACTGTCTCAGTTAAAACTCCTTACTGTATTTAATAACTTTACATATACCCCATATAGCACCTTTCATGAAGCCTTAATGTCAACCTGACCATTCTGTAGCAGTATTTTCTGTATTGTATACAAACTCATAGAGTTGACAGACCAATTGATGAATAAGTTTAACCTTAAATGGATCACTAGTAAACCTCACCGAATGATGCCTCTTCAGAGATTTAAAGCATCATGACAACTGAGCAGAGGGATCTGGGTACCATGGCATCACAGATGGGTACTCCTGCATGTGATTATGCCACAAGTGAAACATCATGTTTAATGAGGTTGTATCATCATTGGTTACAATGGAGTAAATTCCCATGAACTAATTTCTCTAAACAGAGCAGTCCTATCCCTCTGTTGTTTGCAATGCAGTCTTGAAGCTGCAGGCACCCCTTAAAAGGGTTCTTGGGGTTATATAGTTAGCTTACATTAATATTTTGTTTGTGTTAGATGTGATTTGCCACACAGGTAGTTGTATGTTCTTGCTCACTTAGTTTAATATGATAGTTTGTAGGGAACTACAAGAGTGGGAGTTTGCTGAAAAAAAAGATATTTTCTTTAGCTATCATTTCTTCCTTACTTCAAATGCATTTTATTCGAGGATGCGAGATTGATTATGGAGGTTTTAGTTGTATACATGAATTTGATTCTTCATATGTACAGTATCCACTGTCAACACAGATATCATATAGTATAACTGTCATTACTTTGTTGAAGATGAATTGTACATGTTATCCCACATGGCTTTCCATTCTTTTGTCAGTGTTTTAATACCACATGTAGTGAAGAATATGAAGAAGCTTAATGACTATATCATTTATCTTTCATATTAACCTTATTTGTCTTATTTGTCTTTTTAAACAGATTTCACTATTAAAGCTGAGACTGTGGTGCAGGACCTAGAGCAGAGTTTAAGGGAACTGGAACGGTCAAGAATCAAATTAGCACAGTACTTCTGTGAGGATGAGTCCAAATTTCGTGTGGAGGACTGCGTTGGTAATTTCCATACACTTATCACAAAAGTTATTGATGCCAGGAAGGTTAGTAATGTGCTGTTAGTTTTAATGTATTCCCACTTGGGTATTATGGGAAGTGTGATTTGCTGATAGTTCAGTATTTGATGAAGTCGAGACCAGGCATAAGATTAAAGTCTGTGTAAAAGTTTCATTGGTGTCTTGTGGATTTTCTTAGATCTGAAGAGGATTAGATAAGTAAGTATATAAGGCTCTTCAAAGAAGTATAAATGAAAATCCTAATGATGATGATAAGCCAACCTGGAAGGAGGTAATAGGTGCAGAAGATTAGTCATTGTAGAAGGTAGAGTATCTTCATCAATTTTGAGATATAACTTTTTGAAAAATGATGATGTTCATGAGATGCAGAGGGAGTATTTGAAAGAACTGGTTGGGGTTGGTGATGTAAGAGTGACTTAACATGTACTGTTTGCAAGAAGTTTTCATGATGGAATGCTTAGATAAATTTTTCCATTGGGTATCATATTTAGATGTCAACACTTTTTCTCTTCTGAGCAGTTGCTCCGTTTATACAAAGGATTGATTCATCCTTGTAGGAAGTACTGCTCTCGCATTTGGGGTGGTTCTAGCTCTGTATGCTTACTTGACAGAGGTGAGCTGAAAGCAGTCCGACTTATAAACTGTCCCAGGCTAACTTCCAAACTTGAGCCCCCTTGCCCTGCACCACAATGTTGGTTCATTTTCCCTCTTCTCTAGATATTGCTTTGGTTTCTGCTCCCAAGAGCTGGCTGTTTGTGTGCCCCCACCATTAGCTAAACCACACAATACTTAGCAAGCTACTGTTGTTATTGTGTGGCTGTCAGCAACTCAAGGATGGGACATTTTGATACCTGCTTCTTTCCTTACACTTTGAAGCTTTGGAACTCTCTACCTTCTTGTGTTTTTCCCAGTAACTACAGGTCTTTCACTTTTGAAATTTGTAAATGTTTTCCCTTGTCTTAACTTTTTCCATTTCATAATTCTCTTATATTTCAATTTAGGCCCGGCCTTGATGTGGACTTTCATCCGTGACTGAAGCCTTCAAAGAAAAATCTATTTTCAATAAGGATAATTTCTCTTGAATGATACTTCCTACAGCCCATTTGTATCACAGAAGTACGCATTTAGTTGTGCCAGCCAAAATGAATGTGCACCGTTTTTGGACTTCAAAAATGCTTTCTAATAAAAATAGCCATATAGATCTTTGTAACAACATTTTCTTTCCATTCCATATCTTCCCTCTCCAGCCTTTGGTAATGTATATCCTTTAGGGCAGATTAGGCCAGACTTCAGCTCTTCAGTGAATTGTTTCTCCACTACTCCAACATTGATTAGATTGCTTTCCTCAGATTCTGTTGTGTGTGTTTGAGGTCTTTCACATCCCTTGTCTCTCATAGTGCAATTGATCCACACAATGAGAAAAGTGGTGTTTCATTTGTACCTCTAAGTGCAATTGATCCACACAACGAGAAAAGTACTCTCATCTTCCTCACCATATATCTTGAGATGGTTTTAGAGGCACCATTAGTCCCACAACTCAATGTTAGAACTAGCTGTCACAGTACCCATACTTCATTCAAGATAATGAAGGACAAGACCCATAGGCCTAAGTATCTACCACATCTTTGATGATCTGGTACACTTTATAGGCTCTTGCCCATTTCATTCTTAAAAATCATCTCAGATCATTTCATTGCTTTTTTTAATGATTGTAGGAAATATATTAAAAAATTTTTGTATCCTCAATGTTTAGTTTTTCTGGTTATACATAATTCTTATTTCATAGTACAAGTATAAGCATATATGCCTAGATTTTTGTTGTGTTAAGCCTTCAGCCCTTAAAAGCATGGAAATAATCATTAGTAATGGTTCTTTATATACCTCCCTTCTTTAAGTGCAGATAAAAGTATGCCTTGATTAAGGTATTTGATACCAATTATTCACAAAACACAAAGGAGTGTTAATATCATAAAAAGCTATGAGGTATCATGAACTTATTTAATTGTTGAAAACAAAGGTGAATGTCATTTTCATCAGAGTTTATTATTTCATTATGAAGAATTTCTGTTACAAACTTAGAGGTACAAATGAAACACCACTTTTCTTACAAACTCAGAATGGTAATGTGGTTCGTATGCATCATACATGAATACATTTTTAGGAAAATGAGGCCAGACGAAAACGTGAGGAGCGCAAGAAACGCTTAGAGGATGAACGACACCGACAAGAGGAGGAGCGTGCTAAAGCACAGGCTGCAGGCATCCCAGTTAGGAAGAAGGGACCTGGTCTTCCTCCTCCAGAGGACAGTGGAACCTGTGTTGTGGATCGCTTGTTAGCAGATATTCGTAAAGGAGATTTCAAACTTCGTAAAAGATCTGCACCTACCACTCCTGTTGTCACAAGCTGAAAGACTGATTCAGACTGTATTTGTACTAGTTATGCCAAATCGAAGAAATTACTACTAAACAATGTGTATATTTCTAAAAATTTATGAAATACAGTTTGAATATTTGACAACAGTGATAAAGCACAACTAAAGATAGATTAATATGTAGATATATATATATATATATATGATAGATGATATACAGGGGAAAGGCAGTGATTTAGTTTTATAGTGTATGAATGTTAAAACAAAGATTGAAAAACTTTCATAGATTGTGTCCTTTCTCCCATGTCATTTTACATGATTGTTATTAAGTGCATGAGATTTAGGACTGTATTCCACCAACAGTTGTCCTCTCCAGTTACCAGTGGCATCATTTGAATTCAGAACTACCCATCTGAATAAACAGTCCATAAAAAACCATGTCTGCCTCCCCACACATTTTCAAAGTTGATATACTTTCATTTTATTAGTCTGTGTCATCTATCCTTTGGCCTTGATTACCATCTGCTGACATCTGGACTTGGAATTATCAGGGTTCCTGAATTATTGATTCCATGTTTTGTGTCCATAAGGTCTTGATCTCTTGAATGAGTCGAGGCACAAATGAGGTGTTGCTGTAAGCCGCCACCCGATTGTCTTTAGAGCGCCCAGTTCCCCTAAAAATTTCACATTCACCCATATTTTCTTGCTTCCAGGCGAGAATTCAGGCTTTCTTCTTATAAAGCCAACCATCTTGAGGCACAGGTGGAGAAATACTGTTCCCAGGAGCGAAATTCCCAAAATAAAGTGGCAGCCTACAAGAGTCAAAAAACATTGCTCCCTCAGGATAGTCTAAGGCACAGTGAGGCAAGTTGCTGGTGCTCACACTGTTAGAAACACTAGTCTCAGTGACCAGATTTAAGATGATTTCACCATAAGAGCTATGTATATCTTTCAAAATATATCGGAGGTAGACTAAGTTTTTTGGACATTTTATTTTCCAGTTGTCATGCTTTTCAAATACATATACATATTTCAGATAGTGCTTCAAAGAATTTTTTTATGAATAGTATTATGTATGTATGTATCCCTGGGGATAGGGGATTAAGAATACTTCCCACATATTCCCTGCGTGTCGTAGAAGGCGACTAAAAGGGGAGGGAGCGGGGGGCTGGAAATCCTCCCCTCTCGTTTTTTTTTTTTTAATTTTCCAAAAGAAGGAACAGAGGGGGCAAGGTGAGGATATTCCAAAAAAGGCCCAGTCCTCTGTTCTTAACGCTACCTCGCTGATGCGGGAAATGGCGAATAGTTTAAAAGAAAGAAAGAATAAATATTAAGACAAATGTTGGAAATGTTGATGTTTTTCTTCCAAGAGGGTATTTCCATTTCTATAAAATCTACAATTCACGTGTATTATCTGTGATTTTTGCATCAACTGATTATTTTTGTCCTTTGTTAGAAGACACACTTTGGAAAGGAATCTACTTATGACCAAAAATTGCAGTAAGTGAAGACAAGTAGCAGTGAAATGTGTAGGACTCGTTCCTCAAGGTTCAAAGTAGTCTTTAATAGAAGGATTTCAGAGCTGGGTTTTTATTTTTAAAAAGGTCTCGCTGTCTATACTGACTTACGAACGCGTTTGCCGACAGCGCCAGGTTGTGGACGCTGTTAGAAAAGTGTGTGAAAGGAGAAAGTTAAGAGTAAATGTGAATAAGGGCAAGGTTATTAGGTTCATTATGGTTGAGGAACAAGTTAATTGGAATGTAAGTTTAAATGGAGAAAAATGAGAGAAGTGAAGTGTTTTAGATATCTGGGAGTGGACTTAGCATCGAATGAAACATTGGAAGTAGAAGAAAGGTGAGGAAGGGAACGAAGGTTCTGGGAGCGATGAAGAATGTGTGTATGGAGAGAATTATCTCCGAGAGTGAAATTGGGTGTTTGAAGGAAAAGTAGTTCCAGCAATATTATATAGTTGCGAGGCATGGGCAGGGTTGTAAGGAGGAGTGTGTGTGTGTGTTTATTATACTTAGTCGCTGTCTCCCGCGTTAGCGAGTTACCGCAAGGAAACAGACGAAAGAATGGCCCAACCTACCCACATACACATGTATATATATATATATATATATATATATATATATATATATTAGAGAGAGAGAGAGAGAGATAGGAGTCATGGGGCAGAAAGGTCCAGATTCATGGTATTCTTCAACGAATCATTTTTTTGAGCCCGTTAACTTTGTATGAATAGATGAATTAAAATGGTTGCACCTATAGCATGTATTTTGCCAAAGTGATGGCCGTCAATAGACTTTTATAGACAAAAACACTTGGTTGTGTATTTTAATGGAGCTAGTTAATCGAAGTAGGGCACTTATATCTCTCATTCTGTGTATATGAAACCGTTACTAATCTGAAGAAAAAGGTAAAGGACGACAATGTTGCTGATATTTCTTTCGATTTTTTGTGGATTTTCTTTCTTCAATTTAGCCGGTACAATATTTGTAGAAGACCCCTCTAATTACAGAAAAAGTGGGGAAGGGTGTGAATTCCATGAAGAAGTGGAGCTGAAACAGAGTGACGGAAACAAATGTAAAACGAAGTGAAGGCTAACTCAATCAGGCTGATACCTGTTTTAGAGAAGAAACTCGGAAACGTTTGAAAACTCTTTGTCTTGCAGTTAATTGCTTAAATAATGGTGAATGATACCAAGATCCTTTCATTGTCTTGCGCCAAAACAGGACTAGAAGTTTACTGGAGCAGAATGGTTAAGGTGAGGAGGAACCTACCTGATCACCCCAGAGCTCCAGCAGACAAAGTAGTAAGATTAACGGATGTTTTGGTAGGAGGCTGAAGAACTGGAACTTCCCATACACACACTAAAGCAGAAAAGTTGGTGTCCGTGGCAGATGCTGCCTTTTCCTGGTTTTCCGTGACTGAGTTTCTTCCCTTCCGTTGTGAGGTCAAGATAGGCGCAAAATAAGGTTCTTGGGCTTTACCATCGTAGCACAGAACAGGTAACATATAAAGTGTCAGGGCGTTGCGTTTCGCACAAAGAAACCAGTTTTGGAGACTGAGGAAGGGAACATGGTGTGTTTGTCATGTTTGTTCATGTCTGAATCGTTGCTTTTGTGGCGACCTTTGTGCTAGGTGTTCAGGCCTGTGTGTGCTTAACAAGACTTTTTTTTTTTTTTATCACGGAGATCTTAAACAGCTTAGACTCTACATTCAGAAATTTAAGGTATAAGGCACTCAAACCACGGAATTTATCAGTTTGACAATATTAGGGAGTTAATTATTATTATCTGTAAATGTACAATATCGATTTTAAGTGGAATGCTTTTTATGTTCTGATTAAATGTATTTTCGTCCTATCATATGATGTAAATCGAGGTTCAAATTGAACAGCTAAACCAAAGCTTAGAGATAACGATTTTATTGAGTAGACCTGTACCATGACCGAAAATGTGAATGGAAATGTAATTGAGGACTGGTATTTAAGAATGTGGTTTATGAAGAAAATGGTACACTTGAGCATTACATTCATGAATATGATATATTGATATATAATGTAGATTTTGAGTATTGTATATGATGAATAATGTTGTTAGACTCATAGAAAGGATATAACTAGATTTTTAGGAAAAATGGAAACAAATTGTTCCATGATGCCTACAAGTGCGCAACTACTTGAAACTAATACTACAGTATTATGATGCAGACACCTTTTCATATTGTAAATGGGACGTCTTTAATCTTGAGATTTTTTTTCGTTGAAATGTGATCAGTGTTACCTAGTCCCTGTTTACGGGTTTCTGCTATGCAGGCCAGAACAGTAGCTTATCCTATCGCGAGTAGAACCCCAAATCAAACCTAACTCCAAAGTGACTCAATTGGGTGATATGTAAATGATATCTTTAATGAAATTCTTAGTCAAACCAATTAACGTGACCTAATAATATTTAAGGAGAAAAAAAGAGCATACGCGTATACAAATTTCAAGGTCGTAGAGAAGGATGTGCTTCGACTATTGTATTACAAATATACATCATGAACCGGGATTGAAGTGACATTGATATGCACATAAAAATTCAAAGCCCACGGAATGCAACTGTAGATTTTTATATTTGGAAATGCGCAGACGTTCCCTCCCGCGTGGCTGGCGGTCTGTTATTTGGAAATGCGCAGACGTTCCCTCCCTTCTGGCTGGCGGTCTGTCAATGTTAGCATGTGGCAGGGGGAAGATTTTCCTGGTGGAACAACTTTAATACTGCTGGGAAGAATGAACAACCATCCTCTTCAATCAAAGGTATGTGAAAATTTCCTCAATGTTAACTTATTTTTTTATTTCTTTTTTAGTCATTACCACCAAACTAACACGAATGTAGATGTATTATGTAATGCCATCGTTTTTCTTATTTATTTGGTCTAGGACGCCCATGATATTATCTTATGCTGATGAAATAACGCCTGGTCGAGCTGGTATGACGTCATCATGGGCAACGCCACTTGTCTGACGAAACTTGGGAAAACCTGTTCTGTCATGGCGCGACCATTTCCTTGTTTGTTGGTGCATCGTGCTGCGTCTTACCACAGTAGATAGACTTATTGTACATACTTATCATATGTATTTATTATTTTGTTATGGAGCTCTTGATGAATATCTGGTTAATATTCATGTAAATCGGAAGTGTAAGCCACCAGCAGAGGCTTCTCAATCAAGCTATGTCAACTGTTGTGAATCAGGTCAGCATTACATTACCTTCCCCTGAAAATATCTGTTCACTTACTGATATTCTTTCGATACCGTTAACACAGTAGTTAAACATATTTATCATTAGGAAGCTGTTGAAGTAGAACCATGCACCCTTTCTGTCTCGGCAGTCATTTTTTTTTTAAACCTTATCAGTGGCGCTGAAGTAAAAATATTAACCGGGGCCAACGTAATCAATCTAAATGTTCATGTAGAAAGTATATATATATATTACTGTATCAGCAATGATTAGGTTATCTATAAAGCAAGCAATTTGCTAATGGAGCCAGCCAAATCTCTTCAGTATTCTAAATCAAATATATTGGGTAGAGAAGCTGTGTTTACTGTCAGACGTACAAATGCATACCAACCAGAATTTTGTCAGGAGATAGCAATTAAAGATATTATTCATCTGCATTTACATCAAATTTGTTAGAGATATGGCTGATATTTATTATTCGTATTATTCTCAGAGTTTATGTGTATTATGTACTCGCATGACTGAATACAACTTTGAAGATAATTTATAGGATGGTATTTGAAATATTGACTGCAATATTTCTGTTCCCGCATCTCACATATGTTGAATGATTACAACTAACTCTCCTTGTATTATTCTAATTATTGCCTTGAATGATTTTTCTTGGCAAACTAGCTGGCTCTTCGATAACGAATCGTCGCCATGAAAGAATATATATATATATATATATATATATATATATATATATATATATATATATATATATATTTTTCATACTATTCGCCATTTCCCGCGTTAGCGAGGTAGCGTTAAGAACAGAGGACTGGGCCTTTGTGGGAATATCCTCAACTGGCCCCCTTCTCTGTTCCTTCTTTTGAAAAAAAAAAAAAAAAACGAGAGGGGAGGATTTCCAGCCCCCCCCCCCCGTTCCTTCCCCAGGTTTTTAGTCGCCTTCTACGACACGCAGGGAATACGTGGTAAGTACTCTTTCTCCACTATCCCCTAGGGATAATATATATATATATATATATATATATATATATATATATATATATATATATATATATATATATATATATATAATATTCCTATGAGTCCACGGAGAAAATGAAACACGATAAGTTCCCAAGTGCACTTTCGTGTACTAATCACATCGTTAGGGGAGACACCTAGAGAAATAAGCCATTTGATATACAACGAAGAGACGTAGCTAAGACGCCATTTGGTAAAACATGCGACATAAACTTGCATACAAAAGCATTAATATGTGAAGGTGAAATCACCAGAGGTGCGCTGGAACCAAACAGAAAGGTTCCCTGACCAGCCAGAGTGGAGAAGATGGGCGGAGGTCGATGGGGTCTTGAAAGGAGGCTAGGCTGCGCAGAGGTGAGTGAGTCATAACCAGCTGATATAATTTAGGTTTCACCCGGTCCAAATAAGTTCGTTATGCTTTCTAACTGAACAGCACACGAATAAAGAAAAATGAAGAAATAAGATGAGCCACCTGAAAAGGCAAAAGACTAAATTTCAAGAAAGACATTTGGTGTTTTCCGAGTTATGCGTGGCGCCTACGTCATCATGCACATGTACCCAGAGCAGTGTTGCTAACGGAAGTCCTTAAAATGCACCAAGTTGAATGTTGTTTCCCAACATCAGTGTTCAACTGTCTGTATTGATATATCTTAGAAGCATTTTATTTAAATGTCGCTGTATAATTTTTCGAATGTTTGACCGAAGCCAGTTAATTCTTATAGAAAGACATTTTGGCATTTGTGCTTAAAAGAAAAAATTCCGGACATCATTATATAAACATATAATGGTGTTCATAATTCTCTGAGACTCAATATTATTTCTAACAAGGTATTTTATTCATGATGCTGGACATGTACAATGCTTATCATAGAATTTCCTTTTCGGTTGACTGAACATTGCACTGTGAATCATCATCCTATGTTTCAGAATGACGCAGGGGTATCCGGCCCATGTGTCCCCGGCCTCGTACATTCAAGGGGAAAGTACATTGAGTGTACGAACTTCGTCTTTATTTCTTCCCCCGAATCATGTAGTAATTTTTTTCGATTCTTTTTGTCTTAGGATAAACCACTTTTCTTGGATTGGTGAGATTGCGAGTGTACACATCTACGTAATAATCTTATTCCGGCCTTAGTGAAAGACCTCCCCCTAAAATCTTTTTGGTACATTTCAAGAGAAAGCACATTATTGTATGATAGGTATTAATGTTACCTGTAAGGTAGATTGGAGTGCTGTCCTCAGGTGATTTTGTTTTTGCAAGTATATTAATCGAGTTTTGTTTTTTTTAACCATAAAGTTGTTTTTATGATTACGTTGAGGTTATGAATTCTGTTGGAGAGCAAGAGGGGCTGTTATGATTAACGCTACTATCACTTGTAATTGCTGTCTAGAAAAATGTTAAATGGCAGAAGCTTACAAGAGTGCAGTACACTTGTTATTCATATTTTTCATCATTTTTTTTAATATATAACCTTACATGTTTATTTATTACGCATTTTTCTCAAGTTTTGACGCATTTAAATATTGTTTGCGAGAGACGCAAACATATTGTGTGTTTGCTAGTAACACATTGAACATTCTTTGAATGGTTTGTACTTTGTGTGTGTGTGTGTGTGTAGCACGGAGAGAGAGTTCTGTGATTGTGAGTCCCCATCTTCATTTGTTTTTACCTGTGATTAGTTATGCCTAATGTGCCTTATATAAGGCAGGTGTTAGCGCATAGCATTCACTTATGGAAAATTTAAGAGTCGTGTGAGTTACGTGTTTGGCTTCTAGTGTGGAGAGAGTGCGTGTTTGTGGATTGACTACCAACAATCCATGTATATGTGAGGCAGAAAGAAAAGAAGAAAACCTGGTCTTGGGAGAGGAACACTGTGTCGCCTTCGCGAGCCTTCCACCATAGTACCTCCATGACGAGCGATAGTTTAGACCCTCAGCAAACTGGCCGTGAGTGGTTGCCTGTTCACGACATGTGATTACTCATTGTGGGTTACGGGGAGATAACTTTACAGTCGTGTTCCCCCGTCTCGTATCTTTATAGTTACAAAGCTTATTTTTATTCATGCACACACACACACACACACACACACACCTCAGTCTAAGCCTAATGTGAGTGTGTTTGTAGATGCATCTTACGGGTACATCGTCTCTACAAAGTCTCTTAACTTTACGTGTTTCTGTCAGTTTGTGTCCATGCTGTCTTTTATGTCAACTAATCAGTTACTATGTTTGCCTGTCATTTTGTATTCGTATAGAGGACCACAATGAAAATGAATATGTGCACTCTGTGTCATCCACAGTAGTATCTTATGTATTATAATATGTAGTTTTATTATCATGTAGACATCAAACCCAAACCTAAACCAACATAGGTAAGGCAGAGCTGTGACGATTTTCACATGTGCGTCTGATTTTCACATATGCGTTCTATCTTGGTGCATCTTCTGTCGCTAGAAACACCAGTTGAATCGTGGATATTTAATTAATAAAGTTATATTCATCAATTCTGTGCAAACGTTTTCAGACAACAGGTTAGTCGTCAACTAAAATAATAAGAGCTTAATGCATTCTTGTGCAATTAGGGACACAGCCATCGTAGTTACAGCCTGAGATTCCTCTATGAATTGGTCGAGAAGATATAAAGTAAACCAAATAATTGCGATATATAACCTATATCGCAATTATTTGTCTTTTTGTGTTTTGTTTTATTTCTTGCCTGATCACATTTAGGTTTCATTACGAAGCTGAGTGAATTCAAAATGGATTTTTTCAATATTTTCCACCTAAGCTGGTTAGCATAAATTAGTGACTATTTCTCAGTCAACTGCCTGAAATCAATAGACTTTATGGCATCTTAGCAAATAACTCGAGATGGATAAGTGAAGTAGTTAAGAACCAGTAATTAAAGTAATGGAAACGGCTGAGTAAACCCCACGAAGAATGCACCATGAGAGGGTTTGTGATGTGGTATGTGGCGGGCGGACCGGACCGTTGGTGTGGGTAGTGTTTGCATCCAGTCAGGAATGTGGGCCCGCCGGCCACGGGCACGCCTCCCTACCTTCTCACATTGTATCGTCACTTTCTGATGCTCTTCAGCCGAGAATGACTCATTCGTGTTACAGCCTGAATAGTGGCTTGCTATCATCAGTGGCCTCCCTCTATAAGTCAGTAAAGCGATGTAGGGATTCATATGAACGACTTCAAGCTTTGAAGTGTCATAATTCTCAAAGTTATTGCTGAGACTACTCACTGCCCAATCTAGTGGCGCATTCCAAGAATTTATCTCTGGCATCAGAGCTGTTCCTTCTCTTGGTTCTGTGCCTTGGTTTGATGAGGTTAAGCGCGTCTTCTCACGGTATTCTTCCACATTGGTCTCCAGTTACTGAAAGGAAGAACTACTGAGAGTAATGTAAATTTTCTAATCCATTTAGTGACTTTCCTTACGTGTTGCCAACGGAGGCTTGGTTAATATTTGTTTTGGACTAGGTCCCTTAGCTGGGGCACTAATTATGAGGCTGTTCTTTGTACATTCTTTACCTCATCACTGTATCCTTTGTCTGGGAAGATCGTGCTTTTGCTTCATTTTCCATAGTAAAGGTTTCTTTCTTTTTCGTTATTATAGATTACGGAAATATTTAGATGAAGTGTAGTCGGTAGGAAAAATGTGTGGCCTTATATCTCAAACAGCATTCACAGCGATTCCGGTGGAAGTTTGAAGCTCCCATCAGAAATAAGAAAAATGGTTAAAGTTCTGGTACCAGCAAGGGAACAAACCCAACTTGAAAGATATTTGAAATTACACGGAATACTGGTCACATTCCCTTGGAATGGGGAAGTGTCATCTATATATGCCCGTTACGCTAAAATTAGAGGTTGAAGCCTGTCAAAGTTGGGGAGGTATATTACTAATGCTCGATTTGCAAACAAATATCACATGTGAAGGCTTGATCTGTCAGGCTTTGTGATGATGGAGGTCGAAATTTAGGATATGCATATTCTATGTGGTTTAGCACACATTGGAGGATATTGTTTACTCTGATTTAAGGAAGTTCAGTGATTATTACACTCATAGGAATGGTGTATATTCTCACATAAACTGTTGGAAATAAAGAAACCAGCCATGCAACGTAACTTCTTCAGTGTCTTACATAGACAGTATTCTGAGTCTCAGGTCATGGATGACCTTGGGTTAAATCGACGTGACCACATTCCTGTCCCATGAGAATTGATAATTGACCACAGGTCACTTTCCCAAATGCTTCTTGTATTGGCCTGTCACAAAATCATTATACATTACACTTGTTTTACAGCATAGTTAATGTTAATCTGATTTTCTCGTCTTTACTTATCTGCTCTGTAGTGGTAGGAGTAACAAATCTGCTGTAATAGGAGTACTTAAGGAGCACTTATAGAGCATTTGGAGAAATATTTGTAGAAAATAAAGCAAGAAAAACTAGTAGGATACATTTTAGTTGATGCTATTGTTTCAAGACTGCCGTGTACTAGAGAAGAAATGGTGAATTTCCATTAAATCGTGATTATTTTAGCGGAAGTTCGATATAAAACTGGAATACATGGAACAAGAGACGAACATATATGATAAGTAGAGCACATGGAACTCCGAGGATGATACATGTATGAAGATATTTCCACTCGTAACAAAGTGACAACGCAAAGATGACGGCAGAATGACTGATTACATGATAGCGAACTGGAAGCATAATGAAATAATGATACTGAGTAAAGAAGTACCATGGTGTAGACGTGGAGAGAAAACTGAAACTGAGACAAAAGCATTACAGGGAACATTATAAGATAAAGGATGAAAACATTAAAATATGAATGCACTAAGGAAAAAATAGGGCAAAAATATTAGAGCATTAGGTAAAACATTGTCAAATACGACCAATAATATTGCAGCAGGTGGTAATGATCTAATATCACCGTACATAATGTATGTATAAGGGTCAAACTTTGAATAATGTTTAGATAATATTAGTATACATCAACTTCTTTTTTTCATCGAGGAGAATCTCGCATTTTTTCCCACTTTAATAGCACATATGGCCGTATCACCTTCAAGTGCATTTTTTTCCTGAAATACAAAATGATGCAAAACAAGCTTTGTGTAAATCTCTCCATACATTTTTTTTTTCTTTTCATTGTAGCATGAAATATTGCAGATTCTCTCTACTCACATATTCGTCCTCACCGAAACAGCGGCTGTGGCCTTCTCAACTTCAGGTGCATTTTTTCGGAAATGTAACATGAACGATGTGAACTGAATGCTTTATGTTGAAACCGTAAAGTTGATTTTGGAGTAATATTGTACGTAATATCGCCCGTACGGATGCCACCCTCAAGGATGAATGACTCCACCGCAAGATCCGATCAGCTGCTGGGGCGGGCCGACCGACCAATCAGGGTCCAGGAATGAATGACGTCACTTAGCCGAGCCCTGCCGAACCGAGTCTCGGCAACAGTCGGGTCAGTCGGGTGGCCACAATAACACGATACGACAGCGAACGCTCAAGTCGTCAGTCGTGTGACCTTCGCAAGTGTACTCCGCGATGGCTCCTACAGCGAACAAAGATGACCAGTCAGTGAGTGTAAAAGAGACCAGTGATAATGAGACAGATGAAGGGTTCCACTCGCCCGTAGTGAGTAGGTCTGGGCTGCGAGGTGAGAACCTGCCTGGACCAAGAGTGACTGAGGCGGAAGTGGGCGATTGTAGTAGTAGTACTAGTAGTAGTAGTGGTGGTGCAAGTGACAATGACAGCCAGGCTGACTCGGGCTCCAACGCTGTGTCAGACGTGGAAAATGAAGCCCAGCCGAACAGTGCTAGTAGCCAGAGTGGTCCAAACAGTGGTGATAGTGGTAGACGAGAGAGAGACTCTGTGGAGTGTCAGGCACAGAGCCTGGCCGAGTACATCGTGTACACACTTACCGGTAAGAAGAACGAGCAGACAAAGTGCCCCGTAGAACGGACCATGTTGAGGTGTGTGAAAAATATGATGCTGAAGCACGAGATCTTGCTGAAGGGAATGATGAAGAGATTAGACATCACGAGAGAAACTGGCTATGTTTCCTTTGTTGCCGTGGCCAATGAACTTTTTGAAGGAGAAAAGAAAGCAGTTACTTGGGGCAGAATAGTAGCACTGTATGCTTTTGGTGGACAGCTGTCTTTGTACTGTAAAGAGAAAAATATGGTAGACTTCTGTGGCAAGATAGCAGAGTTTATGGGAATCTATGCAAGTGAAGTTGTAGCACCATATGTGAAGAAAGTTGGTGGATGGGTAAGTGCTTTCCCATCCATGTTTGTTTATACTGTGATTATTTGAATGTTTACAAACAACTGATAATATTAGATTTTGACTGGCACTCACACCAGCTAGTCAAACCCAGTGTCACATTTGGGTGTTTCTGTATGGTAGACAAATTCGGCTATGGTCAGTGCGTGTATTTTGTATGGATAGTAGCAGCTTTAAGTCACTTAAAGATGCTAAACCTCCAGTTGTAAAAAGTTCCTATGATTATGCATTTCTAGTTACTCTTACATGTCTATATCTAGAGTCACTCCTTTCTCCAACTTAGCGGGATGCTGCAGGTTACATGGATCTTTAACCATAACATTGATGAGTATGGTGAGTTTCAGGTAGTAGGAAGTGGTGGGTCAGGTGTTTGTAGGTTAGCTTTGGTTTGATTTGGGGAAACAATTTTAGAAATCAGTAATAGGACTTGGGTACAAAAAAACCTCACCCATCATCCCCTAGTGGTGGGAATTTCTTGATGTTATACAAAGGAATTCAGACAGCAATATATATATATATATATATATATATATATATATATATATATATATATATATATATATTTATATATTGCCATTGGTAAATTCTTACCCTTTTTTATTGTTGTGAGGCCTTGCATAAAGGCAGGAAATATTAGTATACTGATAGTGAATTTATCATCAGTATGAGAGCTCTTTAAATAAAGTAAATGGTTTCTTTGACTGGACCAACTTCCTTTGCCATCTAAGGTATCTGTTGGTATTGCTCATGTATAAAGCTTGGCATGAATATGTACTGATATTATTTTAGGAGCTTTAAGAGTGTATCTGCTGATGGCTCCAAACATACCATACTCAGGTGTAAGAAAGCAACTAATGAAAACATTTTGCACAAAATTATTGAGTACACTAGAGGAATAATGTGTTGATTATACTTTTTTAATGAGTCGGTAGTATTGTTTCACATTTTGAAGCAAAGGTATTGATTACATTAGTAGTACTGTTTACCAGAATTTTTTCAACTCATGTGATGCATACTTTCTAAAAAGATAGGTGCTCTATCCACAAATAGATAAGAATAAATTTCGGAATATTGGCATCATATTATTGAAGAAAATTCCAACATGCTTTCCTCAACATTGAAGTGAAAGCGTGCAGGAACGTTTTATTTTGTGCCCAGTACTTGATTATGATTTTCCCTAGGTAGAGTATATGAGTTTGTTTTGTCTCTTTATGTCATTCTCTGTAAATGCATCACAAGTTTTATGTATCATTTACTTCATTTTATGTGATATACACAATTACATAGAATACATACAGTATTTACATTTTTGATTTGATAGATTATTTACGTATACACTTACCAGTTACACACACTAAACATTATTTACATGAATAACTGAAAAAATATCCTGAAGTTCTCTATATATCCAGTATGTCAACAAATAGGAAAAAAATAGTTTCTTTTACTGTAAAAGTGACTATGATGATTGCAGTATTAATCTAGCTACCCAAAGTGATGAGGCAGTTACACTTATGACAGTTATGTGTCTCTCTGGCTATTGACATTTTGTCTAGATGTGTTATGAGTTGTTAGTGACATCTATGGGTCAGATGTCATGAATCTGCTGGAAGCTGATTTATGATTTAAATAGTTTTACCTGAGAAGAAAAATTACTGGGTTTGAGAGCCATTCACATTTGTTACTGGTTTGTGAATATATTGGCAAAAGTTTATTAAAGCTCCACACCAAAAATTAGCCTTGGGAAATGGCTTATGTTTTAGGTGCTATATATAGTTTGAATATTTTATAAGGCAATTGTGGTATATTCAAGAAATTGGGGTTGATGTAAGAAAAAAAACATAATTTCCTTTAACTTCCTAGGAGTTAGGATTTATCTTAATACTTGTATTTTAGGTGATGTAAGACAGTCATACTTAAAAATGAACTATAATTTTGGTGCCCGATGTCTACAAATGAATGACACAGTGAGCAGTAATTAACCTCATTTTCCTTGTATACATAGCTTTATTGATATTGTTCAACAAGATATAATTCTCCATGCTTAACAAATGTTATTGTGTTTCCTAAACACTATGGTAATATTGCAGAACACAAGTAAACAGTATTCAAAGTTAACATTGATACAGAACTATTCAAGACTTACCCAAAATTTTTATGAAGAGATGAGTCCAATACAGGTCGTATGAGGGGAGCTCTTTCTTGTATCACACTTTTGTTCCATAGACATCTTGTGTTGAATTTACTCAAGATTTGAACATTTACAGATACATATGGGTTTTAAATGTATATGGGCTTCTTTTGTGGATATTTATTTTATTAGTATATTTATTAGCTGGTATAGTTAACTTGAATAATGCGGGTTTTAAATGTACATGGGTTCTTTTGTGGTTATTTATTTTATTAGTATATTTATTAGCTGGTATAGTTGTTAATATGAATAATGCAGGAAATTAGCTCTTTGAAGGAACATTGGTTACTTCAATAATTAAATACTGAGTTCTTTTCATCTATTACCCATCATTACATCTGATTATTATGATAGCTGCTTAGGTTATGTGGATTAGGTTTGGACTTGCCATACACTATATATTTTTGGAGATCATTATATACCTTTGTAAATTTCCACATTTTCCCTGAAGGGGGTGACTGTGTTGTTGAGTGGTTGGTGAGGATATATATTGTATGTATGGATAATGGTGAAGTGCCTGATTATTGGCTGAATGCATGTATAGTGCCATTTGATAAAGGCAAAGGGGATAAAGGTGAATGTTCAAACTACAGAGACATGAGTTTGTTGAGTATAACTGGAAAATTATATGGGAGGGTATTCATTGGAGAGGGTGAAGGCATGTACAGAGCATCATATTGGGGAGGGGCAATGTGGTTTCAGAAGTGGTAGAGGATGTCTTGATCAGGTGTTTGCTATGAAGAATGTATGTGAGAAATAATTAGAAAAACAGATGGATTCCTATGTGGTTACCCCACCCCACAGGAAACAGCATTGCCACCACTTGTTGGCGAGGTAGCACCAGGAAACATGAAGAAAGGCCACACCCGCTCTCATCCATACATGAGCTGTCATTTGTAATTATTATTATTATTATTATTATTATTATTATTATTATTATTATTATTATCATTATCATTATTATTACAATATGGCAGCAGGATTTACCATCTTACTGTGAATAATTTTATAGAGAAATGTAATGTGTATTATCATTATATTTTATTTACAGGCAAAATTATGTGAAGAGTTTCCTGCTGAAGATAACTTAGAAAGCAAGGCATGGCGATTCCTCACCTGGACAGCTCTTGGCTTGGGACTGGCAGCTACTGCATCATTCTTCACTTCTCACTGATGAACTATCATGCAGTTTCATGGGGCTGCTCCCTACAGCATTGAAACTTTGGAACTTCATCATCTGGTATATTTTTTCCCACCAGTTACACAACCAGTGTGCTAGGTGTTACACTCTGAGGAGTTCAGTACCCTCTTCCCCATTTATCTGCGGAATAGTTTTCGTCTTTGGTTACAATTTCAACTGGTGCTTCTTGAGTATGTTGACCAAATGTGGTTGTCAAGATTTTGTTTCCTTGGTCGTGTATTGGTTAATATATTGTTAAGCTTTTGGTTAGTATATGGGAAAGGAGGTTTGTAGGTGGATTGGGCATAGCTACAGTACACCTTCTAATAGACAGAAGGTTTTAGGATCGTCCTCATTTTAGTTACACTTCACTTTAACATCTTAAGATCATGAATTTGGTGTTGGAATTTTCTATTCCAGTTGGGTAATTAGATTTTTTTCAAGTAGAACATTTTATTTTGATTATTATAAAAGTGTTTATATTATTTTTCCACCTCAGTGCAAAACTGTAGATTGCTTCTATATCATGTAAATAGAAATGTTGATGTAGTTGTAAATGATCATTCTTCATAAAATATCAAGTGATGAATAATTCCAGATAATGCATTTAGGTTGGATGCAGAGTAAGAGGATTATTGGTTTTAAAGAAACAGCTGTATGATATAGAGTTTTGAACCCATCCTGCTTCTTAATGTGTTTTTGATGATAAGTGTAGGTTTGGCTTTTGATTATTATCCATTTGTTTATTGCAATTTCTAATTTTTCATGAAAAGTTTTCTGTTTGGTCCTTCATGTTGTGCTTCCAGTAAAACCTCGAAGATACACTGTGATCTGAGCATTTGCACATTTCCATGACTGCAATAAGCCTGTATCTTTATACACATTTTATCTTTCTTCCTTGATTTTGACCTCCCTCAGATTTCACTGGTCACCTTTGTTTTCTATTTATCTATTGTCTCCTTGTATCTATACTACCTCAACGATATATCAATGATTACCATGTCTTTACTGTATCTTCCTTTAATTATCCTGTCCCCCTCCACAATTTACTCAGGTCCGGTGCTCCATTTACCCTTTTCAGGAAGATCCCTTTGCACAGTGCTGCCCAAACCTTGCACAATTTTTTAACATTCTTCAGAATATTCATGACCAGCCTATTTGTTCTTTTAGTACTGATCCATGGTGTACCAACTAATCTGTAGTGTGGGTTTCACAGCCCCACCCAGACATTGTTGCTCATATATTGAAAACCATAACTACTTTCCTCGAGGCTCTGACAGTTTTCCTACCTTTAAGTATTTTTAATTGTTACTTTTTCTCTTTGGCAAGCCATTTAATCATATTTTAGTCTTTACCCCACCTACAGACACCATCACATTACTTTTGTGTTTGAATTCATTTGAAATTTTCACTTTATAATTCTTCCGTTTATCTGTCTTTCTGTATCTGACACCTGCTCCCAACTGGAACCCTCTTAAGGGGGTGACCACAGGAATAGAGCCTCCATAACTAGTGAACTCTGGTGCCGCCATTTAACCTTTAGTGCCTCACCCTAAACAGGCCACCGGCAGAGTGTAACTAATGCAGTGTTTGCAGAGGCTTCTACCTAATGTTCATACTGACTACTACTACCTAATATTGTCCTTGCCTAAAGTTCTTTTATTCTTCCTGCTTATTCTGCTGTTGTAACCAACACCAACATAGAACAACACTGTCATTTACAGTGAGGTAACTGTAAAATGCCAAAGAGAAAAGCAAGATCTGACAGTGTCAGACTTATTTTCCCCTTAAAGTTGCAGTTCTTCATTTAATGAGCGCTTACCATCAGTCACGCATCATATTACTGTAAGCACCTTAAATTTTCAAAGTTTCCAGCATGAGCCTTATTCTTTGTTATGTTTACTTGATGGAATAAGCCCAGTTTAAAGGTAGTTTACCACTTATGAGGAAATGATTAAGTTTACTCTTAGTTTAGACAGTATTAACACCATACCTGCCATTTTTTGCTGTTGAGAAATAAGAATCCAAGGCAGAAGAAAATAATGAATAATAGAAATTAGATGAGTATCAGTAAGATGCAAATGTTATCAGTAGACAATGCAAAAGCTAATGTATGTGTGAAATAGAGGTCTGTGACCTACTTCTTTTGTGATGGCATAACAGAGTCATATGCTTAGAAGTACATTTGTTCTTTAATAAAAGCCATAAAGTGCATATGAACATAAATTTCAAGAAGATTTTAATGGAGGTACATGTGTATGCATGAACAGCCCATATATATATATATATATATATAGAGTGTATTTCCCCAGCAAGTTTAGCTTAGGCATTGGAATACAAGTTCTCCCTGAAGTATATTGGATTCTTTTGTCCTTGTCTTTATTTCTGGCGTCTTTTGTCTGATGTTTCATCGATGCATTTTAAGGGATTTTCTTCAGTTTTGTTTCCAGCATATGTGCTGTGAAAATATATTGAAAGTTTTCATTCCTTCTAATTCATAGTTTAGAGGGAATTTTAATTTTAGTTGATTTTTCTTCCCATTCAGATCCAAGTTTTTTGTTATGCAAACCAAGTATGGCAAACTGAGTCCATTGCACAAGGGTCTCGTGTTGCATAGGAATTCCAGTTTCATTCACAAATTGAAGTGGTTTATGAGATACTTGTAAGTAAAATAAGATATTTGAATATTTCCTATGTAAATATTGTATAGTTAGAGAACCTTGGTCATTTCCTATGTCATAGAACAAATTACTATTCTAGTATCTAGTCAGTAGCTGTCTTAGCTGTTGTTATGGTATGACAGGTAATCTTTTGTAATACAGTATTTAGTTGAGTCAGCTAGTGGCATGATAGCCACTTAACTTCATACTCATTCCACAGTGTAGATTACAATCATAATCATATTGTCTGTTTTGTAATCAGTCTCTTGTGAAGCAATGGCCTGTACACGATGTTTTGGAAAGCTAAAGCAATATTTTACAGAAATTTTAGTTTTTCATTTTGTTCTCATAGAGTTCATATGCTACATTAGTGAATTTTTTTCTCAGATTTTATAGATATTGTATACATTCAAATAAAGTTAAAATTTACTAATTTTTCATTTACTAAAAAGGAGTTATGAAATCTGTTCCCACCTGAGTCTGTTCACAGTGGTGTCTATATATAGACTTAGTAGTGACAGCCAAATTGAGATGATGCTTACTGGTACCAACCAGCAAAGTATTATTCTAAGCATGATGAAGTATATTCCCTGAATAGTCTAAGGCATATTTCATGAATTTATTCATTATATAGGGGAATAGTAGTAGTCACCCTTCTGTACAGAGGAAGGTCTAAAAACTTATGGTGCCAATGTATGCCTGTTTAGGACTGCAAGTCTAGGCAGCAGAAAAACATAATGACCATGCCTGATCAGGACTTAACTGACAAGTGGCCTTGATAGCATAACTTGGGAGACGTGAGTTGTGCTTTAGCTATAGAAGCTCTGGATTAGATTAGGTGACGTCACCATATGCTGATTTCATCCTGATCGACTTTGATATTAAGGTCCTTGAAAAGTCCCAGTCAGTGTCTGGGGAATGGGTAAGGTTGTCAGTGCATGACAAATACAAGTTTTTATTGATTGCAAGTTTTTATGTATTTGTAACAAAACTTATAAATAGCTTTATTTCAGAGCAGATGAACTATGGAAATTAAGTAGAAGATAATTCCAACTCAGTACTTCCAAGTTATGGATGATGGTCATACAGTTTTGGTAAGACAGCTTTGTAGTAAAGTTATGTGATTTGTCAGTCAGTACTGCTTTTGGTGTATATTAGCCAACAGATTATTAAACTTCACACAACTTGCACATGGATCACTTATGTTTATATACCTGAACCTAGGAACCCCAGGACCCCTCAAGAAGTTGGCCATTTTCACCTGGTTGGAGTACAGGCCATGAAGTGTAGTGATATGAGTTTGACAGGGTAGGGTAATAGTAAGGCAGTTGAGTAGTAGACACATTCTTATACAAAAGATACTGGAAACCATCTTCCACAACAATAACAAAAGGATGTTGACCTACTTCATAGGTGGCCAACAAGCCAGAATTGTTCACAAAGGCTTCACCTCTAAAACCCTCAATATCTACAATGGAATTTCACAGGAAGCAGTTCCCTTTAGTCTCTTCCTTCATATCTTCACAGATCCAACTGCAAACCACACTGTAAAAGTCCTCTGATATCCGGATGGCCCTCATATTTACATCACAGCACCTTGACACTACCCAAGCAGTGACAAACACTGTATATTACACTGGATAATTTAAGCATTGTGTTTTTTGGGGATGAGGGATCTTTGAGTAGGGTTGGTGGTTTGGATGGGAATGGTATAGTACTGTTTTAAAGAATTGCTTGCATAGCACATTGAATTGGGAATGTACTGGGAAAATCTTTGTTTCATTGTGTAGGTGTTGACTGTTGTAGTGGCTAGGCAGCCAGTGTTTTTACACATGCCAGAGGTTACACCGTAAGTAAATAGTCACCTTTGGTGAGGTTGTAACAGAGTGAAGTCTCATTATAGAACTTATCACTTCAAAGAACTCCATTCTCTCCCTACTACTGAGTGTAGTGTAGTCTTTGAACTTCAAGAGCCCCTAGGTCACTATGAAGAGGGTCCTGAGGTTATAGGATAGTAATTTTTTTTTTTATTTATTTTTTTATTATATTTATTTTTTTAATTTTCCAAAAGAAGGAACAGAGAATTGGGCCAGGTGAGGGTATTCCCTCAAAGGCCCAGTCCTCTTTTCTTAACGCTACCTCGCTAATGCGGGAAATGGCGAATAGTTTGAAAGAAAAAAGAAAGAATTACCCAAAGGTCAATTTCTATAAAGAAGTCCTGGTGTTACCTAGAACTTTTCAAAAGTTCCCTGCAGCCTAAGGCTGCAGTACTGCCAGTTGCAGGGAAATGTACACTCCTTTGGAATGGGAAGTTCTTTGATGTGAGTGCTGTACTCTCAGCGATACAGCCTCATGAAAGGTGATATTTTATTCATGGCGTAACCTTAAGCAAGCATAGTCCAGTAACACCTACACACACAAACATATATATATATTTTTTATACATATTCGCCATTTCCCATATTAGCAAGGTATTGTTAAGAACAGAGGACTGAGCCTTAGAGCGAATATTCTCACTTGGTCCCCTTCTCTATTCCTTCTTTTGGAAAATTATAAATGGGAGGGAAGGATTTCTGGCCCCCCGCTCCCTCCCCTTCTAGTTGCCTTGTACAACACTCAGGGAATACGTGGGAAGTATTCTTTCTACCCTATACCCAGTCTCTGGCTGTCATGTATAATGCACTGAAACCACAGCTCCCTTTCCACATCCAGGCCCCACAAAACTTTCCATGGTTTACCCCAGATGCTTCACATGCCATTGACAGCACGTCATTATACATATACTTACATATACACATACACAGACATATATGTATATACACAAGTACACATTCATACTTGCTTGCCTTCATCCATTCTCGGCGATACTCCACCCCATAGGAAACAGCACCACAGCTTCACATGCCCTGGTTCATTCCTATGACAGCATGTCAATATATATATATACATAGATATACACATACACAGACATATATGTATATACACAAGTACATATTCATACTTGCTTGCCTTCATCCATTCCCGGCGATACCCCGCCCCATAGGAAACAGCACCACTAACCTCTCTTTCTCATCCCCACCCCTTTTCAGCGAGGTAGCACCAAGGAAATAGATAAAAAGGCCACATTCGTTCACTCTCATTCTCTAGCTGTCATGTGTAATACGCCGAAACCACAGCTCCCTGTCCACATCCAGGTCCCTGAGACCTTTCTATGGTTTACACCAGATACTTCACATACCCTGGTTCAGTCCATTGACAGCATGTCAAACCCAGTATACATATTTACCATTTTCTGCCTTAGCAAGATAGCACCAGAAAACACTTAAGAAAGTCACTCACACATATACATATATGTATAATACACACATTATATATATACAAACACATTTGTATTTAGAAGTGTTGCCAGGCTCTGACCGCAAGAGGTTATCTTGTGAGTGAAAGGTCACCTTTAGCAAAGCTGTATCAAAGAACTTACCTCTCCTGAGTAATCTATATTTCCTTGCAACTGGAAGTAGTGCAACCTTAGGCTGCAGGAACTTTTAGAAAGGTCCAGGGTAACACCAGGACTCTTTCATAGAGATTACGCAATGCATGAGAAGTGACCATTGGTAAGGCTGTATCTGCATCATATATATATTTAGTGGAGTGTTACTGGATTCCACTTGCTTCTCACTCCTTTAGCGAGGCTGTATCACTGCATCATATATATAATTAGTGGAGTGTTACTGGATTCCACTTGCTTCTCACTCCATAAGGGTTTTCATTCCCCTCCTACTGGAAATAGCATACCTTGGGCTGCAGGAGTCTTTAGAAAGAGGCCTGGGTAACACCAGAAATCTTTTAATGAAATTGGACCCATAAAATATGATATATTTTGAAGGATGTGGAATACTAATTATAGCATAAACTAAAGTTTGTGCCATGCTTAAAGTGGAAAACGTCAAAGAGCCTGACAATCTGAGAACTGTTCAGTGTTGTGTTAATGTACATTTGATGTTCAGAAATGCAATCAGTTTCATGTTTATACGTGTTTTTGTCACTTGATATCTTTAAGCTCTATATTAAAAGACCATTTAAAGTAAATATTTTTCTTGTCTTTTAGGTGTAAACTTTCAAGAAAAATGGGTCTTATGTTTTTAAGTATTGATCTTAAAAGGCTTTAAGAAGGTTTTAAAACTGTTCAGCTGATAGTTGCAGGGACCATGTATTTATACCTGATTGCTTCTTCTGCCTTAGCAAGGTTATGTCAGGAAGAAATAAGAGTGGCCTCATTTACACACATCCACTCTCCTGTCATGTATAATGTACCATAACCACAGATTACCTTCTATATCCATTCTCCATACACTATTATCTTCTTCATATATTGCTTAACATGACCTGGTTCAGCCCATTAGCAACCCCTCGCCTCCTATATATATATCATATTGGTCCAGTCCATTCTATCCGATGCATGCCTATCATTATCGGAATGTTCTGTTCCCTATACCCTGAGGCCTTCTTCACTCCATTGCTCCATCACATTCTCAGTCTTCCCCTTCTTTCCTCTATTTATGACATGTAGTTCTGCTTAGTCTAATCTTTCTTTACTAATCCTTTTTGTATATCTTAACCATTTCAACACACCTAATCAGCTTATGCTGTCATTCTTTACATACTTCACTCCACCTACCTTCCTCAGGCATTTCATTTCCAATACATTAAACCTCTTCCTTTTGCATTCAAAGCCCAATACTCGTATCTTTTCAACACCAAGAATTAGCATACTTTCAAACATGCCCATCTTTTCCCAAATACACAGTGGCCCACATTCTTTTAATGTGCTCAGGACTTGAAGCCCCTCATGACTCACTTCAGCTCTCAAGCCATGTCTACTTCCAGTTACTTGATTCATACTCAAACCCAGTCCCATCTCTCCTGTTGCACCTCATTATCTTATGTTCACATTTACTCCCATACTGTAACAAGGTTTTGGAGTTTCTCATTAAAGTCTGCCACCAGAGCTGTCATCTGCAGATAGCAACTGATTCACCTCCCAAGGCCTCTTAACCTACCTAAGCAAACTATATCCACTCTTTGCTCTAAGGCCTTTGCATTCATTTCCCCCCTCACCACCTTGTCTGTAATAGATTAAACAACCACAGTAATATTATATATTTTTGACAAAGACCCACTCTTGCTGGGAACCCCTCCCATCTCTCTCACATTTTTTTTTTCTTGCCAAAACAGAGATCTGAAAGTAAGGTTTACTGGTTGAGGTAAAAGAGTAATACTTTTGATTTCAGTATCCCTTAGGAATGAGATGTGACATTTAACGTCAGGAGTGCAGAAAAATATAAGCCTAATGAAGTTTACCATGTCAGCAGTGCAGAAAAATGTAAGCCTATGAAATTTACTGTTAGCCATGAAGAAAAATTTAAACCTCGTCAAATGAAATTTCCGTCAGCAATGCACAAAATTATAAGCCAAGTATACATGTATATTTGTATACTCTGCCATCCACCATGGCTAGAACCATACCCATAGTAGCTGTTTGGTTTTAGCTCAATTGACATTATGGTTTTTATGCTTTGGAATTCAGGACTTCATCATACATATCATATCCTACAGTAGATAATACTGTAGGTGAATTACAAAGCATAAAGAAAATTGTGTTAAGACACAATACACGATGAAGGATGTATGTTGATTGCTCCTGGTTTTCTAAAGAATGGTAGATTGAAAACATTTGTTTTGCAGAATGTGCCACTTTCAATAATGCAAGGTTTAATGCTCAGAATTCTGTATAAACTATGAAAGGTACAGTTTTTGAGAATGCACTCAACACTATCCATCAAGAAAACAGTGTTTCTCTGCTGCACTCATAATTTATGTCTTGCTTTGGTTATCAGTTGGATTATCAATGCCCATATATCCAGTAAAAGAGCCCGTGTATCCTTGGGATTACCATGGTCTGCAGGTTTTTGATTTGTCCAACGTTGTTAATATTTAATGTTGATGACAATCGATAACTCTAAAGTCCAAATAGCCCACGATGATGTCATGGGGCGATTAGGTGTGGAGTATTGTAGTTAGGGTTTAGAAATTTTTGATTTGCCTGATTTAACCTAACTCTTGCGAACTCTGTGGACTTAAATGTGTTTTTTCAAAGTGATATTTGCCCTCAATAAGACTTGATTGATGTTTGCCTGGATCTAAATATTTGCCAAATGTCTTCGAAAATGAAAGCCTAAGAATCCAGAAATAAAGGAAATTTAAAAACATTTGATCTATCGTTGCCGACTGTTCGGCAAAATAATAACTGCGAAATGGTGTTCGTGGCCGTTTGTCTTGTAGAAAAAAATTCAGAATTTTAAAACCTTAACTGCTGCAATGATCTCTAAAGTAAAATAATAGGGTATAATGACAGAAATGTCCAGTTCTGACGTATGTAATAACCTGCGAAAATGTGTCGTCCTAAATGCTCATAAGGCAATAGATCTCAAATGCAAACCCTTCGAAAACATTTTGTCCTCAAATAGTCTATATTCTTCAAAAATGAGAACAGAAAAGGCGTAATGCCTTGTTTGCTGGTCGTGAATGCCTACTCTTGCCAGTTCCAATACTATTGTCAGCGCGTCAGAGAACTCTCGCCCTTATGGAACAAGTAGATAGTTACGAAAATGTTGGCTGACCTGAATACAAACGAGTGCCCAATAAATATGCAATATCACCATAAAATTTGATATATATATATATATATATATATATATATATATATATATATATATATATATATATATATATATATATATATATAGTAAGACAATATTTGATAATTGTGAAATTAATATTCCAGTTTGACAATTGAGCTGACAACTATAAACATGTCAAGGGTTGCGGGTCAGTACGCCAGGTGCCTCAAGGAAGGTAACAGCGTACTGTGACTTGCAGCTATTTCTTCTGCGTGCTTGATGTATAAGCAGTTCAGAAGCTTAAAAGTCGCCACATTACAAGTGAGAGTTACGAAATTCATCTTGAGATAATGAAGATCGAGGGAAAGGAGGAACTAACAGTAACATTCCTGAAAATGATAAACGATTGTAAACATGTCGGCGAAGGTGAGTGAGAAACCATTTATATATATACCGAGTTGATGTTCATAGCATTAGTTAAGTAATATCGTAAAAGGCATAGCAACTTTGTTCCGTAGGTTTTCATTTGATGGTAGGAATATAAGATGTCTGCTATTACATGTTATAACGTCTCGAATAGGCATTATCCACATCGGGTTTAAGGAGGTTGCTGGATTTTCTCCATATTTCAGGTACGGGGTTTGCTCGTTATAACAGTGGCATATGTGTACATGTGGAAAAATGTTCACTTAATTTTGCTGTAATCTATAGACCAGCCATTGTGTAAGTTTTGAGTAGCTGAGGCCGGTCGTTACTACTGTCAACCCTGTGAACAACGTAATTGCCTGAAAACCGTAGTTTTTGATAAATTACTAGATTATTATTGATGGTCAGTGATTTTGTTGGAATATCAGTGTAGTCTCCAGACTACTTATGAGCATTATATTAAACTATATTAAGACGATTTCAGTAAGGTGAGGGAGGACTTTTCGTTATTGTAAAAGTTGGTAAAACTTAAGTAGAAATGAAAACATGAAAACCTCACGTAACCTCCCCGTATAGGCCGAGATGTGGAAGTGGCTTGGCAAACTTACCGTCACTTTGGATACTGAAAAAGCCTGTCATGCAGTGCTTGTGAAGTTGAGTACGATAAGGTTAGCAGAGCGTGGTTTGGAATATATTGTATTCTACGTTATAGATTAAGGTGTTAGTGTCGAGGGATATGAATATTAGGGAGAGTGTGGGGTTCATTAATATAGCAGTATGTCAACTTTGGGTATATTACTATATTTTCAAATCTTCTGTGGAAGTTATACAAATTGATGCCGAGTTGGCGGAACGAAATTGTATTATTACTGATTAGGTTTTCTGCTTGACTTGGGTCGTTGACTTGCTTCACTTGGGTGTATTATAGCATATAGGGTCTGCAACGAACCCCTTTTTTTGTATTCGTACTTAATTACGGACTGAATGCAGTGGAGGCATATTCCATTACAGCAGAGTAAAGAATTTTTTAACTTCTTATTTGTGTATTCTTCAACTTATGAAAAAGATTGCATTCAAGATTCCCGTATATATCATGTATGTTTGAAAAATTATTTATATTAAATTCATGAGAATATGACTAGCAAGAGTAATTGCAGTTTATGATTATTTTCGAGCTACTAACGAAGGATACTTAAGCTGACAAAAGAAACTATGTTAGGGTACTGGTTTAGCTACACATCGAAATTGGTCTTGTATATTCCGTAATTTTTTCTGCAATGATGGACACTGTAGTGTTTAGAGAACTAGGAGAAAAGATGCGGGGCGTGGTTTTGCATATCACTACGGTATATAGAAATGAACTGAAATATGGTGAAAATAATCGCCCTCAGTACATTAACCTAAACAGCGTGGGCTCGGGTTAAAAGCTTGTCGACAAATCCCGTTCGACTAGAAATTTCTAATTTTTTTTTTGTTTTTCAAACCGCGCATCAGTTCATCGATTATTAGCTAGGGTCCTTCTGCTGTCAGATAAGTCAGTTATTCTTGAAATGAATTTGATCAAGGAAGGTAACTAACCAAGAATTTATTGATTTTGAAATAATTAAAAGCAGGATATTTGTTTGCTACATAAATGTACTAGCTGTACACTTTTGGTAATTATCGGGACATATGTGATTATCATAAGTCCACTTGCGAGTCGACTTCCTTTTATTTATATATTGAGAACACATTTCACTTCAGATGGCGACACAATTGACCATTTTGTGATAAAAGCATTCGGATCTTTGTTTAAAGATTTTTCTGTTTTTGAGGTAGCTGTACAAGGGTCACCGGCGAAGATCTTTGCCCATTTAATTTCGGCAACTGCTAAAGAGTCACTCCATTGGTCCTATGATTAAGCTTTGGGTCACGATGAAAGCTTATCCAGTCTGCCTAACTACTGACATTTTTTTCCTAAAGATTTTTTGATGTGTTAGCAGCTAGTAAAGGGGGGTTATCGACAGCCGTAAGTTATGTTGTAACTTAAACAGTCGTATCAATATTTTCAAAGAGTTGAATTACGCTTAGCACTTGCGTTTAAAGCCTAAGGTTCACAGTCGGGTGTCCATGCACACCAGTGGTAATGAGAGAGAAAATTTCCAAATGAAAAAGGTCTTTGAATAGGTTTCATGCTGGTAATTGTTTCATGGTGTGGGGTATAATTCCGTTGAAAGTAATAGAAAAGGCATGACATTGATATCAGTTCGGTACCACTCTCGAAACTTTGAAGGGTCTTTATTGATATTTCTGGTGCTACTAGCTGTATTTTTACATAGAAAATACCAATGTGAAACATTGGCGAGAAAATACTAGATTAGGTGGCATGCAGATCTCAGAAAATAAAGGAAAAGATTTCTTGTCAATTAATGCAAGATTGATCGTTGCAAATGTCTCCTTTTGTGATAGTGGCATAAACGTCAGAGTGATTCTGATTATCATATCCACTGTAGTCGTTACAACCCTGTGCCTTTTTTTTTTATACACCGTGGAGGATGCATTGGAAACTTAAATACACAAGACTTTTTCTTTGCACCACGGAGGATGTAAAGAATTCTCCATAGTTAACCCTCTTCGTTAGTCTGTGAATACTATCCGCAATCCTTTAGGTTATAGCTTTTGTATATAATCTTTTCCTCCCTATGTTTGACACAATGACTGGTTTGGCAGGTACACGGTGTAACCACAAATGTAGTAATTGGAATCTGTTTCGTAAGAGACTACTCAAAAATGCAAATAAATGTACCTTCGAAGTCATGGCGACGTGGTCTATTCGTAAAGAAGCATTTTCTATCCTATCCAAACGTTTGATGTGTGTATGCTCTTAAACCTTTGTGGAGTTTCAGCGACTGTCCTCCAGAGTAAGGTGAGGTAAATAAAGTAATCAAATAATGATACACGTCAGGATAAGTAACTTGGGGTAAGCACGTTGTGCTGTCATTTCGCTGATGGAAATTGGTTTGGTTGTCGCACACTTTATTCGATCACAACTACGTTTCTTGGCAACACCAAGACGTTTGTCATACCCTGTGATATATAATGCACATATTCCATAATAGTATACCTAAGGAAAAAATATAGTTTTGGTCATGAGAGGTAAGCCTTCCGGTGCAACTTTGATGACCAATATGGCGGCGGGAGTAAAAACAAGTGACTTCCTTTACACATGTTCTGTAAGATCCTGATTTTACAGGTTAAGTACTTGCCTAGTTGAACTGATATCCATTTCAGCTGCACGCTGGCAGTCTGCCTTTTCCTTAAGAATATTTCGGTCATCTGTAGGATAAATGCGAACTTTTCCGGAAATATATTTTGAGCTCTTGTCGCTACGTGGTTGCTCTTCTTAGTTGTTTGTTGTCTGCGTAATGAGATACTAAAGGCGGATTAATTGGAAAACTTTTTCAGCAAACTTTTTCAGCGGTATATTCAGTAAATAGTAATATTGCGACCTTTAATACCATTTTGGCGATTTTACTTATCGTGTCGTTTTACAGTGGAAAACGATGGTTTTTGATATAATTTTTAAGAAATGTAATACATGTCATTTGAAATCAGTTTTACTCAACTTGTGCAAGAAACAGATTAATATGGATGATATTTAAAATAGTGTGTGTTCATTTGGTTAAAATGTTATTGGCTCGAGTAGTGTGCACATGCATGCACATTTGTTTGTACCTATTATGCCCAGCGAATTTGGTTTTGTGAAATGATGAATTATGGGTTTAGACTTGCTAGGACGTTTCATTTTTTTGTACTTCGTGTATGCTGTTTCATCGAAGGATATCAGATGGTAGAGAAATAAAGGTAACCGATGGTAATGGCTTTAGAATATCCATAAGATATATCGTAAGGGAGACATATTAAGGTAGCCACTCAGAACTCTTGATCAGTGTTTGAATGACTTTTACAAGCCGAAAACGACAGTCTTTTTTTTCTTTTCACGGACCTCAATATAAACTAAACACTTTTCATTGTACCCCTTTGGTTCCAAAATGCACATATTGCAACCTTAATATCGGTAGCGTGGCCGAGCGGTCTAAGGCGCTGGTTTAAGGCACCAGTCTCTTCGGAGGCGTGGGTTCGAATCCCACCGCTGCCAGAGGTTTTCACGACGACATGTCTATGCTGAATATGATGGTCTTGGAAAACAGTGGAAAGTTCTTAAGCGTCAGAGGTTTTATTTCTTGGTAAATAGAATAGATCAGGTAGATCCTAGTACAAAGATGAATCATCATAAATACTCATATGCATATGTAATGTTAAACATAGAGTAACGAGTGTTGTTTCTACGTGGAGTTTCTAAGGTATTGCATTTTATGTTTTTCATTGTTATTAAAGATTTCGAATACCACCTTTTTGAAGACAACGAATATGAAAAAGAATGCCTTTCAGGTTCCTTTGCGCTGCATCCAGCGAGTGCGACCCAAATGCACGCCCGGCGCTCCAGGGGGCTGTATTCATCTCGATTTTCTACCATCTACATCAAAGGCGGGACGAGAGCGATGCAGACACCCTTCTGTAGGGCTATGAAGCCTTAGATTTAGGTAAGTTCACCAATACAGTTCAAGGTGATGATTGAGGATGCAAGTGCTTGGAGTTTACCACTCAGGTTTGTTAAATGTCTTGTGATTAACTCCAAGTTGCGTCATGGATCATCGGTACTCAAAACATAACGTCGTCTATAAACGCTTCGTTTAGCGAGAATAAGAAAATAGATCGAAATTGGTTGAATATCGTTTAATTGAAGTTAAGGAGAAGCATGATCGTATAGACCTTCCAAAGCACCGTTCTCTCATGTATTTTAGCGTACGTGGTAGAAAACGGTACTTATGCTGTTATTCCCGTCAAGGTAACTAAGGTAGTTATTGCCGGAGGGAAGCTACAGATCATGAACTTTGGATTTGTTTGTAATAGGGATGTTCTCCGAGTTCATAGCTAAGTATTATATTCCGATGCTACTTTTTTGAAAGTGCTAGATTTATATACTATGTATTGCAAGTGTTCATCTTTCACTGGGTTCGTTCAGTCTCCATCCACGTAGGTTTTATGCTGACAGCCTACCACTCAAAGGATCGTACAAAAAGTAGTTATGAATTTATCTAACACACTGAGAAGACTCCACTAATATGTATATGGTACTTGGTACATTGCAGGTTATGGTCGATTTCTATGTCCACTGTGTAAAGACGGAAACAAAAAATACAACAGAAAACAAAGATGAACAAAGGAACATTATTTATTTAATTGAAATACTAAGCTACACGTGATTCAAACCACGGAGCTATACATATTGATTGAACTAGCATTATTGTTTAGGATGGTTTTGACTTACAAAGAACGAATTCGTATGTTTTAACAAACTCAAATTCGTTGAGTAACAACTGTTTATGCCCCGTATTTTCACATCTATATACAGTATGAACGAAGCATTTCGTTGATATTTTATATGTTTGTTAAATGAAGGCAGTCGCATTGGGGGGAGGAAGGCAATACTTTATGGTTCAGCTGGTATTGATGCTGCATTTTCGACACTGTTTCTTGATGTGTCCTTGTTGATTTTTGTGAGTTTACAAACTATTTTGATCCATACGGTTACAGCCGGTAGCGACGGAATGAGCGTAATGAATACGGACAAGATGGAAGGAAAACCTGTTTGCCAAGCTACGTGAACAGAAGCCAGATTTGTGCTGGTGTGACGCCCGCTTGGTGGGAAGCAAGCGAACCACCACTAAGGCGACCGTCTCCATATTTCCAAGCGTGACGGTGTTTTGCTGCTTGTATCCCTTTTTTTTTTTTTTTGTGATTACTCGTGTTATCCGTATATCACTGTACTTGAAACTGGCTATATTATGCTGTTGCGTTGTCAGACTCCATTAAATTAGATCATATAGTTGGATTCTAGGTTTAGTTTGCGAATATATAAGAAAAATGCTAGTTAGTACGTTCTTTGTTAAGGGAAATGGTGAAGACGGATGTGAAGGTACCAAATTTTCATTTTATTGATATACGATCAGAAAACAAAGACCACATTTACAGCGCGTTGGTCTATTATTGTAGACGAGTCTTGGTTCCTTTAAGTCCTTGTAAGTGACCGAGCTGGTACAGAAAATGTAGTGTAAAATTACAGTTGTAAACCTTTGGAACAGACATTTATCTATAATAACCAGGATGATATCACCTCTTGCGTAGCGCGGGATATCACGGTGTAGTAGATAATGGCCAAAAATTCCCATTATTGTGGCCCATTGGCGGTGATCCGCTTGGGTGCTCAGCTTCAGCTTCCAGACACATGATTATCTCGGGAGAAGACAGTACTGCTTAGGCCAGGTCTTATTTACCCTGGTTGTCTCGCTGCTAAAGACGGGTGGTTGGCAGTCAGTTATGGCCTTGTACCAGCAGCTGGAGTTTTGTGCAGAGGGTTTGTGGCGATGGTCAAGCCATCGCTTTAGTTACTATAAATACTCGATGTCCGTTCTTAGTGTTCCTTGCTTGGCCTAATTGTCAACAACACTCGGATAGACCCAACATGGTTAGGAACTCTGTTATAGATGGCGCTTCCCTTTGGCTGGAGATTGCGTAATGAGAAAAACTGAAACGTAATTCAAGAACATTGTCGTTATTACTGGAATACCTCAATGATTATGCAGCACAATGTAATTTTGTGAATTGTCATGATTATGAGCTTTAGCATGTTCAAGAGATTGTAACTGCAAATAATTGTTTCCGTAGTGTGGAAGCATTGCTAGATCACCAGGCTTTGGAACTACGAGGTGAGCAAAGTGGTGATGCATCTTGCAATGACTGTTGGTTCGTAGAACCATTAGCAAACCTCAAGAGTTGGGCAGGACGTTTTAGTGAACGGAGGATAGCGTTAGTGGCTGCAATGTAAGGGATTTAGAAGAGGTTGCTAGTGGGTTCCTTGGGAGTTTGGTGATATGACCTTTAAAGTGCAGGATGGTCATATGGACCTGCTGATTCAAAGGCTGTTTGAGAATCTTAGAACCTTAGAGTTAGGTTGGTCAGGTTTGAGAATCTTGTAATCTTAAAGAGCTGGGTTGGCCAGGGATTTTAGCACTGCAGTGTGCTGTATGAACCGTAACAAATCGAAACTAGTTATGAAGGACATCTTATCCTATATACAGTAAGGCAAGAATCATGCATTCCGCCATATTTATTGGCACAAGACACCGATAAAAAGATAGGTTTAACCTTGGCCACCACGTCTGGCTTGAGGACAGGGAGTCTGGTACTGAGAAATTTACTGAGAAGGTATATTGTAGAGGCAGGTATTCCTATATCGCACCGGAGTTCCTGATCTTGAAGTACGTATGACACCTCAACCATAGTATAGGAGTGATCTCAACTGTAGCCTTACTTTTTTTTTTTCTGCATACATTGGTTGTTGGCAAGCCTCCCGACTGTACCGTTTGATGGCTGTGCTGTGTCTGTGTCTGAAGTACGATGAAGTGTTTTTGACTCGACGGTACGGCTGTTGCTGGCTGGCTGGCTGGGTGTTGACGTGGATGTAGAGAGCTGTTGCGGCGTGTGCTGCGCTTGACCCTGACTGACAGCTGTCTGTTCCTCTGCTCACATTCTTCTGCAGTGGTTCCTGGACACGAGTTGTATACCTGTGAAGGGAGCCTTTCTTTTCTGTCCTTGTTTTCCGTTAATGTTGTTGCGTGGCGTTTTGCTGTTGGAAGGACTGACTTGTTCCCAGGGATTCGAAGCATTTGCCTTTGTAGTCTTGTGGAGTATTGCTTATCGTGTCTTCATCATGCTGTGAGCAAAGTGCTGCTGTTAATCCCTGTGTAGGAGCCATTGCCCATGTGTGTAGGAGGAGGAGTGCAGTGGCAGCTCTTACCATACAGAGCTTTTCAAAGTATCGACGCCCAGGTAACGTGAATATGTTGGAATTTTGTTCGAAAATTCAACGATCCAATAACGGAATAATGCTTAGCTGTCGATGTGCACTTGTATATCATTGTTTATGAAAATCCCTATTATCGTACTGAATCATTTGAGATTGTACCAGTACCCCCTGACAATCAAGAGTAATTGAAGTTCACTATATTCTTAAGGCACACAAGGAAAGCAATCGAGCTTTCTTAAGAATTAGAAGTATGATTTTTTTTTTAAATGTTTCATTACATTTTGTCTCTTACTAAAAGTACATGACCAGCGCAATAGGCTTTTTGAGATCGTGTGTTTATGATTATTATAAAGCCCAGGAACCCCTTTTTATTGGATCCCTGCATTTCCCTCTTTTAGAGCGAGAAGTTCCTTTCACGTCCATTGACGAGGGTGACTTTTCGCTGAGCCTGGAGGCTTATGCATATGTAGCTCAGCATGTTGAGCTAGTGATGTGTAAGACTGTTCATCTGTTGCAGATGAAAGATGGCACAAAATATTGTAAAGAAAAATGACTGGAACTGCTACCCGTTAGGGTGTGTGGGTTTTATCCGTCATTAATGATTTTGTGCTCCGCTGTTTGAGCAGAATTCCATCCACACGTCACATTGTACCTGAAAGTTTGGTCTTATTTGAATAGAAGATATAGAAAAGTGATGGAAGAAAGATAATAAAGGTTTAGGCAGTGAAGTAAGATCCTCCTAGTTCTTTAAAGTGTTTTGTTGGTGCTGACAGCAGCCTTCTCTTAGGTACTGACGAGATACTGGTGTGTGTGTGTGTGTGTGTGTGTGTTTCTGGTTTTATATATCAGTGGGTGTTGCTGCTGCTGCCCCGGGGACGCCATTAAACAACAACGTTGACACGGCTGTCTACCCTCTGGCTAAAATGTCATACGGGTATACGTGTGCGTCCTGTTATTTCTGGCGATTTCTGTTGCTTATTAATGCGAGTTGCCCTATTTTAGTCCAGCCCGACGCTGCAACCCTTCGGTGTGATGGCTCGCCCTTCGACATGGCGCTTAGGGTCTTGACCGTCCGTCCATTTCGGGAGTCTTTTAAAAAGTCGTGCTCAAAGGTCGCACCGTTTTCGATGAGCAACTGTCCATCATTTGCCTGCTCCTATGTGGAGTATATCCTTGAAACTGTAGGAGCCCCATAAAAAGGATTCTAAGGTTGGGTAGTAGAAGAGTGATGATATACTTTTGCTGTGCTTGAATGCAAGGTTGAAAAGTTTTATATGTTAGAAGTCCAGGATAGCCTGAATGAAGTTTAAATTTCTTAGAATTTCAGCAAACGAACACACTGGCATAACGATAAGACTGAAGTGTCAGATTACTCGTAATTCGTAATTAGATTTAACGATTTGGTGTCTGTTCACGCTCAGGGGATTCGTAAACTGTAAAGTGGTGAGTAATTTGATTTTTGCAAGTTTGTGCGAACACAAACACGAAACGCAAACTGAATTTCTCATTTTCGTATGCGTGGTTATGACAGCCGTGAAACTCATGTTATGCAGTGTGCTTACACAAGGTTGACACTTTATATGTACAAAATTAAGAGACTGTTTAACACTGTATAAAACTCTCTTAGTATCATACAAATGGTAATAATTCAGTAGCTTCAACATTATATCCACCACATCACTCAGTCATGTTTCGTATCACGAAGTACTGTATTTGATTGATTTTTCCACATTTGTAGAAAATCTCATAAAGTCTCATAAAGGGAAAGGTGTTGAAATATTATTACGTTGGTAACGGACAATTCAGGTTTTACGACGGTAATAAGATTGGGCTGATAGTAAGTCGAACACCTACGGTACCGACGCATAAGGAACAGCTGTTAACATCACAAAGTAAATATCACGCTACATGACGCCCCCATGAACTAATGGCGCTAGTAGCGACTCGCTAATGGTAGCGGGACTTCAGCTACTGATAAATTTCGGAATTTTATTGGATTTAATACTCGTGCATTCATCTGACGTCGTCATGTCACGTATAGTACAGCATCACAGTTGTAGGAGCAGGTCAGTATAGCACTGACTTCTGCAGAAAGGCTTTGTACATGCGAGAGAATAATATTACATGTTGAGAGTAAATGAGAGAACATGGTGGCATGTTGAGAGAAGACGAGAGACAATAGTCACGTTTGTGATAACGGGAACAGAATATTTTTCTATATCGGAGCAAATGTGAAAATATTCTAACAACAGAACTTTAAGAAAATACCGTTAGGTCAGAGAAAACTGAGGTAATCACACTGTTTAAATGGGTAATGATCATCTTTGACATATTTTCCATCTGATTATATATATATATATATATATATATATATATATATATATATATATATATATATATATATATATATATATATATATATTAGTTTTCATTCTCTGCATTGGTGCGCTTCATCTGTGTGCGAGGTAGCGCAGGGAATCAGACGAAAGAATGGCCCAACCCACCCACATACACATGTATATACATAAACGCCCACACACGCACATATACATACCTATAGATTTCAACGTATACATACATATACATACACATGTACATATTCATACATACTGCCTTCATCCATTCTCACCGCCACCCCGCCACACATGAAATGGCACCCCCCTTACCCCCGCGTGCGCGCGAGGTGTTATGCACCGAAACCACAGCTCTTTCCACACGGAATGTTTAAAGCAATATTTGTAGTTGATTAATAAGATACTCTTTTTAGCTATTCATGTAATGTTGATACCTTGAAAATATTATTTTCTTTCATGTTTATCATACATAATCCTCTTAAATTGTTTTCCTTAAATAGCTTTCAGATTTACCATTTTTCTATACGTAAATCATGTAAAAAAAGTTTTGTTCACATTGTGTATTATATCCTATCAAGTTATGTCTTGTCTGTAGATATTTATCGGCCATCTGTTCCCTCATATCGTTATCAGAAAGAAAATTTTTCACTTTTGGCTTTGATATAAGACTATTTAAGAGGGAAACGAGTTACACGTAAGGGGCTTTAAGGTGAAACTTTGCAGAATTATGTATTGTATCAGTCTACTTTAGCATATTCGACTCCAGAGTGATCTTACTATAGCTATAACCATTAGATTATGCGATATAATTCACTTAGAACATATTCATTTTATACAGTTATTCTGCATATGTGCTGGGTAGAAATATAGTGAAGTGACTGGGTAAACCATTTGTCCTCGTTGAAGAATTAGTCTCTACTTAATATTTTAAGGGATGCCTCGTCATTTCCTGAATTTGATAGTTTTTCTGGTCATTTTATGGTACTGGGAACTGGAGAGAGAGAGAGAGAGAGAGAGAGAGAGAGAGAGAGAGAGAGAGAGAGAGAGAGAGATTACATGATACTATTTAAGGATTGGACACAAGTTTTCGTGGAATATGGCAGTAGATAAGTGAGAGGGAAGGAAAGTGATACTTTTTGACAGAACGATACCGAAACTCTCCAGTTGGAGACCGGTAGAAAACTAAGTATCCATAGAGGCGTCAGAGATAGATGAGGGAGCGTGGTGGGTGAAGGAATTTGAACATACGTCTCTCTAACTGTAGAAATGGCCAGGTGGTATTCCACAGGTATGCTGCAACTGAATTCTTGATATTATATAAACGTGCGAAATATTCACTGTAAGATTACTTTTAGAATGTAAGATTACTTTTAAGGTTACTCATCATTTAATGGAATACTTTCAAACCCTTTGAGTTATAGTGTTACCACTTTGAATTAATGAAATAATGAAATTATTATGAAGAGGCTAGAGTGAGGTGCAGTGAAGACACATCGTAGTAACTGGACGGCAGTAATATACTGATGGCAGCGCTTGTAGCTTTACTCATTTGCCACTCTTGTACCAACCTGGGTAATAACTCGTCGCTTGAAATAGTGGGAAATAAAATGTGTAAAGTGAGCTTGAATTCCAGAAAAACAATACCAAAAACATTTGTAAAGAAAAGGATGATTTTTCTGCAGTGTAGTGTTTGGTGAACAATATGTTGAAAATGTATTTGCTTAGAGTGATGTTAATTGACATGTGCAATATATCATTTGGAAATATCTGAATATATTGGTGATTGATTGTATGAAAGTTGGTCATTCGTGGCTCAAGGCTGTGCGAAGGCGTCGGAAGGTGACATATGTTCTTGTGTAGTTTATGCAGAACCTTTACTTCACCGTGAAGAGATATATCCAGTCACCAATGGAAAAAGAAATGCGAGACTGTGAGTACTTTCGTTTAATACATCCTCACTCTGAAGATGTATTAAACAAAAGTACTCGCCGTCTCATTTTTTCTGTGGTGATTGTGTATGTATATATATAATATATATATATATATATATATATATATATATATATATATATGATAAGAGTGGATAGAGATGCTCTGTGTAAAGTATTAAGAGTATATGGTGTGGGAGGCAAGTTGCTAGAAGCAGTGAAATTTTTTTATCGAGGATGTAAGGCATGTGTACGAGTAGGAACAGAGGAAAGTGATTGGTTCCCACTGAAAGTCGGTTTGCGGCAGGGGTGCGTGATGTCCCCATGGTGGTTTGATTTGTTCATGGATGGGGTTGTTAGGGAGGTCAATGCAAGAGTTTTGGAGAGAGGGGCAAGTATGCAGTCTGTTGTGGATGAGAGGGCTTGGGAAGTGAGTCAGTTGTTGTTCATTGATGATACAACGCTGGTGGCCGATTTCGGGCGAGAAACTGCAGAGGCTGGTGACAGAGTTTGGAAAAGCATGTGAAAGAAGAAAGCTGAGAGTAAATGTGAATAAGAACAAGGTTATTAGGTACAGTAGGGTTGAGGGACAAGTCAGTTGGGAGGAAAGTTTGAATGGAGAAAAACTGGAGGAAGTGGAGGAAATGAATTGTTTTAGATATCTGGGAGTGGATTTGGCAGCGGATGGAACCATGGAACTTTCCATGGTTTACCCTAGACGCTTCACATGCCCTGGTTCAATCCATTGACAGCACGTCGACCCCGGTATACCACATCGTTCCAATTCACTCTATTCCTTGCACGCCTTTCACCCTCTTGCATGTTCAGGCCCCGATCACTCAAAATCCTTTTCACTCCATCTTTCCACCTCTAATTTGGTCTCCCACTTCTCGTTCCTTCCACCTCTGACACATATATCCTCTTGGTCAATCTTTCCTCACTCATTCTCTCCATGTGACCAAACCATTTCAAAACACCCTCTTCTGCTCTCTCAACCACACTCTTTTTATTACCACACATCTCTCTTACCCTGTTATTACTTACTTGATCAAACCACCTCACACCACATACTGTCCTCACACATCTCATTTCTAGCACATCCACCCTCCTGCGCACAACTCAATCCATAGCCCACTCCTCGCAACCATATAACATTGTTGGAACCACTATTCCTTCAAACATACTCATTTTTGCTTTCCGAGACAATGTTCTCGACTTCCACACATTCTTCAAGGCTCTCAGAATTTTCGCCCCCTCCCCTACCCTATGATTCACTTCCGCTTCCATGGTTCCATCCTCTGCCAAGTCCACTCTCAGATATTTAAAACACTTTACTTCCTCCAGTTTTTCTCCATTCAAACTTACCTCCCAGTTGACTTGACCCTCAACCCTACTGTACCTAATAACCTTGCTCTTATTCACATTAATCTCAGCTTTCTTCTTTCACACACTTTACCAAACTCAGTCACCAGCTTCTGCAGTTTCTCAAATGAATCAGCCACCAGCGTTGTATCAGCAACGAACAACTGACTCACTTCCCAAGCTCTCTCATCCACAACAGACTGCATACTTGCCCCTCTTTCCAAAACTCTTGCATTCACCTCCCTAACAGCCCCATCCATAAACAAATTAAACAGCCATGGAAACATCACACACCCCTGCCGCAAACCTACATTCACTGAGAACCAATCACTTTCCTCTCTTCCTACACGTACACATGCCTTACATCCTCGATAAAAACTTTTCACTGCTTCTAACAACTTGCCTCCCACACCATATATTCTTAATACCTTCCACAGAGCATCTCTATCAACTCTATCATATGCCTTATCCAGATCCATAAATGCTACATACAAATCCATTTGCTTTTCTAAGTATTTCTCACATACATTCTTCAAAACAAACACCTGATCCACACATCCTCTACCACTTCTGAAACCACACTGCTCTTCCCCAATCTGATGCTCTGTACATGCCTTCACCCTCTCACTCAATACCCTCCCATATAATTTTCCAATAATACTTAACAAACTTATATCTCTGTAATTTGAGCACTCGCTTTTATTCCCTTTGCCTTTGTACAATGGCACTATGCATGCATTCCGCCAATCCTCAGGCACCTCACCATGAGGCATACATACATTAAATAACCTTACCAACCAGTCAACAATACAGTCACCCCCTTTTTCAATAAATTCCACTGCAATACCATCCAAACCTGCTGCCTTGCCGGCTTTCATCTTCCGCAAAGCTTTTACTACCTCTTCTCTGTTTACCAAATAATTTTCCCTGACCCTCTCACTTTGCACACCACCTCGACCAAAACACCCTATATTTGCCACTCTATCATCAAACACATTCAGCAACCCTTCAAAATACTCTCCATCTCCTTCTCACATCACCACTACTTGTTATCACCTCCCCATTAGCCCCCTTCACTGATGTTCCCATTTGTTCCCTCGTCTTACGCACTTTATTTACCTCCTTCCAAAACATCTTTTTATTCTCCCTAAAATTTAATGATACTCTCACCTCCTTTAGATTACGAGTGAAAAGTCAGTTTTACTGAGGGTGTATTATCGTCAGTCAGTTTTACTGAGGGTGTATTATCGTCAGTTAAATAATTCAAAGAAGTCTTCGACTCAAAAAAGTCTATTCTGCTAATACTATTGACTTTAGAATAGCATTGAAGGGGAAGCTTCTGGAACCCACGGACGTTAGGGGCCAAGCAAGGGTTATAGCCCTAGGAACCCTCCCTTTAAAGACTCCGCCTTCTTGAGCTTACGCTTTGAATGAAAATTTACCTCTAGGGGAGGCTGTACCTTCGTTAGTTTAAGGAAGCAAGTACAGTCTCTTCCTTTTTCAGCTACCGCGTGTAGCACAACCTTGTAGTTGCAGGAGCTCCTGTATCACATAACTGAGAAAAACATCCTGCGGTTTATATATATATATATATATATATATATATATATATATATATATATATATATATAAACACACACACACACAATGTGTGTGTTTCTGTGTGTCTGTAAGAGAAACATGATGTTTGAATAAACCTTAAGAGGTCCTTTTTTTTTCTCGCATTGTTTCAGACAAGGAACTTCCGCATTCTTGAGCGGTGAGTCGGTTTATCAAGATGTCTGCGTGTTGCTGGCTGTAATGGGTGGCGCTCTCTAGACTCTCATTTTATCATGATTCTTGACACATGCCAAAGATGTAACTTAAAGCTTCGTTGTTGAAGATGATGATAATCGAGACATAGAACTTTGGAATGATGGAAATGTTGCATAGGTTTCTTTGTGATTTCTTTAGCATCCTTGCGGTAATATATATATATATATATATATATATATATATATATATATATATATATATATATATATATATATATATGTAATGTACTTTTTACAGTTTCCAGCATTAGTGAGTTAGCGTCAGGGACGGACGAAGAAAGGCCACATCCGCTTATATCCATTCTTTACCGTCATGTGTGATACACCGAAACCACAGCTTCCTATCTTCCTATATATATATATATATATATATATATATATATATATATATATATATATATATATATATATATGAATTGATTACAGTTTCCCATGTTAGCGAGGTAGCGTTAGGAACTGACGAAGAAAGGCCGCATCCAGTCACATCTATTTTTTTTTAGCTGTCATACTCCCTAACCACAACCAGGCACCACAGACCTTTCCATGGTTTTCCCCGGCCGCTTCACATTTTCTGATTCAGTCTATTGACAGCACTTGGACTCCAGTAAACCACATGGTTCCAATTCACTCTCTCCCGTTCACGCTTTTCACCCTCCTGCATGTTCAGGCCCCGATGTTCAAAATCTTTTTCACTCCATCCATCCATCTTTAATTTAGTCTACGTTCTCCTTGTTCCCTCCACTTGTGAGATATCCTCTTTGCCATTTTTTCCTTTCTCATTCTCATGTCCAAACCATTTTAACACACCCTTTCCAGCTTCCTCAACCACATTCTTTTAATTAAAACGCCTCTCTCTTACCCTTTCATTACTTAGTCGATCAAACACACCACACACCAGATACTGTCTTCAGATATTTCATTCCCCGCACATCCACTCTCTTCCTCCACCCTATGACCCGCTTCCGCTTCCATGGTTCCATTTGCTGCCGTATCCACTACCAGGTATCTAGAACACTTCACTTCCTCAACTTTTTCTCCATTGAAACTCGCACCCAACTAAACTGTCTCTTAACCTCACTAACCCTAATAACCTTGGTTTTATTCACATTTTATTACGACTTCCTCTTTCCACACTTCCAAACTCATTCACCAACTTTTACAGTTTCTCATTCGAATCCGCCACCATATATATTTTTTTTCAATATTATGCTTAGTCACTGTCTTCCGCGCAAGGATACAGACGAAAGAATGGCCCAACCCACCCACATACACATGTATATACATAAACGCCCACACACGTACATATACATGCCTATACATTTCAAGGTATACATACATGTACATGCACATATATACACATGCACATATACATACTTGCTGCCTTCATTCATTCTGGTCGCCACCCCGCCACACATGAAATGGCACCTCCCCGCGCTCGCGCGAGGTAGCGCTAGGAGTTCATTTTGACCTTACCCTGAATACTGCGAAGCGGGGGAGTTGGAAATCCTCTCCATTATTATTTCTTTTCGTAAGGAGCAATAGAGGAAGGAGCCAAGCGAGGATTTTTTTTGTGTGTGTGTTCCTAACCTTAAGACTCCTCATGTGAGGCTTTTGATGCTTCGAGATGCTCTCCTTTCGGGAGCAGGTTAAGTGATGGACACCTCTGGAACGAGAGATTTTTTGTCGACTGTACTCATTGTCCGTTACAGATGATGCATCCTTGCCATAGGCGACTTCTTGCTTGCTTTGCCAGATGGAGTGTAATTATTATTATTATTATTATTTATTATTATTATTATTATTATTATTATTACCACTACTACAGATCCCTTTCTCAGCGATACAAGGTATTCTGCAGCTTCAAGGGGTGAGGTCAAAATGAACTCCTAAAAGCTAGAGGAGTTCTTTGAGGAGAGTGTTCTGTCTTCGTCTGACGGAGGTACATACAGCCTCACGAAAGATGATTTTACACTAATGGTGTAACTTAAGACAGGCGGAACCCGTTCACACACACACACACACACACACACACACACACACACACACACACACACACACACATTATTATTGGTGTTACTGATTTCGCGTGCTCGAGGTTACACAGCGAGAAAAAAGTCACCTTTGGTGAAGTTGTATCATTGGGAGTACAGTTTTGCCCAAGAAGTTTACAGTGTAAAGGAGCCTACATGTCCCTGTTCCTACAGTTAGCGCATCCTTAGGCTGCGGGAGCCTTTAGAAAAGTCTTGGTTAACATCAGCACTGTTTCATAGGTATTGGTCCTTGGGGTAAATATGATCCTTGTAATGATTATATAACCACGGCTCTTGCCGGTCCGAGGCCCCACCTGTACGATCAGTGGCAGGGAGTGGATGGATGGACTCCTTTGGAATGGGAATTTGTTGGACGTGATTGTATTCCGATAACACGACCTCCCTGAAGGTGACTTCGCTGAGTCTCGGCGCTCACCGCACGCAGGCCGAGTCCGGTTGCATCATTGTATAGGTTTTCCACCGTAGATGTTGTACACCATCGTTGGAGGGAGGTGGTGTTGGAGCGTTGTGGATCTTATGTCGTGTGGTAACCGCCTTGTGTCACTCGATGTTACATACTCTGTTCGGTAATGGTGTGCTTGTAGTGAGCTGGCAAGAATTTTATAGTAACGTAATACCCTTAGAAAAGTATGTACTAGTGAAGACTTGGATTAGAAATGTGGTAGAATATAAAAGCATGGAGTACGTTACTTGGAAACTTGAAAGGTTAAACGGAGCGAGACTTGTGTGACCACCTGAATAAGCCGTTGGTATAGGGAGGAGCAATTGCGCTCGGCAGTGACACTTGTGGGCTTCAGTCATACCTTGTATTTACTGTTCTGGATATGATTTATGTATGTGAAAACTACATACCTCAGACCTTTTGTATGTTTTAGTGAGGCTCGTGTAGTTGCGAGATGTGTGTGTGTGTGTGTGTGTGTGTGTGTGTGTGTGTGTGTTAGTCAGCGACCCGTGGAGACCTAACCTAACCGCAAGCCGCTGGGGTGACTCTCCTTCCCCTGGCAGCCAGCCACCCACGCCACCAGTTGGCCCCAGCAACATCAGAAGGCAGGCGCGCGTAACGGTTCCTCACGGTCGCGTTTGCCCAACGATTTATGCCAGGGTTTGATTTTGCACTAGATGTGAAGGCTTGGCACGAATGTGTCTAAATTGTTAGGTGAAATGGCTGTCAACAACTTAAAGTAATTAAGTCAGAATTGGTAACGTAGTTATATGAACCGCGATAAAATGATGTAAGCGTTGCTACTAAAAGCCGGTTTTCTAGGCTAGATTGATTTAGGCTCGATTTTGTTGGTTAGGTTAGATTAGGCTTGGTTAGGTTAGGATACAAGCCTGACTACCGTAACCTAGCCAAGAAAACGTTGAAGGATCACCGTTAGGGGGTTGTATTAACAACACATTACACCAGAGGAGAGAGTAATAACCTCGCTTCATTCAAGAGTTGGGGAAAACAATTGACTCTTGGTATAAAATCTCGTGAAACAATGATATGGCCAGTAGCATCACTGGACCTAGCAGGAGAGGAGCTGTCCCGTGTGTGGGTGATCAGACACACAACTAAGGGAGTGTGGGAATCCCAGTCACGTCAGGATCCCCGGGAGGCAAGAGAGATAAGATGTAAATAATGACTGAAACAAGAGACTTAGCATGACTGGTTACGTTATCATTTCTCGGTGTACGACGGTACGACTCTCAAGCACGACGGGTACGACTGATGTACACGACAGCACGACCTAAGTGTTGGATCCGAAGCCAAACCTCTTATGATACCGAAGGGTCGTACCATCGTGCTCGAGACGCCGAGCTTCGTGCTTAAGGGGTCGTATCGTCGTGCTGAAGGGGGGCTAACCACGCCTATAACATTATAACCCGTCAGGCAGGTCCCCGAGCGATCAGGTAAGAACTTCCTTTAAGAGAATGTGGCGTTGTTACACAGGGATAAAACACATATTGTGTACAGAAACGAGTTAATTGATAGATAAATTATGTTGGGAGATGAGAATGATGAAAATATGAATACATTTAAAAATATGATTCTATAAAACAAGAAGAAGAGACACATGTGAGTGAAGACCTGTCTAAGGAGGGCATTAGCATTCTGCAGCAGCTGCAGGAGGAGAGGATGGATGAGCAAATAATCAGTTGTTGCTACACTTCTCTCTTGGCCTGTGTTTAGCTTGTTTGTTACCGGTTTTGGTCGCTGTTTGTTTTGCGTTCTACGTCCAGCGGTAATTCTCACATTATGCTGATGGTGGCAGCCAGCATGTCCGTCGAACCCCAATTATCATCGGGGCAGCATAGCGATGTCACCATATCGAGTTGTTTCGCTGTCGAGAATACCCCCCCCAGTGTCCTTCGCCTGTCCCCGCCAGGTCTATCTAGGGGTGACTCTGACCTTGTAACCTTACCTCCCACGCACAGATGAGGGAGACCAGCCGTTGAGCAAGTCCCTCCCATTCCGCCCACCACCGCACAATTGGGAGGGAGGGAATCTCTCCGCTGTGTTTCAACGTTATCAAGGGAAGTGTTTGATTCGTCGTCACACCGGCAAGGGGGGGAACGCCCTGTTGATAGATCACTTTGCGTCTTTATATACATCTCTGCCACAGTTGGTTACGTCTTTTGTACTCGCGCTCCCTAAGATGAATAACGAATTTTCTCATTTTGGCGAGAGGATCTGCCAACCTAACCTCCGTTACATGGACGGCAGATCAGTTATTTCCTTAGCCGAGCTTGAGACATGAGAGTTTCAGTAGGGCTATAATCCCCCTCCTCCAGTTGCTTCGTTCGATCATTTCAAGATTTTTGTTAAACGGTAATGCTTTCCTGGCGGCCATCCAGCCTTGTGTCATTTGTATGTTTGACACTTTAATATATATCCTCCCCCTCTCGGTTTTTTTTTTCTTTTCCAAAAGAAGGAACAGAGAAAGGGGCCAAGTGAAGATATTCCCTCAAAGGCCCAGTCCTCTGTTTTTAACGCTACCTCGCTCACGCGGGAAATGGCGAATAGTATGAAAGAAAAAAGAAATATATATATATATATATATATATATATATATATATATATATATATATATATATATATATGAGGTTGAAGAATTTATTGATGTTCTCACACTGTTGAAACTCATCTTTTGGAAGATTTTTTTTTCTTTTGGAAAATTATCGAGAAGATAAGTTATAGACAGGCACCGACGGGATGTATCGTAATTATACCCGCCAGGTATGAAGAGAAAATTCAGTCCGTGCTTTGAAAACTAGTCTGGCAACTGAAGCCGATGCCGCCACCTACACCACATTTGGCGAGCGAACGTGGAAAAATATTACTCCGCAGTGGGGGTTACGTATCAAAAGGCACCCGATCGCAGTATTTTTTTTTTTGAAATGAAAACTCTCAACAGTTTGAATGCAATTGGTAGACTCCAGATCGTGTGAATGACTGGGGGGATCTGGTATTGTTGTTATAAAGTTCTCAGAAGCGTGGCACGTCATGGGACAACATGCTTCGATAAACCCTACTCGGTCATTATACACACGTTGGAGAAAATGAGTGCTGACAGATATGGCCGCTGGCATCTAGCTAGAGTTTGAGACTTTATTGTTGTCATCAGACGGTGCAAGGCAACGCAGCGTGATAGGGACTTGTGAAAGTAATCTTAAACCCACTTTAACCCTCTTGTTTTAAACCCACTTAGGTTAATTAAACCCTCTTGTTTTAAAAGCATATCCCGATGAGAGATGACCGTAGTCTACTTAGAGAACATAATGTGTGATTTTAAGTACACTTTTTCAAAAAGTTTCCACATTTCCCCGGTACTTGATGGATGTTGAGAGAGAGAGAGAGAGAGAGAGAGAGAGAGAGAGAGAGAGAGAGAGAGAGAGAGAGGGGGGAGGGAGATAGGTAGGAGTTGAACAAACCTTGTAATATTGTGCCGTATCAATGTAATTATTGCACTCTCTTCCTCCCCAAGCTCACGGACGACAGCCTGTTCGCTAACGATGGTCGTCTCTCACCAAGATATGACGTCACAGAGTAAAAAAAAAAAAAAGCTTCGTTAAAACGATAATGGTAGCTCGTGTCTGGTCTCTCGCACACACAAAAAACATCATTGAAAAGATAATGATGATGATAGCTCGTGTCAGGTCACAAAGTATGACGTCACCGTGTCATTTAAGGGGGGGGGTGGATTTTTGCATCAGGGTCACTTTACGTAAACCCTGACCTCGCCTTAGCTACCAAGTTTCAAGTTGCTTAGTTAGGTATTTAGGGTAAGACTGGTTGTGGTTAATGGTTGTTAGGTAGAATAAGATGATGAGTGACGCTCCTGTGTTAAGTACGAGTAAGATGATGGTGCATTGGGTGAGTAACTTGAGTGAGGAGGACAAGTTAGGAATTGTTCGATGATGAGTTAGCTGGATGAGTCAAAATGAGTGAGACGAATGAGGTACATAGATTGAATGGTACGCATTAGTTGGTGGAGATCAATGGGGTAAGTAGAATGGCCAGAGTTGGTGTGATACGTAAATAAGCCGAGTTATGTAAACTTGCATAGTTTGGTGAGAAGGTCTGACACTTGTTTGGTTTTAGATTGCTATGTAACGCAGGGTACGTACGTATTTGTTACTCTCTGCCATGTAACGCGGACCAGTGTACGTAATGTCACTCCCTACCATGTAACGTATTGTGTCACTCCCAACCACGTAACGTGTATTGGTGTTCATATTGTGTCACTCTTCTGTGACGTAACATGTATTAATGTTTGTGTTATCAGTGTTTTCAGTTTACCCTGACGTCACACGGTTACTCCAACTATGCAAATTACACTTCATTATATTGCTCAGCGCCTGATGTATCTTATCTTGATTTGTTTTGTCAGTTTATATAATTGATTCTTTTGGCGACTTTTTCGTCTTATATCTTCAGCTGACACAGAATTGAACGTTATTCATTATGTTACTCAGCGCCAGATTTATATATCTTAATTTATTTTGTCAGGTTATATAATTGTGATTTTTTAAGGTTACTTTTTCGTCTTATATCTTCAGCTGACACAGAATTGAACGTTTTCCCCCTCGTGTGAGTGACGGACTTAAGAGACGGTCAAATGTTTTACCGGTAACGTTAGCCACGTCAGTTGGTGTCTTTTGGTGACCAGGAGGGGACAATCGAACGGCTTTGCGGGCGATTGACGTATCGGGGAATAGATGAAATACGTTTCTTGTGGTTCATAATTTGGCAGAAACGTCTTGTTGATGAAGAAAAATCGGCAGAATATTGAGAGTTTCTGCAAGCTTCACCCCTCCGTAAATAAAAATCGAGCTGTGGGTTATTTTATTTAACGTAGATTCGGAAATGTTTTAATTGTGGGACTGAGTGTACCTGATGCAGATTGGCAGATGTTTTAAGCACGTTTCTGCATGGTGCGTGTGGCGTAAAACAATTTGTTTTCATAGTATATATATATATATATATATATATATATATATATATATATATATATATATATATATATATATATATATATATATATATATTATACTATTCGCCATTTCCCGCGTTAGCGAGGTAGCGTTAAGAACAGAGGACTAGGCCTTAGAGAGAATATCCTCACCTGGCCCCCTTCTCTGTTCCTTTTGGAAAATTAAAAAAGAAAACGAGAGGGGAGGATTTCCAGCCACCCGCTCCCTCCCCTTTTAGTCGCCTTCTACGACACGCAGGGAATACGTGGGAAGTATTCTTTCTCCCCTATCCCCAGGGATAATATATATATATATATATATATATATATATATATATATATATATATATATATATATATATATGCATATACACACACAAAAGCTTATATCAGCTGACAGGGAAGGGAGCTACAAATGTTGCAACCGTAACCTGTCACAGTGTGGTGAGCTGTGGACTGTAAACAGTATTGCAGCCTTTATTTAGTGTCTGTGCTATCGGGACTTGAGTCTCGATTGTCTTCCGTCACATTTGCTACCTACCGCTCCATCTGTCATTTGTTTCATGTCCTGTGGCATGAGAGACTTGTGATTTCTTTCGTAAGTATGACCTTCCCGTATTTGTTTATGATGCCATGATCTTTTGACCTGACACCTAAAGAAGTCGGAGGCCACGCCATCGTGTTCTAAGTCTTACTATAGTGGTCAGAGGTCGGACGGTCGTGCCCATAATGAATCCCTCTCTGGAATACATTTTTTTTTTTTTCACAAACGGTAGTCATGGTACGCTTGGATGGTTTTGAATGTGATTGTTTTATCTGAAGCGAAATGTAATAAAGCCAGAATACGTACCATATGTGTAAACTGTGCCTAAAATTGTGTTGATCAAGTTATATATATATATATATATATATATATATATATATATATATTGGAAAGGATCAAAATTTTGCGTGTGATCATGTATATTCCTAAGAGTCCACGGGGAAAATGAAACACGATAAGTTCCCAAGTGCACTTTCGTGTAATAGTCACATCATCAGGGGAGACACAAGAGAGAAATATAAGTCAGTTGATATACAACGAAGAGACGTAGCTTGGACGCCATTTGGTAAACATACGATTGTCGAAGACGGACAACGAGCGTATCATACGCTCGTTGTCTTCGACAGTCGTACATACATACACACAACTAAAATCCTGCACTTTAGAATTACATCATTAGTTTTTCTCATAGATGCCATTTTGTGACATATTTTGTATAATAGCCAAGGGAGATATACAAGAGTATTTAAATGACGTATCTAAATCAGGATGAACATAGTTCATAACCACAAAGAATATCGGAGGCAGTTTTAGAGTCTATTTCGTTCGCGTAACAGTAAAATACATTGCATTTTAGAGGAGATTCATCCTTAACACTGATTTCTTAGATGCCCATTCCTCATCCCAGATGGATTCACACATCACACTTCTGAACAGTGGTAAAGTCCGATGGATGTGTCCGGCTTGGTAATAGAAGCCCTAAAAGCAGGTGGTTGTAGAGGCGGAGGGATTTAGGTAGAGGAAGCGGTAGCACGGTTAAGGTCTAGGCTAGGCTGGGACCGTCCGCTTTCGTATGAGTTGATGTGCCGTATGCATTCTGCTATGACTTGTCAAGTTGCTGAGAGCCAGTAAATCCAGTGTTATGCATGAATTATTTCAAGTCAGGCATACCGGTAGAATGCAGAAAACCGAAATTCATGATTCACACTACGTAAGTAGAGAGAAAAAAAAAAAAACCAGATTCCGATCACAAAACAGTTGAGCCCTCCCAGCCGGCACAGGAATCAAAACGATTCGAATGGCCATCAGTGCGACCAAAATATTGGTTGTCCAACGCAACCGTTGAATGGAGGCCTCCCGGACTTTGCGGGAGCCAAGACCCATTATTTACCGCATCGGAACTACCGGTGTTGCGCATCAAACACAGCCTTTCAGACCTGCCTCGCCATCACACCACAATTGCTAGAACAATAATGTACCATCCAACACCACGAAATTTTAACGTGTAATATTTCTAATGTAGCTCTAAAAATCTCGTGCATTTTACCGCATGATTAATCGTTTACGTGGATTCTAGAGAAAAAAATATTCAGAGCAGTCCATGCATGTGTCATATGATAAAGTTTTGAGCTACAGGTCTCTCATTTTTTGGGAAATATTTTGATATCCATGGCGAAAGCAGATGAAGACAGTCGCTACAGTGGTGCAATCTCCCGCTTTGCAATTTATAAAAAAATGCAACGCAAAAAATACGTATTATGTTAAACATTTATTTTGTCATGTGAACAAAGCATGATTCATACCGGAAAGCAAGGGATGTGTTGTAGTAAACTATGTATATATATATATATATATATATATATATATATATATATATATATATATATATATATATATACATTTATTTTCTGTGTTAGCCAAGTATCGCTGGGAAGTCGAAGAAATGACCTCAATCGCGCACATCTCTTATGAAGTATACCGAATATATATATATATGATATATATATATATATATATATATATATATATATATATATATATATATATATATATATATATATATATATATATATAACAGTCTTGTCAAAGAACATTCATTCCAGAGAAGACCATATTTCCCTGTTCCATCAACTGACGCAATCTTGGGATGCAGGAGCATGTGCAAAGACGTCCTGGGTTACACACACACACACACACACACACACATACAAGCACACACCAGCTGTCGTACAAGCTGGATACATAAGATGTAAGACATTTGCTTCCTGTACTACCTTAAGTGGTCCATGTTCTCTCTCTCTCTCTCTGTACACAGTAATTAAGGTAGGGTTTTCGTCGTCGTTATATTGGAGGATACTGTAATTGAACTGTTTCCTATCATGGGCGCCATGTGGTCGCCACACGGCTCCTGTCACCGTTGTTAGTGTGTGTGACGCAATACTCATTAGGTAGATCTTTGGTTACTATTTTTTCGACGTTCACCGTTACATATGCATCACTAGGAGGTATTGCTTCTTCATGTTCACTACGAGGAACTATGACTGGTTCACCTGTGGCCAGGGCCCGGGACTTTTGGAAACTCGTGAGCCTGACCATAATACGACCGTAACATCATCTGCTGGTGTTCCATTAGTGTTCGTCTGTAACAACAGGTTGTTGAAACTGGATGTAAATGGGACCTCAAAGACATGCAGAGACGAGGTATAAGAGATTTTATTACAATTATTTTGGGGAAATGTAATTACCTAACTCGTTATCAGTAGTTTTGCATAGGTGAGGCTTGGATGGCTCGTGCAGTGAGGGTCCCACTGCTCATAACCTTCGGTACGTTTCCCACAGAAACAACGACAGAAATGACGAATGACTTCCTCAGGAAGTATTGATTCTCGTAATAACTTAAGCGGGCGATTTTTTTTTCTATCGTACGGTTATCTGATCGTACTAAAAGAGCAGTGAACTTAATATTGTACCTTTTTTTTTTTCTGTGGCTTCAAGCGGGCGATTTTTTTTTTTCTATCGTACGGTTATCTGATCGTACTAAAAGAGCAGTGAACTTAATATTGTACCTTTTTTTTTTTTCTGTGGCTTCTCAAGCGGGCGATTTTTTTTTTGTATCGTATGGTTATCTGATCGTACGCAAACAGCAGTGAACTTAATAGTGTACCATTTTTTTTCTGTGGTTTCTCAAGCGGGCGATTTTTTTTTTTTTTATCGTATGGTTATCTGATCGTACGCAGAGAGCAGTGAACTTAATAGTGTACCTTTTTTTTTTTCTTTGGCTTCTCTCTAAGTCCCAACCACAACCCGCCCCACTCTACAACTCAGTTTACGTGTGGATCGATAATGGACTCCATCTTCAGAGAACCATCTAGCTGTTGTATGACCATTTTGCTCTGAAACGTCTTCTGTGGCTAGGGTGCTGCTCCAAATTCTTAGAAGGAAGACCAGTCTTGTCTGCCAGCGCCTGTAGGTAACTCATGGAGTCATAAGAATCAATTACTGAAGTAGGAGAACACATGCACCACACGGCTTAAAGCAGGGTGGTGCAGTGGCTCTTTTGTCTTAAGTGCCGGGATTCGAAGTCTGTTGCTAATTAAGAGATGGCGGTCCATTCTGACCCGCAGGACTGAGGGTAAAGAACATTAATTTAATGATCCGACTCTCACATCTGTTAGGTTATTACATGTGGGCTTGGTCACCTAAAGTCTGTGCCTGAAGATACAGCCTTGAATTGTGGGTTTAGAAATGTCGAATGGTAGACTACGAATAGTGGCATTCCACGCCTTGCCCCGGCTTCTTCCCATAATGCTCATGACATTTTTCGTTTGATGACTTGTAGCTCCTGAGCGACTCAAACTGGGAAAGGCTCTGACATCAAGAACGACTGACTCTCTCTCTCTCTCTCTCTCTCTCTCTCTCTCTCTCTCTCTCTCTCTCTCTCTCTCTCTCTCTCTCTCTCTCGGTACCGGTATTGGCACTACAGATCAATATTGTTATCGGCTGTAATTTTAGTATCGGTACATCTATTACATAGAGAATATCGTCGTCTTAATAAGTCGGACGTTTTCCTTCTTCTGGAAGAATACAGCCTTAAGCTGTAGTAATGGGAGGAGGAGGAGGAGGGGGGGGGGGGGGGGGGATTCCCACAGATCCAGCCGCTCTGTTCTGTTCCCGTTTTCATGCAAGATGACTTTGGGTTACCTGTGGCGCAATGGTTAGCGCGTTCGGCTCACAACCGGAAGATCCTGGGTTCAAATCCTAGGCAGGTCGAGGCAGTTGGACGCGTCTCTTAATTCCCATAGTCCCTGCCCACCTAGCAGTCATTAGGGACCTGAGTGTTAGCCGACTGTTGTGGGTCGCATCCTGGGGGATGATCTTCAACTTGTGACTGATGGCGGAACTCACCAATGTATAAGGTACTGAACTATACTTAGCCACTGATACGCTCTCTCAAGCAAACGAATAAACCCAATGAATGAAACTAACGAGGTGATGTACTCAAACTACGTGAGAATGAGTTCCACTCAGCTTACGGTTGTAAAATCATTTTCCAGAATGCGACTTGCGTTTTCGAACTGATTTTCTATATCATGCATAAACATATTTACAGTACGACACAATCTCATGCTCACATATACCGACATTATATTTTACATAGATATTTAAAGACACGCCAGGGAACACCGCACTCGAATGATGACATAATCGCAAGTCGAGCCACAACATATTACATCACACTCGTGACAAAATATATCACTACACTGTAACTCTACGGGAAGACAACACGAGCTACTACTTCCAGTCTATCTCGCCACACCCTGCTGTTTGGCGGCCCTTCCCAGCTTACAACTCCTCCCTAACCTGGCTTCATGAGCCGAGTCTACGTTTGTGTCCATCATAAAGACCCGATGCAGGACGTAGCGGACGAAGGGTTTTACACAGGCAACCATAATAACAACAGGGGAATATTGAAGGAAGAAATACAATACAAAGATGACAGCAAAATCTAACCACGTTTCTTACGACCCTTTTGATAAAAACGTTCCAGATAGGTTTTGCAACTAGGCTGGCGCTGTAGTCTGTGTAGGTGTCATAGATAAATATGATTAATAAGGACGTCCAGGGTGGGCAAACAGTACAGACGAATGTAAATTGGTTAGTTACAACGCTGTCTACAGATACTATGGAATCCTTTCATGGGTCAAAACGTTAATAATGGTAGTACGTTTAACTTGCACAGTGCCCATCTTCATGACATGTTTGGCACCAACTATGTCAAGCAAAATCCCCAAATCATATTGCGGAGGAGTTTAGTCTCATCTGCCTCCATATATTTAGTGTTTTATCAACGTTAACATTACGGATCCTCTAGGTACTATTACATTATACTGTAGTATAAGGTCATCTGGGCCTCTGTGACTACTAGCTGAGGCTGCCTCGCCCGCTAAATGTTTATCTCCTGCTTATCCATCCACACTTTACATTTTGTGTCGTACCTAATACCTCAAGAGTTCTAGAATAATGCTAAATGAAGTACAAAACACACTCCCATGGGTGATCTCAAAGAAAGTCCTCCATAGGTTCGAACCCCTACCGCAACACAAGCACGCACTGTAATTAGAATGCAATGGTCGAACTAATCGCAAGCTTCAAGTATATCTTTACAAGTTCGATGCTGATAATGAGCAGTTCGAAAAATGCAAATATGATGAACCATAGGCCATAAGAAACTAGTTTCATTAGAACAGTAGATGAGTGGCACATCTTAGCTGGTCAGATTATAAATATCGACTCTACGAAATTCAGAACATGTCTATACCTTTGCAGGCAAATTAAGTTGGAGAGATATGGTTCCCTGAAATAAGATGTTATCGGACTCTTTCTGAAAGTGGCAACACCGCGAGCGAAAAGTTACTGTAGAAGATGCTGCATTATCGTCAGCGTACGGAAAGAGTACAGCCTCGCACAGAATCTTCTCAACACGTCCCAAATGAACCCACCCACATTACCCTCTTCCCGCGTGGGACTCGACCATTAAAGCAGAAGATGCATAATAATGATCATTATTATTATTATTACATGTGGGCTTGGTCTCTCTCAGTCTGTGCCTGAAGATACATCCTTTGATTGTGGCTCTAAAGATGTCAAATGGTAGACTGCGAATAGTGGCAACTTGGTGAGCGTGATCTGTGTAAAGTGAGATGGTTTATGTGTTGAGAGAGTTGTGGCAGTATAGGGATTGTGTCATTAGCAAAGATCATAGGCTCTGGAGATGGTCATTTTAGGTTTGATAGGTATGAATTAGATATGAAGGCTTAGTGTTGTTGCCTTGAGATACTTCAAAGACTTTTGGCATTGTTGTTGGTAAACCAGATCATGCCCCGTTCGTTGGTTACATGTTTTCGAGTGATGTATATAATTCATGTAAGATGCGCTTTATGTAAGATATGGTTCATAGGGATTAGAGTAGTGATATATAATTCACGTAAGATGGGCTTTATGTAAGATATAGTTCATAAGGATTAGAGTGGTTCACTGTACAAGAGGTTTTGTGGAAGTAAAGTTGCAAACATAGCATGATATTTGTTAGCCTTGTGTTGAATTTTCTGCGTAGCATCGTTACTGGTTTGCTGTGAACAGGTCTTTGACTTGAGTTTAGAATATTGTGCATTGTCGGAAAGGCGTGCCTGTATATCTTTAGAAAATAACTCATATTTTATGGCATGGGAGTTGTAGATGTGTGTGCATAAGTGTTGACATCTATATTTGGAGTTGATTTAGTTCATTTGAGACTATCAGGAGGAAACGAATTGTAGTAGGCTACAGTGATCTGTTAGCCTTTCTCTACATTATAAGTTCTTCATGTTAGCCTCTCCGTATTCTATTAGTGGTCTTTTTGTCACAGTGTCTTCAGTGTGATGTACCGGTGATGAGAATGAGGAATGGCCAGAATTTCCTGAGCTGGTCGTTGGGAGTGTTATTTATATATTTTTTTCTTAGAAAGCTTTGTTCTAGCTTTTGTAAAAGAAAAACAACTTTATTTAAGACTCTGTTGTATAGTCTTGTCGTAAAGGTTTATTTCGTACTTGGTGGCTTTCCTGGTTGACTGGTATTACAAGTTTTCATGCAAAAGGAAGTCCTAAACAAATACTCGAAATGCGTCCACAAGAAAAGTGCATGTTTTGATGTGTATACTTACCAGCGTCGGGGATGAGGGTTCGAACCCTTGCAAGTCACCAGTTCCTTAAGTAAATGAGTAAACTTCCTTTAGAATTGTTAAAAATTGTGATTTTGATGTGCCTCCGATTTTTTTTAACGACCATGTTGTTACAAGAGGGGAAAAAAAGTATAGCGTTGTGGGTTGACAAAAGATTGTAAACAGAGAACAGGCGTGCGAGACCACGGATGCGCAGGTCTGGACCGTGACTACATTGCCTGAGGGAGCCGCTCCACCCAACGCTTCACCCGCGCTCGAATTCTCTCGCTACAACGCCCTAAGACTCATCCTGGAATTTGTTAGGCCAAGTTGGAACAAAAGATTATCGTCGTGATACACATCGAAAGGGAAAAATGAAAGGAGTGGGTATGACTATGATCTTCGTATGTAATGGAGTAACGAAATTGCCTTACGATATTTGAACTGTTCTGCTGAAAGGCCGCCATACTTGTCTCCTGTTCCATCAGCAATTTCCTGTATTTTAGGAACAAAAACTAATGTGTGTATATATATATATATATATATATATATATATATATATATATATATATATATATATATATATATATATTCCTGCAAGGAAGTAAAGATAGCCTGAGGCAATTCTTGATGGTTGGGAGGATGGGTTGGAATGAGACTTCTATTAAGAAGGAAATTTGAGAAGTAGGTTTAGTTGAGGTGGGAGCATAATACTGTTCCCATGGGCATGAATGGACCTCATCATAAATCAGAGAAATCTTTGGAGGTAATTACACGGAAGTCACATTGTTCACTTAGAAGAATGTGATACTTTGACCCAGCCGTTGTCGTGGTATGTACGAACACAGCATAGATCTGTATAATATTGTAAACATGTGTACGCGTGAAGGAAACCGGTTTGAAAATTATACATATTTTGTGGTCGGAGTGGAACCAATTAAATATAGGGTGAGTACACGCGAAGTTGTACCTCGAATACCCCGGTGGTTCTACAGATCATTAGTTTCATGCAGTGGCGGGTCCCGTCATCAGATACAAACTGAAGATCATCCCCAAGGATGGGGCCCACAACAGTCGACTTACAAACCAGGTGCTTTACGACTGGTAGGGACTGTGGGAGTAAGATGACGGATGGCGACCATGTGTCTAGCCCTGCTCGGGAAGTGAACACAAGGTATAGCAAGTGCGAGCCGAACGCGATAGCCATTGCGCCACAGGTTAGTTACCAGAGTGAGGTTGGCAAGGAAACTGCAGTAGGAGCAGCAGAAACGCTGGACTTCAAAGTGCGCGCTCATTGGAATTATATGATGGAAAGAGGAAACGCGTTTTTTAGGTGTGCGATCCGGTTTTACTCTTACGGATTCGCCGTTTCCACTGTAAAGAATAGTTTAAGAGGATCGGAATTTTCGTTCACACTGGTATAACGTCTCGAGACAGGGTTTTTTGAAAAAGACGAATTCTGGTTAAGTTTGTTACCTCCTAAGACCCAGTTTTTGCCCATCTTTCTCTTGAAATTCCCTCGGCTTTCTTCTCCTTCTATCGTTCTGTTATTCCACCTCTTGACTCTGTGAAAATACTTGATATTACTGTAACATCCGCACTACCTTGGAAACCCCACATTACGGAAATAGGTAAGTCTTTCTCTTAAGAGCTGGGTGTTCTGATCAGACGTTGGCATTTCTTTTCTTCTGAAAAGTTGCTCCTCTTATTAAAAGGATTGATCCGTCGTAATGGGGAGTAGTGCTCGAACATATGGAGTGGTTCTACTTGTGAATCCTTATATGACAGAGTTGAGTCGAAAGCGGTCCCACTTAACCAACTCACCCAGGCTAACCTCAAAACAATAATCACTTGCCGTGCTCGTCCATTTAGGTATGCGTTCCCTCTTATATAGATATTACTTCGGTTTTTGCTCGTTATGATTAGCTTCTTGTGTGCCCCTACCATAAGCTAGATCACGTAGTAATCGGCAAGCTGCTGTGGCACGTGATTACTGCGATGCCGTTGGCAACACAAGGATATACCGTTTTGAATTTTTTTTTTTCCATACATCTCAAGTGTTGGAATTCTCTGCCTTCTCATGTCTTTACCAGTAACTATGACCTGGCCCTTTTTGAAAGAGGTATTTCATTTCCAAAATTATTTGGAAATATTTATCTTTTCCCTTCCTTTAACCTCATTGTATTTCTTTATTACCTTCCCTTACTGAATTCGGGGTATGTCTGATATAACATTGATGACAAAGAATTAAGCATATTTCAAATTAAGATAATTCTCTCTCTCTCTCTCTCTCTCTCTCTCTCTCTCTCTCTCTCTCTCTCTCTCTCTCTCTCTTACACACACACACACACACACGCACAAATATCGGTACCGGTATTGGCACTACAAATCAATATAGGTACCGGCTATAATTTTGGTATCGGTACATCAATATATGGGTGATATCGGACATCCGCCTGAATCACTGAGTAAAGTCACGTCAGAGAACGTCATATTCCAGATAAGTCCACATTTTCTTGTTACTGGAAGTATACACAGCTTTCAGCTGTGGTAAAAATGATGATAATAATAATGATAATGATAATAATAGTAATAATAATAATAATATTATTATTACTATTATTATTATTATTAATTGAAAGGATTCCTACTGGTCCAGCCGCTCCTGCTTCCGTTTTCATTCACGTGTTAATGGGTTA